>NC_087548.1:55093392-56293392 GCF_963921805.1 Phalacrocorax carbo
CGTTTTTTACTTGCTTTCCCTTTTTTGGGGGTATTTCCCATCTCTCCTCCTCACTTGCTCCTTCCCTCTCTTGCGTGCCTTTTCCTTCTCACTGTCTTGTGTATTCCCTCTGCCTCTAGTGCTTTTCCTTTCTCACTGATGTGCTTTCTGTCTCTCCCCACCACACCCCCATGCCCCCCAACACTTACTCTGTCTTGCACAATTTCCTTTTCTGTCTTGCCCGCGTTCTCTTTTTCACACCCATTCCCCCTCTAGTACATGCTCTTTTGTACTGTCTCTCCCAATGCTTCCCCCCTCTATCTTGTGGTTTCTCCCCGTCTCTCAGTGATGGACTTCCCCTCTTTCTTTCTGCCAAACTTCCTTGCATGTCTGTTCATGTCTTCTCAGGCATGTGTCCTCTCTCTTGCATGTTCTGTCCCACTTTCTTTTTTCCCTTGTGGGCAATGTTGCTTTCTTTCTCTCTGTTGTGTCCCTTACCTCTGTCTTGTGTCTTCCCTCTCCCATGTACAGATGTGCTTCCCTGCTCCTTCTTGCTTTCCCCATTTTTTCCTGCCTTGAGCATTCTTTCCTTCTCTAGAGAACACGATTGTTCTCTGTCACTCTGTCTTACACAGTTTCCCTCTTTGTATTACGCTTTCCCCCTCTTTCATGCTTCTTATACACATGCTCTCGTCTTCTTGTTTGTGCTTTTTTTCTTGCATGCTTTCCCTCTTATGGGCTTTCCCTCTTTTTGTGTGTCCCTTCTTGCTCTTGCATGCACCTCTGCCTGTTCCTGTGCATGTTTTTCCACACTTCTGCACACACTCCCACTCATATGTGCTTTTTGTTATTCTTGCAAATTCTCCTTTGCTCACTCTTTCCCTCTTGGTCATTCACTCCTTTCATCTTGCTTTCCTGCTTCCTTCCTTTTGCTTTTTCCCCTAATGAGCTTTCCATCTTTCTCACACGTACGTTCTGTCATGCACTCTTCCCCCTTGTTTGAATCTCCCTCTTTTGCACATGCTTTTCCCCCTTCTGACATGCTTTCCTTTTCTTGTACTTCCCTTCTCATGCAGTTTCTTGCATGTGTTCTTCCCCTCTCTTGCATGTTCTTGCCCTCTTACATACCCTTTCCTTTTTCCACATGAATGCTTACCCCGTCACGTGCTGTCCCTCAGTTGTACATGGTTTCCCTCTCCTGCACATCCACTTTTCCTTGCTTATTTCTTTTTCCCAATCTCTTGAGTTTTCTTGCTCTGTTTCCCCCACTTTCTTTATCTTACAGTCTTTATCCCTTATGTGTGCTTTCTCATTAAAGCATGCTCTCTGCCTTGTAGATGCTTGCTCTCTCGTGCACGCTTTCCCTTTTCTCATTGCTTTCCCTCTTTCTCTCATGCTCACTCTTTCCCTCTCATTTACACTTTCCTTATATTCCCCTGCAACTTGCTTTCCCTCTCACTTCCTCTCTAGTCTTCTCTCACTCCGCCCTTCTCACTAGCTCTCTGTCCTGGTGTCTCATTCATTCCTCTTTCCCCTTGCTCTTTGCCTTGCTTACTTTCTTTCCCTCTTTTGCTTGCTCTCCACCTTCCTGCTTTCTCTCCTCCCTTTCCTCTTTTTCTCATTCTTATCCTTCTCATTCTCCTTTTCCTCACCTTTTTGTCAATTTCTTTCCCAGTCTTTTTGAGTCTCTCTCCGTGTCACTCTCTCTCCCTTCCATCCCAATCTGTCTCTTCGCTTTCCTGTCACTCTCTTGCTCCTTTTCTCTGGTTTTCACTCCACACCCATATCTCTTGCTCCTTTCTCTGCTTTCACACTCTCTTTCTCTGTAAAGCCCCCAGCCTTTTGCCTCTTTCCTGTTATCCCATGACCCTCTTCTCTCCTCCTCCCTTTGTGTGTCTCCCTTCATGTCTGTCTCTCTCTTTAGGCTACCTTTCTGTCTGTTTCTTGCTTTTACCTCCCACTTCTCTCTCGCTGTCTTGTTTCTCTCCTTTTGTCTCTCCCTTTCTCTCTTTTCCTCTCCCCATATGCTGTTTCCCCCTTTCTTTCTCTCTATGTCTCCATCTTGCTCCACCTCTCCCTTTCTCCTGTGTTCCCTCCCTTTCTGTCTCTGTCCTTCTCTCTCATCCCCTTTCATTCTCCTTGTTCCCTGTATCTTGCACCCTGTCTCCTGACTCACACTCCATTTCTGTTACTTATTTTCTCCCTCTCACTACTCCCGCTTCCTCTGTCTCCCTTGCTTTCTCCCTCCTGCACTCTCAGCTGTCTCTGCTCTTCTCTTTCCCCATTTTGCTCTCAGTCACTTGCTTTTCCTTGCTACTGCCTTCATTCTTTGTCTGCTTTTCTCTCTCTCCCCCTCTCTTTGTCCAGCAGGTGATGTCCACATTTTCCTCAGAGCTGTGGTTTTATGTTCCTTGGCCACTGAACATACTCAAACTGCAGATTAACACCAAAAATTGTGTCCTGTCTGTTTACTTTACATTTTCTGTGTCAGAGCCAAGGTTAGCATTACAGTATCACCAAAATTATGGCATGAAAAATCCTGTGCTGATTTTTCTGCATTCTCCTCATCTGGAGTCTGGTGAGGAAGACTGTCTGCAGCTAGTATACTAAGGTATCTGCCTCAAAAATCAAATTGGTCTTGCACTTAATTTCTTGCCAAGGTGAAACTATTTTTCCTGTTCCTTTTGTGCTTCATGGTGTTAGCATTGTCTCATCCTTTGCAGAGATCCTAGGGTATGGGTTTACAGGACCTGCAGTAATTCATTTTGCTCGCAAGAGAAAGTGTGTGGAGCGCTTCAATCTTCATGCTATCATTGAGTATTGTTTTTAATTATTCAACTTTATCAAATTATTTGGAAGTCCAATGTTCCTGTAAACTTGCCAAAGTAAAAAGTATGTCTGATGCTTGGGGTCTGTAAGAATATTCTTGCATAGTCCCAGAATTCACCTCATTGCACCACAAGGAATGGATCTGTGAAAATTGATCTGCTGCACCAGAAAAAGCTGTGAAGAAAAGTTGGGGGCAATATTCTGATACACTGCAGGAAGTATATACACAGTGCACGGAAGGAATTCTCTCCCCTTTCTCTTCAGTACTTTAGATATTCCTTACTCTTAATTCAGAAACAGAAATCTTCAGATTGAAGCATAGTACCAACTTTATTTCTTCTTTACAATTAGTAAGGGCGTCATGATGATGCTGGATTCTCAGTGGCTTATAATACTGCTTAAGCAGGAGCAGGGCTGTTCAGAAGGGCACTTCTGGAAAGAGAGATCATATTTGTAGACTTTTGCTTACATACTACTTTATTGTAGAAATGTTCTAGATGTAACCTGTACTTCTTGCTGTTAATGGCCTTGTCTTACAGTTCTTACTTGCAGGCTTTTTTCTTGTTCACTGTTAGTTTTCTGACCTTTTCCGTTCTGTGGCTAACACATGCCGTTGGTAGCTTGGTTCTGGTAGCTGTGGATAGGACTGTACATGGGATGCCATCTTTCTGCATTTATCCAGGATTTTTCTATCTTCTTTTCTCACACCTTTTCTTGAAGTACACAAGTTCTTCTCAAATGCATTTGTTACTGAGGTGGCAGGAGTAATTTGAGGAGAGAGCTGTTATTTTAGTTAAGTCACAAGTTTAAAAATAGTTACTGTAATGGCAAAATACAAGAAAGAACTGACTCTGCCCTCAGTGCAGAAGAGCAAGCATTGCTTCACAGAACCATAGAACAGCCCAGGTTGGAAGTGGTCTCAAAAGATCATCTGGTCTAACCTTTCATGGGAAAAGGAGCCTCAACAAGCTCATCTAGCATCCTGTTGAGTTGCATCTTGAAAACCGCCAGTGATGGGGACTCTGGCACATCCCTGGGGAGATTGTTTCAGTGATTGATTGTTCTCATTGTAAAAAAAAAAAAAAAAAAAAAAAAAAGCCTTTCTTATACTGAGATGAAACCTCTCCTGGTCAATTTGTACCCATTGCCTCTTGTCTCTTCCCTGTGGTATCTGCTGAAGAGAGCACCTCTGTCCTCTTTGTAGACACTTTTAAGTATTGGAATACTGTGATGCGGTCTCCCTGAGCGAGCCTCACCTCTCTAGAAATGCCTTGTGACACTGTTCACATATCCTGTTAGACTGGTATATTCTAAACTGGTAAGTCTGAATTTAATTAAATAACATGGTATAACAGTCTCATTTAAGTCTCTTCAGAGCCTGCCTGTCCAGAACAATCGTCAGATGCAATTTTTATTTACACCTTTAGCTAAGATGATGAAGAGCTGTTTGTTTACAAAGGTGGGCAGGAATGCCTGTAGTTACACCTTAACAGAAAATCAAGCTATAAGCTTCCTTGTTATTTCCTGCCTGTATGACGCTGATGTAAAATGCTTCAGGCCTTTTTCTACCTGAAGTCTTCAGAAGTTCTAAGTGGATTTTGGAAAAATACTTGTAGAAAATTGACTAATGCTGGGCTTTGAAATAATTATGATTCATGTTTTGCTTGCTAGGAATTTTAATTATTTTGTTGCTTTTAAAATTAAAGTTTTTAATGATCTTATTCCTTTGAAGTCTGGGCCAGTGTCAACAGGAATAGACTGATTTAACTTTTTTGGTTTTCTTGGAGCTGAACAGAGTAACACATGCTAAGAATTAACCTGAACAAAGCCTTACGGGAAAGCTTGTGGCAGTGATAACAAACAGGAACAGTCACTGCATATATACCAGTATGGCCTGCCACAGAAGTAGTGAGGAAAGACATATCAAGCAGAGCACTTGGGCTTTCATGCAAATCCTGTCTTTGAAGAATTGCTGGAACTCATCAACATCCATCGTAGCTTACATGGAGAAAGCTGCTTTCCTGAGTCAAAGGTACCTGCTGAAAAGGAGTAGCTTCTTTGTGGTGAAGAAATCCAAAGATTACATGCAGTTTAGCTATCTCTGCTTGCAATCCTGAAATAGACATGGATGTTTGAGCTTGTAAAGTGTTTTCTATAAGGGAAGGTGAGGACTGATCAAGTGAAGCTGAAAAGGAGAGAGTTTCTAGACCGTTGTAGGTTGATTGCCACAGATCAGTATTTGGGAAAATAAGCACATGCAGGGGATGAATTGGATCTAGTGAACATCTTTCCTGTTAGGTTGCCAAGATTTTTAGAGGCCTTTACTAAAGGTACAATTGGCTTCTTGCTCTAGTAGTTAAATGATAATAGTAGCCATTCAGAGTGGCTGTTCAGACCTTCTGGTCCAATGCCGGCATGATTGAATTCCTACTTGCAATGCAATACAAATCTTTGTTAGGTATCCAATTTAGGGAGTTCCTCTGGAACTATTTTCAGGGTCCAAGCCTGATGGAAGAAGGGAAGAAGGAATCTGAAACTTAATCAGTATATGCCCTGTATTTTAGACAGAGCTCTGTTCTAAGCAGGTTAGCTGGTAGTGGATGCCAATGAGAAAAGTTACCTCTGCCGGGTGACTGAGACTACTCTTTCTGACAGCAAGGTCGCAGTACATCTGATTATGCCAGCAGTGAAAACGGGCAAAACCATTGATATGATCCTATTTTTCCTTCTCTTGATGCTGAAATGAAGAGAATTGAAGTTTCAAGTCTTAATAGCCTTTTACAGCTAAGTCTTTATGAGATCTTGCTGAACCCAATACTACAGTGCACTGTCATGGACACTTGAACTTGCTCAAGTAGTTGTAGCTTCTCTGCCTTTCATACTGGGAAAGAGGATGTACAGGAAAATCAGTGGTTATCCCCAAGTTCCTTCATTTCCATGGTTGTAGCATACACTGGACAACCATTTTAGCCTGCTGGCAACTGTCCTTTTTGACATCTGTCCATCCGATAGGGTCTGGTGTCAAAAATTGTGGCTCTATAGAATTAATGCTGTACTGATTAATAGTCTACCCTGGATCTGATCATGTAAATTTCCAAAGGACTCTTGGTTCCCTTGCATCTGCTAAAAATATAAAGTGTTTTTCCATGACCATACAGGATTTTATGCTGTAATCTAAAAAAGCACTGTAAGAATTATACTAGGTGAGAATAGGGCATGTAGGAGAGAGAGAGCAAATCTGCCCTTGTTGCTAAACTAATTGATATTTGCTTTGATCATATGACTTCTTTATAGATTGCAGATACTCTAAGATGTCACAGACACTTGGAGAACTATGGGGTTCATTTCTGACTGCAACCCTTTATTAACAGACAGATTAACAAAGTGCCAACTATTTTTCAGAGAGCACTAAACAGGGAGATCTTGCAAACTGAAACTGCAGAAAGCCTTGAAACAAAAGTGCCACTAATATAGTAAAAAATGTTAGCACAGTAAAAATTGCCTTCAAATATGCAAATTCAGTATCCCCAATAAGAGGTAACCTAGGCAGTGATATTCAGCTAGAAAAGAGGAGCCGTAAGGGCAGAAATGCTGGAGGATGACTTACCTTGAAAGGATTCAGCACATTCATACTGAAACTCTCCAGACATGGCCTCCACTTCTCCAATCCCAGAAAAATTACAATCCTGGGGTGTTCCTCACTCATATGCTTGCATATTTCTAAGATGTTTATTTAATTTGGTGGGTTAGAAAAAGGTTTGGAACAATGTAATGTAGTGTATTTTAAAATTCCTTGTGGAAGCATTTGTAGGGCGGTCTGTGGAGGTTTTTTGCTTGATTTTTAGACTACAAAACTTGTGCCACCATCTGCCAACTATTCTATATAGCTGGGAGACATGCTTTTGCAAGAAAAGAGTTGTTTTTCTTTCCTGTTTTTGGCATCATAATTTTTTCATTTTACAAACCTTGTATTACCTGTTTTAATAGCACCTTAGAGATGGATTGAGTGGTGAGAGATATGTTGACAAAGCATTGGCAGTTAGGGTTAAGGAGTTCCAAAGAAGCAGAAAACCTATTAATAGCATGATTTCTTAGCCATATTTTTCTGTGGATTAAATATTCGGTTAAATGAGAGGATTTTTCTTGAAAGCCAATATGTGCTCTAGGATATACTTAATGTTTGCTGTCTAAATATGGCATGTTCGGTGATGTGAGTCTGTAGTGTTCTTTACTTCAAAAGTCTCCAAAGGCATTATTTTCTCTGGATCTAGCAATCTTCAGCATCAATCTCTCACGAAGTTTGAATATGCTTTGTCATCTTTAACACATTTGCTTTTCTCATTAAAGTCCCCAGAAGCTAACTTGCTAAATGAGCTCAGTATTAGAAGTTGAGTACTTATCTTTCTGTTCCTGCATTATGTGGAGGCCTTAATATTGGGCTGGTTCTGTCCGAACATGGAGGTAGTGTGTGCAGTTTACATCCCTCTATGCTCTTCTCCTTCAAATAAGAAAAGGCATTAACTGCTGCAGCAACAGTTCAGTATGGAGTAGTTACAGGTTGATGCATTAGAGGCATCCTGTAATCTTCCATTGTTTTCATTGAAACAGCACTGAGAGGTTGCCAGATTATTCATTACTGGCTGATCCAGCTCATAAACAGTAGGATACATGAGTGGCATGCCACAGCCAGCTTTCTGTGCTCTCCTGGTGGCTTTTGGAATAACTTGTGAACCAGCTGAACTACCTGAATTGTCTTGGTCGTGTTAGCAGCAGCAACCTGATCCCTGGCCACTGCATTCCTTGTGGCTTGGCAAAGCCCTGCACCCTGTGGTCATTCTGTGTGCATAGAATGAGCAGAAGGAGAGCACAAAGTCATGATTCTTAGCTATTCAGCAAATTGGGTCCCCAGCAAGAGGGAAAAATGGTGCTCTGCTCGAAGAACTCAGTTGTATCCTTAACATCATAATAGCCAAGTAGGTCTAACTGCTTGAGCTCAAGTCATCCTGGTGCTGTTTCCACAACATCAGTGTGAACTCTTATACCAGCTCCAAAATAAACCAAATTATCCTGCTATTGAACCCCACTAACAGTTTAGTTTTGTGGATGTAGTATGCTTCTGTTGCCTTCTCTAAATTGCACCACCACATTATACTGTGAAACCATCCAAAATTTCCCTCTGGAGATAGGTGTCTATGTTTTGTTGAGAGATGAAGCAAGTGCTGAGACCTTTTGGAAGTAAAAGTATTAGGTAAGCAGAAAACAGTTCATGATTTTTACTATATCAGAATACAGAAAGAATTGTACCATTTACTTACTGAACTGGGGATTCTTTGCTAGTAATCATAATATGAAAATGAAGAATTTAAGTGTTACTACTAAAGTTTACTGTGTGCTCTCATTCCAGTATAAAATGTATCTAAAACATTATGTTCTACCTAATTTTTGAGCCAAAGCAGTAAACACACAGAGATTCGATTCAAAATAACTTGCAGCCAGTTTCTTCATAATGAAAATGCAGCCATTTTAAAAATTTTTAATACCATTTATTTACGATTAGGAGCTTTCTCACAATAGGTTACTAAATGTGTTGTTAGATGGGTACGAACTAGCGAAAAAGATAAGCACTGAAATTTAAATTTAAAATGCAAGGCTCTTGGAAGTTTGTGGACATTCTTACTCCTGTCTTTTAGGATTACTTTGAAAATCCCGTAACTGAGCTTAATAAATGTGATAGCCACAACCACCGATAGCCTTCATCTAGCTGGTCTGTCAAGTGCATTTTTTAACTCTAGAAAATGGTTTAAAAATTGCCTGTTTGCTTATCTGACTCAAAAAACATTTCCTCTGTTTATTCAGTTGTGTCATCTAACTACTACAGGTACTGTTTTTACTCATATCATCATTAAAACAGCTAAGACGGAGTGAACTGATGTTTGTTTAATCTTTGTCAACAAAATCAGTTAGTAAACTTAAAGCTGGTTGTTTACACAAGCTCACTGAAGACTAAGATAGTTAGGCAGAAGCAGGGAGCTCCTAGTTCACTCCCAAGTCACAGTTTCCTTGGCTAAGCAGCAAGGGAAATAGTCTTCTGTGAACTGAATGTGTGGTTTGCAGTCATTCACGCTTACTGTTCTTAAGTGACTTTTTCAACTCTGCTTTCATGGCCTGTTCTTCCTTCCACTGAAAGTCTTGTTAATTTTGCTCTTGACTTTGCTGGAAAACAGGACTATATCCTAATTATTTTGATTTAAAGAATAAGAATCTTAATGGTTTATGTAAAATACTGCATTCTGTAGCTTACTTAGTCACAAGTGACTAATTTACATCTCACAGAACTCCTAGTCATCTTAAATTTTTATTACTTGGAACAAGATCAGAATTAAAGACCAGGAGGAGGAGAAAAGATTCTCCGATCAAGATTTCAGTGTAAATCACTTCCGCTTTTTGCCAATGTGTTCTTTTGGGAACTGATGATGTAAAGTATTTTTATGGGGAGAGGAAAACATTCTGCTTATTATTCCAGTGAAATAGCTTTATTCTTTCCTTTTGTCTGGACGTGTAAGCATCTGAATTTGGTGTGAATTAGTCTCTGCAGATATGGTTTAGGGGAAGTGGACACATGCCAACCCAGCATCATTGCTGTGAGTTGGCACCTCAGGGGAGGGAGAGAAATCGAAGTGCAGAAAACCTTTTCACTTCCATTTTAATCTGACTCCTGTCACCCACCAGAATACCTCAATGTGGCAGATCTGGACCATGTAGGTTACACATGGGGCAGACATTTCTTGCAATACAGTGGGCCCAGCTGAGCTAAGCTGCTGTGACAAGAATGCAATGTATTGCTCATGTAAGCCTAAGAATATGGTATTCTCTGGGTAATGTTGTTAGCTAGCTTTGCAAAGTTTTCTAATAGCTCAGTTTTTATGTTGCTTTGTACAGTGTCACTGGCTATGGGCCAGTGACCCTGGCAAGTTTTATGCCCTTTCCAAGGAGAGCAGACAGATTAGGCAACTTTGTGAAGAGTACTAAAGTCTGTCTTCTCTGCCTCTGGGGAAAGGCACTGGAAGGCCAAGAGACAAAGCTATCTTGAAACTGCTTAATGGAGACTTTGACGGTTCAAACAAAGTATATTAAAGCACTGAACCCTCTAAGTTTGGGGTGAACTACTGGGTGCCTTAGTGCTGTGATGTAACTTCAGCTTACACTTAACATACTTACATGCTATAGGATATATATCGGTGATAAGGACTAGTTTTATTAGTTATATTGTTGCATCAATAATCAGTTTTCTAGCACAAGGTGGAGATCTGTGAGTATTCTTTGTGTTGTGAAATAACACTCCACTAAAGAGTGGAGGAAGTTGTATGTCTGTACTAAGTCTGCCTGAGAATGAACACCTCTGTTTTTGTCACCAGGAATTCAGCGGCAGTGGGTCACGGCTGTTTCTGCTATGCTCTAATGCGTTCAATTCCAGTTGCCATCTACATTGTTTTGGTAACAGGTCTGCGTTACCACCTGTTCATATGGAGCGTCTTCTCACCAAAACTACTTTATGAGGGAGTGCATGTGTTCATCACAGCCGCTATCTGCCTGTTCTTCACAGCAATGGATCAGAGCTACTCTCAAAAAGTGCAAGATCGGAAATAAGTGTGCAGTATGCACTTCTGCATTGCAATGTCCAGTGTGACACTGGAATGGAAAAAGGAAAATAATGGCTTTAAACTGGCGTGCAGAATTTGAAGAGTAACCTTGTTTATTTTAGTCAAAATTGGACTTGAAGGGCCTGTCTTGTTTCAAAACTGAGTTTGTTTTAAAAATGTTGACTTTGAAATAAACTGTTTTTTCATGGATAACTTTTGTTCGATAACTGTTGTTATAGCACTCTCGAAATAACAGAATGGCAATATTACATTATTTGAATTTAAAAATGTACATCTTAATGTAAATACAGACCAGTGCCTCTTGGGCACTGAAAAAATCTCTTGCACATACAAGTTTTTTACCTTCTTAGAATACAGAATCCTAAAAATATGCAGGATTTCTTGGTGCTAACCAGATGATCTTCTATTCATTAGTCTTGGGGTGGTGGTGTTTGTTTTTGTTTCTAGCATGTGCATTGAAATTATTATTAAATTATTGAATTATTGTACAAATATCCCAGGTAAGAGATTTTTTGTTTGTTTTGCATAGGCAGCACTTCTGTTTAAAGGCAGTATTTTCTTTGGAAGACGAGTGCAATCATTACCTGTAATGGAATCTGATCTGCACCTCAGGCACTGGATAAGAAACGCTAATGGGCTAACAAAGTAATGAATCTTCCATGGAGTCCATTCACTGCTAAAATTTTGTGGTTCTTTTTATCAATGTACAAATGTTAAATCGGGTTGGTGGCAGCTGTGCGGAACATTTGATCATGTTTTCTACACTAGGTTGGAAAGTTATGAGCCATGAGCAGGAAAATAGTTTCATGGGCTAAGTTACCAGCAGAATAAAAGGTGTGTTCGTATTGCCTTGCCCTTAGTGACCTGTCTAGTCACCTCACTTGAATGTGCTATAATTAATTCAGAACAATGTTGTTTTCCTTGTTTCTGTCAAGAAGATATACATTGGGTATCTTGAGTATCAGTATTCTTTATGTGGTTGTTTTTGCCTCATATTTTTGTCCATGTTAGCAGCCAATAGGATTTAATCTAAATGTATTAGAGGTGTAGCAGGAGGGAAGCATACAGGGAACTTCAACTTTTGTTATACATCTGACAATAAAAAGCTTTTAAGTCCTGTGTAGCTGACAGCACATTTGTTAGGATCACTGATACACTTTTCATCTCATGTTTCAGATAGAGCAAGTCTCAAAAAGTAAGCCTTTAGTCTTCATACATTAATAATAGGCCATCTTGATCACTAGTAATGAAATTTTTTTCGACTGTAAAACAACAGAATTTTCAGTACTCTGGCCACATATTGCTGTTCACCTGGAGAAGAAACTACTGGATGTTAATGTCATTCACTGTGATCTGTTGGAAGTTTGAAAATTATATACTTTTAATAAATTGGGTTTTGCTGCAAATTATGGAATATTTAAAACAGTTTGTGTCATACACGTTTACCATTTTCATCATTCTCGGTATTTTTCTGGTTACCTGTTGCCTAGCAACCATATGGGGATTATCAATATCTCCTCTGTTTGCTTACTTGGTTAATTCCTAAGCAATCCTCCCTAACGTTCATACAGAATGTGTTTATAAGCGATTTGACTCAGAGAGAAAGGGTGCTAATAAAGAGACAGACAAGGTGGAGGGGAAGTTGCTTCTGGCATACAGAATCCTGGGACAATGCGTGGTGACAGTCAGATTTTTTTTATTCCTTCGTTCTGATACTTTTTGCTTCTAGTGTATATCTTGGACATTTTATCAAATAGTGGAATCTAAACTATTGTGTGCGTATTGAAGTTGCATTTCTTCAGATTACTTAGTTAAATAATCATACTGTCCACTTTCTTGTCTGAAGTTGAAAGATGTCCAGATTGATTGCAGGAGAAAACAAATGGCTTGGAAAAACTCTGTTATTTAGGTCTTCAAGACCAGGAGAGGAAGGAAGAAGGAGGAACTTAGACTGCATCTCTGTCTCAAGTTAACACATGAGTTTGGGTGATACCTCAAGAAAACTTGGTGCTTTCAATTTCAGGCTTGCCATTTTTATTCTTTTTCACATTTTCTCTTTGCATATTGGCAAATGAAATACTATTTTAACTTCATCAGCTTTTGGGTTATGGCAATGCAAAGTGACACAGTGAAGAAACCAGCTGGTTCTTGCCGCAGGCAAACAGACTTGAACTGGGGAATTATGTAAAAATAATTTTATTTTAAATCAACACAAAGTTTTGGCAATTGATCTGAATGTACAGAGAAAGCAAATGCCTGAATGCCAACTCTCATCTCACTAGTTAGCTGCTCTCCTTCCCTCCCATTGTCACGTTCAGCATGTCCCAAACCCTCCGACAAGGAGAAAAGCCCCGTGGGAAGCAGGAATGCCACATGGGATGGTTTCTGCTGTTCTGAGCATTCTGGTTTCTTTTGTCCAAGTCCCCTGTGGTCCCTGTGCCAGCGTGGTATCAGGCTGGGCTGCAGCTTCCTCAGGAGTACCCTGTGCACAGGCACAGACTCCTCCTTAAATAGGTTCTGTAGCAGGGATATTGTGAACCTCTCTGTTCGGGTAAAGGTTTGACACATGGAAAATTTTCCCATTCAACATCTTTGCTGCTGGTAAGAGCCAGGTTCAGCCAGTTACAGTCATCTATAGCTTCATCTACTAGATTTCACTAGATCACTATTGGTCAGTGTGGCTCACTGCCACTCAAAGCTTGTAACGTGTCCAGTATGGTCCTAAAGATCCAGAGTGCAATGAAGCTTGAGCTAAGAAGAGACTCTTGTAACTTAATTCAGGTTTAAGAAAAAAAAAATCTATTAATATTTCAGATACTATATATCTGTATTTCTGCTCCGAAAAAAAAAATTCCAAGTTTTCCTTGGCTCTACATAAGCCAGCAGAACATCCACACTGCGCGCCCCAGCCTTTGCAGCAGGTGATGAATGTGTGCTAAGCCGCTGCTCCTGTGTGGTGCTGTCTGTAAAGGTCAGGGCAATTTTTTGAATTCCTCTTGTAAAACATTTGCAAATTAGGCAAGATTTATCTCCTCAACTGCACAGTTAGAGGAGGAGGGGCCACAGATACAAGTTGCAGTGAAAGGCTTCCTCAGAAAAAGCAAGACTTCCTGGAGTGCTTCAGCAGCACAGAGTGAGGAAAGAAACTGTGGTCCCACTGATGAGTGGGCAGGAGAGGGAGGTGGCTGATCTCATTGTACACTGCCCTCTCTAACTGTGAAAGGCTGTGCTTGGGGGATCAGGGGACATTCATGAGGCTAGCACTGCACTGTCTTCCAGAAGTGTATGGAGGCTCTGGGGAACGACTGGCCATCAGCCTCTCCTCAGTCCGTAGGCAGACGATGGAGAGGGAGACTACTTCCCAAGAACTGGATGGAGGGGAAGTGACCACGAGAGATTTACCAGGACAACTTGTGCCTGGCCCACTGATGCCCAGTTGCCTTTTGTGAAGAGATGACAGGCTCTGTGGAGAAGGGATGAGCACCAGGTGTCGGACAACTTCACTTTAGCAAGGCCTTCGGCATGGTGTACTTGGCATTTAAGTGGTAAGCAATGTATCAGTGGGCTTGAAGGTGGACTGGATCACTGGGCTCTGAGGGTTGTCTTCAGTGGTCTGAGGTCCCATGGTTGGCTGGTGAGCAGTGGTGCCCCTGGGAGGCCATGCTAGGGCAAGGCAATTTAAGATCCTAAGCTGGATGAGGGGATAGCAAGACCAGGTCAAGTCTGGACATGCGAGGAGGTACCAAACTGGGGGAGCAATGTATATGCTGGAGGGGAGGCCCACCTTTGGAGGGACCTTGGCAGGCTGAAGAAATGGATTACAGCCTGGGCAAACATTGATTGCTGCCCCTCACTGGGAAGAGCCTGGCAGCGGTTCAGGGTGGGGCCCATGGGCCAGGGAACAGCTCTGGAGCGGCAGAGGGCAGAGCAAGGGGGACCATGAGCAGCATTGACAGCCTGATACTGTTCCCCAGTTGATCAGTATTCAAGAAACACACACACACACACACACACACACACACACACGTGCTTGCATAGATAGTTTATTCAACACCTGGCCCAAAACCCCAGTGGCCTCCCCTGCTGCTGGCACCCAGACAGCGGAACCCCAGAAGTTTGTAGCCATGCTCCAGGTGCTGGTATTCAGACCTCTTATCTTACTGGTGAGTCCAGTCTGAATTTCACTTGTGTTCACACATACCTACTAAGAGTAGAGGCTGCACTCGAAGGAGTAGGATTTAATGAGAGGATGGGGCACACAGCAGTGATGAAGTGAAGTGCTCCATCAGAGAAATAATGCCAACTGGCCGCCTGTTTATACTCAGCCAGCCCATTTTATCCACTTTTTCCTCTGCTTTCCTGTGTTTGTTCCTCCCTGATCCATCCTGACCCTTCTTTTTCCCCTCCTTTGGTCCCTTCCCTAAGCATCACATGTCCCATCAATCCCCTTAAAAATGTCCCCTTTGTTTTACAGAGCCCCCAAGTGCTCTTCCTTGTTCATCCCATAATGAGTCCAGTGCTTCTTCAGGCAGTAAGCTCCTTCAGTTTTCATAGTCTTCCAGGAGACGAGTTTCTTTTGTTGTCTAATCCTGGTGGGCTTACACCAGGGTCAATTGCCTAATTGCTTAGTGAGTGATTAGATTATCATCTAAATAAATTACTATAAATTACTGATTAAGCGATTAGGTTAGTAGGGATCCTCAGCATGTCCTTATGCGTCTGACCCTTTCCAGACCTTTGTGTTAACCGTGAATAGTCTTTAATCACGTAAGTTCACAGTGATTAGTGCCTTGTTTCACCTGGGGATGAGAAAGCATCAGGGAGCCCTTTTGGTTGTAGTCAGCTCACAGGAGGGAGGGCATGGAGGTGCTGAAGGTAGACTCTTCTCAGAGAGGCACAGTGACTGCCCCAAAGGCAGCAGGCACAAGTTGCAGTATGGGACACTGCTGGGAGGTCAGAGGAGCTTTTTCTTCTCTGGGTTTTCACTGTCTGGGATGGGGCTGAGATCTCCACCCTTGGCGATCTTCCCACTTTGGAGCAACCTCATTTAGCTGGCCCTGTTGTGGGCTGGAGGTTGTATTGGGTGAGCTCCAGAGGTCTCTTCCAGCTAACATTTTTCAAGGATTCAGTGGTTTTGTTGTGTTTAAAGTTAACTCTGCCATTTTTTACTCACTGTTTCACAGGCTATTTCCTGAAGTCAAAGCTTTGTCATTGATTTCATAACACAAATTAAAAAATTAATCAACAGGAAATAAACCATGTCACTGTTTTTTTTTTAAGGGATTAATATCAGAGCTGAAATCTGTTGTTAATTTTTATTTTACTTTAGGTAGCTGTTTATTTATATGTTAGATACAAAAAGTAAGTGTCACTGGAAGGAGAGGTTTAATGCCACCTGCCCTCAGCCATGGAAACTTCAGTGCCACCGTAGCTTGAGGATTCCAGGTTGGATGATAAAGGGTCCTGTTTTGCCATTACTTCTGTTATACTTCAGCTGATTCCCTAAAACATTCAGCTTGCTTATCAGGCCTGAAGTGAAAGTTGTGGCCTTGCTGTGATCTCTGCACGCCCATGCTGGGTACATTTGGTAGGACACTTACACAGAGGTGACTTACTTTCTGCTTCAGACTGAGAACTAGCCCTGTGAACATTAATTCCTGCATTTTGCCCAATGGGGGACATAGGTTCACCTCAAAGGACATGTTATCTCCCAATATCTGATAAAAATCTTGGGTTGCTCTAAGGAGTAGCCCTGTTCCTTCAGCAGCTGTCTCCCCACTTAGTGTAACACCATTGTCCTCCCTGCCACCAGGGTGTTGAGGACACATTTTCAGTGTGATACTACCTTAAGGTGTGACTCAAATTTTATCCATAGCTCAAAGCACGCCCTTTTTTGCATGACGTTGTTGTCAACTTAAGAATGAGGGTGCTAGCCACTAGAGAGGGACTTCAGCGTAATGCTTAGACTCAAGACTATACATGGTAAAATTTTCATCACCTGTGACTTTTTTATGCCTCTGATTTTACCACTGCTGTGTACGGTATCTGGTGAGACCAGTGGCGATGCAGAACATGACACAGCACAGCTCACACAGCAAATGTGCACCCAGTACTGCATGGTTGGTGTATCAGTCACCACCAGAAAGATACGAGGTTCAGAATACTCAAAATCCCCTGCAGCTGTTACCCTGAGAGGTGGTTATATCTGGTGAGATAGGAAGACTTGAGCTGAACGTTTCCTGATACAAAAAAATGAGAGCTGCTTTGAAGAGCATTGTCTTTGGAGGCTGTAGGACTTTCCAGTGGGTCAAAATAGCCCCACCTGGTCCCAGGCTTTTGCCAAGCTGCAAAAGCTCTTTGTATGCAGTGGTTCCCTATAAAAGCTGAGTCTGTGGTCCCAGAGAGAGCACTGGAGAGCAGCCTAGGGTCTGCAGTTGTTTACGTTTGCTGGTTTGGCACAAGTTAGTTTGTCTCCATCTGTGTACAGCAGTTGCTGAGCAGAGTTACCCTGTAGATCCTTTGGGTGGCAGGGCACAAGACCAAATTAAAGAAAGCATGCCACTGAATGATACTTACGCCCATGGAAATCAACAGCTTACTCTCTAAAAGTGGGCTGTAAAAGAGAAAGTGTCAAACAGATCCACTGGCCCCAATTCTGCCTCGGTCTCTGTATGTAGTACTTCCTACAGTTGGCTGTAGACTACCAGAGGTGCTTCACTGATGAGACACACAAGGCATGAGGACCGAAGGGAGGTTAGGATGCAACATTTACATGTATTGTGGGTGGCTTTTTTTTTTTTAAGAAATGCTTAAAAAAGAGACTAACATGACTGGTGCAGCTCTCTCGGCTGGAGTCAACAGCCCAGGGCAGCAGCTTGGGAGAGGGCGAGCAGCCTCTTGCATTTTGGCTGCCCATGAACTCCCTCTGCACATCACTACTCAGGACCTTGACGGTGGCACTGAAAGCCTAGTTCCTCCACAAAAGCCATGCTGGAGGTGTCTTGTCAATGGAGGAAAGTCCTTGGCCCTCTTTCACAACTGGGACACACAAGACAGCTGCTGAGAAAAGGCAAAGGCCTGTTAGGACTGCCACAGCTGGAAATGCAGTTATGACTGGGTTTTTGCTGTCTGCAGGTCTGCCAGTGACATATTTGTGGGGATGTGAACACCTCCTTTCTGCCTGTGGGTGTTGACAGAAAGTGTCCAGCATTGCCTGTTCAATCCTGCTAGTCAGTATGCTGCAGCACAGAAATCCTAGGCTTCCCTCCTGCTTTCCTATAAACTTACTGAGCTAGCCTGTGAAGATACACCACAGGAGGTAAACATGTGCGTACTGCCAAGGAGACCACAGCACAGCACTTCCTGCAGGCACTTGCACTGAGATGCCTGCATGTGATAAATCCTTCAGTGAACAGCAGCATGGGATACAGCTTTGGTTTACAAAGCACAGCCTGAAGTGTGAAGCATGCTAAAGATGAACATGTGGAACCACTCTCCTCTCACTTGCCTATTTGGCCTCCTGGAAGCAGGTCCCTGCAGGGTGGTTAGGAGCTTCACCCTCTTCAGGTCTGGTTGAACTGAGGGGTGTCTGGAGAAGTCCTGTGAGGCTCCTTTCTGAGGCTTTCAGTAAAGGGCTGAGATGATTCTCAGGTAGGATGGGAAGAACACTTCAGGGAAGGTAAAGGCTGTGGTGAGGAGGTACAGGGGCAAAACAAAATAAGAGTTATTGGAGGCAACTGGGAGGGATTTTCCTGCTGTGAGATAGTTTCTGTAAGATTGACAGGGCCAGGGGAGAGTGCTGTAAACCCCATCTGCCCTTGTGAAACATGCGGTGTCTCTGAGCAAGTCAAAATGAAGCCATTTTATGAAAATCCCATGGGGAAAAAAAACAAAATCAAGATAGCTGTCTGACTGGGAGTGGTAGTTCACCTACACATAAGCTCACAATATCTGACTTTCAGTATGCTTTCATCTCAACGTCCTACTCAGAGAAAGGGTTTCAAGGGGGGGGGGGGAGGGGGGGGGGGTTGCGGGGAGAAAGGGGACATAAGGAAACAAAATTTCTGTGTCCTTATCCATACTGCTTACCTGTTTCAAACAAACCTGGAGCTAAGCAGAGGTCTTAGGATAACCTGAGTTCATGTATCTCTCTGCTACGCATCAGCAATGTGTCATGGACAAGGATCTCAGGGCATGCCCCCACTAAAGATTGGGCAGTCAGGACTGAGCTAGTGTTAAGACCACATAAAAGCAGCTGTCTGATCCGTCCATGCGGTGTGCTTTGGGCAAAGGATGGATGTTGAAACCAGGCTTTGCTAGTTCCCCTGGTCCTGGAATAGCTTTCTATCAGTGCATACTGAAGAAGCTCCTACAAGTTCCTTCTTATTCACTCCAGAGAGAGTAGTAGCTGGAGTCACTTGGTAAATGTGTCTCAGTAGCAGAGTTTTACTGGGCTTTTGATGTAGGGTTCTTAGCTCAGACTATGGTCAACACCTGCAGCTCTGCCTTAGCATCCTTGTGGTGGAGTCTGGACAGCTGTGGCCTGTTTTGTCTCCTGAATACAGGTGCAGGCTAGAAATGAGACACACTTTCCATCATTTTCGACACTGCTGCATCGGTCAGTGTATGTGAGACTGGCTGCACTGGACTCTCACCTCAACAGAAATGGAGCCAGAAGTGCCACGCGGCTTGCTTGGGACTTGGACTGTGGTTTGGGGTTGGAAGCCTTTTCTTCTTCACAAGATGTTGTGGGGACATGCCTGCAGGCTGTCTGCTGCAGAAGGGACACACAGTACTCTCCTAGCTTGCAGACCAGCACAGACACACAGTTAAAGAAATGTCAGTCTTTCATTCTGCATTCCCTGGAAAACTCTTGTGTATAGCCTGCTCGCTTGCCCTAGGGTGGATTTGGCAGAGCCAACATGATGATGCCAAAAGTATACTATGTGCTATACCGTGGCTAGCAGACAGGTATAGCACAAACAAGCTATTTAAAGCCTGAAATTCTGATGATAAAATACTAGATGATTAGCAAAGTAATTTTACTCCATTTGCAACAAATGTGTTCATTTGCATGACGAGTGCAGTGAACATAGATTAGCTGAAACAAAAGCACCGAGATTGGGCAGTTTTCCTCTTTGATGCAAAGATTATAATTAGTTCGTATTTTTGCATGTGATGGTTTGAAAATGTCTTAGCTGAATACAGAGCAAATGTAACTTCTCCGGAAGTGTTTCACCTGCTCTTGGATGCTGTGCTCAAATTACTGGATTCTGTTCATCTGAACAATTAGATTTTCTTACATTCTTACATGTGACACACACACTCCCCCCCCCCCCCCCCCCCGTAAAGATAATGTTTGCCTGGAATGGGTTTGTTAATATTATTGTTTCATGGCCTTGCTCCATTCCCACTGAAATCAGGGGAGTTTTGCTCATACTGCCAAGAGAGCCCTAACTTGCAAATCATTTCCAGTTCCCATCATTGAAATCTTTTGCTTGCCTGATGCTGTATTGTTTAAAATGTCTTAAGTACTCTTAGAAAATAAAGGCCAAATCAGTTTAATTCTGCATTTGAAATGTCAGTGTCATGCTGCTTTTATGTAGGCATATGCATATTGAGTATTATTTTCTGAGTGTAATTGCCTTAAGTGCTGTTGATCGTGCAAAGAGAATGATGCATTTGCTGACTCAAGGGTCTGAGAATCAAAGATCCAAACCATGCAAATGCTTAAGCATGTGGAGAAAGCCCTCTCAAGGGATGACACAGATACGCAGCTACTCCTGTGTTCAAGGCTGGGGTCTTCACTGAGCAGACTGAAGCCAGCAGAAACACACAGCATCTTATCCCTGAGTAGTACTGGTCACTGGAGGGAGACACTTGGCAGGAGAGAAGGATAAGGACTGATGAGGACAGGTGCAGGTAGGAGAACAGCAGTGTGGATGGAGTGTTTGGAATCAAATGGAAGTAGCCAGGTGGGGCATAGGAAAACACCAGGAAGGCAAACGAACAGAAGAAAAAGAAAGGAAGACTAGGAAATGTGTGAATACAGGGTCAGGCACAGATCCTTCAACTTACTGGTAGCAACATGAAAAAGTCAGGTTGAAATCTATTTTCAAGGTGTTTGTAGAGGGCTTGTTCTGACTGGCTTCACTCCACTGTATTCCTGAAATGAAATACCAAGAAAACAAAGGGGACATTGGAAAGATTGTCTGGAGCATTGTCAGCAGTGCTGAGGAATGAGGTCATCTGAAGACCAGTAGTATTTATAACAGCTGCCAATTCAAACTGCCTGCTTTTACTGAGCACCCTCCCTCTCCATTTTGAGAACATTCATTCAGTTCTACATTGCATTATTTCTCATCAGCAGTGTCTCACATTACAAACTTCGGGTGCTGAGATCTCATAATCCATAGTGTTTTGTGTTGCCTATTATTCTTCAGCCTGATTTGCTGGCTTAGCCAGGACTTCATGGGATCCTGTCATGGTCATCCTTGCAGCTACAGATGTATTCAGACCACTGTGTCTTTGTGTAGTGGAGGTAGAAAAATAGCAGAAGAAAGACACAGACCTGCTGGAGCAGGTCCAGAGGAGGGCCACAAAAATGATCAGAGGGATGGAACAGTTCTTCTATGAAGAAACGCTAAGATTTGGGGTTGTTCAGCCCGGAGAAGAGAAGGCTCCAGGGAGACTTTCTTCTGGCCTTTCAGTATTTAAAGGGGACTTATAAGAAAGATGGGGCCAGACTTTCTAACAGGGCCTGTAGTGACATGACAAGGGGTCATAGTTTTATACTAAAAGAGGGTAGAGACAGACTAGATATAAGGGAGACATTTTTTACGAGGTGAAAGGCTGGCACAGGTTGCCCAGAGAGGTGGTAGATGCCCCATCCCTGGAAACATTCAAGGTCAGGTAGGATGGGGCTCTGAGCAACCTGATCTAGTTGAAGATGTCCCTGCTCACTGCAGAGGGGTTGGACTAGATGACCTCTAAAGGTCCCTTCCAAGCCAAATTATTTTATGATACTGTGATTCTATGAAAAACTGGGAGGGGTTGGGAAAGCTCTAAATGTGATGTACAGATATCCATAGGCACTACAGCCTGAGCATTGCTGGAGTTGATAGCACAGAACAAATTTATTTTTCACATACAAATGTTTTACAAAACACTCTTTTGGTGGCTCTTACTTCACTGAGCTGCTTGCTCCCTGAAGGTAGTGTCTGAGGAAAGGCCCTCCCATAGCTTGTGAATGAAAGCGGGAAGCTTGTTTTAAGAAGGACCAAGCCAAAAGTCTTGAAACTGGCTAAGTGGTTTTTTGCTTTAAAGACAGATGGTTTTGTTGGTGAAAGAAAACCCACAGCAATCTATGAAGAGGTATTATAACTGGGAAATTCTTTCTTTTCTGGACATGCCCTCTTCAGGTTCATGCAAGATCACTGCACGTGGAAGGCAGCATGTGTATTTGCTTGTTTTGACTATTTCTTTGACATCCCCTCTACCTCCCATGCATCTTCTACTCTCTCTTGCTATATCTATTGCAGTTGCCGAGTCCCTGCACTACTCAGCTGCACACAAGCCAGCTTGTGTCAGCACCACTATCATGTGCCTCTTTCAGGGTGAAAGGACAACTTTGTCCTTGCCTTTCTGTGTATCTGTTTGTCCATCTCCAACATTTCACATAGCTATGTTGAAAGAAACACAGCTAGGTTTCAAGAGAAGAAAAAGCTCTTTTAGATAATAGTCTTGTGCCTCTACCTCCACATCGCAATTACTGCCTTGTTGGTCTGTACACACATTGAGTGTGGGGGGTATGTCTGGGATACTGTTCCAGTAAGTTAAATGCCAGTGCTCAAACTCAGCCCCTTCTGCATGGTTCTTCATAACTGCTTTCTGTTGTATGAGACATCACTTAGGAAAACTCAAGTATTTGAGTTTAGTAACTGATGAGGCCAATGGCACGCTACTGCCTGGCAACAGTAGCTGGCCCAGGCACTAGTGCTGCAGGAGAAGGCATGAAGGCAGAAAGGGAAAAGTTAGCCTATCCTTCCTTCTGCCATGTCTGAGTAATGTATTCACAGGAAATGAGCCTCTAGCCATGCTTAGCTTCCCTAGTTCAGGCTGAATTTGCCATTGATTTTATGGTTGGAGTGGAAGTGGAGAACCTGGAGATCAGTCGCAAAATGGGTCTGGAAAGTGGCAGTGGCAGCTCTTTCGCAAGAGCTCTCTGGTTAGAGCACTCAACATGGGGAAGATGAGGGCATAGTTGTTTGAGTCTGTCCAGCTCCCAGGAGGTCAGGATCACTTATGCCAGTATGACTGCTATGTATTTTTACCCTCTTCTGTTGACCCCATTCTCCTTTGTATGAGGCAGCTGAGTGTCCATTGGACATGAGGTCCCTCTCCACAGTGAGCTGTCTTCTGCATGTTATGAATATTTACATGTCATGCAGGCTGGAGAGCTTCATAGGAAATCAAGAAGAGCTGCCCTTAGTGCAGCTCACAGCGTGACCTGCAGAGATCCAGACAAGACATCCTCATGCACAGGGACAGCCTTTGCAGGTCAGATCTGGAAAAAGCATGACTTATTGTAATGTGGCTAGAAGAAAAGAGGCAAAGCTTGCAGGGAGAGAGAACAAATTTTATTAGCTAAGGTAAAAATCAGGCAAGTTCTTCTGGTATGCATGTGTACACAAAGGATATACATGTGAGGGAAATACCAGTGGTAAAAGTGTGGGGAGGGGGGAGCCAAAGGAAAACACGTGCAACCTTCCAGAAACCCTGACTAATGATGTCTCCTGATGTGTGGTCTTCTGCAAGGACTTGTGGCAGAAGCCAACTTACTTGACTGCAGATGGGCTGGGCAAAGCCCTAGAAACATCTCCCTTTCATTTGATGTTCAGGAGGGAAGGGCTCCACAGTCCCTGCAGCTCTGCAGGGAGCTTTCAAATGGTGTCCTTTGATACTGTTGTCCTTTGAGATAGGGCTCAGCAGTCCCATCAGACTTGTGAATGTCTATGTTCATGTAAGTATCTAGACGGGAATGATTTCTCTGGTGTGTCTGCTCCTCTGATGTGTGAGAGGTGACATTTCAATCGTTCCTTCCAACTGCTGAAGGCTTTCCTGACCTCAAGACCAAGTGTTTTCATGACCTAAAACAGATTTATGAAGAAAAAGGAAAAATTTTTCTCTATCTGGAGTCAGTCAATGAGGTGAGTTGATGGGGACATTGCTGGAGGATCCCAGAGATACCAAAAGATGAGACTTCCCATCTGAAATAGCAGATGGGGAACTCTTAATTTCTGCAGCTGGCTTCTGCAGTACAGAAAGCCGCCACTGTTTTCCCAGGTGTGTAAGTGCTGGTTTGAGAGATTTTATTTTTCAGAGTGTGATGTTTTGGCACAGATGGGTTGTGAGAGAAGACAGAAATCCCAGATCTATGATGCTGGGCACTAGCACTGCCTGTATGTCACAGTTGCTTCTGCCTCACATAGCCCTGCAGAATTCACCTTGAATGTAGCAGTCAGGTCATGGACACTGCTGAGGTAACTGGTGAGAAGGCCACATTCTGCAGGCATGGATGGCCTAAGTCAAGTTTCGGTGCTTATGCCAAAGCAGCCACACTGCACCTATATGAGGGCAAGTGTCTGCTGGAGCAGGGTGTCAAACTCTGCCCTGGGTGAGCAAGGTCTCTCCACAGGCTGATTTCAGTGGATTTCCACCATGTCCTTGAAAACAGGCGCATACTCTCACATGTTGCTGAATCGGGGCCCCAGCCCCATGCCTTCTGGTGAACCAAACAACAAACCAAAAACCAGCCCTTATGTTTGGTTGCCTGCTATCTGCTGCCATTAATCCACTTGAGATAATTTGGCAGCAGCGATCAGAATGAATTAATTTGGGATTTTCAGGCTGTCGAATGTTTTTCCCCAGGCAGCTTTTTGTTGAGTTTGTGGACTTTGGGGATTAGCTGCTATTTAAAGCAGCAATGTATGAACTTCCACAACAGCTTGTGCTCTGTCTGTCCAGCTCAGCCAGAGGAAGAAGTGACACCCGTGGGTGCAAGCCTGAAATTCAGTGCTTTGCTGCTCTGCCTTGGCTCCCCCATTCCTGGTGGGATTGATCTCGCTGAGTTTCTAGCATCAAGGTGTAGGCTTTCAAATCTTTGTGTGTGCTGGGCTCTGCTCCATGACAGCTGATGCTGCACTGGAGAAATTACCTGCTGAAAGGCAGGTGCTTAAAAATGCACGTAGAGGCCAACATCTGCAGCCTGACTTTCAGATGGGCAGAGAATATGACACTTCCCACAGGCTTTAATAGAACTGTTTGGAAACAACAAAACTACCCAACAGATTTGTCATCTGTATGCCTGACATCAAGTTTCACCTTCTTCTTATGTCCCTGTCCACATTTTCCTCCTTTTTTACTACGAAGAAGCTTTTGCATGCTTTGCAGTAGGAATTTAAAGGAGAAGCCAAGATGAAAAATAGAGTAGGTGCATTGGGTCTTCTGGTCTTGATCTTCCAAATACACTTATCTGGGATGCTGCAACCTGACATAAGCTCTGTGAGATCCATGGAAAGGGCTGTGTTTGACTGTGATAGGCCTGAACTTGCGGTCGCAGAATCCTGACCAGCAATATTGTGTTCAGAAGTTATATCTCAATTTCCCCCAGCAGCTGCTGGAGCAAACCTTCTACTAGCTCCTGGATATAATAATTATTTGACCTTCTCTGTAAGCTGTGGTTTAAAAACATGAATATGTTTTTTTAATGTTTAGATGATAACCTAGTGTGTGCTCAAAATGTTCTCAGCCCTTCTTATTTTCAAACTAGGAATTTTTAACTGGACAGAAGTATAGATCTGTGACAAGAAGAGACAGCAGCTGGAACTGGTCCCGGTGACTGATTTTGCACTTGCAAGTTACTATAGAAAACTTTTCAATCCAGAAATATTTTAGCTGGCACTTGTTTAAATTGGATCCTCTTAAAATAGCATGAGTTATTTTAGAAGCCTTTTCTGCCTTGAGCTCCTTAGTACCTATTAGGAAATATTAAGTGTGCATTCACTATGCTAAAAAGAATAATGGAGATCTCAGAGCAATCAATTCTGTGTGGGATGCTTAAAGTGTTAACATATTTTGGAGTGATTATTTCCAAATTAAGATACCTAGAGTTGGAAGTGATCATAATGTGATTTCTGCAGTTGAAGGACATAGAGTAGGAAATATAGAGAGCTGGCAATGTGTATGTGTGCTGAATTAGGATTAAGTGTTTATTTGTGCACCCTTTCAGCCCATTGCTATAGCATTATTAATAACCACCCATATATAATTGATTTAAAAGCTATTCACTCTAAGAGCCTGTTTCTGTGATCTGAGAACTTCACATGGAGCTACTAATCTTAGCCAATTTAAAGCAAATAATGTTGTTATTTGTTATTGTATAGATGTTTTTATTGTTTCCTTCTTTTGTACACAGGAAGACATTTTCTTTTCAAAGGGAAAATAACCACTGCTGCCACAGCAGAGAGAACAACCTTTTGCCCATGTCTTCATTTTGGAAAGAGAGGCATGTGCCAGAGAAAGCCACGTGACACCAGACTGGCATGCACAGCGGTGAGCTTCTGTCGGGTGTGGCTTTGGCCATCCTGCTGCCCCTTTGGACCCCCATAATTTTGGAAGCATTAATATTTATTTCTCTCTGGAAAACTCAGGGAGTTTCAGGATCTCCAGCTGATCTGGGAACGGAGCTCCAGGTAGCAACTGCAGTAACACTTTCACGCTTTGAGATTATTTTTCTGCCTGCAGTCATGAGGAGGTGGCAACTGCATGACCCTGTGGAAAGCAGAACAGTGATGCTGTGGGGCGACTGGCAGCCGAAGAAGCTGATAACTAAATGCCTGCCTCCCCCCCAGGGTGAAGCAGGCCATGGAGCAGACAGAATGGTGGGAGGAAGAGGGACCGGCATCTCAGACCAGCATGGTAAGGCAGAGCGAAATGGTTTTGGGGGGTAGGCAGGGGGCAGTTGTATTACAGGCTGGAGCAGCAGCAGTTTGTAAGTGTATTTTTGCAAGCTTCCGGGGGCTCTTCTGAAAAGAAAGAAGTACCACAAAGTAGGGACAGCCTATAGGGATCATAAAACTAGTGCCCGTTTTCTCTGCTAAGTCCCAGGGCCATTCCTGCAGCTCTGCTTGCAGCTTCTAGAATGAACCTTCCTCTATTTATGTGAGCACATCCCCATTTCTGGCACTTTTTCTGTAATGTGTGTTCATAAAGACGCAAATTCCCCCCAAAGAACAGAAAATGGTGCATGACAAAAAATTTGGCTTGAGCCACAGCATAGTAAAAATGTTGTGCTCTTTCTTTTTGCTTATCCTGCTGCTTAGAGCCAGAAGTTTAGGCATATCTCTCATAACTACGCAGTTCTGAAGGACAGAGGTTACTGTCTGCTGCTTGGACTGCTGCAGCTCTAAGTCCACCTTATTACTGAAGTTGCTGCTACTTAGCCAAGGAATTCAACACAAACACACATCACACACACACAAAATTTGATAACTCTGCGTGGTTCTTCATCCAAAAACCAAAACATGTCTGGTCTGCATTTATTCTAAAAAATAACCCCTAGTCTACTGAATTTAATAATTTATCTTCGTTATGCAATTTGCTAACAGCTATGCTGTTAGAAACAAAGGGTAATATCTGCACTTGGGGTTTTCTCCTTACACAAAATTGCCTCAGCAATTTTTCAAGCTCCTTTGTGTTGTGTTTGGTGCCCTGCAATGATGCCACTGTTTATCAAAGGATATGATAGGTTTTTCAGAGTGTCTTGAGTAATAGTGGAACCAGACAGCTTCTGGTTGGTGTCAAAATACTTTTCTAATTTGAAGCATTCATACAACAGAGATTTCTTAACACACAAAAGCACTGGTTGTTGGTACCTGCTGGAAAGGCAGTAAAAATAATTCAAATCAAATTGAAACCCGTGGCGCTCATGCCTCACCTGGACCATGTTAAATGAACTTCAAAAGGATGTTTAAATACACCACCATGGAAGTTTTAATCAAAATGTCTCCTAAATGAAGAGACACTGAAATATTTGTCTAAAAAATATTTCCCAGTGCCCTTCCTGCCCCAATGCCTCAGAACATTTGGGGCTTACACTTGCGCTAATCAAAATCTCTAAATCTGTAGTAACCGCTCAAATTAGTACCCTGGAGAAAACACATAATGAGGAAGAAAAGTGAGACAGTAAGTGGATTTGAGCCCTTCAGGGGGTGTCACCTGGGGTCTGCACCTGCATAGTGGGAGCTTTAGCCCTGGTTGGGCTCATGGAGTCATCCTTTTTTTTAACAGCCCCTGATGACAGCCCAAGTGGCTAAGTCTAGCTTTCCAGCCAGCTTCACTGACATGGAGGCCCCCTCCTGTTCCTCTTGGCAGGACGCAAATATGGGCAAAATCTTCAGTATGGGGTGGAGCTGGGGCAGAACCTTTCACACATTAAACTCACAAACAGCTGGAAATACCTTCAAGGCTGTTCCAGCATCTGGGCACAGAGAGAGAATGATCCTTCTCCCCACACTCAGCAAGGGGTCACCCTGAACTTGGCAGCAGTGATAGTGGCATTGCTGCAGATGGATGCTGGGTGAAAGAATGGCACAGGTTTGGATACCAGCAGCCTGCCACCATGGTCAAATCCTGGTTTCCCCAGGTGCTCATGTAACTGAGAGCAGGAATATACATTGGCCATGATGCAGTAGCATAAAATAACGTGGGAGCTGGGATATGCTGTGTCCTTGTGTGGACATTAGCACTCACATGATTTGAAATTGCTGGGCTGTGTCAGTGCTCAGTGAATGGCTACAGAATAGCACAACAGACATGGCAAGGGGACAGGAGCATGGATCCTACCTGCAGTGCTGCTTCTCTGTGGTGGTGAGGCCATGACAATGGCATGCTGCCCATCTTCCTTGCTTACTTCTTCGAGATGCAGAGCTAGGGGCTGAAGTACCACGCTGCCCTGGAGAGCCTGTCTCCTCCAGGAGATTCTTCAGGCCAGTTCAGTATGTTTCAGCCAACCATGACATGGCCTTGCTGGTTACATCCCCTTGGGAGCCTCGCTCAGACTGACAACTAATGGGACAAAGGTTGCTGACACGGCTGAGGATGTATGCCTACCCATTGCCCCTTGCTGGATAGATATGCCCTTGCTAGGAAGAGAGGGAGTCCTGCTGTCCACTGAAAGAGACAGACAACTGGGGAGCACACTGCTGGATTGGATAGAGGCTTAGGGGGGCATAAAAGAAGTTACAGTACAAAGGTTGTGGTAAACACAGATGGGAAAGGGAAATAATTATTGAGATAGGTCACTTGTCTATGAAATAACCTGGAACCCATGTGAGCTGAGTGCAGACAAACCATTTGAACAAACAAGGGTCTTTCTGCTGGCAGTGAAGAATGGAGTCCGTATTCAGTGTGAGAGAACTTATCCTGGACACTTCTGTGGAGGAGTGTCCCAGAGCAAGGCTCAGATATAAACAGCAGCATCGGAGTGGAAGTGGAGCAACAGTGTCGCATCTGTGCTTGCTACTGGAGTGACTGCAGCAGAAATGCTGTGTCCAGCCCTGAGCCTGCAGCTTAGAAATACACTGCTAATTTGGAGAAGGCTCTGAGAAGAGCAATGAGAACAATTAGGAGACCAGAAAACTTGCCTTTGTAATGAAAGTGTTGGGAGTTCAATTTATTTGACTTATCACCCAGGAGGCCAGGGGCTGACTTGATCCACATCTGTAAGTACCTGCTGGGTACAGGGATGTGATGACAGAGGGCTCTTCGGTCAAGCAGGCAGATGGATAACAAGACTTAGCTGCTGCAGGTTAAAACAAAACAAATTCAAAGCAGAAGCAAAGAGTATCTTTTACCAGCTGGGTTAATTGAGGGCTGTGGTGGGGTCTCAGTCTCGCTCCAGAGGTTGCCCTAGAACCTCCTGCCAGCTGGAAGGGGGAGATAGCAGAGGAGCAATCCCTGCTTTGCAATTCAGCTGGGAGAAGGCTGGCGGTGTGGCATGGGCTTGCTTTAACCCTCAGAGCTGTGCAGCTCTGTGAATGGTCCCACTGGGGCTCATTCTTCTTCACCACAATGACTTGCAGGTGTTGCATCCTCCAAAGTGGAGGAATCACACTGGAACACAGCAGCAGTACCTCTCTCCTGCTGGCTCAGCTCAGGTCTTGCTTTACTGCTCGCTGGGGTCGTGGGGCAGACTAGACCACTGGCACCCTCCATGGCGTTGGCACTGTGGGAAGCACTCACTGCCCTGGCACAGGTTGCTCTGCTGGGGTCCAAAGTGAAGGTGCTGCCTCTCTGCTGACAGGGTCCCAGAGTGCCCAGCCACTTGGATACTAGGGTAGGGGCTACGTGGAAATTCAGGATCTAGCACCATGTCCCTTCACTCCTTTATCACAGCACAGCCCTTTGCTACTCCCCCTTGGCTCCCGAACCTGGCTGATCCAAGTGCACGGCTAGTCTGTTTTACTTTGGTTTTGCTGGTGGGAGCAGCATTGTCTCTTCTTGGAGTGGTCCAGCAAGGGAGGGAGGGAGGAAGGGAGGGTAGGGAAGGGTCCACAACTGGATACCTGGCCCCCTCTCTCCTCCTCTCCCTCAGGGAGGGAGAGGCCATGCAGGAACATCTCCTTAGCCCAGGCAAGGAAGGCCAAGGACACAAGAAGCATGGGCAAGGCACATGTAATTACCAACATAAAGTCAAAGCCTAGCTTTGGTAGCACATACTTTTGGGCTGTCTGTGTTGCCACTACTCTAGGTGGTCTGCAGAAAAAAAACCCAGCATCTCTAAGCTAACTTAGGTGGACGGACTTGTGTTTCTCCTGCTCGGGACTAGCACATCCACATTTTGTGGAAGGTGACTCTCATGCCCTCTGGATCCCATGCACTGTCTGTGTGGCCCTGGAACAGGATAACCTTTTGGGGTGGAAATATAGAGGATGATCATGGGGAACTGGCCTGGGCACTAGGCACCCAAGAGTGTCTGTCTGTCTGTCCATCTGTAAAGGATAACGGAAAAATCATCCTGTCAGCTGTGCACAGTTGTCCTCCAAGAGGAAGTTAGATTGCATGAAATCATTGCTATCAGTTTGAGATTGGAGTCTGGGATTGAAACAGCTCAAGCTAGGCTTGAGCTGTTGACATGGCTTTGCCTACTGCTGCATTGAAGTACTGCTTCAGTGCTATCACTATGTCTGGCTATATTAATGTTCTATAAGACCTTGTATGAAAGCTCAGAATGGTTTTCCTTGCTAGCTGAATGCCCAAATTTCCATTGTTATCACATGGATTAACTCTAGTGCTCAGACAGCTGCGCAGTTTTCTCTCCTAGGTATGGAAGTAGCTGATACTGTCTCTGAGAGACCATAGGACTTCTTGAATGAAAAGGGAAAGCACAGAGATTTTCTGCAAGCTGCTCTGCTCCGCTGCTCAGTAACACATGGTATTTGTTAATAGAAAACCCCCTCTCCCTAGGAGAGCATTTTCTGCTCTTCTTGGTGAAATATGTATTGTAATACTGAAGTCCTCTAAAGAGGACATTATCTGCTTGCAAAGGAAAAGCTTTAAAAATCAGTTGGATTCAACCTTTCCTCCCTTGGAGGGAGGTGAGAAGAGTACTGCATGCCTGATATGAATTGCTTTTATACCCAATTTTTCTTCCCTTTCTTAACACATTCCACTGAGATAACAAGAAGGGACTATTTACTACCCAAAGCTGTAATGCTCTTTTAACCAGAGGTCTACCGTAGGCTCTCACTCTGTCATAAACATTTCGGACTAAAGGTTGCAGACCTGAGCAATGTCCCCTCTGCATGTGCACCTCCAGGGGCCCCACAGCTGTGTGTGCCAACTTTGTGTTTTGGAGGCAGACACGTTCCCTGTTTTCCAGGTTTCTCTTGGGATCTGGGCTGTGAGGAGCCTGGCTGCAGCTCTTGTGATTTCCTTTGTTTTTCTTGACTCCTGGTGTTTCCCATGGTGGCAGCCTGCTTTCCCCAGGGGCCTGCTCACATCTGTACTTCCACAGCAGGCAGGGAGGACTCAGCAAGTGATGCCACAAAGTGATCCTCGGGGGACACCTGCAGCTTCCTTTTGTTGACTCCAGAGGCCTCTCTTGAGTTTGCAATCCAAATGGCTTTGGTCTGGATAAAGGCAGATCCTTCCCTGCCAAACTCTCTGGAGACTGCATGTCTGCTCAGGGCTTGAATCAGCAGAAAAGTTTTAGTGACTCCTTCGGTTCTGAATGAGGCACAGGAGAAAAGGCCAGTGATGAAAACTAGGAAAAGCTGAGAGCTAGTACCTGGGCAGGAGAGGGTGAAGAGAAAGAGAGGCAGGATTGCTCTTCTTTTCTCCTCTATATAAGATCCTGCAATAAAAGCCAAAAAAGGCTTGTTTTCTGTTGTAAGGAAAACTGATTTTATAATGAGTGAGTAGGAGATTCTAGTTCTGACACTAGGGGCTGGCTCAGGGCTCATAAAACTGTTATGCTTCCAACTCTTCCAGATACGCTGTCTTTGTTGGAAGTGGTGTTTCACTGAAATCTGCCATCTTTGGATGCTTGCCTGTAATTCCAGGTGCTCAATGGCCTGGTCAGAGTTGTTATGCAGAAATTTAGAGTCCAGGAACTGCAGATGAACTGGTGTGTCCTGTGCTGGTGACCTATTTGCTACACACTGAAATGGATGTGTTGAACTTTCTGTACATGATGTGGTGAGGGTCATGTGCTCAGGATGCCAGGGGATCATTGCATCGTCATATCTGTGGTGGGACTTGTGCTGTGCAGTGAGCTGGACATGCACTTGTGTGATTTCTGTCCTGGAAAACCCTCCATGGGGAGAAACATGGCAGCCCTGTTTGGCGGGAAGGTGTATGAGACTGAATGATTAAAGTGCTTTCATGGTTAGCAGGCTGCTGAAAACCTCTGCTTGGCAAGATGAGGGAGATCATCTTCCCCTTAAAGCTGAGATGTCCCTTTTCCAGGTGATAGCTACAAACATAAGTAGAGGAGCACTTGATGGGACGACAGACCATGCAGCTCCAGTATCCAGTCTCTGACTATGACCGGTGACAAATGCTCTACTGGACAAGCACAATATAGGAGATAACATTTGGTGACAGTTTGACAATTCATCTAAAATCCTGGTCTCAACACCGCTGACAGCTAAGTTATGTGGAGAAAAATACTTTTTCCTGTTTGGGAGGTAAGCTGCTGTGGAGTTAAGTGACGGCTCTCATTCTGTCCTGTGAGATTAGTGATTTCCTAACCATTGCTCCATGACTATCCTCACCTCCCCTAGTTGTCCCTCCTTGGCTGAAGTCTGTGTCACCTGTCCTCATGCAGGGGATCTATCCTTTCCTTGGCCCCACCATCTGCCTCTGGTCCCTCTGCCCTTTACCACTGCCACTGTGGCACTAGACAGCAGGTTGCTTTGTGTGACTGCAACCATCTCCCACCCACTTTCCCAGCTCTTAATCTCTGATCCCCATAGCATGGCAGCTCAAGCATCTTCTTGGTACTTCCAGTTGTGGCTCTCTTTGCTGACCTTTGGCAAGGGAGCTTGCAAAGTGTCCCTGGTTTGCTGTGAGCTGGACGTGAGAGAGTAAGTTTTAATTACTCCAATGTGTTGGACAACCTCTCCCTGCGGCCTGAGAGCACTGTGCATTCTGTTCTGTAAATCAGGTGCTTTATTAGATCCACTGTAGCAGAAAATGCAATATAAAACTGAGTGTAGACTTATTTTAGACACAGTAGTAGCAGAATTAAGAAGGGAAATATCTTTGGCTTACTGGGGAAGTCATTTAGGAAGAAATTGGAATGGTTAATTAGAGAAAATTATCTCAATCTAATATTTAAGGCTAATTTAAATGCTCCAGTCTCTTTCACGTAAGAAAAAATCTCTTTTAATAGCTTAGGTTATTATCAAGGGATGTAAGTTTAGCAGTAGAAACAATTTTTTATACATTTTCCATCTAGAAATATTGTTAACGTGGTGCTCAAAATATTGCAAAAGAGATGTAAAACTCATACTGGGATTTTTTTTTTTTTTTTTTTTTTTGTCTTGTGTGGTGAGAGGTTGGGGACAGGGAGAGGACAGGGAAAGAGATTTATAAAGGTTTTCAAATTTTAATGTACAGCATAAAGGCTAGAAACTTTGAGATCAAAAGACATACCTGTGTAATTCCTGATTTTCAAACTATCAAAAAGAAACACTTAATCCCTCGACAAAATCCCAGGATATATAGGGGTGCCAGTAAAAATGCTTCTTTTTCACAGTACATATCATATTGCAAATTCCCAAAACATTTTATTTGGCTGAAACTAAGAAATTAAAATAACCCTCAGGTTAATACCTACCTTTCATTAATTTATTTTTTTACCCAGGCTCCCCGTATTAAACTAGAAGCTTGGAAGTGATGTTTGACAACTTTCCCAAAGCAGAATTCTGGCTTTCACCTGCCAAAGACATGAAATTTTGCAGGTTATGCTGCCTATGAGGTGGTAGTAGATGGTCAGCCTGCAACTGTAGAGTCACTGCAACGTACGTCCAAAGTGGGAGACAAAACCTGCTTGTCCCATTACCACTATGTTCCAGTCCCCTTTGCCTTGGTCAGGGCTGTCTATCTTTTCCTTGTTATTTCCTTTGCTTTCTTATGCAGTAGTTTTCTAGCTGAAGAGACTCCTGTCCTGGGACAGCTGGTATCTCATTGCTTGCTAAAACTCTGATTGTTCAAGAGAAGCCTTGCTTGGATTTTACTGATTTTCCAGTTAGAAGAGGACATTACTCTTTATTTTTATGTCTGGCCAGTTTCCTGTGCTGCCCAGGCTATGTCACCTGATGCAAATGAGGCAGTGTATTAGAGAAACAAGGACAAAACAGGGCCTGGAGGTGTGACTACCACTATCCCTGTGAGAGTGCCACACTGGCGTTTGTTGCTGTTAGCACTGTACTTTTTGTGTAACAACATGAAGCATCTGGATACCAAATTTTTAGGTCCTATTTTCATTTACATTCATTCTCACAAGAACAAAAAGCCAACAACTCCTCCCTCCCTCAGAAAACCCCCCTCCTTCCAACATCACTAAAAACCTGTTGCGTAGTTAGATGTTTAGCATGGGTCCAGGCACCAGCCCATGTATGGCTGTTAGGCTGTGCATGTGGGAGAGTTTGCATGGGAGACTCCAGAAAATTGCCTTCATGAGTCAGTACTGTACAGCCCACGTAGGGGTAGCCTTTTATTTTCTCCTGAGAGTTGGTAACCTATTAAGCTACTCTAAGATGCAGCTCTACCCTCACACCTCAGGGAAGGATGAATGCCATTTAGTCATTGGGTAGATAACATGTCTCATAACAGTATTTGGAATTACCTAATGAGAAGTTGTAGGGTATTTTTCCCTTTGGGAGATACATTTTCAATGTAATTATGCATCTCCTACAGCAGGGATGCTTTGCTTCAGCTAGTGTAAATTCTGCTTTTCACTGCACTTTTTGCAAAGGAGTGGGACAGATTCTGCTATGTTCACCTAGAATAAATATGCAGTGATTCATATTTTCAGTAGAATAATTCCATTATGCCAATGTTACTATAATAAACTTGTCTTTTTTTTTTTTTTTAATAGCACAGTTCTGACACTATTGTGTTTTGGAAAACATTAGAAGAGTGGATTACTTTCTGTAAAAGTGGTCAGCACTCCACATCTTATATAAGCATGATGTGGCAGCATTGGGACCAGAATACAAATGGCTCCTGAAGATGTCTCTCTACTTAGGAATTTTTATGTTAGGAACTCTAATAACAGTGAAATACCACAATGACTCCTTTGTGCCACTCTGGCACAAAGCTGGCAAGCAGGACATGTACTGAGCTGAAGACTGCATTCCCAAATGTTCATTAGCATTTAGCCCACAACTTTTGTAAACAGAACCAAAATGGGTATTCACCTTGAGTTATAACTTAAAATTTATAGTTTATAAATTGTAAGTTATAAAAAAGTAATCAGCACATTCAGTGCTGCATGTATTTTTTCAGGCATAGATCAACCTTCAACCTCAATGGAGGCTGGGAAGGAACAACCTACAAGCCAGTTACCTGGTAATAGCCCAATGCTATAGGCTTTCATGTCTTTCCATGGAGCAGCTGATTCTGGATACACCACTGGAGTTTTCTATTATCTCAGATCCTGTGTTTACAGGTGCAATTAAAGACTTTTGGAAGGGATGATGTACTAACATATAGGGCAAAAACTGAAAATAGGGCCAGATTCTGAACTCATTTGAGTTAATTTTGATGTGGAGAAAATCCATGAATTTAGGCAAAATTAGTTCATGTACAGCTACTGTAAGCTACTCCGTAACCAAATGGAAAACAAAGTGCATCAGTGTCAGAATGATCCCCCATATACGTCAACCGTCTCATTAATCAATTCTCAAGGGCGAGGATTAGGACAAATACCATGTATGCTCAGACCTAAATTGTATTCTCTCTGCCTCACTTGGAAGGGCAACCTGTGAAGACGCCCCCAAAAAAGAGGGAACCAAAAGAGGAGAGGCCACCCAATGTCATGATTAAGAGGGAGAATGGTGATAAATAGCCTACCAGATGACTCCGTGAAAAGTGAGAAAGTAGGGAAAAGCCAAGTTATGGCCCCGAAATAGGAACCAGAGGCGCAAAAGCGCAAGTTGTGCTAGGGGTGTAGGGGGAATGAATGATCCTGAAGCTAGTAACGTAGTATATTATATGCAGCGGGTTGTGGGTTTCTTGTGAGAAGTCTGACTAATAGATAACCTAATACTTCAGAAACCGGTACTTCAAGAAAAGAGTTGAGGGTTATGTCCAGCTACTATTCAGAATATGTTTTCAAGCACTGCCATACTTCTAAGTAAATTTAATGTACAGGTCCTATCATAGGATCGTTTGGGTCGGAGATTAAAGGAATCTGCTCGTCAAGCATTACATGATCTGTGGATTGGTATGACAGAACGGAAATCAGTTCACGTACAGCTCCTGTAAGCGGAGCCTGAGTTTGCTCCAATCTGCCACATGCCTCAGTCCATCCCCCTCAGCCTTCCTCTCCAACGCTCAGGCAGCATGCTAGCCCCATGTGCTGGCCACAGGGAGACGGTTGCTGTGTGTGGGCTCGTGCTCCATGGTGCCTCGTTTGCTCTGCGGCTTTGCAGAGGTTGGAATCACTGGCTCAGATGCCTACACCGGACATAGGTTCCTACCAGCCGTTACCATCAGAAGACATGGTAGCAATAAGGCTATACTCAAAAATGATGGGTTCATATATCCTCTACCTGCATCTGTGATGCACTAAACATGTCAGTACGAATCCTGATGGGGAATGGGAACTCACAGGAATGGGAACTCACTTCTGCAGCTGCAGAAGCAAGGGAAGACAGCAAAGGCTTCCCTTTTGTAGACAGGGCAGAGAAGAGCTGGTGAAGCTGGGTATGAAATGTAGGGGCAGAGAATGGAAGGGAAGAGGCGGACAGCTGTTAAAGTGGCTTGAATTAGTGTGGAGAGCTTTCATGGAACAGGCCAAAGGGAGAAAGGGAAATCTCTCCTCCTATTTTTAGCCAAGCTCCACTTCCCTGCCCACAGGGGTCAGGCAGTAATGGAAGCCACCCTCTGAGCAGCCGTGGAGCAGGACCAGGGCTGTGTTTTGCCTGCAGGTGTGACTGATTTCTGAGCACTGTGTGGTGGCACATGCTGCAGTGCAGACCTCCTCTGAGCTGAAGTTCAGGAAAATTAAAATGCTAAGGGACATGGCCATGGATGGGCACATGCATGCTGCTGGCCATCCCAGGGTACGGGAGGCATCAAGGGCTGCAAATGGCCCTCCCCTCTCGATTGCTGGGAGATGGCAGCTATGCCTGGGCAGAGATGTGTCCCATCCTGCAGGTGAGCTCCCCATCAAACCTTGCACAGAGCAGCCAGTCTCCATTTCAGCACTCGGTGTGTTCCCTGTGCCTGTGAGCTTGCATGGCACATCATTTTGGGTATCTTTGGTAAATTGTCAGCTATCTAGGGAGATTATCTTCCTGATTTATCAGCAAGCACCTTATGCTTTTCCAGAGGGCAATTCAGTGCACTAGATTAGGTTCCTGCCTTGCTTTGTGCTTTGAAAGAGCCTTTGTCTCTGTCTAATGACTGCGGCGTACCTGCTTCCAGCTCTCACGCTTAAGTTAGGTGATGCTGTATATATACCACTGATTTCCCCTGATCCATGTCCAGGAATTAACCCCTGTATTCCTGGCCTTGTGGGAAAGCATTGTCTCAGAAATGCAGATCAAGGGTGTGTCTAGCGGAGCAGATAGGGTGGGAGATGCTGTGTAAATCTGAGGGTCATAAAGAAAGAGAGAGGGTCAGGGCGGTGCTGACATGCATGTTAGTCATGCTTACAAAGACCTGCCTGGGTTTCTTTCTCTACAGGAAAATGTGGGTGATGTATTCTCAGGATCCATTTTCATTAGTGGTTGTTTTGGGGGAAGTAAAAAAATCAGTTCATTGTGCAGATTTTTTTTTTTAACTAACATGTTTATTTTCACGATAACCTTTTTTTCTGCCATCACAACACTGAAGATGGTGTTTGAAGAAGAAATGGATGAACTGACATCACCTTTTTGTCCTCCAAGGGTCTGTGAAGAGAAGAGATGAAATGTAGCAGTTAATTCACCAGTGCCAGGATAGTATCTTTTATGCAGAAAATTGCCATCAGATATAGATTTTGTTTTTGTGATTTTAAATTATTATCCACAAACGTTGGGTGCAAGGGCATGACAAAGGATGGGGATCTCGTATCTGTCCATTGAGATAATCCCTTGCAGCTCAGCTTGTGGCTGGTGAAAAGCTGGGCTTTGCTGGGGTTGTGTGGTTTGCCAAATACAGGCAACTGCATGGCTTGTCGCACTGTTGCTGGTGGTGCCCTAGGAAGAGGCAGAGCTGATTCACACCCTACAGATTAAGAATGGCGTGAGTGTGGTGGGTATAACCTAAAGGGACAGACTCTAACAAAAAAGGGCCCTATCAGTATGACAGGGCATCCGTGGCCACAAAATAAGCTATCTTGTCCTGTTCTACTTGCTTCATTTACACTTGTGAGTATGTATGAGTTACAGTGAGGAGAACAAATTCTCTGGGAAGAATCTGGCTGAAGGGAAGCTGAATGAGCTGGTGCTGAGTTACAGGCAGCAGCAGCGATCCTCTGGAGAACTTTCTTCCCTTCCACTTCTGTGTGGAAGTGGGAAGCTCTGGCAAAGATTAGCATTAAGTCTGCCTGGTCTGGAAATGGTTTAGGTACTTCAAAGATATTGTGTGCTGGTGTCTTTGGGTCTTCAGTTTGTCTAAGTGTCTCAGGTTAGTGTGGTGAGGAACTGGGGACAGTGGAAGCACTCAGTGCTAGTTTCTCTCTGACATGTAGGAGGCAGCAATGACGTGTTTGACTGTGACAGAGGTCTGGTGACTCCTTTCCTGCCCCAGGTGCCTTGCAGAAGCAAGGTATTGATGGCACAGTGCTTTCCACCATTAATTACCTTGGCCTGGAGTGGCTGATGAATGTTGTCATCAGCATGTGTTAAGCTCCATGCGCAGTCTCATCCTTCGGTTTCTCTCAGCTCCTCATGTCCTTGTCCCAGGACAGAGCATGTGTGAGAACCACATGCTTTTCCCCAGCTCCTGCAGCAGATACCAGCAAGACGGGATGCTGCTGGTGGTACGTTCTCCTCCCCCCCAAAATGTCTGCACAGCTTTCTCTGAGTTTGCTTAGGGCAGGGCTGTGGGTCGTTTGAGCAGAGAGTGAGGTCACAAGTCAGGCAGGCAAGATGCAATGAGAAGAGTCACACTTAGGCAATTTCTGGCATGCTTCTGGGCACTTCTTGGTATGTTTCTCTCAATTCATTTGCACATGGGCCTGGAGTCATGTCTCCCTTCATGCTGCTGTTACTGCCCTGCTTGCTGATCTGGATGAAATGTTTGTTAGGAAATGAGGAAAGCTTGGAAGCAAAGAAATTGCCTTTCTGTGCATATGCCCAGTTTTTACAGTGGCTGCTGGAAAAGGCAATTCAGACAGGCTTTGGTTTTGAATAACTCTGTTGGATTGGATTTGGGCAATTTAGCCCAGTTGCTGCTCTGAGTCTTTCAGCTGTGGAATGCACTGCCAGATCCTGAACTGGACCTGAGTGTAGTGGGCAGAGGGCTCCTGCTGAGCTCAGAGCTGCTGACTGCCTGCTGGCCCCAGAGGAGAAAGGGTAGCACCCCATGCTCCCTGCTGAACTTGACTGAAGTGTAAGCTTGCTGTAGCTGCTGCCTTTTATTGCTGAGAGACACCACTAGGCTTCAGGCGTTATCTCATGGCTCAGGACCTGCTGGGACCTGGCTCTCCCTTCCCTTCTGCACAGAGACAAACCAGCCAGCTCCGTCTGGAGCACTGAGCAGGAGCTCAGTGGGTGTTATGACCAACAGTTAATAAATAGGCAGAAGCTGGGCACACAGCATACTGCTGCACCCTGTCTCTGCTCTGAGGTCGAGGCTCTGTGCTCCAGTGCAGTCCCAAGGTGGGGGCTGGTGTCATTCTTCTCCAGGATAAGTTGCTGCAAAAGAAGAACCACAGGCGCTCCTACCACAGGTTTTCACTAAAGGAAAACAGATGCTCAAGTATCAGTCATTCAGCATCTCTGTCACTTGCTCAGAAAAATGTGTTGAGTGAGAGGTCGTACTGCTCTGGTCCTTATCCACCCTCAGGCTGATCTTGGGGACTCCAAGGAAGTTCAGTTCTCCTGGAAGGGAGCCAGGAAATAATTTTTTACCGGGAAAGCCAGGCTTTGAGGGTAAGCGGTATGCCTCCTGTTGAACGACTGGATATACACTTATCTACCTTCAGGAAAGGGCTATGGGTGGCCCCAGGGGCAATAGAAGAGTGTGAAGGAGTTTTTGGAGCTGGCTGGTACAATTATTTTAATATTGCTGAGATTTTAGTATACATGTGATGTGTTAGGACACTGAGAGCCTTGGGAGACATCTTTTTATTATTGTTTAAGATGACATGATGAAGCCCTGTTGATACCTGATCTCAGCTAGATCTGATACAGTGGCTGGCTGTACCTGCTGTTCTAGTCTTGAAGCTTGTTCTATTATGCAGTTTTTGCAGATAAGATCTGTGGTGTGATTTGAATGTGAGGTATTGGAGGTACAGAAAAACACTGAGTTTTCCAGGAAGCTGAAATGTACATGAGCAAGACTTCAGTGATGCAGTGTGTTTGAGTCTTGGCTCATTTGGAAATCCAACAGATGAAACCATCTTCTTCAAATTTTGCTGGCAGAGAAATCACAGATAATTCTGGAGCACTTTATCTTTTCTGGCAGTACTTCATAATTCCAGCCAATTTGTCCTTTCCTCTGCTGGTTGATGCCTGCGGTTCCCCAGAGCCTATTTCAGCCTGAGTCCTCACAGGCTGCACATGGGTCATGGTGGTTCACAAGAAGATATTTAGCTGTTTGGCTTCATCTCAAACACTAATTCACTATGCACATTTTGAGGTGCATGGCAGCAAATACCTCAGGCAAGCAAGGAGGGTAACTAAGAGGCAAGGATGGGCTGTGGTTACACCCTGGAAACACTGCTATGGATGACCTGGGCTTGATATAAGTGTTTGATAGTAGCCTTGAACACATCCCTGCTTCTCCCAGCAGGCTAAGACTAAGCTGCTGACATGCACAACAGCTTCAGTTCAGTACAGCTTAATGGCCATGGGCTTAATGCTCTTTTGCTTATGCCAACCCTAGGCAATACCCTTGTTTTTGAAATGTATCAGGGCTAACTCAAACAAAATCAGAAGGAGAGGAGGCAAGAGGAATTGCTGATAGCAGGTACTGTTCAGTTCAAGCAGATGAGAGCATTTTATTATCCCTTGCAGTATCCAGGGGAACCTCAGGCGCTCCCTAGCAACAATGCAGCAGGAAAAGGAAGTGCCTTAGTTCCTGGAGCTAGTGAATTTGTGCAGGGCTATTGGCCCATGGGTGCTATCTGTCCTGGTTGTAATGGAATGGAGAGATGCTACCCTCTTCCACAGTAGTGCCAGGCAGCAAAAATGGCAAAGGCTGCAATTTCTGGAACAGAGAAAGTGGAAAAAGAGTAGTCATGGTCTGAAGGACCATGTGGTTGCTCCAAGAGGAAATTCTTCTCTAGTCATTAGCTGACATGCACGGCTATTCTTTATATCTTACAGAGTAAAGCTGTTGTGACATCTCCATTCCCCCTGCTCTCATAAAAATTCCACCTTTTCAAGTTCCTTTCCTCCTTTTCTATCCCCATTTAATCATTCCTTCATGCAAATCTGATGTTTCCTTTTTTCTGAAGAAGGCATACCTGTTCTTGCTATTGCTTCTCTTACTGCTCTTCTATAAGTGGATCATTATGAGAAAATGGGAAATTGTACCCTCTCTGTTCCCTCAGGATTGTCTTTATAAAGAATCCCAAATTTCCACAATGGCAAAGCTTTCAAAACCAAAATGCAGTCCTCTGCAACAAGCAGATGCTAAGATCCTTTGGGAACTGAAAGACCATTGACACTGGAGACAAGTGGCTCCATGTGTAAATGTCACCTTACAAGGCTGATTTTAGATTTTTAATTTTAAAATTATGCTTAGGTACATCCTCCCTTTATTATATAGGCCATCAGTGCATCTTTAATTTCTGCATCTGTGACATGTTCACCTGATGCTGTTCCCCTGAAAGGCACCATGGCAGGGTGCACTTTGCATGAGTTCAACTTCAGATGAAGGCATTATCTGAGAGTTGGTTGTGCCCCTCCAGTTCTTCCAGTGCTGTGCTTTGGTTTACTTGGCTGGACTGGCACATAAACATCTGCAATCAAAACTGAGTGTTAACAAAAAATATACCTCTTTCCTCATAAAATCTTGAAAAGACACCATGTTGTGCTGTCCCCTCCACATGTAAGCTCTGTTCTTGGCAGGCACAGGCTTGTCTTCTTCCAGAAATGGGATTGCTGGGAAAGGGTTCATGGCTGGTCCCAGGTGTCCGTGGGACTGGTAGCTTCTTTCTATTGCTCACCAGGGTGTAACTTCCAGGCATCCTGTTCAGGTAAGAGCTGCAGACACCTGGAACAGTTTGCCTTCCTGCTTGGAGAATGTATGAGACATTTAGTCCAAACTATTAGGTTTTTCCCTAGATTGTTCTGATGACTGGAAAGGGATGGAGCACTCCCTTCCCCCATGGGATGCATTGCCTTCCCCTGTTTGGCATGAAGAGTTTTCCTGACTAAAGGAGGCATAGCCACAGCTGGGTAATTTTGCTGTTCTGTAGAGCACTCTGACTAAAGGGGAATAAAATTTGCTTTACCACTGATGCACATTGCACTGCAGACACCTTCTCATGGTACTAGTATCTCTCCTTTATTCAACACTGCTTGGATATCTGTGTACTATGCAACTTTCCACATCTTCAGGGTAAAATTTTGCCAGCTTCATGGGCATCCAGCATCCTCTGTGCTTGGTCATTTGGGGATGAATACATGTCCCCCCCCAGTTCAGTGCTATTGCAGCATTTGCAGCCATGATGAGCTGAGCAGAACTTGGGTTGATGATTCATTACTGGAAGAGTGTTAGGCATACAAATGAGAGGATACAATCAGCAGTGGAGCTTGTTTTGCGTATTTCTGCTCTACTTTGCTTCACCAGCAAGAACATTTCTAAGACCAGCCTGCAACACTCTGCAGCCCTGACGGCCTGCTCTTGGGCAATGTAGCACTGTAGGGATGCCTCTGACATACACAGGCAGTGAAAGGAATCTTTTACTTACTGAATGTGAAGTGCTGCTTGCGTGCACCTATGCTAAGCACCTGCTCTCGTGGTGGCCACTATTAGTGCTTTCTATGAGCCAGGCAAGTGAGGAGTTCAAACAAACACCAGAAAAAAAGAAAAAAAAAGGACATATGTAGCTTACTGCCCTCCTCATATAAATCAGCGTGCTGTGATGAACCCTTATTATTTGTGTGCTTTTAGCTACTGGTAGATGGCCACAACCCAGATTAGATGCTCTGTGCCAGAACATCTGATTGTCAATAAGAGGCAGCTTGACTCAGCTGAAGCAAAAGCTTTTTCTGCATATGACAGAAGAGTGTTGCTAAAGTTGGCTGACTCCCGGACTGTGTAGGATATATTCCAACTGGAATATTTTGGGTGGTTTTTTTTTTACTTTTTTTTAAATTCTAAACATCTTCCAGATTTTTATTTTTTTTTTTTTTTAGAAATGCATTCAGATTTTCCTATAAGGCATTTGGCAAAGCTGACAGTCAGAACTTTACATGCTCTGTTCTCCTTCTGGTGAAAATAGGCAGTATTTGGTCATATTTCCATTGACTGCAGTGGTCTTATTTCCATTTGTCCTCACCAGAAAGGTCAGAACCAGGACTGACATTTATCTGTTGGTGGCAGAAAGGTCAGTGCTGGCTGAAAGGTGGAGGTGGAAGGGAACAGCCTCAGTGAAGAACACAAAAGAATCAAGGTACCAGCCCTGCTGTGAGAAGTCTCTTGTTAGTGCTGAAGTGGCCAGCAGAAATCGGTGTTTCACTGAAACCATCAAGTGGCAGTGTGGTAGACCAGCAACACACCCATTTTCACTGCAGTTGCTCATGCAAGGATTTATTGAACTCCTTAGGGAAGCAGCCAAACTGGGTTATTTTGCTGCCTCCCAGGTGCTGAAATAGCCTATTGTCTCTTTGCATTAATTATTTGTGTTGAGGTTCTAGTGGTATTTCTAAGTTGAAGTGGGTAAATGTTTGTTCTGGAGATCCACTTTGATGCCCATCTCCTCTGAATAATACAGTTATTCATAGAAGTGATGAAATTTAGCATGCAATAGCTCAGGAAACTTGCTCTTTCCTATTTGGAGCCCTAATTAGAGCAATTAATCACTTCTGTTTCTGCCATCTAAGCTTCCAGGCTAGAATATATTGTCCTCTCTTGTCAGAGCAGAAATGTAAAAATGGTTTCCCTTTACCTGACACTTTGCCAGTAGAGCCTTTATCAGAGTCTGCCTCCTACCAGCTTCCATCTTGCCTGAGAGCTGAAGCTGAAAATGTAAAGAACAAATTGACATGACTGTTTTGAAAGAAAGAAGAGGTGTGAAATTTTAAGAGATCAGCTTCTACTCTGTTTGTGTCGGGTTTATTTGGATTTTGCCACTTGAACTACCTTTCTTGGGAAGTTCTTGTGGGTTTCCATTTTGCTGTGTAATAAGTTGACCATTTTTTTTCTGAAAATGCCTGGACATTTCCACTATAAAGAGGCATTTTCTTTCCACCTGATGCAATTAAAGCTTCTACCCACAAGGTCCCCACCTATTGAAGTTCTCCTGGTATGTGCCCAGGGCAGGGTGGGGATGAGGTTGCCTCTTTAGTGTTTTAACTCCATCTCTGCCCCTTGGCTAGTCCATCAGTGTTTACGCACGATTGTCACTCCATGCCCCCCTCCACTTCCTCATGTATGAGTGTGCATCCGCTGATGCTGAGGCTGGGGCTCACAGCACAACACCATGGCCCTCTCTGTCTCAAACTATTTAGCTCTGCAAGTTAGGGACATCAGTGTTTTATTTTCTTTTCTGTGTGGTCTTGCAACACTGATAACTTGTTCAGGGAAGAAAGGTATTTCTTGTGGCACCTGACCTCCTGGTGTGCTGCACCCCATGGTGTGCTGAGGCCCTGTGCTATTCAATATCTCACTGGTCTTGAGGATAAGGCAAGCAGCTGAAGATCACAACTGTCCCCTCTTGCCTCTCTTCCATGTGAGACCTGTGCAGAAGTGTGGTCATACCTTACTGTCCACAGACCTGCAGGTTTCACTGCAGCCTCCCATGGACTGTGACTGGGGATAAGTCAGGTGTGTCTCCATGCTGGAAGTGCCTGCACTTCTGCTGAGATTTGGTGGCTGAGTGGGGTGCTCTCCTGCTTCACTGCCGTGCCAAATAGAATGGGTGAGCTTGCTTCACCAGTGGCAGTGACCCGGCTGATGAAGACACACACAAGACTGAAAACTCCCAATATGTAGCTATGAACACAGGAGGTACTGGACTGAAAGTCTAGTCTAGTCATGTATAAAACAGTTTTTGACTAGTCATCTGGAGATTTCAAGCATTTCCAGCTGCATGTGTAAGGCAAATTGAAATTCCTGTTATTGTTAGCCTTTGCTGCATGTTATGAACAGTGTGACAGCAGAATTGTGAAATATCCAATTTCATTTAATGTAAATACCTTCTGCTGCTTCCTTATCAGTCAGCTTCAAAACCTCTTACAATGAAGCAATTCTCTGGATCTGAGATGTTAACGTTAATGTTTGTCTTTTTGCTGCCCTTGATGAAAAATTAATGAACTATGAATGAATGAACAGTTCTGCTCTGTTTATGCTTTTTTCTTTTCATGCTTGGATGCTGAGATGCATTTACTGAAATGGGGCCAGGGTTGCTTTTAGAGTTTTGAGATAAATCGGTCCAGGGAAACTTCCAACAGGAACCCTCATTCTTAGGGCTCTGGATCTTGCAGACCTTAAGCAGATATGAACTGCCACAGCCTTCTTCAAAGGACAGCCCAGACCATCATACAGCTTTGGTGATGTGCCAAACAGGACACAGGCAAAGGTTTTTCATGTATTGTTGCTCATGTTTATTTATTGCCTCACTAGCTGATTAAATAATTCAGTACACCATTGGCAGACTCTCCCCCTTAGCACAGAGGCAGTAGAGAGCATGCACTTCGCCATCCTGAGCCTGTGTGCATGCTTTTCTTTTGGAAAAGTTGCTAGGGGGAACAGAGGTTGAAAACTGAACCCAAGACCTCTGTTGTGAAGGCCTGCAATTTGATCACTTTGATTTTGTTCAGGGGAGAGAACAAAGACAGTCCTCTCCCCATTCCACTTGACTTGGGCATTTTGCTTTTGTGACCGTGATCCAGAAGCAACTCCCCACATGCAGCCTAGGCCCCTCTGCACCCAAGACCACTATGTAACAAGTCTGGAGCCTTGGCATTGTAACAGCAACCTGCCTTCCTCATCCTGTAACACCGGACAGCATTCCACCTGGGCTGCAGCATGTCCTGCCTTACCTTCTCTCTCAACACAGGCACAGAACTGTGCCACAACACACCCATTTTCAAGGGTCCAGAAGCTCCCAGCACATATCCGGTAGGTTCTGGCTTAGTGGTGTCACAACAGACAGCTGCTTGTTCCCACTGGCAAGACAAGACAGTGTGTGGTCCACTGCATATGGGAACATGAAGCGCAATGCACTAAACAATGGTACAGGTAAGCCTGGATGATGATGGTGCCTTTCAATATTTTCTGGTAGCTCTCCAAGGACTTTACTGAAAAGGAAGTCTCTCTGCCAGCCAAATGCGCTTCTGTGCAGCTATCTGCTCCCAATTTGTTGAGAGAAGCACCCTTCTGTTCCATTCAGCATAACAACCCATATTTCTTAGCAACAGTTTCACAAAAAGCACTATCTGAATTTCTTTCCTTTTGATTTAGAGTGAGGGACGAGTCAGAAAGGAGTACGTGATTTTCTCAATCTCCCAGTCTTATTTTGGTGGTTGTAATTTTTTCAGTTAGTAATAATTTTGACTGCTCAGGTCAGGAGGTACTGCTACTGGAATTAACACAGCTCTTGATTATACCACAAAGAAATCTGGACGGATTGTGAGTTTTCAACATTTGCATTGCTGTTTCCACTGTCCTCCCAGGAGCCTAATTTACATGATCTGCAGACACTGGTAGCTTCTGGGTCATTCAGGAAGAGGCAGATATTTCAAAATGCAACAAAGAAATTTCTCAGTGGCTTTCTCCTTTTCAATGCAAGCATGAACTTCTTGTGGTAGGACTTTTGATGTTTCTAGGAGCCATTTAGCCTAGAGCTAGCAAGATGAGCCTCTGCTCAGATCCATCACTGACAATCCCTTGTGAATATCTTCATGAGGGCATTTGTTTTCATCATGAATGCAGTAATTCATACACTTTGAGACTCCATGTATCTTATCCAAAACCCATGACTGCCTGGTTGCCTGGGACTGGATGTTATCATCTGGAGCTTTCCTTTCTGTAGCACAGCTTTGTGCTGTTACCTCCTTAATTTGTAAGGAAATGCCAAAATTTGGATGTTGGTATATAAGGCCCCATCTGCACCATGTGTCAAATTCCTTATATGACCTCTGCAGGAACGGGTGGCACTCAGTAATTTGTAGGACAGCTCTACTCAATCTCCCTAAATTTAATAATTTAAATGCCTGGAGATTTCACAGAGTATTTTAGGGAGATGAGCTTTCATTTAAAATGTAGAACCTGGGAGAAAGAAGCAAATTCTGAACGAACTTTCTCTAAACCCAAGTATTAGATTTCCAAAAATATATCCCTGGAAAATAATCCTTTTAGATATTATAGGTATTCTTCCATCCCCAAATCCAGTGTCTTAATATAAAACCAATATATAAAATGAATGCTTTGGAACGTTTAGTCCTCTGAACCCTTGATAACCTTTCTCTCCTCCCACATTTCACTTTATCCTCTGCTAACAATGGCTGCAGAGACCAACTGGTAATTGGTCTCCAGCTTGTGGTTTTTAGCAGGTGTTTAATCCCTAGTGCTGTAGTGACACAAATGATTCATTTGCAAAGATCATACAATGAACTTCTTAACATCCCCATTAGACAGAACCATGCCAGCGGTAGAAATCCAGAAGTGAAACACTGGGAACTTCTGCTAGATTGTATTGCTACTGGGACACATCTACCAGTTTCACTCAGGACATTGAATTTTCTGTGATCTTGTGATGAGTCACAGCCATTTTGTATGCGTGTCTCACTAGAAGTGCTTCTTTCCATAAAGCTTATGGAGGTCTTCCAGATATCTAAAACTCAACAAGACAAGGAGTAGCAGTCTGCAATGTCAGCTCCACTCCTGCCTCAGGGTAAGCTGACTGAAGTTTAAGGCAGCTGGGTCTGAAGAAGGACTGAAAGAGGACATCAGGATTTTTTCCTCTGTAAAGGAAAATACACTCTTCTTAAAAGAGTCTTGCGGCTTCTTAAATGACTTGGTCTTCAGTCTCAGATTGTTTACGATGACCGGACGTCTTCAGGGTGACACACCCATAAACTTCAGCAGAACTTCACCAAGTGCCTGAACATTGGGTGGAAAGTACATAGCACAGTTGGCTAGTGGAAAGCGAGGCAGTTATTTGAATGGAATTTTGAGAACACCGATTTGTGGATTTCACTCTTAGAAAGCTATGCAGGGGAAGAGTTTTGGAACGGATATTGTAATAGAAAGAACATACAAATCACCTGCACCTAACCTAAACTCTCAGATTTCTTCTAGTTGCTTTTTTTGGGCAGTGCCTCCTTTTGGGCAGGATGTGCAGTACATGTAATTGTTGCAACATATATTTGAAGATTTTCCCCCAGCATTACATTAGCCTGTGGGCTTCCTAGGGACCATCTTTTATCTGCTAAACTGTAATTAGATCAGCTATTACTGATTCTGGAACAGATACTAAGCACTAGTCACAAGCCATTAAGTACTGAGAGATAATTAAGAAATTTAAAAACCGGACAGTGACCATGAGGAATTCAATCTTACTCACCCTTACGCATTTTAATTGGAAATATGAGCCTGTATTAAAGAGAGGTAACTTTAGCACACTTAAAGAGTGCCATGATACGAAATTAACAGTTCTAGATTTTTACCAGTGAAATTTATCTAAAATATCAGAACATCCTGTAACTGAGAAATATTTAACTTATGGAAACAGACTTGACTTCATGGTAAAACCTGAAATTTTATGTCAGGGTTCCACTTGTACAAGTTCTAAGTCCCTGAAAAACATGCTTTTGTAATGAAAGTGGTAATTAAATCCCTAGTTTCAGTTGTAATATTAGACATCCATCTAAGACAATGAAGCATATTAAATGAAGAGCATTAGGCTTTTCTTATAGGATATGCTGTGCTTTAAAACGTATTTTATTGATCCTAAAATTACAAGATCAATTACTGACATTTTCTTGAGGATCAATCTTGGATTAAATGGCAAAATGAAGAAAAGGTTTTCATATGTACTATGTCCAAAAGCAGAAACAGATTGCCGTTCTCATGTGAACATTCAGAAACCTTTTCTGATGATTAAACAGTATGTCTGAAATATATCTAAGTTATACCAGCCACCATAGCACTTTTTGGTGAACCAAAGATATCCTACAGTGAAATCAAACTTTTGAGTAAAATCTGTACTACTTTAATACAATTACCCTCTAACATAATTTTTTCCTGTTTTTAGATTCACGTATATTCTGTCTGTCAATTACAATGCAAAGTATAAGTAACAGATTTAAGCAAGGATGTTGGAGTGTGAAAATAATTCATGTGAATTGCTAATAGGCTGGTGGGAATACATTTTTTCCACATGAAGGCAAATCCTGTCGCATCAAAGACAGCACACTTGATTTTCCACTGTTGCATCCCTTGACTAGCTGCTATTACCTGCAAAAGGGACAGGAAAGCTGGGAGCAGTCTGCTACCAAATCTGTACTCCACTGTGACCAAAACAGCAGTATTATGTCTATTCCTCCCTCCCTTTGAACAGACGCGAGTAAAGCTGTGAGCAAATTAAAGCAACAAGCCATGGGGCAAAACGCAGTCTTGTCATTACTTCAGCTAAGCAAAATGGAGATTTGATAGCACATACACAATGTTTCTCTTCCATTCTCAGTGGTTTTGCTACTTAAGGCAAAAAGCCTTGCAGTTAACATCCTCCAGTGACATGAATCGATCAGGCTTGCATTCACCTCAACAATCATGTGACAGGGAATGGAAGATAGAAGGACAGTATGAGTCCTCTCAGGTAATTAACCTACGCTCCAATGCTTCCCACACCAGCCTATTTTCAATTTCGGCACAGTACAGTTTATACACTCTAACATTATTGCTCAGAAGATAGAGTGATGATTCAGATTTACTAAAAATGGCTTCACAATACTGCAATCATGCTTGTGAAGCTTCATCTTGTATCCTGTACTTATAAGTTTCTTCTCACTGAGAAATAAATACGTGTGGTGTTTTATCAGAAAAGTTAGTCACCAGATACCTGAAACACCTGTATACCATCTTTAAGAAAACATGGCTTGTTTGGTCAATTTGCCTGCCAATTTTTTTCCTCTTTTTAAAAAAACATATATGATACCATAGGTGACCTCTCTTACTACTGCTGTCCATACAGATAATAAATAACTGAGAAATAATATGCCACTGCTGCATCCTGTCATGCCAGAAGATCAATATTACTTTAAAGATTATTTAGAGTAGGTGTTACATATCATTTGTGCCCAGACCCACTGAAGTCAATGAAATGACGCCTACTGGCTTCTGTGGGATTCCGACTTGGACATTATCTGGCAATCTGTCCACCAATAAATTAAACTATTACAGGGGATAAAAGCCCAAATGAAGAAAAGCAGAAATTTGGGAACTAAAACTGAGCCACAAATAAATATCCTAATTCAATGGCATTCTGAACAGACTTAAATAAAACGCAAACACACTTACACATGCATGTACACATACACACACACAAAAAAAAAGTTATGAATTTAACAATCTTAAAAATTCATAGTTTAAAATTGTTTACATTTAAACAATTGAGTATAATAGGTAGCTTTCTTGACTTTCCATTTATTTCCCTGAGCACTGATCTTTGGAACATCTGGAGTTTCAGAATTGTCTAGTTCATAAATCCTAAAATAGTTATCTTAAGTAAAATACCATCTTTTTATGTCACAAATCAATTCCTTAAGTAAAACTAAGATATAACTTGCATGAACTATAATGTATATAGCCAATTTTTTTAAAAGCCAACAACTGCTATTACACTTCTGTGTCTGTATTAGGCACCTAGCTGGTCTGTTTTCCAAAATCACCCTGCAGCCTAGCAGTTCCCATTTAATTCAGTACAGGGTACTATGCAGTCTCATAAACTCATCCGATTGGAGACCTACATAAGGATTTGCCTCCTTGCTTTAGTTACTCATTTCGCAAAATTTCAGTTGTATGAGCAATACAGTATGTTCTGGGTTTGGTTCTGTGCCTAAATGAGTATAATAGGTAGAGACTACAGGACTTCCCAGTCATTTCCCCGTAAGGGGTTAAGGAGGTGCATCTGCAGAGAGCCAGCATAAAAGCAATCTTCAGTACTAAAATGGGACTTAGCTAGGGCATATGTTTTAGGCTGGCGTTCCACACAATGAAATCTGCTGGCCAAAAAGAGCTGTAATTTAAATTTCTGCTATTTAGAACTACTTGGCAAATTGGCAACTGCTGCTTTTAACTGTCTTCTCTAGATTAGAGCTTTAATTGTGAGCTTCACAGACATCAGTTTGCAATTTTAAGACTTCTAAGGCATTCTGCATTTTAGATTATACAAAGTGTGCAAGTCAAAACACTTTAGAAAACAAAACAGTGCAGAGAGATTTGAGTATTTTTAGGCTAAAATCTTCTCTCTCCAATTCTAAGTCTGTAAATTACGTCAGCCTCTCTGCAGCTAAAAATTCAAAAATAATTTTCCATCAACCACAGAAATGCACTGTAACTTTGCGCTCCCTTAAGTCTCTCTCTCTCTCTCTCTCTCTCTCTGGGTAGCTGATACACTGGCATTATGCAGCAGGCTCCAACCACAGGATTAACAGAAAGGTTATTTTGTAATATTTCATTTCAGTATACCATAACTGGGGGAGGGGGTACTGAACCAAATGCAGTCTGAAGAGTTGCTTTTTGGTTCTTTGTGCAACATGAAATTAACCCTTTATCTGTTCTCAAATGATGTAATAAAATACGCCATACCTGCTTCTCTTTAATTAGCACTTTCTTACACTATCTGGTACTGGCATTCCACAGCAGAATCCAAAAGGAGGATTCAGCAGTTTTTCTCTTTGCAGAAAGCCTTTTTAATACCTCTAAGTTCAGAAAGATTTAACAGCATACAATCCCATTATTTCTTCCCTCCCCTCCCCCCTTCAGGAATTAAAGTGGCCTCTTTTTTGTGGTTTTTTAACAAAAAAGAAAATTCTTACTTTGTAATAGGAGTATAAATACTGCTTTGAAAACACATTTGGAAGATGTCTTCCAAGATGGTTTATCTTCTTTTTTTTTTTCTCCTTTAAAACTGTGACCACTGCACCAGTTAAGGCTGTTTTACAATAGATATATATTTCAAATAAAACTTTAATATTCAAGCTTACCAGATTGATGAATTGTAACAGGTAAAATGGAACTCTTTACAAAGTAAACTATGAAGTTGTACAAAATAGAATTAAACCCTTCACCTGTGTAAAACAAAAAGAAATCCTGCCTTGCATTAAAAACACAGAACCTGTTTACAAAAAGGAATGTGTATGACATTTGGACTTCCTTTTAACTGCCATATCCTAGCAACATCTCAGTTGTTTTAGTAAAGGAACTAATCAATTTTAAACTGCAGTGAATTTACCAAACATTTTCACTATAGACTTCTGAAAGCTTTTACAGTAAGAAGTTATCAACAAAAGCAGGCACGTTAGTGTACAAAAACGTTGTTGATTTTTTTTTCCTGTTTCTTTTTCAAAGTGCAGGTTTTTCTCAATGTGCATCTTACAAGACCAACGAATGTTTTAACTCACTAAATCTTAAAACAACTCAATTCTCCCAAGGAGTAGTGTAAACGTTAAAGATCCCCAATAACACCTCTAGTAAACGTGACACAAATGTCTCTGCGTTGTTTAGAAATTTAGCTCTTTTGAGAGGTAAAGAAGCTTCATGACACCTTTTCCTTACACTGGCTGGTTATCATAAATGGGTAACTCTGGACTGCTAAAGCTGGAGACTGATGAATCACTTGAAGGGAACTAAACTTGGCTACGAAGGAAAGGCGGCGGGAGGAACCAACCCTTAGGCGTTTCTTGCGCAGCCTTTGGAAATTTCAGCCGCCGGCGGAGGGACGGACAGACGGACGGAGGGTCGGTGTGAGGGAGGGAAGGGAGGGAAGGAAGGGGAAAGCAGGAAAGGAGGTAGGGAGGGAGGGACGAGAAGCTTCCGCAGAGCCAGAGGCACGGCGGCACCCTGCCCGCGGCCAGCGGCTGCGGGGCCATCCCACCGGTGGTCCGAGGGCTGTTCCCGAGCCCCGCGGCCGCCAGGCGCTGCCGGTCCCGCTCCCGCTCCGGCGGCCGGTTCCGCTCCCGCCGCCGGTCCCCGTCCCGCTGTCCCGGCGAGCCGGGGGCCGAGCGGGGAGCCAGGCGCCCCCCCGGCGGTCGGCGCTAGGTCCCGTGAGCGCAGGGCTCCCCGGGGTAGATCTCCTCGTAGGCTGGGGGCTGCTCGCTGGGCAGCGGGTAGCAGTAGGGGTATGAGGCATTGAGCTCGGGGTCCATTGGCGAGTAGCCGGGCAGCTCGACGGAGGGATGCCCGCCGCAGTGCACCTCCACGCCGGCCTCGTCGAAGACGTGGAAGACGCCCACGTTGATGTAGGAGACGGCCTGGAAGGGGCAATCCCCGGGGCTGAGCTCGGGCTCGCCACCGGAGAAGAGGGAGCCCTGGCTGTGGCGCGGCGCCCGTCGCCCGCCGCCGCCGCCCCGCCGCCGCCGCCGCCTCCCGCCCGCTGCCGCCGCCGCCGCCGGGGCCGCTCGCCTCCGCCGCCGCCGCCGCCCGCGCTGCTGCGAGGCCTTGTAGTTCTTGACGAGGAGCAGGTTGAGCAGGCCCAGGAGGCACTCCAACGCGTTGAAGACGGTGGAGAGCACCAAGCCGCGCTGGTAGTCCCGCAGCTTCTGGCAGCGGAGCGCCGCGGCGGAGCCGTCGGGGGCCGCGGGGCCGCTCCGCGGGCGGGCCGCGCCGCCGGGCTGCAGTAGGCAGTAGTGCGAGTACTTCCTCTCCACCAGCGACACGGTGTCGCCGTCGATGACGGCGCCGGCGAAGGCGCTCAGCACGCCCAGCATGAACACCAGCACCCCCAGCAGCAGGAAGTTCTGCCGCCCCCCGGGCGGCGTCTTCTCCACCGGCCCCGACGGCGTGGCCGCCGCCTCCCCCGCGCCGGGGCCGCCGCCCGCCGGGTCCGGGTCCCCGGCCGGGGCCAGGGCCGAGGCCGGGGCCGGGGCCGGGGCCAGCGCCGGCGCCGCGGGCGCCTCGTCGGGCGGGCGGCAGCAGAGCAGCGCAGCGGCGAGCAGCGAGAGGCCGGCGGCCAGCAGCAGCCCCGAGTAGAAGGCGCCGGCGGCGGTGCCCAGGCGGAAGGGCTCGCCCTTGAGCTCGGAGCCCAGCGAGAAGCACTTGAGGCCCACGGCGGCGGCGCTGAGGGCGCAGGCGAGCAGGAGGCAGCTGGAGAGCGCGGCGCAGGCTCCCCGCACGCTCCACTTCATCCTCCGCGCCGCCGCCGCCGCCGCCGCCCCGCCGCCCGCCTCATCCTCCTCCCGCGGCCCCCCCCGGCCCCGCGGCGGCGGCGGCGCGGCGCGGCGCGGCCATGCGAGCGCGGCGCTCCCCGACGGGGCGGCTGGCCTCCGCTCCGCTCCGCACGGCAGGCAGCCGCCGGCCGCAGTGAGCCGGGCGCGGCGAGCGCACACGCTCCCCCCCCCCGCCTCCCGGCCGCCGCCGCCTCCTCGTCCCCGCCCGCCCTCTCTTATCGCGGCGGCTGCGGGGAGGCGATTAATTATGGATGGGAGCCGCGGCGGGCGGGGGGACGGGGGGGCGGCCCGCCGGCCCCCCGCGGTTGGCGGGAGGGACCCCCAACTCGGCCCTCCTTGGCCCTTGGGCGGCGAGGCCGGCCTCGCCGCGCTCCCCCCACCTGGCACGGGGGGCTCGGGGGGCCTCAGGCCGCCCTCCGGCCGGCTCCCCGCCGGGGGGCACGGCGAGTGACGCGCAGCTAGGGCAGGTGGCGGCGGGGATTGCACCCCACCCCAACCCCCCGTCCCCGCTTTAAGATGCGGAGGGCCGCCGGGTGTGTCCGAACTCGCGTCCTCACGATCTCTCTTAATTTTATTTATTTAATTTTTTTAACGCTTGCTCTTGCAGGGGGCCGGCGGGCCGCCCTGCCTCCCCGTGACTGCGTCGCCGTGTGCCGGCGGCACTGATGCAGCGGACCGAGCCCCCTGCGCCGTGCTGCCCGGCGCAAACCCTCCGCGCCCGTGGAGGCGGCGGTCCACGCACCCCACTTTGTTTCGTGCTCTGCTGGCGAACCCCGGTGGGATTGCTCCCCGCCGGGCCGCGCACGCTGGTCCGTGGGCGGCGGGGCTCGGGAGCCGACTGCTCGCAGCGACGCCCCCGGGACGCCCCGTCCGGGAGAGCCTGCAGCGCCGGTGGGTGGAAGCCGGCGTTTGGCGGTGCACTGTCACCTGCCCCGGCACTGGGTGTCCTGGCGGCCCGCGGGGAGCACCCGGGGTGGCCTCCCGAGGGAGAGGTGGGAACATCAGCCTCGGAGTGGGGGAGTAGAGGGACCATGCCAGGGCCGGCCTGTCCCTTTTCCTTCTGAGAAGCTGGAGCTTCCAGCTCCCCCATTTTCCACTTCTGTGTGCACGCCAGCCTTGCTGGGTATTTTTAGCTGGAGCTGCTGATTAGCATTCAGGGGAGCAAGCGAGCGAGAGAAAGCCGTTTTCCAAGCCGTTTTCTCTTCCGTTTCCAACAGGGCCAATGCACCTGTTGGCGGCTGGAGATGTGTGTGGGGCATGATCTGCTGTTTAGCTTTCTCCAGGGATGCAGCCCTGCTCCCTCTGTCCCGTCAGGGCAGACCCTGTCGGCACCTCCCTGGGCAGCACCAGCACCCACTGCAGTCCCAGGCTGGGCTGGGTAGATGAGCACAGGGCTCTGCTCCAGGAGCAGCTCCTCCCTCAGAAAGGTTTCTGGGCCTGGCATAGGACAGTAGCCCTCCAAGGACCCTTGGTGAGAGGCTGCCCTGCCTGTAGTCTAACCCTCCCCAGTGGCATCGGCCAAAAGTATCAGGGGGTCCAGCAGGACATGGCATCCTGGCACGCAGACAAGGGAATTTTGCCCTCTCCCTCCTGTTCTCAAAGGGCCCATGGAGCACTTTCTGTGAAGAAACAGCAATCCTGGTAGTCCAGGGCTGGCTGACCTGTACCTGTTGCTGGGTGGCAGTCCTGGCTGTGGCAGTAGGACTGACCTTCTTGTGTTCCTCCACGAGAGGGTGGCCAGGCATGCCACCCACAGCTGTCATCAGCTCTTCCCTTTCCCAGTCTGTCCCTGGCTCCTGAGAATTGGGGTGTGGGGTTCTGCTGGTCTGTGGCCACGTGAAGATTTTGATATAAGATCTGGGACTTCGGCTCAGCTTGTGCTGAGTGCCTGGACTGCTGGGGAAGATCTTCAGATGTCTTGAGAAGAATCACCTTATGACTCCTGAAAAGTAAATGCATAGAGGACACACAGCATTTTACAAATGACAGCACCCATCTCCTGAGGTTTCTGTTGAACTCCAAACATTCCCTTGGAAAGCACATGTAAACTTTCAATCCAGCTGCCAATCCAGAGGGCCCCAGGAGACGCACTCAGTGCGTGGGTGTAGAGGGAAAGGAGCTGTAGCTAGTGAGAAGTAAACACTTAATGAACAATTATATGTAGAATGGGCAAAGTGCCTTACTCCCTGACACACAACATAAACGTATTTACATGTGAGGGAAATGTGTGATTCGTATCATTTCATTGTTACTGTCAAGAGCTTAATGGGGTTCAGAAAAGTATTAACTATTATGAATAGCGAGAACATTCACTTAACACTAAATAATTACAAAATTAAGAAGGAATCTCAGCCCTTATGCATCAAATTATTTATCAGCCTTTAACTGGCAATGATTAGGGTGGAAAAGCAAACCCTTCCACTGGGGGTAGATTGTTCCTTTACTGTACAAAGTTTCTTGATGTTTCTTTCCTATTTCCTGTTTTGGCAGCTCCCAGAATTGGGCAGCAAGGCTTCTCTGGCATAGTCTTTCACATGTTCGTTCCTACAGTTGTCTCAGCTGTTCAGTCTTCCTCATTGTGAATGTCATCTTCTAAGAAAACGACCCTTCCTTCCCCATGTTTGTGACAGAGGACTGATCTTGGATAGCACCCCTAAAAGCTGTTCATTGTGAGAGGCCAGGCTGACGCACAGGTTTAATAATGTAATTAGTAATTCTGCTACACCTTTTTATTCCTCTTGCGGAGCAACTTGCTCCTGTCAACCTTTTCCAAATCTTACCTGCTCCTCCCTAAAATTACTTTCTGGCTTCCAAGCACCATGTTCAATATGCAAGGCCAGAAGTTTCACTACCAATGTGCTTCCCCATGTGTTATTTATTATTCATAAACCTCCCGTGTTTCAGTGTCAGTCTGAGTTAGCACAGTTTTTCATATGGTTATTTACAGCTTTGCACTGTGGCACATTTTCAGTAAGAGGATACTTTGTAAATACAGATGCAGACATACACACAGAGTAAGGTCTTTAGCATATCCTCCATGTTGAAATTCAGCTGTCTTTGGATAAAATGTCTGAAAACAAATTAATGAGGTTGTTACATTAATAATAATAAACATAAGCCTCTATAAAATACTCTATCACATTTATGCCTTACATTGAATAATTCATTGATGATTGAATTGGAATTACTGTAAAAAAATGACTGACCTACCAGCCTAAATAAAGGTCACTGGAGAGTTTGCTGGATCCCAAAGGGTACTGTGCATCATCTCAGTCCTAGCTGGTAGCCCCTTCAGATCAAGGTTAGGATGCTTATCTGCACATTCACAGCTATTATGTGTGTGTTTGATCGGTCAGCCAGGTCTGCTTGCTGAAAAAAGAGTACCTGTGTGCAACAAAAGATGACAGAACTGTAAGCCACTTGGCCACATTAGTCCATCACCTAATGGGTCGCTGCAGGCAAGTTCGTCTGTCAGCCTCAGTTAACAGCAAAGCCAAGACCTGATGGAACTGTACTACAGCTGCTGACTATGAAGTATGGCAGGTGCCACATCTTTTGAGTTTCTGGGTGTTAGATTTATCTTCAAGCTTTGTTAGTCAGATCTTCCTTTTTATTTGCCCATATCAAAAATTATCACAGTTGTTTTCAGGGGTTATTTTGGTGAACTTCAGAACAGGCATGCAAGGTTTTGTGGGACAACACCAGCGTGGGACATGTGCTCCCAACACTATCTTCATTACTATACAGTGAGCTTTGTGTGTCTTACAGGGCAAGTAATTTATGGCCAGATCCTGCCTCCAAAGAGGGATAGTGAGCTTTGGTCCAAGGTTTTGTTTAGCTCACAGGGAAGCTGAGGGGCTGTGCTTGCTGGATGCCAGTCATGACCAGCGATGCAGGCTTGCTTTGCTCAGTCTGCACAGAGCTGCAAGTTTGCAGCAAGGTGCAGATCAGCCTCTTAACTTTTTGTGGTGATTCAGTGGCACAAAGGATGACAGAGCTATTAATTATTTGCTCTTCAGGCTGGAAGCTAAACTGTGTGTTTGTAAAATAGATGGAGATCTTCAGCTTATGCCACCAAAGTGCAAAGCATTGCATTATTTTATTGTCTGCCTCTCCTCCCACACTGCATTTATGGTAAGATATATGTGTTGTTATTTCAATGCCAGTTTGATAAATGGGTGTCATAGCTTTGACTATTCAGTCATGATGGCTGTGTAACCTCCCATAACTTATTCCGTTGCCTGCTACTGCATTTTTTTTCCTGTTTCTATAAGGGATGTTATGGACTATAAAATCTTTGTACAAAAATTGCTTTACACAAGGTAATTAAGAATACATTATAAATTAGAAATTTGAAACTCTGAATATGGAACCTATCATGGTTCTTTCTGGTCCTTCTTCTCTTCCATTTGCATGGTCCACCAGGATGTTTCTGTGTTCTTGAGGCTTGTTCTCCTCCTACTTTCACAATATTTTACATGGAGGGCTCATCTTTGCAGGGATAGGAAGTACTTTAAGGGAATACATGTTGGGAAAGGCCCTACATCAGGCTACAGGTTTGGAGCTAACTTGTGGCTGGATACTGATGAAGAACCAGTCTCTAGAGGTGCTTCTTCAGTGAGTGACATTTAAAATAGGAAGCAGAGAGAATGGGAAGAAAATGTAAGAAATTAAGATAGAGAAAGCAAACCCTATGCCAGAAACCGGAGGTGCGTAGTTGTCTTGGCAGCTGTTAGCCTTAGGAGTTTTGGATTAAGGGAAGAAGGATTTGAGAAATCGGGTATTGACACAACAACATCATTTGCACTGTAAGATCATGGGATGATTTAGGTTGGAAGGGACCCTGGGAGGTACCTAGTCTGATCTTCTTAAAGCAGGGACGTCTCTGGGGTCAGACTGGGTTGCTCAGGGATTTGTTCAGTCCATGTATCCTGTATCAGCAGTATTTGCCAGTGTTTGGTTAATCTGAGCACTTAAAACTGTTTTTCAGAATTTGTTTGTTTCTTGGCTCTGTTCCCTTGTCCTGGCTTCAGGTGACACTGGGGCACCTGAGAAGACCAGCTCAGGGCCCTGTGAAGAGTCTTTATTACCATTTTAGTTTGAATGCTCCAGGATATGAATGAAAAAGAGTGGTTTCTCTTTGCAGTAGGATTTAATCTTTTCAGTCAAGTGGTAATTATGTGAGGAACATTCTTTGTTTACAGGGCTATAGAATAGAGCACAGGGTATTCTGAGGAGAGGTCAGATGTTTGCTGTGGCATTTGTAAAACCAGTTATTTGATATTATTTGATAAATTACTTAAACAAGGACACCTTTCCTTTTCTTATTTCACGTAATTGTACAATTATGACCAATTTTCAGAAAATGTATGTGATGTTTTCCTAACTGCTGCCCTAATGGTGGGACCTGGATGGTACTTTATTGCATCGGTTCTAGGAAACTGTGAAGTTAATGATAAAAGATTGCTGAACACTTTGCCAGCCAAAAGGACTCTCAAAATCCTTTTCTTTGGGCTCGTAGATTATTTTGAAGTGCGTTTCAGTTTAGTCTGCATATTTGAAATCAGTGCTGTGTAAAGGCTTAAGGCTGACGCATTTCTTAGCTTCTAGTGGGGCTTTCAGCACAGGACGTGAGCAGCAATCATACACTTGTGCTTTGTCTTCTGCTGAACAATGAACATGCTGCAGAAAGATACCAAGAACTTCAAGAGGTCAGCAGGCCCTGTTCCACATTCAGGGGAAGGGGAGCTAACTTCTTACTTGGGAGAAAGAGGATAGCATAGCTGTGTCTCCTGTTATTTGACATTGTACCCTCCATTGAGCTGGGACACAGAACATGTTTTCATATGAGGGGAGGAAGAATGGTGTCCCAGGTGAGTTGAGACGGGTCAGCCATAATCTTTCTTGTTCAGTTATTGAATGAGGTGTCTTGTCAGTCTCGTGTGCCCAGACCCAAATTTCGGTACTGAACTTGACACAGGGATCTTTAAAACTCCCTACATTGATCCTACTTTGTCTTAGAGGAGTCTATCCTCAGAATATGCCTTACTTCTGAATTTTAAAGTTTTCCACCCACCTAATTTGTATGTTATCCAATGACTGTTTCATGTCAAAGGCATAACCTGCTCTTGAAGGAAGGACTGAAAGTCACCTTCTAGTGAGTGTCCTGCTAAACTGTGGTCCCTTTTTGGGTGCTTCTTTTTTAGCCTTGAATTTGCTACAGGAAGAAATTGGAAGGCAGGAATGGAAGGGGAGAGGAGGTCCCAACTCATGCCAGAGTTGTGGTACTGGGAAAGTGTATCTTGAGATACCCTCTGATCCTAATAGTAAGTGAATCATTCCCCTGTCCAGGGCTGGCCTGTAGCAGAAAAGATGTGGTGGCTAGGTGTAGCTCACATGCATCATGACTTCTTCCTTTGGCTGTATGTTGGGACAAGGAATAATCTTGGGTAAGCCAGGACCTGGCTTGGTCCTTGAAAGCAAAGGCCATGGTAAGCCTGCCTTCATGGTGGGAGATTTCTCCTACATAGATTTGCAGACTGGGAAGTACCTCCCTTCTGCTTGAGGGCTCCGAATGATGAGTTGTTGTTCCTGTTCTGGCTTGGTAACAAAACTGCTTTCCTAGCTGCCTGTCACAGCTTGTCCCTCTGAGAGGTCTCTCTCCCTAGCTCAGCTGCTTGTGTGATCTTTTCCTAGCCTGTTATTGCAAGTGATCCCCATCAAAGTGCATCCTTTTTCACGTCAGTTGAGATCACTTAGAGGTGTTGGTTAGTGAGAGGTGAGTAATGAAGCCATCAGAGCTGAAGGAGCAGCAGTTGGTGGGCCGGGGACGCACTGTCGTTTCTGCCAATTGCAGCAGCTGCTGGGACAAGTTGACTCTCCAAGGAGGGCCAGGTTCATTGAAGACACAGCACTGCCTTTGGCGTTTCTTGTTGGCTACTAGATTGCCTCCTTCTCAACCCCCTGCCTGGCTACCAGGGTCCTTATGGTGAGCCAAATGCAGTATGCTATACACCGGCCAAGCCAGCATGGCTCCAGCAGCCCTGCACCTCTATGTGTGCATTGCGGGGCCGTTTTGGGTGTAGTCTTTTAATTCAGCTCCTCCCAGAGCTGTGTTCCTTACTCCCTTGAGAAGCCAGCGTTGTAGCCTGCCATCTCGTGTTTCAGATCCTGACTTGGTGGTCTCTGTGTTAGAAGTATTGTGGGGTGATGATGGGGCAGCACTGGACTTTTCTTGAGTCCCTGGGACATTTGCAGACTGTTTTTAAGGGATTCGTGAAAGGTAAGCTTTTCTCAGGTGACTTAAATTCACTGTGTAAAAGTCTGCAGCACCACTGGAAATATTTTAAGGTTAAAAAAGGGTGGAAATTGTTAGCCATAACGCAACACAAGGGACTTCCTAACTCAGCACATGAAGGCTATTTGTCCTGCCCATGTCATAACCCTACTGTGGCACTCAGGAACAGCTTCTACTTTTCTCTTGAAATCTTTTGCTGCCTTTTGGAAGGCTGTGCTGAGCCTGATGGCTCTGATGGCTAGAAACCTCCCTACTGTCTCAGTGCTAAATATATTTTATAGCCAGTTTGCACACATTTGTTCTGTGCCACCATTGTCCTTTAACTTAAATGGCTCTTCTCCTCTCTGATGTTTACTCTCTGGATGTATTTATAGACAGCAAACATACCACCTCTGAGCTTCCTTTTTTTTTTTTTTTTTTGGTATTAAAAACTCTTTATACTCTGCAGTTTTGAGGTCATCTTTAAGCACATAACCAGGACAGTATGCTGCATGTTTCATGGTCTTACCAAGGCCTTGGATGATGGTATTAGAACTTCCTCATCTCTAGTGGAAAGTCATTGCTCAGTTATGCTAGAATTTGTGATTGCTTTTTACCCAGGTCCTTTCCATAGGAGGCTATATCTGTACCTAGTGCATCTCATTCTTTGTTCTTCTCTGTTGTTCCCAGCTGTAGGGCTGCCAGTTGGTGGCACTGATGACCTTTCCCCTTGTTTGACTGAGTTTTTCCCCCAATTTCTGTTATTCCAGTCCTCAAGGTAATTCAGCTTTTGCTTTTCTGATATTTTGAATGTCTTCTGTGTTGACAATACTGTTATGCCTTCTGCTTTTCAATGAACCCTATTTGTTACCTTCACTCTGTTCACTCTACAACCTGCTGTCTTCTCCCTCATAGCAAGCTCCTTCCTCACTTTTCAGCATTTTACCCATTTCTGCCAGCTTAACAGTTAGCTTCTCACATAATGCCGTTTCACATGCTTCATTGAAGTCTGGAGGGAGAGACAGTTAGGGATACCAAACTGCAAAGGAGAATGCCGTGTTCAAACTCTGGGAGGCCTGTGCAGTGTTTTATTTGTGCGTATTTTAAAATGTATCTTTATTAACCCTGTCACCTCCACGCCCCCAGATTTGTTCTGGTGCCTGATATGGGTGTAAAGAATGTACTGAGACTTCGTCTTACTGTATTTCAGAAGGGGAAAATGTATGTTTAAATTTGTTTTCTCTACCATATTCCAAATTTTTGTCATATGATGATTATCCCCACCCTGCAGGTTTGCATCTGCTGGTCCTCCTTTAACACTAGGTTGGAGCTGTCCATCCATCTCAGTTTGAGCTTCTGAAGCTTGAGTTTAGTTGCCGCGTTTAGTGAGATAGCTTCCTTGTCTTCAGTACTTTCATTGCCATGGTCTGCCCTGCCTTTGCTCTAGACTTGGTACCACCTTTATCAAAGACTTGGCAAGGCATTCATGCAGGATGCTTGAAACTATTTTTTTTTCTTTCCTCTCTCTTCTGGTTACTGCCTAGAAGCTCAAGATTTCATTTCCTTATCTTCATATTTACATAACTGGCAAGCTCTTTTTCTTGTTAATTTTTTGTGCAGCTTAGATCTGCTTGACTTTTGGTAATTCTCACTTTGCCCTCCAACTCTCGACCATATTTGCAGGTGGGGTTTTCTTCCATTCTTGCTCTTCTGTTTCCATATGCTTCATTTCACCCTCTTCTCTGCATCCTCTGCATCGTGGCTTGTTCCTGGCTGACTGCCAGCACTCTTGCCTTCAGGATTTTTTTTCTCTGGTGATAGATCTTCCTTTTTATTTTTTTTTTAACAGAGTCCTCAGTCATGTAAATCTGCCCCTCCCTGGTTTAGAGGTGGGTATCCAGTTCTCTCCCTTATCATTCTTCTGTCTCTTCTATATTGCTTTTTTTTTCCTTCATAAAGCCTCCCTTTCTCCTTCTTTCTCCTATTAGGCTTGCTGCTCATTTCTTCCTGGCCATTCAACTTCCTTCTGCTTAGTTCTCCTCCCCATTATCTGGGTGCAAACAGTACATTAACTCTAGTTTTATTCCCCTAGTGGGAGTCTTTCTTTGCTGCATCTTTTTTTGCCCTGTGCATTGATCAGAGCTAAAGATCTGTCTTGTTCTGTATATCTTAATGCATTTTCTCCTTTGCTTTCTTCTGCTATGGTGTCGTGGTTCAGCCCCAGTCAGCAACCCAGCACCATGCAGCCGCTTGCTCACTCTCCCCTGGAGGGACAGGGGAGAGAATTGGAAGAGTAAAAGTGAGGTAACTCATGGTTTGAGATAAAGACAGTTTAATAGGCAAAGCAAAAGCTGCGCACAGAAGCAAAGCAAAACCAGGAATTCATTCACTACTTCCCATGGGCAGGCAGGTGTTCAGCTGTCTCCAGGACAGCAGGGCTCCATCACGCGTAGTGGTTACTTGGGAAGACAAACGCCATCACTCCCAATGTCCCCCACTTCCTTCTTCTTCCCCAGCTTTATATACTGAGCCTGACGTCATATGGTATGGACTATCCCTTGGGTCAGTTGGGCTCAGCTGTCCCGGCTGTGTCCCCTCCCAGCTTCTTGTGCACCCGGCAGAGCATGGGGAGCTGAAGTCCTTGACCAGTGTAAGCGCTACTTAGCAACAACTAAAACATCTCCACATTATCACCGCTGTTTCCAGCAAAAATCCAAAACATAGTCCCATACTAGCTACTACAAAGAAATTTAACTCTATCCCAGCTGAAACCAGGACATATGTCTACATAGTCCCATTTGAAGGTGCTTTTCTTAGGTACCTTTTTTTTTCCACAAGAAAGGTGTAAAGGACGCTCGGCATGCCTCATCCTTCTCATCTGCTGTTGATGTCTACAATTTTTTTCAGGTCTTCCCATCACTGTCATAATTTCAGACTTTTCTTTCCTGCCTTCATCTTCAAAAGTATGGAAGAAACTCCCATTGCACTTACAACTTATTTTCTGTTTGCTCGATCCCTCATTCCTGCTTATTGACTATTTAAATTCTTCACTTAGTTGTCAAGGTAATTTTTTTTTTGCTTCAGTGTTATCTCATTGTGATATCTCATGTCCCAGACCTCTTATAGAGAACAGAAGAATGTGAAAAACACGTAAAAATCTTGCCTTTTTTTTCTTTTTTTTGTATTACCACTGGGTTCCACCTTGTGCCAGAGCTCAGGATATCAACCTTTATGACAAAAGCTTTGTAGCTCTATGCTGTCAGCCCTTAGAAAGATTTGGATTTGCTGTTTCCTATTACTTGAAGGATGTTCAAGCTGTTTGTGTCTATTCTTGGTAAGATAGTGATATTAAACTTTGAACTAGAATCGGGAGACAAGCTCATACAGATCAATAGAAACTCATTAGGCAATACCTCAATCTGCTTGAATTTCAGTTCTTCTTCTAGATCTAATCCTACAGTCTTTTAGCATCAGTCTGTGTTGTAAGTGAGCTACCCTTGCTATCATTGGATAGGCAGTGGTCCTCTCTGATGGCAATAACCCTGGACAAAGTTACATGTTTCAAAACTGGAATGATGTACAGAGAATTCTTCTTTCTTGTGCAGGAGAAAACCCAGCTGCAGTCTTGGAGCTGACAGCCAGGGAAGACCAACTGATACAAATCCGTTATGTACACTGACTATGCCTTGGAGAAGAAGGAATGTTTTTAAGCCCATGAAACCCATCATGAAACCCATTTTCTATTGGAGTGACAGGTGGCTGAACACTTAAACATAGGAGATGTTGGTATTACATTGATATAGAATGCTGTAAGGGGCTCTGAAGCAGCCTCCAGCCCTTACCAGCTTCTTGGGGAGGTGCTGAGCTCATTTGTCTTGAGCAAGATCTCAAGACACAGCAAAGTGGGCTGAAAATCCTGAAAACACTCAGTTATCTCCAACTGTTTACTGGGGGAGTGGGCAGATTCCCCTTTCCCTTGATTAGGCTCTCACTAAATTAGAATCCTATTCTGTATCCCACCATTACCATTTTGACAATGCCTTTGGGTCATGGGTTTGATTTTTTCTTTTTCTCTTCTTTCACCTCTTCTGAGCCTGAGACAGCCTCCTTGGCAGTCCCAGGTTAGGTGGCTGTGCTCAAATACATCATTTTCATGATAGAGCACATCAAGCTTTTTGAGGTTTCTGGGCCTAGACCATCAGGTCACCGGTTACATCTCTCTTGGTGACCTAGAGCAGGACCAACGTGCCGACAGAGAGAGGATAGTGTTTCTTGGCCTCCTTGCCCACTTGATCTCACTGGCAGTGACATTTTCTGTTAGCTTGTGAGGACTGCAGATCCCAGAGTGCCTGTCTGTGAAGAGGGTTTATGCCTGTGGGGGGACAGCCAGGTGGTTGGTCCCATGTGCTCTCTGTGGGACACAGCTGGAAGGAGGAAGGTGGCAGGTGTCTTTCAGTGAGTTGGGGCAGAAGGCAGTCCACTGCAGGTGCTCTCAGAGGGATGGTGCAAGCAGTTGCTGCTGTTCAGCAGTTGGCACTATCCACTTTTGCTTTCGTGCATATCTAATATGTTTTTTCTTTAAATCTTCATCATAGTGCTCTGTATTATACGTGCTGTTTGTAGCTGTTAAACATACTTGTTTTGAGATAAGTCTCTGCAATATGGCACATACATAATTAGGTATAATTAACTCCAATTAACCATATTAAGTTTTGCAACACTTTTCCTGCCATATTCTGAAGCCAGCTTTAATAGGTTTTGTGACTAACAAACCCACATTTGCAGGTTCAAGTTACACAAACTCATTCATATTCCAGGTGTTCCTTTTTTCATTTCAGTACTGTGCCTTTGAATCTAATAATTTGTTGTTCAGTTGTCTGCATAATTAACTTGCAGCCTGGAGGACTCTTTCCCTCTGAGTTCTGAATCCTCATAGTGCATCTTTGATGCTCTTCACATGACACTTCTGGGCAGCTGCTGATCATGATGGTGTCTCAGTGCCCAGTTTACAAACCTCTTACCTTGCCAAAGCTAGTTAGATGAGTACATGCTATGTGTGACAAAGACCTAAGTACCACATATGGTGAATAACGCTTCACCTTGCTTATTTAAACACCGAACCAAAATTTTGGCTTTTATTATTTTTAAAGTCTGCTTCCCCCTACTTTTTCCTTTCAGTATTAATTTTGTTGTTGCTTTTCTTGTTCTCGTTGGAAAGTGCTCTGAATTGTCATGCATTAAGAAGTTATATAAAGCAGGTGATTGATTGAAAGACAAATGCAGTTTGGCAATAAGAGAAAGATGCTAATGCAGTTAATGTGTGAGGACCATACCGTCGTGTATTGTGGCACCTGTGGTGCCCAGCACCCTCCATCTCCAATGAAGGAAAATCGTCGCTTTCCTTTGCAGCTCAGTCTAGTATTTGAGGGTGGCTCTTGGTCCTCTAGCTGCTGGCTAACACATTTCTTAGCATAGTGCCTCCTAAAGAACAGCTGGAAACAGCAAGACTGCTAGTATATATTGCAAGGTCCACCCTGTGTCCAGTTCATGAAGAACAAAGTGCTTGCCCAGTAGACACCAGAAATGCTGACATTGGCACAAAAGGGTCTCTCAGTTGGCCTCCATACAACTCAGTTTCTTGACATCTATGAAACAGTTAATCACTTCCCAGTTTTTCAAGGCTGCATGGGTATTAATTTGGTTCAGGTTATAATCAAGCTGTCACTGATTTTAATGGGCCTTGGATCAGACAGGCCTTAGTTTTTATATGGTTTCCATTACAGTGTTAATTAACTTAGCATGCAGATTTAGCTATGAAGCTTAGAGATTTCATTTAGTTTTTATAATTTAATTGTGGAAACGTGGCAGTAAATGCAGATGAGAAGTTACGTGCAATTAATATTGACCCAGGACTACTCAAATGTCAGACACTTGTCTCTGAAGACTCACTAGGAAATCCAATGTGTTAAATATTGATTTTGTAACATGGGGTTTTCAACCAACCTTCGTACTGGCCTACCTGTATTCTTCCTGAAGGCAAGACTGATGTCTGCAAGAGCCAACACTGAACGTCAGAAAACCCCGTCACTTGGTAATGCTAGCAGCAGTGTTATTTCCCACAACTTTTTTTTCAAAAGTGCTGAAACAAGAAACAGGCAGAATTAGCCTCTGTGTGAGTGTGGGTATGTGTGTGTGTGAGGGCAGGTAGGGAATTGTAAGAGAACAACCCCTTCTTGGAAAGAACAGGTATTGTATATGTTTAATTACCATGAATCTTGACTCCTTTGATATATAACCTAAGCTTCGGGACAGGATATATTCACCATCAGCAATTATCCATTTAATCAAGGGCAAGCGTTCCTTTTAGAAGAAAATTATGGAAAGCTGGAAAAAGAAAATAGCCTTAAATTGTCCTTGTGTAACACACAACCATATATGGGTAAAAAGGGTTAGGGTACCTCATCTGTAAAGACCACCAAGACCCCTGAAGAGAGGAAGACACGCGCAGAAGAATCTGAAGCAGAGCCAAGGATTGTGACTTAATGCCATTATGCAACCTGTATGAGAATGAATATGTATTAGGCAGAATATGTATGGACTTATTGTATAAATATAATGAAGTAGCCAGCTTCGGTGTGCTTGGTTTGTGGAAAACCACTGAGCACTCAGGCTTGCGCAACCCTGAAATAAAACAGCAATGTCTCCCCTGAATGTGTGATTATTGACTCATTGTGCACTGGGCGACAAATCCGCTTTTCGGACAACAGATTGTTTTCATGGCTTTTAAAGGAATATCATTTAGAGCAGTTGAAATAACAGCTTACGGAAAGTTTGAGGAATTCGTTGCTCTTATCACAGCAGTAAGTTTGCCTTTGCCTGGCCTGAAAGAGTTGATGAAATGGTGGGAAGAGGGGTCAGTTCCCATGCTGACCTTGTGCTTGGCATAGCCCACAGACTGAAAGATAGCCTGACTTCCATGAGATGTGTCGATCTTAGTCTGCTGAAATTTCCATCTGTTTTAGAGAAACGGCTTGAAGACGCACAGGGATTTGCACTGTAAGTGGTGAAGAAATGAGTAACCTGTTGTCATATCTGCTGGCAAGATTAGTAGTCACAGGTTTAAGGTAAAACTTTCTAAATCCCTGGATACTGAACTGGGGAACAGGTAGCTTCACAGGATATGGAGATGACATTATTGGAAGTGTCTAAGAACAGATTAGGCAAGTATCTGTTACGGGCGGTTCAGGTAGAGCTGGTCCTGCTGAGGTGCCTCCTTAGCCTGATTTTCTGAGAGGCTGGTAGACTGCTGTACTTATTCATTATAGCTGGTGTTTGGTATTTTAAGGAATGAAAAATCCCTGCTCTGCTCTGCCATGGGCCTGATGTGGATGGAAGAGGAATTGTGCTGAGCATGGGCATCCTCAGGCCTCTGGGATGTTTTATCACCTGGGAACCTTCACAAGGTGCTTAAAATAGCACCCTGTAGAAACTGGGAGGGAGGGTGCAAGAGCTTGCCCCTTGTGCAGCGCTTGAGATGTGAAGTTTAAAAGCTCTCTAATTACTTAGATATGTGTGGCTACAAATGTCACTAATAGCTTAGGCAAAGTGGCAGAAAAAGTGAAGTGCCTGAAATAGCTGCTAGATTTAAATTGGAGGTAATGGGGATTGTGCAGGCTGTGTCTTCTTTAGGCTGACCGTTCAGCAAGAAGGGAAGCAAGCAAGGAAGACAGATCAGAAGGATGTTTGTACCTTGCAAACTGCAGGGGTTCATTGTGTTGAAAGATGCTGTTAGTCTTGTAGGGCAGCAAAACTTGTTTGTTTAAAAACAAAGGCAGTTTTAAAAGCATTTGAGCTTCGAAAGAGGCAGAGACAATAAGTTGCACAGGTGGACTGCTAAACTGCATGTTAAAGGCACAACTGCATGGGCAAGCTCAGGAACAGCTCTGGGCAGGCATTTCTGGAACATTTTCTTCAGATCTCTTGTGCATCGTGGTCTGCACAAGACTTGGCTGTTTGAGTGCTATTTCATGCTTCCTTTGAGGCTCACCTGCAACTCCCTCATTCAAGACACTGTGATCTTTGGCCTGCCTGAGGAAGTTCCATGCTGCAGACAGCAAAATATGTGGTGTGCTCTGGCTGGTACAGGATGGGGAAGGGAACAGAGGTGTCTGAGCTGTGCTGTTATTAAAGGGTGTCTCTCCCATGACTCCCTGTGCTGGAAGTAGTCCCACCTTATAGCTTTGCACTAGAAAGGCTGTCCTGATCCATGAATGCACATGTCTCCAATATATGACCCCTCATTCCTCTCTACCCATTCATCTCATTGGCCACCAAACACAGCCTTGGGGGACAGGTCACTGGAGGACACGCAGAAAGTCCATACCTGAGCAATTTGTAGGTGTCAAAGCAGGAATCTCACAAGGTGCTCTGCATTTCTGCAGCCTCACCCCTTTCCTATTGTATGTAGGCTTTCAGAAAAGAGCACTAAAATATGATCCCTTCCTTCCCCACTCCCTGCCCTGCTTTTGAAGGCAGCATGAAAGCAACAGCATTTGGAGCAGAGTGTTTTCTGAGCCTGCAGGTTATTGCAATTTTCAGTGCATTGTCTCTCCATGTGAAGAGCTGAAAAACTAATTGCTGCTCCAGCTTCTCCTGGAAAAGCTCCACATTGGCCTATGAAGGGAGAAGCTGTATGGGGGACTGCCTCCAAGCATTGCCCCCAGACTGTTGTTCATTACACCTAGAAGAAAAATACCCCGTTGCCTAGGATCATTTTGGTGGCATGGTTTGTAGCATATGTGCACACTGCAGCTGCTTCACCTGCTTCAGGGCATCTGACCGTGTTGAGTTACGTGTAGTGACTCAGAGGGCTTTCCCTTGGTGGAACATAAAAGTTCACTTGCAGTCTTTCAGCTTACATAAAAGTTTGAACTATTTTTGTTCAAGTGGATTGCTGTACATTTTTAGACCAGCTAAACTTCATGCACACTCCGTTTGCCAAATCCAGCACTTTGCTACATTCAGTGAGAGGGTATCAAAATCCCTCTGAAACGCTTAGGGACTGCAGTGGTACAGAGTGCTCTGTGAACACAGCCATATTGCTTGTGCATCGAAAACTCAGGGCGAAAACTGATAATTTGTGCATGGCATAATTCCCACTTTCTAAAAGTTACCAAAAATATGGAAAAAGTCTAACTCAGGAAGTACTGCTCAGATTTAGAGTGTATTGAAATAGACTAGGGTAGATCCTTATAGATTGCAGTCATTAAAACCCTCATGATGTGAGTGCATTCAGTCTTATCTTTGCTATTATACAGAACTAAAGGTGTACATATCTCTGCCTTTTCCTGTTTATCCTCTACTCCACTTCATGCTGTTGTCCATTTCACTGTGCGTTGATTCCTGAGTCTGTTTTGCCAGTTCCTCAAAGAGTCACCTCTGTGTCTTTTTCCCTGAAAACTCCTAAACCTGATTCAGTCTCCCTTAACCCATCTGCCAGGCCTCTGGACATACTTATTTCATTAGGGCTGCTGGGTGCTTGAAATATTTCTTCTTTCCCTTCCATAACCTCTCTTCTTAAAGTGCAATATTCTGATTATAGGAACCATCTTTCTATGTTGGGAGGGAAATTTGCACATGCTGTTATTTTTTCTATGACTTAACTCCCTCAGAAGAAAAACGGGAATGCCTGCATGGTGTATGATTTAAAAAAAAATTTTTTTGTGTGTTACACTGGAATTGTTACTAGAGATGCCTTCTTGTAAAAATATTTTCCAGATGTCAAGTTTTTCATGAATTAATTTGTTTGTTGCTCCCTGCTGTGTCCCAGGACAGCTTTAAAATGAGACTTTTTTTCACAAGTTTTATCCTGCTGTGAATATTTATATACATGAAGTTGCAATAAAACCGAACAATTTTCTCATTAGCAATGCCATCTGCAGAAGTCAAATAATTTCTCCTGTGGCTGTGTCAGGGACATCATGCACTTGAAGTAGAGGAGAGGAAAAAAGGTTTCAAAAAAGAGGACTCAAGATTAACATAATGCACTGTAACAGAAGTCTTGAAATTAGCCCTTCCATCATACCATAGTTATTGTTTTAATTTACTTTGGTGGCATTCGGTATTGGTGCATGATGTATGAATGTCCTCGCATGCTGCATGCATAGGCAGAAGGTAAAAGGATTTAACAGAGTCCCTTCATATGAGGAGTACCTAAATCAGACCATGCATGGCCTGGAATGAGGTTAGGTCAAAGTGGCACTAAATGGCTTCCAGGTGGGACTCCCTAAATGCTGAAGCATACCTGGTTTTAGAGACGTGTGTGTTCAACAAGGAAGCTAACCTGGGGCTTCACTCAGGGAATCTCTGTTGCAGAGTTTGGAGCAGCCTTTTAGATATGCACCTTTATGCTGGAGGAAAGTCCCCATAGCTTGGGTGGCTGGAAGAAGAAGAAAGTTGCAGTGGTCTCTGCTCCCTGTGTCTCCAGCTGGGCCAAGCAGAGTTTTCACTCAGAGTTTTGACTCAGAGTCAGTAAAACTCTGAGTCTGGGTTTCCTAACAGTGAAGTGCTTGTAGTTGACAACAGACACTGCTGCTAGACTGAAGGTCTGTGCGCTCCCAGCTCTGTTGAGGCTGTGGGAAAGCTGGTAGCTTCCTCTGTTGGTGTTCTGCACCTGGCAAATACCTAGCATCCTCCTGGGTTGGTGTTGCAGGGGCTGCAGAGGTGGGGTGTGTCTGTCAGGGTAATTCTGGGGGCTGAGGAAGGAGAATGAAGGACATAAGTCGTAGTATTACTGGGGCAAAGAAGGCAATAGCCACCAGGGGTCTGCCTCACTGCTGAAGTTGCCACAGTAACTGAGCCAGCAAAACTATCATGACTGGCTTGGATGCTAGTGACCCATTAGTGTCTTGTTCCCATCCCACTAATGTAGACCAGCAGTTCAGAGACAGCTGGAGATGCCCCATCTGTATCTGGGTGAAGAAAGCACATAGTTCTCCTGCAGGTGAGTGTATGAGCTCCACAGGGCAAATAGAGGCTGGTTGTGTATTTCCTTTTTACCTTTCAAAAAGGTTATAGGGTGGCTGTTGGGTGCTGATGCTTTTGCTGGGTGCAGATCTTGAGACTTGTGTTTGTTCCCACAGCAGGATGTCTATTTCTGTCCTGTTAGTCCATCACAGCAGCATCAGGTCTTTGCCACAAGCAAAGAACAGGGCTAATATCTGTTGTGTGTGGATCTTCCCCTTCTCTGTTCCCTGGTGGGGAGATTTCTGTGGTGGTTTATTAAATAGCTGATATGCTGTTTCCACTCCAGTGAACTCCAGCAGTGGAGATGGAGTTTATAAAACAGATAGCATCTTTTCCCCTGTTGTTTGTCTCACACTGTGCCCATTTGTAAGTATTTAGCATTGACAGGCTCTACAGATGTGCTGTTATTTCCTTTAGATGAAATCCTGCAGTCACACAAATGTCAAAACCTCACACTTGCTCCCTCTGTGTTGCAAGAGCCTTCCTGCTGCAGTAACAATGATGTGCGGAGCATGATCTCTCAGCTCCAGAACTGCCTCTCCTCAAAAGCTGGGGCAAATGAGCAACTTTATGGAGCAGAGCAGGCATTCCCCAGGAACATTTTCAGTGTTGTTTCCCTTTCAGTAAAAGGATATACTAGCAGCCCTGTGAAGCTCCCTTCTTTTTAAATTCATTTTACTCATTTACACAGACACAGTGATAGCAGTCACTGAGATAAACCCTCTGACAGATAGGTGTGCTCAACTTGCAGGGGGATTGTTGTCCATTTGGAGGCCAGTGCAAATATGGAGGAATAATACTAGGATTTTTTGCAATGAGCCAATTGGTCCTTTTTGCCCGGATCCCACGTCTGTGTCACATGTGTCATGGACTGGGGAGTTTCCAGCACAGTTTAGAGCAACAATGCTGGGCACTGGCCAGGCAAAGGCATCTGTATGAGTGATGTACTATGACTTTTTCCATCTCAGATTTTGTTCCCTAGTAGGAATCCAAGTGGGATTAAGAACAGAAATAAGACATAAGCACAGGATGTGATAAAAAGAGGAAAAAAACTGTACTGAGGGGAACTGGGGATGCAGAGGGGGGATGAGGTGGGGAAAGACAGGCAGGTCACTGATCATTGTAGAGAGGAGAAAGCTGGATGTGCTTCAGAGGGAAGCTGTGAAAATGAGAGGAGTCTGTGAAATAAGAGCTTGGGCAGTCAGATGTGCTCAGTCAGGGGAGAAAGACAAGACAACCATGCTTACATATACATAAAAGGCTGCTTCAAAGATAAAAGAGTTAGACCAATTATTTTCAGTCATTGGCAAGGCTATTCAAAGAAAATGGATTTTGAGGGCCAGCAAAGAAAATCATTTAAATACTCCAGTGAAACTTGTAACCTGCCAAGTTTTAGTTTTCTTGAAGCAGAAGGAAAGGATTTCAGTGGGCATGGGATCAGCAGTGTAACCAAGAATACAGCTGACAACCAAGGCCAGCTGTGAAATAGCCAGTGAGCCCACTTTTCAGATTAGAGAGCTTGCAGGGAAGAGCTGAAATACACCACTGCATAAAGGAATGCTTTCCTCATGTAGATCCTGGCAGAGCCCCAAATCTCAGCCCCTGCCTTTCCAGCAGAAGGTACAGTTGCTGCAGTTACAGAAGGGGAAGGAGAAGTCAGGTTTCCTTTTATTTTTGTGATTGGGTACTAATTGATAGAGAATGTGGTGGTATGTACTTTAATCCAGTTTTACAAATACAGTAGCTACACCTTGTCATTTGATGTGGATTTGCTCTATGCATATCACTGTGGTATAGTGCAGATGAGTCAAACAGTATGAAATGTGGAAAGGGAGTTGCCTGAAGAACATTTTCACTTGGCCTATACTTCCTCAGAAATGCCAAAGCATGTAGGGGAATGGTAGTGGATTAACGTCTTGGATTGCAGCATCAGGCTTCAGGGTCCACCAGGGTGCCGTGTGTGCACCTCCTTCCTTCTCCCACTCTGGTGTGAATAAAATGAAATAATGGTGCAAAACTTCTGAAGGCAAATTTACCTGAATTGCCAAACCAGGATGTAACACCTCTGGATGAACTGGGTTGACTCCAGCTGTATGAATGCAAATTCCAGCCAGAGAAAGTCAGCAGTAAGAGCAATTTGTAAGTGGTAAATCTAAATGAAAGATCCAATTAATCCTCACCTATTTATTTATCTTAGTAACTTCTGCTGAATGGTCTGTGACAAAAATGCTGGAATATTAAACCAGGACTATGATGCTATTTAGCATTTCCTATCTCTGACGAGTACAATTTCAAACTAGATTCTGTCATTCTTGCTTATATTCAATAATAACTTTTTGGCATATGTAAATCCATTTGCTTGCTAAGAGACAGATTATAAAGGTCTGGCCAAATGTTATGGAAAAATTATAGCCTGGGTTTTTTTTGTACCTAACTCTGGCCCCATCTCCATTTTTGGCAAGCATTGTAATTTATTCTTGAATATTGTGTTAGCCCTGCTGACATGTCAAATCAGATACATAAGAACATTTCCACAGGGGCTTTGTTTATTTGATCAAGCACTTGATCTAGTGCTTGAAATTTCTTTCTGGTGTGGCCTCTTGCAATACTCTGTTGGCAACTAATTCACTGAATCTGGCATGCAGTAATTCTTTAGCATTAAGCTTCATATTTTCATCTGGTCCAAGGTTATTTTCCCCCTTGCTTTCTGCCTCCCTTCTCTGGCAGCAGATTTTGTCCCAGCGTAAGGATGCTGTGTGGAAGGCATGCCTCCTGCAGACACCCTGTGGGTACTTCTTTCTTAATGCTGGCTGTATACTGTGGCAGCTGGAGAGCATGCACACATCCCATTCAGCCATCCTTGTCAGCTGGCAGAGGGAAAGGAACAGAAACCTGCAACCTGCAGCCACTGTAGTCATCCCACACTGACTGGACTGGTAACGTGAGCAGAGCCTGCCGCCCACTTGAGGATAGTTTACTGAATTTGCAGGAAACCTTATTGCATATAGAAGAGAAACTGTCACAGCAACTGGAAATTACACATATTCTCCCTACATCACAGGGTAAGCAGTATTTATTTGTATGTGTCTGTATAACCTAACATAGCATTGTGCAGCAGCCCGACCTCTGGACTAATTTTGCAGTTGGGCTTACATCACCAGAGCCTGTTCTTAATTTCCACAGGAGAACGTGAGGAGAGAATGAAGATGCGTTAGTCCAACAGAAAGTGTGCAGTCGCAGTGAATAATGAGTGATGTCTCTGCAAGTAGCCCTGCAGTCCTTTATGAGGTAACGTGGTCTTTGACGTCAATGGGAAGTTTGCTTCCACAAAAGCTAAACAGGGACTGCAGGATTTCGTTTCATGGGGTTTTATGAAGCGCAACTATCAGAGCCACTGAAAGAAATCAGATGTATTTCACTGGCAGTCCTTCTGATGCAGCTATTCATGATGGCTTTTGCTGCCACCTTGGTTTACTGCATTGCTTCTCCGGTGTGTATTTTTGTGTCCACACTCTCCAGTCAGTTTTTCTTCACCTATTCCATTAATGCCATGAAGCGGGGGAGTAGGCAGGTTTGTTCCTCACCAGATTCACTCTGAGACATTCTTGCAGGAAATGCAGGGGCACATGAGATTTTGGGAATTCAACAGGATGCCAACTTGTTGCCTTCCTGTTCAGTTTGGGTAGAAGAGCACTGCTCATAGCCTTGGTTTGCAGTACAGCCCCTAAGCTGGTAACACCCATTTGTGTGTTTGTGCTACTCTGGAGGATCAGTTCTATTGTTTTTTTAAACCCTGTGGGGGGACAAGATCATGAAGGTGCAGGGGAAAACACAACGCTCTAACAGAAAAGGCTGAGGGCTTAAGAGGAATGTGTGCTTTTGGACAGCAGGGCTTATTTTTCCTGCCTGGCACCTTCCAATTATATTCCACTTTATTTATTTGTTTAGTGATGAACTTCACTTCCAAATCAGGGTAATGTTCACATTCTTTTTGATAGGTTTTATTAGGTTGCTTTGCTCTGAGAGGCTGCTTTTAGGGAAATCCTCCCTCCCCCCTTCCCATAGCCTTTCCTGTCAAGCTGGCAACTTCCCACGATCCCAGCAAACATCTTTCACTCATTGTTGTAGGCAGACACCTGAATTAATAAAAACAGGGAAAAGTTTCTATGACTTTTCCTAAAGCAACTGGCAGGGATGAGCAAAACATCAGCGTGCCTGTGTGTGCATGAAGAGAAGGGATGTGAGGACGAAGCCAGCAACAGTCCTAAGACCTTGTATGAAGCACATTGTCAGAGTTAGGGAGAAAGACAGTTGTTTGCAACACCTGAAGGGAGGTTCATGGGGGAGCACTATGTTTTGGGGCATGGAGCCCCAAGGGGAATGTGGCGCCTGAGGTGCAACCCTTGGCTAAGTTCACCTGAAGGTTGCAGTGGTCCTGGTGGGTGGAGGGAAGCAGGCACAGGAAGAGTAGAGGCCGACAGCAGCCACTTTGCTTGCAGGGCCATGTTGCTGGGGCATGAACTACAAGGCAGGGAGCAATTCTGCACACACCCCCACCCCCACCCCCACACACCCCCGCATGTAATTCCTGGTAGTGCAGTGGGGAGAAGGGTTTATGCTTTCTCTATTTATTCATTTATTTTACTGGAAGGAGAGGTTAAGGAACATATTGGTTTGTCTCTACCTGGGGTTCCTTTCCCAGTGGATTGTGGTCGTTTCTGTAATATCATGCTCTTTGGTTTCACAGCTTGTGACACTGCCATTTTTATGAAGCACCACCAGAAACTTGTCTTTCTACACTAGAGCAACCTGAGTACTTGGGCTTGTAAACACCATCCATTTCACCAGTGTGACAGCTAGAAAGGTTATTTGTCCAAAGACCCATGGGAAATAAGTGACAGGAGGAGAATAAATCTGTGCTGGTCTTTGAATTACTAAGTCACCATATAATCAATTAGATTTCTCCTAGGTAAGGCCCTTACCCTGTTTGTTTTAGTTTAGCCATATATAAGACCTTGTATCACATCAGTCATTTTCACTTGTGCTGCATAGTAGATTTTGAGCCTGTAGACCTCAGGTTTTTTAAGATGTGAGAAAAATCCTGCCACTTCTAGATCTGCAGTGAATTTAAGGGAGGTAGAGATGAAGTGAAGATCATGTTTGGATGCTGAATGCAGTTCTTGGGAATAACTGTTCTGAGTCTGGCCACCCTGGCTGAAATACTGCCCTGTGCAAGGGAACACAGGCTGGAGATGAAAGGCCAGGACTCCAGCCTATAGTCACTGTTTGTGTGGGATGCTGGTGTCCACACTATGTTAATTCCTGTGGACTCATTGGTATGAAAAATCACTTGCCAGCTAACAAGCACACCAGAGGACAGAGTGTATGGCAGAAGGGCTGCTGCTCTGTGGTGGCATCCCTCTGGTGTCTTACTGCCCAAGTAGTCCCTTGCCAATTAAAGTAATTAAAATGGAAAGTGCCAGATAGTCTGTGCTGGTGCAAGGCTGGGGAGGAACATGCTCCAGGGAATGACTGGGTCACTGTGGAAGATGTTTGCAAACAGGATTTCTCAGGTGGTGCATAGGATTCAGGAGAGATGTGAGCCTCTGGCAATTCTGCTGTTTTTCCTTAAGTTGTCTCTTTAAAACTGCTGAGGACCCAACCCTAGTTCTGCAAAGCTAGGTCACCAGTGTCAGAAGACTATGTGGGTGGTGACGGTCCTTGCTAGAGTGCTAGATTGCTAATGAGGGTTGTCCAGGAGGGGTGAGACAGGAAGAGGTTAGGTGCAGACTGGTGACAACTGGTGTTGCTGGTGGAGGCTGTGTTGTGGTGTCCTATGAGACGAAAAGTTCACCTTCTTCCATTTTGGAAGTTTTCTTAGTAGGACTAGGTGGTGTGCAAAGTTCTTGATGCCAGTAGTTGGGGGAATTGGTTCAGACGTACACTAAGAGGATGATAAACTAATGCTCTAAAAAGCCTTGTTAGTTAAAGCAAGTCTGGCCAGAGTTCAGCACAGCTTGTGACACAGATTAGCTAGAGGGATGTTTTCCCTTGCTTACTGGAAACTGTATTTGCCTATCTGGTAATCAAGGTGATCTTCATTGGTTTAAGAAAAAGTTTAATGCAGTAAGCTCTCAATTTCTAGCAGTGCAATTTTAATTCTTTGGACTTGCCACAGACTCATCTGGTCCTGCTTCTCAGGAAAGGAGGCTGCCTTGCAACATCCTGTTTCACTGGGCTAAAAACACCGGATGGGCAGTTTCTGTCTTCCTAGTGTTCTTGTAGCTGTGATGGTATGAGAACACAGGGCAAGATTTTGTGCATGAATACTAAGTTTTACTCAATTAGCCAGTGTAATGGATAAAGCAATGTACATATCTGGGTACCATGCAAGCCTTCAGACACAGGATTTTTCTTCAGGTCCGCTCTAGATATTAGTCTATGTTTTCCAGACTTGATTGCTAATGGCTAGAAACTGTTCCACCTCTTTTCTGCAATTTTTTGTTTTGTTTGGCTTCTGTGCCTTTCCTGGGGGCTGGGGATTTTTTTTTTTTTTTGCTAGTTTCCCTTCTGAGTTTATCTTTGCTAGAAGTCTTAGTCCTAGACAAGAGAGTAAGTTCATGACAGGCAAGTTGTACTCTGTGTGAACGTATGCACACAAGATATGAGTGACAGAAGTGTCACTAAGTGTCATGGACAGTCATTCTTCTCGGTGCCTGAATCATTTTTCAAACTCTACTTTAAAATGTACTTATGTGATTGCTCTGCTTTCTTGAGCAGGCCTCTGCAATTTTATTTAAATGAGTTTTCTGTTTTACAGTGGGAGGCACATGGGATGAAGTCTGATGGTTTTTATTTAGGTATTTGTATTCAACTCTGGCATTTCATTTTGAAAAAAAAACCACCAAGGTTATTTTTATATAGAAAAATGCATGTTGTTCATTTAAGTGACTGCAGCAATTCTGCCAGCTCAGGCATTAAGAAGCCTTTAGTAATACTGAATATTTTCCAGAGGACAACATAAAGTGACAACATTTACTTCAGCTGCCAGAGCTGAAGTTGTGAAGTTGGTCACGTTTTAACCTGAGTCAATGCCTCCTAACCCAACCACCATCTTCGCTAGTGACTACATTTAGGCATCTCTTTGCTTTAATATAATTTGTAGTAAGAAGCAAAATGGGATTGTAAGTCAGCAGGGGAGTGGTAAATTTCATAGCGTAAGTGATAAGAGTGTAGCACTTTTACTTTTTTTCTAATGTGCTCTATGGATCTGTCAGCAACTGCACAGGGTAATGGAGGAGAAAAATAAATGGTTGATTTTGGGATTTCAGTGCAGAAAGAGGTCACCAGTGGAGTCAGACAAGGGCCTGTGCTGTTAAACATATTTATAACTGTTATGGCAAAGGGAATGAATAGTGAGGAGAAAAGTTTGCTGATAATACTAACCTTATTCAAAGTTTTAAAGATAAGGACTGTATCAAAGAAGGATTTCATGAAACTGAGTGGAGAATAAACAGGCAGCTGAAATTCTGTGTAGGCAAATGTAAAGGAATACACATAGGAAAGACAACCCTAGCTTTACACATAAAGGGCTCTGAGCTGACTGTTTCTACAGAGGTGTGGGATCTTGGGGTTACAGTGGAGCTATGGAAATGTGAGCTCAATGCACAGTAGCAGTAAGCAAATAAGCAGGGTCAGAGAACAACATAGCTCTGGGTAATACTAGGAAGGGAGCAGGAAACTAAATGAACATTGTTATTCCACTGCAGAATACTGTGACGCTCCCTGGGTAGTCCCTAACATGCACAGTCCTGATTAGTGATAGAATAGTTCAGTGGAAGAGACCTACAACAACCATCAAGTCCAACTGCCTGACCACTTCAGGGTTGACCAGAAATTAAAGCATGCTATTAAGGGCATTGTCTAAATGCCTCTTAAACCCTGACAGGCTTGGGACATCAACCACCTCTCTAGAAAGCCTGTTCCAGTGATGGATGATCCTCTTGGTAAAGAAGTGTTTCCTAATGTAAAGTGTGAATGTCCCCTGATGCAACTTTGAACCACTCCCATGCACCCTGTCGCTGGATCCCCAGGAAGAAGAGATCAGCACCTCCCTCTCTACTTCCCCTCCTTGGGAAGCTGTAGAGAGCAATGAGGTCGCCCCTCAGCCTCCTTTTCTCCAAATTAGACAAACCCCATGTCCTCAGCTGCTCCTCACAGGACATGCCTTTCAGCCTTTTCACCAGCTTTGTTGCCCTCCTGTGGACACACTCAGGTGCCTTAACTTCCTTCTTACGCTGTGGGGACCGGAAGCACACACTACGCTCAAGGTGAGGCTGCACCAACACTAAATACAGTGGGATAATCACCTCTTCTGACCGGCTGGTTATGCTCTATTTGATACACTCCAGGATGTGGTTTGCTGTCTTGGCTGCCAGGATGCACGGCTGACTCATATTCAGCCTGCTGTTCACCAGCACCCCCAGATCCCTTTGTGCAACTCAGCTCTCCAGCCACTCCTCTCCTAATTTGTGATTGTGTTCAGCATTACTCTGTCCCAGGTGCAGAATCCAGCATTTATTTTTGTTAAATTTCATGCCATTGATGGTTGCCCAAATCATACAGGGTTTATGGCCAAAGAAGAAAAGGTACAGAAGGTGGTGGTATGGAGGAAATAAGGAATAGCTTCTACTGGCTTGCCTTCTTCAGAGTTGAAAACGTGGAAAGTATACAAACATCTACAAAACAATAAATGGCATACAGGAGAGAGAAAAGGAAACTCACTCTTTCTTCTGATCCAAAGACTAGAGGGCTTACACTTGCATACTAACTAGTAGTGGCTCAGAACAAACAGGAAAATATATCTCTCCAAGGAGCTCACACCTATGGAAGTCTTTGTCACAGGGTGTTGTGCATACTGTAAGTTTTATACAGTCTCATAAAACAGCTGGATAAAGTAATGGAAGAAATGTCCACTGACTGTACAACGGCTCACCATCTCTGGCTTGAGAAGCTACTATGAGAATATCACAACATGCTTGTTGTCTTCATATGCTTGTGGTCACAGCTCATGGCAGGGTACTCAGGACCTTTGTTATGGTCCGCAGGTTTATTCTTGAGTTAGAAATAATTTTCATACTGAATAAATAAATGAGTGGTTGCATTGTTTTTCCCTTTTCCCTGACTGAGAAAATGTTCCTTTCTGGCTGCTTTTGCATCTCCAGATACAACCAAGTGTTGATCTTCTTGGAGCTCCATTGGAACCCTAAAAGTCTTGTGTCTTTGTGCTCTGTACTGCTCCAGCTGTTTCTGTCCCTCGTGGACCTCTCAGGCTAGCTTTTGTGAGGACCTGATGCAAGATAAGCATCAAAAGCTCTGAGAAGAATACAAGTGAAGAGGTGTCTCATATTTGCAGTTTGTCCACTTCAGTGAAAACCAAAATATTTCATGCAATCATGTCAGCTTGTCTGCCAAAGGAGAGTGCTGACAAAATGAGAACTGTGGTCAAAAGGCACTATTGTCCATTCTTCCTTTCAAAACAGGTCAATCCTCCTGGTGTTTTCACTCACATTACAAGTACAAATCATGCCCCAAAATATTCACTGCACTGAAATACATGTCATGGGGAAGAGCCTTGTGCTGGTGTTCTGGGACCGTGCTGTGTGTTGGGAAGGAAACATTTCAGACTCCTTGCCCCAGTGCAACCAACTTCTGTTCTCTGTCCCACACTGCTCATATTAGGATGGAAATGGGAGGTTTTACTGCCTAAAACCTAAAACATATACTCAGAGGAACACAACACTGAAAGGTACTAAAAATGCCTCCAACCCATCAGTGGGCCACTGGTGAACACCTAGGGGAAAGGCAAATATACAGTGAACGTTCTTAGCATAGTCTCCAGCTGCCAGCACAGGGTCTTCCTGAGCCTGGGGAATCCCTGAAGTTAGAAGCTGCATTTTATTCGATGGATTTGCCTGATTTGCCTAGACGTGCCTTCTTGCTAGTCCAAACTGATGTTACACTTTGAGTTTGTCCCCGGCACAGGCCAGCTGAGAGAAAGACTGGGGCACTGCTCAGCTCCACAGCACTTCCCAGTGCTTCTTCCTGTGTTTATTTAGTAACGTGTGTTCCTGTCTGTTTGTCCCACTATGCCTGCAAGAAGCGCTGGCTCCTTCGTGGTTACTTGGTGGTGGGGCAGCGAAGCATCCTCGAGCTTCCCATCCTAAAGCATGCCTCAGTGGGACGAGTGTGCCCTTGCTTTGAACCATGTTAGGGTGGGCACCCTGGTGAGGCTCACCCTTTTGGTGTTCTTGTGGATGTCTTGAATAGCATCATGTATGTAGCCCAGGTATGAATGAAATATCATGCATACATATCTGTGCTGAAAAACCGAGTTGAGAGTCTTAACAGTGGTCAGACAAAACCAGACAAATAACACCCCTAAACCCTCAGAAGAAAACAGTAAAATAAGATTGTGCTCTGTGAAACAGGATCCAGTAAGAACTGTCTATGGATGAACAGCAAGAACTATTTGCCAAGTGGCACTCAAGAGATTTTTCTCAGAGGGTCACTATATCACAGGAGATCAGAGTAAGGCTACTACACTGGAAAAGGTCTGAAATTGTTTCCAGAGAAGGCTAAGCATTTTTCCTGCCGTCTGCTCACACAATTCTACAAGAATAGCTAACACTGCTTGAGCCTGCTGCAAACTGCCTATTTTTTGTCCATTAATAAATTTTCCCCTGCATTGCTGGGATAAATTTAATGCAAAGGTCCACATTGTGCCGTCTGTCTTAAATTGTCAGTTCTGCTATGCCACTATGGAATTAGCCTTAACAGAATTATTTTCTCCCAAATTCTTCCTTACAAAGATTCAAAAAAGACCCCTTGGAAATGATGTGGACATAGCTGCCTATAGATATGAAAATCTGAAAGGTTTCTAACACCTAATTTTTCTCAACAGAAACTACAACATCTTTTTTCAGAGTGAGTATGCATATGTTACAATGACGACAACTCTGTTAATAAATTATTCCATTTGAGAACAAAAGAAACAAGGTCAAAAATCAGAAGCCTGTGAATAGTTTTTAAGGAGAGGGCAAATAACAAATGCATTGCAGATTTTCTTTCAACTTTCCTGTCTGATGCATTCTCTTGAAGTCGAAAAATCTTTTAAGAACAGTACAGGGGGAAATTTTGAATCTGAACTATGTAAAGAGAAAAAGGAAGGCTGTCAGACACTTTAAAAAGATGGGTGGAGTATTAAAAATGTCATTATATACACAGAAATAAGTGTATCCAAGCCCCACCCCTAAATTATTGGAATCAAATCACAAAATCTTTAGTGTATAAAACCAAAGGTGAAATATAATTTTATTTCTGGTGAGAAAACAAAAAACCCAGTAACCTTCAAATAATTTCTTACATGAATGGAAGTCACGACATGAGACAACACGTTATAATTTATTATTGAGTCATGAAGTGGAAATAAAAGACAACTGAAAGATTTGAGCCGATCTCTGCTCAGGACACAGCACCTGAACTTCATTGAAGATAGAGCTGTAACTGTGGGCTGAATTAGACACCAGATGCAAGACTTAAGCAATACAGTTTCTATTGATATAGACTGTAGCTTTCTATTAATAGTAACGGCATTCCATGTAATTCTTCTGTATTACATGTGTGCAATAGCTCTTCCTCAGTTCTAAAACAGAATAGAGCAAAACTGGAAAAAGTGGATGTGGTTGATGGAATCAGTCTCTTTTATCTCCATCACTGCTTCCACCTCTGTATTGCCTGACACCTAAGTAAAAGATTATTTTATTCATAAGATTGGTTATTGAAAATCACAATATGAAAAAGTTTGTATTTGTGGAGGAGAATGTTCTCCAAAATATTTTAAAAATATTGTTATCATACATGCATATTTATCATTATTATTCAAAGCATTATTATTTTATCATTCACATATTAGGGTTACTGAATAGTTAAAACATCTGATGGATAATTTATGAGTGGAAAAGGGGGACCTCCCTGTTTATTAAGAAGGTCACACAAGCAGACAGAATCATATAAATCTTAAATGTCTATTCAGGAAGAACCGTTGCAGTTCATGAGAGAACTGAGTTAGGTCGCAGCAAAGCCTGGTCAGCGCAGGGCTGGTCAACGAATTGCATCTTGGCTTTTAATGAAGATGACCGCTCTCAGAAGTGAACACCTGGAAATAAAGCTTGAGACCCATTGCCCAGCACTATATTATGGCTTCAGATGATCAAGGGGATGTTAGGTGGGAAGGGTTGGCAGGCAGCATACTCTGTGTGGTTACAAATAGTGTCAGACCTGTGCCCCACAGATCCACAGAAAGGCTCAGGAGGTACTGGGTCCTGGACACTCAAAGCAGTGGACTCATGGTTGTAGCCCAGGGAAAACAGTGTCACGATCATCTGTTGAACTATTTCTTCTCTCAGACAGAGGAGTGTTACTGTGGTGTCATGTAAGTTAACACCGGAGCTGCCTGGTCACCTGGAAGGTGACCTTTGCAAGGGCAGCAGAAAGTCTCCTGAACCAATTGCCATTTTGAGGCTCCATGCTAAAAGTACTGCCAAGTAGCATATAGTTTCAAATACTGGTTATCTCATGTCAGATCCTGTGCGCAGAATTCTGCAGAAAGGGGATTCTCAGTCAGATAAGTTGGACCGCCTTAGTACTTCATTTGGCCAGGATTGCCTTTAGTATGCAGAACTAATCCACATGTTCCTTACCTTGGTGGAGCCAAAGTAAGACTCTGGGAGGACTCTTAAGTGATTGATCCTGAAGGTCAAAAGCTTTCTGTTAATACCATTCTCATCAAAACCTGTTCCTTCCCAGGGGTGCATATGGGCAGGTGCAGACAGATGAGTCCTGGTCTGGGTGGATGGACTGGTACGATGCTGTAGTGTTTGTATGTGTTTACTTTGTACCCAGGAGCCGTGCTCTCTAGGACATGCTTTAATTTGTCATTTTGAATGCATTAGAAACTGCATGTGGGTAGTAATACCTCCTTAAATTGTTATCCAGAAATGTATTTGCACTTCTTCAGTCTAATGTGAGTTCCCCTGACAATCTGAGAGACCATTTATACTTCTAATATGAACCCCTAATTGGTGTGAAAGTTTTGGTCTGCTTTGTTTTGTATCCTCTGTTAGAGAGACTAATGTACAAGCTGGTACACAGCATCCACTGCCTTGTCCATGGCACTGGTCTCCTCACTATGGAAATCAATGAGGAGAAACATCCTTGAATGAAGTTCCTCCAAAGAATTGTCTAGCAAAAGCAAATATTTCAGGGACAGTGCCAGCTGTGTGGGACTCCAGGGGAATGGCAGTCTCACTTAGAAACAAACAGGTTCCCTGCTGAGGGTGTGCTGTGTGTATCGGTAGCATAGCCCGTGCCTTCCAAGCATAAGGGCAGAAGGATCCCTCCTACTCTTTCAGGCAATGCTTTCTCCCCCCATGTTTTGGAGAGGAGTGTTGTCTCTTCAGTGTGCTTCCTGGGTGCCGTACAGTTACGGGAGGCTGACCACTCTGCTCTCATTTTTGGGAGTTAGTTTTTCTTCTGCAGCCTTATATGACAAAGAAACTTGTAGATCCAGCCTCAAGAAGATCTTTTCATATTTTCTTGAGCATGCAAAAGAAGGAAAGCTGTTGCTTCTTGTCCAGTCTTCTTCTGAAGGCATCATACACGTCCCAGTTATAACCTGCAACTGTTGTGCCAGACAGGCTAAGGGACAGGTTGTGTTATAATGAGGCAGAAGGAGGGGGATACCCTGCACAAATGTTTCAAAAACTGGTGGCTATTAGGAAGCTGTAGTAATTGCAGTTACGTGTCAAGGACTTAGAGCTCTGTGGATTGTAGTCACAAATCCTGAAAGGCAGAATTGTTTTTAGTTAGCTGCTGACTTTTAAGCACAAAGGTCCATCTGGGGTCTTTCTAACTTGGTATCTTGACTCCAACGGGCATCAGGAATGGGTGCTTAGAGAAATAACATGTGCATAGGCATGCACAGAGACCCTTGGACAATGCTGCACCATTGGTTTTCTGAAGCCTGGCAACTCCATGACACAGCATTTGCATTTGCATCATTAATTATTTGCATGAACTGTGGACTTTTCTAGTCACATCTCTTAAACTCCCTCAAAACAGTAACCAAAAGTGATACCACCACCTTCATTAGGTTGCAAGTGATAAAAAGCCTGCAACATACCTTCTCTCTCAGGAAGGTCTTGGGACTTTTTTGTAGATCTGTTGTAGTGTCAGTGAGAAGGCAGAAGGTTGTTTTTTAAACAACTGTGGTTGAAGAAGTCACAGTTTGTGGTCACAGTGGCTTGGCAGAAGCATGTGAAATGATTCACCAGAGAACACTGGAGCTTTGGGGAGCGGGGCTTATGGTGGCTCACAAGATCTCCTGGAAGATCATGAGAATCAGCTGGGCCAGAAAGTATAATAATTTAAACAAAATAATTTAGTTGGTTAGGTAAATAGTGACTGACTGAGTGGGTCACTGCATTATCAACTGCAAAGTGGAGCATTTACTGGAGGGATAAGCAGATAAAATATGAGATCTCAGTATATTAAGAAATCTTACCATGTCAAAAAAAAAAAAAGGGAGTTTATGAGACAAGATTTGAGAAAAGAAATGTAATATAGTCCTTAAAGTTAAGCAAGAGTTTGTAGATAAGAAGACAAAGTTTACATGGAAGACTTCTCTTTTCTCAAGAGATCTGTAAGAAGTTTGTAATTCACGTGAGCTAGTTAAGGCTAATACTTTGAAGAACAGTCTGCAAAATATTAAAGACAGGAACAGTTCTTTTCAGGGATACTGAGGGGAGCACTCAGGTTTTACCTGCACACCAAAGCTCACCTCTCTCTTTGATGTTTTACAGAGGGTTCTGACCAACTTTTCTCTGCCTTTGTAGTTCTTGTGTTACCTAACTACAGCATGGGCTGCAAAGTCCGGCAGTGTAGCGAAGTTCTACAGTCCTGCCTTCTCAGTGCTCACAGAAAGGCTTAAGGATTATGTTGCTGCTGGTGTCAGTGTGGAGGAAAAGATGATATAGGTACAAAATTATTTTTTCACACACACACAAAAAGAGAAAGAAATGGGATTCTGCTGCCTTATTAAGCACTTTCTCAAACCTTATAAAGAACATTAGTAAAGCATGTAAATACATTTATGAAAACAAATTAGGTTCTTCTGCCACTTAGGTGTTGAAATGAATGCAGAACTCTATAGCCAAAGTTTCCAAATTTCAAAAATCTGTGTTTTGCACACTTGAGTGGCTAAATGACTGTGTTATGCAGGCTGTCTATCTGCAGCGTGCTTGATGTACAAGATCACAGCCACCTGAAATGAACCTCAGGAGATCGTTATTGTTATCTAACCTGCAGAATAGGGGAGTTTTAAAGGGTTTAATAAAATATGCACAGTTATTAAAGATGACCAAGCTAAATTATTTGATTTCAGAAGAGTGCACTTGTTTTAGGAAATGACTTGACAATGGAGAAATTCAGAGGTGTGATCTTACTAGGCAGTGTTGCATGTTGTGTGACAGCATGATACAGCTTGACAAATAAGGTGTGCTGAGTTTGCTAAACAGAAGCCTTAAAATACTTTCCTGTGTTTCTTACTGTCCTTAGCTGATTAGCCCAAAAGAGCCACTAGTCTATACGCATGGATAGGAGCTCATTCTTCCCTGCTTTTCTCATTGTGATATTATTTAAATCTGTGCAAAAGGATGAAAAAACGATGTAAAGATTTACTTTTCCTATTTGCTTTGTGCTTGTAAGTAATCACCTGCATGATATGGAAAGGAGCTTGGTCTTTCATGATGCACTTCCAATCAGATTTCTGCATAATTGTTTAGTGCCATTTCCCGTTATATTATTTGGACTGACATGGGGCTGGTAGTTCAATGTCACCTTAATAGCAATGAATATTTGTACATAATATTTTATGTAAGTGATTTAGGCAATGCTCTTCTGTCATCTGTCTGTAATATTATTTTGTGTTCTCCTAGAGGAGAAAAATATTCTAGCTCTTGTTTTTATCTATAGACTGAAATAAATAACTAGAATTATTCAGAAAGAAATAAATTATTAATGCCCAATGTATTGTCCCGCTTTTATTTGTCTTGAGGATATGTTCACAATTTGCATGCCTCTAGATGAATTGATGGATTTTTCTCTTTTTTTTTTTTTTTTTGTTGCTGTCTTCTATTAGGAAAAATTATAGTGTTGAGAACTAGAGACTATTATAAAGTGTAGCTGCTGTAGTCAAGAAGTGTGTGTTTTCTCTGGGATGAAATTAAATGTCTCCCTTATTCCCTGTAGAGGAGGGAGTGAACATAAGCAAAGTGTAAGAAATTTTTACTTCTGGGTACTGCATGGAGGCTGAATGAGATTGCCTCTGGAGCTGCATTCTACTTGTCTAATAAGTTATGGGGTTTTTTTGTTTTGTTTTATTTTGTTTTAATATATTTCTGATGAAAAAGGGACATAAGACACTTCTCTGAAGAAATATTTTCTTGAAGAACTACCTCTTTTACCAGACTTGAAAGCTCAGGTTCTTATGGAGATTGATATTGACATTAAAGAACTGTTCTTCCATACCAAATGTTGCTACTATAGATGCAATCTACAAATGGACCTTTACAAGGTAAAGATTTATATTTACCAAAAATGGGTTTAATATAAAATATAGTTCAGAACAGAAGGGATAAGAGATTTTTGAGTGATTTCTGCAAAGCTAATTTCTGGAATACAATTCAACATATCCTATATATATGGTTCAATGATCTATGAGCTCAGCCCACTTCCACTGTGTTTGGTGGAAAGGTTCCCGTTCATCCAGTGGGATTTGGCCTATGGTAACAGAAGTTATGAATGTGCCTGATTTGCACCTGCTAAGTATATACATATAACTACAGTTCCCTTGTGCATATTAGATCTGAAAAAGAATTTTGTATAACTACTGTTGGAAAAACGACAATGATCTTTCTTCTGCTTTGGCAATCAAGTAATCTGACTAACAACTGGCATCTGAGAGCTGGAGCAACAATGGAGAGAGGTTGTGCGTGGTGGCCTTTCATGAAATATCCAGCTACTTTAGGCACAGCAGGAGGAGGAAGGGGCACAAAGGTCAATTTTAATCTCTACTTCCTGAAAGCAATGGAATTTTGAATCTGAACCACAAAAGTAATGAAAAAGAAAAGCATTTGCTGTGTTTACTTATTGATAAATAGTTCCCCATTTCTTCCTTTTTTAGTGTGACTTTTTTACAGTGACTAATTTAATGTGTGAGATTTCACTTCAAATAAACTTTTCCATACTATGCCCATAAATTAGCTCCTTACCCTCCCTAGGAAGTGACTTTGAGAAAAGCTAAGCTAGCAGAAATCTTCTGCAGGATAACCATGAGTTTTGGAAATGCATATAGCTCTGCCTATTTGCAGAGGTAAAGAAGTGGTCTTTAGTGATTTGGGTTAATTTTATTACCCTTTGATTCCTTCAAATGTATTTCTGTTTGTCTTCTATTTTTCTCAGAAAATTCTAGCATGAATTGTGTCTCTAATCTGTACAACTTGAACAAGAGTTCTTTTAACTAAATTACTTAAAATTCAGTGCATGAGTGTGAATCTTCACAACTTGGAACCTGAATGGTCCATCCCTGAAATGTGTCTTGTCATTTCAGCATCCAGATATTTTCCTGGATTTAAGCCCTGTATTTAACATCATTCTGTTATATACTAGTAATTGGTTTAATTAAAAATCCCCTCTGTCAGTTACTTGGCAGTCTTACTCAGACCACTGCCTCAATTTTAAGTGCTAATTCTTAGGTAGTTCTTTTGGATGCACTAACTCATACTTAGGTATTTTATGCATGTATTGACATATGGTTAAAGATTTTGAAAACCACCTTTTCATGCATAAACTTGCATTTTAGGGAGCAATTTTAGGGAACTAGCTCATGTTGTAAATCCAAACTATAGAGGTGGCAGATTTTTTTTTTATTATTTAGCTGCATTTTTCCAAGTGGATAATAATGGAATCTTTTTTTTTTACGTGCTCTAACCATTATCCTTTAAGTACAGGATTCATCAGGGTGGACTATTTTGGAAGGAGTTTATCCTAAAACTTAAAAAATTTGCCCAGCTTGTATTAGGAGTCACTGGTGTAATCCAAAAACTAGTACCCAAAAGACTCTTCATTTCTCTTTCATCTGTTTTTTTAATCAGTTTTTATAAGCATTTTCAATAAAAGACTGACTGAACAGTTTTATTTTTCTACTTTGAAAAAAACTTTTCGTTTACTACTCCACTGCAGGCTTTTTGGGAACAAGAAATGATTTTTGATGAAGAAAGATTGCTTCATTGTCTGTTTTTTCCAAAACTCAGGTTTTAAAGGTCTATCACAGGCTGAAAACTTGAGGGACTATTGCAAAGTCCTTGATTAGTCACTTCTTACTTATCTTCTGTAATGCCACTCTGTGTCCTAAAATATCTTAACTAAAATTTAGGCTGTTGTGTCCATTTTTTGCCCTTTGACTGCAGTAAAAGCATAGCCATCCAAAAAGAAGCTGTTTTAACGCCAGAAAATTGGTGTCAGCTGAGTTCACCCTTTGGAAAAATGGGCCTGTCACACCACAGGGAAGGACACAGCGTCAGAGAACACTTGGCCAAGCTCTCCTCATGACTGCACATCATTTCTGGATGTGCAGGTGTGTGGGGAGTTTCAGTCAGCTCATCCAAAATACAAAGCCTCATCTTCCAGCACCCTCCCTTAAATTGTCTTGCCTCCCCATGGCCACTCAGTGACGCTGTCAAGATGCATATGTTTTTTGGGCTTGGAGACTAGGATCCATGAAGGTGGTCTGCACAAGACTGCCTATTTAAAAATGGCTGCTATCTTCTGGGCTGAGAATGTTTCCCAGGTGAGCTCAGGACACTTACCATGGGGTTCCAACCACTGGTGGTGTCAGGCACTCTGCTGATTTCTGCAGGGATCTGGTCCCCTCTTCCCATTGCTAGAGCATGTCTATCTTGCCGATCTGTTCTCTGAAGAGCCAAGATCATTGGCTCATGCCATTTTGCATGCCTGTGGGGTGGGAAGGGGCTTTTCACAACCCAAGACACATCAGCACAAGAATGTCAGAAGGTGGTAAAACTTCATTAGGTTCAGAAGGTAACAAAAATTTCACTGAAATACCCTCTAAGACTCAAAAACTCATCCTGCCTTTTCTTAGCCTTTCCATAATCCTGGGTTTTTTAACCAGGAAGCTTCTTGTTTGGGGGTGCATAGTTCCTTTAAACTGTTCTTCTTTCTGTTTGATGTCTGTTGGTCAGAAGAAACCACCTCCCTGAAGGGGTCAAGGTCACTGAACCTGCTTTCTGTCTGGATTTATTGACCTCTGTGTACCCTCAAATCTGTAGTCAAAGAACTTCAGAGCCAGCTCCCCAAAACCAATGAGGCTGGCCTGCCAGAGACACATTCAGCTCCCTTCCCACTATTCCCTGCCCAGCACCTACCCCTTGGGAGTTTTCTTACATTTAAAAGACACCTCAGCCACTGCAACCTGTGTGTGAATGCTTCAGGGTTAAAAGCCTTCATCTTCCTATTGTGTGTGCTCAGTTGTATCTGGGAAGGCCCAAAGAGGCTCTCTGCCCGCTCACACCACCAGCTGTTTTACTCCTGGAGTTCTTCATTCATGCAGCAGGAGCATCCCCTTGTCCCTGGGTGTTCTTTCAGGATGGAAGGAAACATATGCCCCTCTCTCCCCTTTTCTTCCCCCAGCTGCTGCGTGAAGGTGGTTGTGGGTCCATGAGTCAGGCAGTAGCTGTGCCACTGTGACTCAGAGGATGCGGTGTGTAATGGTAGCAGGGATGCTAAGCTGTCCAGTGCTTGCTGTGCAGTGTCACTTCAACAGTGTGGCTGTAGTGTGTCTTGCAAAAAAGCCACATCTCCATGCATTAAGACATCTCTTTGCCATACCCTGCATTTCCAGAAGCCAGGGGAGAAGACTAAAACCTAAACTTAGAAACAACAACTTGGATATTGTTTAAGTTATATAACACTGCTAAGCAGCTGCTATGTGACGCACACCACCTATTTGACCAGCATAACTTATATTCCTATTAAAGGCTGGTGCCGCATAGTGTCACATCACCTTAGCCAATCCATGTGGATGTGAGGGTCTAGATGCTTGTCCCAGCAGCACACCACCCACACAGATAGTCACTGACAACTGAAATGAAGCAGTGTTGCCCGGGGCAGCATGGTCCATAATTGTTTCAGTCCTCTGTGGAAGTGACCATTTTGCTGCTGAAGCCTTGAGTCTAATCAGGAAGGTGGCAGTTTTCCATCTCTTCCTCAGAAACACTGGGGGATGTAAATTCACTGTGGTAGGGAGCACTGTCAGCCAGGGGCTGATAAAAGTACAGGAGCAATGTGTTGAAATCTTAGAGGGAAAATTTGTAGCCAGGGAAGAAGTAGGTGAGACTGCAGTCACTACAGATGCATACCTATGGCTAAGTGCTTAGCATGCACAAGCCACTGGCTTGCAAAAGGCTTTGCCTATAGTCAAAAAAAAAAAAAAAAAAGATATCTCAAAATCTAAGCAATTAGTAGAATAATTTTATAACTTTTCCTATAGTATAGTTTGTTGCAGCTGGCTCCAAGGGGTACAAGGGAGGAGGACTTGGGGATACTGGTGGGTGAAAAGCTGGACATGGGCTGGCAATGTGCATTTGCAGCCCAGAAAGCCAACCATATATATCCTGGGCTGCATAAAAAGAAGCATGGCCACCAGGTCAAAGGAGGTGATTCTGTCTCTCTACTCTGCTCTAGTGAGACCCCACCTAAGTCTGGAGTCCTCAGTAGAAGAAAGACACAGACCTGCTGGAGCAGGTCCAGAGGAGGGCCACAAAAATGATCAGAGGGATGGAACAGTTCTTCTATGAAGAAAGGCTGAGATTTGGGGTTGTTTAGCCCAGAGAAGAGAAGGCTCCAGGGAGACTTTCTTCTGGCCTTTCAGTATTTAAAGAGGACTTATAAGAAAGATGGGGCCAGACTTTCTAACAGGGCCTGTAGTGACATGACAAGGGGTCATAGTTTTATACTAAAAGAGGGTAGAAACAGACTAGATATAAGGGAGACATTTTTTACAAGGAAGGTGGTGAAAGGCTGGCACAGGTTGCCCAGAGAGGTGGTAGATGCCCCATCCCTGGAAACATTCAAGGTCAGGCTGGACGGGGCTCTGAGCAACCTGATCTAGTTGAAGATGTCCCTGCTCACTGCAGAGGGGTTGGACTAGATGACCTCTAAAGGTCCCTTCCAAGCCAAATCATTTTATGATACTGTGAGAAAAAAAGAAAAGAAAAAACAAAAGAGTGGTGAAGTGAATGATAAGTGGTTCATGTGGTTCACCACAGTTGAGTGATCAGTTGACTTTTTAAAAAAAATCTAAATCATACTAGGTATAAGGTCAGGCTCACTCACAGACTCACAGAATAACAGGGGTTGGAAGGGACCTCTGGAGATCATCTTGTCTAACCCCCCTGCTTGAGCAGGGACACTCCTTACTGCAGAGGGAGGAAGCCAGATTTAAGTGGGTGATTTCGGCTGCCCCACATATTGAAAAGGTTAGGTTTCCTTTCTGCCTTATTTGCCATCACAGAATCTGCATTACAAAGGAGGTGGAGAGAGGGTGGTACTTTGTAGTGTCTGGTGGGGCATGGGCTGTCTTTTCTGCCTGGATTCTTCAATGTCTAGCAAGCACCAAGCTTATATTTTATTTTCCTGTTTAGTGAGGTACTGATAGGATCTCTCTCTTCTGTCTGTCTGATATTTCTGAAACTTCTCAAAAAATTATAATTTGTGCCATCTTTTGCCTACTGTCAAGTGTTGTTGAAATTGGTTGAGAGCAGAATTTTTTTCAGGTGCAGAAGGAGGATGTCAGCACACAAGGGAAATGTGATCATGTATGCTGGATTTTAAGATATCATTAGAAATGCAGCTGGGTTTAAAAACACAGAATGTTCATTACATTTTCTAATCTCTCAGGATCTGGCAGTCTTTTAAGAGTCACTTTGACAACAATTTCATTACAAGGAAATGGGAGAAGTATTTTTTATTCAGTAAATGTAAGGAGTTTTTGTTGTTTTGGGTTTATTTGGGGTTGGTTCGTTTGGGGTTTTTTTGTTAGTGAAAAAAAGGAATAATCGCTTTGAGTTTAGCCTTGGCAAATCACAAAGCTACTTTACTTACTAAAAACCCAGCTGTCTCCATAGCACATATCCTGCACTGGCAACTGGCAATATCAACACTTTCCCATGTTTTAAAGGACAGGTTGAATATCTTGGCAGTGAAATATTAGAACTGTGTTTTGCAGAATGTCATTTTAATTATCAACTTTTCTTTCACTAACTAAAATAATTTTTTCCTGAATTTGCATTATCTAGAAATAAATATGCTTATTAGGAAGCAGGAGATTTTTAGTGATACAAAAGTTATTAAAGGCAGTAAATTAAAGCTCTTAAATTAAAAACTTCCTACAATGAGAATATGTAACTTGATACTAGGAAAAGGAATTTATTTGGAAGACATTCAGGTTTGCAAAATCTGAGGCATTCTGTTTCTATAGGTAAAGGGCTTTTCAGACAATTGAGGCAACATACACATCTTGATTGATTGATGTTTAATACTAGCAGTGTGAGAGATGTGTCCCAGATGTAGCGGTAGGAATTGTGAAAGATGATTTTTTCTTATCTTTTTCAGGGCACTTGTTCTTGCCTAAATATTTTCAACTGTGATGTAATACTTGCTCTCCTTTTGCTTTCTTGCTCCATGGCAAAGCCTTTGCAGAAGCCAGACCTAAAGGATATAGTTCTAAGAGCCAACAGAATCCATCTGTGTCCATTTAGGTGTTGGCAAAATCAGATAGACTAAGCAATAGATCAGGGAGCATTCCTGGAGCTGCTGAGCAGTCATGCAGAAGCTCTTTTCTCATGGGTATAAGACCAATAATCTGCAGGATGTTTTCTCCTTTGCTGTCCTAAAAGGAATACTGTCAATCTGAATTCTTGAAGTAGACCAGTTTAAACTGTGCAAGTTGCTGATAATTAACAGCTGGGTAAGATGTGCTGGATGTAAAAGCCAAAAAAACTTTAATGACTTTTATGTCCCTATGTCCCTTTATTCCTGTTCATAAGGCCTTGAGGAGGACAGGTCTCATCCTTTCTGTGCTATTATGAGGCAGACTGCTACACTACCGTGGGCCTCACACCATGGTTAGCATTGGTAGTACACCATGTAGAGCCGGCGCACTGGCAGACAGTGCCCTGCTGTTCTGAATGCTTGCATATAAAGTAAATTAGTAAAACTTCAGTGGCTGAGGAACTAGAGTGGAACTCAATAGGTCTGGCTTTCCTTCCTGGCTTTGCTGTAGATTGTATGACCTTGGACGGAGTTTGGTTCCTTTAATATCGAGATGGAAGCCAGATATGCATTCTTTCTCCTGTTTATTTAGGCTGGAACTTCAGGGCAGGGGGTGACTTTCAGTGTGTTCTGCAAGACACCTCCCCATCCATTATTTCAGGACTGATGTAGTTTTGCAGTGTTGAGGAGACAGTGGCTCCTCTCTGCTTGCTGGATGCGGCTGCTCACCTGCTTGCTATGGAGGGGTCTGCCGTCACACTAGATAGTGCCAGAACCCCATGAGTAGGTAGGTCTCATTCTTGACCACAGCCAGGCACAAGAGAAGTGCTAAAGGTAGCCTTAGCCACAAGACAATTATAATGGTTGTCTTGTTACTGGAATAGTCATAGGTGTGCCATAGGGGGGCAGTCTGGCAGAACTTCATTGTACTTATTTGCAGAAGAAAGTGGAAAAGCATGTTCAACAAAAGGAATAGAAGCCAAGCCAAATCCCCAATGACCTATTCTTCTTCTTGCTAAGTGGTTACATGTGTTTTATTTCTGAGCATCCAGCTAAAACTTTCAGGGACATTTGGGTGGGGTGTGCTGGGACTACTGACTCAGTGCAGCTCTTGCAACCTATTCAACAAAAGCATCTGGTACAGCTCTGATTTACACTTGTTTGAAGAGAGAAATGCAGGTGCATCTCTTGCTGCAGTGGAAAGCTTTCAAAAGAAGGGAGCTTCTCCCACACCACCACTCCTCAGGGTGACTCTGCTGTGGCTGGAGAGCCATCAGTTCTGTGACTGTTACACTTCAGAAGCCTCATACTCTATCTCAGCACATAAATGTTAGGCATCCCTCAATCAACTGGCACTGAGAAGGCACTTTTTCCTTCTTACATGGGATAATTTATATCACTAATGAAGGAGTCATCTGTTAGGTATAAGTGCTCTGTTTTCAACAGGTGGAGTGAATTTAAACTGATTTAGTTTTGGTGAATTGATTATCTGAATGGAAAAAGATCTTACAGTGAAATAGAAATATCCACCCAGGAGCTAAACGACCAGTACAAATTGTTGAAGCTTTCTCCTACAAAAAACGTCAGACCTAACAGGTCTGCTTAATAGAAGTATTAAGCACCCATCACTTTGCCATGCTACCCTGCCACAATCTAGGAAGATGAGAAAGAGACCTAAGGTGAGTCTACCCCTCAGGTGTTGGTGCTGGAGAAGGTTGAAGGCCAGCTCTGTGATGGGCATAAGCATGCACAAACACCAGTTGGCCTGTCCTGTTTTTTAGCTTCTTGAGCACTGATGTAGCCATCCACAAGAAATGCCAGGATATATTCCCATCTGGAATGCTCCTTTTCCAGCAGTCTGGCACAAGTTTGAAGAGTAGTGACTGCTTGCGTTGGAAAGCTGAACTTAATGAACTAGATAGTTGGGCTTAAAGACTGCAGTTTACCAGTGCATATCTCCAGGATTAGGCTGGCCTAGTTTCTTTGAAAACACTGGAGTTAACACTGGCATGAAGTTGAAATAAGTGCCAAGTGGAGCTCTAATCCTCTGTTACCAGTCTGCAATGTGGTCTTGTGACAAAGTAGGTCAACAGCATCCTGGGCTGAATTAGGAAGAATGTTGCCAGCAGATCAAGGCAGGTGGTCCTTCCACTCAGCTCAACACTGGTGAGTCATATCTACAGTCCTAGCTCCAACTCTGGGTTCCCCTGTACAAGAGAGACATGAGCATACTGGATAGAATCTAGCAAAGGACCACAAAGAGGCTGGAGAAGTTGGAGCATCTGACAGGAAGAGGCTGAGGCAGCTGGGACTCCTTAGCCTGCAAAAGAGAAGGATCAGGGGGAATCTCATCGCTGTATATGAATACCTGCTGGGAAGGAATAAAGAAGATGGAGCCAAAATCTTTATAGCTCTGCCCAATGAAAGGACAAGTGGTAATGGGCACAAAGGGTTTTTTCTGTTGGTGGGTTTGTTGTTGTTTGTTTTACTGTTACGGTGGTTGAACACTGGCACAGGGTGGCCAGAGAGGTTGTGGAGTCTCCATCCTTGCACATATTCAAAATTTGACTGGAGCAACTTCTGTAGGTAAGCCTGCTCTGAGCAGGTGTTTTGGACAAGATAAGTCCAAAGGCCCCTTCCAACCTCAACCATTTGGGGTTTTTGTCATTGAAGAAAGGTTCAGTGTTACAGCCAGATGCAAAATGGGTACAGAACTGCCATGGTCTTTAACTCACCTTAACTGTACGCAGATCCAGCTCATTTGCTGCCTAAACTTTGCTTGTCAACCTCTCATTCTTCTTAATATGGTTCATACTAATTCAGATAACAAGGAAACACTGTGACAGATTCTATTAGAGCACAAAGGGTTGTCTAAAGTGTAAGTAATATTGAAACTACAGAAACATTTGGGGAGAATGGTAAGCAATGCCCTGACTTTACTCCGTGACTGTCAGAGCAAATGAGTTTAGCTAGCAAAGAGAAAGTGCTCCCCTGAGCCAGTCAAATGCAAGGTGGATCTGTAAGTCAAACCACAATTCAGTTTTGTATTTCATTTTGCAGTAAAAGGCTCTGTGTGTTAAACACCATGCACAGTTTTCTTGTGTTTTTGCAGTTACTTCTGCTGGGATTAGCCCTGCAGCTTGTACTTCATTACAGAATCACAGAATGGCAGGGGTTGGAAGGGACCTCTGAAAATCATCTTGTCCAACCCCCCTGCTTGAGCAGGGACACCTAGAGCAGGGGGCACAGGAACGCATCCAGGCAGGTTTTGAATGTTTCCAGGGAAGGAGACTGTTTCCAGGAAGGAGAAACATTATACTTTATGCTGAGCTGAACAGAACCTGGATAAGTCTTCCATAGTTGCTTCAGCTCTGCAGGACCAGGAATTAGTAAAAACCATGATTAACATTGTGACTACACTTAGTTTTCATAGGTTTGATTTCCCAATAAGATAGCATTTCTGTTCTCCAAAAGACAAATATGGGTGGAATAAACTTGATGAGAACAGGAGGCCCAGATCCAGCCTGTGACATGTGTAATGGAAGACAGACCAAAGCATCCAGCTAGGCACTGTAATCCCAAGGAGTTTGGCCAAGGCTGCTCTGTGGTTTGGGAACGCAAGTTCACCTGAACCTCAGGGCAATGTTTGTTTCGTGGCAAAGGCCTTGCAGAGAGCCTTTTGAAGCCTTCCCATGTCGAACAAAAGTACCCGATACTATTTTAATGTTTTAGATCTATGTGAGTGATCCCTGAACTTGAGACAAGCCCCAGTGCAAGGGGACAGCAAGGCTTTACTAAAGCAGCTTCTTTAAAACACTATACTCTCTATGCAAAAACACTTCCCTTACAACATGCTAGATATGTTAAAACGAAAAAAAAATAAAAAATTCTAATGTTTTGTGGCAATGGCAAAGAATGCTGGGGATGGACTTGCAGGATTATGATGTGAGAAAACATTTCTACTCCTGGAACCCATCAGGTCCATACTCAAACAGCGTTCCTTTGTGTTTGCAGATGCTTGGTCTATTCCTCTTTGTCTCTTGACTGCTATTTTCCCATTTCAGGTGCATTCCTTCTCTTGGAACACTGAATGCGCTTTGGAACACAGCTATTATTTTAAATCACCTACTCTCATGCGCAGTGAACAAACAGGCTGTAAAAGCAAGGGTGACATTTTTTGTTCATGTATGTGATGAGGTCTCTTACCTGGAAATTGACCTTGTCACCCATTATTCTTTGTGGTTTTCAGCCCAGCAACCACAATTTCTGGCAACTACCAGGCAATAGAGCATATGACTGTGGCTTAATTACGGAATGAAGAAACATAGCACTTTCTTCCTGAATTCAGGAATGTGACTGCTGTGTTCAGAAGGCTTTGTGTATGTCTTGCTCCAGGATGTCGCATGGCACTAATGGTGCTTAAGGTCTCAGGACACAGAAGGGGCATTGGCAATGCCTTCCCACCCTCAGGGTCCAGTGGTGGGTACCCAACATTATAATAGGAGAAAAGGTGTAGCCAAGTGAGGTCTGTCAGGGTGCTTGCCTTTTGGAGTGTGCCCTCAGCAGCAGAGGGGCGAGGATGCCACTGGCCCTGCAGATATCCAGGTCTTAAGCCTCCCTGTAACCAGGCTGAATTGTCTTTACACACATGACTTAAAATCCTTAAGAATAATAGGACAGAAAGACACTTCAGTTTGGAAGATACCCACCCTTTGTCCAGTGAGGTCTTGAAAAACTCCAGTGATGGAGACTGCACATCCTCTTTGGGTCCTAGCTCCACTGCTGGGCTGTCCACATAGGGAAAAGCTTCTGCTTATACCTAGTCTGAAGTGCCCTTTTTCAGCTTTCGACCATTGTTCCTCATGCCCCAAGATGAGAAGCGCCTTGTCTTCTCTTTGATGCCTTCCCCATAGGTACTGGGGTGCTGTTAGGCTTTGGTGTACTAACTGCTCCCTGCAATTTCATGTCACCTGAAAACTTGACAAAAGTCTGCTCCATCACCTTCTCCAGCTCACTAATAAAGATGTTTTTCTCTGCCTCCCCTCAATTAAGACGCTACCTTAATTGTGCTAAACCAGACTAGCCTAGCTAGCCTGAGAAGTGCTCTTTCATCCTGAGTTCTGCCCCACAGTTGCACAGGGAGTGAACAAATATTTTATCCTTTTTGGTTTTGAATTTAAAAGAATTTCATTGAATGTCCTTTTGATCTTCTGCCCTGAGAGCAGCAGAATGGCATACTGCTGACTTATTTTCCCTGCTCATTTTTTAACACATTTTTCCCCGCTCCCACCTTACCAAGGGAATCTAGTCTTGTCAGTGTCTTGAATCTTTCTTTTTATTCTTTCAGTGTCCTCTGGGAGATGGGGTGACAGCTGATTTACCCCAGTGTCCAGCCAAGGACAACGGATAAATGCTTTCTTTTCTGTATTATCACTTATTTCTTATGCGTCCTATTAGATGGCTAACTTCATAAATCACTGTTTCATATGAAAGAGAAATTTGTATGCAACTGTTCTTGCTGGGTGCCTTTCTTGAGCAAAATTTGTGAGTATTAAGCTCCGGGGAGTGTGCAAAAATGTTTATGTGAATATACATGTACATACCAGCCAGCACAAACACACATAAGAATTACTTTTTTTTTCCTCTTGCAGCATAGAATTTTATATATAAGAATGTTTTCCCCAACAAGCATATTATTTCTGCTTTTGCTTTTTAGTGTTATGGTTATATAATGGTCCTATTGCCCCTTCACATGGATTTAAAGTCCCCAGCCGACTCCAGTTTCCTGCCTTCACAGAGGTGCTGAAGATGACGGCTGGAAATGGCTGGACTACAGCCCTTAAAGAATCCGAAGGACAGCATGTCTATTTGGGATTTCTGACCCACTAAAATGAATGCAGGTTGATTGGTATGATCAACTAGTTGTGTGGTGATAGCAGTCTATCAGGGAGATTGATCCAGGGGGTCACTGTGGAGTGACAGAAAATGCCTCCATGAAATGAGTAGCAGTAAGTCAGACTCTCAGCTGCCATAAATCAGCACAGCTCCAGTGAGGTTAAAGGACTTCTGGCTGAGTTGCAGCAGATGAAGATCTGTCCTGTTATTTATTTATTTGTTTACTCGTTTGGCACCACTGAGATGAAAGCCCCGTTCTGGGAAACACCAGTAGACTGACGCAGATGAAATAAGCGTAACAAATGAGGTCAACGCTGTGTGTAGGAAGGGAAGTACAAATGTGATCCCATTGCAGCAATGCAATGATGTATGAAGACTTAAAAATATGGCATGGATATGGAGAGAGGGGAGGAAGGAGTAAGAAAGAGGAAGGAAGAGAGGAGAGGAGAAAGTGAGGGAGGGAGGAAGGTGGCTTTGGGTTCCCTTGCACAAATGCCTTTCTGTTTAATGCAGCATTGACCAAACTCTGGCTATTAAATGAGCAGTTCAAGTGCACCTATATGATGGGGCTACCTCATGTGTTCAATAGTTGATGCTGCTGTCCTTACTGGTGACCTGGAAAGGGAGCACAAATCTTTATGTGGATGGTCTCTATGGCTGGTCCAGTCTAGAGCAAAGATGTGAAGAGTAATGAGGACATGGAAATAACATCATGTGGATAATTGTAAAATCTGGAAAAAAAAAAGGAGCAAAAAGTTACAGAGTGACATTGAAATAGGGGTAATATAAAGTAATCCAAAATGGGGCACACACACATTCTCTGTGAGTGAGAACAATGTGGGATGCATGGAGCTGGAGGAGTGAGCAAGGCACTATTGTTAATGCTGAATTAGAAGAGACTATGCTGTATTCCCTGCAATACCTGAGCAAAAGCACTGTGTCTTGGAAAGATGAGAAAGTAGACACTGTCTGTACCTACTGCAGTTCAGCAGTTGCATTCAGGGCTTGACCACGAACTTGTAAAAAGCTATTAAAAGGCTGGAGGTAACAGCCACGTGATGAAGGTCTGTGGGGACTGGCTGATGTGGAACCTATGAAATTGTAAAGGCTGAGAACCTGGCTAAATACAGGGATGGGATTATAGCTTGCCTGTCTTCAAGGCAGAGGTGGAGGAGCCTGTGGCTGAGTTACAGACTTCAGGTCTAACACAGACACCTCTCAGCTCATGAGTTTTCTGCATTTATTATGGAGAACCGTAAAATGTATGTTCACACTTGGTCTGCTAAAGCCCTGCTGGACTTTCAGAAGGAAAAACTGATCCATAAATAAAGAGGTGGAGTATAGAATAAACCTTAGAGGTGAAGTATAGAATAAAGAGACAAAAATTTAAAGCAAAGCAAAGCTAAGTCTTCTGGGACTATTGAAAATATCCTCAAGCCTTGTATTTTGCAAGGGACTGCAGTGGATGATATGGTATGTCTGTCTGCTTAATCTGTACAGCTCATTAGCCAATGCAGGCACAGTATGAAATCTCTGCTGGCTGTTTCCATCTACGAAACAAGCATGGTGGTAAATTGTCAGAAGATTTTATAAGGAGCTGCCAGCCACTGGGTCTCAAGGAGACTGGCCTGAGCAGCACGGACTCTGTGGGGAGTGCATGTGGGAGTGCATTTGAAAGCTGCCCAGACATTTCAGAGGGAGGTGAGTGCCACAGGAATTCATTCTGCAACAGCTGGAGATTGTTCCTGATCTGGCATTCTTTTCTACCAAGAAAGAAATGTGGTAGTTTGGCACTGAGCAGGAATCGTGTTGCTGTCTTGATACCATTTCTTTCACATCTCTCAAATGTTTCTTGGACTGGGTTATGAGACAAAAAAATTTGTTTGCAGACTGCAGCTCTTGCTGTATTGCTGTGCAAAACATGTTTACCTGGTTGTGTCTTTCTGCACAACCTGTTTTAACCACCTTACATTAGGATTTTGCTGTAAACTGATGTATACAATGTCTCATCTTTGGGCTTGCCTGTCTCTGTTAAGTTAGGCTCTTATCTAAGCAAAAATTTTACTTTGTATTTGAAGATAAGCCTCCTGCCCTTGCTGAAGTCTTTCAGACTGCTTGGGTCATTAGTTTTGATATATGTATGCATACACATGACTAGGAATGTTGCTTAGTGGCTATAAGAAAAATACTTCCCCCTAGGTAGATTGCTGACAAAACACAAGATGGAGGGGCACTGTCTGTAAAAATCATGTAGTTAGAAAAACCTCCTCCCCTTCAGCTTAGCCTGATGAAATCTGTGGCACCTCTCCAGATGAAGACTGGAAATGTTTTCCCTCTTTTTTTAGCTCACTAGGTTTGTGTGTGTGCCACAGGCACTTTATATCATTCTAGTATATTTATATTTTCAACTTATTGATTGGTAGATGGGATGATAGCCCTTTGGATTTATTTTACCGCTCATTTATAATTAATTTGGCACAGGCATAAAAAATCAACCTTTATTCATCTGCCATCTATTCAATGTGACTGTTTTTTAGAAAGCTTAAAAATAGAAGAGCCATACACTAGGCAACTGACTGACATGCGCAGGGTTCCAGACATGTTGCCATCAGATCTGGCTGCAAATTTTATCTGCATTTTCCAAAAAGGGGCTGTACTCTTAGGCCACCTGTACAGATGTGAGGACCACCAGCCATCCTGGTGAGTGCCTGTGCAGGGCTGCTGAAGTGTTGGCCGGTGTGACTTCCCCCAGTGTGTCGTATGGCCCTACTGGTTGGAACTGAATGGGGAAGGCTGTTGTTTTGAGGACATCTCTGCATCCCCTGCAAGCTACTGAGTGTGATCTGTACTGGGTGGAGCAGGAGGTCATGAGAGAAGGATGGCCAGAGAAGTGAGCGTGGGGCTTTTGGAGAGAAGGCAAACCTGCTGCTTTGCCCATTGGCAGTCCTGTTGCTGGAGCTGAGTGATGGACTTGTAGAAAAACCACACTGCTCCTGAGCCCTGATAACTCATGCTTCACTGGGCTGATCACACAGAGGTCACAGGGAGTGTTCTCTGTATCGCTTTCCCCAGCTGCCAGTAACAACTGCCTGTAATTTGCCTTGATAAATACAGTAGGTATGAGCATTTAATTCAAAATGACAATTTAAGGTTTCAAAGCAGCTCACCTGCTCTGCAATTCTTTAAAGATCTCCCAAATGCAATCTTTTGTATGTGCTTAAAATCTGCCTCTGCCACTACTCAAATGTATTTATAGGCTACTGGTGGGTTGCCTATGAAAATTCTCATCCCACAGTTTTTCCTTCAGGTTGGTGAGTGCTTCTGTGTTTCATGAAGGTTAATGCTACAAAGAGAGAAAAGCAGCTGCTCAGGATAGGATTGTAAATGCCTGCTAACCCCCTTAATCTGTGATCTCAGTGATGCTTTCACTGCACTCTATAGAAGCACAGCTCTGTATCGCTTATGCAGAATCAAAGGGTTGTTTCACTTTCCTTGATCATTGCAGTATATCCACCTATGTCTCCTTAGAATCACTCCTTCAAATTTTCTTCTGCAGTATTCCACTCCTGTCTAAAAAAAAAAAGGCTCAATTCATCTCATTTTTCTGCCCCACTCCTCCCAATGTGCAAGCATGCCCAAGACAAATCACTGCATAATCATATTCCTATTGCATATATCCTCTGTTGGCTCACCCTTTCAGCTTCTTTCATGCTCACTTATCAATCAAGTCTAACATTTGGGGCCTGGTCCTTTGCTGGGGTTCATCAACCCCAGGGAAGACCTTCAGCAGCAGTCTAGGGGACACCTGAGGGCCTGCAGCCCATGTCACAGTCCTAGAGGGTAGACTTAGCACAGCTTTGCAAATACGCTGTCCTGTAATTTACCTTAAAAAAATTGAACCCTGCTTTAGGCTCCTGGCCACGTTGTGGTTTTGAGCTGGTGTCTGAGGCAAGAGAAGAGTTTGTCTGTCTGTTTCAGCTGTGCACAGGGAGGCACGAGCCAGGGTGGCACTGACTTTCAAGCGCAATAGTGGATTGCAGGGCTGTGGTTATACTGCAGTCTCCTGTAATGGGGTGAGGCCAGGGAGGCAGCCAAGGTAGGCTTCAGGCTTACACTGCATTTTCTGCAGACATGCTGCTGTGGTTGCTGGGGTGGGAGCTGGCTCTTGTGGTGCACCACAAGAGGACAGCCATGTGCGTAGCGTGGGGAGCAGGGCAGAGCTGAAGTCTTTGAAGGCTTGACACAAGTATTCCTTAAGATCTGCTGATCAAGATTAAATAACAAATTAAGAAACCAGGCTGGACCCTCATGGAGTCGTAGGCCTGACCGGGTAGACTTGGTCCTCAGCTTCCTTCTCTGCCAGTGAGTTTCTTGGGTTGAAGCTCAGAGGGACGCCAAGCACGTCAGGAGCCTAGAGCGGCTGGGTGCTGTTCCCGTGTCTTCCTTTAAACCTCCCAGATGCCAAGCTGAAACACACAGCTCTATACAGCCTGCGGAGTACAATTATAATCTGTTTTATGTGGAGTAAAAGTTGCAGTCACACCTTACTGGTGACCTCTCCTGTTTCTCAGTGCTTTCATTACTGCCTCAGCCTGTCTGTGAGTGTGTTGTAACCCATCTCTGTTCTTTGAGCTCTCTTTTCTTCAGATTTTATTTCAAGTTGATGGCCTAGGTATCCACACTATAAGCCCATTTAACCAATTAAGAAGACCGACCTGTTTCTATAACAGATACCGTTCACTTACAAAATTTTGGGATGGTAGTTTGCAGACCGTCACACTTGGAGAGTCTGCCCAGCAGCTGTTTGCACATCAGCACGTGAGTTGATATAGCCATAGTGGTACAAAAGAGCGACTAGGAGGTACAGTGGCTGCTCTGCATTTCCACGTGCAGTATTTCTCTTAGGATGTTTAATGGAGCCATGCCTGTGTGCAGTTTTGACATGTAAGCCATATGTGTTGTCCCTTTTGGCTTCTATGGAGGTGGCATCTCCCACCTCTTTGTATTCCAGGCACGTCTCACTCCACCGTGAGTATGTAATATTAGTTAAATCATAATTCTGTTTTCGCACAGGGGAATGTCTTGTGGGAGAGTGAGCAGTATCTGTTTTTGGAAATCTGGCACTGGGGCTGGCTTGATGCAAGGAAGAGCTGAGATGTAACACTGGTTTACTTTGTGGAGGTGCACTCAGCCGGCACCCTATTTGCTTTGTAGTTCCTAAAGAAAAATGAGACATGCACAATTGGTTTTTCTTTCAGTGGTGCTAAGATACCGTGATGAAAAGCTAGCCTGGAAATATAGTCACTTCAAAGAAATACCAGCCCAAAACGTGCTGTTGCAGAGTTTGAAAGTTAGTCAGCTTAATTAACATTTTGGCAGCTAAATACTAGCACTTCTATTTACAGGGACAATGGCTAGGGAATAGGATATCAACCACTGTGGTTCTGATCTGTTGTATGTGCCCGACCCTCATTTCCACCATCTCTCTTTGGTCTTACTGGTTTGATCAGCCTATAGTGGTAATAAAGGCATTTTTGCAACATTAGTGGACGTCTTGTAGCACAGCCAGGTGCTGCTGGAATACCAGTCCCCATGGTTTTCAAAGTTGCTAGTATCCCTAGGTCTCCATCCCCAAAGAACTGTGTAGAGCCACCAGCTCCCGCCAGCATCCCTGCTTTCAGGAGGGGCAGGGTTTCCTGGTGGGAGCTGCAGCATTTTCCTCTCCCTGCTATGGCTGCGCCTCACCTTCTGGCTGCCACTGCTTCTCACACCTGGTTTCAGGCATCACTGCTGCATTGCTCTGTTCTTTCCTGGCTCTGGGCTTTGTGGTTGCAGAGTACTGGACTCCCCAGGCTGCAATTTGACCTGCTGCGTTTCCCTGGCCAGCTTTTGTCGATTTTAGCTGAGTCTAGGCTGCTCGTTTTTCTGTTTATGTGATGACTTTGGATTTTTATTTTCATGCTGCAGAGTTACTAGTGCTTCAAGACCCTTTTATGGGTTTGTTCAGTGCTTTAGCTCCCATTTCATAGCTGTAATACCTTCTAGCCCCAGGTGACCATACAACCCCAGCGGCTCAGCCAACACCACACCTGGCCTTTCAGTGGAGTGGTGGTCTCCTCTGTTTCCTGGAAGGCAGGGATGCTGCTTTGCCTTTAGTCTGTGGCCGTTTCCATCAGAGGAAGGCAGGGCATGGGAAGAAAGCAATGCTCAGTTCTTCCTGTGCTGCTGTGCCCTCTGCAGCACCCTACAGAGCTAGCTAGCTGAGAGGAATGCATATCCTCCTCTGCAGCACATGCTCCCTCTAGGATGTGCTAGGCACACTTGTCCCTCTGCTCCACCCTGTACAATTTTCCCAAATAGATACAATATGGTTCTTAATGCCTAATTCTTATTCTGAGAATACTTTTCAGCTCCTCACTGGAAAGATTATTAATATTGCATTGCCCAGCCAGTCACACTATCCCCAGTAGAGCTATAAATAAATACCACCCAGCAGCTGCATACAACAAGCCCTATTTTATTATTTTCCATTCATAATACAAACCATAAGAAATGACTACTGTTTAGAGAAGAGGCTGAGTAACAGCTATGGTTTAGTGGGCACCTTGCTCTTTCATCCTCCAACATCCAGGGGGCAAAGAAATCCCACACTTGTTTTTGTTTAAGTTTTACTGTTCTCTAGTTATGATGGTTATCTGTCCATCTATTTGGCTGGGACATATAATTAAATGTGCAATGTGCTTCACATGGCCCTAGGTAGGAAGGCTTTTCCTGTTCAAAATGAGATGAAAACCCTCCACCAGGACTTGCTCTGTTCAGTAGAAAATTAGTTTCTTAGCCAAAATGCAAACAACTGTTATGGTTGCCATGGTACCTTCATTTCTTATGAAACAGAAGTCCCTTCCAACGTTGGGTAAGCAGTTTTGATTCAAAAAAGAGATAAAATATTTAAAAAATACTCCAGTTTTAGATACTAAAAAAGTCAACCAAGGGCCAAAGCCCTTTACAGGAATGGTTTCCACTGACATTTTACTAATTTATTTAAGATTTGGAGTTTTCATATAAAAAAAAGTAAATCATGAGAACTATTAAACCCCAAGCTTTAGAGATTGCCACCCAAAGGTAATTTTCAGCTAGCTTTATTAACAGCCCTGCCTGAGCTCTTCAGCTGTGAGACATTCCAGAGGGCTGGTGGATGGAAGGAGGGATGCAGGAGAGGGAAGGGGCTGGTGTCTCTTCCTTGTGGGATGGGGCAGATGAGGGGGGGATGGTGCGGATGCCTCTGTGCAGAGGGAGGGTGGACCAGGCTCTGGATGTGCTGCCAGGCCCCTGTTGGCACTGTGGACACAAGCCCCTGCCTTCCAGAGAGCTGCCTTCTGAAGTCTCGGGTGACTGCACACTGTATACGGGCCCCTTATGTACCAGCCTCTCAATGGGACTGTAAAGCCTTGCAGGATAAATGCAGTTTTTCTTCTCTTACAGTCAGTGTGTGGCTCAGGGACTTGGGAAAGGCTTTCACTGCTGTTACATGAACACTTCCAATTAGGCGGGTTTTGTTTTCATACAGCTGCTAGCTTTCTGAAACATTTTAGGAAAAAAATATCTGCCATTACAGTATTATTCACCAAAGCCTAGTTTTCATCAAATACAGTGCAAAATAAACTTGCAGAAACCACATGATTTGTTGGAAGAAGGTTCGAGGCACTTAATAAGATTTGTCATAATATTTGTTTCTTTGTTATAAAAAACCCTACACATCCCTAAAAATGTAATCCCGCCAACCCCTTGCAAACAAATTGTTTTATGATCCTTTTGTGTGACACTTTCTCCAGCTCACTAAGGCACTTGCTTAACTGAGAGGATCAGTAAAGACATACTTTCTTAAAATCAGCCTGTGGCAAGTCCTTGTAAGACTGTAGTCTTTATGATTTTACCGTAGGAAGTCAAACATAGAACCAATAAAAACATTGTTGAAGAAATAAATTAGAATCAAAGTAAGGATTTACTAAAAGGAAATAAGACACAGTACAAGGTTGATCTTCTGAAAGCATTTAGATGGTGGTTTATAATTAATTGCTAGAAGCTCCTTGCTAACTTTTGGTGAAAGAGGGTATTTTTTTTACAGAACAACAAATAAACTGTAAAACAGTCATGAGTAAAAATTGGAAACTTTAGAAAAAACATGAGAAAACAGGCCTACAGAGAAACACCCTGGTGACTTAATAATCACTTACTCAGCTCTTTAGCCCCTGTTCTGAGACTGGGGGGATGAAGGTTATCTGTTACACATCCCGGTTCTTCAAAAATCATGGCTATGTCTCTCCAGATTTGTAAGACTTTGTTAAAAGTCTTGGGCTTGGTGCTCGAGGGGAAGAGCATTTCTCTCCTGAGCACTCATGCTTCTCTGTTTTTCCTCCCTCTAGGGAGAAAAGCACCAGAGGTTCACTCTCCACTGCACAGACTTCAGCAACAGGTACTGCTGATGGCACTGCCAAGCCCTTGGGAAGGCCAGTGCTTTTGCAGAAGTTAGTGGGTGGGGTGCGTTACTCTGGTGTCACGCACAACAAGTAACCTCCTCACGTTGCTGGTCTCTGCTAGGGTTTATCCTAGTACTGTTATAAGGATTGCCCTGCCAATACTTCTGGCTACAGCTCTGATCATCAAGGTGCAAAGTCCAAGTTAATTTCCAGGTGGTTCATCCAAAGAACTTGAACCAGCAAACCCTACTGCTTTCAAAACTTTAGCCTGCTCTTGGTCTTGACCTGCTGGCCCTTTTTGTGAGATTTCTGTTGCTTCCAGTTTGGTAAATGGAAGAAGAAGAATCAGAAGAAGAGGCATGATTCTGCATAGGGATTTTCTGCCTTCCCAGCAGGGAGACAGCAGACCTGGCCTAGCTGGACCCTAGAGAGCACCCAGCTCTTCTCTGATCATTGCTAAGGACTCTTACTTTCTGTGTGTCTACAATGTGAAAAGTCCCCATATCTGCAATGAAACTATTCAGGTTTAGAGTGAAGATTTTTTCATCCTGATTTCTCTTTTCTTCCCCAGTTGGCAAGCTGTGAAACTGAGGAAAAGAAATACAGCTATCCTGGATGAGCACTAAATAATATTTCCTAATGTGATGAAACCAGCAATAGGAAGGTGGCCACTTGGAGGCCACCTTCAGAGCACGTCCAGCTGGGCTTGGGAGCCCAGGTCAGGCTACCAAAATGAATTCCCCATGTGATGGACAATGTGCCCTGTGCCCACCCCGTTCCCGGTCCACCCATGACAATTCTGCTCTTTGCTTTTCCATCAGGGACTCCTTTCCCTGGAAGGCAGAGCAGGGAGCTCTCCCTTCAGCAGTAAGCAAGGAAATGGTGCAATTGGAAAAACTTGTGAAATGGGAAAAACGACAGTATAAACTAAGTACTAACTCACTTGACTGAAGTGTTTGTCCTGATCAAGCAAGAAAAACTTTCTGAAAGCATTCCCAAGTGCTAGTCCAGATTTTTTTTTTTGTGTCAGACCACATTTAAAATTAAAAATAGTAAGTTCAGTAAAGGAAAATTTTAAGTGTGTCTCCTCTGTCTTTTCAGAGGCGGACAGAAAGTCCACAATAAAAAACCTCATCTCAGCTGTGGGCTCAAAAACCCACCAGTTATCCAGATGACATTGTTTTGTTTTCTGAGTCCTTTGTACATGCTGGAGGATGTTAGGCTAAATTATTGCCCAAGGCGAGATGGTGGTAGGTGTCATTTGTAGAAAAGTACATCAGCTGGGTGTTTCCCACGCTTGTTGCTGAAGGTTGCAAGTTGTTTCTTCTTTGAAGACAGGGGCAAGGATGCATGGCCTGTCCTTTCTTAGGAAGCTGATTTAATTCAAATAGGAAATGAATCAGGAGCAGGGCTGGACTGAGCACTTCTCCTAATGGCAGCTTTGTGCATAGCAAGTGCACGAGTGACAAGTGCACAGGTATGCAGATCAAGACTGCAAAATATTTTTCCTGGCTATTTTCCCTTGTACTCCAGCCTGATTCCATAGAGAGACACATATATTTTATTGCCATTGTTATTTAGTAGACTAGACACAGGTCAGGACTTTTAGCAACCTAAACATTTTACTTTACTGCCAGTTAGCAGGTGTTCTTAAATACTTCATCAATTTTTCTTCTCACCTCCTGTCTTGTTCATATATTTGTTGCAGAAATGTGTGAGTGCATATTGCATCTGTCATGGTAGATCCTGTTCCCTATTCAACCTACTCTACGCTATTACAACTCCAGCTATAGAGTACTGCAGTATTTATCCTCAGCTGTAGGAAGTAAAGCACTTCAATTTTTTTGTCCCCTTAAAACCTGCATATTGCAGGTGCCGTACATATTCTCAAGCATTAGAAATCACTGGACATTTGGCTGCTTAATGCTTAAGAGTATGTACTGCACCTGGCCAATTTATTTTTTAAATGAAGATTTGGATCAAGTAACACATTAGAAACAAGAGACTCTCTCCTTCTCTATCTTTTTTTGAACTGATTACCCCCTTCATATTACATTTTAAGAATTTAAAAGCACAACTTCTCAGTCTGGTGGACCATAGCTTTGCATTTGATCTCAGACCATGCATTATTGATTTCCAGTATGTGAAAAATATCTTAAATGTCTGCAATAAAAATGCAAAGAATAAAAATGCTTTCATTGCTTTTGAAATTGAAAACAATTTTATATGCATTACATTGCAGGGAGTTGAAATTTGTTAAGTAGGTTAAGTAGTGGGAGGAATATTACAGAAAATGATTGTATTTCATTGTAAGATAAATTAATAGAAAATATAGTATAATTAGTATAGAAATAAAATAAGTTCTGCAATTAAATACCAAAATACACTAATGCAATGTTATTGCTAAGTGCTGAAAAACAGGTAGAGCAAAAGTTAAGCCTGACCTATAACAACCATCTCCTGTAAACCCCTGACAGTAACTCTTCCTTTAGTTAAGGGATCACAGGTTCAACCCAGGTAATAGAGATAATAATCTCAGCCTTTAATTCCCAATTTAGGTGTCTTTTTGCAGCCTTAATCCCAGATTGATGGACGACAGCACATGGTATTTACCTATTTGTACTGGGCCAGGACTGGGATTCTGTTCTGGGGCCAGGAAGGAAACAGTCACTGTATTTCTCCCTGCTGTCCTTCACTCTCGAGAGGAAGAGTTATAGGGGGCAGCAGGGAGATTGCAGGTTTGGGGTTCATCTCACCAGTACTTGCACCTGCACCATGCAGGCTCTGAGCTACCTGTTCAGGCTGTCTTTGCAGCCAGTTGGTAGCAGCAGGCAGTTTGCTGCATCCCTGTGGTGGGGAGAGCTGCCTCTCCCCGTTGGCTGTCATAGAAGACCAGGCAAAAGGCTTCCATGTCTGCCTACACCTGGGCAGCAGCACATCTAACGTTGGTGTCCCTCTCAGATTAGCGTCTTTGCTCTGGGTTGCTGCTCATGAAGCCAGGCTGCCCTGCTCCCTGCTGACAAAGCTGTGGGTGCCTGGCCCTGCCTCCTGTGAAACAGCTGCCATTCTCCCATGTATACAGGGCCTCAGGATGTCTAAGTTTTCCCCAGAGACTAGTATTGTATCTTTTTAATCTGGAAAAGTTTGCAGCTCTGGAATAACCTGGGGTTTTGTGTGTTTGCTTGTTTTCTTGAAAGCAACCCTGTTTTTCTTCTTTTTCTCCTGAGAGCAGTTCTAGTTGGTTTTGCTATTGCATGGTGTAGGATACTGCCCCTCCATCCTGGCCCTTTCTGAATGGAATTCCCAGGGGAACCAATATTCTCACTGTCTGAACAATGCTACAGGCAACTTTCTAACACAAACCAGTGCCCATTTCCCTTCTCCTCCTCCCACCTCATCAGGGTGCTTTCTCATGCACATTCACATTCAAGTTTCTCATTTTTATTATGTATTGGAAAGAAAACAGGTTCATATACCAGTGGGAGCAGTAATGACGGGACAGCTTTGATTCACTCTCAGTTACATACAGAGTCCTTGCACAGACCCAAAGAAAAGCAGGCAGTAGCCTGAAGCTTCTCTGATGCGCTGCCTTATTCCTAGGTTCTGTTTCCAGTTCTGCCTGGTACAAGAGAAGTTGCATATTCTGGGTTTTCCGCCTTCACAATACTTATTTGGAGTCTCTCTCTCTCTTGTGAATATAGATAGCAGTCTAAGGAACAATTGAGCTTCCTCTGGGGTGTCTCCATAACCTGGCACTAAAAAGCCATCTTCATTATAGTGTGGTTTGTAGGGATTTTTAATGTTTATTATACTGGAAAATACCTAGTAGAAAACAATCCATTAGAAGAGGGTAAACACTTACTCCCTTGCCCTTGTGGTGACCATCTCTTCTCTCCATGAAATACAGAACTTGATCTGATACAATTGCTTTTTTTTCCCCATTATTTTCTTTCTGTTATTCTCTTCAAAGAAAGAATAGTCAAAGTATATACCTTTACTTTTGTGTAGCTGATGCTGGTCTGAGTTCTGACCTTGTTCACTCATTTTTGAGAACCCTTATGATTTTCAAGGAGATCCAAGGGTGCCCATTTTTCCCAGGGTTGCTGAATGGTGTGATTTGGTTTGTATTGCACTGGGTTCCAAAAATGCAAGACTAGTCCCTCTCCCTTTGGTCTTCTTTCACGGGTTTTGGTTTGGTTTGTTTTTTTCCAAAATAAACTGCACTTTGCCATCTCTTGCCTCATTTCACCAGTATAAGGCACTTTTTATTAGACTAGTAGTACTAATAGTTGTAGATGTTGTGCTTTACTTGGCCTAGTTGTAGATGTTTTGCTTTGCTTGGCCAAGGAACAAGGTGGCTGTCCTGTGTGGAGCAATTTTTGTCGTGGTTGCTCTTTTTGAGGAGAAAGTGAGATCTGCAGCTGCATATAATTGACCATGTTTCATCTCATTTTCTTGTCTCCAGAAGCAGCTAAGAGAAAGAAGCCATTGGCCTGCAAACTTAGGACAAAGAAAGAAAATAAAGCTATCTATACTAACAGGTAACTAATTTTCCATGAAACTCTGTTTTCCTTGTCTTAATGCAGTTAGATTTCTTTAGCTTTGGGAGTTTGTGACTGTGTAAAATAACAAGATCATACATAGATTAGCATAATAGCAATTGCAACAATAGTATTTCTTAATAGATCATTTAGTAGTGCTTTGATGTTTTTAACAATCCCTAATGGTGCAGCATTAGAAATGATTCTCTAAGTGCTCAGAATTGAGGCCTTAAAAAGAAAAAAAAACTTGCTGTCATTATAGAAAAGGCACCTATTGATCTCTGTCACAGAAGTGGGATGGTATCTCACCCTCTAGTTCTTCTGAATAAATAATGGCCTTTGACATAATGCAGCACTGGACAGGTTAGAAATAGCAGCTATCCAGTAAGAGAGGCTGAGATATAACAGCTTCTCAGCTAAAATGAAACTGAGAACTGCTAGGGGTGGGGTGACCTTTTCGCTCAGTTTCTGCTACAGGATCTAACCAGAATGATATTTATTTGAAAAATTACCTGAGAGATTCTTGCTGAAGAGGTAATTGTAATCAGACAAAAAGGGATCTGAGACTCTGTGGAAGTCCCCAGACTGGACCCTGCAGATACGCCTGAGGTCCTGGGGCTGGATTTACCGTAGCATGACTCCAGTGACAGAAGGGGACTTCAGTACTTGTTCTGCAGCAGACCTGGAGCCTTTTGGTGCAGTGCACTTACCTTTTACAAATACTCAAACAGAATCTTTGCAATTTCTTCCCCCTGTTCCAGACCAGGATGTGCCTGCCTGAGCTGTTAGCAAGGCAGCCAGAAATAGAATCATAGAATCATAGAATCATTAAGCTGGAAAAGACCTCTAGGATCATCAAGTCCAACTGTCAACCCAACACCCCCATGTCTCCTAAACCATGTTCTGAAGTGCCGCGTCTACACATCTTTTAAATACCTCCGGGGATGGCGCCTCTCTGGGCAGCCGTATCTGGCACCACATCTCAGGGCAGCCTGTTCCAGTGCCTGACCACTCTCTCAGTAAAGAAATTCTTCCTAATATCCAATCTAAACCTCTCCTGATGCAGCTTGAAGCCGTTGTCTTAGTTTGGGGAGTTGGCCAGGGCATCCCTGAAATACCATCTACCATATGTATGTATTGATTCAAGACTTGTTATCCTCTAACAGGGGGACCTGCCCTTCTTATTGGTCTCTGCTGAAACCCTCCAGACAAAGCTGATGAGTGCAGGCTGTGCAGTACTGCCTTGCACCTTGCACGGTGGTCTTCAAGGGAGGTCATCTGCAGGCAGCACACTGTTTGTCTCTGTGTCTGGTGGGAGGTCCCTTGGCTTCTGGGAGAGAAGTGGTCACATTGGCACAGCATACACCCAAGATAATTAGGATTTACTGAGAAGGTCTCCTTAGGGCAAGGGGACCACTGGCACAGCAACATCTGTGCCTGTTTCTGCAGATGGCTCAGGGCAAGCAGGTCAGCTGTTGCTGTGTGGTATGCTACCGTGTAACCCACAGGCCCTCCAAGTGCCCTGTAACCCCTGGAAATGTGGTTTGTGTGGAGATGAATGTCACCTTTTAGGACAAGCTTCAGACATAATGTCAGAGGATTACATAACTGCAGTATGCACTTACAAGCCACTGCCAGGGTTACCATTTTACTCTTCCCCATGTTCCTGCTCTATGTGCTCTGGTGGTCCCACCTGAAAGCCTTTGGGCTCTTGCTAAAAGCCATATGCTCTGACTTTTCCTGACACAGGCCTGTAACAGACAGGTCGCGTCGGTCTGTAGTGGTGACCCTGCCTGTCCCTGATGGGGTATGACAGTTTATGCTCTTCCCTTTGCAAGCAGAAGTACCTCTTTTTCTTAACAGAAGGACGAAGGCAGTGAGAGAACAGGCTTTAAAAGTATCAGCCAATACAACAGGCCAGTTCCTTGAGACACTTGAACAGGGTCTGTGTGGTGGGCTGAACCACTTCCCCCTGCTTTACTCTGTCTGCATAAACTACCTTTCTATCCCATGACACAAGAGCTACCATGCAGAGTCTGTAAGAGCTGCATTGAGATATTAATCACAGTTGGCTCTTACCGGAACCAGCAAGGCTCCTGTATGCAGAGATGCAAAGGTCTAGAGATAAGAAATCAGTAAAACCCAAGGAATGGGATCTTGGGAGTGTGAATTTCAGTGGTGAGCCAAAGCTGCTGGAATTCTGGTAATTTCCAAGAAAAGCAGAAAGAAATGGTTATGATTTTTAACTACTTCCATGATCTTTCAAAAAACCTGATGTGCCAGTGTCCTTTCATTATGTACTTGGGCATGAACTGTCATGAAAGGTCTCCATAGTCCTTACAGAACTGAGAGCCAAGCCCAAAGTCAGCCAAGGGTTCATATGAGTTACATCAAGCAGGTCATAACGCTCAATGTGGAATCCTCTGAGAACATGAATTTTCTATACTAGGAAGTTTAAAATCTAGATTTAAAAATTATACATACATATTTTATACTGGTTTCATCATCAAAATGTGTCTCCACAGCAGCAATCAAAGCCTTGGGAGATATATCTGTAAGTCAATGTTGGGAATCATTTAAAGAAAAAGCCTCCAAATGTGATATTTATATCTTCACAGGCTATCTTTAGGTGCCATTTGTCATGTTCTTGTACAGCATCTCCCAAACCTCCTCTTTCTGAAACAGCAATATTCCACACCTCATTCTTAAACTTTGGGAAAACACAGAAAGCTCCTAAAATAATTTTCATTCATTTCACAGAGCAATAACATCAATGCCAGTAAAATTAAGTTAAGCCATCTTGTGCTTCCTCAAAGACGCCTTTGGAATAACTCTTTCATATCAGCTGCAAAGTGCTTGCAAAGACACTAGGTTGCCAGCCTTACTGTTTTCTGTGAGATGAGCAAAGGAGTGCATCACGCTCGGGATTTACTGCATGTAGAAATAATGTGTCCCTGTGTCACAGCATCTCTGTGGGGTGGCAGAGAGTGTGAATGGAACAGAGAGCGTGAGCAAGAGTCTGAAATCATGTATAGGGCTGATACTGAGTCTGGAAATGAAGAGGGAGACACAGCGAGGAAATGCCAGAACAGATTTAAGGGAGAGGGTGCTGCAGCTGTGCGTGTGTCAGGAGAGAGTGTGGCTTTTTATGGAGTGAGGGGAGAAAACCACAGGAAAACACATGCAATAATTCTGCATGGAAAGTATATAGCTGCTAGTGGATAAGAGGGGAAAGAGCAAAGCAAATTTAAGAACCATTCAGTACTGGAGATCAGCAGAAGTATGGGGAGAGAGCTGTTTAATGAGTGTGTGGTGATCTCAGTAAAGGTATTGGCTGGCCTTGAAAGCTGTGAATACAGCATGGTTCGTGTAAGAGACTTTCTTAATGGCAATGAGTGAGGGCTGCAGATGAAGATAAAACAGAAGGTAAAAATGGATGGGAGAGGGAGGAAGATCGGCAACACTATGTGAGTTATGTTGAGGGATTGTTGTGGTTTACCCCAGCACCACACAGTCACTCACTCACTCTGCCCCACCCCCACCCCGGGGAGATGGGGGAGAGAATCAGAAGAGTAAAAGTGAGAAAACTGGTGGGTTGAGATAAAAACAGTTTAATAGGTAAAGCAAAAGCTACACGTGCAAGCAAAACAAAGCAAGGAATTCATTCACTGCTTCCCACGGGCAGGCAGGTGTTCAGCCATCTCCAGGAGAGCAGGGCTCCATCACGTGTAATGGTTACTTGGGCAGCCAAACACCATCACTCCTTCCTTCCTTCCTTCCTTCCTTCCTTCCTTCCTTCCTTCCTTCCTTCCTTCCTTCCTTCCTTCCTTCCTTCCTTCCTTCCTTCCTTCCTTCCTTCCTTCCTTCCTTCCTTCCTTCCTTCCTTCCTTCCTTCCTTCCTTCCTTCCTTCCTTCCTTCCTTCCTTCCTTCCTTCCTTCCTTCCTTCCTTCCTTCCTTCCTTCCTTCCTTCCTTCCTTCCTTCCTTCCTTCCTTCCTTCCTTCCTTCCTTCCTTCCTTCCTTCCTTCCTTCCTTCCTTCCTTCCTTCCTTCCTTCCTTCCTTCCTTCCTTCCTTCCTTCCTTCCTTCCTTCCTTCCTTCCTTCCTTCCTCCCTCCCTCCCTCCCTCCCTCCCAGCTTTATGTACTGGGCATGAGGTCATATGATATGGAATATCCCATTGGCCTGTTTGGATCAGCTGCCTTGGCTGTGCTCCCTCCCCTCCCAGCATCTTGTTCTGCTGGCATAGCAGGGGAAGCTGGAAAAGTCCTTGAGCACTTATAAGCACTGCTTAACAACACTTAGCACCTACTTAACAACCACTAGAACATCAATGTGCCATCAATACTGTTCTTATACCAAATGCAAAACACACGATGCCAGCTACAGTGAAGAAAATTCCATCCAAAACCAGGAAAGGGATAAAAAAGTTAATGAGGAAGGCCAGGGTCATCAGAAGAAATTTCATGCTTAGCTGGACCAAGGCAGTTCAGGGCATATAAGGCCAAAAGATCTTACATGGGAGTGGTAAAGATATTGATAATGTCAGAGAGGTAAAAGTATTCCAGTTATTTCTCCCTTCTGTGCTTGGAAGAAGCAGCATGAAATGTTGCCTACGCTCTTGGAAACCAAGGATAAATCAACTGGGATTTTCAATCGGCAGTCTAAGTAATTTCCTCCCATGATCTCAAAAGAAATGAAGCAACTCCCTCTCCCTCATTTAAAAATAAAATATTTTATTGATAGCATAAAAAAATTCTATTAAAATATTTGGAACACTGACAAAATATCCCAAGACTGGATACCTACCCATTAGTAGGTAAAAAAGATGACCCTGCAAATTATAGACCAGTTGACCTGACATCACTCCTGAGCAAAATAATGGAAAAATTGATACAAGATTCAATTAGTAGAGAAATAAAGGGCAGAAATATAATTAATGTCAGTCAACAGAGTTTTATGCAGAATAGGACTTGTCAAACAGAATTTCTTTCACTCCTTTGGATTAGAAATTTGGTTGATGAAGGCAGCTATGGAGATATAAAATTCTTGAAATGATTTTGATCTTATGCCATTATCTTTCTGATACAGAAACACATGCTATTCGACACTGAAATGTGTAGGCACTAGGAATTGGCTAGCTGACAGTGTAGTTTCTAAGGGAAGTTATCATAAATACGGGTCATTTCTGTGCCTTCTACAAAATTTGCTATTGTGCCTATTCTGTATCTTTTCTAATATCTGAAAGAAAATACAAACTCACTGAAAAATACAGTTGACACGGGCACAAGGGCTACAAAACCAAGGGCAAAACCTATGGTACAAAAGGAGCAATCAGGATTATTCAGCAGGCTGTGCATGTTTGGACAGGGAACAGAGGCCTGACCTGCAGAGTGTGGGATCAGAGTGGATAAACCAGCTGAAATATGAACATGCAGTTGATGCCACAGCAGGTGGATCTAATGTTGTCTTTGGAGATAAAAGTAATTAAGAAATGAAGACTAGAAATGTGATGCTGAAAATTCAATACAGGAATACAGCATTTGTCCGTGACCACAGGAAATACTGCCGGAAAGAGATAATGGTTTGGGAGTCAGGGAGCTGGGGAGAGAGAGGCAAGAGCTATCTTGAAATGCAGAAATTGGGCCTTTCCTTTGTCACAGTGTTTTCAAGTGTTGTTTGAATTACCCACAGGTATGAATTTTAGAAAGGCTGAGCTCTGCTATGTTGCTTTTTACAGGTCCTCATTCAGAAAGTGTGACCTTACTTCGTTATAAAATAGTTCCTTCCCGCAGAAAAGGAAGCAAAACCTAATTGAAGTGTCTTTCACTCTGACTGCTTATTTCCAAAAGGAATGCCAGTTCAAGCATTAATTCAGACAATCTTGCCCAATGATCCCCATGCAGGCAAGCTTGGAAAGCATTCAAGAGGTCTCATTTGTCTCCTCCCCACAAGTGACCTTAGAGCACAAGTACCAGAAGGGTGCTTTTGGTGTAGAAAAGAAAGACATACAGGGAACTAATGTAGAAGAGAAGTATATGTGGTTTTAGCTATGTTGGAACAAAGCTGTGAAAGAAATGGTGTCTCTCTTGTGATGTCTTTAAGCAAAGATGGGATGGTTTTCTGGAAGAAGTGATAAGCGTCAAAATTGTTTGGGGAGCTCAGTATGAGGTTAGGTGTGAAATATTAAGCAACCTGAGATATTTAAGTTTACCAGCAGGCTGGCCAACTTGGTGAGGTGGGCTTTAAACTGAAGGACTTGGGGGGCAGGGGCCAAAGTGGCAATGCTAATGCCATTGCAATCAGGAGACCAACCACCTCAATGGTGTGCATAGCTATAGTGGGTCCTCGTGCACCCCTCCAGGGAAACCTGCATGTTCAATTACCTCTCTGAAATGCCTGTATACCATTGCACACAGCATGGGGAATAAACAGGAGGAACTAGAGATGTGTGTGCAGTTGCAGGTCCACGATTTGATCACAAGTACAGAGATATGGTGGAGTTACTCACATGACTCAAACGCTGTCATGGATGGCTACAGGCTTTTTAGGAAAGACAGGCCAGGAAGGCGAGGTGGGGGAGTTGCTCTTTATGTGAGGGAGCAACTGGAATGTATTGAGCTCTACCTTGGAGTGGAAGGAGAACAAGTTGAGAGCTTGTGGGTAAAAATTAAGGGACAGCCAAATATGGGCGACACTGTTGTGGGTGTTTGCTACAGGCCACCTGATCAAGAAGAGGAAGTTGATGAAGCCTTCTACAGACAGCTGGAAGTAGCCTCACAGTCGCAGGCACTGGTTCTTGTGGGGGACTTCAACCACCCTGATATTTGCTGGAAAAGCAACACAGCGAGCCATGCATGATCCAGAAGGTTCCTGCAGAGCATCAGGGACAACTTTTTGATGCAGGTGGTGGAGGAACCAATGAGGCGAGATGTGCTGCTGGATCTTATCCTAACAAACAAGGAAGGGCTGGTTGAGGATGTGAGAGTTGGGGGTAGCCTTGGCTGCAGTGACCATGAGACGGCTGAGTTTAGGATCCTGCATGGTAGAAGCAGGGCCACAAGTAGGATTACAATCCTGGACTTCTGGAGAGCCAACTTTGGCCTCTTCAAAGACCTGCTAGGAGGAATCCCATTGCTTAGGGCTCTAGCAGGCAACGTGGTCCAGGAGAGCTGGTCAGTATTCAAGGACCACTTCCTCCAAGCTCAGGATCAGTGCATTCCCAGGAGGAAGAAGTCAAGCAAAGGAGCCAGGAGACCTGGGATCTCCTTTGATCATCCCAGGGATGACCAAAGAGCTTCTAGAGAAACTCAAATGGAAGAAGAAGGTTCACAGTGTGTGGAAAAAGGGACTGGCCGCTTGGGAGGAATATAGGAACACTGTCATTGTATGCAGAGATGCAACGACGAAGGCCAAGGCCCACTTGGAATGAAATCTGGCAAGGCATGTCAAAGAAGACAAGAAAGGCTTCTTCAAATACATCTGTAGTAAAAAGAAGATTGGGGAAACTGTGGGTCTGCTGCTGAATGAGGTGACGCAGGATGCAGAGAAGGCAGAGCTACTAAATGCCTTCTTTGCTTCAGTCTTTACTGCTAAGGCTGGCCCTCAGGCACCCCAGAACGCAGATGTGAGAGGATATCTGGAGGAAGGAAGACTACCCTGTGGTTGAGAAGGACTGGGTTAGAGATGACCTAGGCAAATTGGATCACAACACAAATCCATGGGGTCCCATGGGATGCACCCACAAGTGCTGAGGGAGCTGGTGAATGCTGTCACTAAGCCACTCTCCATCATCTTTGAAAGGTTGTGGAGGACAGGAGAGGTGTGTGAGGACTGAAGGAAAGCAAATGTCACTCCAATTTTCAAAACATCAAGAAGGAGGACCCAGGAAACTATAGGCCAGTCAGCCTCACCTCCATCACTGGAAAGGTAATGGAACAGTTCATCGTGGAGGTCATCTCCAGGCATGCAGAGGAAAAGGTTATCAGAAGTAGTCAACATGGATTCACCAAGGGGAGATCATGCTTGGCCAACCTGATAGCTTTCTATGATGGTGTGGCTGGCTGGGTAGATGAAGGGAGAGCTGTGGATGATGCTTACCTTGACTTCAGCAAGGTGTTTGACACTGTCTCCCATAACATCCTCACAGACAAGCTAAAGAGATGTGGGTTAGATGAGAGGACAGTGAGGTGGATAGAGAACTGGCTGGACAGCAGAGCTCAGAGGGTTGTGATCAATGGGGCAGAGTCTCACTGGAGGCCTGTAATTAGTGGTGTTCCTCAGGGGCCTGTGCTGGGTCCAGTCCTGTTTACCATATTCATCAATGTACTGGACAAAGGGATAGAGTGTAACCTCAGCAAGTTTGCTGATGCTACCAAGCTGGGAGGAGTGGCTGGTACACCAGAAGACTGTGCTGCCATCCAGTGAGACCTGGACAGGCTGGAGAGCTGGGCCGAGGGGAACTTCATGAAATTCAACAAAAGCAAGTGTTGAATTGTTCCTCCTGCACCTGGGGAGGAACAACCCCAGGCACCAGTACAGGTTGGGGGCTGACCTGCTGGAAAGCAGCTCTGCTAAGAAGGACCTGGGAGTGCTGGTGGACAACAAGTTGACCATGTGCCAGCACTGTGCCCTTGTGGCCAAGAAGGCCAGCAGTATCGTGGGGTGCATATTAAGGAGTGTGGCCAGCAGGTCAAGGGAGGTCTTCCTCCCCCCCTACTCTACCGCAGTGATCTGGAGTGCTATGTTCAGTTCTGGGCTCCCCAGTTCAAGAAGGACAGGGAACTGCTTGAGCAAGTCCAGCAGAGAGCTACCAAGATGGTAAGGGGACTGGAGCATCTCTCTTATGAGGGAAGGCTGAGAGACCTGGGTTTGTTTCAGAAAAGGCAATTATTGTCCTATACTCAGCGCTGATGAGGTCTCCTTTTAGGAAATCAGAAACAAACTGGAGAGTCCAGTGGAGGAAAAAAAGAGCAATTAAAGGTAAGAAAGTCTGCAATCAGAAAATGTTGAAAAAACACAATTTCCCAATACAGAGAAAAGATCAGATAACACGCCTTTAACACGTTGTCCCCTGCATTAAAACATATTTCTAAAGCGGTCAGTGAATGAGTGTTCCCAGGCCATGGTGAGTCAGGTAGTCTGCAGTGAGGGAAAGCTGCCTTCACCTTCCTCATCATGGCTGTGCTTGTGACAGTTGCATTGAGGTCAGAGCTGGTCTGCGAGTTGGTATTGCAGAAGGACACCAATTTCTTGGAGACACACCTGCTGCAGAACAGGTGAGGTTTTTGTCCTGTCAGCAATGAACAACCACAAAAATAATAGGTGCAGCCCAGCAGCATCTGTCCCTGGGCAAGCTGTAACCAGTCCTGACAGAGGAGCAATACCTGTCTGTCATGTTGTGGGAGCTTGTCATCATGACAGTGCCATAGAGGCTGCTTGTGGCCTTGAGCATCCAAGAAGGCAGTAGCAAGGTAGGATTGTTTTCTGACCAAGTCTGGATCCTATCGTACAAAGTGGCAAAGCTCTTGAATTTCCACTCACCTGCACATGTAGTGAGTACACTTTATCTTTCAGTTTATTTGGAGAAAACCTCCTACCTGAAACGGTGCCATTTTGCAATTAAGGCATAGCTCCAGTGTTTCATATCATGAAAGCAGAGGCAGTATTTTGAAAGGGCTGACACTGAGCTAGTCTAATGAAGATGCCCTGACCTCACACTTACTCCCTGCTGCTAGCCTGCTCCTTCATCACCTCCCTAAACAAACTCTTGTGATTTTTCTGGGTGACTTTTTTTGAAGTCTTAGCACAGCTTGCCTTTCTCCGACTCCAATGAGAATGACAAAATCTGCTTTCCCCATCTGCAGAAAGAATCCTCCTGTGCTTGTTAATAGGTCCCTGGAATAAACAGCCAGAGTAGGAGGCTGGAAATCAGCCTCACTGAGGAGCCCTGCCTTTGGAGACTTTCTGCACAAGCGCTGTTTTTAATTGGATTGGGTTATGAACTTTCAGAAATCACATACTGCCCACAGCCAGTTAGTCTGTCACACCTTTTCTGGTGATATTGTTAAGGCTCATTTGAGCATGTGCATACAGAGCTCTTGAAGATGCTCTGTGTGTGTAGTTTGCTTCACCATCAATTCCCCCACAGCTGTAGAGGATGCAGGGACTGCTTCTAGCCTGCTGTAACATCAGCAGGAAAGTGGCCTCCTCGGCTCTGTTTGCTTATTTCTGCATTTCCAGAGCCCTGAGCACTGACTTCCTGCCGTGTGCAGAGTAAATGTCACTGTCACATATGTCATGTTATGGCATACTTTGAAGCAAAGGCCTATTACCTAACTCCTTGCAAAGGGAAGGAGCATTAAAACCTGAGACAGAGAAAGAGAGGGAGAGAGTGCACTGACCTGCTGTATCCTTTACCAGAAGGGTTGAAAGAGGTGTGATGATCACTGTGGGGCTGGTGCATGGCACCATGCTAGCCATATAGGATTGCTTGGTTAGACCCTGCCTAACTCAGATCGATTCTGCAATTAAAAGTAAAAAGGAAAGCACAATGACCTCTTTAGGCCAGCAACATTCCTGGGAAAATTAAATTAATTTTTAGATTTCAGATGCTGAAACCAACCTTACACATAAAATAAGGATTTACTGCACCCAGGGTCAAGTTGCCCAATCTCTCTTGGCCAAAGGATCCAGTCTTTTATCTTCTACCTTCTCCCAGATAGTATGGACATAGTATAGAGAGATATGTGAATTCTTTTATTTTTTTTTTTTCTCTCCTTATGGATCCTACTGCATCTTGGGGAGGGTTGTTTGATAAAATCCTCCTTTATTGATGTCAAACAAAGCATAAATCTTACAATACAGGCAAATTCTGTGGAAAAAGGCTGGTAAATGTTTCCATATGATTTCATATGTTCTTATCTTACATAATTAAAGGCAAGTGCAAGAAAACAGCAGGCATTTTCCTTTGCTCATAAGAGACACAGGTTAAAGGATTAGCTTTCAAAATTGCCTCTGAGAAGTAATGACTGTTCCTGGTATGAATATGGTAAACTATAATTAAGGTATTTGGGGAATTGAAACAGATTTTGAGAACAATGGCTCATACTTTCACTTTAAGTAAGAATATAGCCTCTGTATAATTAAAAGTAAGCACTTAACTGCTATTATTCTCTTCCTGTCTACAAAAGCTATTGTTTGTTTAGAAGTGAAAAAAAAAGGAGGAACTGGGAGCTGTGTACATTATTGCAAAACAAAAAGACAAATTAGAGAGAGTATGTTTGCTAATAAGCAAGATGTTGAGTGATGCACAACAATAAACAATCTCAGCTCTCCTTTCATGTTGAAAAGGCATTGTTAATAGGATGTCTTTGTATATATGGTTGTGGGAGTAGAGAAGGGGGCACACGTCCTTGCCCCTAGGGAGAAATATTATGAGTTCTCAGATGCACTCAGAGCTTCTCGCGGGAACTCCTGGGAATAATTACTCACAAGCCACCATGTTGGCATGCGTGGTTCTGCAGTTCAGAAGAGATTTCTCACCACCAATGATCATGTTATATGTGTTTCAGCAATGTATACGAAAACTTGGTCAGAGTGTGTTGGATGAGACTCTTCCACCCAATAGCAGGGCTTTTCTGCAAGGACAATTGTTGCATTTAGATCTGTGAGACCAACACCACCCTCTCCCACCTTCCCAGTGACTATGCTGCAGGGCGACTCTCAAACTGCTGTTATTCTGCTGAAACATGTCCTTTACTGTCTTCTAGCTGCTGAGAGCACCAGGTGCCCTGGGAAAATTTTGGTTATGCTTCCTCTTTCTCTCTGCCTTTTTCTGCTAAGGATACAGGGAAGAAATACCATCAACTACATACAGGGGACATAAAGAGTCACTGTCCTTTTATATATAATTAACAGTTGAGGTGTGAAAGTAGGTTTTGAGAGCAAATATTCTAAGGAGACAGCCATCATTCTAACTGAATAAGTACACATTGTAGTTTAGCCTCAGCCAGAAACTCAGCCCCACAGCCGCTCGCTCACTCCCCAACCGGTGGGATAGGGGAGGGAATCAGAAGGGTAAATCTTGTGGGTTAAGATAAGAACAGTTTAATAATTAAAATAAAATAATAACAACAGCAACAATAATGCAATGGAAAGGAAAACAATGAGAGAGTCATGAAACCCAAGGGCAGGGATGGGGAATGAACGACCAAAACAACCCACTCGTAATGCAGCTGCTCACCACCCACCGACCTGACGCTGCCAAACCCTGAGCCACAGCTGCTCCCCACCCGCCAACTCTCCCAGTTAATATACATGGAGTCACATGGTATGGAATGAATATCCCGTTGGCCAGTTTGGGGCAGCTGTCTTGGCTGTGGTCCCGCTTCTCCCGGCTTCTCGTGCAGGCAGCAGACCATGGGAAGATAGGAAGGTCCCTGACTTCTATAGGCACCACTTAGTGACACTGAGCCGCTACTTAACAGCAACTAAAGCATCAGTGTGCCATCGGCACTATACCAGCTACAGTGAAGAAAATTAACTCTATCCCAGCCAAAACCAGCACAGTACACCACAACCTCTCTCCTCCTGCTGAACAGCTGCATAAAGATGTTTGCAAGCCCTAAAGGCATGAAAAGCAACTGCCCCTCTCTGGCATATTTTTTCTCAATGAGATGTCTGCCAGTCACTCTGAGGGGCCTGGTGTGGTGAGTGAATGACATGTCTTACACTGCTCATCCTGATAATGAATACCACATTTGCAAAGGACATGAACATCCAACATGAAGTCTGGTGAGCACTGGAGGTTCAATCCAGATCTGGCAGAAGGCCAGGAGGACGTGTGCCATTGGCTCTTGAAAGGATCTGGCATGGGTAGGCAGACCTCTGAAGGATGAAACCTAAGTCTGATGACCTAGCAATGTAATACTACAGTGATGGGCCTACACATGTTTCTGAAGTGGTTGGAATTCCTCCTCCTCCTCTGTGTCTTACATCTTACAATTCATTTGCAGGATATGGAGTATTTTGTATTCACCAATGCCAAGTTGCTCATGACTGAACTAAGATTGTACATTTGTCAGGAACTTTAGCCATCCTCCATCAAATGGAAGGCTCAGCTGTGCTGAATATTAAAGGTCATGATCTTTGGGGCAATTTTTGCTTTGTCATAAAAGATCCTTTACTACAACAGTTTGAAGCTGTGCTCACACTCTAGCTTTCCCCTGGTAGAGCGCGAGGACCCCAGGGACAGTCATCGAGGCAGTGAGTTGGCTTTGGCTCTTCCAGCCTGACTGTGGGGCTTTTTTCTATAGGCAAGAGGACTTACCTCCTGGGGACCCAAGGGATCACACAAGTGAAAGAAGAGAAGGCAGGTGCCTGTCCTCACTTCTGTCAGAGGCCAATGGCTAATGACTGTTGCCTTCCCTTGCTGGGCTGGCAGCAAGCTTTAATACTGCCAGTCTGTGTCTGCTGCTGAGTGTATGACTTAGACCCCTAAGCACACATTTCTAGTAGCTGAGCGGATTTAGAAGGTAGGATGGGATCCAACACAAATCACCTTGCTTCAGTGTACAATTTCAGCAGCTGGATTGGGATTGTTCATAGCTGGTATTAATTTCGAGTTTAGAAACATTTTTTCTTTATCTGAACACTGTCAGTGAACAGCCCCCAACAGAGGTCAAATTACTATGTAGTAAGTACTCAGGTATGCTGCTTTCTTCTGAATGATACTTTAAATCATATAGCTAGAACTACCCCATCTAGCTTTTAAGTGCTGAATAAGCCACCACGCTGGAATCCTCCCCTCCTCCTCTTCCTATCGTCAGCCCCATATTCCTCCCATATCCCTTTGCACTCTTCCCCTTCCCCCTGCTATGCTGGAAAGAAGCATAACTCTCACAAACTTGGACGGTAAAAGCAGATGCAAACTTTGCACTGCCTGTTGCATTCACTACTTCTCTTTTCCTGGTCAAGAACAGCTGTGTGGGGTTAAATTAAGAAAAGAGGTGAAGAAGTGGATGTGCACAAGCCTCCCTAAATCTGTGTGGTTTGTACTGCTGAAGGCTCTGTGGTTGATTTCTGGGTGGAACCAGACCAGATAGTCTGTCTGTATTTGGCAGTTGTCTTTTCTGTCTATGTGGGAAGCATTGCACTGCTTGAAGCACAGCTGCTCCTATTGCAATAAGGACAGCATCTCTGCTTGGCTATGGTGGCCAGGGCAGAGGCTGCCCATCCTGGAGGATGATCTAAAGGTGAGGGAAGGTCTCTGTCACACAACTGTCTGCACTACCCAAATGAGATGGGGACTGGGAATAAAATATTTTAGCTATTTCTTTGTGTCAGGGTAAAATCTGTGTTTCGTACTGTGGCGCTCTACCCATCCCTGTAAGAGAGTGCAACAGGAGAGAATTGATCCCTGCTGCCAAAGGAAAGAGTGTGCTCTCTAGGCAGAATCAGCCTTTGGAGACTAACATCTTGGCTACTGGGCATGGGTAGAGATCAAGGATGATAATTTCAGCCATTCAGCAGATGATAGCATGGCTGGGTGATTTGGAGAGCACCCAGATTTGTTATGAGATGGAAAGGAAAGTTTTCTTCCCATTTTGTCGGTTCTTACCCTAGCCCCAGGTATTCTTCCAGACTGACATGGAAACAATGCTTATAGGAGCATCAGTGATTCAGTGGTAGATGCAAAAGCTCAGTGCGAAGCCAGAGGAATCTGACACCCACTTTTGTGGATGCTGGCCATGATGTTTGGTATATCTAGCATACGGTGTCATAAAAACCTTTATTTTCCAAAGAGGCTGGGCTACTAATGACAGGCCCTTTTGTGCCTGTCTTCTGCCAGCCTTGCTGTCTTACCTGGTTTGTGTTGGTTTACCAGTGTTTGGACTACAATTCTTGGGTGTAACAGGGAGTGCTGTTTTCCTAAGAAAATAAATCATGGGCAAGTCATGCCTTTTGCCAACTATCCCTGCCATAGCCTTTTTGCAGCCTAGTTGCATCAGCTGGCTTTAGAGCCAGTCCACATTTTAGGCTGGTGATGTCCTTTGGGGCTGCAAGGAAACGTACCAGGCTCATCTCACATCTTACCAAGTTATGACCTTGATGTGCCTCGGTGATTCTACTTTCCTCACTGGAATGACTGTACCTTTTCCCTGCTGTAGTGAATGTTTTTACAATCCTTAGAGATATGCAAATGGCCTGGGGTGCTCAGACAACACAGTCCCTCCCCTCTGTAAGGCTCTCACTGTTTTTCTAAACCCTTTTCTTCCATTTGTCCTGGGTTCTCGTCTTTAGTTTGGCACAAGAATTAGTTCAAAGAGAAAAATAGCCACTGAATGGTCCTTACCTTCATCCTGAGTGGGAAATGTGGACTGTCCCAGTGTTGTAGATAATTTTTTCTGTGGATTCTCTTGCCTGGAACTGGTCAAAAGTAAAAAAGAGCACTCTTCCTCTTAAACCATTTTTACATCACAGTCATTCACTTCTCCAAAGCACCACAAAGCTTCACGAAGTCACGTGTTTAGCAATGGACAGTACAAGCCTGTTGATGTTAGGTGGCACTGCGCAGAGATCCCTGGAGAAAAACATCATAATTATCACTTTGTGAGTCTTTATTTAATGAACACATTTTGTACTTCATTTACCTCCTGTATGAGCAGCACAAATACGGCTGTGCCACGCAGGATGAGGCTGTGAGGGTTAAGCATCTTGTGTTTGCAACATGATTCATAAGAATCACTAGCATTCTAGCTCATTTGGACAAGATAAATACACAGCTGAATTTGCAATGGGAGTTTTAACATCTGCAGTGTGATTTTCAACAAGATCTGACTCTTCTGTTACAGGGGTTTTGCGCTTCAAGCTTTATTTTGAAGTGTCTGCTCTTTGGGATAAAAAGTCACATCATCCACTACCCAGGAAAACTGCTGCAATGCCTCCTTTGAGGACTTCGTGCTTGCTTTTATATATTTTTTTAATCTCTTCCTGGAAGATGTGATGGTGTGTTACCATGTTACTTTCTCAGAATGGCTAAATGCTGTTAGAGGTGAAGGAAATGTCTGTTCTTTTAATACTTTTGTCAGAAACGCATTGTTACTTTTCCTTTATTTTAGGGCAGAGGTTGTCAATAACATTGAAAAGGAATGAAGAAATAATGCAGACTTGGACTGGCTTCAGTGTTAGTGCTGTGTTTCTTTTGGAAAGAGTGCTGGAATTTGTCAGTAAAGCATCTCTGAATAGCACAGATTTTTACTAGTTGCCAGGAAGAATATTTAATGCTGCTTGCATGAAAATGATAATTTTTTGAAACAAATAGCTACAGCATAAGAAGTAACTGTGAAAGCTCTCTCAGGTTTCTTTGCTATTTTTTCTAACTCAGCATCAAAATTGGTATTAACAATTTTTCACTTTACCATAATCTTCATTTGATAAATAGAGCACTATGGGTAAAAATTATGATAAAACTTTTGTTTCAAAAAGCAGCAAGAGTTGTTTCCAGCTCTTCATTCTCCTGTCATCTACTGAGTGGCTTCTTATTTTCCCTTGAAGCATACAGCCTCCTTTTGCAAGGGCATATGTCAGTATCTCTTCAAAGCAGTGGGCTTTCTGGTCAGTGTCAACGCTACCTTCACTGAAATTTACTTGGGCTGCCTGGGCATCTGCTTTTCCCTGTCTCCAGCTGCACATTTTTACAGGGATGGGACGTCAAAACATGAACACCTGGGCCCTGCTTCACTACAGCTCCCTAAGTATTCTGTAAGAGCTGAGAGAGCTACCTTTTTAGTCTTATTGGAGGTGCTTGCTGAGACAGGAACATGTTGACCTTGCATCCAGATTTCTGCCTGTCCTCCTCCTTTAACAGACTTGTTTGTTTCTCTCCCTTTACATAACCTGAGCAGTTGTAGTGTCATGTAAAAAATATCTGTGTAAAAATATGTGGAGGGGTATATAAGGGCATCTGGTTTGTGAGCATATCCTGTTAATGGCTATTCGGCATAAAATAGAAGACAGGAGATGGGAAACGTAATCAACCACACCTAGATACACAGATCCTAACAAGCAGGAGGTAACAGAGACAGTACTGAAGTCCAGAGAGCAGGTTGCTCATTCGTTGGTGGTCAGGAGCTGCTCAAAGCCTTGGAGAAGGTCAATCAGGAGAGATAGGAAAGGAAGAAACAAGCTTACCATAGGACTCAAGGGAAAGAGAAAACTTGCTGTGGGATGTTCTTGGGTCTTGTAGGATTGTGTAAAACTTACTACGAGATTTTTCAAGGTGACCATAGGAATGCATGTTACTTATCATGGGATGTTCAAGGGAAGGGCTAAAGACAGGGAGGGGGGTATTATGATCGATCGTGGAAGAACAGGTGTGGGGAATGGGTGGGGTGGGAAGGGTAAAAGAAGCTGGTCACAATGTAAAACAGGTTGTTGGCCACTGTCCTTGTGTAGCTGAGTCCTGAACCTGGTCACTGCAGCCTGTCCTGCCTTGGTACTAAATGTCTCTTCCTATTTTTTTCCACCACCTCACTCTTTATTCAGTGTGTGTTTGTGGGGGTCAAAGTGGCAGCAAATGGAGAAGGGACTGCAGGTCATAGCAGCCTATGTGTCTGAAGTGTCAGTGTCTGGGAGAAACCAGAATGTGTGCTACCTTCCCTAGGGGACTTCATTTCGCTCTGTGTGTGTGTGTGCACGCATGCGCCTATGCTGTGTGTTTGCTCATGCAATCTGGTAGTGAAGTTCAGGCTGGACTTGCCCATGAGCAGGAGACCTGCGCTGGGCGATGATGAAGTCTTTGGACTCTGGATGGTCCTAAGGTTTCATCCAGGGTTTGAGGAACCTGTGAATGTGAGGTTGGCTGTGAACAACTACAGCAAGGGTATGGGTAGGTCTGCTAGTGAATGTCAGTCCTCTCCTCCTGGAGAGGAGTACCAGGCCAAGTACCATGCCTGGCACTCTCTCCATGTGGCCACCCATGTATCCCCTGTGTATATGTGTGCCTAATGGGACTGCATGCTCAGCCTTGCTCCTGGATGGAGCTACAAATGTCAGCAGTAGGAAAAAAAATAGGGGAGGAGAAATCCCCAGGCACTTTCTTCTGGATTTGGCTGCCCTCAACATTTGCTATTGTCACAAGTGCCACTTGGGCTATGCTACACAAGGTGCTGTATGGGGCAGGGGCACAGAGTGTCCAAGTGATAAGCCTGTGGTCATATGGGCTGCCTATTGTGGAGCAGGTTAGTAAAAACACTGCCATGGGGTTATTATTCCATGCCTGGGAATCCAAAGTCTAAGTGGTTGTTTATCACCAGGCATTCCACACAAATCCATCACCAATGCAGGTATCTGGGGCATCTCTTTGACATAACCAGATTACAGGGGGCTGTCTTTGAAATTATGAATATGTAAGTTTTTTTTTTTCCCAGAGATACAATTTTTGATAAAGCAGCCACCAAAGACAGCGGTGTAATGCTGATGTCATGTGAAAGTCCCAGAAAACCCTGAGCAACTGTTCTAACTGCATCTTTTTTCATGTACTTAGTTAAGCTATGACAAGCATGTCGCCCAAGAAATGAATATTTCAGCAGAGAAAACACACACACTAAAGTACTATTAAAATGCCTGCAGAGTGCCAGATAATGTTCTTGCATGTTGACCTTACCTCCCTCTTACAGGGCACAGCAGAAACACAAACATTATCTGTCCTACTGAAAATGAAGCAACGTATCCTTTGAATGCATCCTTTTGCCCCTTACATGTTCACAGTGATTATACCGGCTTCATGTGAGACCGCAGTTTATTCTTAAATAGACATACAGAACTGCATGAATCAGCATGGGATAAATGTGTGTAATCTGAGGTGAGATGTTAGCCTCATGAACTAATGTAATGCCAAAGCCAGATCCTGGCACTAACAGCCTTTAGTTCTCAGTTCACAAACAGCCTGTCATACCTCATGTAACTGAAATCTACTGACCTGGAGAGAGCTGATAACAGGATCAGTGTCTTTACATCTTTTGTCTGTCTGTGCTGGTGGAGGTGAAGAGGGATGACCCTGTGGGTCCATTTGTAAATGCACTTATGGAAGTCCATTAGTTAATGGTTTGAGGGAGTGGTGTTCCTCTAGAGTCAATACCAGAACTGAAGTTTTCATTAATGATGTGGATGATGGGACAAATTGTGGTGACAAATTGGGGATGCCGGCACATTGTTGATACGCTGGAGGACAGGGTTGCCATTTGTAATATGGAGAAATGAGCTGACAGGACACCAAGAAGGTCAGCAAATGGGAATATGAAGTCCTGTCCATGGAATGGAAAATCCACAAGCCACAACACAGGCTGGGGCCCGCTGGATAGGGAGCACTTTTGCAAAAATAAATCCAACAGTGGACAGCAAGCTGAACATGAGTCAGCAGTATGCCCTCGTAGCAATTAGAGATAACCACATACTGGGTTACATTATGAAATGTGTAGTCAGCAAATGGAGGAAAGCAATTATTCCCCTCCACGCAGTGTATTTGAGACCTCATCTGGAATATTACGTAAAATTTCAGGCTTTTCAGTTCAAGTGAAGTATTGAGAAACTGCAATAAGTCCAGCAGAAGCTAAGGATTAGGTTAAGGAGGTTGGCAGAGAACATGGTATCTGTTGGGAGAAGATGTGTGTGATTAGCCAAGAAGAGAAAATGCTAAGAAGGGGTCTAATTTTGGGACTGTTCACCAACAGCCGGCTGAACATGAGCCAGCAGTGTGCCCAGGTGGCCAAGAAGGCCAATAGCATCCTGGCTTGTATCAGAAATAGTGTGGCCAGCAGGACCAAGCAAGTCATCGCTCCCCTGTACTTGGCACTGGTGAGGCCGCACCACGAATGTGTTCAGTTTTGGGCCCCTCACTACAAGAAAGACATTGAGTTGCTGGAGTGTGTCCAAAGAAGAGCAACAAAGCTGGTGAAGGGTCTGGAGAACAAGTCTTATGAGGAGCAGCTGAGGGAACTGGGATTGTTTAGCCTGGAGGAGAGGAGGCTGAGAGGAGACCTTATTGCTCTCTGTAACTACCTGAAAGGAGGTTGTAGCAAGGTGAGTGTTGGTCTCTTCTCCCAAGTAACAAGTGATTGGACAAGAGGAAATGGCTTCAAGTTGTGTAAGGGGAGGTTTAGATTGGATATTAGGAAAAATTTCATTATTGAAAGGGTTATCAAGCATCGGAACAGGCTGCCCAACAAAGTGGCTGAGTCACCATCCCTGGAGGTATTTAAAAGATGTGTAGACATGGCACTTAGGGACATGGTTTAGTTGGCAGTGTTAGATTAATAGTTGGACACGATGATGTTAAAGGTCTTTTCCAACCTAAATGTTTCTGTGACTCTGATTCTAATTCCTGTCTTAAACTGCTCATTGGAAGGTTACAGAGAAGAAAGAGACAGGCTTTTCTCAGAGGTGCAGACTGAAGGGACAAGAAGCGGTGGGAGCAGGTTGCAGCAAGGAAACTTCTGACTGAACAGTGAAAAAAAATTCTTCACATGAAAGCTGTATTGCTGTGGGACAGGGGCCAGAGGGATGAGGACAATCCTACTATGATTTTCAAAACTTGTCTGAACAAGGTGCTGAGCAGTCTGATCTGACACTGAAAATGGCCCTGCTTTTACTGAGGTGTTGCACTGAAGACCTCCATGGGTCTCTTCTAACACAAATTACTCTGTGATTCCCTGAGGATTAGACACGCAGCATTTCTTAATTTCTGACATGCTCATACCATCATTGTCCTGCAGGTGGCTTCTCCTGAGTGCTATGGGGTTCTTCTAGGGGTCTTCTACACAGCCTGCATGCCCTCTGATGGCACTCCTGCTATGCACATAAGAAGCTGCTGGAAGTACTTTTGTACAGCATCAGCAGGCTTGTGCAGTAACAAGGACTGATCACAGTTAGCAAAAGGTTGTCTGTATGTCATCCTTCCAAAATGAAGAAAAACAAATCCTAAGAGGTTATCTACCCCCTGAAACAGCCCCCACAACACGTGATGGTTTGACATGATATTTACTGGAGATCCAGCTGTGCCTGAAACGTATTCTCATAAAGTATTTTTGCTGTTTAATATAACATTTTAAACTGCTTCACCAAAAGGGTTGTCAAACATTGGAACAGGCTGCCCAGGGAAGCGGTTGAGGCTCCATCCCTAGAGGTATTTAAAAGAAGGGTAGACATGGTGCTTGAGGATATGGTTTAGTGGTGAACTTGGCAGTAATAGGTCAGCGGTTAGACTCGATGATCTTGAGAGTCTTTTCCAACCCTAACCATCCTATGATTCTATGATTCTAAAAATTGTCATTGATTAATTTCTGAAGTTAAGTTGACATGGTATTCTGGAAGCAGATACATGGTCACTGACTCCATGCTTTGAGCCAAATCCAGTGTAGAAGCTGTATTACTGTGGCTAGATAAACATCTACCTAGGGAAGAGTCACCACACAGGCACAGGACATTAATCTAGTGTAAGCACCACCACAATGCATTTTCAGGCTTCCAGTCAGCACAAAAACTGCAAATCAACCTCTTTCTGCAAAACTTGATGAAGTTATAACACTTATCTTATTCCCTGAGCAGCCACTACAATAACTTGTTGGCAATATCTGCATGTACACTTGCCCCCTTATGCATTAATTTAATTTCTAAAATTGAGGGAATGTGAAGTGGTTTATAAGCCAAATATTTCTTTGAGGTTTTAATCAGCTTCATTTTTTATAGATATTTACCGAAAGTGGCAAATTGCTATAAGAAAATGTGTCAGGCCTTCTCAGTGAGGAAATAGTGGAGAACAGAACCTGGGTAAGCAATTTTTAGTACCATTTTTTTTTAAAAAATTTGATTGTTTATAAAAGGTGCAATTAATTTATTTAGGTTTTATTGTTTATGGTTACTTGCCATGTTTCTGACATGCTTTTGGAGTTATAAGTTGCTTATTGCAAGTATTTGATGTTAAAGATTAAATATGATTTGTACTGGCTAATTTGGAGTGGTCACATGTGAGACGCCACATGTTCCTGTTCCTTTTTATCCCTAAATTAGAAATGTAGAACAAACACTTGCCATTCACACTGAACTCTCACCATATATTCTTCAATTTTCACATAGATCTGGCTGGCTCCTTTTATGTTCCTGCCAATAAATTGTTTGTTTAGAATATGGAGAGAAAGCAAGAGTGCAGAATACAAGTTAATTTGTACTGAAGTTATTTACTTGCTCTGTATTGGCAATGCTGGTAAATGGAGATGGAGCTTTGATATTAAACGTTATACGCTGTGTTATCATATGTCGCACAAACTTCTGTTGATTCAGCAAAAGGTCTTTTAGGCTGCTGAGAAACATTGGAAAAATACATGAAAAGAGAACGAGATTTATGCTGGAATTGCTAAAAGAGGCAATGTATTCTGAACCACATAGGTTTTGGAATGAGCTTGCAAGAAAGCTTTCTCCCGCACTATATTTTGACACCACTGTATTTTGATTTAGTAAGACTTGGGGTCAATTGATTACTTTAATATTAAGGAAAGGGAGCTTTAGTTAAGAGTGATTTCAGTTGCTAAGACAACCATCTCACGACAGTGCAGTAGAGCAGAAAAAATGGACTATTGTAAAATCATGCAATGAAATTAATGATCTAGACGAAACATAGTGCCAGATCCTCAGCTGACACGGACTGAAGCCGTTTTCCCTGGAAAGCTATTCTGATTTGCACAAAATGCAGATTTAGCATGCATTTTCTAAAAGGAAAAGGTACTGATTTTTGAAGCACACAGTCCCTTCTCAATCCAGATTGAGACCCACAGGGTTTGCTGCTGCTGGGCAAGTCAGAACTCATGACTGGGGAATCAGATCTGTTTTTTAACCAGCCCGTGGATTAGCCCAGAGGAGACCACTGATAATACTGCAGTTCCCCAGCTGGCAAATGGCAGTGACTAACCTGTCTTTCCTATCTTCATCGCCCTCCCCAAGGCTGGAGCTCAGCTGCCACATGGTGCAATGTAGCAGCAGGATTTATTATCCCAATCTATTGGGTTACAGAAATTCCAGTGTCACTACTGGCATGGTTCTACTTCTCCAGCACTAGTATAAATAAATCTTATGCAGATGATCATAGCCCAGACAATGAAACCACTTACATGGATGAGGAATTGCTTCCAGGTGTGATCCAAGTTCATATATGAGAGTCACAATAAGAAAGTCCCTTTCTGACACTTCATGAGTTGGACCTCCCTGGTCTTCTCCAGCCTTTTCAAGATATTTTCTGCCCTCTGTGTGTGGACAGAAGTATGCTCTTCCCATAGGACCACTAACTCTTCTTATTACTGTTATTACTAACCTGCATTTTCTATTCCAGAAACCAGTTTCTTAGTGATCTGAACCCTGCTAAAAAAATGTAACCATTTGAAGTTTTCAAGTTTTCTATGTTGGGTGTTAGTCTTAGGTGGTTCACTTATTTTTAAAAAGTCACTTAGGGTCAGGCGGCTGTACCTACAAATAATACATAGAGGGAAAGGACACCAACCATCTCAAAATCCAATAGATCCAGATGATATTTCATTTGCTGCATTTAACATCCTTGTCTTCTGGTATGTGGGTCTAAATTTGGCAGGGTGATGTATGCCTTTCACCACCTATGTGAAATCTCAGTATTTGGTGATGTTTTAAGCCGCAGCAAGAGCAGGCCATAATGTGGTAGTAAGGTTCGTCAGCATATTCCTTTATGAACACCCATCTTAATTTGTAATTTTTTTTCCTGGTAGGAGAACAATGAGGACTTAGTTGTGAGATTTTTCCATGCTTCTTTTCCTTCCTCAGACTGGCTGTTTTGAAATATTGTTTGGTTTTGGAACAAATACTAAACTTTATCTGAGATGAGATGTGGTAAGAAAGGAAGCTTGAGATACACTTACCTTTAAAAAAAATTTATTTTATTTTCTCATTTTTTTCTTGTGTTTGCTTCCCTAGCTTAAGTAAGGAACTTGTTCAAGAACAGATTCACATTTTGGTAAAAAACCGCACTGTCAATGTCTTTATTTCTTTATCATATGCATCGAGTTGTTCTTAATGAACTGGAAAATTGGTCTGAATCAGAAAGATGAAATTCAGTAATGAAAGAGAAATCAAATGCACAACTACAACAGATGAATAAGAGGTCACACAAAAGCACTGCACAAAAGGACAAGGGGATATCAGGGCCTTGGATTGAGTTCATTAGAAGATACTGTTGTGAAAAAGCCAAATTTTGTTCTTGAATTTATTACTAGGAGCATAGTCTGTGAGACAAAAGAGAAAATTCTTCTAAGTTTAAGGTTGGTAAGGCTGTATTACAGTAACTTTTGAAGTTGTATACCAGGCTTTAAGAAGATACAGACAAATTGGAGAGAGCCAAGAGGAGAACGATCAAAGACTTAGAAAACATGAGCTCGCAAGAAAGGCTGAATGACTTGGATTTGATCTAGAAAAAGGAATGGTTGAACAGAACTTGATAAATCTTCAGAAGTATAAAAGGATTGTTTTGAAGAGAATGATCATCAGTTGTCCTTTGTATACAAGCAGAGCAGGACAAAAAGTAGTTGGTTTAATTTGTAGCGAGAGAAATACAGGTTAGGTGTTGAAAACCTTTACATATTTTTGTCATCATTACATGTTGTAACTGAAGCAGTCAATAAACAGGTGTCCTGAGGAGGTGGTGGACCCTGCCTCACTGGATGCTCTGTAGGAGTGAACTGGAGGAATATTTGTCAGGGGGGTTTAGATGTTGCTTGTTCTGTCATGGGGCTTGGCATTCTGTGGCTGTGTTACTATGTGTATTACTCAAGCACACCACAACCTTCCCAAGGTAGTCCTGTAATAGTGGGACTGCCCCTTAACCTCTTCTTACGACCAATGCTGTGGGTTTAGGCAAATCAAAATTGTTAGAGCAAGTGTAGTTTCCTATTCAATCTCTTTTCCATCCAATTTGATGTTAAACCATAACAGAAGAACACAAGAAGCCATGTTAAGTGTAGAAAGCAGCTAGGAAGAAGACAGTCCTTTGTGGATTAGGAAAAAGAGTGAAGAAAAAAAAAAAAAAAGAGAAGAAATTCCAGCCTGGATGCACTTTTTCTTGCATAAAAACTTTTCCAACACCTTCTGGCGTGTCAGGACTGACGCACAGCTTGACCACATATTTTGGCTGGATCTACAGACAACAAAGAGTGGGTGCAATTGAAACTCACAGAGCAGAAATGCAGTCCTTGTTCCCTTAAGTAAAGTGTATTTTCCTTGTGCAAAGAGCTTGAGCTGTTCAAATCAGCCCTGCTTGCAGCACAAGGCATTGATATGATATGATATGATATGATATGATATGATATGATATGATATGATATGATATGATATGATATCATATCATATCATATCATATCATATCATGTTATATAATATATTATGATATTATATAATATGATATAATTATATAATATTATATAATATGATATGATATCACAGAATCACAGGTTGGAAGGGACCTCAGGGATCATCTAGTCCAACCTTTCTAGGAAGAGCACAGTCTAGACAAGATGGCCCAGCGCCCTGTCCAGCTGAATCTTAAAGGTGTCCAACGTGGCCAAGTCAACCACTTCCCTGGGAGATTATTCCAAAGGTTGACTGTCCTCACTGTGAAAAATTTCCCTCTGGTGTCCAACTGGAATCTCCCCAAGAGCAACTTGTGTCCATTCCCCCTTGTCCTCTCCATGTGACTCCATGTAAAAAGGGAGTCTCCGTCTTCTTTGTAGCTGCCCCTTAAGTACTGGTACATGGTGATGAGATCCCCTCTGAGCCTCCTTTTCTCAAGGCTGAACAAACCCAGTTCTCCCAGCCTATCCTCATGTGGCAGGCTTCCCAATCCTTTGATCATCTTGGTGGCCCTTCTCTGGACCCCTCCCAGACTGTCCACATCCTTTTTGTATAGCGGGGACCAGAACTGTACACAGGACTCCAGGTGTGGCCTGACAAGCGCTGAGTAGAGTGGGATGGTGACTTCTTTCTCTCTGCTGGTGATGCCCTTTTTGATGCAACCCAGCATCCTGTTGGCCCTCTTGGCCGCAGCAGCACGCTGTTCGCTCATGTTGAGCTTCCTGTCCACCAGGACCCCCAGGTCCCCTTCCACAGAGCTGTTCTCCAGCCAGGTGGATCCCAGTCTGTGCTGCACTCCTGGATTATATTTTCCCAGCTGCATGACCTTACAGTTGTCCTTGTTGAACTTCTTAAGGTTCCTGTTGGCCCACTCTTCCAGCCTATCCAGATCTTCCTGCAGAGCAGCTCTCCCTTCTGGAGTGTCTACTTCCCCACTCAATTTGGTGTCATCAGCAAAATTCATCAGGCTACACTTGATGCCATTATCCAGATCGCTTATAAAGATGTTGAATAACATTGGGCCCAGTATCGATCCCTGGGGGACTCCACTAGTGACAGGTTGCCAGTTCAAGAAAGAGCTATTTACCACCACCCTTTGGGTGCAGCCTGTCAGCCAATTCCCCACCCACTGCAGTCGGGACCACTAGACCACTTGTCTAGGCCGTAACACATCAATTTCTCCAGAAGGAGGCTGTGGGGAACCGTATCACAAGCCTTGGAGAAGTCTAGATAGACAATGTCCACCGCCCACCCACGTCAACCAGGCAAGTCACTTTGTCATAGACGGCCACCAGGTTTGCCAAGCACGATCTGCCTTTAGTGAAACCATGTTGGCTTTTCCCAAACACGTGCTTCGTTTGACTTGTGATGGCCCCCAGGAGGATTCGTTCCATAACTTTCCGAGGGATTGAAGTAAGGCTGATGAGCCTATAGTTACCTGGATCTTCCCTCGAGCCCTTCTTGTAGATAGGGGTAACATTTGCCTTCCTCCAGTCCTCTGGGACATCCCCCATTCTGCATGACTTCTTGAAGATTATGGAGAGTGGCCTTGCAATGACATCAGCCATCTCTCTCAACACCCTTGGGTGGATGGTGTCAGGGCCCATCGATTTGTAGGGGTCAAGCCCCTGTAGTAATTCATATACTAACTCTTCCTTCACTGATGGTGGGTCGGTGTTTGGTTCAGTTTGCAATTTTGTTCCCAAAGCCTGGGACCCAACAGTGCTGGTAAAGATGGAGGTGAAGAAGGTGTTGAGGACCTCTGCCTTTTATGCATCGTTGGTGATTGGTTCTCCTTTTCTGTTTAACAGTGGGCCTACGTTTTCCTTCTTTTTCTCCTTACGGTTGACATGTCTGAAAAACCCTTTCCTGTTATTTTTTATGTCTACAGCCAGTTTCAATTCAAATTGGGCCTTTGCTTTTCTAACTGCGTCTCTGCACACTCTGGCTATTCCCTTGTAGTTCTCAGCAGATAATCCTCCACTTCTCCATTACTGGTGTTCTTCCCTTTTGGATTTGAGAAGATGTGATGTGATGGTTATAATTAATAATTATAGAATATAATATGATATATGATATGATATGACATGATATAATCTAATGTAATGTAATATAATGTAATGTAATGTAATATAATGTAATGTAATGTAATATAATGTAATGTAATGTAATGTAATGTAATATAATGTAATGTAATGTAATATAATGTAATATAATGTAATGTAATATAATATAATATAATGTAATATAATGTAATATAATATAATATAATATAATATAATATAATATAATATAATATAATATAATATAATATAATATAATATAATATAATATAATATAATATAATATAATATAATATAATATAATATAATATAATATAATATAATATAATGTAATGTAATGTAATGTAATGTAATGTAATGTAATGTAATGTAATGTAATATAATATAATATAATATAATATAATATAATATAATATAATATAATATAATATAATGTAATGTAATGTAATGTAATGTAATGTAATGTAATGTAATGTAATGTAATGTAATGTAATATAATAATGATGTGATATGATATAATGTTGTAGAACTCTGTCTGATGAGGGTAGCTGAAATACTAGCTTGTTTTTCTGATGCAATGTATGTTTTGTTTCCTTTTACTATCATATTTATCTTTCCTAATTGTTTTTCTTCTTCATCTATAGAGTTTTAAAATCTAGTCTTTCTTCTCAGTCTCTCCCCCTAAATGCCTTGTTGATTTCTAATGTCAGCTACTGTAGGATCCACCTACCCAAGCCCACCTAATTGTTAGTCATCTCCCCACCCCACCATCTGCAGGCCATGCCATTCATGGCATCAAATCCTTGCTCATCGTATTTCAGTTATTCGGTTAATCTTCATTTCAAGGCAGGGTTTACTTGGATGCTGTTCTTCTGCTTCCTCCTTCCTGCACATCTCTCCTACTTAACCCCATTTCAAGATTCAAAGTAACAAGCAAAAATGTTTGTTCCATAATGAGAAAGATGGTCTAGCACCATGGTGCGGTACAGCTTTCATCCTTCACTGCTGAGATCCAGGTGTGCATGTATAGTGATGGCTGCACAGTCCTCCTATTAACAGCTTTTGAAATATATTAAATGCTGGCTGCTATCCTCGTACAAAAGCTAATGAGCTTTCCAGCACATTTTCTCAATTACATATCCCAGATCATGTTTGCATCTTGAGAGAGAAATTTCACCAGTGAACTCAGAGGCCAAACAGTTTCTGAATGATGAGATTCTGGGCATGTTGCACCCTGTACTTTGCAAATGGAAGTAGAAACCAGACTCATTTAGAAATGCAGTGCTAACAGGGTGAAAATTGACCCCGGCATGTATGGCATTTCAAGGGCAGGCACGACAGGGAGAGTATAAAGGAAAGCATGGCAGTGACCTCCTAAAAAGCTGGAGTGGGCGAATAGCCCAGGCAGGGCTGTAGCTTTTTCAAGTACTGGAAAGACTGTGCCATTTTAGAAAGCAGAAGAGGTGGTGAGGGCAGAGCTGCCTGCTCATGTAATGCAGCGGGAGAGCGTCAGCAAGTGGCAGCTGTTTGTTGCACAGCTGCATGCCTGTGGCGTTGCGCAGAGGGGTATAGGAACGTCACATCCCATCTGGAAAGGGCAGGGAGTGACCAAGATTTGCACATCCCCTTGGTGTGGATTAAGGTGAACTATCACTCAAGGGCCATACATAAACATCAACTTTAATGGAAGATTTTTATAGAACAAGTACTCTGTACATGTTGGCCCTCTCACAATTATATCTACCTAAGCTATGCGGCTTTATGGGAAAGCAAGGTAGGCCTTGCATTACTTAACAACTTTGGGCAGGGGGTGAGAGAGAGAGAGAGATGACCAGTCTCGGATCCAGCACTGGACCTGCCATGGGGTATTCAGTGTGGAGAGATCCCACAAGAGCCAGCCAGAGCCCCTGTTTATGGCCACTGCCTGGGTACTTCTAGAACCTTCCATTGCTTTAGTTTCTTGGAGTGTTTGAGACATCAGTCAGTCAAAAGGAGTGACACTAGGCCCCTCCCCATGACTTGCACTTCTGTCTCCGGCACTGTTCACAGTACAGCCACTTGGGGCTTGCCGCTTACAACGTGCAGCCAGCAGGAGTGTCAGATGGACCAACACTTATCCTCCACCTTGTCACTCCACCAACAATGAGAGGGAGGCTAGCAGTGGGTTTTGTCCCTTGTATGTGGCAAATACGATCAGTTTTGCTGGAGAGCAGAGCAGAGGGCCAAACAGCTTCTCCCATCTCACTCTTATTCTGCTTGGCAGCCTGTCCTGAGCTATGTGTCGCACACGTGCATGCTTGTTGAGCACCAGGAGCTCTCCCAGGACATCTTCCCTGACTTGCTGGGAGCAGAGTCTTGCAGGGACATCCCAGGCAGGCTGCTCACCAGGACCAGATGCTTACAGGGGCATTGCTTATGATCATGCAAGGGTGAGACCCCAGGGTTCAGAAATAAGAGTAATTTAGCAACATGTGAGTTTTGGTAGGATGTGTGGAGATTCTTTTCTTCTGCTGGCTGTGGGAGGGAGGGTGAGCAAGAGAGAGCTTATTTTAGACCTGAACTAAGTGATTTTTAGCGACTTCTTTGAGGAAAGAAAAGACACATTCTGTAGTCTTCCTAAGTAATTTAAAGTGACAGAATCCGGTGAGAGACGGCAACATTCTATTAGGCATAAAACCCTGAAAAATATCTCACATTCGTAACCCTGAGACAGAAATAGAGGTGCAAAAATTCTGTAGTGTATGAGTGGCTTGGTAATATCAGCACATTGAGTCCTGCCTTTTCAGAAATATGTCAACCATCAATGAAAGGAATGTGGCGGGTGAGGAGCCTCATTTGATCAGGGATGGAGAATTTTCTGAAATTTTTTCCTACAGCAAAATCCCCTTTACTTCTCAACCTGAAAGAAAATAAGACAAGGAAGGGAGGTCTCCTGCCTATTCCTGGTGTTATACCCAAATCAGAAGTAATTCTCCAGATAATGCATACATTTACTGAAAACAACATCTGAAGCAGATGCTGTCCAAGGGGAAACAGTACAATGCTTTACAAAAGGGGACCATGAAACATAGTGCTTTACAGTCTTAGAAGGTAAAGAAACAGTATGGTAAAGAAACAAGTACCAGGTAATAAGTAATTATAAGATATGCAAAAAGGAGGGCATGAGAGCCTTCTCAGTGTGGAGGGATTGGAGACGGGTTCAGGCCAAACAACATGCAATGCAGCTCTAGCTGCCACAGCATGAGGGACACTGAAAGGCACTTCTTCTATTGCTTCCCACAAACACAACAACCTTTCCAGCATGCGTCAGGGAAAGAAGACTGGGTAGGCCAGTGTTCTGTAGTTGCTTTTGGAGGTGGAGTTTAAAGTGCTTTCCAGCTGAGGCTCTGGTTGGTAACTGTCAATAACACAGCCAGGCAGGCTGTCAAGCATGAACTATGAGCTGTTGTTCATGCTAATGGCACCAGCTGCTCTGAGCACACAAGGAGTTTGTCAAGAAATGTACCAGGATCTCAGAGGTAGCAGCTTTCAATTAGCACCATGAGGACCTTAAAATGAGTTCTTGCAATGCAAACTTGGATAGCCCTGTCCAGCCTCTCCTCCACCCATGGGCCCAGCATCCGGCCTCTCTGCTCATGGGTCCCTGCTCAGTTTTTACTCCTATGATGTTTCTAAGCTATGGGAAGAATGTCACCCTGGCTGACTCAGCAGAGCTATACTTGCGTAAGCCTTTTTTTTCAGCACACTCTTGGGCTAAAAGTAGGCATTACATGTAGCCAGACCAAGAGTTTCCACAAACTCATGTGTGCACTCCATCTATTTTGAAAGCACACATTTATTTATTTATTTTTTTTTTTAGAATCTGCAGGAAAACAGTGATTACATGACAGATATTTGGTGTCAGCTTAATGAGGACTACATATTGCATCTGTGTGCCTTCCATCCTTCTGGTTTTTTCCTTCATCCTACCTTTACTTACCAGGCCAGTACATAATTATGATGCCTATGTCTCTTCATGGAAATTTTTATTAAGGTAAGATTTTCTTCTGTAAACTGTGCTTTTCTTCTTGGGAGACTTTTCTGTATTTTCAGGCCCCACTGGAAGCATTTTGCAGTTTGCCTACCCTGTGCAATGAAAAGGCATCAACATTATCTCAAGTCCAGAGTTATTATGCAACTGTGCTAGTACAGCAATCCATCTGAGGCTAACTAGTCTAGCCAAAAAGTAGGATGGATTAACCAGTGTGAAGCACCAAAATAAGGTATGCCCCATACTTCCATTTTCTCAGGTTTCTCTGAATGCTGCTGTATCATGCTGCATAAACTCATCCTTGCCTGAGTTTGGTGGGAACTGGGTCAGGCCAGTACTGCCAGTCTGAATAATTTAATTGAAACCTGTGCAGTTTGGGGGTATGTTTTCAAAGCTTCCTCAGGAAGGATGGGGTGGAAGGCTGCTGCCTCACAAATCTGCCCTCATTCAAAGTCTGTTGCCTTCTGTAGCTGCCTGTAAGACAGAGCCAAGCCAAAGAGCTGCTCCTTTCCACTTGTATCCTGAAATGAAGAATTTACTTTCAGCTGTATTGAAGGGATGCCCACAGGCAAAAAGGCAGCTGCTCCAAGCTTGGGGATGGTGAGGTGCTGTGGGGAGCCTGGCATGGAAAAGTGAGAGTGTGAAGTAACACCCGATGGGAGAGGCATGACAGAAGGAGAACTGTTGAATTTGGAAGAAAAGCTGAGTGCAGCAGGGCAGGTTATTGGGTCCCTGCCCAGAAAGGAAAGACAGAAAGGTGGCATTGCCATCCTCATTAGCTAACTGAGGCTCAGAGGGGATTTGGAGAGAGCTATAAGAGCTGTTATGACGTGAGGAACCCCTTCAGTGACCAGATTTTTAAGAAAGGAGAAGAACTCTGTGGGAAAGCATTCACAGGGACAGAGCAGTACGGCATGTCTTCCTTGGGAGCTGGGCTTCCCTTTGTGGCAGGGACCCAAGCAATGTGGGAAGCCTGAAGGATGTAGGAGGGATGCTGGCTTTCACAGCAATGGGAGGGGAAAGGTGAAGAGAAACAAAATTACTTTGTTCTGTTTGGGAAATTGTAATTTAAAGAACGAAGCAATCATATTGAAGTTCAGATAAATAGAAATTATATGCTTTGAAAGTATAGGATTAGAAGATTAAAAATACCCACAGGCTGTAATTATAACTCTTGCCCTCTGCTCAGATTAATGTGTTTCCAACAGGTAGAAAAGTGGCAGCAGTTGTAAAAACATTGTTCTAGTCTTACACGTAAAAGCTGTGCAGTTCACAGAAGTCTTAGCAAAAAAATGAGTCGGTAACTTGACACATAAGGACAGATATTTCTTATGGTAGTTATGGCTGTGAGTTTTCTTTCTGTTCTCTTTGTAGTGGAGGGAAATTTGAAGAAATGGGGAGGAAATGGGAACTGTAAAATGGCTTGTTCCTGCGGCTTGGGAGGGTAAGTGGAAGGGAAGCAAATCCCATAACCAAGCAGCTGGGCCAAGTCATGGGTACTTGCATATGACCGACGTCTGACTTTGCAATTGAAAGTATTACACATGCTTTGGCAGAGGTGTAAGGAAACACAGCCATTTTAGAAGCTAGACTGATGACGGTGACTTGTGTTTTCTTTTCTCCTGCTTTCAGTCTCACAGTGAGGATAGTGGTTTCATGACATCTTTTCTTGTGGTGGAGTGGGATCTTGGTAGTTGGCAATACTGAGGATGCCACAAAGATGACCTTGGTGAGGGCAATGTTTCTGGATCTTTGCAGAGGTTGGACGTGTGTACCATTCTCCCTTGCTTCAGAGGCAGGTATCACACTGTGTCTGGACCACAGTACCTTCTACACTCCTGCAGGAGAGTCTGTGTTTTCTCCTGCCTTTTGGAGAGGATTAGCAGTTCCCCACCAGTGGCAACGTGCAGCTGCCGGAAGGAGCTAGCATGCTGATGCCTGCTATATGGGCCTGAGTAAAACCACCCTACAGGCTCCTTGAAAAACAAGTGAGGTAACACTCATCTAGGTAATTGTGCAGTCCAGCCTCCTCACAGCATCCAAACTCTTCTGTGATGGATAATCACATTAGAAAAGTGAGATCTGAAAGTAGCTTTGCAGGCAGTGCAGAACATGGGTCGTGTGAATCTTCCATTTGAGCACCTTCCATTATCTGGTTCCGTCAGGGTAAAGGAGAAAGCAAAACTCTGACATTGCCAGTGTTATGCAGATTGTGTTTCCATAGATTTTTCTTTTGAGAGTGGAGTGACTTGCCAAACCTCTGATGTGACATGTGATTTGGAGATAAATTTCCATATGCTATTTAAACCTTGTTACTATCACAGTTCATTTGTCATTTGTACATGTACCTTAAGTGGAAATATCAACACATACAGTTACTACCCTGTAGATACTGTCATCCTGCAGATCTCTCTTCCCAATTCACTTTAACCTTTTTGCAGTGTTAGATGTAATGCTGGCGTGGAGCAGCTAACCTGAAGTCTACTAGTAGGGATATATGAAGTTCTCAATATTTCTGATACATTTATACTTAAAAGCAGGCTGTTTTGACTGGGCAATTGCTCAGTGTATTTGTGTCTGGGTAGTCACATTTTTATTCTTAACTTTCTCATTCCGCCCTTCCCAGCTGTTCTGTAATGTCTATTATGTCTTGACCTACTTTGATCTTGGTTTTACATTAACGTTGTTTTGGATATTACAGGATCCTTGTTTCTGAGGCTGGTTTTCACAGCAGAACATTTTTAACAACCATAATACTGAGTTAAAAACTAAACCTTTTCTTGGATGAGGTTTTTCTTTGTAACTCTGGGTGTCTCTCAGAGAAGGAGGGACAGTTGTTTGATCTTAAACAGAAGAGACAGTCACAGAAAGATTGACAAGAATAACCTGAAAAGCCTGTGAAGTGTTTATTAGGTTATTGTTTTTATGACCATGATGCTGTTGGCACTTTCTGGATTTGTGGCTATTCATCTATTGGACATTGAATTTTTCTGTTTTTCCTTTATGACAGCTGGAGTGATACAGGTGTGCCTTTTGGTCTACTAAAAGGAAGGAAAAATCAATATTTCAGCATTTAATTATGATTGTATACTTAAAACTACTTTTGCCACTGTTGCCCTCGTTTTCTCTTCTGGAGGTACAGAATAGATTTTGAACCAGAGGATAAAATAGAGCTTTGCCCTGAAAGGTCATATTTCTGACATGCAATTTTATTGTTGCACTTGCTTTTATTTCCTCCCTAACAAATGTTTAGTACCAGCATTTTCTCATTTCTGTCCCGTAACTCCTAATTAGAATGTGAGCTCGCTAGGGAAGAATCCACTTTGTGCATAGAGCACCATGCTGGGATGGGGGGCAAGAAGTGGTTGGGAATAATTGCCACTATTTAACTCTTGGTCTTCTAGGTCTTACTGCAATACCATAAAAAATGACAACTTCCAGAGTTTCACCACCTCTGGGAACATTAGATATCTGTCTGCCTCAAGTCCCTAAATCCCATCGAAAAGGGGCTAGGTCTGATTTTCTGGCAGTCATGGAACAATTAGAAAGCAGTATGAATGTTAGGACCTTTCATTTTGCTAGTCTGAGACTCCAAAGGCTTTTTGAGCTCGTCATGTAAATGGCTCAATTATTTCCTGCCATGTATTTATGGTCAGGTAATTATTAGCAGTGAGTTTTATTTCTCTGGATTGTCTGAGCAGAAAGGAGCCTTGTTCACATGATTGTTGTGGGGTGATGAAACAGCCACCTGAATACCCTCAGGTAGCCAGCTTGAGCACAAAAGGTCTTTGCCCCTGAAGAGGTAGGCGTGTGCACCAGCCTGGAGGGAGCGTCTCACTGCATGACTCTGTTACAGGAATAGGCAGTGGAGCACTTTGGAGGATTGCTGGTCTTCAGTAATGACCAAAGTGAGGAGCACTTGTGCCTGCAGTCACAACAACCACACCAGGGCCATTCTTAATTCATTGGTCTGAAGGCAAAGGAGCAAATGGGGAAACTGGGTGCTCAGGAAGGATGGACTTCTACAGGTCAAGGTCAGGAAAAGGATTAAGGACACGAACCATGTGTTCAACTTTCTAGGGTTTAACCAGCCTCTATGTACTACTAGGGCCTATGTGTGCACAAGATCTCATCTCTGCTAGGCTACGGACCCCTCACCATATTGTCCATCTTCCTCAGTTGCATTGCATCTTGCCCTGACTGTCTGTCCCTTGTATGGTCAATGACACAGTTTCCAACCTTTTTGCACAAGGACATGGTGGCTAAAAGGTGACGCCATTGCAACCCCAAAGACTGGGACTAGATGGGCTTTGACATCCTGAGGACATGGTAGCATGTCTCCGTCTGTTTGGTGAGACACACTGGAGAGCAATGTCGGTGCAGTGCAGGCTTTGTTCTGCACAGTGCACCACTACTTGATGTGATATCTCTGTCTGTGTTGCCAGAAGGAAGTGGGAGGTGAGGATGTCTGCAGAAGGCAAGCTGAGGTGAAACAATAACCAGCAATCCTGAATCGTGGTTGCTGACAAAAAAAAAAAAGGTGCCCATGTGTATTTTTTCTTTCAAAAATATATGTGGGTCAAAGATGCTAGTGACCCTAGGGAGAAAAGAAAAGGGAGTGGGTGAAAGCAAATGCAGAAGGTCACTGTGAAGGTCCTCTGAGGAAAAGCGAGAAATATATTAAAAGTTCAGGTCACACACAGAGTGTGTGAAAAACCTCAGATGATTTTCACAGGATAGTTCTCTGTTGTGTTGCAGCGATGGTATTGCTTTGGAAGCTATGTCATGGAAAGTGAGGCAGTTGTGTGGGTGTAATACTGTGGAACTGCTGCACCTCTGTAAGAGACAAAACATAAAGAAAGGGCAAAAAGGCTGGTTTGTTCTGGGGGAAACCTTAGGAATCTGAGGAGATTCGGGAAGTGATATGTATGCCTTGGCATTACTACGTGGGGGTCTCCTCCATCTGCCAAGACACCTACCACCATAGGGCTGCCTCACCAGGCATGCAAGTGTCTGTCGAGGTGCATTGCTTTCCTTCATCCTGGTAGCCTGGGAGTCTGGGATGGGTTGTGTTTGGAGGTAACAAGCCTATGTGTGCAAGCTGGGTGGGTCTTTGTCCCCCTTCCTCAGCAGAATGCAAACCCACCCTGTGTGCCCCAGATGTTTCTCAGGTGTCTGGTGCTGGGCTGTCTGAGTCCTTGGGAGCTTTGTCTCGTGTTTTCTGGCCCTGAACTTTATCATGGCAAGGATTTGAGACATCATCGTATATGCCCTCTTTTTTTCATAACAATAAGGACCACAAAAGCAAAACTAAGGCAGAGGGAAGCTTCCAGTAATTCATTACTTTGCAATCATTACCCTGTTTTTCACCCATGCAATAATTGTTTCCATGGTGACCGGAGCAAACCAGTGGCTAGGAGCTTGCATTTTGCTGGTTCCTGTTTCCACAGAAACATACGCACTGGATTGCCAGAAACAAAAAGTTACTGTTGCCCAGCCAAACTCACCAAGTGGTGGGGTTCAGGAATCACAAGTTTCCTTCAAATTTTGTGCTCAGATGGTCAGTTGCAGAGTCTGGGAGCGGCAAAGCAGCTCACGATGATCCTTTCATGGGTGCAGTGTGCTAATCCCAGGACATCCCAAGGACCTTTGCTGGCTGTAGCGGGGGATTGTTAAACCAAAGACACCATACACTGCAACCTAGAAAATATCAGTGGTGTTATTTGATTAGTAATTAATGCTGCAAGGAATGAATGATGATTTCTGTGCAATTAGAGACCTATCATTGCAGTTTGGTGCCATCCTTGGCAGACTGTGAGCGCAGGTATGATTGCCTTGTATGCACGCACAGCACACCTGCACTATTGTGAAGGGCATCCAATATACACAGCATAAGGACTTCCCAGAGATATATGCTTATCCTCTCCAGAATGTGGGGGATAGCTGCTCCATTATTGTCACTGCAGTGCTTTTGGCTGACCAAGGAAATAATCTGCCTAGATGATTTGTGTTTGCTGCTACTAGAAGCTCTCCCTCTGTAGCTGTTGTAACTGCTTACATTGTTTTGCTGCTCAGTACAAAATAAGCCTGAATTTAGGAAGCAGACAGTTGGCTGGTGTGAACTTCAAGTTGGATAATTTAGGGAATACACTTAGTGCGCAACTTTGTCAGAAATGAAGTTCATTTAGGTGTCAGAAAAAGTAAGGTTTGACTCAATTTCTTATCAATCTTTATTAAAATTTCTCCACATGTAACAAAAGGGTAGTAGAAAAGTCAGTCTGTTCTGTGGCTATAAATATATTACATTTCCTATGCTTTTGTTTATAAGGTTTCTGTCATCAACATTTGTTGATTCTACCTAGAAGATGCATATTTTTGATTGCAGTTGTTCTGCTCTTTCGACAAACGCTAAGTATAATGTTCCTGGCACAGCAGGTCACTGAAGAAGGGCTTGAGAAATGATACCCACTCCAGCTAACATTGCCTTCAACTGGGGCTTCACGGCTTCATGTCAGTTTCATGTTAATCCAACTGCATTTCTTTAGGAATAAAAAAAGAATTTATTTTGAGTTTGGAGGTATGGTTTTAATATGCTGGATTGTCATTAATAGCCAGACTAAAGGTCACTGTGAGATAAAAAATATCTCAGAAGTCTGATCCTTGCCTTCAAAACTCTATTTACAGTAACCATTGGGTCAGGTATTTTTCAATTCATTCCAGAGAAGGCCAGATATGAAGGCCAGAAGAGACATCTAGCCCAACATGCTGCAGTGGAGATGATATGCTTTCATCTGTTACTTTGTATAGGACCATAACCTTGTGGAATAAGCTTCCCTCCCAAGAAAAATATTCTTTCTGAATTTGAAGCAAAAAAAGAATCTACTGCTTTCAGTAATGGCTTGTCCTAATGGTTAATCATCCTTGCTGTAACAAATTGTTCCTTGTTTCTAATTTGTCTGGCATTAACTCCCAGCCAGTGAGTTTATGCATGTCTTTTTTATCCATGTTAAAAATCCCTTTAATATTTGTGATTTTCTCCTGTGAATCTGCTTGTACTCTGTAATCAAGTCACTGCTTTATCTTCTGGATTTTTTTTTTTTGCGATAAGCAGCTCAGGCTTCTTGAATCCCTTACACAGTAAGGCTGTCCTCAAACCTCCATTTCTTTTCTCATTACAGTCTCTTCAATTTATTTTTATACCCCTTTAAAAGTATATGGCAATCTATTTTTAACACCCCTTTAAAAGCAGAGGCATTTGAACAATTTATGGGATTCTGATACTGAACTCATCAGTTCTGTTTAGAGAGCTAGAAAGACCTCAGTGGTAAATCCTATTCCCTCATTCATACATCTGGAAACCCATTTACTTGTTTTATATCATCACGTTGCACTGAGGGCTTACATGTAATTTTGTCTGTTGTGAGTCTTAAACCTTTTTTGCCTCCCTTCAGCAATCAGTTCTGCTGATGTGATTTACGGTCTTTAAACTTGTTGGTGTTACCTGTTTACATCAGACAATAGCTTACATATTTTAACTTGCAGATCTAATTATTGCCAACCAAGCCTCAATTGTTTGTCCAGTTTTACAAGGAATTACGGGTGTCTGGACATGGGACATGGCAACAGGGCTGTCCTTGTGCGTAAGTGTAGTACTGCGTCTGGTTGACCAGGTGCTTCCTGTTACAGTCTGGCTCCAAAGACTTGGGCTCCCTAGAAAGTGCAAGAGCTGGCAAAGAAATTAAAATGTGCATAATACACTGAGTAGTTGTATGACTGCAGCGCAGGAACTGGAAACGCTCTCACACTGGAGTGGTTGCCTTCTCTGGAATCATTACTCAATTTTTTGCCTTCCCATGTCTTACTTTGTGCAGCCTTTCAACTTCTGCAAAGAACATTTATTTCTTTAAAAGATATTCATTTTAAGTGGGTGTATTCTATTTTTGACACATCCATTTCATATCATTAGAATATCACCCTGCAGTGCTGGGGTGTATTTTTCTTCCCCTCTTTTTTTTTTTTTTTTTTTTTTTTTAATTTTCAGTTTCTCATATCTGTGACTGGCTGTCACTATGGCATCTTTCCTCCATGTGAGTCAGGAGAGGAGCTGATTTCTCAAGTCATCTGTGTCTTCCATGTGTCAGCTGGCAGTGGTACACCAACAGGGGTGGAACAAAGCAATCCACTGCAAATTGCTCCGGGGCTCCACTGGCAGGAAAGGCATGGGCATCTCCCACACCCCTGAGGATGCTGGGGAGCTGAGTGGAACAGATAACTAAAGACACTCATCTCTTTCTCCCACACCCCTGAACACAGCCCTAGCTGAGGGCTGAAACTGGATTTGGCTGCCTCATGCTAGGCTTTGTTTAGCAACCTGACTGTCAGGGGATGAATGAGGGGTGCCCAGCAGGGCAGGCGACCTTGGCCATGGGTGCAGAGGGGGCCCGGGTGCCCTCCACCCTAGTGGAAACAGGATCCAGTGCACACCTGCTGCAGCTGAAGTAGGCTGCTGAGGGCTGTCTCTGTCTACCCTTCCCACATCACTGTGTATGTCTGCAGCTCTGGCAGTTGCAAGGGGGAGTATGGGGAGGCTCAACTTGTCAGTAAACTTCTTCAGAAGAAAAAGAACCCTCTCATTCCTGGATGTCTGGAATGAATTGCAAAATACCTGACCTTACATGTACGGCAGATGAAGATTTGAAGGCAAGGATCAGACTTGTGTGATAAACATTTTTACCATTGCCTCTCCCAGGTGGGCTTATTTTTATCCTGCTGGTAACTAACTGAAGAAGATACCAGACTAATCATTGTTGGCTTTGTTTGATGGCAGCCACCCTTCTGTTCATATGAAAACTGATGTTATGGCAAGAAGAAAGATACTTAAGGGCCAAGAAAAGGTCAAAATGGGAACTCTTTGGACCACAGTTTAGGGTCTGAAAGGGAGAAGAGCTGGAAACAATTTACGTATGTGTGTATGTGCATGTACGCATGTATGTATGTGTATTTGTGTGATGTAAAATATTTGAAGTAGTTACACAGTAAAAACATCATAAGAGATCTACACAATCAAATAATTCCTAGTTCTCAGCTCCAGCAGCTGAGCAAATAACTTAAAAAAAGGGAAAAGGTTAAATACTTGTTATAAATCTACTACCAGTTTCTGCTGACTGAGTTACTCAATGCTATCCAGCACTTTTCTGGTGCTGTGCAGTGGTGGCAAAGTGCTGCATTGTAGCAGGGTGATAGGAACAGCAGGCTGTCCACAGTCAGCTTGGCCTGAGCATGGGGCAGGACTCTGGGGGATTTGCAGGCAGGAGGAGGCAGTCACTGTGTTGGAGCTCAGCAAGGTCCTGCTTGGTAAGTCTTTGCTAATTTGGAAGGAGTATATCTGGAATGGACAAATGCAGACATCAGGTGAAACAGCAATGCATGACAGCCTTTAATTTAACTCCTGTTCATAGGTTGGCAGCTTTGTCTCAGAGCAGGAGAGAAACAAGCTCACAAGTTTTGTTGTTTCACCAAGCTTCATCTTTGCCCTACTGGTAAGCACTTGGCATGGTATGTATTTTGCACATGTCTGCTTATGGGCCGAGAATCATAATGATGGAGCAAATCCCTGCAGTGGTTTCAGATCTCACTACTCTGAGAGCAGCCAGCTGTCAGTGGTTATTGGCTTGCCTGCTCCACTATGGGATGGTGTTTTTTGGCACCAGCACACCCTCATAGCCAGTTTAATATACTGGATGGCAAACTGGGCACTGAGGCATGAGCAACATAATTTTCTGCCGATTCCATGGCAGCTTCCAGTGGGCAGCAGTGGTGGGAATGTCAGCCTGGTTCAGCCAGAGGAACAGCTCTCCCTGTCAGACATCTGGATCCCTGTCTTAAGATCATGCTTGTGCATGCTTCTCCAATGAGGTCTGATACATGTCACATACAGCACTGGGCACCCTGTGTCCAAGCAGGTGTTACTAGATACACCAAGCCCCTATTCACTGCTGTCCCCAAAGAAAAGAAAGGAGTAAGGCTGGATGTGGGAATGCTGCAATGGTGTCAGGATAGAGTGGTGGCACATTTTCAACCCACCACTGCATGGATGAGATGCTACTCTGTATGTCACTGGAGGTCTATTTCCCTACAACTGGAAAGAACGAGAAAGAAAGACAGGACCAAACCTGGTGTAAGCCTGGTCCTTTAGTCTCATGCTTATGTGAGGGGTATTCTAGATACGTTGCCAAGCAGCCCAGTGTTTTTGGAGTTTGCAGAAAATTCATGGCAGTCAACCCATTAGATATACAGAAGAGGATTTACAGTTATTGTAAAACTTCCCAGGAGATGCTCTTATATATAGGTTTAAGTTCTTCCTAGTGTGGAAGCAGGGTACAGCCCTCAATGGAACACTTTTATTCTTAAATTTTTGATGTAGCAACTTCTCTGAAATACATATACGGTTTTCCTTATTCTATTTTTCTCTGTGCTTTTTTCTGTGTTTAGCATCAATTCTGGGGAACTGGGCACTGTGATTTTGGGTTGTGATTTGTGAGAAGTGCTCTTGCTGGGTAAGGAATATACTAGTATCCATAAAATGAGTTATATGATATTACACAAGCTGCATATCTTTGATTTCTTTTCCTTTACAAAATCATCCTACAAAACTTTGTGCTGCCTCCCAGCAGAGAGGATCCTGTAACAATTACTAAATAATATTGTAATAGTAATCGCTTGATTACTTCATACTCTCACTAGCAAGTCAATACTTTTCTGTTTCCTGGCAAATATGCCTATTGATTATACAGACTGGTAAGCAGGAGACAAGTTCAGAGGCTAAAAGCTTTTGAGAATGGTTTTTTCTCAAGACACCAGTTACTGCTCAATGTTTGCTAAACATGTATCAATAGATGGTTAATAAAATACATTTATGCTTCTGTAACAGCAGAGGAAATAGAAATGTTTTCGTTTATAGGAATCCAAGATCATATTAAAGGGAAGGTGGTACATTTTACCTCTTTGCTGAATACACCTACAGGGTAGATATATTTCTAGTGCTGATGAAAATGCACAGGTTACTTGTGAATACCAGGCTGAGAGGGACACGATGACATAGGACAGGGGAGGAGAATTAATTTCTTCACAGTTTAAGTGCCAAGAAAAAGGGCGGAGAGGAAACGAAGAACATTCCTCTTGTGAGAAGGAGCTGAAGCACTGATCAGCTATAGCAGCAGAGGTATTTTCTTTTCACATTTATGCTGTGTGTTTGCGGCTGTATACACAGACAGGGACAGACTGGTGCCCTTACACCCTGCTTTTCTGAAGAAGTCTGCTTAGCATTAATAAGCCTTTCTCTGAATGCATGTCTCAGCCATGATTTACATGTCCAGGTTCACCCAAGAGCTGCTGGTCCCCCGAAGAACCTGTCAGACCATATCCAGAGCTGCAGCTCTGTTTGAGAGCCCCATCTGGTCAACAAAGCAGAGGCAGCAGACACCTCAGATGGGTGGCAGGAAGTGGTCTTCCCTCACCCAGGGACGCCCAGGGTCTTATGATCAGTCTTACAGAAAGAAGGCTCCCTATGAGGATGAAGAGGCTGCTGAGCTAGCTAGAGGCAGACAACCAAGATACCACCTCAAGGAGGCAGCCTGTCCTTGTAGTGTCTGTGTCTTCTGGCTGAAGAAGTGGACTGGCAGCTCGCAGTTGCTCTTTTAGATCCCATCTAGGTGGTCTGCAGCATCACATAATGCTCACAAGCTTTTGTGGCATCATCTTACCCAGGATGTCTTCCTTCTCAGCTGGAGCTTTCAGCTGAAATGGACAGTTTCCAGAAGAAATGCTATACACTACATGCTTGGAGTGGGGACGCTAGCTGGGAAAGCTGTCCCAGCCTTGTGGGGGGTAGGTTAAACTAGATTGCTGTTATCTGGCCTTGCAGACAGCGAATAATGCCTCATTGCCTGGTACCAGTTTCATTGTGAACAGCTCTTTGGAAAATATTGTGGTAGCTATATATAAAGTGGGGTGTTGAGGCTTCTATTTTAGATCTAATTTTGCTCCTTAATAACAATGTGCAATAGATTTGCCAAACATACCACTCTCCAGGCTAAATTGTACTAGCTCAGCCTGATGTAGAAAATGTTAAATGCATCTAAATAACATCCATTTGGCATAGTCCAGGCTGTAGCTTTCTAGATCTTTTTTGTGCATGGTACAGATGTGGCAGACAAGTCTAACAGATTTTGGGGGGAAGCATAAGTTGTAAATTGAGAACAATTAACAATAAGAATGGAAAAATCCTCCCAGGAATAAAAATTATATTCAGAGAGCGAATGTGTGTGGAAGTACCCACCACTTGCCAGAGTGATTATCCTTGTGGGTCCATTCCAACTCAGGACATTCTATGATTCTAAGATTCTGTTTCAAGCCTGAGAAAATCCATTCATTAGACATGATATAGTTTTTAAAACACACCTGATTCTTACGCTCATGCACCTGTCTGTTTGCAGATCTAGGTTTCGTAATCTGCCACTGGAGATGGTGTTTCCACAGCTGGTTGCAATTCCAGGCTGTTAACTGACTGCAGTGCCAAGGAATGAGGATTAAGAAGGATTCTGGGCTGTGAAGGAGGCTCGTCAGGGAGGATGACCAGATACCTGGCAGGATTGGAGAATTAATTTGTGTACTACCTCTTCCTCCACTACCTAGGTAAATAGGCCTGGGTTCAAAACAAGACAAGACGGCTGTCAGCCTCTTTCAGAACATTTCCTAGGAAGCAGAAGCATGGCAATGAATTCAGCAGCTCCTGTCTGTTCTGAAGGCTGGCAGTGGCTGCGCAGCCAAGGGGCTCAGGTTTGGTTTGTGTCTGCAGCAGAACTTGATTCCTTATAGCTGTGCTGTACACTGGTGTATTTGTGCCTTCTGATCACAGCAGACCCTCCTCCCTGCCCTGGGGTCTTCTGTCTTCACAGTTACAAATGCAGAAGCTTGTAGTTAAACCACCCAGAAGAGTCCTGCAACTTTCCAGCAGCATCCAGGCAGTTCACTGCTTAGAGAAAACTGCTAATGCAAAGGCTATTGATTTTAACCAGATGAGCAAAGCCAAACTCCAGAGTGAGGCTCAGCAACCCCAGACCCAAGAGAAACTCCGTTTCCTTGGGTTGATGTTTTAGGTACAGTGGGCTCCCAGTACTTTGTGGGCGGTGTTCCTCAAGCCCACCTGACCTTGGAGGCTTAAATGGGCGGGCCCCTGATGCCTGCCTCAGAAATCTCTCATGCCTTTTGCTATAGTGTATATATATAAAACTCCTTGCAGAGGAGCTGGGATGAGCAGCTATGAGAAGGCAAACAGAAGTGGCAGGGTAAACAGGCAGCAACTCCATGCTGCCTGGTAGGACTGGAATATGACTTTGTCAATCTCTTGCCTGGGTCACTGCCCTTAGAACTTACATCCACCACTCATCCTGTGTTCCTCTGCTGTGGTAAAGGGGCCTACAGGTAGTAGGTTATTCCTTGGGATTTGATTCCTCCTCAAGGTTTCCATTCCCTCTTCCTGCCTAGGCTTAGACTGAGTGGCAGAGCTTGGCCTTCTGCTCTGCCTGAGCAAAACTGTGAAGGGTGGTATTGCGTTGCACTTGATGGAGGTTTTGCATCGCCAGCTATCACTTTGACTAACTCCCACGTGAGGATAATTCCATTCACATGAGAACAGCAGCAGCAGAAGAGAAGGTAGGAATCATTGTTAAAGAAATAAAAAAAAGAAGGCTTGCTTGGCACCCTGTGTAACAACAGCTGGGTCTCCTCTGTCTCCCGTCTCCCAACTTCTGGAAGAGTTACATATGGATCTTTGCACAACGCACAGGCTTCATAAAACAGTAATGTTCCCACATTAATATTTCAGTTATTCTGTCAGATTACAGATACAATCATTTTTGTTCCCTGTAGTCTCATCACTATGCCTTTTCCTGTGATTGCAGATGGTACGTGGTGCAGCTCTATTTTTCTTTGTGATTCTGTGGAATAGCTTTCTGCAGGAGTTAGTGATATGGATGTCTCTGTTTCCTAATTTCTGGATTAATTATGATCTGACTTTCATTGGTCAGTTCCTTGGCTCTTTTTACAAAATCAGTATAACTTAGTGTCAACTCCAGCACTAGAACAGGCTTTTTGCTTTCAAAATCTTGGCCTGACACATCTCTCACTTCCACTTTTGGCAGTCATGGCTTTGACAGAGACATTGGGTCCTTGTGTTTTTTGGCAAAGTTATTTATTGGGGGAAGATATCTCCAGCCTTAACATCTCCTGTGGTGTCCATGCAGAATAATTTTCAGCTGCACAAAAGCCACTCTTTTCTCTATCTCTGTTGCTGATTTGCATGTCTTGTTCATGGCTGAGCTCTAGATCTGCTGCTTTTCATGCTGACAGTTTATACAGACTTTTCAATACTTTGCCCAGACATTATCACTTTTAGCATTGTGTGGCTTCCAAGACCTGGCAGATGTCTATTGCTTTTTTGCGAGCACAAATCCGTCTCCCTTAATAACCTCTCTCCCAGCCTTTTGTCAGTCACATGGAACACAATTTTGTCTCTAAGCATATCATTTTCAGTAATCTCAGGCTCTTGCTGCTGCTCATTCTGTCTCAGATTGGCTGTATACTTGTCAATCCCATTTGTTGCAACATGAAGAGGCCAAAATCGGTGCTGCTCAAATACAGTGTTCTTTTGAGAGTTACAGTGTTTCCTAAATATTGTTAAAGTGTCCAGCAAAATACATTTGTCTTCTAGCTGCTGTGCTGATCGTGTGTGGTGATAGACTTCAAAAGCTCTTCACCCACTGCGTGAGGAAAAATAGCCAGCTCGCTGCTCAAAAATTTTCTTCTATTTTACTTAAATTTCAGGCTTTTATCACCCAGGTAAAAGCATTGATCCCCTTTCTCCAATTATCTGCTGCCTCCCAAGAACTGTAGTGGCTGCCTGAATAAGTCTGGGATGCACTGTTTTACCTTTGTGGTACACTGGGTTTGTGCCTTGTGCCCTCTTTCCTTCTGTTTTCTTTTTGAACCAAATGTTGGAATCCTATGGTGCATCATATGAATATTGCCAATATGATAATAATATACTAATTAAATTTGGATCTATTACTGCACTAAGCTTTTACTAATGCTTCTTCAGTTTGTGGCTGAAATGTAATAACATCCCTTTTTCAGGTCTGGTCATAATCCCTCCTCGCCTTCCCACCCCCTGCTTAGCGTTTGCCTGCAGACTAAGAAGACACAACAAGCTGTTGCTGTTATATCTGTACAGCTCTGCGCACAGGGGAGCTGTGATTAAGGGCCCCCACCTCAGCACCAGGGTGGAGCACCCAGCTGTACATACCCTGTAGGCTGTAGGCAGCAGGGTGGGAACACAGTGGAGTGCAGGCAGGGTGGTGGTTCATTCTCAGGCCAGTGCTGCTTGAGCAGGTCTGCTGGATTGCAGCATGCTACCCCACCGCACCAGACTGCAGAATGGCACAGACCATTCCCCTTGCTGGATGCAGGGTGGGAAGCTGAGCACAACCACATCCTCACATGCTTCCCAGTGGCAGAGGAAATGAGTGGCAGCAGCAGAATATTGTGCCTTCATTGATTCTTACAGCAATCCTGCCAGTGACACCCAACGGATGGAAATACCAAATCCAGAGTTTCTGCTTAAGGTGCAAAAAGCAGAAATGGCAAATGCAAACTAGAGAGGTGCAAGTGCCTTTGGGCAGGCAGGGGAGGAAGGCAAACATTAACTTTAGTCCAAGCAAGAGAAAGTGGTGCCAGCATACAGCTCTGCACGCACGCTTTGCTGATAGCAAAATACAGATCCTGTCCTGCCTCTATATCATCAATGACCTCAGGTGTAGACATAAGAAGAACAGCCAAGGGCTTTTAATAGTAACAGAATCCTTGATCCATACTGGATCTGGCTGTATTTTGAAGAAATTTAGCTGAATCAGCTGAATAAAAGTGGTGTGAAGCAGAGGTGCACATGCTCATTTTGGGAAAAGCTCTTGTGTAGGGAGCAGTCCTGCTTTCCCAGTGTATTTGCCTTCATGTCCCAATGGGAGCTCTGGCTGTGGCCAATGGCAGTGTGGAGAGCATGGTACAATGCTCTTGGTGTGGCCTGGCTGTCACTAAAGCGGCTGGTGGTGCTTCTTGGTGGTCATAGTCTTCCTCTGTTCAGCCTCACTGCATGGGGCTGGATCCAACCAGCATGGCAGCCACAGGGTGAAATCTCTGCAGTGGCAGCCCATGTTCAAACACCGCTGCCTCTCACCCATGCCTGGGGTGCTGTCCCTGCGATGGGCAGGACCAGCTCCAGCAGCCACACCCTTCCCACACTTGACTCTTTTGTAAGGATGCTTCCAGTGTGACACAGCCCCAACCTCCCAGAGTAGAGACACCAGCCATGCATGAGTGAGACAGGCAACCAGAGTAATGCTTTAACTCTTGCAAGAGATGATAAGTGAGGTCAAGGTTTATAAAAGATGTCAGACTGCTGCTCAGTGCTTACCATATGTTGAGGAAGGCCTTAGAAGTGTGGAGTCCCACCTGTCAGATATTTCTTTTAGGTGTATACAGACAGCCCTGCCACAGCTTATGACTAAGTGCTGTGGCAAAACTAATTAACCTGGAGGAAATGCTATGCTAAGAATTCATGCACCCATGCCCTGGCTGGTTCATTTATTTTGCATCAGTTGTGAATTTGTGTTAAAACTTTTACTGGTCCTCTCCTCCTCCTTTTTGCATTTTTCCATGTCTCCTCAAAGATATATCATGTGCACAAATAACCTATTACCCTCACATTAGAGACATTATCTGCAGAAATAAAGTTGGGTGTTGGCTGCACAGGAGAGATGTTGGGAGAATATCTTTCAAGTGGTTTATATCTCTAAAAAAGGCGTATTATCTGATTTCCAATAATGACAAATTATTTAAGAATGACCCTAGTGATCATCTGAGGAAATGAGAAGTAGTATGAGGTTTATGGACTCTATGTACAGACCTGCTCTTTTTTTTTTGTCTTTGCAATTCAACTCCTGTTTTCTAGTCTCCTGACTATCCTGTACATATTTGCTTTCAATTTTTTATTGATCTTAAACATAACTAAGCCTTTCCCTTCTTTCTGAACTGGTGGAGAAAAAAACTAAAGAGGGAGAAAACAACTTAACTGGAGCTATCCTTGAAAAGAAGTATTTAAACAACATCCAGGGTGAAAACATTCATGCAACATGAGGTGTGAGAGCCATGAGATAACTTGTGATCTGTTTACACTGGAAGCAGATGATAGTTCTCTCTGCCTAAGTGCAGACCTCTTGGGAAGGCACAGAAACAGGTAGCCTAGATTTGTGGTAGTGCTAATATACCAGCAAGGCTTTGTGCTCAGAGCTTGCTCTTAAACAGACATCTCAGGATGCAGACAGGCATCAGTTATCTCTGCCAAGTCCCTTGCAGAGCATTGTTTCTAGTTTTCTCTTTGCATGATAGACACACAGTTTCCTTACTACAAACCAGGACTGGCTGAGATCTCAGACAAACTCTGTCATCCTCAGGGTTGTCTCAGCTACCCTTTTCCCTTCCCCACACACCTTTTCTCATGGTGAAGAAGATAATGCTGGGGGAGGGTAGTGTGAGGACATATTATATAACCTTTTCTGCATTGATGTTGCTAGTGGTTACCTTCTGAAGTCTGGTATTACCATAGCCATTCCACGTCCCCTGACACCTGAACAGTTGAAGTGGAATAAGGATAAGGTATTATCAGATTAGTCACAGCACGCATTTGGAATGCACATAGATTAGTCATTTAAAAGATAGCTTCAGCTGTCTGGGTGGTTTAGGAGAACCTGATTCTTCTGGGTCCTCCATATATAAAGAATAGCAGCTGCAGCCCTCAGGTGTCCCCACGAACACACAACGGGAGTCTCCTGTGTCATGGTGCTTCTTCCTGAAAGAACCAGCATATACCAGCATTTCATCTCAAACTGCATGGGTGAATTTCAAATCAGCTCTGGCATTGTTCTAAGTGGTCCTTCAGAAGTGATTCTGGATAAGATAATGCAAATAGTTGTCTCTGAGAACACTGGAAATAGCTGTTCGCACCTATAGGGGAGGCAGACTGGAAATGAGATGGGCAAATGCTAACTCTTCAGATCCTTGAGCACGGAGACAGAAACACCTTCAGCAGCAACAGTGGTTTACTGGAATGCTTAATATTCAGTTCCCTTGCCCACCTGTCCGCTACATATGTCTCTGTTCCTTGCAGTGTTCAAGTGCAAGGATGATCCAACCCCATACAGAAACTCAAGCCATAGGTCAGCTTGCAGAGACCAGTCACTGTGTTGACTTCCTGTAGTTGAATTCCTCCCTGAGTCCTGCCTGAGGGCCACCCCACAAACTTTAGCTGGTTGGCATGACAATTAGTCAAGGCATGATGCAGCCGAGCTCACCACAAGTGTCGGTATCAGCTTGTTCTGTCAGATGGTTTCTCACTGTGATGTTCAGCAGGAAGCCATGATCAACCTCCCACTCGCTGTTATATGGCATTGTGTTTAGCATTATCTGCTACTGGTCAACAGTGTAGGACACTGATGTTGGACACATTCAATTTGTTCAGGTTGGTCTGGTTTCTGTTCAGCTCCCTTCTCTCAAGTAAGCCAGTTGCTCAGAAAGAAGACATTTTCTTTTTACTTTGTGAACCATAAATACACAGGTCTAAATTCCCCAAATTCTGTTTTCCTCCATTACATTACTCTGGTGCTTCTTCTGTTCCTACTCTATTAAAAAGTAATTCAATTACTTCACTGTAATTACCTGCACTGCTTCTTTTCTCTAGGGCTTCATTTACTAGACTTCCTAGCTCTGGATGTATGGAGGTACTGTCAGGTTTCTAAGTGGCAATATGTCCTGGGTGGAGGAGCTCTGATTCTCCACATCTGGGTTTTTCAGGTTCTGTTTGACTCCTGCAGGGTGTTTGAGAAGGGGGAGAAAAGAGTCACTGCTCAAGGCTGTAAGCCTTGCTCTGTAGGTCTGTAGGTCTGCTGACTGGTCTCTGATGCTGGGAAACCTTATGTGTACAGGGAACATCCCATGCATCTCTATCCTTTGCACAATGCCTGTGTTTGTGTGTAATGGATGTGAAGCTGAGGAAGAAATCTGCAGTCCAACTCGTCTCCTATTTGCTGTAGTTAACTGTAAGACCAAGGGAATTGTTGGAGGATGTTCCAGTGTTGTTCCCAGAGTGCTTGTGAGGTGATGAGCATGTCCCCTATCCTAGATATGCTTGCTGAGGTTGTACTGAGCCTTGCTGCTTACAGTGAAATTTGAAGGTCTCTGAGCTGGGTGAAACTCTTACTGGAGCTGCATGGCCCTCGCTCTCAGTGAAGCTGAAAATTTTAATGGATTCAGGCTGTTAAACTACATGTAAACAGTGTAATTAGCACAATTTTTCCACCAAATTGTTCCATCCATATCGCACACTAAGTTGCCGAATTATCCACTAATTCATTGCACTAACTTCTGATGTTCATGTCGTCCAAAGGAACAGAGAGGAAAAATTTATTTTAAGTCTAATGAAGTCTTAAAGTCTAGTCAAATAATGATTATTAGACCATTACATGATGCTTACACTTATATTTCAAATTATATACAGTTATTTTTTTCCAATTTATATCTGCTTTCAACATTTATGGTGACTTTTATATATTGAGTGCCTGTTCCTTACTCTCTTTGCTACACCTGAAGATGACTTTACTCAGATTGTAAGGCTTCATTCATTTGCTGACCAGTAGTTGACCTTGGTGAGTTTTAGTAGCCCTGGCATAGTTCTGGTTATGTTCCTGTGTTGGTATTTTCAAGTCCTCTGCTCTCTTCACAGAACCATAGAATCACAGAATGGTGGGGGTTGGAAGGGACCTCTGGAGATCATCTTGTCCAACCCCCCTGCTTGAGCAGGGACACCTAGAGCAGGGGCACAGGACCGTGTCCAGGCAGGTTTTGAATGTCCCTAGGGAAGGAGGCTCCACAGCCTCTCTGGGCAACCTGTTCCCCTGCTCTGTCACCCACTCTTCCCATGTCTGTGAACCTCCATGCTGCATTTTCATTCTAGGGTGATAGGTGGTTACACAGAGTAACTACTTGCTATTGCTACCTAGCTTTCAAAAGCAGAAATAACATTTGGGGCCCTGTCACTGTGAAGGCTGTACAGTTCAGGCACCCAGCTATCATTTGTGTCTGACAATTTTCTCATTTATCAATATAGTTCCAGAAGACCTCATTAAAAGAAACAATATGGCTATTCCTTTCGTGACAGAAATCTGTTTCCTTTATTTGCTTATAGCAATGCTGTGTGAAGCATCCTGAATACCTCTGGTTTTGGTGTCCTTTGAAAATTACCTTTCATGCTATATTAAATTCATTCATCTCTATTTTATTCATAGACATCTTGCTTTTTTGAAATTAATTCTCTTCTAGTTACTGAAAAAAATGCTGAAAATCTAAGTCACTTTATTTTAAATAGATAAACTGTTCTGGTTGGTTTCATCTCGTTTCTTCCTTTCTTTCTCAAATAACCTTCCTGAAACAGACTCGTCTTCCTCTGGAACGTAATTGTGCTATTCTATTACAAATATTCATACTTAGGATATCATACTTACTGGGGGTCTCTATTTGCACAGAAGAGGGTTTTTTTTTGTCTCTTACTTTTAAAAAGTTACTTTTCTGTTGCAAGAAACATTTTTTGATAGAAAGTAAGGTTGCAGATTTTATAAGACTTGACATTGTTTTTCTGATTTTTAATTCAGCTCTGTTCAGCTGAACCAGAAAAGGGCCAGCAGCAATGCAAGATGATTTTCTTAAAGATGGAACAGGAAGGGAACAGTAGAAGTTCAATATCTGAAAAAGCAGGAAGAAGAGCCTCAGTTAGGACAAAATGGTTTTTTCCAGGGAAAGAAAACAGTGCAAAAACTGCACAGAAAACTGAAGGACACCATTTTGTTCAAAATATGAATTGCTAAAGGTCTGCCTAGCTGGGCAAGCCAATGTTCATGCTCAGAGTTGTAGCAGCCAGAAACAGCTGCAGCTGTCTGAAGTACTATTTTGGGACTTTGCTTCCTTAGACAGAGAGTGCCTTTTGCCAAAGCATCTCAATCACAGTTTCTTCCTTAGATGCTTGTCTGGATTGGTGGGAAAATACAGTTTTCTAGCAAACATATTTTAAATCTTTATTGTGTAAAAAGGTGCTATCTCTCTTCTTACAGATACCTTATGTTAGAGAACCTCTGGTGAAAGCTTGAGTGGTATTTTCCTAGCCTGAACATGGGTCCTAGCTTGCCGAAATGGGTCAGCTTCTCAGATAATGTATTTTCTGCCCTGGTAGCTATGGTTGCAGTGGAACCTGAGCTCAGAACAACCAGAGGAGCTGCTTGGCAAGTTATATTCTCCACAGGTTTTGGAAATTCTCCCATCCATGGAAATGGCATGTGGAATTTGCCTGCTTCAGGTTATATGAGTTTTTTGATGGTTTGGGTTGTTTTCACACTCTTTGTAGGGTGAATGAAAATGTGCTTTTACTGTCATTCACTGCAAAGGAAGCTGACATGGCCACTGTCTTTGAGGTATGCATGCACATTAGCATTGGAGAAAACTGTATCTGCACATAAAACAAAACATTGGCACGTTTTTGTAAAGGCAAACTATTCAAATAAATACAGAATTAAGCTTGATACTTCCCTCAATGGCACTTTATAAATAGTTTATCCCTTTCGACATTTAAAAAGACCATATCAGGAACAGTTAAATGTCCTTGATTGCTCTGCTTTTAAGTAAAAGTGCATACAGTTGCACATCAACCATTCACAAAGCTCTGATTAATGTGATGTCTAAGTCAGTAAGTATCAAAGGGAAGTATTGTGTTTTAAATCACTCTTTCTTTAGACAGCAGAGTTCAGCAGTGCCTTGAAGGCTGTGCTGTCCCTTTGGAAAACCAGAATTTATCTTCTTTCATTTTCCAGTAATTCAGAAATGTCAGTTGTTTGTACAATACGAAGCAATGTGAAACGGAGCAAATGAAAATCCAGAAGAGGCTGCACAAGTCCTGGGTTGGAGTACAGGTTGCTTTCCGCAGCCCAGATGCCCTGGCTGCTCTGGGTGGGTTCTCCACTGGTCAGCTCCAGTTCACTCTGAAGCAGAGAGCAGCCTTGCTGTGGTTGGAGTGGGAGCTGCTCTGGGAGCCGCGCCAGGGCTGCATGCTCCAGGGAACACCAGTGGGATGTCTCAGTGTCTCAGAGATAGTCAACTGCAGCTCTGCCAGCAGAGCTGGAAGCATTTCTCTGGAAGGCTTTCAAACAGCTGATGGAAATGTTATGGCTTAGCTATGAGATCTTTGGATCTATGAGATTCTTTGGAGTGATCCAGCCCTCAGCTTGGCTGTCTGTCGTTTCAGAAATGGAAGGAAGATGCTAGATTTGCATTTGAACACTGGCATTATTGTTATTTGTAGTTATTGACATGGTGCCTGCTGTCTTAGGGCAAGGGAGGGGACACAATGCCAGAGGAACATGTGCAACAACCTTTAGTATCTGTGAGCCCATGTCCTGTTTGTCCTCAGGAGAAGATTGGCTCTGCAAAGGCAAACCTAGAGATGGGAGGCTGCTCAGTGGATGAGCTGCCTTACTCTTACACTGCCTGCTTGTGTTCCTCTGCAGTGGGATGGAGGCTCCTTTAGCAGCCAAGACAGAGCTGGTGGGGCTGTTGGCAGGAGAGAGGTGTGCAACAAACACAGAACAGCCCAGCAGAGTGAGGCTGCTTTTTGAGACAATGAACTACTAAAAGGATACTGAAGGATGAGTTTGCAGCATTGCCTTAAGCTTTGCAATGCAGTGGTTTTCTGGGGAGATCCTGGTTGTTCCTCATGACCCTGACACAAGGCAGGATAGGGATGGAGAAAGGCAGTTTGGGAAAGGTGGAACCCAAGCTGGAGGTACACCTCGGCAGGGCAGTCTTTAGTGCTTTCAACTGTCATGCACAACTGAGCTACACAAAGAAGATGGAGCAGGGTCAAGCATCTGGCCTGACACTTGCTGTTTTTAAGAGTAATGTCTGCAGAAACAATTTGTTTTCAAATGGAATTATTGTTAAGGCTGAGAAACTGTAGTACTATAAAGTAACTCAATATCATTTACATTTTCTGTAAAAGTGAATTCTTTCTCTGTATAACAATTTCAAGGTTCACAGAAGGACAGATTGCTGCTGAGAAATGGATAATTTATCACTTTAACCTGTAATAAAGTATTAAGCAGGTGAATTTGCAGTAACCTTAACTCTGTCCCTGATGCATATGGATTATGATTTAGTCTATAATAACGCTATTAGAATTATTCAAATAATACATTCTGTTACCATATATTCTGCAAATGTGTTCTGGCCATTTGGCATAGTTACCTCTTGATTTAGCTGTCTCCCTCCCCTCAGTTATCTCTTGTCTCTACTCTGGTTACTGTAATTATTTGGCTCTAGATCATGTCTTCTGAGAGGTTGCACTGCACCCAGGAGGGCAGCACTCTGCTGTCCGAGGAAGAACGGGGGAGTCCTTTTGGGTGTTTTTTCCTGGCTGAGAGCTTAAGCACTCTGCTGGGCCATCAAAGTGGAGTCCACTATTGTGGGGGTTAGATGCTGATTAATGATGCTGGCCCGGCTGTGTGTTCATAGCAAACTTCCTGCCCTGCATGGAAGAATAGGAGATGGGGCAAAGGTGATATATTTCCCCCGTGTCACCATGACACCAACCCCCATTCTCTCCCCTCTCCTTCTCTTTGGTCCAGAGTGCACACCTACTAGACAGCAGTTTCTTTAAGCCTGTCACGGTGGTGATCCCCAAGAGCCACCCAGTTGTTTTCTTCTGTGTTTACCTGTACAATTCCCTCTCCCTCTGGATGGTCTGAGAGATCAGGGATGGCCCAAGGGCTGCCTGGGAGCCAAAAAAGTTTCCTCCAGTTCCTGACCTTGCTGCCTGGGTAGTGTGGGTGGGTCAGGAGTGGGGAAGGGAGCAGCACATGGGCCCAGGCTGCAGGGTTTGTCAGGAGAGGTGATTAACTACTGTGAAAACTCCAGTCCTTGCAAAACTAGTCTTGGACTAAAGATAGCTCCTGACAATGAGGAGTCAGTAAAGCAGCAGTATCTGCTGCACACGGGCTGAGAGGCAGTGTCCCCAGGAGTCCTCTCCTGGTCTCTTCCATCTGCTAATGCTGGGAGTACCAGTATGTGGTTAGCTATGAGCGACATGAGCAGCTAATGTACTGCTCTTCACACCTGGAGACACACTGTGGAGTCACATGTGCCCCAGTTGCCCTGGGGTAACAGAATGAGCTCTTTTTCTTTACTCTTTCACTAATAGCAGTCTTGTTTGCGACCATATCTTTGTGTTGCAGTTACAGGGCTTCAGCGATACAGTGCTGGCAATGACAGTGATGTGCTGTTGCTAAACCCATGCCTCCTTGCCCTGGCCAAAAGGTTAGCTGTTGAGAACATTAGATTTATGCACTCCAGTTTTTTTAATTCAGATGACATCTCTGAGTACACCGTTATCAGCATAAGTACTCTATGTGGTAGCTGCATTATCTGCCACAATCTTCAAACGTAGCAAAAAATACTTGGAGACAGATATTTTTAATTAGAAAAGATGGGAGCATATGATAGCCACAGATTAAAATGAATATTCACTATTCTATTCCAAATTTTCCTCTTGTTCAAACCCTCCGAGTCCATGAAAACAGGGCTATTGCTTAGACTTAGGCTTGGCTTTTTGGTAAGTGATTGCCTCCTCCCATCAGGGGATTGTGGTGCATTAGTGGGGTGCCCTCATTCTCTTTCCATGTGGATGGAGGCTGATGGCATGATCCCTGTGGAATCTATGCTGCTCTGATGTCTTCAATGTGCATGCTCTGCAAGTCACACTTTCTTGCAATGCCTCCAGACACCTTCTGCAAAAGGAATATAAACACCTATATGACTGAGAGGTTGCTACATTTTTCTAAGATATTTACTAAAACAAATGACCATAATTATCATTTTCAGGAGCACTTCAGAAATGAGATTCTCTGCTTTCCTTTCCCACCCCTTCCACCTTCCCTGCAGAATTCAAGCACCTTATTCTATTCAATTGAGCAGCACAGGTTACATCTGCCTAAGCTATTTCAGCACTGTGCTGTTTTCCACTCTCTTCAGGCATCCCTGGGGAAACTAGTTTATGTAGCACAGTACTCCCAACAAGCTACTCTATTTTACTTCTTTCATGGGGGTATGCGGTTCTGTGTTGCTGGTGGGACTGCAAGCTGAGGAGACCTGGGGATACCATTAGTTGCCATTATTAGCTTTTAGAGGAGCCCACTCCAGATCTGGGGCCGGAACAACTTCTGTGCATGCTTATTCAGGGGGGAGCATAGCTAATAGCACGATCTGGGTCAGCTGGTGATGCTCTAACCTATACATATCTTCAGATTTCTTCAGATCTCAACAAGCCTTGCCAGTATGTGTATCTACGCTCTAGGCCTTAAAGCATTTTTCTTCTGAGGCAGGCATCAGCAACTGGTAACACAGGTCTGCTTGACTGTTGTAATTAGGTGGATAAGCTCATTTAAAAATGAGTTACACGCCTAACTGTTTTGTCAACATAAGAGCTGAAAGGAGTCATTGTGCACTTTTTAAGGCTTTGCAGAAGCTGGGAATTCCTCTGTGCTCGTGTGAAAGCTATACCAGGCAGAGGATACACTGCGAAGGTTGTTGCTTTTCCCTGCAGATGATCTGGCCAGACAGTTTAGCACTTCCAGTGGTGATTACATAGCTCTATGGTAAGTCTGTATTCCCCATGAGAAAAGATTTCACTGCATTAAATTTTAACTCTAAATAAAACAAAACAGATTTAGCTCCCAAGATTTAACTGTACATATATATATGTAAAAAAACCAGAACAACAACAGAACAGAACAACAAAATATTTTGTGTAGCCATAGCTTGCATAAAATGGGCTAGTGCATGTTGCCTACTTGACTGTTATTGACTGATATCTTATGGTCCTGAGCTTTGGATTGTCTTTTGCACTAGGTATCACCCCCTTGCAAGTACCTCTCAAAATGCAAACCAAAACACAGCTGAGCCACAAGGAAACAGTGGGTATGTGGTGTCAGGAATGGGTTTTGCACAGAAAGATGTAGGGAGGCATTTTGTTACAAGCGCATCTTTTCTGTGGGCTGCACCCTATTGCTTACCATCATGGGCTTGTGTTTCCTTTTCCTTAGTAACAGCAACAGTGGTGTTTTGAACGACTTGTCCCCTCACAGTGTCCCCTCTGCTGTGGTCCCTCTCCACTCTTCACACTCACCCAAGGTTTTTGTTAATGGAAAAACAGTACTTAGGCTCTGAAGATGCTGTCTGATAACCAGAGTTTTCCTGTGGTCAGCCAGGAAAGGCTGAGAACTGATATATCTAGCTGTGATTTATAATACGTTAATATAGCCTGAAAATGGGTAATCCTATAGGTTTAAAGAAAGTGGTTATTGAAATTATGGTGCTATTTGGTGCTCTTCTTAGAAAGTATAGAGAGGAGGCCTCATGGCAGATAACACCTTACCTTCCTACTCTCTTGGTTTTCCAAAGGTCAAAACCTTTTGATTCATCTTACAATTTACACTGGAGTTTAATATCATGTTCTCATCACAATGCAACCTGTGGGCCTGCTTGCCCTGCACATAATCTTCCTTGACCTCTCTGTAGTGCTTGTTTATCATGAAAGGGGATGACTGAGTATGTAAAATACAAAGAACCTTGGCACAAATTTTCTCAGTGTTGCTAGAAGTCAAAGCTGAGATTTTTGCAAGCCCAGATTATGCAAGCAGAAATATGGCATAATCAATATTCACATTTACTAACTGCAATTGCAAATGTCTTTCACACTCCTGGTGCATCTGGATCAGAATCACCATATTTATCTATATTTCAGTTAAACTCAGGTCATTAGTACCCAACAGATATATATGGTACTACCGATATCCACAATGTTATTGTAAATTAGAGATATCCAGACACTATACTGCATGCAAATGTAATGAGAACAGCTGCACTGGGTGACACACAGAGCCCCTCAATCCTCTGTCCTCTCTCACGCAGAGCATGTAACTGATGCCTAGGAGAGAGAAGCAAAGTGCAAGTGTAAGGTAATGGTACTTTCTTGGCACAGGTTCCCAGCTTCCAGTGATTTGTAGCTCAGGGACTTTTGAACAGAGGTTTGGATCCCCTCATTAAATCATGACAGACCCACTAGATGGAGTCTGATCTCCAGCAAAGATGTGCTGGGTCAGGGAGGCCAGGCAGCACACTGGAAATTACGAAACTGCAATGGGGATGTAGCAGAATCTAGTCCTCAATCCTAGGGCTGTGGGGAAAAGTCAAGGGGAAATGTTCTCTTTCAGATAAGCATTATCTCCATCTCATTCTGCCTAAATCTGTAAAACCCTGATGGGAACCTTTTGCAAAGAGAAGTTCTTGTTGTTTCACCCAGCCTGGACACACTACTGGGTCATGGTGGGAGAGCAGGCAAGGGGCACACACATAGGCTCATCTTGGAATAATATTTAATGAAATATCTTTCAGGTTTCAAGAAGACAGTGAAGACATGGAAATGGTATGTAACACAGACTGGATTGCTTTTCTTTCTGAGAGGTTTGTGGGTTTTCTTTGCAAACCAAAAGCTTGAAAATCTTGCAGAGATACTGAAATATCACCTGGCATTAGGACAGGCCTTCAGATGACAAGAAGAGTGATACTGGCTCTGAATGTGTCCATCCTAATGTTGATGATGCATGCAGTGAGAGCATTAGTGGCCATGATTGTTATTCCATTCATCTAACCCTCAAAGCCTGCAGAGTGAATGTGGTGGCCGAGACTTCAGTAATGAAATCCTGGAAAAATATTGGTGTTTTCTGACCATGAGTGTAAACAACAATCTCCCTCCTTGTGCTGGAGGTAGTGAGTCTCCCCTCATATCTCAGTACTCTCTCCTTGTTTCTTGGAATATTCTTTTCCCCCGAAAGGAGGCAGAGAGGCTGCCTGACGATTACAATATGTGATTTATGTTCAGGCAGAATAGACATAAGTCAAATAGGAAAAAAAGTAGACAACCCTAACTTAATAATGAGTTTGACTAAATCACTTGGCTCTTTTTCTTCACATGATAGGTCTCCCACACCTATCAGGGAAGTGCTGGCCCTGGAAGAACACCAGGAGTTGAGGAAAGAGAGCTGCTTCTCCGTGTCTACCTGCTGCGTTCAGCAGCCCCTGTTATCCCATGTAGGTAGCAGCAGTGGCTGCTCCACCAGTGTGTGCCTCACAGGGTGCCAGCAGGTGCCTTGCACTGTGGCTCCCAAACTTCTCTTTTTCTCCTTCCAGGATTGTGTCCCTCTTCCCTTTACAGCCATGTGAGAGGTTGGAAAGTACAAAGACGGAGGAACAGGAACACTGAATATGCTCACCAGTGGTGCCCAGTACCTCAGGTAGTCTGTTTCCACTGTCTTGTCCTGTTCTCCTGTGCAGCAGGAGTCTGTTTAAAGTGAAAGCCATACTTGTATCCCTGGACTTTTTTGCACATGGCCTGATTTTCAAAGGCCCCTGGAAGACAGAACTTTATTCTGCTGTTTCCTCTCCCTAAAGCTTCTGCTGTGTTCCTCTGATTAGAGCATGTGGCTGTTTACCTATAAGTAAAGTTTCCTCTCTGGGCGGGTGATGGGGAAGGGTACAGATCATGCTAGTGGCTACATGTCCCTCACACTACGGAGGAGTAGCGTCCAGTGTGAGATTTGGCACTAGTAAATATTGTTTCCCACTCCCTCTTCTCTCTCCTTTTCACAGGTGTCACTCAAAGGTCTCACTGAATCCCAGCACGCTGAGGTTTCTGGTGTGTGTACCTTTCACTCCATGAGCTGTTTGACTTTCATAGCCTCATTGCTAGTGGTGCTTTGACATCACCTTTCTTCTAATACTTCTTCCTTGATACACCTCTCTCCATTGCTTTTCCCTTCTGGTCTCCATTCTGGTCTTCCTTCCACTGTCCTCCATCCTCCTTCTAACATCCTCTGACATCTGTAGCTGGATGTCACACATCATCAAAGAAGGCAGAAGCCAAAAGACCTTTTTATGTTACCCTTTCATTATTAAAGCATTACAAGAAGGAAATAAAAGGGAAAAGCAACCAGGAGAGGGAGAGGATAAGATTATCTCCAAGCAGAGTGTGAGAGTGCAGAAAGCTTTGATGGGTGTCAGCTTCCCTTCAGATACGCCATTGCTCCTGGAGAATCTCTCTCAGGGTGGAAGTTTTCCTTAGGAGAACAATGGCTTGCAAGCTGTCCCTTCAGACATGCTGTTGGTCTCTTGGTGCATCCATCTTCAGCTTTCCTTGCTCTCTTCTTCTGAACAGTGCAAGAAAGCAAAGCTTTTGTTTCTGGACAGGCTCTAAATCATTTTCAACCCCTGGATGCTGTATGCTTTTGGAGGTTTGTCTGGGCCTTTAGCAAGTTCTCATTTTACCTAGGGAGCAGGGAGGAGACTAGGAGGTACCATCATCATGTAGAAATTGGTGTAGACATTATTTCTGCTGACACACCACTGCCAGCTCTCCCCTTCTCCCTGCCCCAAGCTATTTTCAAGGATAATGAGTGGGCTCTAGCACTTCTAAAAACACAACTGTGATTGCAGCAGAGGAGTATGTTTTCTGGGTACATTGCCACCCACAGGAAATGACAAGGCTTTTTTGTTACTGTTTTTTTAAAACTTGATTAAAATCATGGTGTACCTCTGTAACGGAGACGGCAACAAGCCCTGTGTTTATGTTTGTTGTGTAATTCAAGGCAGCGTACAATATACCTAAATGCCCAGATGTGTAACTGTGGCTCAGCTCTCTCTGTAAATGCCTGTCCTGTTTTGAGCACTTTTACAATCACATCATTATCTCTCCCTGAAGGCTGGCTCCTTGTTCTCTGTCATCAAGATTCAATCTCAAAAATACACAATCAGGAAATAAAGATCAGCGGTAGCTTCAGAGCTATCAAGGTCTATGGAGAAAGAAACACAGTGTTCACCTAGTTCCAGCCCTTGGAGCCAGGAAGAAATGGCATTTTCTTGAAGCTTGTCAGAGCAAAGGAGCCTTTTGGTTGTGGGTGCCTGCAGACCACAGCATGGATGTGCCACGTTGGAGGGCAGAGGGTGATTCTGCTGTGTGCATGGCAATGATTTATGAATCTATGCCCACAGTTCTCACTAGCCTTAGCACCTTGTAGGACTGGGACCCTGAGAGAACAGAAGCCTTTGTTACGGCTCAGACACCAAGGGATTAATCTTGCAAAGTGCTGTGCTCACGCAGTGGCATCCAAGCTTAGATGTGAGTATAGATTTGGCCTGAATCCTGTTCCTGTTCCATATGTACTCCTAATTTGAGCAAACCTCTGATGGTGAAAAGACTTTCAGGCTTAGCACAGTGATCATGCAGCTCCTGACCCTACCTTGCCCTGATGCCAGGACACCATGGCTTCACTGTGTCTTTTCCACGTAGCAGCCTCCTGCCTGAAGGGGAAGGTAATTCCCTTCCTGTGGTCTCAACAACTCTAACCCTGTGTCTAAAAAGGCATCAAAGGAAGAGCTAAATCTAGGGACCAGAATAGCTCTCTCATGCCTGTATGGGAGGAAGAGAGCATCTATTTTCTTCAACCATGGCCAAATAGGAAGTGAAAAAATTCTCTTCCCTGGTTGGAGGCAGAAGGACAGGGTTAGGTGTCAGGAGTGAATAGTGTCAAGAATAATAGTGCATCTTCTCTCCTCCATCATTTTGTGTGTCTGCAAACACCCCATGGCTCTTTACCCTGAGAGGCTGTTGCAGAATGCCCCTGAGATGCTTTTGCAAGGGATCTGCAGAAACCTGGAGGAGGGGATTTCAGCAGAAGACAGGAACACTTAGAGAGCTGAGGAGAGTATGTAGTCCTACAAGGCAGAGCATGTATTTGCCCTTTATTGCTGACCTGTTGTATTTCCACTCCTTCAGTATTCCCTCGCCACATCGACCAATATGTTATTAATAAGGAAGTGAACCACCAGTGCTGCCAAACTTGAGTGATGAGTATTTCAAAGATCATGAGTCGTGCCAGAAATTCAGGAGGTCGTCTTTAAAAAAATGTGATTAAAAAAAAAAAAAAATCAATAAGATTTATGTTTCTGTGATTCTTTTTCTGGCATCTGACTCTGTAGTAACGTAACATTTTGAAGTTTCTTTCCCTGGAACTTAAAAGGAATAATTTCCTTCATGAAAACATAGTTTCCCCCCGAATCCAGTGCCTGGAGCTAGAACAGAGGAAAAAAAACCTATGCTGAATATTATAAGACTTGTAAGTACGGTGGTTTGGCAACATTGGACTACTGATGAGATCAGTATATGTACAAGCAGTAGTAGGGTAGCAGTCAGGGTAGTAGTCAACCAATCAGTCAATCTAAAGCAAACACAGAGGAACCTTTTGTGGTATTGGAATTTGGTAGGATATACAAATACCTAGCAGATTTCAATATGTTGGCAAATTCTAAACAGAAGAGCTCTGGCTCCCTCTGTTATAGGTCCAACATAAAATACAATACAATCCAGCACCAATTTCCATGCATGAAGAATCAGCGTGGGGTTTGGTATTTATGAATGATGTAACAGCACATATATTTCTGAGCACTTCAATACCAGGATGCTTTTGGCAACAAGGGGAGACTGGAGGGGATAGTACAGTGATGATGGAAGATTATGAAAGGAGGTGGACGCAGGCACCTGATCCACAATTATGTGGGAAATTTTTGCAACGTTCCCACCGGCAGTGATGTTTTTTCTGTCTGTCAGCACAACCCCTCCCCAGCCTCCTTGTTTGAACCAGCTGCTTTCACTTAGATTTGGCAAAGGACCAGGATTTTGGAGGATGTTAAGTGCAAAAGAATTACGGAAAATCCAGGTAGAAGAGAGAGGAGAGAGAGGGTCCCTGTGTGTGTGCTAAATGAGAGAAAAGCAGCAGCGCTGTGAGATCAGCCTCTGCTCAGCACTGATGGAAGCCAAGCTGCATTACACTGCGGGTGGAACCACTTGTCTGAAACAAATAATCAGTATTTTTTTAAATAGATTTTTATTGACTCTTATCTTGATGGCATGTGCAATTTTTGCTGTCAATCACTCAATCAGAAAATCAAAAACTGGTGCTGGAATGAAATCCTTCCTGTGAGAAAATTTTTTAATTTGACTAGGACTCTATCTATCTATCTATCTATCTATCTATCTATCTATCTATCTATCTATCTATCTATCTATCTATCTATCTATCTATCTATCTATCTATCTATCTATCTATCTCCAAATACATGCACTTTGAATGGTGGCAGCACGTTCAAAACTGATATGCTAACAAATCCTGGGAGATTACTCCAGGTGTGATTGGCTGGGTGAGCAGAAGGTCTGATCTGACTATTGAGTGCTTGGGAATGTGTGTATTTTGTGGTTCAAAAATGCTAGCTGAATAAGCAGCAGAACAGTTCATAATAGCATCTCATGGGAAAACAGTTCAAGTTTTACATCTAGCACCAACATGTTTTTTTCCTGGCTTTGAGTTCTTCTTTTTCCACCTTAGATATTTTACTAAAACAGAGCTATGTAATGGATTTCCCTAACTCTACTATTATTAATTATTTTCATTAGTGCCCAGGAATATCTAAGATAAAAGCCCCATTATGTTAGGTACTGCTGACACTTGTTGTAAGAGGCAGTCCCTTCCTCAGAGGTTTTGCAGGCTAAATAATCAGGGTGAGGCTTAAAGGAGAAGGCAGAGGCAAAGCCTTGAAGTGCCATTTTTCAGAAACAGGGAAAAGATATTGAAATAATATCTGTGTTTAAAGACTTGAGATTTTGGGGACCTTGTTTCACCAAAACAAGAAGGCACGTTAATTTCACAGTCAGAAATGATGCAGGGAGCATCCATTAAAATTGCTTCTCTCCACCAGCTTAGTAAGGGCATTCTGCATGCAGCAGGGGTCACTGTCACAACAGGAGCCGCCCCTTGAAGGGACGCCTGTGAGGCCAAGGCTGGCTGGTGGTTCTCACCACAGCTAAGCCCAGTTCAGCACATCTCACACCAGCTCTTAGCAATGCCCTTCCCAACTCTGATAAGCACAGCATGCATACCATCTGCCTCAGTGAGGTATTTTAACAAAACCAGTTTTCCTTTGCTGTTAAATTTTGCCTTCCCAGTACCATTTGTTTTGAACGGAGGCTTTTCAGAGCAGGTAGCATTCATTTTTTTTGTTGTGGGAAAGTGTATTTTATGCACCTGTCTTGTATGCAAAATGTCTACACTACTTCAGCTCAAACTTTCATGAAAAAAATTTACTCTGGAACAGAACTCAGCGTGAAAAACAAGAGCCTGCACAGAGGCTGCTGTGAGCGCCAGCCTGGTAAAGCCCAGGGTGGGGAGGTCTTGGTGGAAGAGACACCCCTTTACCTATATCCCGGGCCTCTCGGCGAGGCGAGGCCTTTTGAGGAGTTCCCCCAGTCGTTATGCAAATCATGCCTTTCAGCCCCATTTGCATAACAGAGGGGCTGCGCAGAGGGACCGTGCCCCTCCTCCCCGGCTGCTTTAGCACGTGTGCTGAACTGTTGAACTGATAACCGGTTTTCAGTGAGAGCCTGTTTGCTTGTAAACCTATTAGACTCTGATATCTTAAATCCTTTAATACAGCATATTATGTTAAAAAATTCAAAAACCTTATTAAGTTAGTTACTATAGCAGGTAGCCTTTTGGACTGCAATCAGTGAGGAAGATATTAATATGGAGAAAGGCTTGTTAATTTTACTAGAGAGCCAGAGACCCCCTTTTCTTGCAGCTAATAAGTGAGTCATGCAGGTACCTATTTTTTCAGAAGCTACATATTTTTCCCATCACAGGCAATTGAACTGCCCATATTTTATTAAGCCACCTGTCTGCTTGATGTGTGTGTGAATTGTGCTGTTCAGTATACTTTAAAATCCTAGCTTCCAAAAGCAGAAGTAAGAATAAAGGATTTGTTTACTCATCAATATTTCCATGAAGGATGGGACAAAATTTTCTAAGCAGCACAGCAGTATTGCCAGATATTGCTGTCATTTATGGAACTGAACATAGTTTGTATCATATGAACAGAGTTAGTAGGTGTAACAGAATAACTTTTATCCCATGATATGATCTGAATTGTGTATCTGAGTCTCTGATCCTCAGGATTCATTAGCCTTCCACTCATCTACCCTCGACTTATTAGCTGCTGCTGTACAGCTTTGCAGCTGTCCCCAGCTTCGGGCAGGGGCTGTGATGGATAAGGCTGCCTCGTGGTGAAAGGCAAAATGCTAATACTTTATCCAGTGCTTCTCTGCTCTCAGGGGGGAGCTGCAAAGCCCGACAGATACCTGATAAACTCGGCTCTGCGAGATTGATCAGGGCTCTGTGCAAAGCATGTCTCATATTCCTTACCTTCCTCTTGGTCAAATGTGAATCCTTTTTCTGCTATACCTTCTCTGCTAATATTTTTTCTTTTCTTTCAAAAGTAATATGAAATTTTTGAAGATATAAGTGATCATCACCTTGTATACCAGCCATCCTTCAGCTAGAGAGGTGATGTGAATATATAACACAGTAAAATGCAAGTCTTTGCAAATCTTAGATGTTGGCCCTCTAAGAGGATTTTGGAACTGAAACTGCTGATTTCTCTGTTTTGGCACTGAATAAATAAAGAACAGTGGTATGATATCATTCAGTTTGTGCTACTGCTTCTTTGCATCTTTAGAAACAGATATTCCTTTTCATGTCCTAACCTGACACTGCCTCCTGAAAGGAGAGCAGCTGGGCTTCCAGGCTTAGGCTGGCAACCCCAAGGCAGCTATGGTTAGAATGAAGGCTTCGTGTAGCTGGAGATGTTGGACACTAGCACTTCAAATCTGACTGTTTATTATTTTGGCTAAAAAAAAAGCTGTAGGGTGGTACCCAACATCTGTTGTCTGACAATACAAAGACTTTGAGATTAGGTCCCCTACTGTCAAATTAAAAGATGTCACAGCCACATGACACAAAGCGTGTAAAGTCACTCTGCCAATTCAAGTGTATCCCAAACATTTTGCCAGGTTGTTTCTTTGCTGTGCCAGAAGGCCTGTTGGTCTTCCTGCAGCTAGAGTGAGCTGATACCACATGTTCTGGCTAGCACATAAAATTTGTACTTTTGGTCAGCCTGGTGGAGATCTGGTGCTTTGGCCTGGGGGGCTGTGGTCTGGACTGTTTATCACCTGGGAGCTGAAGTATTAGACACATACCTGTGAAAAGAATCTCAAGAGAGTCTAACTCAACAGTAGCCCCTCTCTGAATGGAAAAAAAAAACTAGACATGCCAGACTCAGCAGAGACCAGTCCTTTAGCTGGTATGAACTGGCTTCTGTAACCACAACGTTCTGTGCCCTGCAAAAAATGATGACTGGAGTTAAAACATGTATGTTTTCCCTAAGCATGCTGGGGATAGGTACTCAGCACTTGACCCTTTGAAGACATAAACTGGTCTCTCTTAGCTGAAGGCAAGAGTAAGCCACTTCTGTAAGCTGCTGGGTATCTGGCCTTCCTTATTCTACTTTGCATTTTTGTCAAAGAGAGAAAATCAGCCAGATATCACACAAAGCATAAGAGAACATTTACAGCAAGGGCATTGCTTTGCAGAGCTGAAATCCACATTACTACCACTAGAGGCAACAGTCCTGGTGAGTCAATTGGCGGGGAGCAGGAATCATTCTCTGCATCTGAAGTCTTTTTATTTCACTGTTCAGATAAGAAACAAAAAATCAATTTTTTATGAAAGTGCAGGCATTGTCACTTCAGTGTTCAGTTATAAATTAGGCTTTAAGCTAGATTGATTATTTCAGCAAACAAATGCATTGCACTTTTATACTTGGTGTGTTTAGATCAATTAGATACTCCTTATTTTAGAATAAGAATTTCTTTATGCTAGGAAATGCTATATAGCCTATTGATTAACTGAACTCACTTATCAGATATACGTGTGGTTGGCAAGAGCCACTTAGTGTTTCCTGAACAGAAAAGAGAATTCAGCATTTTCATGTGGCTTCTATTAGTGTCTTCATTAAACATTCATGTAATTTTCTTTTCTTTCCCTTACTTGTCTAATAAATATACCATTAGGGCCATTAACTGCCAAATGTTAAGTTGTTTAAGTGCTGTAAGATATGCCCAGCAAATTGTTGGCTCCTGAGGTATTGGTTTTCTGTCTAGATATCTGGTATTCTCACAGTCCCTTGAAACTCCAGATCCAATCATCTCTGCAGCAGAAGAAAGGTAATTGAAACATTAGGCAGAGCTCAGTCCCCAGGGGAATGAACAAACAAAAGATAGGAAAGCTTACTGTGGCATTCTACAAAAGTGGGTATATTCTGTTTTAGGGGAAAAAATCTTTACTGTTGGAATCAAAAAACTACTGCAGCTAGAATTCATAATGTTATTGGGGTAGTGGAAATGGAAATCATATTTTCCCTGTTAGTTGCTCAGATATGGTGTAATAAAAAAGCATAAGTAGCCTGGCAGGTAGACAGACACGGCTTGTAGGAGCTTTCAAATCCACAGCTCAGTGCCCTTCTTGGTTTAGGGAAATCTGGAAATGTCAACCCTTAGATTTTAAGAAAGGCATTTATTTCAGATCATGCTTAGCCTGTGCAAAGCACTTGAAGTTGTTAAGAAGGATAGTCCCCACATGAAGGAGCAGGTGGATATGTCAACACACATTAGGAAAAGAGGACAAGAGGTGATTTATAACAAGTCACCTTGAGTCATTTTAAGAAATAGGGCTGCTGCTGCTATTTAGGAGGACCATGAAGTGAGAGAGAGTAGACTCTTGCAGGTAAACGTGGACAAAAGAAGCCCTGAGCTGTCTTTATCACAGACTAGTAAATAGGTGGATAAGGCACGGTTAGGCAGTGGAGACTCAGAGATGTCAGGTAAATAAATGGAGAATGACAAGGGACTCTGGAGGTGGCTCCAGGAACAAGGAGTGAGATGGTAATTAGGGAGGCAGCCAAGGGAATGGTTGAATGGAGTTGATGGCTTTTGGCACAGGCCAGCAGACAAGAAGGGGAGGTTGGAGCAGGAGAAACCAAAAATAGAGTATGTTGGTCACTGAAGGAAGATTTAATGAGATTGTTATCGAGACAGAAAGTACTAGCAAAGGGTGTAATTTCCAAACACAGACACTAGTTGCCTGCTGACTCCTTACAAAAAGCTGAAGCCCTAAATCCACCTGTTACCTGTGGCTGAGTGGATGATATGGTCCCAACAGTAGTACAGCAGGATGACAGCTTGTCTCACCTGCAGCTCCACCTGTGGTGCTGTTAGCTTAGCAGAGGCTGCACAACAGATGCAGTCAGGAAACAAAGGTGGTTTTGTTTAGAGGTCTGCCTCAGCCAGTGATTGTCACCTGAGGTTTTCCAGGTGACACGGAGCAGCAGTAAGGCTCCCTGACTGGTGTCACATGGAAGCTTAGCTGAATTGGCCACAACAGCCTCTTGCCATTCAAGTGTCATGAGCTCCTCACAGGAGTTCAAATTTCTCATTGGCAAAAGATAAAACATCAGTTTTTGTGATTGCTTTCTGTTTTAAGGCCATTCTGCTTTTGTTGCTGGATGCCCTTTATGTCAAGTGAACTACACATTTGTATTTACTTCTTGAACATTTCAGAAGACATGGTCCCAATACTGACATGAAGGCTATGAGCAGCTGTCAGTATCTCGCAGGTCTTTTGGGAACAACCTAGTAGGTGGGTCCCTGCCTCACCTCGCTTTGGTGACTAACAGACAAATGGCAGACATATTGTCTTTTCAGGTAGATGTTTTATGACTGGGTCTGTCTCTTTGGGACATTATGTTTCTAAATTCTTCTCCAGAATGTACCTCAGCAATTTATGAGCAGAGATTTTGCCTCTGTCCCTCCAGTGCTGTTATGCCTGTGCACAGTGTCTTGTAGAGCACTCCCAGTTCTCTGGGCTCTCTGTTTCACTGTTCTGTTTTCTAGTCTAAAGAGCATCTGCCCTGGTAAATGGCATGTACCTCAGCAGCACATTACCAAGCAGAGGTTGCACAGAAAAGTCTGCCCTGCTTAGGATTTGAGAAGGCCTTTTCCTCTCATATTTTGGGGATGCTGTCAGCTTTGCAACTGCTCTCCTGCCCACAAAACACCAAGGATACTCTTTGGCAGACTGGCTGTGTTGCTGGGAAGAGGAGAATGATGTCTTCACTTCTCTGCTACTGTGTTGGTGTTTATAGGAAGGATATTGTCCCAGGCTTCAGGCATTGTTGCACTAAAAAGTTTCTAAGATCCTCTAATTTGTTCAACTTACAAGGTCCCCTTTATCTTACAGAACAGGGATAAAAATATTTTTCATTTGTTGAAGATACAGTCCCCTTTATACTCCAGTTTATCTGTAGCTAATTATGATTGTGTTGACCAAAAGCACTCCTTGGGAAGGAAAGGGCTTTACTTACTTATTTCTCTCATTCTCCATGCAGAAAATCCTTCTGTTTAAGGGGTGGGATCCCCTGCAGCAGACCATTTTCCACCAGTCTTTACTCAGACATGAGTCAGCTGTTGCATGAAGTCAGCAGGAGCCTTTTCAGCAACTTCAAACAGCTGCTTGATCAGTTGCTGCCTGAGTGTGCTTGCTGAATAGCAGGGAGCAGGAAGCCTTTTGCTGCCTGTGCTGGCTGGACACTGACAAAGCAAGCTGACTTTTACAACATACTTCCCTCTCTGCCTTTAACGCTCTTGTCATGGAAAGCTACACTGGGCACTCCTGTTCAGAACGTACTAGGTATGTTTTACTTGATCTGTTTCAACAGCAAAGATGTTCTGCTGCATCTGCGATCAAAGCCACACACAACAGAGCAAGCTGGGTGGGAGACGGGTGTGAGGGATGCAGTCAGGTTTGGGTGCAGAGGGATGTGATGAGGCTGTTCCCAAAGCCCTGTGAGGAACAGAGTGCCCCAGGTGTCATTCCCCTTACTGCAGTTTGCTGACTCTTTTGTCAGGTGTGTTGTGCAAGCAGCATTTCAGAGAAAATCTCTGCTTGTGATTAGAGATTTCTAACGTCCCTAGCCTGTCATTATTAAAGGTTGCAACCTACCTTTTTAATGGGAGTTTTTTTCATCAGTTATAATTATTCAGCAATGACTAATACTTAGGAATGACTATTTAGTATTACAAAAATTCCATCTTTGCATTTCCTGTGAATAAATAAATGCATGTGGGAACTATAATGATCTTGTGCCAGGAGATCTCTATCACCATGTGCTGCTGAACTACAGAGCTGAGTTGAACACTGTCATGTACATAAATTAGATTCACAAGCAAAATTTGGCACGTGTGACAAACTGTTTCTTGAAGAATGCAGCCTGATAAAGCAGACACAACCCCACTGGAATAAGGGGCAGGATGTCCCAATGCACGTACCACTTAGACTGCATGTCTTGAAGCTATTGTAATGTAAGTGGCGTAAACATTTGGCCAATACAGGAAGTGGGCATGTCTCCTGCTTATGAACCCCACTGCAGTTTCTGAGTTTACTTGGGAAGGGCTGTGGGATTGGTTTCCATAGGAACCATGGGGCAATGAAGGAAAAATGCTTACCTGAAACCCAGTTGCATAATTTTAGTACTGCAAGACTGTAGTGAGGCACAGGGTGCAGACCACTGGCACTGGTCAGACTCTTTAAAGGAGGCTAAGGCATCCTCACCACTCCTGCAGCATGGGAAGGCATGTGGGACCAGTGCTACAGGCTCCAATGTGGCTGGGCTGTGCAGCCTGTGATGGGAGAAGGAGCCGCAGTAGTGTACACTCAGACATTCGGAGGCATCTGCAAACCTGGAGCATTCAGCATGAGCTCCCAGAGGCGTGATTTACAGAGCAGTGTTTGGATAATGGGAGCATTGAGCACCTCCTGAGAACTGATCTGCCTGGGTATGCAAAATACAGGGGTGTGCAATCCAGGCACATAACCCCAGGTGGCCTTGGCTGCTTTATCTTTGTGCTTTTTGTTCCTCTGTCTTCTCAGAAAGGCAACTGCAGCTGCCCCTCTTCACTTCTCTCTGCTTTTCTTTGACAGCCAAAGGGGAAAGGCTCACACTTTTCACTTTCATGGCCTTGAGTGACCAACAAACAGGTCTTTGCCTCACTTAGCTTTAGGGCCCAAGAGCAGGCTGCCAGTGCTGACTGATAGAACATGATAGTCCAATGTGAGGAAGACACCTTGAAGTGTATGATTTTAATGGAGCATGTGAGGTTCATAAGGCCTGGTTTGCAATCAGATACCATCACCTTCCATCCCCCACTTAGGCCTGCACTGATTCTGGCATTGGAGTCCCAGGGATATTTTTCTCAGCCTGCACTCTGGACTAAAAAATGGTAAAAAGAAATTCCTTGTCATCTATAAACTGAAAAAAAAAATTGGCATTACCGTCTCTATTTAAAATTAGCTATTTGTTTCTGCCAAGTGTTGTTACTAAGGTTAAGATGGTCCAGCAGCTTCCAGTGGCTTTCAGGACAGGACAATGTACTGCATCTGAAGGCAATAGCAGCATTATGGTGAGCTAAGGGAAGAGAAAATTTGCTGTGTTCAAAGGCTTCAGAAAGGGATGAAGACCTTGTGGAATGTACGCAATAGACAGTACAGTGTCATATTTGTAAGTCATAGGTAATCTCTGCCTCACAAATAGAAATTTGTAAGGATGGCTAGTTAAATTACTTGCTTTGTTGAGAAATGGTAACATTTTTCAGGGCTGACACTGAATTCATAGCAAACTACCTTTGATGCCTAAGAAATTATTCATGAAGTTGAATTTCTGGAATTTGTTTACCAAGCTGGACTTCTCTGGATGTGATGTAAACTGAGGAGTCTACCACAAACTTAGCACTTCTGATGCAGATTGGTCTCAAAATACCAGACCAAAATTCTCTGATTCCTAGTCTTTGAGCACCAGGAAAATAAAACTGGTTTAAAATCCTAGCTCTATTTTTTAAAATCAAAAAGAGTCACTCGTAATTTTTTCCATCCCTTTTTAGTGGAACATAGGTCTCTGAAGGATATTAAGAAAGAGGTGGCAAACTACAGTTAAAAATGAAATGGTGGTGTTTGCTGCCATACTCATCAAGAAAGTGGATGACTGGGAGAGCTACTTTGCTAAGACTAGAAAGTAACGAGTTTTTTGAAGGCCATGTTTCTTTAGGTTCTGTAAAAGCTGACACATATATATATTGGAACCTAAAAAAAATGGTCTTGGTAAAATCACAGGATTCTATGCCTATGTTTTCTGCAAGCGCCTACAGATTGGGCTGAACTATAGCTGAGAGGGACACAGTTCATGCAAGTCAGAAATAAGAGAAGTTCCTGGTCCCTCCTAGGTCTTCCTCTGCTAGGTTGCTGTGTTTGATGATGCCTTATTAACAGCCCTAAATTTGTTGAAGATTCTTTTTGGATAAAGGCACCTCTGCTTGAGGTGAGTTAGTCTGAGAAGCTGTTATCAGGATCTATGCTGGAAACTACACTCATTGACCCAGGCAGCCCTGTAAGTTGCAGGTAGGCCTTTTATTTAATCTGGCTACCACTGGTGATGTCACAGTACCTTGGCTCGTTTACTTGCCACTATGCTTCCTGCCTCTGCCTACACAAAAATCTCAGTGGGAAAAGAGGTGACTTGGGCATGAGAGAATTTGGGCTGGACACTGAATCTGCAGAAATCCTATCCTGATGTTTGGCAAATGCAGTCATGTTATCAGAGTGACTGCTTCAGCCCTTCTGCCCTGCTTATATGTCATGGAGTTACTGTCTGTGCATGGGTAGCAAGGCACTCTTCCTTGCATCCTATACTTTGCTCCAGCAGGAGCTGCGTGACTAGTCATAGATGCATGCCTAAATTTGGGGCTCATCATTACGTGATGAGACAATTCTGCCTAGCATGTAGCCTGATGCATAAGCATTTTGTTTGGGATCCTAGGTAGGCAAGATTTCTCAAGGGGAAAGGTATTTAAAAGCATTTGTCTGCACTGAGTGGTGAAATGTTTCAGGAAATACAGCATATCTGAAATTTCCTACTGAATATGGAGTACAGTGCCTTTTTCCACAGTATTCTGGAACAGTTTTTGAGATTGGAGAAAATAGATTTTGCATGTAACTTATTTTTGAGTATTATACATAACCTGCATTGATATACACACATGAGGCTACAGCACATATCTGTAGTATTAACACAGAAAGTCACAAGAAGAGTGCATCACTCAGAGGGGAAAAGAGGAAATAGAAAGCACTCCGGTTAAATGGCAAAGAGTATGAATATGTTCATACCAAAACTATTTTTTAGGAAATGGAAATCTAGCTCTTGTAATGCTAATGGAGTGGAAACTAACTTCTTATATCTTACCTGCCAGAGGATAAAAGGAAATTTGAAGAGCAAGTAGCCAAGGATACCAAGGGCAATAATAAATTATTTGAAGCATATCAGAAATGTGAAGTTTACAAGACAGTCAGTGTCTGTACTAGACCACTAGAGTGTGAAATGGTCAGTCACTTTGCAGGGATGCTAAATGATATTTTTCCCTTGGCTTTAAAGGCAAACTTCTTTAGAAAATATGTATTCTGAGTTTATTTTCTCTTACAGCTAGTAGTTAGTAAGCATGAACTATAGAGGCAAAGATGTCAAAAAACCTCAAGAAATTACATAGTATTAAGTTACTAAAATGAGATAATTGAGGCAGGGGTTATATATACTAACAAAAAAAGGTAGCTGGCTGTGGCCCACCTGTAGCTGTAGCAGTACCAGAAGGTGAGGAAGAGATCAGAATTGTACAGTCTGAGCAGGTAAGACAGAAGAAATGTCGTGATCTTCACTTTCCATCTGGGGAACAGAAGCAGAGGGAGGACTCCTGGGCCTTTGCACAGCCCTTCTCCTGTGGGGCTGAGGATGTGCCTGGTCCCCTGCACGCCCAGCCCTGCCACTGCCTCCCTGTGCTGTAAACTGGAATGGCAGAATCTCTTCTCCCTGAGACTTCCCCTGCTCCCTCCCCAGAACTAAAAACCACTTCCAAAAAACCCCTTCCCCTTCTGCTTACCTCAGTACTCCTGAAGAGCCTCACAAATCCTGACAAATCAAATTTGAGGCTTTTTAATGTCGAAACACGTTGGGTCTGGTGTTTTGAATGATTGACCAATTCTAATATAAACCAAGCCTTGGGAGCTCCTGGACTTTCAATGCTGCAGAATTACTTGAGGTAACTAAAGTATTAGAGGTAAGAGACCCCACTACTTGTTACCTTTTTCATGTTTTACAGCCTTGTAAATCATACATCCTCATACAACATCTTGTCACATCAAGCCATTAATAAAAGGGTGGCCTTTGCTGTCTCAAAACACAGTGGTGAGGACCAGTGCACATGCTTGTTAAAAAAGATGCCCAGTATTGAACAGTGCGCACTGCATTTAGTGCCAGGAGGAAGGGAAGAGAAAACACTAAAGGCAGAATTAGAAAGCATCTAAAAATGCATGCAAGAGCTGGGAAGGAAGGGGCCAGTGGCCTGGTGGGGTCCTTTGGAGAAGGTAATGCACCATGAGCAAAAGAAGCAGTGCTGATGCTTATTCAGAAGGCTTTGATCAGGGCTTTTAGAGGAGTAGAGGCAAGCTGCAGGGGTTTTGTTTTAGATTAAAAAGTGGTTAAAAGATAGGAAACAAAGTGCAGGCAAGACTGGCCCATTTCAGCACAGAAAGCAGTTGATAGCGATGTGCTCTAAGGAGAAGCGTTAGGGCAGGTATGCCTCAGCATGTTTAATAATGACCTAGAAGAGATGGGGAGTGCTTAGGTGCCAAATTTCCTGATGGTACAGAATGATTTAGATTAGTGAGGCCTGGAGAGCATTATGAGAAACACCAGAAATCCCCTAGCAAAACTGATTATTGGGCAACCCAATGGCAGTTGAAATTCAATTTAGGGAAGTGCATTGCAACTCGGCAGTGCACAATGAAAAGGAACAGTTGAAGCAACCTGAACATACTCATGGGTTCTAAGTTAGTCACAACCACTGCTCCTGCCCAGGGAGAGACGGGAAAAGAAAAGAGTTTTCACTGTGGACAGTCCATTTTGCAGAAACAGGGACAAAAATTAATGATCTGTGTCAGGCGTGCCAGGAACAGAATAATAATCTGAAAATTCAGACACAAACCCATAAGTTCATCTTTGTCTTGAAGCCTTTGTTGGAGTCAGGAGAATTCATCTTGCTGAAGCCATAAAAAGGATGGGTGCAGGCAAGGTGGGTAGCAAACATGACAGACACAGGAGAAAGAGGACTGCCTTCTACAACAGATTTTAAGACTGAGGGCTGTAAGACAACCTCCTCTTCTGCCTGTGATAGAGATAGGGTAAATAAAAGTACAGGGTAAAAACCACAGACATCAGGAGCACCCAGAAAGACTTGCTCAAGCAGTCTCCTGGGCTGACTTTGCCTGGCCAGAAGAGCTCAGCCTTGTATCTCCATCTTGTCTGATCTGGGGAAGGTAGCCATGACTGCTGTCCAGGGTGCCCTATCACCCATCTCCTACAGCAAGACTGAGCTCACCTTTGTAGGGCCTCAGGGTAGCACTTACCAGTCGAGGGCTCGTCTGCAGGACCACAGCTGCAGTTCTCCTACCCTTCAGGCATAAGCACCCCTGCTGCTTTGAACTGCCTTTCCAGAGCACTCCAATGACCTAAGAAACAGTTCAGCCAAGTAGCTGCTTCTACACAGCAAGCTGGCATTCACTTAGAAAACTCTAGTTTCATCTTACTGACATAAAGATGCCATTTGGAGGCCCTTTTTGCAAAATCCCTTGCCTCTGCCTGTCCTGGATGGACTGGATCATTAAAATTGTGCAGTCTGGGTCCTGGGGTTACTCACTGCATCCTCTTGTCTGGGCTCTTCACAGTTCTGAACAAGACAAGTAAGCAATTTCCTCCCTATTGGCACCTTTCTACACCTTCTTGTTAAATAGCACACTCAGAGCTGTGTTGTTGCTAAGGTGCCCCCATTAGTGGCAGGTTAGTGGACAGTGGAAGCAGTCTGACAGATACAGGCGGTCTGAGATGGTTGCAGGGTTGCTCAAGGAGCTCCCTTGGGCTGCATTGGTGGTGATGGGAGTTGGAGCAGCCTTGGTTCATGTAAAGCAGGAAAGCTGGCTTCTAACTTGTTCCCCTGTGGTTTGAACAAGGGACTTTCTGGTTCACTCCACAGACCAGGCACATCACTGAGTTCCCTCCCCTATGGTAACAACAAGGGTAGTCCATCGCAATGAAGAATTGTGATCTCAGCTGGGTATCACCTTTCAGAGCTACGTAAAATGCTTGAGGTAAAAATTTCAGCTGTTTTATATTTTTTTAGTATTAAATGATCCTAATTAACTTCAATTTAATTGTTAAATGTACTGAAAGTATTTCAAGCGTATTATTAGGATCCCTATGCAGTGGACATGACCGTGAAGGTGTTTTATGGGCAGCATTCCACATAGGTGTTTTGCCGTATGAGTGGATGAATGATGTTCTGCTTTCCTCCTTGTCCTGACAGTCCATGAAGAGCTGAATCCTGTATGAGGATGCAATGGACTGATACAGGATTTACCCTGTGGATATGCTGTCTTGGATTGTCCTGGCTACATCACTGCAGAGGAGACTGTGGATAGCAGCCTGGAGGCTTGTCTTGGTGATGTGGTATGACTGCAGTCTGCGCTCAGTGCATCGTCATGCTGGGTATCCACAGCTCTGGTTTCTGCTTATTTTCTGCTGCTTATTTTCCTTTGACAATTCCTCGCAGCCCAAACTGTGATAACTGTATGAAATGGGCAGTTGTCCAGGAAGATTTCTCTGTGTGGAGGCTTGTAATGGCAAGCAGACAATCCGATGCAGGTCTGTTGTACATTGTTTTGTTGCACAAAGTGTGATGCTCACTGCATGAAGGTTTGTTGGCAGGGTTTGTAGCTGACGGCTTGCATTGATTCTAATAATGAAAGTTACTTTTGGTGAAAAACAAAAACAGAAGCAGTGAGGGAGAAAGTAAACAAGACAAATTCAGCTAAATACTAAAAAAATATGTCAGGAAATATTTTCTCCATGAAACATCTGTTTTCAAAACTGGCTTGGTGCATCAGAATAATGGGACCAACACTATTCAAGCACAAATGTCGGGAGACAATTCACAGTCTAGAATAGGAGTGCTGGACACCCATGACTCCCCATGCCCCCACTGAGGAAGCCGGAGTTCTGCTCTGTGTCAGGAATGTGGCATGCTCTGCAGGTCCTCCCCTGGTGCTCTGCTAAATGATCTGATCCCAATTAATTCCCTGCACCCAGAGCTGTCCTTGACCCTGGCTGAAGGCTAAAGGTACGGGACCAATTCCAGACACTGCCTTTTCTGGCCTGACAAACAGATTATTTGAAAAGGCAGCCTCTGCTCATAGTTCTTTTATGTTTCTTTCAAGCATCAGATATTTGTGTTTCTTTATAGTCTGTTGTGTAACATGGCTCATTGCTGTTTATATTCTGATTTTGCTTTCTAGAGGGTCTGATCAGATGTACTGTTCTCAGTGTTATTAAAATATGCTTTAGAATTAAATTTGGCTTCCCCTAAAGGAACACAGGAATTGGGAGGGGTTTATGCTTTGAGCTGGGTCATACAAGGCAACTTCTCAGCACTTTGTACATTTAGCAGGTTCTGAGTTCTGATTCTTGTACAAGAAAGTAGTAACCATCACTGGTACTAAATGCTTCTGTGATTGAAGACAAAGAATTACCAGTGGGTAGCATGATTCATCTCTACCTTTACTGCTGAATATATGGGATGAAAATAAAAAGCTTCAAAATCATATATCCTAACCTATCAAAAATATTTTTTAAATATCAATACTAAAATAGTATATTCTGTGCAAAGTTCCCCTAGAAAAGTAGGTCAGCAGTTTCTATTTTTAAATTTATTGTTTTTATTTTTTTTCTGTAAAGCAGGAATTGGGCTGTGCTTTGCCATAGGAAGGAAAAGCCAACCAAGTAAAACATGGGACAGAAAAGCAGCTCATTTTTACATTAAACACATCCTAGAGGTCTTCGCTACCACTTAACTGTGCTAACAGTTTCTCATTATCATGGTGGCTGATGCAAGAGCCATTACTTCATTTTGGCTCAGAATGCATTCTGAGAGAAGACATGAAGGAGATGACACCAACACAGACACCCTGCCCACAGTGGAGTGGCCTCTGGAGTATAAATTAGACCTGGACTCTACCTCAGCCCAGCTTTTCACTTTGACACTGATGCTTTTATTCTGTTGGATGTGTAGAGGGGACTGTGACAGTGTCCTGCGTGCAAAAACCACACTGAACATCAGTGGATTCGTAAGAAGTGTGTAAATCCCAAGACAGATATAATCTCTTGCAGATTGTCTTTAGGGCAGGTTTCCCAGAAAACTAAGTTATGCCACTGTCCCAGGCCTATGCTCCTGACATGATGAACTTTGTGGGCTGAGAAAACATACCGCCCTGCTCTGCTGTGAGCCTGTTGTTTTCCACCTGTGGTGCGGAGCTTGCTCTGCTTTGGCTGATCCCTCCTCCTCACTTATGCTGCTCTCTGTGGCCCTGGCCCCCCAGTGGCAATTTGTCTCTTTAATGCAAAACCCAAAATATCTTTCAAAGTTATAGCAGATGTGGAATGAGTGCAAGCTTGTCTCGTGTAGCCAGCTTGAAGCTATCTGCACTGATCTGTCTGACCACTACACCTGCTCAACCTCTGTGCCTGTCCCCCTCTGCATTTAACACCGGATTAAGAAGTAGAGTGAATTGCTTGTAACAGCCTCTGTTCATCTCCTTCCCTTCTTTCACTGCTACCATTTGAGCTGGCTGCTTCTCCCTTGCTCCTAGGCTGGCCACCTCCTGCCTTTTCCACCCATGCTAAACTCCTGGGGTCTACTCCCAGCCTCTGTGGTGAGGCACAGACATTTGACTGGAGCTCTGAGAGGGATCACCCTCAGGGGCCCATAGGCAAGAGATAAATCAACAGCATTAGACAGTCAGCATCACTCCAAATTCACTGAGACAGTATGGCTGCAAATTACAAAGAGCCTGAAAGATCTGGCAGGATCCTCTGCCGCAACAGGTTCTCTTCCCCTGCTATGATCATCTTGGTTACCTCACTGGAAAAAGGCCTCAGTGTCTCAGACACCTAGGACTCAGACTTGAGACCTGGCTGAAAGCAATGGATTTGCTTTTTGTCAGCCTCAGTGAGCCCTTAGCCATTTTTCCAGTGCAAAACCCTGTATGACACTCAGCTCTTTACAAGATGGGCTCACTGCAACTCCATTGCTTTCCAGCCTTCCAACCTAGACTGGTCTTAGGATAAGCCTGATCTTTTTTAAAGCCCGTTATGATGCTGGTCTGAGCAGTGCCTTTAGCTCTATTGTTGATCTTCACCTCTGCAGCTGCACGCCTCTGGATGTGAGCTACATCCATGCATCCTGCTGCTGCCCTTTGTCCCTTGGAAGCAGCATTTTGCTTGAGATTGGACCTTGCTCTCTTTCAATATCCCTCCACTTTCTTTGAAGCCTTTGATTTGGTCTCCATCTTCCATGGCTACACCACACACAGATCCCAGGATTAAAGATAAAATAAAAAGGATGGGAGGAAGGGAAGGGTAAAGAAGGAATGTGTTGGTTTTGATAAAGATCCATAATCAGGTGGTTGGTTAATGATCAATAATCATACAGCATCCATTGTCAGGTGGTTGGCTCCATGCACTTGGGGAACTGCAGGTGTAGATGACAGCAGAGAGGGCAGAGCTCTTCACTTCAATATGAACTATTAGCTGCACCTCCTGCAGTGAGGTAGGGTTGGCTATGGCTTGTGTACTTTCTGTCTGTGGGGTTTTGTACGCAGAGCTGTGGGTTTCTGTCATGTGGCTGCACCATGCTACTGCATCTAAGTCCAGACATCAGTTCTGTAGCATTCAGGAAAAGCAAATGCCCAAGAGATGTGAATTTGCCACAGCTTACCTTCTAGTTTGTCCCTACCTTACAGCATACATTTCTGTTCAGCAGCTCAGTTCCTTAGCCTCTCTTGTCACTTTCTCTGAACTAGTTAAACACAAGCAGTCCTTTTGGTGGTGCTGCATCAAGTGCCTGGCAAATGAGCTGTACCACGAAAGAGTAAGCCATTATCAGCACTGGTCAGGGCACAGCAAAACACTTTAACTTTACAGCAAAGGACATTTTAGTTAATAAGAAATAAAATCAGATAATTATGATAGTACTGACAGGCAATTATAATGCTGATCTCTGGTCTGGGTGGCAGCAACTGCCTCCAGACTATGGCATGATTTTTGACCTCATTGAATAGGTCACAGAAGGGCAGAAAAAAAGCCTTCGCTGCAACCAGGAAATTACTTGACTCTTCCAGAAGTGCAGTGCTGAAGACACAGGAGTCAGCCATCACTAGAGAAAATCCCCTGATGACTGAGGCACTGACTGACTGTCATGTTAAATAACCAATGACAAAATGCAAGCCAGATGAGCTTGGAAATTCTTTATCCATTTGTACACAGGTTACTAATCAAGTGGATGTAGAGCTTTTGTTGTTTAATCTTTGAGGGTGAGACCCTTGTAAGTGAAGCTCTGTTCTCCCTGGGAAAAAAATAAAGGAACTGCTGGGAGAATGATAAATGCAATGTATGAAGGCAGCTTCTCGGCTGATTGAGTGTTATTTGTGCTTCATTTTTCCCTTCCTGACTGCAGGGCCATTTTGAGTTGCAGAGTTCAAGTGCAAGTAAACACTGTTTTGGAAGCTTAAACCAGGGAGTTGTTTATCCTCAGCTGAAGGCCTTAGAGCCTCCCAGTTCATGTGCTTTCTCTTGCTCCGAATGAATTACACTAGAAACACCTGACACTCAGTTTCACATTTGGTATTTAACAGCCCTGTGTGGAGGATGTGCTCTGGTATGGCAGTGGCTCATTTGGTTGAAATACCAGCTCAGAAGAAGGATTCCCTGCTCAGCCCAGCTGATGGAGGTCACAGGACCATTCCCATGAGATTCCCCAGCACTGTGTTACACAACAGGTACAACATGAAACTACATAGTAACCTCATGCTTTTCTTGCTTGCAAAGCAAGTGTTAAAAGCAAAAAAAAAAAAAAAAAACAAACCCAACCCGTTAACACAGGCATGTCTATTTGGAGTTTTAATTTTGATCCTGGGACTTGGTTAACTTTGGGAGCTTTAATCCCTTTCTAGGAACACCAGTATTGCTGGCAGGAAGACCCTGAATAGCGTGATGGGCTCTTTATTCACCATCACTTCTCTTGGAGTGAGCAGAAGGGTTGGAGAGAGGGCCCACCCCTGGTGATGTAGCATCTTCAGAAAGGATTTGACTAGTGAGAAGCAAGGAGGGGAATGTATGGCATGGCTGTTTAGATCTGAGTTTGAGGGTTAACAAAGGAATCCATATGGAGGAAGGGCAACTAAATGTATCTCCTTGGGAGCATACACACAAGGCCTAAGCATGTTAGGTATGTGAAAGCCTGAATGGTAATCCTTAAAATATCTTTTGTCTAATCCTGATTCTGCCAGCAAGTTATTCCTCAGTTGTGCTGATTTGCTAATCAAAGCTAGGTTATTTTAACTACCAATGCTGCAAAACTAGTCCCTTGTCAAAATATCAGATTTGCCTTATCCTTTCTCCACACATAATCACCAGCTATACCTACTTTGTTCTTGAGGTATAGGAGCTGTTACACCAATGATTAATGCAGTGTCATCACATTGCCAGGGAAGACCTGGCAGTATGACTGCCAGGCTAAAGCATGACAACATGGCTCTGGAGGTGATGGTCAGGGGCATGGGGGCCAAGGCGGTGCCTCCTCTATCCGTCCAGTGGGAAGGAAGGGCTTGAGGAGGGTTCATGGATCCTGTAGGTCAAAATTTCTTGTGAAGCTTGTGTCAGCAACAAGTTATGATTAGGACTGAAGAGATGGGATCTGCCTGACTAAGTGGGGCAGAAGTATCTTTGCCAACAGGCTGGCCAGTTTGGTGAGGAGAGCTTTAAACAGAAGGGGAGGGAAAGGATGACCCCCCTATTAAGTGAGGAAGTGGTGGCCTACTCTGGCCAGCAAATGGTCCAGGGTGATGTGGGCAGGAGAGACCTTCTGATCAGCAAAACAGGAGGGAAGTGAGGTCACCTCAAGCATATACATACATATAATTAAGTGCCTACCAAGCAACACGATGGGGAAAGTTCTCACACCTCTTCTGAGAAATCAGCATAGCTGGATGCATCTCTGTGTATGTACAGGGGGAACAAACAGGAGCAATGACTCGGCATGCAGTTGCAGGGCTATGATCTCACTGGCATCATGGAGACGTGGCACAATAGCTCACACAAATGGGGTGCTGCCATAGATGGGTACACGGTTTTTTTATGCAGGATACAGAAAGGTCAGGCAGGGAAGGTGAGGAAAGGGACCGGCCCTATATGTGAGAGAGCAGCTGGCATGCATAGAGCTTTGCCTGAAGATGGGTCAGAAGCCAGCAAAGAGCTGATGGGTCTGGATTAGTGAGCATATCAACATGGGTGAGGTTGTGGTAGGTGTCTGCTATCTGCCAGATCAGGAAGAGATAGATGAGGCCTTCTTCAGACAACTGCAAGAAGGTTCACCTCCAGAGGCCCTGGTCTCCGTGGGGAACTTGAACCACTCTGATATCTGCTGGAGTGACAACCAGCAGGTCACAAGCAATACAGGAGGTTTCTGGACGATAAATTCCTGAGGCAAGTGCCTGACAATCTGAAGGGAAACGGAAATACTGCTGGACTTGATTCTGATAAACAAGGAAGAAATGCCAGGCTGGACAGTCTTGATTGCATTACCATGACATGTTGAAGTCCAGGATCCTGGGAGGAGGCGCAAAAACCAATTGGAGAATCACAACCCTGGATTTCAGGAGAGCAGACTTTGGCATGTTCAGGGAACTGCGTGGGAGAATTTCATAACACGTTTTCCAGAAGAGCAGAAGGGTCCAGAAACGCTGCTGAATATCAAGGATCACCTCCTCCAAACTCAAGAAACTCAAGACTCCAGCTGACAAGCAGGAAAACAAAGATGACAGGACACCTGCATGGATGATCAAAGAGCTACCTGCAAAGTGTAACCATAAAAAGGAAGCACTCAAGAGGTGGAAGCAGGGGCAAGTGATCTGGGACGCTGTGGGAGCATGTAGGAATGGTGTTAGGAAAGCCAAAGCCCAGACAGAATTGAATATGGCAAGGAAGGTGAAAGGCAAAGGGAAAGATTTTACAAGTGCATTGGCAGCAAAGGGACAACTATGAAAGATTTGGACACACCAGTGAGTTGGAACAGGGACATGGTCTTAATGGACATGAAGAAGGCTGAGATACTGAACACCTTGGTCTTCAGGAATTCCAGGGCGCTGAAACCAGCGGGCATATGTAGTGCAAGAATGATATATCCTTGGTGGAGAAGAATCAGGTCAGGGAATATGTAAAAAGACTGGAAATGCGTAAGTCCATTGGCCCTATGAGATGCACCCACATGTGCTGAGGGAGCTAGATGATGTCATATGAGGTCACTGTTGCTTATCTCTGAAAGGCCATGGTGCCTGGGGGAGGCTCCTGAAAAGAAGAAGAAAGCTAGTGCCACACCTGTTTTCAGGGACAAGGTGTATTGTGAACCACAGGCCAATTAGCCTCACATTTATTGCTGGGAAGATGGTGAAGCACCCAGTCCTGGAAACCATTACCAAACATATGAGGGACAAGAAAATGATTGGGAGTGATCAGCATGGGTTTACAAAGGTGAAGTCATACCTCACCCACTTCATAGCCTTCTGTGATTAAAAAGGAGACCATTAATGGGGGCAAAGCAGGGGATGTTCTTTTCTATTGAGTTTGGCAAGTATTTCTGCACTGTTTCCCATAATACCTTCTCTGACTGATGAAGTAATGATACAACTGATAAAGTATGGACTAGGTAAGTGGTCACTGAGGTGGACTGAACACTGGCTGAGACGCCAGGCTCAGAGGATTGTGATCAGTGACTCAAAATCCAGCTAGGCTAGGCTCTAGTGGCTGACCCCAGGGATTGACACTGAGTCTGATATGGTTTAATATGTTCTTTAATGACCTGAAGAATGGCACAGAGACATGGACATACTGGAGTGAGCCCTCAAAAATGGCTGAAGCACTGGAGTACCCAACATACAAGGAGAGGCTGTGAGAGCTGGGATGTTTAGCCTGTAGAAGAGAAGGTTCAGGAGGATCTTACGAATGTGTGTGCAACACCTGATACAGACAATAAAGAAAACAGAGCCAGAATCTTCTCAGTGGTCCAGTGAGTGTCTTCCTTGGGCTATGTCCAAAGTGAAAGCCCTTACTGACTTGGTTGGGTTTGGGAAGGGATACAAGCTCTACCTGGTGTCTATTGCAAGGTGAGAGCCTCAAACCCTTAGTAGTTTCCTCTGTCTTTGCCCAGTGTCTCTGAAGTCAAGGAGGGTGTGTGAAGAGTCTCACCAGTGAATGTCGGGGGAAGGATGTGAGAGGGTGCCATGACTCTTTTCTGACTTCACTACATACGTATTGCCTGCACAGAGCTTGCAATGAGAGGTAATTGGAGCACTTGACATGGCGATGAAGAGCTCCTTTGGCAGGTCTTCCAAGGGAAAGGAGTCCTCCTTGACTAAACTTCACTTGCAACAGCTTGGCAATTTAGCATCCGGGTTGATGACAGTAGCTGGTACTTGTCTCTGAAAAAGTGTCAAGTAGATTTGCCTTTAGTAATATATTTGAACAGTCAACAAATGATGGTGGGGGGGACATGCCGGTCAGATAATACAATGCCCAGCACACAGCTGGTTTCAGCAAGGCCAGGACTGTCACCCCAGTGTTCTTACTGCCACATGTGCCTGTGCCAGTCTAGAAGAGGGATCTGGTCTACAGAGGCACTGCTGAGACCTGCTGCACCTCCTGCCAGTGTGAACGTGGCAGCAGCAGATCTCTTTCTCTGCCTGAGGCTGGTGAACTGCTCTCCACCAGCCAAGAGCTGTGTCTGGAGGCATGTATTGTCTGGGGAACAGCACACCAGTGCAGGCTGCAATGAATATTACAGTCCTCATAGTAAAGACTATGAAAGGGAAGGCTGGCAGTGACGTAAATGGCATTTCTTGTCCACAGAGAGTACCGGTAAATCAGAAAACCTGCAAAAAACAGAAGGGCAGTGTGCCGGCTCATCATATCTGTGATTTGCTCTGAAGTTATTTCATTACTGGTCTGCAAATGTGACTGCCACAGTCAGTGTTTGGTCCTTCTCTGGACAGAAGCCATTTTCTTGCCAGTGGTTTTTTCCCGCCTGTTGCTGGGAAGGAGCAGGGTCTGTCAGATCATATGCTTGCACAGAGTCTTGCAAAGACCCAGCCAGCAGTGTACACCCCAACAATGCAAGTGCTGGTGTGCACTCAGCACTGTACGCCCCAGTCTGGTCATCCTCTTTCACCACACTGCAAGTCCAGAAAGGCAACCTCTCTCCAGTCCCCTACAGACACTGAAATGTATTTCCTCAAATTTTCCACCTCCTTGGCATCAGTGTTAGCAAACAAGGAATGCAGCTTATATCTATTTTTGCTTGAATCCTCCAAAAGGGTATTAGGCAGTTATGGCTCTGTGCAAGGTACCATATCCTCCTTCAGTCTCCACTTCATTCTGTCAATCTTATGCTCCTGTGAATCTAAATCCGGGACATAATTTCAGGCTGAAAAATATCCTTTATATATTCTCTCTCCCTCCATCTTGGGGATGTAGTTATTCTTCTTTCTGAAACCTTCTCCTGGGGTCTCTTTGGCCATTAACATGGCATGGGGAAGAACTTGGCCACCCACCAGCTGCATCATGATTACTGCCTTATGAGTAGGACCAGCTGCTAAGTGGCCTTCAGGCCCAACAGCTCCGGATTCACCATGTCCCTCACTTGCAGAATAGCATCTACTGTAAGTTGTCTGGCTCAGGTCAGTCTGGCATTTCAACAGAAATAGAACTGGACTTGAAAAACAAATTGGGACTCGTCATGTCTAAACACAGCCCTGTTTTGTCACACTGCTCTCAGCTGACATATGAGCAGTGCCATTCCAGGTGGCCACTGCCACTAAAAAATACCTGCAGAGCTTTAAAAGCTATACAGTTTTCAGATACTTCTGCTAATTTCCTTTCAATTTCAAGAGACATTTGGCCACACCAGCTTCCTTTGGTGCTGGTGTAAGAACTGTAGGTGGCTGAAGACCTGCATTTCTCCTCATCAGTCTTTTAAACAGAGAATGTCACTGCCATTGGAGAATGACAGTATCTCCTACTGCATGTCCTCAGCTCCTGCAGGAAGACTACTGAGGTCAGCAGGGCAACCTGTGTGACTGGTGATAGCAGAAGAGTGCAGGAGTAGGTCTGATGGTGTCCTCAGACCAGGGCCTGTCTGAAAAGCCTTGCCCTGTTTGCAATGCTGTCCATCTGCAGCCAGGTCTGTTCTGGAGCAGCCATCCTTCCCTTTCCCTGATGGCACCAGAGGGCTTCTACAATGCAAGTCTCCTCTGTATTCCTTCCAGAAAAATCTCCCTTTCCCAGCAGCCTTTTAGCTATTTGGAAGCTTTGAAAGTCCTCTTCTGGATAGGTTCTCCTGTGTGTGTGACACTGAGAGCAGGGAAGAGCCTTGTAAAAAATTGACCCTTAGCTGCATTTTGTATACTATGGTCGTACCTTAAAGTGACTTAACTTGGTTATTAGAACCAGATTGTTGCCGTAGCTGAGCATTTGGTACAAGGTCATTTTATGAAAAATTTGTTCTTTTGTTTCTTAGCAAATGTACACTGTCATCCTCAAATAAAATGTTCAAGAGAAAGGTGTATCAATTCTATATTTAGACAGGTACACAAAATATATAGTCGCCAGTGCTTCTCTGCACCATGCTCCTAAGTGGCTTCATTTTTAAAAAGGACTGTAAAAGGTAAACAGGTGAAGAATTTTCTTTCATTACCATGCTGAAGTAATTTTCCCTTTTCCCCACTCTGGTGTATAACTGGTTCAGTTATACAATGTAACCTTAATTATCTGACTACAAATTTTTTTTCAGATTCTCATGACTCAGATGAACATGAGCCTGCTGAGTCTGCAAATACTACAAGACAAAGCTTGGATAGTCTTGGAACTGTAGTGGAAAAGGGTTTGGGCTTTTTTTTTTATTTTAGGACTTGTTTGTGTTTTTCCTCAACAGCCTGGGAGCTCCAGTTAGCCAGGGTTTGGATAATCAAGGTTTTCGTGTATGCAGTGATTGGGAGGCTGTATGTTTATCGTAGGCCGTACAGCCCCCCGCTGCAGTAGCAGCTCCACAGAAATCTTCCACTGTGTTTAGAGGGTAACTGTCTAACAGAAAAGGTTTTTAAAAAATGAAAATGGTTGTTTCTGGGCCTTCTGCTAAAATAAGCTGCATAGGCAAAAACTGAAAGCAGTTTTGTGCCCAGAAAGCTGATATGTTTTCTGTGTTGTTCCATGCAGCTCTGTTCGTGCTGCAGACCAAAGAATTCAGCACTAGCAAGTGACAAAACTTCCTCTGCCCTGCTGCCTCTAAGCCCATCCCAAAGGATTCACTTTAAGGGCAGAGGATGTGAAGACAGGCTATTCCAATATTTCTGAGGACATCAAACACATACACCAGATCTATTTTCACTGATGCTTATTTCATGAAGCAGGTGAGACACAGACATGGGGTACTCTAAAGAGGCTTTGCATGCATATGTAGGAGTATCAGAGCAGAAATGTCAAAGTTTTTTACCAGTCAGGGTGCTGTGAGAAGCCTGGCAGACCCCCACTCAGCAGCACTACCCTTAAATAGCAGATGTGATGCAGGCAAGCAATGCCTCATTACAGAGGCCCAAGTAAGTGCAGATGCAGTTTTCCACTTAGTAGATGTTACCTGGCTTATGCTCTTATTGTCCATAGAGTTATTATTGCCTTTATGGTTTAAAAGCACTCCTTGCTTCAAAAATTGTGGATGGGAGTGTTATATACTGTCTTTGATTCTTTTTTCTGCAGGGCTCTTTTATTCTCAGTTTAGTGTCTCAACCTTGTCCTAGTGTAACATTTCTCCTAGAGGGGTGGATAGATTATTCTTACTCTCTGAAGAGGCATTTGGCTGCCAGGAAACATAGACAAATACCCCTTCAGAATGTCACATACATTGTACTTTTGTTTCAAAGTAGAGCATTAATATTGGTCTTTCATTTTTGATGAAGAAGTCCTAGTAATTGCTTCTGAGTATGGGATCTTAGTGTACATTTGAAACACTCTTGATTACATCTCACTACAATGCAGTACAATTAGGTATAGACAAGAGCATTCTGTATTTGATAAGAAACATATTAACATTAAGCTTTCCCCTGCCATATTAACTTGCTATCCATCTTCCCTCTTTCATCTCTTCTCTCCTCTCCACATAACCCAGTCAAAAAATTAATACCAGTATAGTCCTTAAAATCAGCAATCACACCCTGTGGTGTTTATGTCAAGGTTTATGTCACAATCCTATGAAATGCAGTGGTTTGAGGGACCTGAAGACTTTCATTTTAGGTAGTCTGTAAATAATACAAATCATAAAGTCAAAATCCTTCACAGTGTTCTGATAATATCTGTTGCTTTGTAGGTAGCCTTTCAGGCTCCATAATGCTCCAGCTTTTACCAAGTGTGTTACAAGATTGTAAAGCTATTGTGCCTGTTGAGCTTCTGTCTGAATTATCTTGTGGAAATTTAATGCAGCAAGCATTTGCCATATTCTGCCAAACACAAGATGATGTGAAGCTGGGGAAGCAAACAGCAAACTGCTTCGCTCCCAATCACAGAGCAGAGCAAAGTAGCTATTTACTCTCTGTTGTCTGAGTGATGGTTTCAAGCACTTTGAGGTTTATATGGTTATCTTCCTACTGTGCAGGGAACTGCAGTGATAATATCCAACAATGTTTGCAGAAGCAAAGCATGTTCTTCCCTATATGAGATAGGAATGCAATCCTGTGTTTGTACTTCTTCAGGTTAGCAAGACCACTGGAAGCACAGAAAACACCCCTTCATTTCTTCCATGATGATACTTGTATTCCACCAGGAAGCTTTAAAAAGGAGGGGTCTTGAATTTGTCTCTGCAGAGCCTAAACTGCAGGGGAGCAGTGTGCAGCCAGCAAGGCACCTACTCTGGTGTCAAGCCTTCAACTGTGGAGCATAACTTCAGGCCCCCTTTATTGCAACAGGGAATTGCCCTCAGCAAAGTTGCAGTGGGTCTGCTGTAGTGTCATGTGTCACAGATGAGACAGAGTGAATGACAACCTGTAGGGAACATGGATGCTGGTGTTTATTTAAAAAACATGGAGATTAGAGTTTTTACCCTTCTTGATATCTCACATACTCATTACTTGCTCTCCTGGCATTATATTTGTGAGGTTGCTACAGGCCCAGGATGCTTGCACAGAAAGTCTTGTTGGTTTGTGCTGTGCTGCTGCCTGCAGTTACCCAACTTGGGCATCAGCAGCCATGGTCCCTGATCAGCTCCCTGCATTTGTTTCCAACTGCCTCCCTTATGTCCAGAATCCTCCACCACTTCCAGGATCTTTCCTCCAGCCAGGATCTCTACCTTCCTCCTTTCGCAGCCCCCATCTTCTTTCCAAGACCACCTCTTTTTGGGAGCATTTCTTTTTGGCAACAGTTCTCTTTTCTGGAGACCCTAGCACCTGGTTTTCCCAATTCAAATTGTCTACCTGCAGGAGCACAATGTATGATAAGACTCCTAACTGGTGGTCCTGCCTGATATCTCTCTATTCATTGGACAACTTGAATGTGCCTCTTTTCTTTAGTCCAATGGCTACCAAATTTACAACTAGTCTGGCCTGGTGGTAGCTAGCAACTCTCAGGTTTCTGGTTGAGCACTCAAAAGACCAGTTACAGTTTTTCACACACACACCCTTACACACATACATCCAATTATTTGCCCCCGTGACACCATACTACTGGCTGTTCATTTCTCACCACACTGCAGCACCTATCTAACACCCAATTGCTGCACCAACAGCTCCTCAAGGTGCTTGGTTTTGCTTTGCATGCGAAAAGGTCCTGTGTACATCTGCCACTACCAGCTAGCAGTGTGCAATTAGGCGTAAGCACCATCTGGACAACTCTCTAGGTACCACTGCCTCACTGCAGGGCACCTCAATGCCAAATGCTGCCTGACTCGCCACTTGCTAACGCCATGGAAAATCTGCTGAGGCAGAATTACAGCTAGTACAAGGGAAAACATTGTAGCACAGCAAATACCAGAGGAGCACAGTGCCACATAGCTCTGGCAGGTTTACGCTTTCTGTCATAAGGCAGTGTGTAAAACAAGGTGGTGCTTTTAGTTTCCTCACACTGTCATCACTTGTCACAACATTATACCCTAGAGAGAGCTGGGGATGAGCAGCAAATGCAGCAACGATTGTCAAGAAGCTCAGAAGGTCCTTGGGGCTGAACCATAGCCAAGTGCCCTTTCATGTCATAGAACTAGAGGACTGAAAGGGAGGGCCCTGAATAGTCACCTAGATCACCCCATGCAATAGGTCAGGATCAAACCTAGTTACATTTATTCTGACAAAAGTGAGGATGTAAATTTATGTATAATCTGTTCTCATGGACCCTGCATTAACTCCTAATAAGAACTTTTTTCTTGTGTCTAATGGAAGTTTTGCTGCTGAAATATTAAAGCTATGACTTTTTGTTCTCTCTACCACGGCTAAGAAGAACAGCTTTTTCTTTCTTCTTGCAAAAGACTCTTAAGATTTTATGTGATTTGTAGGGTCTTTCTGTTCCACTATCTACAGGGGGTGGCCAGCCCTCCATTCATGCTGTAGAAGGTGATATGAGTCACAGTGACATTCTGAAAACTTTACTGGTATGAAGATTTTTGTTTTCAATGCTTTTTCTGTGTAATTATTTCTTTAGAAAACTAGGCAAGATACTCATTGCACTATTTTAACAGAACTTACATTTTTGATAAATGTTAATATTAAACTTGCATTGTCATTGTTATCCAAGCCAATAGGTCTGTGCAATTTCTTTCAGGTTGTTCAATATCTCTACGAGAATTGCTGAATATAGCTTAGAATGAGCTGCTACAGCACAATAATACCCCATAAAGACTCTGTCATTCCAGACAAAGGGCTTGGTTTTTCTGTAGGAGGAAAATGGTTTGCAGCAGGCTCTCCAGTCTGCTTCCTCCTGTAGTTGTTCTTTGTGCACACGAAGTTAAGCTTTGTCTTACCGAGTTTGAAACTGAGATTAACTACCTCTTGTTTAGGACAAGTAATAGTGATTCATGTTATTGTAAGTTACCAAAAGAATCCAACTCTATGTTTCTGAGCATCAACTTCTGCATGGAGACATCTCTAAATAATGCTTTCTTCATATTTAGGTGAACTTACTTCTCAACAACATCTCCTTAGGAACCACAAAAAAGATATAAAAAATACCTGTTCAAGAGTGCATCTGCATTGCAGATGCTGGGCTTTGTCCTTGTGGCATTGTTTCTTATAAACCACAGTTCAAATATTCAGTTTTCCTCTTGGCCTGAATTAATAGAAGAAAGTAAGTGCTTAATGTCTTTCCATTTCAGAACTTTGGATTGCTTATCAATAAAGTGACACGCAAGACTGGTTAACATCATTCCTGAAAACTGTTAATAAGAACTTAGTTACTATTTTGGAAGCACCTAGGAAAGAGCAAGGTACATCTGATAGTTAACCAAAGCAGTCAATTACCATAATAACATAACAGCAGTGTAGCTACTCCAGTACTATTGTAAGAGAACAAAAACCCCCCCTTGGAAAGAAGGGGTATTGTGTATGTTTAATTAGCATGAATCTAGACTCTTTTTGATCAAGCACTGTTTTATGTTTTAATATATAACCTAAGCTTCGGGATGGGATATCTTCACCATCAGCAATTATCCGTTTAATCAAGGGCAAGCGTTCCTTTTAGAAGAAAATTAAGGAAAGCTGGCAAGAGAAAATAGCCTAGATTGTACTTGTGTAACAGGCAACCATATATGAATAAATAGGGTTAGGGTACTTCATCTGTAAAGACCACCAAAGACCTCCAAAGAGAGGAAGGCATTCACAGAAGAATCTGAAGTGGAGCAAGAACAGTGACTTAATGCCATTATGCAACCTGTGTAGATTAGAATGAATATGTATTAGATAGGCAGAATATGTATAGAATTATTGTATAAATATAATGAAGTAGCCGGCTTCGGTGTGCTTGATTTCTGGAAAACCACCAAGCACTCAGGCTTGCGCAACCCTGAAATAAATTAGCAATGTCTCTCCTGAGTGTGTGATTATTGACTCATTGCGCACCGGGTGGCGAATCTGCTTTTCAGACAACACTATGAGAACTCTGATCCTGCTTTAGGAATCTTTGTTATTGCATAGATTATGTTCCCTCTAGCCATGCTAAGTAGCATCTGATTCATCAATTGGCTGAATTAATTTCTAGGAAACAGACTAAAGGGAAGGTGTGCAAGTATAGTTCAACAGTTCGAGAATATTTTCACTGCAGAGCATGATGGAGAACCCAAATGCAATGGATGTGTCAGCTAGCAACTAATTTGTCATGTTCTTTGTAATTATCTCAAGATTTGTTATCATTTTGAATATGTGGCTCTTCCAAGCCTTCAAAGAGAATGGGTAGTTGCTTTGTACAGTCTTGAGCAAAGATAACTTGGGAAGCAGTGAAAACAGCACACACCAGCAGAGGGGCATTCTCCTCTTGTTGAGTTACTCTCTAAAGGTTACATGAGAACCTGGGGGTGGTGTGGTGGATGGAAGAGTCTCTGCCTTCAAGGCAGAGGCAAGTGCATGGCAGTGACGTGTTTCCTCTGAGGCAGAGCTGATTTCATGGGGTGGGTCGCCTTTCTTTAAGTACTTTGTTCCTACATTCCTAATAGCCACAGTCCTACACAAAGGAAGGAGGAGTTTATGCACACACAGAAAATTAAGAACAGGTAGGTTTTGAGCAGGACCATAGACAGCATTTCCTGAGTTACCATGTAGAACAAAATAATATAGCAGGCAAATATTCTTGTAGAAGTACCAAGCTCCCTTGACAGAAGTACAAGAAGATGGAGTGTTTTGTGTAAGGCAGCAGAGGTAGGATTGTCCTTTCTACTCAGTTTTAGCTGGATTATAATTTCAAGGTTTGGCCTCTGCACATCATGAAAGATGAAGAAATGGATTGAGTCTACAGAAGAGGTACCAGGGAGGTAAGTGATACAGAAAACACAAGGGACATGGGATTCCTATTTTGGGGGATGGTGGGGTAGGGTTGGGGGTGAGGGAAGAGGAGTGCTGGCCACTTCCCTGGCAGTTTCCACAAAAGGGCTAGACAAACACATGCTGAAGTTGAATTTATATTCCCTAGGAAATAAATTAAACGACCTCCAGAGGGATCTTCAAGCCTTACAGAAGGCTTTTCAAGCCTGCAGAACCAAAGACATTTTCATTGAAAACTCCATCCTTGCAGAGCATCTGTGGGAGCAAGTTATCTTTGTCAACATTTAAATACAACTCCCAAAGACAGAAAGACTGTACTGTCCCAGCACCAGCATCTCCTCCTTCTCACAGAAGGACAAACATCTAGAATGACAAAGGCTGTTCTTCAGACTTGACAGCGTGACCTACCCTCTGGGTACTTGTTCCCTGCTTTAATGAAAGCAGAAGTAAAATATTAGATTTTTCTCCCATCCAAGTCATTTTCTCTCTCCTTTGTATCTGCTTTCTTGCAGACACAGTGTACCTGCTGCAACTGACAGCCCATCCAAACTGCTTGTGCAGCCAGTGCTTTCCCAAATAGGTGGGGTCATCCACCCCATCACAGAGAGACAGGCAGTACTGGGTCACTCATATCCACCACCAACATGCTACATCTGGGTCCAAGTACAGAGCAGAGCTTTCTGTGTAGGGGTTGTGTTTGTGGACAGGTAGTGGGGCAAGCAGAGTTGTCTCCTTAGATGCTATGTGTTTTCTCTCTCAGAAGTATGTTTAGACAGTGTTTCTCATGAGCCCAAGCATCTCTTCTGGCAGGTTTCCTGCAGAGGCTGCTGAATCAGGAATGTCCAGGAGATGGCACTCTAAATGCTGGCAGACTGCAATCTGAAGTCACTGCCTAATGATAAGCGTATGGTTCTTCCTTTGATCTTCATTGTGGCTTTCAACTCAAAGACTCCCCAGGACAATCCCAAATGACTGATAACATGAGCAAATTAGATGGATAATTGAAATAGTAATTAAAAAGCAGGCCCTGATCCTTCTCACATTCACAGCTGTGCAAATCAGGAGGAATTCCAAGGAAGTCAGTGCAATTATTCCTATTTAAATGCTGTGGAAATGAATTAAGCCTACTGTATCTGGGTCTTTTTACATCTGCAAAGAAGCAGGCTAACACTTTTAGAAGTTTTTATGGCTCTAGGAGGTCTTTAACAAAACTCCAGAGTCACAGAAAGTGGAAAGAGTGAAATCCACAACAAACATTCAGAATCAGAGAGAAGTCCAACATCCGGTACTACAATTGTAGTTTTCAAGTGGCTGGTAAAAGTGCCACTAGCATTTAAAATAGGAAGATCTAACACCACTGCATATCTTTTTAAATACACATACAATGCCAGTTCTAAGCACACACTGATGTGTAGGATGGGGAGATAGTTTTGCATTTTAAATCAGATTTGTCCAAATTGCTAGGTTTTCTGCCTGGTCTTTTATAAAAAAAAATGTTTATGGATTATTTTGCAATAGCAGTGAATGACATCCATTTCTTATTCTTTTCCCTTTCTGGCTGTATAGTGTCATGTATATGCCTTTTAAGGTCTACTTTTCTGGTGCAAGGAAAGACACCCACATCAGTTTCCACTATAAATAGAGAAGGGCAGCATCAATCCCTTGTGTGGAGATTGCAGTTAATAAACATACCTATGTGCTGAATTTGAACTATGCAATAAGATTACCCATGCACTTAAAAATTAGCAAATACTATAGTTTGGGGTTTTTTTATTCAGACAGTAATGTTTACTACTAGAGTCAATCATAATGATAATTTACAATAACTACAGTGTAAATTTGGGGTTGTCCTGTTCAGGGACAGGAGTTAGACTTAATGGTCCTTGTGGGTCCCTTCCAACTCAGGACATTCTATGATTCTATAAGCACGGATTTTTCAAAGAATGACACAGAGGAAGATAAAATGTTTCTAAAATATTTGCTGTGAGATTTCAATTTTGTGTACTTCAGCTAGAGATCAGTTTATTGAAAGGAGAATACATCTAGCTGGCCTCCAAAGACAGCAGTATCTAGAGACTGCAGCGAGAGGCAGCAGCTTGGAAACAGGAGGAAAAAAGAATCAATAAAGGTGTTTAAAAAAAAAATCTGGCACTGCCACACCTCTGTCACCTTTTTTTAAAAAGTTTAACATGTGATCATATTAAACTTTCACTGGCCTTTCACCCAGATTGTTTGTGTGTTATATGCAAAACAGGGGAGGTCTTAATTCGAGGAACATATAGTACATGCTTTAGTGGAAGGCAGGCAGAAGGAGGGGATCAGGGACTTCCCTCCCTTTGTTTCCTAATCATTCAGTCATAGCAAGCTCTCAGCAGCCCTGGAAAGCGTAGAAAGTCACACTGCACTTCTGAAATGCAGAGAAAATACAGTTTTCAAGACAACTTTAGTGCATGAGGAGATCAAGAGAAGCACTGGGTGAGTGCTCCCTAAGGCTGGGTGAGGCCTGCAAGGGTCAGGGTGAGCAAGGCTCCTGTACAGCCATCTGTGTTCAATATGTTAACACTCACAACTATAAAAGATGATGTATTTTTAGTTTTTAAACAGAAATTGTGAGTCTGATGAAGAGCACAGTTTTTCCACTGAAAGAGAAAACTCTAATGTGAGTTAAATAATAGATGTTAATAAATTATGAAAATGAAATCTTGCTATTTCAATCAACAGTCACAACAGGCTCATCTCTATTTTCACAGCAATAATAGGCTTTCATGGTGATATAAGTGGTTTGCCTCAAAGAGCTGATTGCATATTTTAAGAATAGGTAGGTCAGACCTGCAGACAGTGAGACAATGATAAGCCTGAGTCAGAAATGGCTTTTCTTGGAAAGGAAGACTCTCTGATTTCAAGTCAAATTCAGTGTTGAAGAGAATCTAAATGATGGCGGCAGCTAGCCTTATTTCTCAGTAATATTACAAAAAAGATAAGTTCTACAACTTGCTTGTATAGATTGCACCTGACTGGGAGGTAGTTGCCTGCACACTAGCCATGGAACAGCTCCTACATAAACAACAACTCTCCAGTCAAAATGCATATAGCAGAAACCATATGTATTAAGAAAACAACATATGTTTCTAACTAGGTACTTGAAAGTAAAAATAAAACTCTTCCACATATTTCTACAAGGAGATTTCTATCAAGATACTCTTTTAAACTGAAAAATAGTTCATACTGCAGTTCATACTGCTTCCACATTGAGATAGGCACAAGAAAAGTTGGTGAGCAGTGAGAGGATTTATAGGACCTGGCAGTCTGGTTGAGTGAGGCATAGGGGTTATGACTTTTGCTCTTGACACTGACACAGGTTTTTTTTATTATTTTAGTTCTTTCACATGCCTCTCCACATCTTTGCTGCATGTTGTGCCCTTTACATATTTATATTGCAAGCTGCTGAGACCCAATGAACATCATCTGCTAACCACAGGTTGTCCCTCCTGACTGGCTGATCTTCGCTGACAGACAGGTCAGGAGGGAGCTTGGTGCTTTGTCTTGTTTTCTGTATGCTTACAACCTCCAAATACACCCATGGCTTAAGTTATAATAGTCCAAACAGTTCAGCTAAGTGCACTGAATTGCCAGTTCTAGCCAAACCTTCCCCAGAAATGTAAAGCACAGTTGCCAGTTCATTCAATTTCTTGTCTTTGTAAAATGTTTTGAGGTGCTAGGATGGCAGCCAAAGTGGTGCTTCTACAGTCAATGAGATACAAACTGCAGAAAGCAGTAATTCGAGAACTTAGGCCCTTGAAGAACTTCTGGGCAACTAGCTCTCTACCTGCTATTAAAAAGCTTGTTCAAGATAAAACTGGAACCAAATTTTTGGGGGGTGAAATACATTTAGTAAGATCTCGTCACATCTGAGAAATTTAAAGTGGAAAGATGGAACCAGAGGCCCACAAACCTCTCTCTACTTGGCATTGCATCCCCTTCCCAGGGCTTGCAATATATTGCAGAGGCTCCTGCTAACCAAATGTAGTATTCCTCACACACCTGGGGAAGCATTCTTGCGTGGGATCCCTCTGCACAGACTGAGCCGTTGACTGGGGAGCTGACATTTATTCACCCTTCCTTCTACTTACAGTGTGCTGTCCAGACACAGTTTTAACACTCAGGAAAACCCAGCTTCCTCTCCTTCTAAGGTGGGAAAGATGCTAACACCGCCGCATCCCTTGCAGCCTCTCCAGAAGGGAGGTAGCACTCTTACTTTTTCCCAAGGACTAACTAGTGGGGAAACAAGTTTCAGCCTGAGGGGCAGTTGCTGAAAGGGGCAGCTGCAGCAAAACTCTAGCCTTAAGATCATGTGGGCTGATCCTTGCTAAGGGATGCAGCAAAAGCAGTGAGAGTAAACACTAACCATGGCTAAACTGACCTGTATGTGAGTAACATGATGCTGTTGTCTTGATGCACCAACAGCCCAGTGAATGCATTGCCTAAGGTCTCTGTGAAGTTGGTCCATCTCCTGAGGGGCAGTGTCTTGCAAAGTATACTAAAACTTTTGCTGAAGGGGCAGTCACTCCTTCCAGGGATCAGGCATAGCATCCCATAGGAGCTGGATATCAACCCCCAATGCACAGAGCTAAATACAAAATGTATTTCCTTGACCCAACTTTCCTATGTTTGCATGTCATTTGTGAATAGCCATCATTTCCTTTCTGTTGCTTCTATATGAGCACTGCTGAGGCTGCCTGGAAGGACTTCCTGCCCCTCTGTGGGCACTTACCCTCACCAGTCCCTCTGCTGCTGCTGGCAGCCTGGTGTAAGTGTGCAGGCGTCCAGGAACCCCCTGAATACCAGGTGACAGAAGTTAAGGATGACGCCTGTCCAACATGGATTGCAATGCCGCTGCCTGGCATCCGTAGCCATGCACGGTTGTTAGTTCAGGGCCCCTCCCGCAGTGTCACCCACTGTCTGCGTGGTGTCCTAGTGGACACTTCCTTGTGCCAGTGAGAGTGCAAGGACTCAGATCCCAGCTTTGCTCACAGCTCTTTATTTATAAAGGCAGGAGAATAAAATGAGGGCTGTTGTTTACTTTCTCTCATTTCTTTGTACTTACAATTCACCCAATAAAACAAAAGTGCACTTTTCTGACTCCTGAGGCCAGCACACTGGTTTTGGGTGCAAAATCACTGTTTCTGCCTTGCTTTGCTGTTAGCAGATTGATTTCAGACAACAGCAGGCATGAGAGCAACAGAAGTACCTCCCCTTCCTCAGAGTAGGTCAGCCCCAGAATTACACTGGTACTGTACTCACTTCAGCCCAGTCTTTATAGATCTCGTCTTCAATTTGTGAAATTACTCCAGCATATATCTAAGAAGTAAGGGGTATGCCAGTGCTTTATCAACACCACAATAATTGGCTTATCCCAAGTCACCTGGGGACACCAAAAATCATTTAGGGGATGCTATGCACGATGGCAGGACAAGGTGCAAGAATTATTTACCATTCCTTTCACCTATATATGCTTCAGCTTTAGAGGATTCCATCCTGATTATTTCATATATTCACAGCTTTTTCTAAAGGAATATTTGATACTGTTTTTAACTGAGAGATGCATACTAAAATAATTGACTATATATGGAGGCGCAACAAGTCTATGGACTGTCTGTAAACATATAAAACCAACTTGCTTATATCTAGAAATGGTCCATTATAAGTGTATGTTTTTTTATGTTTGCGAATAGGAAAATCAATGGAACCCTAATATTTGTAGGAACAAAACCTCAACAGTCATGTTTTCAAGCTGAGTTTGGCGTATCAATTCAACCAGCATAAAATGGCAAGGAGCCAGAATTAAGAGCCCATGCAGCATCCCAGAGCAATTCCTTAAGCTTCCTGCCTTGTTTCTGGAAAGGGATCTAGTGAATGTTTTGAATGTCAGAAGGGAAGAGGTTGGTCTTTCCAGAGGGCTACTTAGGTAAGCTCCCCATCTATGTCCCCTGTGCAGATGGAAAATTTAAGGAGAAATCCAAAGGGGGTGCTGGTGCCTTTTCCTGCCATGCTTGTGGACAGCATGACATACCCACCATACTTGCAGCTTACCCTTCTATGAGTAGACTGAAGGTATCATGGTGCAGTTGCAGGACTGGGAAAATGGTGTCCTCAGTCTGTGTGTTTTGCACAGAGAGGGATCTCAGAAACTGTTTTTACAGATTTTTACAGGTATGACAGATGGCTGCTTTCTCAGTGCTTTGTGCTGAGAACTGAGAAACAGTCATACAAGACTGCTGCAGTGCAGTGCTAGGGCTCTGGAAAGGAGAAAATTCTATGCTTACTGTCAAAAGACAGTCCAGCTTGACTTGGATTTTCATTGTGAACGCTGTCACTGCTGTAAGCTGTGAAGAAAAGTGCAGGGGCTTCTCACTGTGACACTTTTGGATAATCTGCCTAACACAAGGTTCGTCGTAACCATTTATGGTGAGACTGGTTTAAGTCTTAAAGCATGGCATTTAGTATCCCTGTACTCTCACCACTCTATCACAGTCATTAGCTGGAACAACTACAGATGATAAAATTACCGACAATTTACCTCTACTGGCAATGTTCAGCACCAGTAATGACATCTTTATACTGTTCTTCATCCAAACATTTGAAATTTGTAATCTGTCACTGTTGCATAGAAAATAATCATACAGAAGTATGTTTTATGTGTATGAATTTATCTATATGGAGAAGAACATATGCTCTGTACAGTATGCCTTGAAAAGAAAATTGTGACAACTTAGGTGTTTCAAAGTGTTCTTTCTTCACATCCCAGACAATTGCTCACTACCTCTATACGGTACCAAGCACCCTTGAGAGCCCTTTTGGAAGATCTGCAGGACATTCAGGTTTCTTGGTGTCATACAAATCTTCCATCAATAGGAAGCTGTATCCAGTTGAGGACTACTTTCTGATAGTGTTTGGCGTGTTTTTCTGAGCAGGGAAAATATGCCTGTATGTTAACTAGGAAGCTGCTTTGCTCTATAATGTTTGGTACTCATTGGGCTAGAGCAATGGTGATGGATATCCACTCCTAGGCATCTTGTCCCAGCCAAAAGAGAGATATTACCTACTCAAGAGCTGACTGGTAGTCAGAGCCTGTGCAAGATGCCCTGGAGATCCTCCTCTCCCTCTGTGGCCTATACATGAGTTAACTTAGTTGGAGCTGCCATTCCCTGAGTCATGTTTTTGTGCTATAATTCACTCCTCTGTAGCCAGTGCTGGTATTGATGTTGATCCAAACAAAAATTGTCCATGCCTGAAAGCTGTTACCTTGGGATACCTGGTGTCAATGACATTGAATCAAGAACATTGTTGGACAACTGTCCTTTCCTCTAACTAGGGAACTGCAGAAGACATTTAAGTCCTTAGCCACAAAGGGGTTTTATGTCACCAGACAAAGACCAAATTTTGCACCTCTTCCTCTGAGACATGCTGAGGCAGAAGGTGAACTGTCAGGTTAACAATGTCACTGCAAAGATAATATAGTGCAGTAAAAATGAAATAGCCTTTGTAGGGATCGACAGTGCATTTTTAAAGCTTGTAAAACCTTTTTATAAGGACTAAAAAGAATATCAAAAGCATCTTAGAAAAATCCTGAGGCATTTGGCTTGTGGAACAGCTCCAAAGAGAGGTGTAAGAGCCAGCCATTACTACTGTGGCTAGAAAACAAAATGGACTTGTAAAAAGCTTTCTTTCTACTCCCAGGAAAAGCCTGGAACAAAGTCAGTTACCTTCAAGGAAAAAGACTGCCATGAGGTACAGGTAACCCTGGAAGCTCCTGGGAAGCAAATTCTCTGTGTGGAAAGGCATGCTCCCAACTGCTCTCCCTGGAAACACAGCCCCAGACAGGGAAATGTTCACAGCACTGAGAATGTGGCCATAATTACTATATCCATAGGGCAGCCCAGCTGGTTGATTAGCAGTGAAACAGCTAAGGAGAAACACTACCACAAGGGCACATCAACACAGAAACCAAAACCCTGCTGCCAGCAGAGAAAGCCATTGTAGTCAGAAGGAGGAGATATTCCACAAGGAATAGGGCTAACAGTGGACGCCAGGGGGTTGTTGAAGCTGTTTGAACTTTAAGATCTACCAACTTCAGAATAGAGAACTACAGGGTGAAGTCAGTCTTTGGAAAGAGCCTTGGAAGGACTGGCCTAGAGGAGTAGCAGGTAACAAAATGGTTTCCATCTCATAGAAGTGACTGGAGATAAGCCTGGTTGACAGAGTCCTTTAGGAGGCAGTCCTGAGGGCAAAGGAATCCAGGAAAGCTGGACATTATTCAAGAAGGAAATCTTAAAGGCGCAGGAGCAGACCATCCCCATGTTCCAAAAGACAAGGCAGCAGGGAAGATGACTGGCCTGGCTGAACAGAGAGCTTTGTCTGAATCTCACAAAAAAAAAAAAGAGTTTATGACTTTTGGAAGAAGGGACAGGGCACTCAGGAGGACTACAAGGGTGTTGTGAGATTATGCAGGGAGAAAACTAGAAGGGCCAAAGCCCAATGATAACTTAATCTAGCTACTGCCATGTAAGACAATAAAAAATGTTTCTATAAATATATTAGCAACAAAAGGACAGCTAAGGAGTGTTTCCATCCTTTTTTTGGATGCGGTGGGACACAGTGACAAAAGCTGAGGAAAAGACTGAGGTACTTAATGCCTTCTTTGCCTCAGTCTTTAATAGTAAGACCAGCTGTTCTCCAGGTCCCCAGTCCCCTGATCTGGAAGATGGGGACATGGAGCAGAATGAAGCCCCCATAATCCAAGGGGGAAAGGTTCATGACCTGCTACACCACTGAGACTCACACAAGTCTATGGGTCTGGATACGATCTACCCAAGAGTACTGAGGGAGCATGCAGAAGTGCTCACCAAGCCACTTTGCATCTTTTATCAGCAGTCCTGGCTAACCGTGAGGGGCCCAGTTCACTGGAGGTTAGCAGATGTGCTGCCCATATACAAGAAGGGCCAGAGGAGGATCTGGGGGACTACAAGCCAGTCAGTCTGACTTTGGTACCAGGACAGGTTGTGGTGCCAATCATCTTGAGAGCCACCATGCATCATGTGCAGGACAACCAGGCAATCAGGCCCAGACAGCATGGGTTTATGAAAGGCAGGTCCTGCTTGACTAAACTGATCTCCTTCTATGACCAGGTGACCTGCTTAGTGGGTGAGGGAAAGGCTGTGGATGTTGTCTACGTGGACTTTAGTAAAGCCTTTGACACCATTTCCCACAGCATCCTCCTGGAGAAACTGGCTACTCATAGCTTGGATGGACATACTCTTCACTGGGTAAAAAACTGGCTGGGTAGCTGAGCCCAAAGAGTTGTGGTGAATGGAGTTAAATCCATTTGGTGGTCTGTCAGAAGTGCTCCCCAGGGCTCAGTATTTGGGCCAGTTTTGTTTAATATCTTTATCAATGATCCAGATGAGGGGATCAAGTGCACCCTTACTAAGTTTGCAGACAACACCAAGTTGGGTGGGAACGTTGATCTGCTCGAGGGTAGAAAGGCTCTACAGAGGGATGTAGATAGACAGTATTGATAGGCCAAGGCCAATAGCATGAGGTTCAACAAGGCCAAGTCCCCAGTTCTGTACTTGGGTCACAACAATCCCATGCAATGCTATAGGCTTGAAGAAGAGTGGCTGGAAAGATGCCTGGCAGAAAAGGACTTGGGGGTGTTGGTCAACAGCCAGCTGAACATGAGCCAGCAGTGTGCCCAGGTAGCCAAGAAGGCCAACAGCATCCCGGCTTGTATCAGGAACAGTGTGGCCAGCAGGAAGAGGAAAGTGATTGTCCCCCTCTACTCAGCACTGGTGAGGCTGCACCTCAAACACAGTGTTCACTTTTGGGCCCCTCCCTACAGGAAAGACATTGAGTTGCTGAAGCATGTTCAAAGATGAGTAATGAAGCTGGTTAAAAGTCTAGAGCACATGTCTTATGAGAAGCATCTAAGGGAACTGGGGTTATTGAGCCTGGAGAAGAGGAGGCTGAGGGGAGACCTTATCACTCTCTACAGCTACCTGGAAGGAGATTGTAGCAAGGTGAGTGTTGGCCTCTTCCCAAATAACAAGTGATTGATGAGAGGAGATGGCCTCAAGTTGTGTCAGGGGAGGTTTAGATTGGATATTAGGAAAAATTTCGTTATTGAAGGGGTTATCAAGCATCGGAACCACCATCCCTGGAGGTATTTAAAAGATGTGTAGACATGGAGCTTAGGGACATGGTTTAGTGGTGGACTTGGCAGTGTTAGATTAATAGTCGGACGCGATGACCTTAGAGGTCTTTTCCAATCTAAATGATTCTATGATTCTATGATCTTGCAGGAGGGAGAGTGAAATTGTTGTGACTAAAAAGGGAGGGAGGAAATCACCAACCATGAACCAAAGAACAGAGGAACACTGTTCTTTCTTCCTGGGCCCCTTCCCATGAGGCTTGAGGAGGAAAATAAATGCAGCTTGTTGTATCTGGAGATAGTGACAGAGGGCTGTCTGACAGGCCAATTCTCCTGGCTCTGATTTAAATATAGCTGCAAGCCTTCTGCATGCTGAGCACAGCTCTCCTTGCCACAGCTTATGTTGCCCCATCTCTGCCAGACATCAAGCACAAGGAACTCCTGCTTGAGAGGAAGCAAGCAGCAGCACATATGGAGTCTGGATCCACGTGAGAGGCTCACATTGCCAGACTGATGTCGAGCCCTGCTGTGAAACCAATGCCTGCATCTTACTGAGCAGATATGACTCCCACTGTGCATTTCTGGGAGCAGAACTGGAGCATCCTGCCAGCAGGATGTTCAGCAGCAGCAGCACAATGCTCTGGGGCAACTGGAAGTCAGGCTGTAAGCATCAGGGTATCTCATTGGACTGTATCTTTCCTGTCATTTAATGGATAGTTACGCGTGTACTGTTTGTACCAGTTTGCTTCCCAATCCCAGTCCCTGGAGATCTTAGCACCTTCTGCGATTCTATGCCTGCACCAGGATTCAGGGAAAGCTGTGGCTTTCTTTCTTCCCAACCTGATTTTCTCCTTCAAGCTGCCCAAAGTGCTTATGGTTTGGGAAAACCTGACCAAGGAGTAGGACAACAGGCATTGCCTCTTGGCTTGGGAGGAAGAGCTAAATCCAGCAAGGTTCAGAAGCATTTGTCTCAGGTGATTGGAAGCAGAAAGATTGGAAACTACCATAATTTAGTCCTTTCAGTTTGCTACATTTAAGACCCATTCCTGCAAGAAGGTTGCTGTGGACATTGTCTATTTATTTTAAATGTTATGAATATGCTGAAGCCAGTGAGATAAAATCCCTGAGAAAGAACCGCTTGCTTTTGCTAAGAACACAGTATGATAACTTTACACACTGTTTTAAACAGTTACACAGTGTCAAGTTTTACTGCCTGAATGTCTCTTTCACTTCTCTTGCTTAATCAATAGCGATGTTCACCAAGGATCATCAGAAATCCTTGCTCAGTCCAAGCAGAAGTAATGTTAGTCAGATCGATGAGACACAAGTTTTCCATGATGCCATTGTCTTCACATGGGATTTGAGACCACATCAGCTTGAGTTCAGCTCCTGGCCAGCTTTCATAAGTTCAAACTAGGGTAAAATTGTTTTTTAGCAGATGGATTATTTCCTAAAATTTCCTATCTGTCTGTCTGTCTACCCATATACAAATATGTGCTTGTATCCACAGCTGGGCTACAGATTAGGCTGAGGCAGTAAACTGCCTGACAAGGCATTCTGGGCTTTAAGGAGCTCCCTTAAGGAGTAGGTCATGTCCTCAGGTACTGTAAATCAGTCCCCCTGCAGTCAGGTGAGCAGCTCTGGAGAAGCAATGGTGTAAGCAGGGTAAACCCTGCTTGAACCTAGTCCCAGGCCCATGCTGGTGGTGCTGGCTGTGGACCAGATCTGCTGCCAGTGACAGGGCAGCACTGAATTGAGTGCAGCTGTGTCAGCTTACATCAGCTGGGCATATGGCCAAGGGCACTTTCTCCCCACAGCACAGGAAAACATATCTCAACGTGGAGATATGCCAGAGACTATGAGTCTTGTGACATGTGGAACATGCTCTCACCAAGTTTTGTCCTCTCTTTTTACTGCTTGAGGTATGTATCTTAAAAAGCTCATCACTCTGAAGCTTTCTTACAGGTCCAGCAGCCCCATCTGTTCATTAATGTCCCTCAGAGAAGAAAGGGAATTTTCAAAAATGCTTCAGTCTCTGGGAATTGCAAGCTGAATTTGCTAGTTTTTTTCCTATCATCTCCCTAATCTTGCTGCCACTGAAGCCATCTGGCAGGACTGGGCAGGACTGCATTAGGTGAGGTGGGCTTTGGGGCACATGTGGTCCAACAGCTCTACACAGAATTCAAGAGAGTAACCTCACCATACACCACATACTGTTTTGGGGGTCAGAGAGTAATTTTCCTTGTATGCTGTTGGCATGACCTGTTCAAGGCCTCTGTCCTCTCACAGTAAGAAAGCAAAAGTGTCCAGAGTCAAAAGCAGGAAAGGTGGGGTGGCTGGTCTAATCCAGTCCACCACAGCTCTTGTGACCCTGGCTCTGAACAGTGTGAGACTGACAGGCAATCCCACCTGCATCCCTGCTCTGAATGAAAAGCTGCTTTTGAGCCTCCCATTGCACCTACAGGAGGATTTTAACTATGTAGACAGTGTCCCCTCTTCACTCCATTTCTTTCCTCACACTCTTTGTTTCTCTCTTTGACACAAGGCATGATCAATATTTAATTTCTCTCCTTATTAAAGTCTCCACTGCAGCTCTGGCTTTGTTACCATTGTTCCTATCTGTTACTCCTGACAAAAATCAGGGGATATTTTGCAAAGGACGTTTTTGAAGTCCACTCTTCCATTTTCCCCTTTTCCTCCCTCGAATGTTTTGAAAAGCCCCAGCTCTCCCTAAGTAGCCCCCGCCCTGCACTTCAGTGAGCTGGGCTGTTTTTCTCCCAGCACAGCGCAGACAATGAATCACAACAGCGAGAACTGGTACAACAAAAGCACTGACTTCAGTTTATGTCAATTGCAGACGCAGTCTGATAAAACAAACTGCGCTTCCCAGGTGAGGGGAGCAGTGGGTAGAAACATTTGTCTGACATAAGACAGGCAGCTATCTGAGTGTTTGGCTAATCATCTGGAGTGCTGCTGGGTGATCATTATTCATAAGAACAGCACAATACTGTGACAAAAGGGTAGCCTGTCAGATCTTGTACATTTCGAGGTGGCCCGCTGAGTGTCAGACACTGTTTTCTGCTCTCGTGAAGTATCCTGCTGCCTAAAGATGTTGCTGACTCACTTTTTTCACCACTCTTAAGTAAAAAAATTGAGGTGAAGCTTTTTGCCCACTTCTTTTGACCTCTTTGGCCCTTGCCATAGTTAGCTTTATTAGTTGTGCTCTGCAATTATGTCTTCATAAATATGTGTACTTATAAAAGTGTGTTCACCCTTTCACTCCATCACACATATTATCTGCGTACTGGAATTTCAGGGATTTCCCCCCCCCCCCCCCCCCCAAGTGTTTTTCCAGGGCTTATATCTGGATGAATTGAGCTGTGGGGAGATGAATAGTTCATTTTGCAAAAGCTTAAAAGAGTTCAGTTAATCTTCTTGTAGGCTTTCAACGGCCCTTTTAAATCAACATAGTGATATAACTTTGCAGCTAAGCCCCATGTAATTATTTGTTAGTTCTAAAATATATAGTTTCTTTATTTAATAAGGAATAATTTATATTAGCAATATGGAATAATGGAAATGAATCCAAAATATTATATGGTATTTTGGTCTCCAGGATGTACAGATCAGAAGACAGACTGATTCCCATCGGCTATACTATTTGCTTCTCTGAATGACTCCTTGTAATAGTCTGAGCTGAAGGCTCAGAAGCACAAATTGACAAAATTCAGAAAATAAGAAGAAAAGTGGAATGAAAAGCTAGGCTGGGGAGAAAAGGTTTAGGAAAAATCAATCTGGTACATTGAGAAGTAGTGCAAGTAGGAACAGTGGCAATACTTTCCAAGTCATACAAACTTGGGGGTGGGGGTGTTGAGGAGGGCAAGGGAGGAACAGGACAGGAGTAGTAAGGAGAGTATGTTTCATGACCTACTGTTAATGGACCTGTACACTTCATCAGCTGCCTTCATAGTTTTGTCTCAGCTTCCTTGGGCTGCCAGTGTGGATCTCACCTCCTCACAGTGCATTGTAAACATGAAGAATGGTTTGGGGACACACCGCTCCCTCCACCTTGCTCCCTGCAATCTGGCCACGAGGCGTGGGAAGGAAATTGTGAAATGTCTCAACGTCTCAAAGGCATGGGCCAAACAGAGAAGACACAAACACAAACTCCCTTGTCACCTTTCCCAACAGTAAACCTCCTCTTAGCTTCTGTTCTTCATCACTTTGGCATCATCTTTATCTTATAGTTGTCTCCCTTCCTGCAAAGCTGCCTCTCTTCACTCATTTTGTGTTCATCATCTGCTCATTTTATATTGCTGAAGGGCTCAATTATGAGTTTATTTGTTCTTGTATCTGCTATTCCAGTTTGTATACAAGTTTGGGAATAGCAGGGAAAAGTTTTATATGATGATAATTTGAAACCCTTAAAGCTGAAAAAATAAGAAAAATTAAGAAAGGAGATAACAATACAACATATAACAATGAATCAGATTTGAGGCTGCACATGCTGTCAACCTTCTTCCAGATCAGACATGGAAGGCCCACTGGAGCACCTTTAAAACTGCTTACAGGGGATGGAGCCTGTGGTACACATTGCTGCAAAATATTGTGGGATTTAATCATGTTGTGAGGCCACGAGTCAAAGTATTTATGGCTTAGATTTTCAATGGAATACAGGAAAGCTGGAGAATTAGTATGTATTTATATAAGTTGGAGGGAGGTGTCAAAATTGTTTAAGTCAGTTTTCTTTTTTTTCCCCCCTTTGTTTCGTGGGCCTCTCACTTTCCAGTGGAAGTGAACATTTTTTGAAATTTCACATATTTCAACCAATGTGTAGCTAACTTCAGTCTCTTTATGATATAAATACTCAGTGATTACTCTGAATTTAAAATGTCATAAAGAGCAGTTACAGCCTGGTATTTTGTGATTTGGTTCATCACTTCCAACGAAATGGCTGAGATTTCTCTTCCAACATTCTTTGAGTTGTCTCAAAGGCTGTTTCAGTCACAGCTGTCTTTGGGATCCATAGTAGGACAATATTTCTTCTCCATTGAGATCCTGTGGCTGAAAGTTAACATTCAGAGAAGCATGTGTAAATTGTGAATTCAAGATTGAATCCCCCATCACTGGATCACTGAAGTAATTGCTCAGCTATCAGATTGGAGCCAGAATTGTCATTTCTGTTAAGGGTTTTCATAGGTAGCTATTCCCGCTGCTTATTTCAGGGAAGTGGTGGTGAAACTGACATTTGGACTCTGACAAGCTGTGGCAGATGCACCTGCCCTGATAGAGACCAGGGCTCCCTGACTGCTAAGGCAGTGCAGCCACTGATACTTTTCATGCCCCCACTTTCCTGCCCTTACTTTCACACCCTTCCTGCCTTGCCATGACTGCTGTCACACACACAGCTACCGACAGACGAAGCCCTCAGCCAACAGGAAATGGGCATGACCATATACGACTTCAAGTCAGATTTGACAAGGGTATAAATGGAGCCCTGCTGGGTGGCCTATTGAGTCAGCCCTCCTTGGAGCAACAGGTCTGCAGTCAGGGACTCTCCCCTTAGGTCAGGACACTGCCTAAGGTAACTCCTCAAGGTTGAGATCCCTCATCTTCTTTGGTGAGTGATTGCACATTTTGGAACCTCATTCTAAAACAAGAATTCTTAAGTCAGCTGCGCAGTAATAGTTCCTGCCTGGCTCCCTGAACTTGTGGTTAACTAATGGTCACTGGAGTGTTATACAGACCTTTCTGGAAATAAATTTCATTGGAGTATAATATTTGATTGGTTCATATTGATAAACCTCCATGACACAAGCGTCCCTTTATTTTCCCTGTTGCAAGGATCAGGATCTGACAGCTTATTTTCAGCCACAAACTGGTCCTGGGTTTCCAGTGTGTCTCTTACCTGAGAAACACAGAGTTGAAGGATGGTTGAGGAAAGCCTCTGTTTTGACATATTTGCTGAGAGTTTTTATGTTCATTCCAGACTATTAAGCCATGGGAAATCTCAGGAAAGAAACTAGTTCTGCAGCTGCATTCCCAGGCGACACACTGTTCTTAGAGTGTCTGATAAAATCAAATCAAACCAAACCACCCTGCTCTAAAACTTTCTGATTGCAGTTGAGGCAAAAGGTATTTTTCTGCCCAACATCCACTGCTCATCAGTAGGAATAAACTAACTTCATTTGTTTTGCTCCCTTTTTCATTGTCCAAAAATAAATACACGTATGTCTATACTCGGTGGGCTTTAATAAAGTCAGGCATTTACAAAGCAGTGTCTAAAACAGTAAACCTTAATAATTACTGTGTATAAGTAGCACCAACATATCGAAGCCTTCCCTCACTTGCTTCCCAATGTGCCCCAAAGCTCTTTTCCCGGGTCCTTTTTTCTCAGTTACACTAGCTTTGCAACTCCTGGACTTGTTTGTATTATCTTCCTGTAGGAAACAATGCACTGAGTATATCATCCTTTGAGTGTCTTCAACTATTTCTTCAATTCCAAAGCATGTATTAGATCAAGTTTTGTGACTGTTATTGTGCTTCTCATTGCAGGGAACAAGAAACTTTCAGCAGTTGCGAGAGGCTTTGCAGCCTTTGGTTGACTCATTCTGAAAAATGTGTTTTAGTGTTCACAGCAATAAATGAATGGATGATTTTGGCAGTTTTTACATTTTCGATTTGCATGTCAAACTTCACAAGTTTTGTCCTTGAAGTAAGAGTTGTTTGATTTAGTGTGGCAAGAAATGATGGCTGGTTTCACCCATTCGTCGGTCATGTCTTCATAACAAAACACATGATGAGATGACTGATGATCCAGTCCCAGTGAAATTTTCTGTATGCCATATGTGTTGTGTCTTTGTGCTTCCTTTTGAATTTGTGCAACATAGACCCAAGGGCATTCTTTTGATACTTGCTGCTGACTGGAACTTTAAAGTAATTTCTCTGACCTGTTTTGTCAGTGTAGGTTGCTAAACCTAGCCATCAACTGAACCTGAAACATCTCACTATTATGAGTTTGGGCTTCATGTTCCTGCTTCTATAAATCCTTTGCAATATCTTGTAAACACTAGACATGCAGGAAAAAAAAAAGTTTAAAAGGAATTCGTTTTGAAAAGGGGTGGATGCGACTAGAAGTATTGGGATTACTTTAGAAAATGAGGAGGTCAGCATAACAGCACTGCAGGCAGGAATGTGATATCAGCTGCCAAACCATCAGAGGTGGTGGCCAGAAAAGTGTTGGAATGTCTTTGGATGTCTAAGTCTAGCTGCTTCTGCACTTTTGCCTGTAAAGGCAGGGAAGATGGTGCTGGAAGACCACCAAGGGAGGGGAATAAGATGTGATTACCTTATTGATGCTGGTTTTTACTATAATTGCTACTATTTGACCACTTCTACCTTGGTGAAGAAGCACTTTGAATAGCAGAGATTTTCAGGAGTATGAGGTGCCCTGGGTCTTCTCAGTGCCATCCAGGGCTTCTCTTAAAATAGGTGTGAGGGCTTCTATGTATTTTGGACAGTCAGCATATGGATATGAGATACAGGATGTCCTGCAACTTGGGTTATGTCATGAAGATGAACTTGGGGTTTCTACTGATCTTTCAGGGGCTTTTAAGGATCTTCAGAGTCCTGCAGCCTATTGCAAATTAAAACTTCTATGTGGGTGAAGAACGTGTTGGCTAATATCTGTCATTAGTGATCTGTGACAGTAGAGGTGCATCTAGAGCAGCTTAGTCCTAGCCCATGGTGTTCCAGAAGTGGAGCAGAATTTTCCCCATTGGATTTCTTACTCCTTTATTCCTCTGCACTGACTTTTCTGTGAAGTGTCAATGCTGACCACCCTGGGAGACAGAGATGTTGTGTTAGTCTGGATTGACTACAGGTCTTGACGGTCTGAACTCTTCTGTGCTCTGTTTGTCTTGGAACGGCTTCTGCAAACATCAGTGCCTTCTGCTACAGTATGTGAGGACACTACTGATTGTCTCTTCATAAACTGAAGTACCACCACAGCTAAGCTGTCTCCCACACTGCCTGATGATGTGCTTGGCGGCATTCTCATTTCCTGCCCGCACAGTTCCTCAGCTGTGCTAGGAGGACCTAACCTCTTCATCCCAATGGCTGCATGCTCCCTCCTTATGCCCCCAGTTCTGTAGCTGCCACCACAGCCTTCCCTTTTCCATGTCCTGTGATGGCCAGGGTCTCTATAATGATTTTACATATATTTACCTTTGTGCTTTGGTGAGATTTTCAGGTGCCTCTCACCTATTCAGTGATATCAGCTCCTCCTTCCTCCTACGTTGGGCTCCACTTATATGCCTGCATTTATTAATCAGGCTATCTTTACAGTCCTCTGCCTAGTCCAGCAGAGTACAGTGCAGCATTTCCATGTAAATTATGATCTTACCTAGGCAGCTGAGATACAAGTGGCTCTGCATCAGCAAAGCTGTGGGTGAGGTCTGTTTTTCTGCCCAAAAAGCAGAGCAAGATATATCTCCAGAGATGCACGCAGTCATTATTAAGATTTTTACCTCTTCACTTGTTTAGATTTTCTTTTGCTATCTAATAGCACTGACACCTTAAAAAGTTAATTAACTTAGCCCAGCGAATTTGGTACAGATGTGTTTTAAATCTCACCTACAGATTCCCGGGGAATTTGTGCTCCTGAATCTGTTAGGGCTTGGGAAAACCTGACCTGCTCTTTGTGGGAAGCTCTCAGCAGAAGGGACTACAGCCAGCCATGGACAACTGGTACAAGGCAGAGCAGGTGCTTTGCTCCCGTGCATGGATATTCCAGGCCTGGCTTGAGCTGAGTCCATGGGCGAGCAGCATGAAGATCCTTGCATCACTGCAGACTGTGTTGTTCACTTCTAATCAATAGAGACTTCTTATCCCTGGAGTTCACAGTTTTTCCCTTGAGAGGATCTCAGCAAGTGGTATTTCAGAAGCACAGGCATTTGCGTTACCCTCCTGCCACTGAAATCACTGTGTGTTTTACCCTTGGGATCAGTGGGAGGAGAATTAGGCCCATACCGAGCTCTTTTGAAAATCCCAGTCTTTAATGAAGAGAAAAATGGGATGTTGATGACTGTGTTCTAAAAGCTCTTCAGAGAAGACAGAATTTAAAAAGCACTGAAGAGAACAGAGTGTTGCAGTTGCCTGTCTCACCTGCCATTTCACCCCTAGATGATAGATTTTCCTCTGAGAATGATAATTTTAATTGCTTGTGAGATACTATGCCTCATCTAGTGAACATTAATGTGACAGAGCAGAGACTATAGAAAAGCTGGTAATCTGCAGTAACTGAATTTGGCTATTGTGAAATTGTCTTTGTGTTGCAGCATGATAACAGAAAAAATAGGCCCATCTAGTGATTTACACAGAGACAGACTAATTGCCCTTTTTTTCCCATGAAGGCAGTTGTTAAATGGGCAGTCATATTTCCCATAACAACAGAAAATAAATTTGAAAGAGCAAATGTTACCTCTTAAGATACACTAAAGTGAAGCACATGTTACACATTAATGGAGAAAACACCTGTCTAAGCGAAACTGTTCAGCTTGTTTTCTACAGGAATATTGGCTAAACCATTATACAATTTGGAAAATTTAATGATACCCTATCCTTCTGTTATAAAATGAAACAAAATGGATGGCATGCACTCTTTGAGAATCCAGTACTCAAGACAGTCAAGGATAATACAGCCCCCACCCCCTGAAGTTTTGCTGACAGTAGCTGCAGAAAAAGTCAGAGATACACAGTCCCATGTTTACACTAGTTCATTAATGTTTTGGGATCCTTCATGTCAAGTTAGGGTTTTGCTCTTCTTCCACTGCCTGCATGGACTTTTGTTTAATAGTGATGCCACTTAAAGTTTTGTTCAGACTGCCTTTCCCCTCTTTCCTCATTTTCCTTGTCCTCAGCTCTGCACACTGTCTTCTGCAGGCTGATCTGAGAGTCTGATCTTTGTAACACATTACTCATGCACCAAGGCTGCCTCTGGCACACGTGCAACCGCCTCAGCGAATGTCACTATTTCATTTCCAGCTAAAAAGCAAGGAGAAAAAGGAAGTTCCTTCTCAGTGGAGGGACTCCAGATCTTCCTGATGCCTCTGCTATTTCATTTGTTCTCAGTTGATAGAGGCAGGAGTAAAGAAAATCTTGTGCCTGACTTCTGATTCTTTTTCAGACAGGTGAACGGCTGCCCTGGAGAAAGGTTTATTAGTGCTGGTAATGTTGGAACAAGACTCCAAGCTTTAAACAGTCACCTCAGCCCAACTCTGGCTGATCCTGGACTCTAGTTTGTGGAAGAAGTTGTGTGAACCATCTTCGCCTTCCAGCTGTTCTTTGAATACGTCAAGTCCTGCTCGTGACTTTTTAGATAAGCTTGCATTAAGTGTAAAAATCATGGTGCAGAGGCAACACTAATGCATTTTAGCTGATGAGGGTCTCAAAAGAAAATTTTATAGGAGATATGTGAAAGAGTGTATGTCTGTGCATGCACATGCTTGTACACTACACCGCAGGTTTAAGATCAAAAAAGGGAAAATCAAGAATAGCAGAGGTTATTAATTATCAAGGTAAAGCTCTGAAGGCAAAAATATTTAGCTATCATATGCTGGGAGAAGAAAAAAATGGCCATGAGCATTTATAAAAGTTCTTGTAACTTTTTCCTACAAGCTCCATCTTACTCTTAGCCTGAGCTGCCATATGCCCATCTCTGTGAGCTTTGAGAAAACCAACTAAATCCCCACTGCACAGATAAATAATCTGTGAGATCTCTACATTGTAGTTAAGATTTAGTCCTTTTTTTTTTAAACTAAAAAATAAGTATATAGAAACTTATATCTTTTATAACAGTGTCTTCCTTCTTGTAATTTGTTACTCACTCGGGATCTCCCAGTGTATGCCGAAGCTCACTGGGACATGCATGTAGAATCTTGGGTTGAATGTTAAAGGGTTGTTTACAAGGTCTCTGATAATATTTTTTTCTATTTTCCTGCATAAAAAACATTTTTTTTGTTTGTTTTATTTTGGTAATATCATCTTGTCAATGAATTTCCTGTACTGTTCTTGGTTTGTACAATGCAATTCTCTTCAGCTCTGCTTTGCCACACTGTCACTGCAAGCCAACATTAAACCAAAGAAAGATTTTAACAACGTTTATGAAGATATGGTAAGGGTGGTCCCCACTAGCCCCAAAATGAGGGACAATGCACCTCATGTGTAAACTGTGATATACCAGCCACTGAGAAGCCCATGGGACATCTTCCTGGGCTAAGGAAGACAAATCTGGGTTTTGTTTTAAATATAGGCAGGAAGTCAACTCTGTGATCTTTTGTTTCTATGCATGCACAGGGTCAAAAGAGGATTGACCCCTGGGAAGGGCAGGGGTCACAGGAGATTAGCTTCTGAACCTAGTGAGTCCTCCCTTGGCCGTCATCTTTTTCTCTTCATTACACCGTTCGCCTTTTTTTTCCTTGGCTTTCTGGTGCTGCCATGACCAAGCAGAAATGGGCATCTGGAGCAAAGAGTATGGAGAGGTGGAACATACTCAACTGAGATGCTATTTTTATTTCCAACACCCGAGGGCACTGTTGGTTTAGTTTTACAGCAGTCACGGTTCCCACCCGCAGCCCCACACCCCGGCGCCAGTAAGCCCACCGGCAAGAGCCTGGCATCCCCTGGGACGTGCAGCTTTTGGTGCTTTTGGGGTCCAGCCTGGGCTCCCAGCCCTCAGCTGGGACCCTCAGGGACCCTTCCCTGAAATATGGTGTTCGGTGGCTGAGAGTGTAGAATAAGAGCTTGCCAAGTGCTGTTGCAAAATCAGGTCCTTTGCAGTGCTTTCCAGCTGCTACGGGCACTTCACATTGAATATCTAAACAGGGATATCAGAGTAGACCTTCAGGACTTTTGATTTCGATGCCTCAAGCTTTAATGCATCTTCAAGTGATGTCCTGTAGGCTAGGGGAATCTTGTTTTTCTCAAACCCTGAGTTTTGACCTGTTCCAAGTAAAGACGTCCCACTGCTGTGCTACTTGAGTCTGCCATTTCAGTCTTCCTTTTTGGCCCTTGTGGAAGAAGATGTGGCAGTTCTTTGCGTCAGGAGGAATGAAACATTCTCTATGTGCACTGGGATTTCTTTGAAGGCTTTAAATGTTGATGGGTTTGAAGCAGTTAGATTTACAAATAACAAGTACCACCTGTGCAGCAGCAGCAGGACATTTTGAAAATGCTGGGTTTGTGTTGTCCCAGAATAAATACTTAAGAACCATTATTGTGTGCTTGGACAACTTAAACTCATGTAATCAGTCTTACCACATTTCCCTGGGTGCCGTCTGATCAGGTAGACAATGTGCATGAGAAAATGACAGACTGAAATGAGCCTTTTCTAAAATCTTACAGGCTCCTGAAAAGACTCAGAGCCTATGGAGACCCTGAGCATCTTCAGGAGTACATTGCCTTTTGCCATAAACATACCTCAGCACCTTAAAAAGGTGCGAACCACTGCAGACTCCCAATACTAGGGAGTGCTTGGTCACTGCCCTCATCTCTTCTGTACTGGCCACTCCACAGAGCTTTGGACTGGCAGGAGACATAATATCAGCACAATTTGTCAGCTCTCCCTAGTTAGTACAGCACCATTAGTGGGGTCTGTGGGCTTTGAAAGACAGCTGTGATACCAAACATATTTTCAACTGTCAGAGGCCTAATGGAAATCCTGAATCACCCATCTTTTTCTGAAACATGAACCCTTTCCAGCCAGATATATGTAACTTGGCTTCCCCCTGACACCCATCCCCTAGTCATTTTCTCTGTGCTTGGAAATATGCTTCTATTTATGCATGGGTGCAGGTGGTGAGCTTAGCACTAAGTGGCAAAAACATTCTCTGGAACATGTTTACTGGGCATCGGGGACCACACAATTGTTTCTGTCTTTTTCACTTTCTGGTGAGCCTTGATTTGTGTTTGAAACCTTCTGGGTGGACTTATGCCAGCACACCATGTTACCTAGTTTTATTCTTGGAGATGTAACAAAATATTTCTAGCAGTCAAGGAGGCCAGCAACAGACGAGGTAATTGCTGAATTTCTTGATGGCTTACTAGCTTTGAGCAGCAGGAACCACAGGATGAGACATATGCATTACATCTCTACTACAACTAAACTAGGCTGAACAACATCTGCTGTTGTGTTAACAGATGACAGATCAGCCACACGTTGATATGAACAGCAACATGCCAACAAGTTAGCACTATTAACAGCACTTGACACTACACTCCTTCCTGAAGCTGTTTGAAAAAATAAATGAAGCTGATAAATTTGAAGTGGAACTAGAGATCAAACTAAAAATGATATGGTCAAGTGGACCTGGTGTGCTTTAAAACTTGAAGGCTGAATTTCCAACCTTCCTAGTGGCTTGGCACTCTTCAACAGTGGGAAGCTGGGAAGACAGCTAGATACTACTTACCTTGAGTGCAAATAGAAGCTCTGATACTTTTGCAGGCAAAGACTAATCTTAGTTTTTTGCAAAGGAATCTATTCCTTAGCCTTGGCCATTTCTAAGAACAGATGAGGATAATACCAGTTAATAGCCATGGGGTTTAAGAGTGCATCATCCTTGTGGCACCAGTAGAACTGAAGCATAGATCCAAAATGAAGTGTTTCTTCACTGGTGTTCAGGAGAAAACAAAGGTATTTTATTCTTCAGAAGAAACCAGGGCTCTGCTGTGTAATGCAGCCAACAGACTGACTCCTCATGACTCCAAAGGGCAGGGACTTTGATGTCTTATTACAAAAGGTTCTTTGATTTCTCCTCCCTCCTCATTCTGTAATATCAAATAGCAGACCCTGATGCTTCCGTACTCCTGTTCTTGCAGGGAGGTGGATCTTTGCTGTCACTTCCATTTTATGGACTGGAGCTGGACACAGCTTGGACCTGTTGACACTGTTGAAGGGACAGGGAGATGAAGCTGCCTTGCCTTGTGTCTGGCTCAGTGAATGAGCCTTCCTCTAAAAGTTCAGCACTTTATGCAGCCTACTGGGTGTAGTGATATCGTTCGTCCTGCTGAGCACAAAGGCTTTTTGCACAATTTCATTAGACTTTTTACTGATAGTATGATATTGCTTTTCAAACATTAGAATCAATTTTTCCCAGCACAGAGCTACTCCATAGGCTGAGATGAGCAGCATCTCCAGCAGTCCGTAGTCTCAGTGTGCTCAGACTGTGCCCTCACTGAAACTCTTCCTTTTTCCTCACCTTTAGGAGCTTTTGCAGGGGATCTCTATTTTCCAGGGACTTGGGGAAATGTGGCAGATTCAGTCACACGCCAGTCAGGTGCATATGTGTGGAAGAGGAGGGGAAAGGGATAGCTTCAAGGGGCTTTAGGGATCTGGTCTGGAGCACTGGAAGCAATGAAAATCTGAGCCTTGGCCAGTATTAACAGATTGAAGACACTGCTGCGATTCATACAGTTGTGCGTGTTTCTTGCTCCAAACCTTATTTCAGACCTCAAAAAAAAAAAATATTAAGCAATGCTCAGGGGGCTTAGCAGCACAATGTGAAGTGTGACTTTTCCATGAGAATTACTTCTTTACAATGAGAACCCACCTGGATGCAGTCCTGTGCACCCTGCTCTAGGGGTACCTGCTCAAGCAGGGGTGTTGGGTGAGATGATCTCCCTTCCAACCCCTACCATTCTGTGATTCTGTGAAAACCAGATGGTAGTCCCAGTGCAGTCATGAACTGTCAAATTTGTGCTGTCACTCAGCCTGACTGTCAGAGGCTGGTAATGACCACAGAAACATACTGGAATTCTTAGTAGACTGTTACTCCAGCTTATCATGCATACATGCATACAACTTCTTCCCTCCACATCTTCCCCTGTGACTTAACAGCAGCTGCTTAGCTGAGTAGTAAGCCCATGAGCTAAGCGGTGAATCAATACATCATAAGTCAGATCTTCACAAGTACGCATGTATATCAGATACATCACAAGTATCAGATGGATCACAAGACAGATCTTCTACGCCAAATACAATAGATCAATTTCACATATAAGATTAAGGATGCAGAGCAGGCTAGCACACAGTGATCTGAGGTCCTGCCCTGTGCAATTCTGGAGCCTCCACTGTGCCTGTGGATGTTTTGTCTATTTCTTCATAATTTATTAGGTATCATTGCATACAGAGGTGCAAGGTAACTCCAAGAAAGTACTCTGGCCTGCTTCCATGGAAATGTCAACATTCTTCATGTTAGTTGATGTGACTTCTTGTCTTTCTGAATGGTGATTTTTGTATGTCACACAGCACATAGTGACAAAACTCTGGAAATGAAAAAGGCACCAATGGGGACAAACAGGAAGTCTGAGCCATCTGGCTTTCTGCTTTGCCCCCAATCTTGGCAGCAAGGGCATTAGAAAACCACCTATAGCACACCCCAGAACAGATCTGACTCCTGCAGCTGAAAATGCCAGTTCATCAAACTAAGCAATTGTAATGAAACTCAATGGGGCGGGGCAATGAAGGCATAAAAGATGAAAAAGAAGTTGAAAATTTGATCTTGTGGAGTTTTTCAATAGGAAATCTAGATCCTGTAAAATGGGTTTTCATGCACCAAGGCTTATTAGGGATGTTGGTGTTAAGATTGGCTTTTCCAGAAACAACCAATAAGGGATCTTGTTTTGCAGTTTTACTGGAAAATATAACTATTATTATATTGTTACTTCCATCCTGCAAGTAAATAACCAGTCTGAACCCAGTTCCATACAACATGGGGAAAACTTAAGCACTAGTAAAACTCTAGTGTTATCAAGGAACACTTAAACTGAGAAATTGTGGTCAGAATACTAGCTTTTCACCTCAGCCTTCAGGAAGAAAAAGAGCTGCAAAAGACTACTCTGCTTTCAACAGTCAAGTGGTCACATAACTTTATGCTTGGTATAGCAGACCATAATATTTGCTTGTATTCACTCCTGCCCAAAGTTCAATATCTTTGCTTAAACATGAGCACACTCTTTCCTGGACCATCCCAGTGGCTATGATATCTGCTCTATTGAAAAGCTTGCATCATATTTCTAGCTCAAATTTATCTCAATTCAGCATCCAGACTCTGCTCAAGAGGCCTCTGCCCTTAAGCCTTTGGCAGCTCAGAGAGCCTGCTATGATCAAATTTCCCATGGATGCACTTTTAGTCTGTTGATCAATCTCTCCCTCCCTTTATGCCCCAGGAGTCTCTTATTTTAATGCTTCTCAGTTTCTAATTGTTCTCAGAGTTCTTGCTAGAAGCCTTTGCAGCTGAATGGCATTCTTTTGGAAACAGTGCTCCCTGAATTGGTCCCCACTTTTTTCACTTGTTCTAGCCTTTTGCACTTAAGAGAAGTTATGGGTTCCTTTTGCTCCAGACTGGAAGAGCAATATGAATATTAGAATGGTTTCACTGGGGAAGACTGCTTCTGGACATCAAGATCACTTTTCTTCCTTTATTTATTTATTTAATATCTCAATATTATTTATATCTATTTATTTATTTATTGAGACCTTTGGAAAATCTTACTTTATCTCTGCCTTTGCCAGATGGGAGATAATCTTCCCCTCACAGTAGAGATTATACTTCATGCTTCACAAGTACTTCTTTTATACTTAAGCCCCACTAGAAATGAAAGTAAAGGAATATTCCCTAAGCTGCAACTTTACTTCAAAGGCATCTGTAGCTGAGGACTGGGCAACTATATGACTTGTCATCTCTGCTGAGCAAAAGCCATGCCTATAGCTGGAGCTTTAATGGCAATGTTTTCTCTTGGGACAGAAGTTGGAATAATCCCAGTAGCCCACTCCTCCTGTTTCTAGAATAACATTGGCTCAGTCTACACAAAAATTCCTTAAACTTTTAAGCACACTACCCAGCCTTGAGCATGCTAAATTTGTGTCTGCCTTATGCAGTTTTCACATCCTAACCCTTTCCATGCAGCAGATAATTTTTCTAGAGCATCTGTCACCTTTGAACCTTGTTGATGTGCCTGATGCTATACAGAATGTGGTAAATTTGAGTCTGTGCAGCACAAAAGTGGTGGGCTGCCCCAGTAGTTTGAAGACCTGTTCTTTCCTGCCTCAAGGCCGTACCTCCACACCTGGTCCTTGTGACCTGCCTCCTTCACAGACAACCCTTTCCTCTGTCCCTAGTTTCATGCATAAAATGGTTGTTTTCTTACCACGTACTTGCAGATGAATTCCTAACTTCAGAGTTATCACATATTCTCTCATACTTCTATTTGTGCCAGGCCCCCGCAGCGCACGGTGATACTAACAGAAACATGGACACAGAAGTTGTATTGAGCCACTTTCCAAATAAAAGTCTGCCATGTTCTTCCTTCTACCTCTCCTTTTTGGACTCTCTCCTTGAAGAGGCCACCATTTCCAAAGTGGTCCCTTCACATTGTTAGGGACACCTTTGAATAGAAGGATGAAGGGGACTGTGCCCTATGTGCTGTGTTAGGAATGGCAGGCAGTAATAGAGATCTGAAAACTTCAGGGAGAGAAGTGGGGTGTGTATGTTAGTTGTACAAGGACACAAAGGAGAGACACACAGCATGCAAGAGGTAGAACATCACTCTGGGCCTGAGTTGTTCATCTTTGTCATATTGATATATGTCATTTGTGGCCTTCCAGCTGCCCTGGAAAGCTGGAGTTTCCATGACAAACCTAAGGTTTGTAGGAATATGATGGACTCAGCGTAGGGCAGCAGCAGTCCCTTGGAACTATGTGTCTGCCTATGTGTCAGCATCTGCAGATTAATCATCAGTAAGACTAAATATCTCTGACCTCTTCCTAGAATGTGGTATTCCCTTTTCTACCTCCACTTTGCCCTGGCGTATAAAATAACAGCCCAGGGTAGCAGTTAGTGGTCTAAGGTTCAGCACGTCTGCAGTCTGCTGGGAAAGATAGTGGATAATGAGAGCAGGGACGCTTGTAGGGGTGCTAGCTCTTGGGAATAAAGGCAATGAGGAGCAAGCAGGCCTCTGAGCGGGGCTCCTGGAATGAAGGACACCTGGACAGGGGATGTGTGTCCTTGCCCAAAGTTACTGTCCAGTCTCAGGATTCAAAGTTCCTTGTGCAGAATCTGAAGCAATCCAGCCAAGATCTGAGACCTGTTAACCTTACATTATTGTAAATATCTGCACAGAATAAGCAGCAAAGAGTCTTACAAGAATGCTTGAAAAGCACAGTTCACTAAATCTTCTCCCTAGAGACTGGACTTGAAGGTCTTCTGGACACCACCACAACAGCCAAACAATGTCAGACCATAGTTTGGCCATGAAGGGGTCTGATGAGTTCATAGTGTTCTCTTATTTGAAGAGGCCTCAGGCGGGCAAGGCAGCCAGCTGCAGTGTCTAGGAGTACAGTGCAGCTCAACACTGGATCCAAAAATCCCAGTCAAGATCCTACCAAACACCTAAGAGTATGCTGCTCTGCAGAAAGTCTGTGAGCCTTCATTTGTGCATCAAGACATGGTGGTTTCCCCAGCTTGGTGGATTCAGAAGCTCTCCTCCACAGTCTGGCAGCTGCTCTTAGCTCTCCTAACACACATCTGCCAGGGAGCTGGGTCTGCAGTGTGCCTTAGGAGTAGATATTGCTATTGCACATGCCTAGTTTGCTTCACGAGTATTTAAGGAAAAAGTGTTTGCACCAGGACAGGCTGGGGGCCAACTAGCTGTAAAGCAGTATTGCAGAAAAAAGCCTGGGGGTCCTGGTGGACACCAGGTTGAACATGAGCCAGCAATTTGCCCTGGCCACAAAGAAGGCTAATTGTGTACTGGGCTGCACTGGGAGGAGTGTTGCCAGGAGGTTGAGGGAGGGGATCCTTCCTTTCAGCACTACTGAGGTCATGCCTGGAGTGCTGGGTTCAGTTCTGGGCTCCCCAGGACAAAGAAGGTATGGACATACTGGAAAGAGTCCAGCAAAGGACCACTGATGATTAAGGAACTGGGATATCTCGCTTGTAAGAAAAGGCTGAGAAAGCTGGGACTGTTAAGCCTGGAGAAGAGAAGGCTCAGAGGGATCTCATCAATGTACATAAAGAGCTGAAAGGAGGCTGCAAAGACAATGGAGCCTGGCTCTTTTCAGTGGTGCCAAATGACAAGATCAGAGCCAGCGGGCACAAACCCTAACATGGCAGGTTCTTCCTGAACATCAGAAACCCTTTTTTCACTGTGAGGGTGACCAAGCACTGGCACAGGTTGCCCAGAGAAGTGGTAGAGTCTCCCTCCCTGGAGATATTCAAAAGCCACCTGGACATAGTTCTGGACAACAGGCCTTTGATGGTCCTGATTGAGCATGGGGGTTGGACAAGGTGGCCTCCAGTGGGTCCCTTCCAACCTCAGCCGGTCTGTCATGCTGCATGATTTAGTGTCACTGAAATCAGTGTTTCTCTTTTGGAAATATTTTCTTTTTGATTACTGGTATAATTATGTTATGAAAATGTTCTGCCTGAAAAGTTCAGGCTCCTGTAATATAAGCACATCCCACATGTAACAGATGTATTGGTTTGAAGTACATGCTGAATGTCACCCCAAGAAAAGGACTGCACAGAGATCATTCCTGATATTTGATGCTGTAAATATATTAGTGAAACAAAACTGCTGTTGTTAAAATAGATAGAAAAAAAATCCCAGATATTGCCTATATCTCTCTAAAGATATCTTTACCAAAAAGTTAACCATTTTCTAGTGTTAAATATTTATGGGCGTATGGGAACACCAGTACTGCCCTTCATGAAGATGGCTTTGAAAGAAGTTATTTGAGATGGCAAATCTAAAAGTTGGTGTGTGTGATATAACAGGACTCAGAAAAATGGAATAACCAAACGAGGCAAAGCACATTTAAAATTATTGAAAGGATTTACTGCTTTTAACAGAGCTGTCAGGCAGACTAGTTCTCTCACTTGGTTGTTACTGTTGCTTCACTGGACTTTCATAAGACAAGGCTCTGCTTTTTCTAAGGTGGCTGACTGCTGCATCCTGACGCACTGGATTCTGCGACAAACATCCTTCCTCCAATGCAAGAAACAGCTGGGCAGTGGTAGGGAAAGTCTAAATCTCAGTTAACCTGAATGACTCTATCTGATATGGATGCTACAGTTCAAATGTTCCTGGCAACATAAATAGATCTACAGCAACAAGGTGATGGAGAAGGCTCCTGGTACAAGTAGGAAGATGGGCCCTTACTTTCCAAAACAAGGGGTTTTATGGTTTGGTGAGATGCTGAGCTTGTTTAGCTGGCTAAAGCTGTAGGAAAGGCTTAGACCACGCTACACAGAACATGAACTCTCAGTTACCAAACACCATCCAAAACACCATTTCTCCTCATAGCCATCTGTGACTACCTACAAAGGCTCCAGTACCAGACGACATGGAAGAAACAGAGGCTCAGGCCAGACTTCAGCTGTTGTAAATGTGATCTGTGGAAAGCAGGTCTAATAACCAAAGGAAAAAGCTACATCAGGTAGGCCATTCACAGCACACAGACTGTGCTGCTATGCCTTCTGGAGCTCCGTCCACCAGGATTAAGTATGGAAGCAATGAGCGCTCTTGTAACAAAGCTGTTCTTACTGGTGATGGATCTAGCCACAGAGTGGACTTGTACTTAAAGCAGTAGGATACAATGGGACTAATCAGAGTGTAGATACCAAGACAGATTACAGCGAAATAAACAGTTTGAAAATGGCTAGATATCTGTGCTGGGGAGCAGTGGGGCATGATGCATAGCTCCTGACTCTTTCCACACCCGTCAGTGCCCCGGGGTAGGGTGCAGCCAGCTAAGTGTGTCCCTCCCCAGTGGAATTGCTCTCCTTTGCCTTTGCAGTGGTCTTCCACACCAGTGTGCTGGCCATGCTCCCCAGGGGCAACGCTGCACATAGCTTGATTGAGCCTTTTCCCTGCAATTCAGCACAGAACCAAGCATTCAGCCTTGCCTCTGCAGAAAATGCTTGACAGTCGATGGTGGGAGCTGGGCAGCATGGAATTTTCAGTTCTTTCAAGTATTCAAACTTTCTTCCCGTCTTGCTGTTGCTGTTTCTAAACATGGCAGACAATAATCAGAAAACAAAAGCATTTAAGTTCTCTCTACTGGCAAAGCAGCACATTCACAACCAACATCAAAAGTGGGGTTTAGCAGTCATTAGTGCAATACCTCACTTCAACATGATCAAAGCAATCAGTGCCCAGACACAATAAAGACGGTGGAGCTCTGATTCAGCTCCTCCGTAAAAGGCAACAATAAAGAGATCTGGGGAGAGGGTGAGAGCATGGTAAGTATATGAGGGCACACAGCTGAGATATCCTCTTACATCAAAACCAATTCTTATTTCATATCCAATTATACCTCTGAGCTGTTCAGCCCAACGTCACTGTCATCTCTGGCTTCCAATTGACATTGAAAATTGTGGAATAGAAAAAGCTACTATAAAGCATATCTCAGCTGAAATTCCTCCTGAAGTTTGTCACTGCAGATGGGTAACTCTCTGAGAGCTGGTATACTTGCTTTGGCCTTACTGATGCTGTTAGCCAGTCTCATTCTCATTTGGGTGAGGGAGCCATTTAACTACCACTTAGTCAATGAGAATAGCCTTTTTGCTTATCATCTGATACAGGGCAGAAAGCCCTGAGTGTAGGGACAGTGGACTTTGCACTGTTGGCAGTCCATAGCCAGGGAAACGAGTGCCATTGAAGGCAAGGGTAGAGATGTCATTCATCATGCCACTGTAAGGGACTGATCCTTTCGTCTCTCTAGCATGCACAGCTCAGGCTACAAAAGTGCACCTGGAAAATCCCGTAGGAAGCCCTGGCCTTGTGCCTGAGCAGAAGCACCTCTGAAACACCCAGATTTGCCTTAAAATCCTCAAGACATAACAGCCTTTTCTATATGGCAGGGACATCATCCCAGTGACTAATTACAGCAGTTACATATTTTTTCCCTGTTCTCTGAATTCAGGTTCAAGTTCACGGATTTGTGGTGGTCTGAGGAGGAAGCTGGGAGAGCTTGTGATTTGGGCTTTGTAGGTGGGAGGGTTTTTGGGGGCACGTTAGATTAACAGGACCTCAGATTCTGGAAACCTGGTCCTGAAGTACATAGCCCATGACTGCAGCTGAGTCACTCTATCTTCTCTTGTGTAAGCTAAACTATCTCAAGCCTTTCTCTGGAAGACAGATTTTCTACACTCCAAATGCTTGCAGAGAAGATGTTCTAAAAAGTATCTCAGGGGAGCATAAAAACAAAAGATCAGACCAGTAAAAGGAAAGATATTCAGTGATACTTAGCAGAGCCGGACATTTGTTTGGAAGTAGCAAAACATCAAGATATATCGGCATGTTGTGTCAACAGCAAATTACATATGAGTTTGCCAGCTGCTAAGGGAGTAAGAAAGAGAAGCAACTGAATCATGTGTGTTGAAGAAAAGGAGTAATGGCGAGTCACAGAGGACACAGAACAATTCAGTAACAGAATGGGTATGTTTTGTAGGGGGAAGAAACTATTTTGCTTGAAAGTATGAGATTGGTAATAAAGTTTGAGGCAGAGAGGTGCTCAACTGTGTTGTCAGTGAGTGTAAAACTGATGTTGTTTCACTTAATCCAACAAAGTTTCATCAGTATACACAAACGAGCAATGCAGCTCTTCATCTGTATCATGAAATGGCTTCAGCTGGATAGCATTCCCATTTTGCTTTATAAATACCCACTCTCTTCTGGGTAACAGCAGCATAAACTGTTCTACCTCCTGTTTCAGAAGTAAAATGTGTTTTCTTTCCCAAAAGCTCCAAAGTTACACAATGAGGAAGGAAGTATAGTGGCCTGTGGCTCTTCAGCACTGAGCCAAACACCCATGTAATTCCTGGAGAGAGCAGGGTATGCACGTGTGGGATACTTGGGGGCTGGCATGTGAAGTTGGGGGAGCCAAACCAGCAAGCAGAGTGTGCTGGGTAGAATTACAATCTGACATGAAAGGTACCTGGGCACTTTTTGCTCCTCTGGTTTTCTGCTGTGAGCCACTTCCCCTCTGCCAGTACTCTAGGTCCTTCCATCCTTCCCTTTGGAAACAGAAAAAAGCAAACATGCTTGAGATCTCAGCCCCAATGGGGAGAGCATCCTCCTCAGTGGCCCTGACTTGTATGGGGCAAGAGACGACCATGCTGAACAAGGCATTGCCAGTGGGTTTGACCTCATCTTCAAATAACATAGGTGAAAAGTTTGAAAATTGATCTCTGTCCCACCCAGGGCTATTGGCACCTGTGCACACCAGCGCCTGGCCACACTGTGCAATGCTGACCAACTCGGTTCTGTGTGATTATGCCTGTAGCCGCTGCCGAGGCCAGTGGGACCTGCATCTGTGGACTCTGACACTGAAGGCTAGAGGTGGGCATGCAGCTTGAGCATATTTAGCTTTCTGAGGCCTCAGCTTCAAAGACTTCGGTGCCCCTGTCATCTTCAAACTGGGATTTTAGTTTTTCAGGTTGCTTGCAATTTCTGAAGAATGTAGCCCGGGCTCTCCACTGGAGCAAACTGACACAGCTCCTCTCACCCAGCAGGACCCTGGCTGAGCACTGTCTTTTACCATTATTCACTGCTCAGTCCCCTTCCTGCTCTGCCCATAGCCAGCTCATCTATTTAGTGTGCTCTTGGGGGATGAAGAGGAACGTTCTGATTTATAAGTGAAAATTAAGGCATAGAGGTGGAGTTTTAAGTTGTTCTAGCTCTGCATAAAAGGCAGTGTCTCTTTTCCATACCTTCCTGTGGAAAAGTGCCTCTCCCTTGGGAACCCGGCCTGCCAGTGTTGGGGAAGGGGGCTGCAGGTCAGGTGGTATGGTTCTGCTCACATTATTCACTGGGAATTGTCTGCTCCACTCTGTTCTCCTCTGCAGAAAATATAAAATTAGTATTTTTATGAGATCACCTCAAATGGCCCTTCTGCATTTGTAGTAAGGTGGGATTGTGTTTAGGACTTGATTTCTGTGCAAAACAGTAATACCCCACCGTGATCAGCCCCACTGCTTTTTTCTGCTCAGATCCTGCGTCCAGGCAAAGGTAACTAAGGGAAGATTCCTGTCTTCTTGCTGCAAGTGGGGAGGAACAGGTGGAGCACTGGCACAGAGAATGGCTCCTCTTTCTCTTCCTTCACACCAGGGTAGCAGAGCCCAAGTGCACTGGATTTTTGTTGGGTAACAGTGAAGCAATACAAGTAGCTAGAAAGGACCAGCAATTACCCATTTTCCATGGGTGGCTGTTTACCTGCTGCTGTTTGTTCAGGACTCTACCTAAAGCTACCCTCAGATTAGGACTTTCTGTGTAGTGTGATCTGTGTCCAGAGGAAATACAGGAAGTTGCCCTGTCTGCCAACCATTTTTGTGATTATAACCATTATATGCGAAGAGATGTAGTAGCTATGAGGCAGCTAACCCTTGCAAAGGATGTGTATACTGAGAAAAATATTTGGTATGGTGCTACAAATACAATAAAAGGGCATCTTCCTCAGGACTTAGCTCGCACATAATTCCACGCTCCTTATGCCGTAGTGGGCACGAATTGGTCCTGCTACTCACCAGCAAGTGAATTTGAGTGGTGTAGATAGTTTTATGCAGCAAGAGTGTGCAGAGCTCGACTCCAGACTTATGTACATGTAATACCTGAGGTAGCATGAGTGCTGCTGGCAGTGGTCTGAGACAGCATGAAGCCTTGAAGAAACCCATTCAAGCCTACACACATTCCCAAGAAGATTTTCACATCCTTTGTGAGCTCCAGCTTATCTAAATATACTGTTGCTTGTTTACATGGATAGCCAGAGATGTAATGCACCCTACACGGCCCCACAGGGGCTGAATCCTTGTCCTGAGAGCACCCTCATGGGCAGAGTTGACGCTGTGACTCAGGTCTAAGTGCAAGGCTAGATCCGCTGCAGGAAAAGGCAGGTGCCATGCCTCCTTCTGCTTTTCTTTGTGCCTTTCTTTTCTCCAGCATCTAGAAAGACTCCAATGCCCAAGCACTAGACAAGGTGTTTGCCTGGAACAGTAACATGTGCTGTTCAACAACCCTTTTTCCATCTTCCCCAGGGAAAAGATTTGCAGGCCTGGGTAACAGAGACAACAAAAGAGGAGCCACTGGGTGCAATAATAATGGAAGGTTTGCAGAATGACTTTGCAGTTAGGAGCTGCGGAGGAAGGGTCATGGCTGGTCCCACCAAAGGGCTCGTCTCTTATCTCCCCAAAAGTACCCCACAGGACTGTGCCCTGGCTGCTTACAGTAAAGGTGGCTGTGCACACAGCCTCACAGTTGACACTGAACTGGCCTGTTCCCCATTGCACAGCTCCCTTGACCTGTCCTCTGGCCACCCTGGCTGTAGACTCATGCTCTGGTCCTGGCAGTATGTCTGTCACTCCTCTGGTGGAGAGCTGGAGGAACCTGCCTGGCCTTTGCACACAGAGCTGAAGTATGAGATGGTTGGGCGGTGGGGAGAAGACCACATGGAAGTACATGTGGGTGGGATGCAGAGTATGCCCACAGGCCAAGCAGCCCCACTGCAAGGGGGAGGTGCTCACAAGCAGCAGTGGTCCTGCTGGAGAAGAACACTTTCCCCACAGAAGGAGCAGACACCAGCTGGAAATTCCTGGGAGGGGAGGCAGATGCACCATGATGGGAGGGTGACACTACCGACTGCAATTGTGCATTATCTTTCAGAGCAGTGGTTTATTTAAAACCTGTTTCCAACTGACCTGACAAATTCATTTCCAAGGCAACAACAGATGGCAGCAGACAGATGGCTCAGTAATTTCAAAGACTCTCTAGAGAAAGGAAGTGTCACTATAAGCCTGCACTAACTTGGCATTAGGAAAGAATGGGACCTTAACATCTGCATTAGCTGAAAACAGTGTTAGGAAGACGTATTATAGGCTGTATATTTTTTAGTTATTTTCATGGTCCCCACTGGCATAACGCCATGATTATCAAACCTTCTCCTTATCTCAAAGTGCTATTTTAAGTGAACATTTAAATGACATTTCATGACTGTAGATGTTTTCTCTGTGTCATCCTGGTCAAAAGATGTTGTTGCTTCATGCTTCAGTTTCTTCTCTGCAAAACATAGATAAAAATCCTCCACTGGTCCTGTGCTTTTAGATGACAGACTCCTTGACAGAGAATTCTTCTTTATTTTTCTTCTTCTTTTTTATTTTTCTTTCTTTCATGATTCTGGATTCTACTTTGGCTGGAACCCATGCAACAAACAATGGTTGGAGGGCTGGATTCCTTTCCTACCAAATGATGTGTAGGGGGACCTCAACTTAGACTGCTTTTTTGTTATCTTTGCCTTGCTTTATTGTTGTGGGTATTTTTTGTTTGTTTGTTTGTTTTTAATGCTGGTAAGGGTTTGCTTTTCCTTGTTGCAGTTTTACTGCTGCCTGTCCCCTCCCAAGATTGGACTCTTGTGATAGTTTTTTCCATTTTCCCCTTCTCTTGGATATTTAGTTGTTGTAGCTTTTTGCAAGAATTAAGTATGTCCTCCCCTCTGCATCTTCATCACATGGTAGAAGGCCCATCAAATGCTAGAACCAATAAATAAAACATTCCTTTGTTTTACTAGAAATGACCTCTTCTTACTGAAGCCATGTTGCGTTCATTCTCAGCTCTGACCTGTCCTTCAGAGTACGTGCAACTTTCTCCTATTCTGAGAAGATAATCACATATGATCAAAAGGAATCAAAGGACTGGCCCTCTCTTGTCACCTGATGCATACCCATTAAGCAGAGTCAGGAGAGGGGAGGCGTGTGGCACAGCATAAATTCTCTTTGGGGTGAAATGGAGAGATGAAGTCATGGGCATGGATAAGCGTATTATTTCTCTCACCTGGGGTAAATAACAGCTTAGCCCAGTAAAACTATATGCTTTTGAAGTTTGTGTACCTGAAGGGAGCATCAGACCAGTTTTCCTTGTTCCAGGAAGTCCAGTCCCTCCATTCCATCGTGGCTGTACTTCAGGGGTTAGGAGGCAATTGGCTACCCTGAACTTCCCCTTCTCCTTTGCTAGTGAGAGCAAGCTTGGCCACTCTGAACTTCTGGAGTCACACAGAAGGTATGGCTTCATGTGGTGGTGATGGGGCAGGGCTGAGCTCAGGCCCAGAACTTCATTAGGATTTCAAAAGTAGGAAGGGTAGGGGGTGATAGTGTGTGGACATTCTGCAGTCAGAGGGAAAAGATAAGGGCAGAGACAAAATGGAGGTGAGAAGATCCTCATTGTCATTGCGTAGGAAATCATGTCGGACACAAAAGGAGAAAGCAAACATTGTGAGGTTTATTGTCCTTTGGGAAGATGCAAATGGGGTAAGGAAAGAACCAGTCCTTAGGATGAAGCCCATGAACAGTGACATAACCTGAACAAAGCAAAGGTTTAGCTGAGGAGCAAAAAATGGCAATGTCCATTGAAAATAGCATGCAGAAAATGACTGTGCTGAACATCAGCAGTTACCACAGGGCTGTACGCTGATCAGAAAACCCTGGGGTGGGTATTGCAGTGCATGCCTCCCGGACACAGAAGGGTAGACCACCTTGAAAGGGAGCAAGACTAGTGTCTGTATGCAAAGATGGGTTTTGCACAGCTGTGACACAAAGGGGCAGAGCTGTGCTAGGGTGGAAATGACAGCCCTCTACAGGCCTCCCATAATGTGGAAGGGTGTTACATCAGCCTTTTGAGATACACAGGTTGGGGAAAACTCTGTCTTTGCTTGCTGCTGCAGAAAAGATAGAAGGCAGGAGATGCTGGGAGCAATGTCATTTTGTCCCCAGCTTTTACCAAAGTATTCTTACTGTCCTGCTGCGTCTCATCTTTTCCCATCAAGGCTCAGCAGTAACAGTGATCCTGCTTACAGAATGTACCCTAAGATCAAGCAGGACCTGGGGGCTTATGGATATTATTATGTCCCTCTAGCAGAGAGCTGGGCTCGGGCCTACCATTGTTCATCCAAGTGATGGTTTTGATCCTGGGCTGGTAGATGGATGAGGTTGGTGGGCTTCCACTGAGAGCAATGCTGTCTCCTATACAGCAGAGTCTGCCTTGCCAGTTGAAGGAGGGACCTATAAAAAGATATATGAGTGACCGTGGGAGTTGGCACAAGCTACTGTAGACGGAAAAGACACCAGTCCCTGGGTGGAGTTAAATCCAAACTTAGAGGAGAGGGACTGAAAAGCAGTTTGTGGACTGGGAGAAGGGCAGGAGAAAAAGTACAGCAGCCTGACCTTCTGGGAAACCAGCACTGCATAAATTGCAGCCTCAGCTCCAGCAAGCATTTAGCTATCTCCATGCAAGCTGTGAAATTAGAGAATTAACTGCTGGATCCACCAGAGAGATTCAGAGTAAAATGGAGACATCCTGCAAATATTCAATAAAGCCAAATGCAGGCTGTCAATGCAAATATGGCTTCCATCATCAGAAACAAAGTGGGGGACCCCAGTAACTGCTCCAAAGACATGGGCAAAAATGAGGCAGCTGAAGTCAGCTTATTTTTCTAAAGTATGTTATTGACTTGTTGTCCCATGGAAATCAGATTTTCCACCAGAAGTCTACCTCCAGCCAGGAGCCTTCCCTTAGCACACAGGAGCAGTCACTGGTCTTAGCAGGCACCTGGCTGTGAGGGCAATTGAATAGTGCAGCAGAGCAGGTTTGGGACTCACCAGCACTCAAGAGCTTTAAAATGAGACTAGACAGTTCTTCAAAAAAATCAACTGTAACCTAGCCTCTAAGGAAAATACTATTGATGGATGAAATTTTTCTGGGTGTTTAACAGGCAAGGAGGTAGAGTAAACACATCATCTCTGCTGTCCATTGTGGTATTGGCAAGTCTTGAATATGTGCTTGGAGGCCTGGTGATCACCACAGGTAGGAAAGGGAATTAATTAATGTCATATGCCACTCATGTTCTCCTGTTAAAGCTTCCTTAGAGGATGCTTTAAAGTTTCCAGGTGTGAGTGAGAAAGTCAGACAAGAGCTGGACTTGATGGCACTTAACAGAGGTTATAAGTTGTACTGCACACTGTCACATGAGATGTGAGCTCTTTCCACTTGGGAAAGGGCAAGTAACTCTCTTCTTTCCCAGTTGATGAAGGTGACTTCAGCCTGGAGAAGAGGAGACTGAGGGAAGACCTCATCACGGTCTACAGTTTCCTCACAAGGGGAGGAGGAGGGGGAGGCACTGATCTCTCAGGTGACCAATGATAGGACCTGAGGGAGTGGCAGGAAAATGTGCCAGGAGAGGTTCAGGTTGGATATTAGGAAAAGATTCTTCACCCAGAGGGTGGTGGAGCACTGCAACAGTCTTCCCAGGGAGGCAGTCATGGTGCCAAGCCTGGCAAAATTCAAGAAGTATTTGGACAACACCCTCAGACACATGGTGAAAATTTGCAGTTGTCTTATGCACAGACAGGAGTTGGACTCAATGATCCTTGCCAGTGTCTTCCAGCTCAGAACATTCTATGATTCTATGATTCTACGACTTGTTGGTAGTATGTTTGTGCGTATGTCCAGAACTTGGCATCAGCCTCATATGTTTGTCTTTTAATTCTAATAAACCAAGAGCAGGTAACTCACTGGAAGAGGAATTGTCACGGTGGATGTAGGGAATTTTTTATGGTACCCCTTGAAGCGAGTTAAACACACTTTTGTGCTTAAATATAAAAGAAAAAAATAATGAACAATGCACTGGCCAGAGTCCTATGGCAATGAATGGTTCAACATGGAGTCTGCAAAGATGCATCACAAGCAGATTCCTTATATACACTTGCACCAGTCCCAAGAGTGGTAACATCAGCCCAGCTGTGGGTCCAACCCCCAGCCCAGCACTGCTGTGCAAACGTGGCCCCTGAACTTGGGTCCCTGAATGCTTCTATTTCAGGATGGCTACAAGACAATGCTGAGGCTGTTCCATATCTCATCACGAAGGGAAACTTCACTCCCTTGCAAGGAGTCTTTCTGTCTGTGGCGTTCCTGTATCAAGCCAGTTTAACCCCTTCTTCTAGTTGGGTCATCTAGTCCTCTATGCCACATCATTCTTTGGTCACAGATTACCACTGCTGAGCAGTTACAATTAGATTTTCACCTTCATAGATCAAACTGCCTGATGAAGGAGTCTTGTTAGACTCTTAAAAAATATTCCTGAGGAGCATTTAAAATAGGTGGACAGAGACTCTGAACTGGTTTTTTTTGTCAAGAGAAAAACCAATGTGTGCTTGTTTTGAACAGTACTGTTAAGGAGATGGGATGCAGCCATTCACAATTTCAGGCCTGCTTTGGAAAAGGGGAACCGAGGACAGACTGTTGCAATTATTTGGGAGGCACAAGATGCAGCATGTGCAAATCAGCACATGAACAGACTGGCTTTGGCATGTTATGTACCCCCACCTCTGACCCCTGTGCTCTAAAATGCCACGGACATAAGCCTCAGAGAGGCTGTGTGCATTGCCCAAGGTCACACAGGATGTGTGTCTGAGCTGGAAATGGTGCCCTAGTCCCCTGGGACACAACATCCCAACAATACCAGCTTTCCTGCTTCCTTAGCCTGGCTTTTCTCTGCTTAAACACTAGCGCATGTTCCCATTTCCCCTGTAATTAATTAGCAAGAAGGAATTTATTCTCTGAGAGAAAAACTGTCTTTCTCAGCCTGCTGTGTGTTTAGACAACTGTCAGTCTCCTGAATAAATTGATACAATGACTATGCTGCATTTTTAAATTCTTGTGGAAAATAACCATTATGGTTTTTATGTATGTGTGTGTGTGTCTATTAACTCAACACCTCCCCAAGGAAGATGGGAGCTGTTAGCTCTGAATAGGCACTGGACTTCCAGGCAGTGAGAGACAGGGCTGCTGGTGCCTTGCTGGCATCACACATCTCTCTAACACCTTGCAGGCAAGGAAACTCTGATATGAAACATTGCACTGCCCAGAGCCCTAATCCCATCCTCCTACAGGCAGGGGCAATGCAGCCCATGGTGCCCCCAAGCAAGGAACTGATCTGCAAGGAATGGGTTTGAAGAGCAAAGGACATAGCCCTGCCACTGCAGCCATCCCTGTGGTACAGAGGAAAGCTGCCCTTACATGCCGTTATCTTCTTTATGGCTACACTGTCTTAAAAGCTGGTGCATCTTCATTCTTTTGAAAGCGTGGTAATCCTGTGTTGATCCTGGTTTGCTGCGCTCTCATGCCAGTCACCAGTAAAGACCAGACCTGATAGATTCTAGGACCACTGAGCTCTTGCTCTGCAGGCTCAGTTGCCTGCGAGCTGCTGTCACACTAACCACAAAAAATCAGTAAAACAGGTGGTGCCATCTACTGGGAATCGGGATTTTTACTTCTGTTTGATTCACAGACAAGGCCTGGAATCTAATCTAATGCCATTAGTCAGATTGCCTCCAGACTTAACCTGGCATCTTTGCAACAAAACGTTCATGGGCAGGAGACAAAAACCATTCCCACTGGCACCATTACAAGTCAGGATCTGAATTCTCTCTATCTGCATAGAAATTTCTGTGGGGCTCTCGTGTGGCATCTTAGTACCACAAATTACTGATGCGAGAGCACATGAAAAGGCCACAAAGAACTACTACTGGCTTTTCGACCTGGGGGAAGAAAATATTCATCCTGCTGTGGCAAAGTGGAGATTAAATGCCCTGCAGCTGTGACATACAGATGCAGGGTTTTCTAGAGGGCTGATAGCAGGGGAAAGCACTGAGCTTGCAAAAGAGATTTTGGAGAGATTCTCTGTTGTGCTTTTACCCAATGTGTTTTCCAAAAGAGCTTGATAGAACACCCTTACAAAACAGGGTATAATTTTGTCACTAACCTCTGCCTCAGAGCCCAAAGCATCTGAAGAGCAGGAAGCTCTGCAGCCTGGGGAGAGACTTTTTGGAGTGCCCCCCATCCAAACACCTAGGATATTGGATATGGCTACAGTTTTTATTATGAAACAGGTTGCTTCAGACTGCTCAGGAGCCTCTGTGTCCTTCTGAGCAGCAATTTTTCTTTGCTGTTTAATGAGATACATGTTTTCTGGTCTGTAATACACATAGCCAAACATCGAGCCAGACTTTGCTGCAGCACACTGCCATTTTGTCAGATCCCTAGATAGACAGAAGGTTTAGCAAACCATTTGCTGCTGGCCTAAGTCTGTCTGCATTTAATTCAGTGGGAGTTTCATCTCTGATTTCTGTGGGATAATTATGATTAAAACCTTAGAAAAATCCCTTCTGAACTGTAACTTTCTCTCTTTGTAATATTTGGAGCCTCCCTCCCTGCCTCCATGTATTGCTAGCAGTTTTTGTCTAATAAATAAGAAAGCAATTAATTCCCAATATTTCAAATGCTGTCTACAGAAGTTATTTTAGATGAGCTATTTGCTGTATTAAAGCTGCAGCCCATTGTTTTACCTGCATAAAAAATTTGCAAAATAATTGGGTTGCCCTGGACACAGGAATTCATCAGGGCCATACAAATGCTTCAACGTCCTGCCAAATAGACCTGAGACATTTTCAGAGCAACAGATTAATATATAGTTTGGATCCTGACTGTATCTGCAAGGTAGATACAGCATGGAGGCATGAAGGCGCACTCAAAACTCTAGTCTAGAAAACAACTGTGTAAGTGAAATGCAGTCCTGTTAATGGAGGGACCTGAGAGCACCCTTTTTCCAAGACGCTCTGCTGTGAGCTGGGATGGGTGAGCTTCTCGCCATGTCCAGTGTCCGTTTGCCAAACAGGACCTTGAGGCTGGATTTCATCATTGATGGGCTTTTGTTTAAAGAGGGACCATTCATCCTTCTGCCCCATTTTGAGGGGTGTGTTAGGCTTTTCTTTTAATTCAGCTATCTATCCTTGCTGCTCTTACATGTGCCTGAAAAAGATCTCTGATGTCAAAGAGGCTGTTTTGTGTTTGGGTAGGAAAAAGAAAATGAAAAACCACATTAAATTTCTTTGACTCCAAGTGGGTTTTTTTTATTCTCTCTGAGACAAGTGTCATACATTCAACAGCCCAGATAAAAGCTGAGCAGCCTCCTGGTCCATAAATCATTCAGTCTTGTGACATTTTTACCTATAGGTGGGAGAAAAGCCCTTTCAAAATTTCTTACCTCAAAATTCCAGCCTGAAATACTACTGTTTCTGGAAAAAGCCAAAAGCATTTGTAGGAAAATCGCCTTTGGAACTCTTTTGCACCTGTTTGATGTGAATGGTGCTTAATGGGAAGAAGGGAATATTGTCCCGATTCCCATGCTGCCAGGCCATTCTAACAGCTTTAGGGATTTTTATACCTAATACTTGTTTTTCTTAAAAATACTGAGTCTTGTAACCCCCCTCTTAGGAAGGCCCAAACACATACTCCAGTGTGCATAAACCCTCTTAATGTTCACCCTGTTCTTAATCCTCAACTTCGAGATGGTTTAAGTGCCCCCTTAAAAGAAATAGCTGGGAAAAATTGTTGGAGAGGAATGTAATGCTCCCAGCCTTAGGAAGCATAAATATACTGCTCTTCTGATAATCATACATAAGAGGGAGAGGGGACAGGAGGAAGAAGAAGTCAAGGGGGTGAGAAGGCTGGGGAGGGCAACTGGGGACATGACACTTAAACTTATTTCCTCCTTAACCATGATGTCAGTCTCGGTGTCACAAACCCTCTTTAGATAGCATTTTAAGTGAAAACACATTTGAATAATTTGTGTGTTTTCTTTCAAGAGGGTAAGTAGTCTCAGAAAAAACTGGTTTTTCTTACCCAAACAGTTTATTTTCAATCTGTGAGGCCTGATGCAATTCTTATTTATGCAGCTTTCACATTCATGAAAATAGTTTCACTAGCTCTACCAAAGCTGATTTGCACCAGTGCCCAGCATCCCACCCAAAGAAGGCTTAGAGGAGAGGAGTGGGAGGGAGCCCAGTGCCAAACAAGAATGTCCCCGCAGCCTTCAGAGACAGAGCTTGGAGCAATGTAAAGTGTATGTCATATCCCTTGCCCTGTGAGCCAGGGACCTCAGAAACTCCAGTTTATACACCTTCACCCTTCATTTGCTAAAAGGAAAGAGGAAAAGATTGTCATGGTACATTAACATAAAGGCTGTGCATGCAAGTGGCTCCGGGGAGATTTATAACCATGGAGCTTTCTTTACAACTAGCCCTTGAAATAGTGCTTTGGGAGGGGAGAAGTCAAACTCTCCTCTAGTACCAGATGGAATAAGCAGCAGACATTTTTTTTTCCTCCTCTTTTTGTGATTCAAGGAGAGTAGAGCTGGACTTCTCTGAGCTGTCCCACAGAAGCAGTGGTAAAACTTACTCACTGACATGAGGATTCCTATGTACGCCTGGAGGATTTGCTGAGGGTAAAGGGGGATATTGCCTCCTTCTTCCCCTCCGCGAGGAACAACTTTTACTAAATGTTGCTGGAGAGGAGTGGATCAGCTCTCAAAAACACGGTGGAGGGTATCAGGACCAATGGGGAGACTTGTACTGGTTTCAAGTGCTTTTGGGCCAAGGACCTAATTCAGCCCTGTACAGGCTGAATTTTGCATGTGTGCTGAAGCCCTACCAGTGTGGCAGGCTACAGCACTTTTCAGTATCAGCCTGGTTATAAGCATGTGCTAACAGAGCCCTTGTGCTCTAACTCAAATGAATGGTTAGCTATATGTCTCCCCAGGGTATGTGGACCATATGCCTTTGCTGGCTAGTGCTGCCTGTTCTGGGAGCATGGTATTAATCTCCCTTACCACTCCTGACTGTGCCTCAGATGTGACTACTGATGCTGTTTTCACAAAAGTTTTTGCTGAAGGTGAGCCTTGTTAGAGAGTGAGCTTCACTCTGCCATGTGTGGGGGTCACCAGGGGCTGCTCACACATTCAGAGGCCAGGCTTTTTGACACAGGAGCCCCTCATCTGGTGACACAAGGGCTATCAAGCAGAGTTGAGTGAGTGCATGACCCTCTGTTCCAACAACAGGCTTTGTCACGGCAAATGACAAATGTCCACAAGTTGCACATACTAACTCCTACTGCTGACATTGGGTGGCACCTGTGACCTCTCTACAGGTAAGGCTTCTCTGGAACTGGATCACTGCTGGCACCATGTTGGGGAAAATGTGATGAAGATAGAGTGCAATGCCAACATTAATGCTATATTTGAGTTGCACAAAAAAGGTCATGCAGGACTTGTGTGATCAAAGGAGCAGTAGGCTGACAGTAATATAATACACAACTTGGAAGTGTTCCCCCTTCAGATGCCAAGTAACATTATATACCGGATATGGTACAACAGGGGAAGGAAGGCCAGTGATATCTACCTGCTATCCTTCCTCTAGTACACTTTCCTGGAACCAGAAACACCACTCAGCAAGCCTATGTGAAGCTGTGCCAGACTAGCAACATTTCCATGCAGTACCTGTAAATTATGCTGTGCCTTCTGGTACCTCTGTGCTATAAGTATTTGCATAATTTAAAGAGAATGGGGGAGATCCCAGCCTAAAGCCTTCCCTGCCCCTTCTTCTCCACATGACATCTTTTGTTGGAGCGCCATGCAGTCCTGCCTGTTCCCCAGTTGGCCATGCTCAGAGCACCCTGGAGACCTTGGGATGTGAATTCTGGCAGACTGGTGAGCTGGGTGCCTTGGAAATTGAAATTCAGGTTAGCAGTGTTGTGGGACCGATTTGTGAGTATTGTGCTCAAGTGGCAAGTATGTCATGTTTCAAATGCTGTAGCTTATGGTCGTCTTTGGTTGTGAAGATGCCAGAAACTCCACCTTCATATGAAGCCTCTCTTCTTCCACTGAGTGCTTGGTCCTCTGCCCCTGTTGGTCTCCCCATGCACAAATGTCTCCCCCACCTCCACCATCTTCAGACCAGCTGGTGGTCCTTCATGCCCTCTAGTGTCACTGGGGGCAAGGGAGAGCTAGACGCAGCTGTAAAGATGCAGCAATTCCTTCTCATAGCTGCAGAATTACTTCAAGGATATTTCTCATCCTCCTTCACTAGCGAGGGGAGCACTGCTTGTCACTACACACATGGTTATTGCCAGTGTGCTGATGGCACTGTAAAGGGCACAGGCCCCTGGCATGTCCCATGCTTCCTTCCTGCAGATGGTACTGCCTGCAGCACCTCCATCTTCTAGGAAACAGTTATGTTGTACACAGCCTGTGTTTTAAACAGGGCAAAGCAGCTGCTTGCCTTTGTTCCCTTGATACACACACACACACACACCCCCTGGGGTTTAGCAGCCTGGGTTGGTTGTAGGAGTCTTGAGGAAGCCAGGGTGTGGGTGAGATCTGCAGTATCATGGGGTCAGGCTTCCAACTCTGCATCAGCAAAGAACTGGCACCCGCGTCTAGCTCTTCAGCACATGAAAACCTTTGTTGGCTACTCTGCATATTTAAGAATTACAGCGAGCAAGGGCTATGGCAGGGTAAAGCCAAAGGACTTTAAAGGACCAAGTGGTGGAGACATGGTTGCTCATCACCATGCATTCGGTATGTTACATAAGGAAGGAGTTTGAATGCTTTACCTCATCCTCAGGGACATGTCTGTGATGAACAGGTGAAGTCTGATGGTCAACAAGTGTTCAAATGCTATTGAGAAGTCCAGGAAAAAGAGATCAGATGACTTAGTCCCTGCCAAAGGAGATTATCCAACAGTTCTCTGAAATGGTTTAATTTCTACATGGTAGCATAAATGCAAGTTGTGCAGGGCTGAAGGTTAGCTTCATTTCAGTGAGCTGATAGTGGCCTTTTGCTATGCCCAGTTGTGTCAGGAAGGGCAGGTTTGTCTTTGAGAGGTATTTGTCTGAAATGGATGTATTGCATGTTTGAAGGAGAAAGGGCAAGATGGATTCCTTCTCTAAATGACACACTGACTACTTCAGTTAGGACCAGCACTGCCTGCTTTTGACCCCGGCAAGCCAGGAAGGGCAAGACTTGAATTTACATCTTTCTGAATCTGCTATGTGACTGTCATGGATGCAGAGAAGGCCAGCAGCCTACCAGTTAGGGGGTGCAAATGGTGTAGGAGGCATGCTGTTTGAGGCTTCTGAGACAGTGACAGTCACCATCCCCACAGCTAGTGAGTTCCCTGCCACAGGCAATTAGATCTGATGAGGTTTTCCTGCCTTGACAAGTTTTTTGTTGTAAGATTCAATAGCTCCCATGGAGGTAAATAGGACTTTGCATTCTTAGTCTACATATTGTCTCCCCAAGCCAAGTCACATAGGCCTTGGTGACAAAGACAGTTTTCATAAAGCAGGTAGTGACAACAGCTGTGATTATGAAGAGTAATGTGAAAACTGGATTCATCAAGTACTCAAAACCAAATTCAGCCTCTATGTATTTTTCTGCCTGCTATTTTCAGGCCTGTCCCATGATTTTTCAGGAAACAGAACTGATGGTGCAGATATTGTTAATGTTAAGCTAAAGAGTTTAGTGGTTTTAGTACTGCTGCCAGGCTAGGAGTGTGTGTCACCCCAGCTGCAGCCCTGAGTGTAGCAGCCTCTTGACTACACAGCCCCTTGGACATGCTTTCCAATGGGCTGGCTGAATCTCCCCACTGAACAAAGAACCTAGTTTAGCAGCTGTGACTTTGATTTCAAACACAGCCCTCTGTGCTGGTAATAGTCAAAGGTACCTTTTGAACAGCTGAAATAAAGTTCCCTGTGCTTCAGAAATGGCTTCAGGGATTTTTCATTCAAAGGAGCAACATCTACAATGCAGCAAACTGCAAAACCCCACCATCCTAGCTGAGTGTCCCACTTTGTTTTCCATACATGACTGCTGCTGTGACTGACCAAGAGTAAAAGGTATAAATTTATTTGCAGTGGGTGGAGCAATTTCTTTCTTTTCGCAACATCTGTGAATGATCAGCATCAGGATTCTATCTGATTTCTGGATAGCTAGCAAATCGAAGTTGAAACATCTGTGTGTCAGATATGTATCACTGCTGATCCGTCTGCAAAACACATCAGATGTCAGTTGATTGACTTGCACCTGATTGGGCTGAGTAACCAACCAGTAGGAAGACAGAAACTACACAGCAAAGTGAGAACTGTTCCTCCTCAGCCCTACTTCTTTTTAGCTCTACATTTTTGTTCCTCTGCCACATTTTTGCAGTTGTTTTTCTTATGCGCTGCAGTTATGGTGTTGAATATGGATAGGAGAGTGAAAGCCCACATTTTGAAAAGGCAGGAACACAGCAGACCCTTGCAAAAATAACTGTAACTGTGAATACCATCACCAAAAGTATAAATGAAACATGTCACGAAATATTCCAGAAACTGCTTTGTGATCTCAGCAGGAATACTGGGGAGGGTTTTGGGTGTGTTTCCTTAACAGAAATATGAACACATTTGTCTGCCTTCTCCTTTGGCTTTTAAGTCCCATTGAATCAAACACAGTTGTGATACTAGAGTTTGTTGTTTGAAGCTGAAGTCATATTTTCTATATGCTAATTCCTGATAGCTTTTATGCTGGTCACCCCCACTCCGCATTGCTTCACACTGCCCACTTTCCCAAGGACATGCACGTGCAGTTGTTGCAGTCTTCATCATAGATACTCTTCCTTTTCCAGCTGCTTCTTTAGTGACCTCTGGAAGTGCAGACATGCATGATGATGATGAAGATGACTCTCGTTACTTTTTTAATGTGATGTGCAAGGCCACGGGGTCTGGCTTATGTCTATCTGTCATAGCAACCACTGTATCACTCAGTATTGCAAAGCCAGCCTGGACCTGGGGCTTATCTCTGCCCTTCCAGCAATTAGAGAAGGATTCAGCCATTCTCACTTCAGTAGCAGGTCTCCTAACAGTGCTTGAGAGGACAAAATAAAATTCTGTCTTACTCACATCTACATTGCTTCTGCATCACTGTGGGAAGCGATAGCAGCATGTTGTTGTGAGGTCTTCAGGCAGACAAGATACAGGCAGCAGGTAGTAAGTTAGAAGGTGACAGCTTTATGCAGACATCTTTCTGATTCTTCATGCTGTTGATGTGTCATATCTGGGGAGCCAGAAACCAAATCCTCTGCTGAGATCATGTCATGCTCTACTTCCTTATGCTGCTCTGAGAGCAAGGGGAATGGAGTCTTTTTGCACAGGCAGTATTGGTGAAACCCCCAAAATTCTGAGACAGACAGAGATGAAGGTTTGCTTTAATAGCCTGTGGAACTCTGTAGCTTTTATAGCTGACAGAAGGGATCTGCCACACAGTTTAAAATCAGAGCCATCACCCTTTTAATGATCTTCCCTCTGCCACTTAAGGATAGCTTGTTAGTATAGTAGTTGAAACTCCCCAGTATGACTGTGATGTCTGGGTAAGTTCTTTGCAGACTGCCCTTTAATCCTGGTAGGAGCAGAGCAGTCATTCAGCAGCTGGCTGGCCTAGCAGATGAATCCCCTCTTCTGCAGGCATCCCCTGCATGAGATCACAGATGTGTACATGGGAAAGGAAATCTCATCAAAGGCTGCGGCTCAGGTAAGTGTGCATGAGCTGTCTTATTTGTATCATGTCAGCCAGAGGAAGAAATCTCCTTTGGTGGAAAGGTCTTTCTGCATTGAAGAAACCATCAGAAAAACACAAATGGGGACAAAAGTATCTTATCAACGTATATAAATACTTGAAGGGAGGTTGCAAATAAGTTCAAGCTAGTGTCTTTTAAGTAGTGCCAAGTGACAGGAGCAGAGGCAGTGGGCACAAACTGAAACATAGGAGGCTCCCTCTGAACATGAGGAACTCCTTTTTCACTGTGAGGGTGACCAAGAACTGGCACAGGTTGCCCCGAAAGGTAGTGGATCTCCATCCTTGGAGATATTCAAAAGCTGTCTGGAGAGGGTTCTGGGTGACTTGCTCTAAGCAGCTCTGCTCAACCAGGTGGGTTGGACCAGATGACCTCCAGAGGTCCTTTCAACCTCAGCCAGTCTGTAATTTCATGCCAGTGAGTGAGGGGATCTTTTCAGACCAGTCTGACATGAGCGTGGTCTCCACCCACGTACTGGGAGCAGGGCTCACCAGCTCCATGGCATGTGGCAGTGAAAAGCCTTAGCCATGATACTGTGTAGTAGCAGTGCTTACTGTTGTACAGCTCCTCTCTGTTAGAGACATAGAAGGACATTAACAACTACTCACATTTAACAACCATGTTAAAACGAGGCACTGGAAGGTTGACACGGGGTCATCTAGATCTAAGACAGCTTCCCACTGGCAATACCACTTAGTGCATGAGGTGGTTTTGCAATGCTGTCCTTGGGAACAAAGAAGCAATGCATTCCAGCACTTTCTCCCAGGAAAACTCTGAGACATCTTCCTTTTGCTTCTGCCCTTATGTCTGAGAACAGTTTGACTGGTACATGACAAAGGTAAGATTGCTGAAAGTGTGCCGAGCTCAGATCTAATAAATCACATAGAAGAGGAACAGAACTGGAAATGTCCCCGAATAATCAGCAGTAGGAACGACCTGCTATGGTCTACTAAACTTGAAACACAAGCAAAGATTTGGTCAATTTTGTTTCAGAACTAAGTAAGTCTGCAGTATAAACAAAATTAAAAGCCTGCAAGAACGTTCCCCTTCCACTACGTGGGGGAAATGTACTCCAGCTGCTTGCAGTCTGTTGGTTACAAAGAACAGTGCGATGGACCAGATGGATTTTGAAATGGTGCCTCTAACTGATCTAAAGAATAAGAAATTATAAAATGTCCAGCAACTGGCTAGGTGGAAATAACAAATAGAAGATTGTATTCCATGCCTCAGAAATGTCTCTCACTGTGCTTCTTTTGGGGGGAATTTTTGGAGACGAGTCCCAAAACCAGCCCCTTATGGTGAATTATTCTTTCTCTAGCTGTACTAATAGATGTCTAGAGGGGGACAATTTTCCAGTGCCTGTCTGGTCCAAATCCTACTCACTGTTTTGAGTATGCAGCACTGGAAATGAAGGACAACAACTTTACCACTGAGACAGTGTGCTGCATGTGGAAGTGAACCTTGGCTCTGTGAGTGCTTTTGGGATCTTCTCCAGCAATAATAATCTATTCCTGAGGAAGAATACAGGCAGTGAGAAGAAAAATGCAAAGCATCTAAAGTTATCACCTAGTAATTCTGATGTTAAAAAATGTCAGTTCCCCACGGGGAATGCTGGGAAGATGTTGGAATACTTAGCGATATAAGGCAGAGTTTGTCTTGCCTAGCTTTTACCAACTGAAAGTCAATCTTCTCACATGAGATACTGTGAGCCTCTGGGCTTCTTTGTATATAGCACAGACAGAGATAGGGCCAGAAGATGATTCCTGTCAGCCAAAGATTTATTCCTGAAACCAGAGGAATTTCTTCTCAGTACTTGTCCTTGCTAAATTAAATGAGCATTCATAGCTCCAGTGAAAAACTATGTGAGCTCCAACAGGCCTGCCACCTCCTAGCTAGGAAGCTAGCTACATTTGCTTGAAGAACTGCTTAGAACAGGGCAGAGAGTTTTATCGTGTAGGTGGGAAGGAAGTTGCAGGCTACCTCTGAGCGAAAAAACCAATAGTCTAACTTTGCTGTACATGTATGTTCTCTGAACTGAGACCAGAGATGGTAAAAGGCTCTCTGCTCCACAGTGAAATCCAGCTTCAGAGAAAGTGAACATGCAAGCTGCAAGCAGCTCTGCATGATGCCTCACCTGAATGAAAAGCATCCAGGAATCCACAATGCTTGTTTTGAAGCTGTCATCACAGAAAGGGAAGCAGTAGGCAGAGAGGAGCAGCCTTCTGTCCTCAAGGACTTTGCAGGCAGCAGTTTCCTTCAGTTCCTTTGGGAAGACTCAGGAAAACTGGAGACATGCCTTCCACTACTCCTGTGCAGAATGTATCACGAACAGCTGATAAAGTGCAATTGCCGTTAGATTTCCAATAGCATTGGCCCATCTTCTTGCAGGGCAGAGCACTGATGTGCCTTTAGAAGCAGGAAATAATTCACCTAGTAAACTAGGCATAACACAGCCAGAATACTGAATGTAGCAGTGGGCGTTTCTGTATGAAGGAACAGAAGAGTGTTCGAGTCAGGCTACATGGATTTACTTTCCTGCATTTACTCTTGTTTTGTTTAAGCCAAGCAAAAACAGCTTTCTAAGACTGAGTTGCCCCCATGTCTTTGTTTAAGAGGACATCTTAATGTAAGCTGAAGCTACACTGTTTGTGAGAAACACCTCGACAGAGATTTGGATCAGGCAGTAATTCAGCAATGTTGATTTCAAGTGCAGTATTTGCAGGGAGATTGATCTCTTCTATGACATTTGGTGATGCACTACGGTAAAAGGCGAATGTTTAGGTGCATAGGATTTTGAGCTAGTTAGCTGATTAAACATGCCTTGTTTACTAGAACATAAGAGGAATCTAGTACAGAGAGTTTCTGCATATTTCTTGCTATTGGCTGTGAGAGAGACCATTCTCTCTCTTTCTAATATTTTAGTAAGTTTACTATAGAAACAGTAAGTTATCATAAAAACAGAGGCAGGTCTTGAATCCAATCCTAAAGCTCCAATAAAACATTCTTCTCCTTTCTGTCAGGCTCCCCAGTTTTGAGGGTAGATTGTCTCTGTTATATCTGTAAGGCATCTACTGTAAGAAAGTCTTAGTCCTAAACTCTTGGTTCTGCTTTTGCCAACACTGAATGATAACATTTGTGACAGTGGTGGCTGCCATAGATGTATCAGCATGCTTGATTGCAATGCTTTACCTTAGGGGCCACTTTTCACCCCCACTCAGCATGGCTCTATGACCCTGTCCACAAAAGCAGAGCATGGATCACAGAGACAGGTCCCAGATGTACCATAGATATTTCACCACAGTGCCACATTGACACACCACACCTGGGCCCTGTATATGCTGTAGTACTGAGTTCTGGAGCCCTACTAGCCTTTGAACTAACATTGTTATCTTAGCTCAACACTACAAGTAACAGCATATTCATCCCACTGTGCATCAAGGACCCTAAACTCTTGTAGCTTTCAAGTAAACTTAAACACCAGTGTGTTGAGCTGCATCCCTCAACTTTTCTGAAAACACAAACTGTAAAAATATGATCCAATTTCTTTCTCAGGGTGTGCTCTGTTGGTTAGAGCAAGACTAATCCCAAAAGCCGGTTGGACTACTGCAACACATAAGCAGTTTGCAAATACTCATTGCCTCTGCTTTTCACTATCTGCAACAAGACTTGCCTTCAGAAACCAGAACAAGTGTGTGAGGACAGATTGGTGGGTTAAGTTATTGTGAAAATGCTTCTGGAGACCAGAGCCTCCTCTGGGGTGTGCAGACACTGCCCCTTACTATTAGCAGACAAGGGACAAACCCACACTAAGCCTCCTTCCCTACGTTGGAAATGTTCTTGAAGGGTATCAGAGAAAGCAGGCCCAGGGAAATCTGCTGGAGTCTGGCAAGAAACTGACCTCTCGGTAGGTGCTGGGGAATGAGAAGGATGCATTAAAGCCAGGAGGACTTGACCTCCAGGCAGGAAGTGACAAGGTTTAATTGCGTCCCCAGGAACAACGGGTTGAATCCCAGGAAGCAGGGTGTAAATTATCTGATTTCCTCTGCTGGAGTTTGGCCAAGGATTAACACCCCTGTTTGCTTAGGAGAGGTCTTGCAGTGCCTTTAATATCTGCAAGGGCCCACGTGGTGCTTGTGTCTCATGAAAATGCGCAAAAGAGCACTTCTAAGCAAGCATCATGAATCTACGCCAGTCCAGGCTCCACAGGAAACAAAAAATAGCCAGGCCTCCAGCCTTTACTGAGGGTCTCTCTGTAATTTATGGGGCCCAAGGGCATGCTTTGTAAGACAGTGTGATCTCCTCCCTGTGTTTAGGGTTACAGCCTGCAGGCCATTTTTAGAACCGGCTGGGAGCTTGTCTGTGCCAGCACAGGAAGAACATGTCCTGGCAAAACTAAGCCTCGTCATGGTCTCCACTACAGGCGTATTAGCTGCTACTGATGACCAAGTGGAGGAAGTTCCCTTGCAGGATGATTTTTAGCATAGCCCTAGAATTGCTACCACTGAGTTAGTCCTCGTATTTCTAACATCACCACCTTGCAGATGAATTTGTCATGGGGGGTGCAGTGGGACACGAGTCACCTTTTGCTATTCTGACACACCTAGGATTCACCATCAAAAACTCTGCGCCCTACCTGCCATGCCCCATCAGAGGTCTATCCTTTAAGTGATGATGTTTTTTAAAAGTTATTATCTTAGATGAAAAGGTTGACTTGACATAAGCATATGGTAAGAAAAACCCCTTCCATTCATAACTGATGGTCCAGTATCCATTGCAGTTTAGTCAGTCTGCAGCTAAACCCTACCAGTGAATAGTCACTCCAGGGTGCCCCACATGGTCCACTGGGGACTGGAAGTGATTCTGCTGCATGTGCAAAGCACTGAGCCCTAATTCACAAGCCCTGCCAAGCCTGAGTGGGCATTCTGGCAGCGTTGTCAGGCAGGATGAAGGAGCAAGAGGTTGGGAGAAAGAAGCCCTCATTAGCAGAGCATCTTGGGTGTGTGCTAAGTGCAAACAGGCAGAAAACTTCTCCTTTGCCAGCTCCTTCCAGCAAAGCAACCATGTGGGCGATGAGAAAGATAACAAGGCAATGCAAAGACTGGAGCAGATACAGCAAGGCTGCTGAACCAGTGTGCAAAGCAGTCAGGAGGTAAAAGAGGTGGTGAACAAAGCCATGTTCTGGAGCCACAGATTTTGTGACATGAAGAAAAACTCTTGCACCCTAGTCCCAAAATGCAGGACTGGTATGTCAGGCTCTTTCCCCTTTCCTCATCAGGAGCTGAAATTCTTCTGGGGTGCATTCTCATTCAGGCAAAAGCCATATACAGGGTGAAGTAGGGAACCACCCTGCTCGTTCCCTATTCGAGTCAGTATTTGGCTTTTAGAGGCCCAACTTTGCAGGATAGATAATGAAGATGTTTTCAGTTTTAATGAGTTATTCGCAGTCAGATATTTGGAGAAATTATGCAACCTCTTCCTGCCCTCACTTGGCCATCTATTTGATCTTCTGATTTGAGAATGACTAGGATATATCCTAGAAGACTTGGTATTCAGCTGAAAATATTTTATTATATTTTTAGACAGTTAGGAACTGTTATTGTCTTCGATGCCATTTCTCTGAAAAATCTTACTATCTTTAGAACAGTCTCTTTATTGCTGATATTAAAACATTTTCTGTCTACTTCAGCTGCATGAATGTGACTCCATCTCATTGCAGTACCTGTCCAGAGACATCCTGACACATCTAGATACTGGTTGTTCTTGCTTTGTTGTCATATTGCTTGACAATGGAAAGACCCACAATTAAGAAGAGAGCAGAGGAAAGAAACACTCTCTAAGTGGATTTAAAATGCTGTCTCTAACTTTTTTTAATGCTCTACACTGAACTGTCTGGCATTTTTAAATCAGTCGTATAGGAACAGGGAGTTAGAGTCCAGAAAAACCTAGTACCTCCCTTATTCCACCTAGTACAATTGGGCAAGACTGCTTCCTGTGCTGAACCCAGGTGGTTTTATCTGAGCATACGGTCTTCCTGCCTTCTGTGCAGAGCTGTGAGACCTGGCTCACCATGGCACTGAGTGCTTGGTACCAGTCTGCATGCTTTGTGTGGGGTCTATACATTGCCCTGCTATTGGCCTGTGATTGGCCAGCTATTGAGCAGGAGAACCTAGGGGCAGAGGGTTCATAATGTCTAACAGATATTGGGGCACCTAGGGAGGTCTGAAGCATGCTAAAGTGGCCTGAATCTCTTCAAGGTGGATAAGGGGGAAGAAACCAGCCGAGCAAAAGTATGGTCCTATCACTTAGGATGCACCCACAGAAATCATGATGCCATCTTCTGGTCAGAAATTATTTTAGAATTAAGGTTTTCCATACAGAACCTCACCATGAAGTGTGAAAGCTCATGGCTCATCCTAGAAAATGCCTCTGAGATTTAAAAAATTAGGCTTTGATTTCAAATAGATGCAGATAGTAATGGAAACTAGGTAGGAGTCCTCTCCACCATTGTAAGGCAAAGAAACAGGTTGGAGTAGCTTTAGTACGTGGGGTTGGGGTCCAGGGAAGAATGGCTGGCTTACTAATGGTTTGGTACCAGGTCCTGGCTTGCTAATGGCATGGTACACATGGCTTGGTACCAGGTCTTCCACCTTTACATGATGGGGAGACATCCTTGGGGAAGAAATGGAACCCCAGGAATCTCCCTCCTAAATGGTTTTGCATGTATTCAGTATTAACCACGTAGAGCAATGGAGGGCTCAGCTTCCTTTGATTGCTCTGGTTTAGGTTTATTTTCTGCACAACAGGGTGTTTGACTAGATCTCGGCCTCTAAGTGCTTATCTGGTTCAGCTGTGGTACTGTCCATCTGCTTCAAGTTAAGCATGTGTTCAAGAATCCTCCTGGTCTGCAGCTTGAACATGCTTCTGCTCCTTCCATGTCCCTGGCAACTCATCTATTTGAAAGATACCACAATGATGAAAAAAATTGGTTTATGTCATCATAGTGGGTGCAGAGGAGGTAATTGGACTTCTGCAGCACATCTTTAACACAGGGTTTAGGGAATAATCCTGTGTTCACTGAAGTCCTGGACAGACGTCTCTGTGGAGAGAATGCAAATCAGATCCAGACTGGCTAAAAAAGTTACACAGCTCTCCCAGCAGAAATGGTCACCCTACCTGTAAAGGGTTGGATATTGTTTCAGCTCCTCAAGATTACCTCTTCTGCCAAGCTAGGTGCAATAGCCATGACTAAAGGGCAGTTATTAGCCCCCCTCCCGAGTCCAAAATGCTGTTTCAGCAAATGAATTCAGCATTAAAAATTGCAAGCACTGTATGTCAAGTTAGACTTATGCCATTTCTTGGCACAAGTAGAAAGCACATTTATTGGCGCTTTTTTTTCCCAATCTTGATGAGAAACTGAAGTAATTTTCCTCAATATTTAGTGGGGAGAAAGAAAATTCCCAGTAGACTGAAAGCAAAGCAAGTGCTAACTACAAGTTACCAATGAAAACAGAGCTAGAATAGAAACTTAATTTCAGTACTGCTGTACTGATGGGCTGTCAAGAAAGAAGAATCTCTGTAGCCAAGCAAAGGATAATCACTGACAGGCTCATATCCAGCTATGTGGTCTCTTGGGATAGCTCAAGGCTAATCCAAAATTGTATGAAACATTTTCAGTATGCTGTTTCTTTAATTTTCCTGGGACATTTTGCAGTGTGTGAAGCAAACTGTCTATGTAAATCTTCACAGGATCTGAGCTTTAAACGCCTTGAGGCAGGGACGGTCATTTGCTGTGCATGGCTCTATAGCAAATAACCCAGCAGGATCACCAGTGGCTTACTGCCATGCAAGGACACATTCAAGTGCTTCTTGGAAGTCAGGTCTGAATGGGTTGGCACATACACGGCAATTCTACTGTGCCACAAATGCCTGACCTGAGCTCCACCACCCTAAGGAAAAATCCCACCCCACTGAAGTCAGCGTCAAAACTATGTGGTTTCGTTTATGCTGGAGCTTCCATGATGCACTCTGTGGGTTTGTTTCTGCCTTAGTGACTGCAGGGATATGTTCACCATGTATTTATCTGATTTCACTAAAAAAGGTACCTTACACACTGCTAAGACAACATTTTGTAACAAGTTAGTGTTGCCTACACTGTGCCTTCAACCCTGACAGCTTTGCTAATATTTTAGAGCCAGTTCAAAAACCAGGTTTTCTCTTAGAAAATTCCTCCCCTCTTTGTGGAAATCTTTAATTACAGCTGCTAAAAAATCAGGATAGCTTTTCTCCCCCAAAGATGTCCTGAAAAAAATCATGCTAATTTAACGGATAAGCTGAATTCAATGCATTTCTACCTGTTTTAGATTTTCTTCAATTGTTCCACAGTGAAATTGTCCTGATATTTCCTGGAAGACATCAGAAATATATCCACATAAACTGAATGTTTTATAGACTGTGGATCCCTCCTGGGGGGCTCAGACTTTCCAGCTGCTTCCCAGATGGACACCTATGTGCACAGGACCCGGATCCACCTGGGTTTCCAGCACTGATTGCTCCTGCATCCTTCCTCCAACCCAGTGAAGGGCTTGAGAAAAAAGTAGGAAGAGAAGAGGGACTGTCTGATCCCTCCTTTCCCGTGCCTAAGCAGCTCTTTTGCAGTCAGTGGAGCTGAGGGCCATGTATAGGTTAGTGATGGGGCTACAGTTCCCAGAGAGATGGACTCTCCTTCAGGGACCTCCATTTCCCTTCCAGCCCTGCAGAGCAGGCTTGGACAATGTGCCTACTGTCCGGTACGCAATTTCATGGTGCAGCTATGCTCAACGCAGAGGAGCACCAAAGTATCAGGTGAGAGGGTGAGACGTGGGCTGATGGGGATGGAACATCCCTTTTGCTGGAGAAAAGAGGTTAATGTCACTCAGACTACTTCAGCTTCACCATGGAGTTGTGGTCTGTTTCTGCTTCTCCAGCTGCAGTATGATGACAATGCAACTAAGCTACCCCTTTAAAACCTCTCAAGATATACAGTACTTTATATCTGCATGAGATATGGTGTCCCTATTTACTGCATTTAATAAAATAATCTATTAATTGTATTCATTTTGACAACCTTTTGCATTTTTTTCCTCCTAACATGAATTAATAGCTGAATAATCCACACCATTCTTACTATTTTGTTAGCACTTTATTCTCACCTTTTTAAAAGTTTGAGTTTTGATTGCACTCTTATAAAGAATACTTTCAGAATGGGGAAAGGGATTTGTAAGCCATCCTTTAACTCTTTCCAGCCTGGCTTCAAATGATCCTCTCCTTTATTTCTGAAGTCCTGGGGCCTAGGGCAATTCAGAGCTCCCTGTTCTGGTCATGTACTTTCTCTTCACCCCCTTTCAATGCCTAAGAGATTTATTTTTGTTTAGCTTTCTCTCTCCATTCAAATTGAGATTACTATTATTAAAATGTGTTTAGAGAACAGAATTCCACTCTTTACTCTTTATTTTTGGCTTTTGGCTGACTATGCTTGATAATTACATGTAACCACTTCACTTTGTAATATATTCCCCATATTTCCCTTCCAGCTGACCTAGCACTTTCATACAGTAACATACTACAAAGTTCACTAACCCTTTTTATCTAGAGGCATAATTGGGGCTCTGTGTTCCCGAATCTCTGAAGTCCACATCAATCCTTCTAAGCAAACTTCCTTTCAAATGCAGATAGAGTACTTTCTCTCAACTTGATGAAGAAAGCTCTTTTACCTCCTTTATTATCTGCTTTATGATATCTGTTTCATAATTTTAAATGGTGAGAAATCCTCATTGCTTAATTTTCATGGAGTTTAAAATCTATGCTGAATTCAAAACCAACTGAATCACGTTCAATAGTGGGTGAATCACAGTTGACCTGACTGTTAGCAGAGTGTGAATATATTTTGTCCCAAAATCTGTGCAAAGCTCTTTTGTGGCAGCTTCTTTCACTCGAGGCTCACTGTGTTTGGCTGTATGAGGTGGCTTTCTTTCCCATTGCAGGTTAATGTTAGGTAGCAAAGGCACACGCACAAGCTGGAGAGGTCTGTCAGGAGTGTGTGCACTGTACATGCACTGTGCACTGTGTGCACACGGATGCATGCTATCTAAATTAGTATGTGCAGGAGTTTTGGGCTGTAATCCCCTGTGGATCTGTCAGCAGTAACACCCACTTGAGGAGACTTACGCTTCTGACAGCCTCTGAGCCATTTCGATATAAATGCTCCTATGGCCTCAGAAACAGACACAAGTTAAACATCAGCTGACAAAAAAAAAAAAAAAGTAGCTATTTTTTACACACAGCTGGGGGTCACTGCTTTGCCCCACCTGTAGGCACACTGAAAGCATGGGATGTGAGGGTGGGCAACTGCCTGTGCATGACAGCTGCTTGAACTAGCTGCTTAAACTCTGCTGTTGTGAGAGACACAGCTGTGGAACCTGCCCCTTTAGGTACTTTGAATTAAGTACCAACTAGACGGCTCAGGTCACAGACTCTCTGTGGTCTAAGGCCCTGATTCAGAAAAGCATTTAAGTACGTGCTTCAGTTTACCCTTTTTGTGCAATGTACATAAGCACATGCTTAGCCTTAAGCACATGCTGGAGTCCTATTGAAATAGTTTTGCAAGGGACTGGGATAAACAAATCCTGGCCATTCTACAGACAAGACTTTATTAAATAAAAATGTTGGTTTTATCTCTTAGGTTTCTGTTAATAGGTCTAGGATGTGGCTTTCTACTGAAAATGTTGCAGTGAAAGTACAAATTACTTTGAAAGTCTCCATAAAACATTCTTTTTGTCCTTCGTTGTTCCCTATTTTCCATCAGCAATTCACCACAAAGAATGCATTTCCCACCAATTCAAAAATAAAGCCAAGCAGCATCTTAATCTGCATTGCCCGTATGCCTGCAAGCTCTGTGTTTCAGGAAGTGTTATTATGTATTTTGCTGCTTTAGAGCCAAAAGGTAATAAAAATGGTCACTGAGAAGGTACCTAATCAGTCTGCCAGCACATCTCTGAGTCATGAAGGATTTATTCTTATTCTCTATAGTTTGATCTAGATATTGTATGAATGCTATCTGGCTTCCATGCCCAGAAATACATACAACCAAATGTGGGTGTGGCTTACTGCATTCCATGGCAGGAAAGAGTTGTTGCTATGTTTTGCACCTGGCTGCTAAAAGTGGTGTTTGTTTGGAAAAGCTCCTTAACTGTCTCTGACTGGTGGGCAAACTCGCTATTTGAACCGGTGGTATTGAATCAAGGATTATTTTTTTTTGAGAGGATGATGAAGAAAGATGTCCCATCCTCAATTCTCCCTTTGATAGGTATAGGAATATCTAGTGCATTGACAAATTGCAGGTAGTATTTTTCCCTGCTGTAAAACAGGAATAATAATTAAAATAGTTAGGGATTATAACTACTTTATATTGCATAAATGCCATATTCTTTGTCAGATAATGTTTTTTTGATCTAAATGGTTGGCATGACCTACCAAAAGAAGATGCACTTCATATATTGCCAATGTCATTCTCCTCATGGAAATCCACAGTATTCGTTACAGAAGGCAAGGCAATGAAGGGTTTTGGCTCCGGCTACCTTCTTCTGGAGGCAGTTACTTTGCACCACAAAACTAGGCTTTCCTAGCAAAAGTAAAGAATGGCAGCTTCACTTTCTCTGAGATGGTGGGGAGTTTGCCGTTAACTCTGAATGAGAATTTAACTTTAGAGACAGAGATTTGGATCTCTGGGATTGGAAAAGATTAGTTTAAAAGTAAGAACAGGGTAAAACTAAAGAAACAATTACTATCTGAGTCTGCAAAGAGCCTGAAACAATTGGTCTGCAGCTTGCCTGTTGCTTTGTGCATGGTGTTTTCACACACAGAGCTTCAGAAGGAATGGTCAACATTATAAAGAAATTATAGTGGTCTTTTAAGACCATCTTTGTGCTCCCAGTGTACCCAGCCCAGAGGTAGGTCAGGTCCACTAGCTATTAAAAAAAAGGCAGAAGCATCCCCATCCATCACCACGGGACAGTGAGCATAATGGTGACTACTGAAGTAGAAATGGTAAAAACACTATTACTGAACGCTGAGAAAAGGAAGAGAAATGCACTGTGGAGAAAGGTATGCATTAAGAGCAACACCTTATTCTGCTACTTAAACAAGCAGATGCTGGTTCACAGTGGCATAGCTTTTTTGCCTTTCCGCAGCCTCTGCTGTCTTTTTATTTATATCTGGAACAGATTTTGGCTTCTTCTGTGTTGGAAGTCCTTAATTAAAGCAACTGGGGATGGCACAGGAGGGAAGATACCATGCGATAACACCATACACTATGGTGGGCAATGGTAAAGGTTTTTTTAGCTTAAGCCCTAAAAGTGCTAAGTTTTGCTATATGTGAATTATGCATGCATATTAAAATTATTGGGAAGATCTTATTATGAATATTTTGAGAGCTATGGAAGTTCACTCTTTTATTTTGCACTGGACTAAAAGCTGGCGTATTTCTGGCTTTGCTCAATATTTTTAAGACTGTGATTAATAGCATGGATTTTTGTAAGGTTTTAAATATCAGTCTCCCCAGAAAATATGACTGAATTTTACAAAGATGTTGATATGTTCTTCAGTGCATTTTTGATCTTAAATAGATCACACTGCTTGCGTAAAGCACCTGGACACACAATGTCGGCACAGGCATCCTCAAACAAGAGGCAGTCAAACGTAGCAGTCCTCAATCTGAAGTTGACGGGCAATGAAGAGCCTTGGGAAGAATCACAATATTGCATTTTATAAGCACTTCAGGAGAGCTGCATGCTGGGCAGAGACTGGCAGGCGGGAGCAGGGAAGTAGGGCCCGGCAGGGCAGCGGGCGGGCAGGGCCGGAGGCGCTGCGCCTCCTGCGGGCCCCGGGCGCGCCGGGGCGCCCCGGCGGCTGCTGGGGCGGGGGGCCGGGCCGGGGTCTCGCCGCTATGCGCGGCTCCCGCCGGCCCCTCTGCCGTCTGGCTGAAGCAGACGGCAGCGGCGGGGCCCGAGGGGACCCCCCGCTGCCACCCCATCGCCCGCCCCCGGTGCGGCGGGCCCCGCGCCCTCCCCTTCCTCCCCCCGCCCGGCACGGGAACCTTTAAGAGGAGGGGGCAGCGGCTGGAGCGCTTGGCCAGGGGACGGGGCCGCCTCTGTGAGGGCGATTGGGTCAACCGGCCAGAAAAAAAAAAAAAAAAAAAGAAAAAAAAAAGAAGGGAAAAAAGCAAAGGGGGGATAAAAAAAAAAAAAAGGTGTAGAATAGAAGAAGAAGGGGGAGGCGGGGGATAAAAAAAAGGGAAGCCGTTTCCAAATTGTGCCAAGTCTGGGAGCGAGCAGGGATGGTGCACCCCGGCTGGCTTTGCCTGCTGCAGGGCTCCCTCCTCCTGCTGGCCAGAGCGCGGCAGAGCCGCGGCCCCGCCGCCGCCTGCCCGATCCGCGGAAAGGTAAGTGCCGGCGCGGGGCGGGGGGGGGGTGTCTCTGCCGCACCCCGCCGCACCGCACGGCCCCCCGCTGCACCCCACCAGCCGCCGGCGCCAGCAGCGCAGGGCTGACGCGGCCCCGCGTGACTGGCGTGGGGCGGGTTGGGGGTCACGGCGCGGCCGTTCTCCCCCTCGGGGGGCGGCGGCGAGAGGGTGGGGTGCGCGGGGCCGCCCCGGCCGCGGCTCAGCCCGCTCGGCGGCGGGCGTGGCGTGCGGAGCTCCGTCGGTGCGCGCCTGGGCGCGGGTGGCTGGCGGGAGGGGTCGAGGGAGCGGGCCGGGAGGGAAGGGTAGTGTCCTGGGGCTCCGCTCCAGGTGGGGCGACCGCGGCTGGGTGCTGGCGGGGCAGCGTGGCGGAGGAGGAAGGCGCCGGGGTGAGCCCCAGCGGGGCTTTTTGCCCGCGCTGAGCGGGACGAGCTACGCGGGCCGCAGCCGGACAGGCTCGCCTGCAGGGACTTGCTGCCGGCATCCCTCGCTGCGGGTAGCCTCCTGCCCTGCAGCCGAACGCCGCGTGTGGTGGAGCAGGTTCGGACCAGCAAATGGCCGTGCCCCTGAAGGGGAAATTCGGTTATAAGTTGTTTTAGGTTTTGTTCGTCCTCTAACCTCATCAGCCAGACTGTAGTCACCAGGAGTAGCGTGAGCTGACCTGGTTTCGGTGGGTGGTAAGGGCTGCTGAGGGTCCCTGCTGCAGGTTACAGATGATGTTCTGGACAGTGTGAAGCTTGCGAGCAGGGTGTCATTTCCATGAAAAATCAGACACTGTAAAAAGCAGTTCTCGCTGAAGTTTCTAAGATAAAAGTTACCAATAATAGTGTAGGAAGAGCCTTCTTGAACTTACTTTGTGTTAACATTGGTGTTAGTGTTAACAGACCCTTGTGTTGTCTGACGGCGTCTGCTTGGACGTGGAAGCCGCCTGACCAGAGGTGCTGTGTGCCCGAGCCGCTCCTGGGACGTGTATCTCACCATCTGTGTTCATGTCCTGCCCCGGGCAGGGTTACCTCCTCCAGCACAGCTGTTACGGGAACTGGAAGCCCCGATAAGAAAGTGCAGACCTGCAGCGCTGGGGAGGTGCCAAAGCCACCCTGGGCTCACTGTGGGGTAGGTGTGCAAGGATAGGTGTGAGGAAGGTCTGGTCTGTGACCTTTCTTCTCCCTCTCACCTGCACGTGCACCTACATGTAGCCCCTGGTCTAGGGGCCTTGCTGTCTCCAGCTGAGCGTGTGGCCCCCCCTGCAGCCATGGAGGCTGAGATGTCTCCTCCTAGGATTTAGGGCACTGCCAGTTCAACCATATGCCAAGCTACATGTACCTCACTAGAGGTGTCAGCCTGAGCCTGGGTTAGTCAGAGCTTAACTGTACCTTGGCAAGGCACCCTCCCCCAATTTGATCATGCCTGGAACCAGTTTGTCAGCTGGATTTCTAGGTGGCTAGCCATGACACAGCCGTAAATCCAGGTCAAGCCTCTCGAGTGGGTGCCGCCTTCCCCTCAAGGCCATGAAATGCAAAAGCTGTGGGCTGGTGTGAATCTACTGCAAGGAGCTAGTGAGAGCAAGAACAAGGAAGGGGACAGCCTGAGCAGCAGAAGCCGCGCTTGTGGAAATGGGCAATGCACTAATTTGGTGGGGCGCACAGGGAGTTTTCTTCAGGAGCTGTTGACTGGACTTCTGCCAGTTACCAGCAAAACTGGAGGTGAAGTGTGTTAATGATATCTCATTATCTGCTGATTATTATGTCATTAAAATGTGAGACCACCTGTAGTTCTGGTATTTGCAGGCTGTTTTCTAGGGTCATTAGGATGGTGGCGGTAGCCACACTGCCTAGGAATTTCAGCATCTGCCTTATTTGCAGAGCTGATGAGTGTATCCTTATAAATTTTTACATCAGCCCCTTGGGGAAAAAGTATTCTTCCCTAACCCTGCATCATCAGGGAATGCTTTTTTTGTTTGGTTTTACCTTAATTCTTTATGGGGACTCTTTTCTTACCTCTCTAGATTATAGGTATACCTTTCTTCTTTTTGTCAGGTTGCCTAAAGCTTCTGTCATGAAAGAAATACGTGCGTTGATGCCTGAAAGAGAAAAGCTGCTATTTTAAGGAATTAACATACAATACTTCAGAAGGCTTTCACATCATCACTCCAAAATATAGTTAAAGCTGCAACCAATATTATGGCCCATCCTTTTTTTAATAGGAAAAAAAGAAAGGCTTTGAAAACAGTTAAAAAAAAATAAAGTATGCTGGGATCCTTTGGGTTATATTCCAGTTACTAAGTAACGTGGTCTGGTGGTGCTTTCTTTTTGCTTAACATTGGAGAGTATTGGTAAATTTAAAGCCTGAATCCAGGAATTAATAGCAGAATGCTTGTGGTTGTAGCTGGTTAGTATTTTATGATGCGTTGCTCCTGATAGGGTGCCAGTTAATTTAAAGGGCTACCTTTCTCTATATATGCACTTCAGCAGAGCACATAATCTGTCTGCTCTCAACCCTTGGCTTTTTAGTTAAAAATTTGACTTTTATTTTTCATTTCTGGCAAACAGAGACTGAATGTGTGTTCTTATAATAGTTGTAGCCAGTGCAGTGTTTATCCCAGGCAAGTTCTGCTTACAGTCTTAAGCTGAGTTTGAGAGTGTCAGTAGTGCAGGTAGGCAAAAGCTGAAGAGAATGACTGTTAAAAATGTGCCTCGCATTTCTGTATGCATTACCGTAGATACATGGGCACTTTATGTGGTGAGTAAAGGCACAGTCTTTGCCTCAATTAGGTATAAATAAGCATTGCAAGATTTGACACCAGGATAGATAAGAGGGAGGGAGAAAGCCATATAGGGAGGGTTATAAGGCTGCCTGCCTGGGTGAAATGTTGCATGCCACATACTCTGGCTTCTGTAGGAAGCAAAAAAATTTAAGAGAATATTGTGGATTGAGAAACAGTGCAATCCTGGGCTGAGGTTCAGGAGATGAGTGGTAAGTATGAGGGTTACACTGAAGCCACAGAGGACACCTACCTGCACTGTGAGTTATACACTTTGTGGTGGAAAATGTATGTTCTACATATACAGACGGAAGATGGAAGGAAGCAGAAGTGAATGCAGAAGGAAGCAGGCAAGGTGTAGGTTTCCCATGTCTGGAGTGCACATACAGTTCCTCAGTCTTTGTACAGCAGCTTTCCTTCCCTCTGAGCCTCTGTTCCCCATATCACCACAACGTTCTCTGTTGAATTTTTTTGTTTTTTTAAACCCCCTTGCTCCTCTAGACATTGAGAGTGCTGCCACTAGATGCATTCTTTGTTACCCCTGGTTTTTGCTCCATTATTTTCTGGATGTTTACCAAAATTTTACTCTTGACAGTTGGTACATCCTTTGGCCCAATTTTAGCTAGTTTCTCAGAAGAAAGATGACATTCTCTCTGATCCTTTTTGGCACCACTCTGCCAGCAGAGTCATTGCTGCTTCACCTGAAATGATGAATGATGTCTGACAAACACAGTAGTATTTGTGTATTTGAAGACTACAGGTTTCATCCTATGGTGGATCTATAAATCCTGCTGGAAAAGCAAGCTGCTGGAGATAGTTAAAATGAACATAATCTAAGGCTTAGTATATTTGAAATCTGAAAAAAAAAAAAAAACTATTGGAAAGATAATGGAAATACCTCTCAGTCAAAGTGTGTGCTCTGCTGAAGCAGGTAGAAGAAAGGCAGGAGGTCATGGGAGTTTCCAGTGCCACCTGTCTACAACCAGCTATGTGATTAGAGGGCAGATGTTGGGATATGGGACTAGCATGCTCTGGTTTCAGCTACTGATGTGAAGTACCTCACTTTACTCTCCCTTTCCTCAAGGATTTTTTGTTCCTGCTGAGACACTTCCTCTGCTCATGAGGAAAAACCCTCGATGTGCACCATACTTTTCCAGGATTTCTGCAATGCTGAGCACTGTTGTCCACTCATTTTGGGGAAGCATTGTCTGGCCTTATATGCTCCCATTGCATCTCATGGCGGGCAGTGGAGTTCCTCCCCTGTGCAGCCCTTGTTGGGAAGGGAGGCTTTCCTAGTCTCATGGCAGGGAGTGGATCCCATAGGTCCCAGCGTGTTGTCTCTGTGACAGTGTCAGCTTGAGCAAGTCCTTTTCCTTCTCCCTCATTTGCCTGGATGGCTGAGGAAAAGCCTTTCTCCTTTTTTTGTTCCAAGCAATTTTTTGGCTGGGCTGATACCATCAATCAGTTCACAGCCAGCTATTGCTCACCTGGGGAGGTGAGGTAAGGGGAAGGCACTGTGCCATAGTGCTGAGCATTCAGAAATACCTTGATGTGCGACTATGTAGTGGGAGGTTAAACTAGAGGCACAGGGAGGTGTGGTGAGGCTAGCATGACACTGTTTCAGATCTTGGTGCAGCAGCAAGTTCAGAGACCTGTGTTCTTGTGTGAGACTACCACTCTCTTCCTTAGGCTGCCGCTTCATTTTTCCGCCCTTGCTCCTAGTTTTTGCCATCACATGTAATGCATTGAATACCACCCATAAATTAGAGAGTTGATATGGAAATATGTATCTTGATCTATATGTGAACCTGACTTTTTGTTTACTCTGCTGAAATACCTAGAGCTGTATAACCCAGCTCTCTTAAGCCTCCAGGACACCACTGTGACTGTAATTTATGCTGCTGGTTTTAAAGCACCTCTTTCTGTTGTAACTGCTATGTGGAAGGGTCCTACTGCAAAGGAAAATTGGGTTCTAGCACCTTTATCTTCTGCATGCTTTCAGGGAAGTGAGGTGAGAGAGAGGCGCTGCCAGTGATGGCATGTCCTGTGATGCTAAACAAGCCTCGGCACCGCTCATGTGCTATCTCACAGCCACCTAGAGCACTGTTTAACGGCTCCCCTTTTACGGTCTTTGAGAGAGATTATACTCTTGCTTTTCCCTCTCCGAAGCTGCAGTGAAACATGTGTGAGCTCCAGGAGGTGCACAAGGAACGTGAGAGTGCCAGAAGGTACAGCAGGGGAAGCACAGTCCTGCTCAGGCACACCAAGGACTTTGCCCCGTCCCCTCTCACATGAAGCAGTACTGGGCTGTTTGCAGGGGTCTGGCATGGAGGCAGGGAAGTGCTGGGACTCCAGTCTCCACCTCGTGAAGGAAAAGTAGATGCCAAAGGAGTGTGAGGCACTAGCGTGTCCCAAGCAGCTGTAATGCTGCCTTTTGAGGGAAAGTGAGCTTTTTGAGCTCCCACTGGGATGGTACCTAACTGCTGGTGCCCAGAAACTGGCTCTGCAGCATCTGGGGAGGTTTCCTATCAATGGTGGGAAACTGAGGCTGTTCTCCAGCCCCTCAAGCTAGTTCTGAGAAGGGAGGTCTGAATGGCACTCAGGGTGGGTTGCCAAGTTGCCAAGTGCTCTTGTTGGTATGGAAGTGCCAGGAAGAGTGCCCAGCCACTCTGCTTTTGTAAGGTCTCAGTCTCTAGGATTGTGTGAGAAGTTTTGCTAGGTCTTAGCCTGCTTTATTCTGCCTGTGCTGCAGGAAGGGATATTCAGAAACATGCAGAGGAAGGAATTCTGAATAAAGGAAGACTTTATTTACTCTCTGCCTGGTGGCCTGTGATTTCCTCAGTGGTACTGCTAATGGTTGGTAGTATTATTCTGCTTTCAGAAGCAGATTGTGAAAGCCGGGGGGATTTGCAGAGCAAAACAAAATTGAGAGTGCAATGCCAAACATGTTTCTAGTTGGCCTGTGTGCAGTAGTCTGGAGCAGTGCTGAAGATCCATGTTGAAGCCTGGTACCATCAGTCTGGGCTTGAGCCTTCTGGCTGGGTTTATTCAGGAACTGAAGTTTTAAGCTGGCTGGTGACCAGTTGTTCCTTATGATTCCTTGCAGTCATGGCTGTTCTTGTATACTGCCATGTACAAGATCATGCGTGTGCAAAGAGGAGTGTTGACCTCCCAACATCATACCTGTCGCAGTGCCTTTTTTGTCTTTTTACTTGCTTGCAGACAGAAAGCAGCAGTTCTGGTCCTTCTTCCTTGCTGTCTGATCACTACTTCCAGTTAATTTCTCACCACAGTGGTGTGTCCTTCCATTTTTCCCTCCTGACTAATGACAGGAGGGAGCCCTGGCTTGTTTTCCGTCTTGTTTTACTTTGCATATTCATTTTCCTGCGTTCTTCCTGGGTCTGTGCCAGATTTGTATTCATCATCTGTTGCCCTGTATCTTCTATACCTTTCGGTGTTGCATCATATTTGTTCTTTCTTCTTTCCATGGCCTAAAAGGGAGTTTTTATGGTCTGTAATTCAGGAGTGCATTTCAGGACTGTCCTATAGGATCCAGAGTTGTAGCATGTTGTTACCAAGGTCTGATGTATCATTCAGACTCTTGGCATGCTGTATAAATGTCTGAAGAGCTCTTTGGAATATACTTGGTTCATCAGTCCATGGTGGTAAGCTGGACTGGTGATAGCGCTTTGCTGAAGTGTTGCCTGATCTGTGGCCTTGGTTTGACAGAGAGCTGCTGGAGAAGGTTGTCTGGGATGACTCATTACAGAGCAGTCTTTAAGATTAACCTTTCTGACCCTGGGACTTTAGTATTAGAAATGTATAGGCAATGTGCTTCCAATAAATTCCTCCAAGCAGCCTGTTCTGCATTTGGCAGTCAGACAGGCTTCTTAGATCAGCACACATGCACGCTTAGGCTCAGAGCTGAGCTTAGAGTTATCTGCTGGCTAAAGGCTGACCAGATGTTTGAGTGCATCTGGAAGCCTGTCCTCCTCCTTAGACATGCAAAGGCTACCTCTTCGTGTCTGCACAGACAAATAGAAGCTGTGTCCATCACTCTAGTAAGGACCACTGCACCAGCAGGGTGCATGCTGTAGGTGATGGCAGGATCCAGGCGGGATCCATTTTGTGGCATCTGTTGTCCTGTCCTGCAGGACTCCATAGGGCTTGAGCACAGCTCTGCACTCTAGTTATCCTGGGGATTCTGTGAAGCACATTTTGCAGCGGAACAAACTTAAAGTCTGATTCTGACTTGCTGATGGCTGTAGTTTTTAAAAGATTTTAAAATCTAAAGAAAGAAGCTTTTTCCTCCTCTGCATTTAAAAGAGTATGCCCTGGAACCATAGGCTGAGTTTGGCAGGCAGAATTTATTCCCTGACTTTCTAAGGTGTTGCATATGTTTCTGTATTCCTTAAGAAGGAGGAGAACTGGGCCAGGAGGCGTCTTGACTGTGTGTCTGTCTGTCATGTGCTACATCCCTGTAAAACTATTTCTGCCTGCTCCAGCAATTCTGCCTGCCAGCTGTGTTTTGTGTTGCTTGTTTTAGTGTCTCGCTCAGAGCAGGAAGTTCTCCTAAGATGCTGTGGCACCTTCTGACTAAATGTCACAGCAGTTTCTTTGACGAAAGGTGCCTTGCTGTGCTGAAGTGAGAGGTGTCAAGGTGAAGGTGATTGAAACCCTACTGTCCTGGTCTGCTTCAGGAAAGTGATGTCAGCTTTTGACTCGATAAAAACTGGAAGCTGGATAAGCATCTTGTCTGTAGCATGGCCTGCTTTGGCTGTGTTCTTCTCCGTGTCTTGGCAGATACCCAGATGGTGAGCTGGGGTGGTATTACTGTTGAGAAAATCAAGCATTACCTTTCAGGAGGAGAAAGCCAGGGCCAATCTGCTTGTGTTTTTAACTAATGAAAATTGAATTTTGACCTCAAGACCTGAGAAAAAGTATGGTCAAAGAGGACTGTGTGTGAGCAAAACTGCTTTAGGAGAAGTCCATGCTGGCAAGCTGCTGAGCCAGGTGACCTGCTGGCTTGGCACCATGTTTTCCTTAAGCCCTGTACTGCAGTGGCCTGGTGTGAATGTCTGTACTTACTCAGCTGTGTCTCCCTCTCCCCCAGCAAAGCGAGCTGAACTCCTTCCTATGGACCATCAAGAGAGATCCCCCATCTTACTTCTTTGGTACCATTCATGTCCCATACACACGCGTCTGGGATTTCATCCCAGAGAACTCCAAGAAGGCCTTCCAGCAGAGCCACATCGTGTACTTCGAGCTGGACCTCACTGACCCCTATACCATCTCAGCTCTCACCAGTTGCCAGCTCCTGCCACAGGGGGAGAACCTCCAGGACGTACTGCCCCGTGACATCTACCGCCGGCTCAAGCGGCACCTGGAGTACGTCAAGCTCATGATGCCATCCTGGATGACCCCAGACCAGCGGGGCAAAGGGCTGTATGCAGACTACCTCTTCAACGCCATTGCTGGCAACTGGGAGCGGAAGAGGCCAGTGTGGGTGATGCTGATGGTGAACTCATTGACAGAGGTTGACGTCAAGTCGCGAGGCGTGCCTGTCCTGGATCTATACCTGGCCCAGGAAGCAGAGCGGCTGAGGAAGCAAACAGGTGCTGTGGAAAAAGTGGAGGAGCAGTGCCACCCGCTCAATGGGCTGAACTTCTCCCAGGTGAGACAGAGTGGTGTGCAGGGTGCCAGGCTGGCTGCTTGGGTGGATATCCCAGCAGCAAGAGCACAGGCTAGAGCGAGGGGTTGGTGCTCTCTGCCCAGAGGTTCACGTTTTCTCCTTGCAGCCTGTGCCCTCAGGAGAGCTTGCTAGCTGTAGGAGTCAAGGCCACATCCTAAATTGGTTTAGACCTGGCCTAGGGAGACCCCTCTCTTATTTCTTGTGCAGGCTTCACCTACTGGAACTTTGGATGTCTCCCGTCTGACCCTGGCTGGGCTGACCTGCAGGAGCCCAGGGCAGGCTGGGGCTCAGTGTCTGAACTTGCTTTTGAAATAGCTGGTTACGAAGAAAGGTGTGATCACTTGGGGGAAGCAGAGGTGCTGTGCATAAAGGTGAGAAGTAACCGTTGGTTGGGAAAGTATTCCAGTGGACCTCTCAGTGTCCTCGGAAATAGCAGCCCATCCTCTGCATTGGGAAAAGTGGGGTGGTTTTTTTTGGTTTTGTGGTTTCTGGGGGATTTTTGTGGGGGTTTTGTGGTTTGGGGTTTTTTTGTTTGGTTGGTTGGGTTTTTTTCCCTTCATGTGAGACCAGGTGAGGGTCAGCACAGCACAGCTTCCTGCAGGGAGCTCCACAGGCTAGTGCAGGCCGTTGTGCAAGTGCCTTTGTGTTTCCAAACCAGCTGGACTTTAGCACAGTTGTTGATGTGGTGTCACTCACACCAGGCAAACCTCTGTGTTGTCCATGCATTGGGTAGGGCGGTCACGGGCAATCCTCTCTGAACTAAGTACACCAGGGAGCAGCATCTGTTGCTCTTTCCTTGTGCTGTCACTCTTTGCTCACAGCCACCCTAGGAATTGGCTGGGAAGTCCCATTTCCTCCACCTCTCATCTGGTTGAGGCTTTATTAACTTTATTGCGTGTGTTTTTCTTTTGCTGACACTCCCCCACTGGTTTAGCATGGTGGGGGGCCCATGTGCTTTCTCCACTGCCTTGTAAGACAGTGGTAGGGAAGCTGAAAAATGTAGGTTGCTAGAAATATAGGTTGTAAATCATGTCCCCATTAAGCTCATGCAACTGTTGACACTTACTTTAGGCCTTCACACATCTTTCTTCAAAGAGTGGCTGTTGCTGTGCAGTTTTGCAGGTGGAATAAATACTGCGTGAGCTGGGAGGTTGCATGGAGTAAGGATACAGAGCTGCGACATCCAGAGTTGCCCAGCCTGGTGACATCTATTGTGAGAGCCCAGCTGAGGGGGTCAGGGTAACCAGAACTGCAGAAGAAACTCAGCTCTAGTCAGGAAAATCACAGCCTGTGATCACCCGACGGTGGGTAGAGACATGCATGCGCATCATGCAACCTGCGGCTCCTCCCACACCTGCCCACTTCCAGAGGGAAGGAGCACGCTGTCCCTCGTGGGAGCAGGCCTGGAGCAGCAGCTGCACCACAGATTCACACCCTGACCTATGCCCGCTACGATATTTCCAGTACAGGCAGCTCAAGGAAAAGGAAAACCAGAGGCAGACAGTTTTTATGTTTCTAAGCCAATTTCATGATTGTTTCAGAACCTGACTTGTGAACTCTCGTGGTTGGCAATTCTGTAAATCTTTGATTTCAGAGCCCTCTTCTCCGTTTGTTCAGGCAGTTGGGTTAATTATATGTTTAATATAAACCAAAGACTTTGAAATAGGCTCTTGGAAAATGATTTCCTTTGGTATTGTGCTGTTTGGGAACCCCCAGCATCAGACCGCTTCTGTGTTTGCCTTTCAAGTGAGCAAACTCACAGGAATGACTTACAAACTTCTGCTAGGGAAAATGGGGGCACAAACCCATGACAAATGGTCTAATCCTGTGCAAGAAATGTTTTTTTTTGTTGCGGCAGACTTGCAGAGAAATTTATGTGGCAGGGAAGCAAGTTCAGTGCCTTCAGTTCATGTTTCTGCATAGAATTTGCTCTTTCTTTCTTTCACTTACATGGTTGTATTACCTGGTGAGGAGGACTCCCAGGCCACGTACAAGCAGTCCATTGTTATTAGCTAGATCCCTCTTTTGATCCATACTATTGTACAAGGTCTGGTTGGTGTGGGTATGTTACTGCAAGTGAAGGTCTGGAACACTTTATCATTGATTGTCCTCACGGGGTTGCACAATGCTCAGTACCTGCAAAGTGCAGACAAACCTAAGCTAGAGACTTCCTTCTTGTGAGGAGAGAGAGAGAGGAAAAAATAAAAATAAACAAAAAACCCCATACATACAGCAACTAACACTGCCTGTCATGGAGCTCTTTTTCTTTGGCTATATTTTGTTCCAGTTTCCTCTTTATCTTTTGTTTAATGGCTCTGTTATTTTACCTGCCAAATCTCTCTGTTCTTGCTCAAGTCAGGCTGGCTGCTCACATAGCCAGGCCATAAAAGTATCATTTCTATATGGTACACAATGATGTGTTCCTAATCTCTGAAATACTTTACTGCCTCCTCAATCCTCCTTTCTTGTTCCAAGATCTATGCAGCTTTAGGGAGTATGGAAAGATTAGTCTGTCTCCATGCCAGGGCCATGGTGTTTACTTTCCTGTTTCATGCTCTATCCTAATTTGTCTCAAAGACTTTTTTTTTTCTCCCACCCCACCTCCTTTCATGGGTAGTGCCTCCCTTGTTGCAGAACCCTGTAAGGATGTAGGTCTCATTCCTAGCATCATCTGGGCTTCTAGAAGATAAAAGGCTTTGTAGCTATACACAGTCTGCCATTGCTAACTTCCAGCACTGGAGTCAGTCCCTCACACCTCCCATCTGTTCCTTTCAAGTTATGCATGTGCTTACATGTTTGCTGGATTAGAGGCATTAGTGCTCCAGCCTAAAGCCTGTGCAGCTTTGCTGTTGGCTCCAGCTGTAGTGTCAAGAACACCAATTTGGTATTGGTTCAGAAAATGAGCTGGCCTTGGCCCATACCATGCCATGTGCTCATAAACAAGCTGTGTTTTGCCATGCTCAAGTAGTGTCCAGGCTGTGTTTCTCACAGACCGGTTTGAGCTTGAATACAAGAAGTTTGTACTTGTGTTAAACCTAGGCGTGGGACCAAGGCTTGAGTGTGTAAATGCTGTCCAGGCATCACCACTTCCTAGCCAAGACGCTGGCCAGTTTGACATCTCCAAGCTTGGGACACTTGATGGAAGATATTGCCTGTTAGCTGTTCTTGATTTGAGAGTTGTTTTCCCCATGTGGCTTTCCTGTGTCCAGACCTTGCCGCAGCACTCTGTTCCTACGTGTGGGCATCTGAATACATGGCTACATCTTCAGAAGTAGTCTTCAAAGCTGCTTGAGTGGCAGTAGAAAGCAGAAGGCCACTAAGGACCAGCTGCTCCTGAAATCCTGGCTCGAGCTCTGGGACTGAGCACTTGAAAGTCTTGTCTTTTGCATCTTTCAGCCACTTCCTCCTATAGTTAGTTGCAGATAGAAAATTAAGCAGAAGCTTCTAGGGTTGATCATTTTACATTAATTAGGATATTAATTGTTCACATGTGTACACAAAGAGCAACCTCTGCAAGCAACAAAGTGCTGAGAGATTACTGCTTTTCTCTAAAGGGTTCCCCGCTCTTCCAAGTTCTGGAGCACTAACGGGACTCCGAGCTGTAGACTCTTACATCATGAGGCTTGTATTTGCTAAGTAACAGCAGCGTCATTTTTCTTGCTTAATCTATGTACCCACTTGGGTGAAAAGGCTACCCTTGATAGCCCCTGGTATAAAACTATCATTTAGAAGCAGCCCACATTTATGGGGAAAGTAGGAAGCCAAGACATGACTGCCTTGTTACATGTGGAGCAGAGAGTTGGTTGGTTTGGGTTTTTTCCCTTCCTAAGGAGGCTAGAGAAACAGCAGTGATGACCTGAAATTAGGCCCAAAAGATCTGATATGAAATTGGAGAGAATTGTGCTAGTCTCCTCATTTTAAAAAAAGGGATTTTTTGCTACATTGAGTTAATCAATTATAATGCGTATCTTTAATATCCGGAGTGATGAGGTCAGATCTGGCAACGTTTCTGTTCACAAGACCCCATTTCAAACTCACCTTTGACAACTGCAGTAACAGAGAACCTCGGAGAGAAGAAGAGCAAGGAGAGGCAAATGCTGGGAGCTCTGCGAGGGGTAGTTCAGATCCAAGCTTGGGGCAAGGTGAAAAGCAGTTGCTTGGTGAAAGTGCTGATGGAGGAGCAGAGCACTCACTGCTGAACAAGTTGGATGGCACACTACTTGCGGTAACCTGCTTGTATCTTCTGCCCTGAGGGTGTAACTTCAAGATGTATGTGTGAGTAACAGCCCTCCCTTCTCAGGTGATGGGAACATCAGGGTTTTCTGCACATGAACTGGAGCTGAAGCAACTGAATTGATCCTATTTGCATCTTTGGCTGCTGGAGTCTGACCTAGATTTGGTTTTGTTTCCAGTTTGTGTGTAGGCACACCTGCAGCCTCCAGGTCTAGACATCAGGGATGGGGAATGGGCTGGCTGGTGGGAACCAAAATAGCTAAGGCTTTGCATTTCTATTGTCATAATTAGAGTTTAATTAAGATCTTATTAAGTACCTGGGGAGTTCAAGGTTCTTCTCTCCCTGTGAGTAAAGAGGGAATTCAGTTGCTGATTTGCTGTCTCTGCATTCAGAAGGGTGGAGACTTTGTTTCAAACAGCCTGGACTCTGCAGTAGGGCTTTGAAATCCCAAACTGCGGATTTTGCTGTGGCACTGGTTTGCGCTGGTCACATGTGCCATTATAAGCTCCTTTCATTTGCACTCTACGTGCCTATCAACTAGATGGATTTTCTCTTTAAAAATGCCCTTTGCTCAGCAGAAACAGAAGACATCAGGCAGTAAATGTGGCTTCGTCTCTCCTCGCAGCTCCCGCAGGCGACCCCTTGCCTGTGGCTGGCTCCCAGTGTTAGAATGTGAGCATGCCAACACACATTCCCCTTTTCCCAGTTAGTGAGGGCTGGGTGATGAGTTGTGTACACTGCTCTGAGAAGGCTCATGACTGGGATACCCCGCTGTCCTCTGAGAAGTCAGCACTAGGCTGGTGGGCTGGTTGGCAGACACGCTCCGTGACACTTCAGATCCTCTAGCTTTGGGTGAGAGTACTGTTGCTGCAGAGGAGCATAGCCTTGTCAGCAGGCTGAGAGGGGTCCTGGTTATCGGAGGCAGCTCGAGGGAGCACACAGAATGTCTGGGCTCGATGCTTTTTGGAGCAACTCGACCAACAGTTAAGTGTGTGGAGCAGGGAAGGGATATGGGCTTGGCTCATTCAGCTGGTCGGGCAGTCAGGTGCCTCCATGCTAAACTTTGGTCTGCAAGTTTTCAGGTCTTGGTGCAGATTGCCAGTGATTAGTCATGGTGGCCTGATGCTGTGGCTCTGTCTGATGCCTGATCCTGAGGGCTCACTACTTATTTCCCATTGCTAAACCCAAAGTGTGGGGCTGTAGCTGATAGCTTTTCTCTTGGACAGTAAGGTTGCAACCAGTCTGGACAACCTAAAGGGGTGTGTCTGCAGAGCTGTAGAAGACAGCTTCCTTTCTGTTCTAAGAACTGGACTGCACTGCTGTCACCCTCCCATCCAGCAGCGGTAGGACAGTTCATTTTTGGCCCAAACTGGATTCCCTGGTCCACGGGGATCCCACTTGGCTCCTGCACCCCAGTGACAGTGTTTCTGTCCCATGGCAGTGGTTCCGACGACTAGTTTTTCGTTTTCTGCAACAAACTAAAAATACAGCCCAGTTTCAGCTTTCAATTGTTTGATTTTGTTAGGGTTTGTATTCTGCCAAAAAGCCTCTGCTAGCAACTTTCTCTACCTTGTGTGGGTAGTGTAACTGTAATCAGTTTGTCCTTTAATGTTCTTTTTGTTAAATGAAGCAAAGGGAACCCATTGAGCCTTTCCCAGTGGGGCACTTTTTCTACATTAACTGTTCCTTCAGCTCTCCCCAGGCCTTCCCTCTTCCTTTTCACTGCTTCCCAGGAAAGAGGGAGTGTTACCTTTCTTGTTGTGGTCCAGTCCCTGTTTGTTCCTTGGCCAAGACAAACTGCAAGCCAGCAGACAGTCTTTGTTTTAAAAAGAGGTCCAGATTACACAGCACTGCTGCTCTCTTACTGTAATTAGTTTGCTCCCCTGACCTTTGTTTTATCTGCAAAATCCATTAATGATAGAGTTGGGGTTTGTTGGGGTTTTTTTTGCCCTCTGGGTCGTTGGCATGTACACTTAATACTGTATGGCAAAGAATTTCCCCTGCAGAGGTCTTCAGTATCTTACACAGTTGTTTTTCATCTGCATTTACATTTTCAGGTCTACTGACTACCATTTTTGTTTTCCCTGTCTTCAGAATGTGATGTGTTGGTTTTGTATTTCTCTAAATTCCTACTACCATACATTCTATTCAGAGGTCTGTTCACTGATGCTATTGCCTTTACCAAGTAAACTTGAAAGCTTGCAAAAAGCTGTCAGGGTTTTTGGAAAGGCTATGGTTTCCATTTTCCATGTTGACTTGCAATTTTCTATAATCCTGTAATTATTTAATGTAATCTTAATGAAGGCTTTTATTAGCTAGTTAGAAAGGTCATTTGCAAGTAAGATGGGGAGGCTGAAACACAATTTTAGATGTCTGTTGCTTTATCTGGCCTAATGCAGAAAGGGAGCTGCAGGAACAGCTCATCACTGTTTTTGATAACAGGGGAAAGGTTGGGTTCCTCAGTAAAATTATTACCAGGCAACAGGCTTAGCAGGTAGATACACATCCACATGAGACATTCATGTCCAGTATGCCTCGATGAACGATGCCTAGACACCAAGACGTGTGAACAGTTTCAAAGGGATTAGACAGATTGATGAAGGATAATCACACCAGGGAGTCTCATATGTGTCCCAGGTGCCATCTTTGGCTCAGGGTGTCTCTTAGCCCCTGACAGCTTGAATTGATGGCAGGTGCCAGGCGAAGAACTGTTCTGTAGGTGCTCTGCCATTGTTAGAGATAGGGTGCTGGGCTTCTGCCCCACTGGGCAGGTGTGGGAAGGACATTACCAAAATGTAACTGAGGCTGCATTTCCCAGAGGCATGGCTGAAGTGAGCAGCTGAAACAAAAGGCATGACTTGTCTCTGGAGATGCTGAGCTATGCTGGCAGTGCCGGTGGGGACAGAGGATGTACATCCACCTGGGCCTGGCTAGGTGTCATGTATGAGACTCACTTGGTGCCAGGCTTTTCTGGGAGTGCTAGTAGCTGGCTGTCCACTCTCCTTCCTCCTCAATGTCCCACTCAATTTCAGAAGAGGGATGCCGGAGCAGGCTGGGCTTTTTGGTTAGTGTTGCCATTGCCCGTGCATGTGCTGTGCCTTTGGAAAGCAGCAGCTCTTCCTGCTGGGGTGCCAGGTGAGATGGTGCTCCCAGGGATGCAGTAGGCCTTTTCCTTCCAAAGACTGACCCTGGCATGCGTGATGGCCCTGCACGCAGTGCCTGCAGTCCAGGTTGTGCTCTGGTTCATGGTGCATCTGTCCAGTCTCCTAGAGCATGCGATCTGTGCAAGTGGGCGCTTGGAGACTCAGCCTGAGACAAGTAGCACTAAAGGTTGGTGCTCAGACACAACAGCTTTCAAGCTACATTGGCTCACTGGGAACAGGAGGTGGGCTTGGAAGTTGATAAGGAATAGATCAGCCAATGTAAGCTTGCCAGTGTCCCTGCTGGAGCACTCAGATGTCCACGTTTCTTTCCTTTTCATGACTCTCATCTTTTTTTGAGCATGTAGAGGTCAAATGTGAACAGACAAGCGTGTGGGGAGCCGTTGGCTGTGCAGTCTGAAACCAGGGAGAGGTTTATGAAGGGATCCATCCATGCAACTTAAGAACAGCCCTGTCACTTAAAACCAAATGTGTAACGGTATTTAGTCTGCAATTTACTGTGATAACAATCCTGTCATGTAACTGTGTAAGGGAAGATTTAGGTAGCTGGCCTTGTGCATTTCTCAGAGTCTTTGCTCTAACAAGATTAGCAGGATTGCTAGCTTTGGCCAGAACTCAAATTAATCTTTGGCAAAAAAAAAGATACACTGTTTCAGACTTGACTTACATGAAGCATCTGGTAAATGCATTACAGGAACGTCCTAGCAGATATTTTTTTTTAATAGCAGCTTTTATATGTTTTTGTGTTGACCTGTTTTGCTTTCTGTGTGTGGTTCTTTTTGCACAGAGGCTGCATCATCAGTGGACTCAGTAGTAGAGTCTGATTTTCATCTTATTTACTCAAATCCTTAATTTTTGTGTGGATTACTTATAATTTATCAGTGTGTCCCACTCCCCTGGTGTCCCCCAAACAGTACCATGTGAGAAAAATATTTATATGTCTTTGTGGACCATCAGGCTGCCAAAGCTGAAATCAACTGGGTGTGCAACTGTGCATCAAATCTGGCTGATTTTACTGCAAATAAATCAGTGCTACCAGGTGCTATTTGATCCAGACATCAGGCATCATTCCAGGGATGTTCCTTTCTCCCAAAGGTAAAAGCTGAGGTGCTGGCTACCTTTGCTGGGTATGCCTGCTATTGAGATACCCTCATACTGGCCACTTACAACAGCTGTAGTGAGAGACCCCACAGAGATGCATTGCTTGTGGGGAGAGCATCGTGCTTTTTTGCTGTCTTGAGAGTGCTCCAAGTACAGTTAGCCCCCTCCATCTTTCAGAATTGGCACTTGTTGGCTTACTGGGATGTCATACAGGATGAGCCATTCTGCCCCCACCAAGGAGATGGGTTTCATGGTTGTTCTCCACCCAGCTGAGCAAGGAACCCACTCCCAGCATGGCTCAACCCTATTTTCAGTCATGCTTGAGTCAGGGCAGCACAGGACTGCATCACTACAGCTCACTGGCTTTGCTTTTCTGGCACCTTGTGGCATTTTGAAGAGCCTCCTGCAAGCTCAGAGGAAGAGTTTGGGCTTCTTGTTGGAACCAGTTATGTAAATAACAACAGAAACTTTGAACTAGCAGGAGAGCTGCAGCACTGCAGTGATGTGCTGCTGAATGTGTCCCGGTGCAGGGTGCTGTTGAGGACCCTGCTACTGACACTACAGCCCTGGGTTCTTCTGATGCAGTGTAGGCCAGATTTTCAGTTGTTTTAACTAAAAGCTTTACCTTTGCTGGGGGTCCTGGATTAACTGCTTAAACTTCAGCTGCTGAGGAAATTTGAATTTTCATCTGGACATTAAGTATCGACCTGCCTCTTTACCTGCAAGCATTTAATCAGAGTCCCCGCTCCCTGGTACATCTGAAGAAACAGGGTGAAAAGCAGGTTTTGTTATTGCTTTGGGCTTCTTTCTACTTGTTTTGCAGGGGGGAGCTGGCTAAATCACTCAGGTGCTCAAAATCCACTGGTCTCTTCCCACAGTTTTACCCCTCTGCTGTGCAGCCAGAAGGACAGGTAAGTTATGACAGAATCCAATGGTAAAGAATGCTAAAGCATCTTAGTTTTCCACAGTTGCACAGGATCAGCACAAAACTAACGTTCCCAGGTCTTTCAGTAGACATCTCAGGGCTGTGCAGCTTTGGGAAGTCTTGACACTGTGGTTGCTAGCACGCATGATGAGGGCTGTTTCAGCAGGGAAGACATGCCCTTAGCACTAGACAGACAGAGGTTTGCTGCTGATGTTCTGAGCTCACTTTCAAAGCTCTAACCTTAATCTGGTCAAAGCAACCCATTCTGCTGGGAATGTGCAGCAGTTTGACCACCTATGTGTATTGATTAACATCACCTTTGTGATATCCCATTGTCATGCACTGTTCCTGGATTGTTATCCACAGTGAGACAGATTTTGTTTGTTAACATGCTTCACAGACGAGATGCCAGGTGGTTAACATATACCACAATTTTATTATATTTTCCACTGTCCTTAAGCAAGTTATTTTAACCTATGTAGTAAGCCCAGTACATAGTAAGACAGAAATTGGTAGAGCAAGATACATGAAATTGGGGGAAGGGTTATACAACCTTTTTGGTGTTCCAGTGGTCCGTGGCAAGGTCAGAGGTGATGGGGGTCTCAGACCAGCTGAGATGGAGCTCCACCGAGTTATTCCCATGCTCTGATTTTATAGCTGGTGTGAAGCTCCTAGTCCCCACATATCTTTGTACTCAAAGTCTTAATCACTACAGCACATCCCGCTACGACTCTGGCAGTTGAACAGGGGCTGTTTGGGGGGAATAAATGAGGGGTGAGGAGGGAGGAAGGCCTCATGGTTCAGCGAAAAAGTTCTCTCTTCTATAATTTAAAAGAGCCACACAACTAAACCCTCAAGCACAAGTTGTGCTTGTGTTTACTGTTTAGTTGGGAGTGGGTGACAGCTTCTTGATTTGATTTAAGTACTTCCCCCAGGGTGTTGTGTTAGAAACTGTCTAGGCTCTTGACATAAGTTTAGGCCTAATTTTCTGGCAGCTGATAAGCAGCGTAGGGAGTGTCAGAGGTACGTTATCAGAGTCTGCACAGCTGGGGCTGTGGGCTAAGCACGGGGTGACCACCAGGTCTTCACCTAGTTCTGCCCTTCACCTCGGCCTCATCGTGGTGTTCCCCTCTTCAGCAGACCCCTGACGTTTGTCCAATCCCAGGGCTGGGACCCCACACCCATGCCTATAATAATCCAGGAACTCCCCCGACTTCCATGTATGCCTGGGGAAATTCCTGTCCATGGAGTTTCAGGGTATCTCCCAAAGTGCAAACATGCCAAATTCCTCTGTAGCTCTTTGAGCTCTGTCACTGTTGGTATGTCTGGTAAAATGGTCTCTGGGGATTTTTAGGGCTGAGATTTCTATACTCAAGCAGTTGCAGACATCCTGAGATGAGCTGTATCTATAGTCTCCTTGAAACCATGGTCGGTACCTGGTAGTGTACCTTTCAGTCTTGCATTGGTGAGAGGTGACTAAGAGACCCATTCCTCCCAGTCTGGCTGCTTGCTCCCAGCCTCTCACCAGTCAGTGGTCTGTGACAGCTTGTGCGTTTCAACCAATTGCACTGGGCACTGCATTTCCGGTTTCCCAAATGCCTGCACAAAGGCTTGACCCTGCAAAATACAGGTATGTAAGGACTGGTTGGGAGCTGCCGATGGAGGCTTAGCTGCTGAAACAATTCGTACAGTATAGCCTAAGTCTAGGCTCCTGGATGGTCTCTGCTGCTCAGCCAGTGTACAGTAACTTGTTAGGGTAAGGTAATTTGGTCACAAGTTTCACCCCCTGTGAATTTATAAGGCCTGTTTATTAAGATAAATGGACTATTGTTACAGCTGGAGTCCAGTGGGATGAGTTGCATGTTTGGAATGTTTAAAAATAAAGTAGCTACAGACATGCTTTCTAGGAAGGATGAAATGGAGAAAGAAGAGAGGGTGACACCACATATCTCTCTATTTGCTGTGAAGCTGGTGGTAAGTCAAAAGAAGAAGACAGGGAAAGCTCAAGGCTGTAACTGATCAACAGCACCACAGGGGACAGAAGTATTGCACAATGCCTGGGTGAGGAGCTCCTTGAAAATCTGCCAGAGGAGAAGAAAGAGGAAAATTATACTTCTATTTAGATATTTGAGGTATGTTTTTGCAGCACTGGAAGAAACCTATTAATTTAAAACACGAAGGTGAATAGCAGTCTATCTAGAAGGTATCACAGCTGGCTTGGAATAATGCAATTTCAGACCTCATCCAGCTTTATAAAAATGAATTAATCACTGAACTGAAAAGGATGTTTGCTTAGGTACAAGTAATTGTGACTGAATTTAATTTGCTATGTGAAAAGGGAATATATAGTCCCAACCAATAGTATATATGATTGGTACTTTAAGGGGGCCCAGTTTCCCCAAGCTGAAAATAATTATGGGCCAAATAAAGTGGGAGGAAAAACTTAAGCATAAAAATGTGAATAATAATTGGGAGTTGTTCAAGAATCTTGTACTAGATCCCTGAGAAACCACAATCCTGCATTTGCAAAGATTAATTCCATGGTTAAAAAAACTGTTCTGGTTAACAGAGGAGATGAAAGCAGCAATAAAAATCCCAAAATACAACACATAGAAAAATAGAGGAAACGACGTGGACAAGCAATCTGCAAGGAAATGTAGAGAATTGATGAGACAACTGAAGAGTACCAATGGAGTGCCTTTGGGCAGTGGGTTTGGAACAACAAGAAGGGATTCTTTATATGTATCAGGGATTCATGAAATCCTAGCAGTGGTACAGGCTCCATACTGTACAGGATTGCAAAATTGTTGCTTATGAAATAGGCAGAAGTAACCAGTAACTATTTCTTGGTTTTTGGAAAGGAGAAGACTGTGTATTCATAGCTTGGTCATAAGGCAATATTTTCTGCTCCAGTAAGAAATAACTTCCAGTAATTAGGAAAAATGTTAAATGTCAGTGTTTTTAAATGCACAAAACATTAACAATGGTTAACTTACAGTCCAGAATATTTAGAGGCTAAGCCAAATTGCTCTTTGAATCATTAATATAGGCACTCAAAAAACTTCAGGGGAGTGGAACAAACCTGCTGTATCAGCATTATTCTGGGACAATGAGTGGATAGCTTGTCAGGCAACCCAAACTTCAGTTTGCTCAAAGCGTAAAAAGGTTGATAGGCTCTGCAGCTGGTAAAGAGCTGAGAGAAGGCAGGATGATGCTAGCCAATTTCCCTTGAATGTGAAGCTGGCCTTGTCAGACAAACATGATCCCACTTCTTGATAAGAGTATTATTTTTGGTGATAGAAGTTGTTGTGTGTTGACATAATTTATATATAGATTTGAAGGCTTGACTTTGTTCCTGGTGATACTCTGATATAGGAGTACACGCTAGACAAAATGAAAAAAGGGCTTGTTGTAGACAGCACAGGGGAAGCAATCATTCTCATAAAATGGCTGCAGGTAGAGAGTCATCCTCCACCAGGGAGGAGGGAAGCTTGAAGATGCATGTAAAGAAGTATTGAAGGTATCAGTTCCTGGCCCTGCATTACCCAGTGGCCTTGTCAGTGATGTAAATACCAAATAACTGTTTGCACAAACATAGAGGTGTTGCAGACGGAGGGGAGGTAAACAGTGGGACAGTTGTGGGAACAGAGCTGAGTCACCTGGAAAGGTGGGCTCCTCTACTGCTGTTAAATGCAAGGCTGTACATCTAGGAGCAAAGCATGGAAGCCAAGCTAATAAGACTGGAGGCCTTATCTGGAATACATTGATGGTGCATAGGGATATAACTACTGAACATGACTGCCAAGCCCGGTACTGCAGCTGAAAGGGAGTTTGCAGTCCTCAGGTGAGTGGTAGGAGCAAGGGAGAAATGTCATGGGGAGCCCAGTGCCGGAACACTGGTTAGTCCTGGTGTCAGCACTTCAGAGAGTGTTCAAGAATTGGAGCAAGGTCAGAAAAGAGCTATACAATTAATCTGGGACCTGAAGAGCATGCCTGTACAACAGGAGAGGAAAAAAACTTGTTCTATGAAGTTGTTTGTAGAGAAACTGAGAAGTCATTCCATGAACATCCTCAGGTATCTGTCTGAGGAAGAAGGACAATGCTGCAAAAGCCCCAAGTCCAGTGGCCTAACTGCTGAGGATACACACTTTGAGAATCAATATAATTGGTTTCTAGTAAAGACAGTTAGCCAGTTGAACAGATTTCCTTAGGACCTGGTGGAATGGCCGTCATTGAGGCTTTAAATCACCACCAAATAGCTGTCTGAAACAAAAACGATTGCTAGGTAGTGTTCAAAGACTACTGATTCATGCATGAAATCAAGGTACATTTTGTTCTGTCTTATAGAATACCAGTTTGGGACATTTAGACATCTGCAATTAAGGCTAGACAAGCGGTTTCAAGAAGCTTTCAGACTCTTGCTTTTTGCAGATCTTTTCTGTACATCATGTTGAAGCTTTGTAAGTTTGTTGTCAGTGCCAATCTGACTTTCTTTATGCTAATCTGAAACCAGACTTTTTTTTTTTTTTTTTTTTTGACAATGAGGCATAGGACAAGAAATTATTATAGAACAGGTACCGTGACTTTAGCATAGGGGCAGGCAGGAGTAGGGGGGCAACTGCAGGTCAAAGCTTTGTGCTCTCTGCTGCACATCCTCTGCACATGGGTGACCTTTTAGGAGCACTGAAACAACGCCACCAAGCAGACGGGTCTGTTGTGTGCTTGAGGTATTGAAGGCCTTTGCTAGCCAGTTCCAAATGCCCACAGGCATCAGCCAAATGTGTGTGTACCTGTGAGAGGGACTTGGAGGGCTGCATCAGTCCTGCAGAGGAAGATCCGTAAGGGGCAGGCACCAGCTCTTCTGGGCTCTGTTTACCTGCTTAGCAAGGAACAAAGTGGGATCATAAAGCCATAATGCTGTCTGGAAGTCACATTTGTGCTCGGACTAGTCAGGGGTGAGTGTTAGAGTTCAATGCCTCTTTCATCTCACTAAGCCCCCGCCTTAACTTCCGTGGTTTACATCTCTTCCAGGAGACTGCAAAAGGGCAGGGACTGGTGTCGCTGGCTGGCACAGGGCAGGGGATGGTCCTCAGGGTATGCATAGCCACTGTGGGGATATGTGGTAGGCAAGCACTGAGCACCCTGCCTTGTGAGCAAACAGTATGGCACTGCTCCCTCCCTTCATGTTCGCAAAAGCCCTTGCCATATCCTGTGCTGTCAAGTGGAGGTCTGGGATTGCGAAGTGATGACAGCCCTTGCCATTGGCTCCATCAGCTTGCTATTGATTTGTGGTGCTGAGTGCAGGGAGCACCAGGCAGTTGAAGAACGATTTAAAAAGTACTGTGTTGCCAAGTCCCTTTAGTCTGAGTCTATCCTGGAGTGCAAGACCCTTTCCTGGGTGCTTCTGTAAAGATGGCTTGAGTTGGTCCCCAGAGGAGTGGTTTGCAGTAGTTACTGGGACAGCAACAATGGCACGGAGTCTGTGATGCATACAGGTGGGAAACTGAGGTGTCAGTGGTGCTGATAAGTAGCAGAAGTCACTCCTCATGTTCCTACTCTCTGGGAAAAGTACAGCATGTCTACACAGTAGCATTGTAATGAATCCTCTGGGAATAATCCATTTTCCTTTGCCTAAAATTTGGTTATTATTTTGGGCTAGTCCAATTTGACATTAAGAGCTACAATTTCCAGGCTTGATTTTTCAGTCTGCACTGAATCCTGGCCAGTTGGCCAAAGCAAGAGTTGGGGCACATTACCACTATCACAAAACTGTATCCAAAATGTTAATCTGGTGCCACTGTTATGGATAGCATCGTGGATAGGTGGGGACGTCTCTTTTGTCTTCCCCATGTTCAGCGAGGACCGGGAACCTGGCCAAATGCATTGCCTTGCTCAGGCAGTTTTCAGGCCGGTAGCATTTCAGTGCCATTATGGTGTTTTGAAGACCTGTCATGAACATATCTGTTCCCTGTCATGGTGGATTAGGGAAGCCGGCTCACCTGCACATCAGCCCATTGTACGCTGGAGTGTAATGTTTTCCTAACTTCCAGAAGTCGTGAGCTCTCCTGGGGAAGTGCTTGAGAGAAGGCACTGTTTTCTTTTTCCAGTGCCATCACGCGTGGTTGTGCACATGCAGTAGCTAAGCAGAAAGCAGATATCTAAAATTCAGAGGAATTGCATCCTTTGGCAGCTCAGGAACCTAAGTGCATCAGAGGCTGCATGACTGTGAGAAAGGAGAAACAGAGGTGTTTCCAGACACTGTTGTCCTTAAGAGATGTGTGCTGGTCCATAATTGATGCTTCTGTATACCTTCTGCCAGTAATGTCTGTCTGGAAGGAGCCACCCTGCAAGCTCTGTGCTAAGCTCAGTACTGGTGGCTCTGGTTTGGAAGGGGGTGTGCAGGACCGTATGCTGGCGTAAAGCAGGTTCCCAGGCAATGCAGTGGAGTGATGGTGGCAACTCAATGGTATCTGCTTAGTGTACACAGTTGTGATCCGACACGTGCATGCTTTTCTGTTCTTGCTTTTGATAGGTGCTGGAGATCTCTTGGGAGGCTGTTTGTCCATGTCTGTAGGAAATGATCAGCTGGCTGTAGAGTTGCTGCATGGTGCTAGATCTCCCTAAATAAGGGGCTTTGCTGTGTGATATAGAGCCAGAGTGGTGGATCCCACAATGAGTCCCCCAAGCCAGAATAGGCTTGGCTTGGGAAAGACTGTGAAAAAGGAGTCCTGCAGCTCTTGGGAAGTCCTTGAAGGGTTCTGTGTAGCCAGCCAGAAGGTGAGCTGATTCAGATCTATTCCAAATTTTACAGAGAAGCTGCTCTAGCCTGTGGTGCTATTTTCCTCTTCCTTCTCTGACTAGTTTTGGTGAAGCTCAGGACCTGGCAAAGAGCTCCCTCTGCATGCAGACCAAGTTGGCCAAGGGTGAAGCAGGTAGACCGTGGAAACTGGAAAGGTACCCATAGTCTTGTCTTAATGGATTTTGTGAAGTCAGCTGCTGTTTCTTGATGCCAAGTTTGTGTAAGTCAGGAAAGGATCTCCTGCAGACATCAGTGGATTTCTGCTTCAGTCCCTTTAGAAGAAATGGGAGAAGTTCTAGCAATAATTTCTGATTTAGATCTCCTCATACAAACATGGGACCCATTGGCCTCATGGAGAATACCTCTCTCTGGAAAACACAGCTGGTGTACTCTTGAGTTTACAGCTGCTCCTGTGTGCAGGTGGTGGGGCTAACCTTCACTTTTTATCCCTGCCTGCACACTGCTTTTCTGAGATGTGTCCCAGCCAGGGAAAGCACCAATTCACTGTATCAAGCATGTTATACATGTTCCTGGAGTGTAACATTGCAGGGTACTAGGTCTGTAGTCCCATGCCTTGGTCACACTGGCTTACATCCTGAAAACTGCTTACTCATTTAAATGCTCAGTGGTTGCAAATCATTGATTCACTGATTTTATTAGAAATATACATGTTTTTCGTATGCGACTCTCTTTTTAGTCTTTATATGAGTACCCATGCCTACAGTGCCTGAGTTTTGCATGGGGACTGAATGACTGCATTACATGGGCTAGAACCAGCCCCGAAATGATCTCTGCTCGTGAAGAAACTGTTGCAAGGGACGCTCTGGTCTTCCTGCTATTTCAGGTCAATCAGCTTTTCCCTGCTGTCCCTAAAACTTCACTCATTCTCCAGTATATGTGGTCAAGAGCCTTACAGCTAGCGTTAAGAAGAGCACTAAGTCTAAAATGCTCAGTTGTACTTTCCTTTGTCTTGCATTTTCTTCTCCTTCCTCTCCCCCATCTTAACATAAACGTGGTCTAGGACTTTGCTGATGCAGAAGCTAAATGAAATGTTACTTTGCACTCGCATGGTTGTATGCACAGCATACAACACAGGTCCAAGGGGGTGTGTGCAGCAGAAGAAGGGGAGAGGTGAAGGGATTGGTATTTGAGCTACTCCCAGTCTCTGCCTCGGCTGTCATTCTGCACTTAGTCCCATATCCAGGGCTTGGTTTTCCAGAAATTCTCAGTCAGGTCTGGCTTGCCTGCCACCCTGGTATTGTGGCACTATGTATGATCCTGCTGCTGTCACTTTCCTCTCTGCCTCTGAACATTACAGGCGTTGGGAAATTTAGTCCTGTTCCCCTTCAGGGTGAGCAGACTTTTTTTTTAATTTATTTTTTTCTCCCCAAATACAGGGCTCATGCCCTTTTTTGGAGTAAGCACAAGGGGGCAGAGCTAGAACTGAGTTTTAACTGCATTCCTGCCAGCTCCTTTTTCCAGTTTAATATCAACACTTGGCCAGGGTTTGGTTTTTTTTCCTTTTATTTCTTTCTTCCTGGAGTACACAGGCACACTTGTTCCCAAGACAGTTAGAGAGGTCTAATGCAAAATAGTGGGGTCCCCAGGGACTGACTCTAAGCAAGCAAGTACTTTGGCCTCCAACAGGGTTCATCTTTAAAAATAAAGGCAAACTTTCCTGGGCTGGTGGGTGACAGGCATAAGCTCTGCAAAAGCATCACTGTTTGTGCCAAGATGCTTCAGCTCTGTGCTGGAGCACTGCAGGCCTCCTGGGAGTTGGTTCCTTTTGGAGGTTTCCTCCTCCAGCATCAGTGCAAGTGCATGTGATGTCCTGGCAGCTGCAGAGCTGGGGGCAGCAGGTCTCCCTGCTGTGCTCCTGCCCACAACATGTGTGCACTGGGTGATGGTCCTACCTGCCAGGAGATGATGGAGAAGGAAGCCCAGATTCCTGCCAGTCTTGCACGACCTTGTTACATGCTATATGGAAAATGCCCTTCGGGCAGGACTGCGGTCCTGGCAGGATTCATATAGGTTGCACGGCTAGAGCTGCAGGAAGACAAGAAGATGATGTGGGGAGGCAGGAGGATAAGGCTTAGGTTTCCATTCACTGACAGCCTCTTGTGAGATAAAAATGAATGCTCTTTCCTCCAGCTGGGAAACGAGGCCAGAGGATGAGCAGTGAAATGGGTTCACCAGGGCATGTGCTGTACAAGGATAATGCCGTCTCACAGATGGTTAAAGAGCTTCCCAGGGTCTGCAGTGGTGGAAGCTGCACAGACACCTGTGGAGGGAGCAAAAATGTAACCTGTTGCAAGGCTAGGAACAAGGCAGATGCTCCGGTGCTGCTGCATGTCCTCCCCAGCTGAAGTTCCTGGTTTCTGTACTCACCTACCTTTCTCAAGGACTTGCATAATGAGCCTTTTGTTGCCTGCATTGCCTTTGTGTCGCAGGGGTCAGCACAGTGCTTCTGTTCAGAGCCTGCCTATAGGCTTTTGATAAAGAGCACTTGCCTTCCTTCTTGTGTTACCCATGCTAGGCAGAGGTGCAGCACTGCTGAAATAGGAGGAACATATGCTTCGAAGCTGGGATCTACACCTCATGGAGCAAGATCCTTTTCAGTCCCAGCATCTCTGCTTGCAAATGCCTGCTTCTACACTACCAGAGCCTGTGTGCGTGCTTCGGCACTGCTGGTCTGCTTGAATTACAGTTTGTTTTCTGTTCCCACTGCTTCTCAATCCAGCCTGGCTCCCCTAGAAGTGAGTCAATTTATCATCCAGAGTCTAGCCATAGGTCATGTAGTAGAAACCTGGAGACCCACCAATATATGAGTCTTCACCTTAGGTATTGTATTAGGTGGGGCTTTCAAGCATCCTGTAGATTACTGTCTGTGTTTCTAACTGCATTCACCCTGGCCAAGACATTTTCCTCCATCCACTTCAGTCCCCAGAGAAGAGTAATTGCAGATTAGTTAGCTGATAACAAGAACTTTATCTTGGCCACAGAAGGTCCCAGCAGAGGATTTTACTGATGGGCTTGCATAGCTGAGAGTTAATGCTGATGGGAAAGCATCGTTCTGAAAGTTGTGCTGCATTTACTTTTAATGAGGGCAGAAACTGTACTTTCCTCAGACTGATTTGAATAGAAACCATTGTGCCTCACCTCTGTTGTGATTTCTGGTAAGAGTGGCAGGGGAAAGTTATGGTACTGTCTTGTTGCTAAGACTCACAGGAATGAAAATTGGGTAGTCTCTAGCTCTCAGATAGTGGTGCATGAAGCCAATCCATTTCTCAGGCTTAACTCCTACCAGGAAGATGATCTTATTTTCAGTCACATGCCATCTTATTTATTGAGGAGCAGCAGAACTGTGATAGGAAGCAGCTCTGTCCCAGCATGAGTCAAACAGCAAAGGGACTGCTGGGTTAGGCTTCAAAACTGCACAGCACAAGCAGCCATGGGAAGAGGGGCTGTGAAATGGTTGGTGCAGGAGTGGAGAAGGCTAAAGTAAAATTTTGCAAGGACAGGGACTACTAGGCCTCAGAGGTATTGCAGGGTCATCAAGTAAGTAAGAGGGAGTGCAGGGAGGATAGCACAAGAGACTAGCTCCTAGTTTTGGCATTGCTGCTTTTCCCTCTACCTCTCCAGGCTGTGCCAGTGGCAGCCACTTAGCAGGTCCTGTAGAGATCTGGTTGCTTTTAAGTGTTTACACTTTGTGCATATCTGCTCATACTGTTTTTATCTGATTTTCAAGCAATGCATAATCTTGCAGAATTTGTCTCCAAGGCATTTCAAGGTGGCTCGTCTTGGGTCTGCCGCTGTAATATTGTAGAGGTGAGTCAGTTGGTTGTTGTGCTGTGCATCATCTGGCAAATGGAGCAGCAACTAGAAAAAGCAATGCTTAACTGCAGAATTACAGGCACAGGGTACAGCTTATGAGATAGGTGCTTCTTATATCCCTGAAGGTTTCAGATGTCCAACTCTTTTGAGAGCCTCACAACTTGCCCTAGTGAGACAGTGAGGACACCACATGGATTTGCTAGCCAGTGGCACTCTGTGCTAATTTGTAGCGAAGCAGAGCTTTTTAGATTCAGTGCCATCAAGAGAGGGGTGTGTTGGATAGAAGCAGCCCTGTTGTGGTGTTGAGAGACAGGGATGGGCCATACAGCAGAAACAGACATGGGTTAGCCCATTATGAGTGTCTGAGTGCAAGCTTATAATGCTGCACAGCAAGCTGGCTGGAGAAGTGTGCAGAAGATTGCCTAGCGTTGCATTGATAATTATTAGCAATGTGATCTATGACAACAGATAGGCCTCTTCTGTGTAGTGAGCAAAAGTCTTTCTCACCTTTTCATTCTCTTGGTTTGTGCTGAAACATGTCCGGCTGTCCCTGATTTGTGGCCTGATATGTGGTCTCTGCTGAATTTAACATGTAGTTCTGCACTCCATAATCAGATGTGGCAAGGGGTACTCCTTTTCTGCTATGCAGATCATTTCCCCTCTCCTAGCCCAGGAGAGTTTACAACTGCAAATTATGCAACAAGACAAATTGTGAAACATTAAATTCCTGGACAGAGAGTGAACATGGCAGTTCCCACTGTCCTAGCTCAGCCTGACTCTTTAATGACAGCTTTGCGTTCACTGGCTAACTATAAAAATTAGGAGTCATGGTTCCAGCTAGATTTCACCTACTGGGTACTTAGGGGATGAGCATAAGAAACAACATGCATAAATTTACTTCCCCTTGCATGACCTCCCAGTTTCTGGTTATCAGAGGCATAGGGACTTCCTGAGCTAGAGTTGCATTATTACTGAGGGTTGGTGAATGCATTACAGCTATTCTGCTGAACTTGGCTAGCAGAGATGCTGACCAGGCAGGCACAGAGATGAAGGAATTGCTTTGTTTCACTGCCTTGCAATAAGAATTAAAGGAAGCTAGCCTACATTAGCAAGACAAGAACAGATAACCTTTCCGGAGCCACATATCAAAAGCACTTTGGGTTTGAAGGTACAAAACATGTACTAGATTTTTTAGCCAGAGGAGAACTCATAGGCATGACAGTATAGGGGTGCAGGTCTTCTGCCATAGACAGAAGACAGTATGTGGGTGTAGCAGACAACTGTGTGGTACAGCGTACCACTGCAGGGTACTCTAGCAGTTATGGCCTTGAAGTCCTTGCCAGCTTGTCATTCCCAAATCTAGGGACTGGATTACTCAGGAAACCTTGCAATCATCCAGTCCTGGGGCTGGTTTGGGACTACATCTACAGGAGAAGAGTTTCTATTCAACCATTTTTCTTGTAATGTGATTTTTATGACTGCTGATCTGGACCTGCTGATAAACAGGTCAAAGCATGTAAATCAGATCAGCTGAATTAAGTAAGTGTTGGCCTCTTCTCAAACGTCTTCCAGGTTTAGTATCCTCTAAGTCAGTTTTCTAGCTTTTACATTGTCTGTTGCAGGCTGGCAGCGTAGCATTTCACTTTCCTTCTTCATCTTCCTGACCCTAAGATGTTCAGTTATTTATATTAAATGAACTTTGCTGGGGACCTCTGTCGAGCACTACAGTGTTAAATTGTGAATATGAAAGATTATCATCTTACCTACTATGTGATATTGCAATTCAAGCAATCTTCAGCTGTTAATTGCTTTTTCTTATCAAATGGAAACATGACACTTCAGAGGCTGTTAATTCCCTGCCTTTTCTGCAATGTTCTTTCTCTACTGCTGTGGTAAGTCAGAAGCATGGCAGGAGAAATTATGCCCACAGGCCTGGTTTGAAGGTTAGATTCAACCTCAATGAAGTTCCTAAATCATGGGAAAAGTTTTGATTAAATTTGAGCCATGGTGTTGGTCCCTTCTCCCAAGTAACAAGTGATAGGACAAGAAGAAATGGCTTCAAGCTGCCATCTAAGCCTCATGGGAGGATTAGATTGGATATTAGGAATAATTTCTTTAAAGAGTGGTCAGGCATTGGAACAGGCTGCCCAGAGATGTGATAGATTTGCCATCCCTGGAGGCGTTCAAAGAAAGTGTAGATGTGGCACTTCAGGACGTGGTTTAGGAGGCATGGGGGTGTTGGGTTGACAGTTGGACTTGATGATCCTAGAGGTCTTTTCCAACCTTAATGATTCTACGCAGCTGCACAAGACCAGCAAGTAGGCTTTGAACTCCCAGCAGCAGGTGAGCTGGTAGCGCAGTTGGTGCATCCAGCTGAGGTGTGGCTAGTATCTTGTCCTGGTTTAGACAGGAGGGAAAGTTGAATGAGATGCAGTCCCATAAAAGATTGAATCAGAGTGTAACAAATGCTGTTGGATAATTAGTTCGCTGTAAGAGATTCAGAGGAACAGCATGCTGACATATCCAGCTTAACTGTTCATGTATAATCTGGGCAGGTCTGGCCCCCGCACTGCACTGTAGCATGTTTTGCAAGTGTCCTACTTATGCAAAATGCATCTTCACTTGAAAAGAGACGAGCATAGAGCACCTACATTGTTGTAGGATTGGGTTATGTGAAGTGGGAGAGGAGGGATCAGATACTCCAAATATATGCTCTAGGTGTCAGGACACCTGGTTTTGTGGTCTTTTCTCCATCACCTCTCTCTTTGTCTCCTCAGAGGGATTAGTTATGACACATACCAGAGAGTTGCCACCAGATAAAAATGAAAGGAGGCTGAGCCCGGAGGACATGTACAAGGATGCCAAGAAAAGGTCTATGGTAGAGGCAGGCTTAGGTGATCAGGAGGAGGAGTTGGAGAGCCTTACTTGCATGTGGTGGCTGGAGGCAAGTTTCTGCAAACAAGGCCTGTGGGCTAGAGGGAAAGCAGGTGCTGTCATGCTCTGCGGACTTCCATTTATCTTCCATATATGGTCAGGATGACAACGTGGTGTGGTGCCTCCATGTCTCACCTGTGCCTGTTTCCTGGGCAAGCTCTGTGGCAGCAATGTAATTCCTCACTGACAGTTCTGTAGAGGACTTTGAGTAAGTTTGCTCTGAGGAGTTGAGGTGGACTCTTTTGTACCTAAAGTTTTGTCAAAAGGTCGGGGTGTCCTCAGTTTGAAGAAAACAAAAACAAAACAAACAACTCAAAAAAAGCCAACCCTATCAAATGTAGTCTTGATGATGGTTTGAAAGAGGCAATTTCCAGGACTGTTATTTGGGGTTTCTTTGGCAAAAGTATTCTTTTCCTTTGAAGGATGCCATGGCATGGTATGTGACAGAAAAAGAGCCCCATGTCTCTAGGCTGAAACCTCGTAATAGGAAGACCTGGTTTTAATTCCCAGCCCTGCCACTGCCTTCCTGCCTCTTCTGTGCCTTGTGTTCCTTGTATAATCTCAGAATTAACAGTGCTCTGTAGAGCTGTTATGAAGATGTTGCAATGTGTACACTGATACAGTTCTTGGGAATAGCAGTAGCAAAAGAGTTCACAGGATCAGAGAGGGTGGTAGCGCGCTGGTTCTGCTGTTGGCTTTCCAAAATGGGTATAGCCTGTCCATGTGCTTTAGTCATGCTCTAGGTTCAGTTTTTTATGGACTCCTGAGAAGCTGATCCTTTCCTAGTTTGAGAGTCTGGTTTCCTGAGTAGTAACAAGCTATTTCAGTAGCCTTTTAAAGAGGTCGAAGTGGGGTTGTTTCTGCAAAGCAAGCTGAGGAGACATGTGAGGTAGTCCGACTGCTTTGAATGAAGGTGGATTTAGCCCCCCAATAAGTCTAGATTTTTCACATGAAGCTATGTTAATAAAATAGATATCATATGTTTTCTTTCAGTAGCTAAGAAAGCGTTTTTGGAGTAGCAAAAAGTAGAAAAGATCCATCAGGATAACAACAGATGTGCTTTTGTGGAGGGGTACTAAATCTGTTGTGTAAGCAATAACCAAATAATTGCCTAGGAGAAAAGGAAATGCTGGAATAGGTTGTTTTGCTTAATCTCTCCACTACTCTGTTAATGTGTCTGTTAACATCAGGTGGTGCTGCTCTTGTTTGTGATCGTTTGTATTTTAAAAAGCATTTTCTTGTTAAATGATTTAGTGAAGGTATATTTTGTTAATTTATGTTGGCTTAATTTTAGCACAAATTTTATTAGGATTGACAGCAGCTCAGCATTGCAGAGATCCAGCTGTAGCATATATTTATTGTGTTTTGCCTCTTAATAGATCTCCGTTCCTCTAGCAGGAATTAGATCGTCATGTTTGAGAAGATTATCTTCTAAAACATAATTAGTTTAGAGCATAGTGCTGCATCAGAGTATTTCTGGGGGAGGAGGGTAGGAGACATCTCAGGATTTCTCTATGTTCAGGGCTTTGATCAGGGTAAATTGAATTATTTTGGAGACTGGAGCAGTATTTCACAGTTCTGTCACCAATGGACATGTTTTAAAATAGCAGGAGGGTAAGTCCCCTCAGATTACAAAAGTTAGCATGGATTCTGGCAGATGGTCCTCCATGGCCTGAACCTAACGTTCCCGAGTGCTTTGACTCCCATGGTTAAATGAGTGATGCTGGGTCATGGTACTTTTAGTTCAAGCCTATGGGTCATATTGGTAGGTTTGTGCAGGGAGTGATGCCCAGTGACTGCTGGTGCGTGGCAGATGCAGAGCTGAAGAGGGGAGCATTTGACATTTTGTGGTGAACACCAGCTGGCAAATCAGTGCAGAAGTCATCTGAGAAGTGACTTGAAAGTGCTTCTGAAATTCCTGTACAATTTTTTTAAGGCTCCCTCAGTGTGAAGGCAGAAAACATCCTTTGCTCCTGGATGTGATGATTGTCAGATAAATAAGCGTTGGTTGAACCAGATTTAGGAAAGTGCTAAGTGGATTAGAAGAACAAGTCCTGTTAGTCTCAATGGGATTTGGAGTCCTTCATCCCCTGTCTGCATCTGAAAATCTTTGCTCATTAGGGCTGTCTGGGATAGACCAAAATCTGTACAGTACAGGATTTTGAAGGAGCTATTTAAAGCACCCTTGTTCTTTTTAATGACACAGTTTGTAAGAGGATGTTAGGTCTGAATGTCCTCGCAGTTACCTTGCGTATCTTGTGACAGCCCCGTCATCAGTGCCACCGCAGAAGGAGCTGTGAAGAAGTGATTTTTCCAGTTGTTAGGAAAGTGCAATGTGTCTGCTCAGATTTCGGGGTGTGAGAAGACTCCTTGCTGCTTCTTGGCTGGGCTGAGCTCTCAGCTGTGTTGCTATGTAGCAAGGATGCAAAGGAAAAGCATCAGCATGCCTTTTAGAGGTGAAGGTTGTGGCTTGCTTTCCAAGTGCTTTGCTGAGTATCTTTTCCATGGATTATGCTTACAGCAGAGACAGCAGGTTAGGCAAAGACAGGTGCATAAAAAAAAAATTCTTCCAGTGATCCTGGGGTGGGTAGTTTGGTGTTGTTTTTTTTTTTCTTTTTGAAATGTCAGCTTGGTATAACTCAGATCAAGGGAAATTTTGACCTTTTGTACATACAGTTCACACTTTTTCAGCTGCTCCATAACACTGCTCTGAAATTGCATTCAGCTTTCCCTTGGTGGTACACATTTTTGTGCAAGTGGAGTGTGTGTGTGCACACAAGCATGCTAAGGGGAAGCAACAGTATGACAGGAGGTCAGATGCGTGAAGAGGATCTGAGAAAGACACGGAATAGAGATGCAGAGTTTGGCAGAGATGATTTATTGGGAAGGATTGGAGAACCGCGAAGTCATAACTTTTCTTGTGAGAATTGGTTTTTAGTTTTCGGTTTTTTCCTTTGCCGTAAAGGCTTGTGGATGGGATCCGTGTGTGACAGAGACCAAGGCAGTCCCTTGGCTGCAGTCGCTCTTTCAGCAACCTTTTTCTGGTTGCTAGAAATATGTTGTGACTCTGTCTCTGCTATAGGAACAAGCTGGGTGGCCTGTGAGCTCTGTGGATGTGCATGAATGGTTTCTGTTCAATAACTATATTAACAGCTAATTTAACAAGGACACTTGGTATGTTAAGTAGGTTTATAAATAAGCTGATTTAATTAATTTAATAAATTGAAATTGAAGGCCCAATCAACTGCCTGCAATTGGCAGTTATTAAAATTCAAGACTGAACTGGTTTGCAGACCACTTCTGTGGGTACTGTGCTCATATGTTGTGGGTGATCTTTTTGCATTCAAGTGTCACGATACAGAGAAAATGCTAACTACCACTTTGTGGACAATCGCCAAGGTGAAATTATTCTGTCATATAACAAACAGTAAACCCACAAGATTGGAAATGTTTCTGAGTTTAATGAATTTAGCAGGAAAAGTATGCTTTGCCATAGCATGCACTCTCAGAAATTAATCTTTGGAAAGGTTATCATATTATTTTGGACACTGACTTTTCTCTGCATACATATATTTCCCCTGCCCTAGATGGCTCTTAGTTAATTATTGTGTATACAATATTCTGTTCTTTAGCCAATTTCAGTTTCATATTACAGCAGCATCTGGAACTTTGTTTATAAAGAGACACAAATATACAAAAAAGACTAGACATTGGAGCAACCTGTCAGTCAATATGACTTTGTTTCAGTGCTCAATTTTCCAGTGCTGGAAAGATCTAATATTCTGTTATGACTTGAACCAAGAAAGTTCTAGCCACAGTAGTTAGGCCTAGGAGATGGGGAATGGTGCAGACATAATTGGGAGAATAAGGCAACAAATATTTTAAAAAGGGAAAACCCTCAAGTATTATGTCAGTTCAAAATGGAGATGGACTTGAACAATTCAAGTGATACTAGTATAGTAGGCAATGCCAATTTGAGGCACCTTGCTTGTTTTTGTCCGTGCTTTCTAATATGGTTTATAAAGACAGAGCTTGCTTCTTTTTTGCCTTTGATTGGCTGAACGCAGGTAGTACCTAATATTTTACTTACTTTACTGTCTGAAATGAGCCATTTTTCGAGTGTTCTTTCCTTAAGAAAATAGCCTAAGGAGGATGCTAAGCAGATGATGGTTTAGATGTCAAAGGCTGAAAAACTCTTATACAGAATCACAGAACGGTAGGGGTTGGAAGGGACCTCTCGAAATCATCTTGTCCAGCCCCCCTGCTTGAGCTGGGACACCTAGAGCAGGGGGCACAGGAATGCGCCCAGGTGGGTTTTGAATGTCTCCAAGGAAGGAGACTCCACAACCTCCCTGGGCAGCCTGTTCCAATGCTCTGCCACCCTCACGGGAAAGAAGTTTTTTCCCATGTTTAGCTGGAACTTCCTGTGTTCCAGTTTGTGCCCATTGCCCCTTGGCCTGTCATTGGGCACCACTGAAAAGAGTCTGGTCTCATCTTCTTGACACTCACCCCTCAGATAATTGTAAGTATTGATAAGATCCCCCCTCAGTCTTCTCTTCCCAGACTAGACAAACGCAGGTCTCTCAGCCTTTCTTCATAAGGGATATGCTCCAGTCCCCTGATGGTCTTCGTAGCTCTCTGCTGAACTCTCCCTAGTAGTTCCCTGTCTTTCTTGAACTGGGGAGACCAAACTGGACACAGTACTCCAGATGTGGCCTTGCTGGGGCAGAGTAGAGGGTGAGGAAAACCTCCCTTGACCTGCTGGCCACACTCCTTTTAATGCACCCCAGGATACCGCTGGCCTCCTTGGCGACAAGGGCACTTTGCTGGCTCATGGACAACTTGCTCTCCACCAATACTCCCAGATCCTTCTCAGCAGAGCTGCTTTCCAGCAGGTCAACCCCCAAGCTGCACTAGTGCATGGGGTTGTTTCTCCCCAGGTGCAGGACCTTGCACTTGCTTTTGCTGAATTTCATGAGGTTCTCAGCTCTCCAGCCTGTCCAGGTCTGACTGGGTGGCAGCACAGCCTTCTGGTGTATCAACCACTCCTCCCAGCTAGGTATCGTCAGTGAACTTGCTGAGGTTACACTCTGTCCCATCATCCAGTACATTGATGAATATGGTAAACAGGAGTGGACCCAGTACAGACCCCTGGGGAACACCACTAATTACAGGCCTCCGAGACTATGCCCCTCTGAGCTCTGCCATTCAGCCAGTTCTAAATCCACCTCTCTGTCCTCTCATCCAACCCACATCTCTTTAGCTTGTCTGTGAGGATGCAATGGGAGACAGTGTCAAATGCCTATTGAAGTCAAGATAGGAAACATCCACTGCTCTCCCTTCATTGACCCAGCCAGTCATGCCATCATAGAAAGCTATCAGGTTGGTCAAGCACGATCTCCCCTTGGTGAATCCATGCTGACTACTTCTGATAACCTTTTCCTCTGCATGCCTGGTGATGACCTCCACGATGAACTGTTCCATTACCTTTCCGGTGATGGAGGTAAGGCTGACTGGCCTATAGTTTCCTGGGTCTTCCTTCTTGCCGTTCTGAAGACTGGAGTGGCACTTCCTTTCCTCCAGTCCTCACACATCTCTCCTGTCCTCCACAACCTTTCAAAGATGATGGAGAGTGGCGTAGTGACAGTATTCGCCAGCTCCCTCAGCACTTGTGGGTGCATCCCATGGGACCCCATGGATTTGTGTTGTGATCCAATTTGCCTAGGTCATCTCTAACCCAGTCCTTCTCAACCACAGGGTAGTCTTCCTTCCTCCAGATATCCTCTCACATCTGCGTTCTGGGGTGCCTGAGGGCCAGCTTTAGTAGTAAAGACAGAAGCAAAGAAAGCATTTAGTAGCTTTGCCATCTCTGCATCCTGCGTCACCAGGACACCTACTTCAGCAGCAGACCCACAGTTTCCCCAATCTTTTACTACAGATGTATTTGAAGAAGCCTTTCTTGTCTTCTTTGACATGCCTTGCCAGATTTCATTCCAAGTGGGCCTTGGCCTTCGTCGTTGCGTCTCTGCATACAATGACAGTGTTCCTATATTCCTCCCAAGCGGCCAGTCCCTTTTCCCACGTACCGTGAACATCCCTCTTCCATTTGAGGTTCTCTAGAAGCTTTTTGCTCATCCATGCGGGTCTCCTGGCTCCTTTGCTTGACTTCTTCCTCCTGGGGATGCACTGATCTTGAGCTTGGAGGAAGTGGTCCTTGAATGCTGACCAGCTCTCTTGGACCATGCTGCTTTCTAGAGCCCTAAGCCATGGGATTTCTCCTAGCAGGTCTTTGAAGAGGCCAAAGTTGGCTTTCCAGGAAGTCCAGGGTTGTAATCCTACTTGTGGCCCTGCTTCTACCGTGCAGGATCCTGAACTCCACCATCTCATGGTCACTGCAGCCAAGGCTACCCTCGACCCTCATCCTCAACCAGCCCTTCCTTGTTTGTTAGGATAAGATCCAGCAGCACATCTCGCCTCATTGGTTCCTCCACCACCTGCATCAAAAAGTTGTCCATGATGCTCTGCAGGAACCTCCTGGATCATGCATGGCTCACTGTGTTGCTTTTCCAGCAAATATCAGGTTGGTTGAAGTCCCCCACAAGAGCCAGTGCCTGCAATTGTGAGGCTACTTCCAGCTGTCTGTAGAAGGCTTCATCAGCTTCCTCTTCTTGATCAGGTGGCCTGTAGCAAACACCCACAACAGTGTCACCCATATTTGGCTGTCCCTTAATTTTTACCCATAAGCTCTCAACTTGTTCTTCCTCCACCCCTAGGCAGAGCTGGATATGTTGCAGTTGCTTCCTCACATGAAGAGCAACTCCCCCCACCTCTCCGTGCTAGCCTGTCTTTCCTAAAAATCCTGTAGCCATCCGTGACAGCATTCAAGTCATGTGAGCTACCCCACCATATCTCTGTAATTATGATCAGTTCATGGCCCTGCAACAGCACACAGATCCATAGTTCCTCCTGCTTATTCACCATGCTGCATGTGCTGGTGCACAGGCATTTCAGAGAAGTAATTGAACATGCAGGTTTCCTGGGAGGGGTGCACGAGGACCCACTATAGCTGTGCACACCCTTGAGGTGGTTGGTCTTCTGGTTGTCATGAGGCAGCTAAGGCACCTTTGTCGCTGCTCTGGTTGGCTTATTCCCTCATTGGATGCGATGGCACTAGCATTGCCACTTTGGACCCCACCTCCCAGGTCCTTCATTTTAAAGCCTGCCTCACCAAGTTGGCCCTCCTGGTGCCAAAGATTCCCTTCCCCCTTTAGACAGGTGGATTCCATTTCTCTCTAACAGGCTATGGTTGTTGCAGAAGGTCCCATTGTCATAAAAGCCAAACCCCTTGTGATGGCACCAGCCACATAGCCAAGAGTTGATTTGCATTGTTTGTCTGTTATGGGTTGCCCATTTTCGTCCAACTGGTAAAATTGAGAAGATGACTTGGGCACCAATGTTTTTCACTTGCTCCCACAGAGTTTTATAGTCTTCCTTGGTTCTGCCCAGGCTTTGGCTTATGGCATCATTTGTGCCCGCATAGAAGAATAACTGCAGATAGTAATCTGTGCTGTTGACAAGTTGTGGCACCCTCCCAGTGACATCTTGGATCTCATGGAACAGAGCAAACCTCTTGTGATTCCCTCTCAGGTTGGCAGATGGGCTTCTCAGTGTCTTTTAACAGAGGATCACCCTTCTTACAGTATCTGCTCTGTGCTGCTGGTACAGTTGCACATTGCAGACCTTGCTCATGAGTGTCTACAGCTGTTAAAGCTTCATATCTGTTGTTGGTAGTGATGCTGGAGGGTGGAGACTGAAGCGGAGCCCTGCTTGTATGGGTCACCAGGGTACAAGGTTCCTCCTTCTCAGTGGTGTCTGCTGCAGGAATGTGGTTCTGAAACCACCTATCTGTCTCCACCTTGGCTCCACTAATAGTTGCGCAGCCTTTTAAGTGTTACCTGCAACTCTGCCACCTGACGCAATAGACCATCAACCCGTCCACACCTTGTGCAGCTACTTACCTTTTCAACAAGAGAAGGGTCTGGGCACTCACTGCAACCTACTGTCTGTACTGAAGCCTCCTTCCTTACTGGTTCCGTCTGGGTGGTTGTGTCAGACATCTGTGTGACTTTGTAGGAACACCGGCTTTAGCTCTGAGGCTAGTGTCCACCATTTTTGGCAGAGATCTAGAGCACTTCCTTCGGCTGTGGACCTATAAGCAGGGTGCAGAGCCCTTCCTGCCCACCCTTCTGTGTGAACTGCCATGCCGCACTGTCCGACGTGCCATGCTCTGTTTGCCAACCCTGTTCACAGCATTCCTGTGCATTCCAACACAGAAATGTACAGTCAATAAAAATAAACATATTGCTTGTTTGTGAGTATGAAAAGTCCTTTGATTTCAGTGACCTTTTGGTTTGGAAGCTCAAGAGATGTGGCAAGCTTGAGACCTGAATTTGTCAGAAATGTTGCAAATGAATTGTAATTACACGTTCATTCCATTAAAGTAGTAAATCCCATAAGCTTTTGCTGGATGGGAAATACTTATTAAATAGTACTAGAATGTATCAAGAATAAAATGAAAAGTGGAGGGATTATGATGTTTTAGTGCACTCAACTATACTAGTTTGTGCAGTGATTCTGGACAGAGTGTTTGGATCATGGTATATGACTTGCTGCAGTGCTGCACGGGTCACAGCCACCTGTGACTCTGGACTCCCCTAGCCATGGTACAGCCATGGCTAGTAGCACAGCGTGGTACGTGCAGTCTAGCTAAAGTCTGTGTTTGGTGTGCGTTGCCATGTGAAAAGAGGAGCAGCAAATGTTTTGGGAGCTCTGTCCTAAACAGCTGTAGCAGTGTAATTGTGATATTTCACATCTGCAAGGGAGGAGGACCTTTGCAGTTAGAAGCGTTAGTGCCAGGAGCCAGCCTATGACGCAGGTTTATGATGATTCCTGTTGAGCTATTTCAGCAGACTTGGTGCATCTCCGGTCACCCTTTTTGAAAGGGGAACCTGATGATAGCATTTGGGCTGTTAGGGTTTTTTTGCCTTCTAGAGCTTTTATTTTCTGGAAAAGCTTCTTTTGTGTGTTAGCTGTAGTGCTTACCAACACCTTTGAAAGACACCCACTTCTCCATTACAGGGTTCTTGAAAAGAACAGGACTGAGGATGAAGGCCCTCATGATGAAAGCAGAGGTATTTCCTTGTGTCAGCAGTTAAGAATTTAAAAGACTAAAAAAACTTTACAGAATCAGACATGGGACTTCCCTGCTACTGTCTCTTTCTGTCCTCCTCAAGTAGCCTGTAAATGTCTAGCTGCCTGTGGAAAAGTTTCAGAGGACTTTCTGGTCTGGGTTTAACCAGAACAGTTATTGCTTATGCTCCCTACCAAGTGAAGGAAATTGACTGTACAGATTTGTGCTTATTGAAATCCAATACTTTTTACTTGACTTGTTGAACAAAGAATTTGCTTCTAGGGTAGATACAGTCATGCAGTCTGATGAGTGTGATACAAAAATGGAGTGGGTAGAAGAAAGAAGTCTTTTAAAATGGCTTTTCTGGTGGGTAGGTTTTTTGAGAACTCTCCATCAGCCAGTCTGCACTGGTGCAAACTCCCTTGTGATGCAGAAGTATTCATTGCACCATTTTGCAGCAGGGCAGCAAAAGCTGTGGAGGTAGGGAAGGAAAACAAAAAGAGAGAAGCTCTTGGAAAAAAGAAGCTTTGGAGTATATGAGGATGGAGGAAGGGCTGAAGCAAGCAAATATTTCCGTTAAGAAACAGTACTGTTACAGACCATCAGGAAAAGAATGGAACTGGTATTGGTTTATCCAACAAGTTCTTGATGCAGGGAGCGTGAGAGGACATGTGGTAAAACTAGCTATTTCAAAACCAGCAACACCAGATGACACACAGCCAATGCTTCTGAAGGAACTAGCACAGGATGCCATGAACTGCTAGCCAGCCTTTTTGAACATGCATGGAGAACAAGTGAGATCCAAGAAAACTGGACTAGGCATACATAGTAACAACCTTTAACAAGATAAAAGCATATCCTTAGAAATTGTTAAGCAGACAGTTTGAATTAAAACCATTTTGAAATGTAACAAAAGGTCAAACATGGCAGCATTTATATCAAACACTCTTTTTCAGCTATTTTAAATTTAAATTGAATTAGCCCTTTCTAGTGGTGAAGAATTGTAGGCCATCTTGTGCAGTGTTTTTGAATCGATTCCATCTGCAGAGGAGAATTATGCTAGGCTTAAAGTGTTAATTATTTTTATTTCATGATTGCTTGGGTCTGATTTTTGATGGTGGCTTTTAAAATGAGCAGTCATTTCATGGACCGTGTCTGATGTCCTTGGATGACTGGTCTGTCTGACCGCAATTTAAATAAACACTGAGCTGCACCAAATACATCCTTGACACAGTGCACTGAGGGTTGGCCCAGTGGCTTTTGAGTATCATGAGGTCATTCAAGATGAAAGATTGTGCTGACAAAACTGACTGTCTCTGGACCAGAATTATGTGATTGCTGTGTAAACTGAAAACACAGGGCTGGATTAACTGGACCAAAAGTAAAATTGCCTATGTGATCCTTCCTGGACACAAAATAAAGGTGCTAATAACTTTTTTTTTAAGGGCGTCTGCAGAGAGATGATACAGTCCCAGCAGAGGCTGGATATCTGTAGCAGACAGAAGGGACTTATTGTGATTTGGATTTACATTCATTTGATTATCTTTCTTGCACAAAGAGAACTTGCACAAAGTCCCATGTTCTAGAGCTGTGATGGTTTGTCAGTTTCCATAACCGAGAACAGGGAATAAGGGAGTTATTTGCCAGGGTGTACAGCCTTCAAGTTTTGTTTTATTTGGTTTGAAATGTGTAGAATGTATATGTGATTGGACATACTAGCTGTGAGCCTGATGTATGACTTAGGTTTGCACCACTTAACCAGTGGTGCTGCTAATTTTGTGTTTGTAAACTCACACTTTACTGGTGTGCACATTAGACACTTTTCTGGTAGCAGTGCTGTCTACTTCACCTGAAGGGTCTCCTGGAAGGTATGGTACAAGGGGGTTGCAGTAGGGGCTGCAAAGATTGGAGTTCTGGGTATAGTACTAAGCTTTGATGCTGAGTGAGTTGTCTCTCTTGGATCTCACTCTCACCATTTAAGGATGAGTGTGGAAGCGCTTCCTTCCTCAGTGCTTCTTGTCACCTAGCAGAGCATCCATAGTTTCATGTTAGAATAATCTGACATATCAGTGTTGCAACCCATATTTGAATTTGATACTGAAACATTGACACCTATTGCTATTGAGACTGGGAGGTACGGGCAGCTTGATTACAAAAAGCAAATCATAGGATCATAGAATTGTTAAGGTTGGAAAAGACCCTTAAGATCATCAAGTCCAACCACTAACCTATCACTGCCAAATCCACCACTAAACCATATCCTCAAGCACTACATCTACCCTTCTTTTAAGTACCTCCAGGCATGGAGTATACCTCCCTGGGCGGCCTTTCAGTGAAGAAGTTTGTCCTAATATCCAACCTAAACTTCCCCTGGCGCAGCCTGAGGCCATTTCCTCCAGTCCTATTGCTTGTTACTAGGGAGAAGAGACCAACCCCCGCCTCGCTACAACCTCCTTTCTGGTAGTTGTAGAGGGCGATATGGTCTCCCCTCAGCCTCCTCCTCACCAGGCTAAACAACCCCAGTTCCCTCAGCTACTCCTCATAAGATTTGTTCTCTAGACTCTTCACCAGCTTCATTGCCCTTCTCTGGACACGCTCCAGCACCTCGATGTCCTTCTTGTACTGAGGGGCCCAAAACTGCACACAGTACTCGAGGTGCGGCCTGACCAGTGCCAAGTGCAGGGATATGTCTCTTCCCTGCTCCTGCTGGCCACACTATTCCTGATACAAGCCAGGATGCCATTGGCCTTTTTAACTGCCTGAGCACACCGCCAGCTCATGTTCAGGCGGCTGTCAACCAACACCCCCAGGTCCTTCTTGGCCAGGCAGCTCTCCAGCCACTCCTCCCCCAGCCTGTAGCGTTGCATGGGGTTGTTGTGACCCAAGTGCAGGACCCAGCACTTGGCCTTGCTGAATCTCATACCGTTGGCTCTGGCCCAACTATCCAGCCTGTCTAGGTCCCTCTGCAGGGCCTTCCTGCCCTCCAGCAGATTGACCCTTCCACCCAGCTTGGTGTCATCTGCAGACTTACTGAGGGTGCACTGAATCCCCTCATCCAGATCATCAATGAAGATATTGAACAGGACCGGCCCCAACACTGAGCCCTGGGGAACACCACCCATGACTGGCCACCAACTGGATTTGACTCCATTCACCACCACTCTCTGGGCGTGGCCGTCCAGCCAGTGTTTAACCCAGTGCACTCTTTCAAGCCATGAGCAGCCAGCTTCTCCAGGATAATGCTGTGGGAGACAGCGTCCAAAGGCCTTACTAAAGTCCAAAGGCCATGTGATGGTAGTTAGCATATGAGGTTGTTACCATCCGGAATGGGCTCTACCCTTTTCCTCTGCACCTTTGGAGCAGCAAAAGACTGGGAGCATTGAATTAAGTGAGTTCTGGCTGAGTTTGTCAAGTGTTGAGCCCACCAAGGGCACTTTGACTCTGGGGCTGGTTTGGATAGTCATGCAATCAAGCTGAACACCAGCAGGTCACAAACAGACAAGCAGAAGGGGAAGACTAAGTCTGGAAGAGGGGACTTGGAATGGTAAAGGAAGGGAATTTATGTAGAGCTCAGGTCTGTGCAGTAGGAAGAGGGGCTTCAGCCAGTGTAGCAGAATGAACTCAATGTGCTCATATAATGTGAAATCCTATTTCTGTTTGCAAGGAGGAGTAGAAACAGTGAAGTGAGAGGCTAGTAAGAGCCTTAATTTGCAGCACTGCTTAGCTGGAAGACTTCAGCTGATTAGGACTGAGCTTTTTGGACAGTAGTGTGCATGCACATGGCAAAAGGCTTTAACGTCCTCTATTCTTGGAATTCACATGTGTACCCACAATGGTTTACAGATCTCTACTGGGTTTACAGAGATCACAGTGGGGTTGGTGTGCAAAACTTCCAGAAGCTTCTCAAACCTCTTGGGAAATTTAACTTTCCATTTTGCATTAATTCTAAATCGGTCAGCAGGTTCTGGAGGTTTGGCACCATTTCAGTTCTTTTGGATTTATACAAGAGTTTGAAATGCTGTTCTGAGGGATGGTGATTTCATTTTTGTGTTTTATCTGTCACAAACAGATGTTCTTCTGTGTAAGGTTCCCTAATTAAATGTTTGTTTGTGAATTTACTTTTCAACACCAAGTGTGTTTAACAATATAATGACATGTTCTGAACATGACATCTTTGTTGTCTGGGTAGGTTTGTGTTTAGTTATATTTAATCGTGAATGGTGCAGAACTTGAAAACTGGCATCATTGAGAGTAACTCATATCTGTTATTGGTTGATGAGTGTTTTTGGATAAGCTGGGGAGATTACTACACCCACAGGGCTATGGTGGTCTTTTCTTTGAAGCTGAAATATTGCTGTGTCTGAAAAAATAGGGAAGAGGTAATATTGACATTTCTCTGTCTTCAGTGAGTTCCCCATCCTGCTTGTGTGTAAGAAGGCAAAAAACCCTAAAGATAAGCTTAAGTTAAAAAACAATCTAATGCCCCTGGAGCTAGGGTTGCTTTGAAGGGTGAATGAACACAAATTTGGAAACAGAATCCTGACAGGGTGCAGTGGAAAATACAAAATTGTGTATTGTGGCATACTGGTGTGTGTAGTCTGTGAGAAGGGCTGCCATTGAGCTGTGACATGAGCTAGTCCAGTGGGGTCCCTTACTGTTAAAGACTCTGGTAAAAGAGTGTTGCTTCTGTCCCTGTTTGGGGATCACGCATTGCAGGGTAGCAAATACCAGATGCCCTGTTCTGAGGAGGCAACTTTGTCTTAAGAATTGTTTCTAGTTAGAAAGGTTAAAGGTGAAGATAGATCAGAAATACCAGCAGGGCATCATCTTTTCCAAGATGATAAGATGAGGAATTTGTAGGAGTTCATGAATTATAAGAGATTGTTTCTTCTGTCTGTTGGATTTTGTCACAAGTTCCTCAATGACAACTTAATTTTCCCTGTATATGAGTTTGGGGGTAGCGTTTTAATCCTTTCATCTACATGAATGTTTAAAAAACCCTGTAGGAGCTTTATGATGGGGGATACATAGTGTATTTGAAGGGGTGAATAGCTTCTTTTTGTTATCTGTTCTGTGTCACAATTCAGAGTGAGGTATTCTCTGAGCATTCTATCCTTAATCCAGCATCACAACACTGAATAGACCCATGGCTTGTGGACATGCATCTCAGATTTTAACTGAAGAGTCATGAGCATAAGGAGTTCCAGTAGATGTTGTCTGACATAGAGAAGACACACATTAGTAACGATTAGTAATGATGCAGGAGGGAGGCATCTTTGTGCAGATATTTGGGGTGGATAGTAGTAATGAAGCTTAACTCAAGACTTTCTATATGGTGTGTTCTCATTCGAATGTAAGTTTTCAGACTAGACTTTTTGGAGTGCAGATGTCATGCCTGGGCTGTACAAGCCTTTTTGAGAGTTTGTTGTCCAAAAAAATGGAATTAAATCACTTGGGAGTGACCCCAAGTCCCTGGGAGAGATCACATTTGTCTAAAAGTACAGCTTGTCAGAACTTACTCAGCTTGGAAAGGATGAACAGTTCAGCCACTTGAATTTTATTGCCCTGATTACTTACTTATTGTGCTCTTTCTGTCAGGGTTTTAGCAAATGTTCACCAAGCAACTGCTGTTGTACGATATTGTTTGTCTTGTGATTTCCAAAACTGGGTTTAGAGAATCAGGACTCACATCCCATTATGCCTTTAAAATCCGTTGCACAATTCTGAGTGCACCAGAGCTTTTTATTTCAATGCTGAAAGTTACAGACCTTAAGCCAATATATTAATGCATTTTTCCATACGTAGAATTGCTGGTTGAGTTGCTACCAGTTGCGTTGCATCTTTTCCACATAACTTCTGAAAAAGCATTGCCTTCCCTAGCCCAGGAAACCAGGAAAAAAAGGAAGCCTAGGAAAACTACCCAGGGGTTCCCTTCTAAGGCCAAAGTATGACATGCCTGTGAGATAAATCTTGCCATGCTTTGTTCTTATTTTACCACCACATTTCATCACATCCCAGAGCTTTCCTGCTTACCGTAGGCCATCTTAACAGTCAGATTTTTGTAATCCTGGTGAGTCTGTGAAAATGATGAGCTCCTGGCAGATATCTCTGCTTTTCTCAGGGGTCCTTGAGCAAATGATTATCCAGGCCACTTACTGTGACAGTGATTGTGTGTGACCATGTGCTGGAACTGCTGTGGGGAAGGTGACCTGCCCTGGCATGTAACAAAATGATTTGACTATCTAGGGCTGACACAGGCTAAAGAAGACCAGGTTAGCTCATTGCTGCGACTGCTGTCTGCCCTGTTCACTGAGGTGATTTAGAAATCTCTGATCTGGTCTGTGGGTTATGAGTTCAGAGATACTCCATGGCTTTCTTGCCTGACAAAATTTCCAGATAATTTTTCTGAGACACATTTATTTCGATCCATTCCAGGTGACAGTGCGGGTAGATGCCTGTTACAAAGCTACTGCGATCCAATTTGAGCTAACATCCTTCTGACTTCATATTTTGATGGACTGCAGTTAATTTTTGGCAATTTAACTTTTTTTTTTTTAATGTAGTCAGAAGGGGAAGGAAAATTGCAAAGGCCTGTTGTATAGCAGGTGAGTCTTGGGGTTGGCAGGGTAAATAAGTATCATTTCTTCTGCTTTTGGATGCATTGAAACTGGCACAGAAGTCCACAGGTTAAAATGTTCCATACTTTGAGATCACTAGCTTACCCTATCTGTGAGATTCATTCGATTCAGTTGAACTTAGGAAGTCACTTAAAATTCCTGAGGGGTACTTGTTAGCAATCCCTTTCAGGAACAAAACTGAAAGAGAGAAAAAACCAACAACAAAACAAAACAAAAACCCAACCAAACAAAAACCCAAACCAAAACCCCAGATACTTTTTAACAATAAACAGCCTGTCTTTCAGTGGTGCCAAACGCCCATCAGTTCCCTGATTGCATTGGCAGTAGGTGGTTTTCATGTGTCTGAAAATCAGAGTATTTTAGATTTGCCACAAAGGCAGCTTGGTACGTTGGCTAAAGTGGGACTGCTGGTCATATACTAATGTAGACAGCCAAAGAAGTTAGGGGAGGTCCTGCCTGGCAGTGAAGCCAGTTGGGTCATTCCAAGAACATGTCCTCAGGGGGTTCACACAGCACAGCTGGTAGCTTGTAAATTCCCACCCTACCTTAGGTTACACCAATTTTTATATGTGGCTGAGCTCACAATTGCTGTGAAGGTCACAGCTTTAGGCCTGTGTTTCACTATGTGAAAATTTTGTCAGTTATTCTTCTTGGAAAGCTTTTGCAGTGAGAACTTCCAGCCTCTGATCTGCCTGAAACCAGCTAGGGACCATTTCAGCAGTTCTTGTTTGAGGTTTTTCTTGGCAAGTCTAACACTGATATAAACTCCCCCTTTCACTCTTGTACCTTGAAAAGGTCATTTTGCTCTGCTGTACTCCATTTGGAAGCCAGAAGCTTCTCTTAAAGATGCTCCAAGTTAGTTTTGACATAAACACTAGTTCAAAGTTGTTCTGTTTGGAACAGCAGCCAGAGTCCTGGCCTAATTGTTCTGTTGAGTGGAAAAATGTTTTATCAATACTGAGCGTTTTATACAGAACATGCTTTCCCAGCTGGCAGAACTTCAAGAAAATCCGAAGTATCTCATTGGCCTGGTTACCAGAAAGCTTGCAATGTCTGAGCTTGTTCATCACATTGCAAGGTTATGTAGTTTACTCTGTGAACTTCACAGTCTTGATTTGCTCATGCTTACATGAATTGTGCAAATAACGTACATCAATTTTACATTGATTTTACAAAGAGGGGGAAGCACTCAAGCCAATTAAAAGTTTCTTTTCCAAATTATTCCATTCTACCAGAAAAGGTACACAAGAACTGGTGAGAGTTGTTTCAAACTTCAGTATTCTGCATTTGTAAGACATGCTACTTTTACCAATCCTCCAAACCGCTGTCAGGTTTAGTCATAAGCTATGCATGGCCTGTGGTAGAGAGGAGAAGTCAAAAAAAAAAAAATAAAAAAAAATCAGTGTAGGCAGGAGGGGACCTGTGAAACTTTTTCCTTCATCTCACAGCACTCCAAAGAGCATCTGTGGTTGAGTGAAAGAAAACTGGAGGCCAAATCCCACGTCATTGATACCAAGTTTGTTTAGTTTCATTGACTACGTTTTCGGAAGATAAAAAGTACTTCGAAATGTTGCCCGCAAAGCTGTGGAGATAGGTTGGACTTCGACTTTGTTACTAACTTACAGCTTACAGTGGCAGACACAGTGATGTTTTAATCATTTCTACTTTTTTTTATATATATATAATTTCTACAGTTTGGAAAGCTGAATTGTTCCTTTCTAGGGGAATTTTCATGTAAAGTTGTTCAAACATAAAAAAAAACCAAAGAAAGGTTTGCTAGCCTTGGTACTTTAGTTTTGCTTCCACTAAATTAAGATTATCCAGTGGAAAAGAAGGAAGAGGAGGTGGACTAAAGCAACTCCTATTTTAGTAGGAGTTTTTCTTTAAAAACCAAACAAGCAAAACATTAACTGCAGGTGTTGAATTTTAAACATATAGCCAGTCTCAGCCCAAGAAATCCTAGTTTCAGATTTTTTGCTATGCAACTCTGTATTCTTTTAATACAATTTTGAGATGGCTTTAAGTGTGTTGTAAAATAAATAATTATGCAAAAGAAAGAAACCCTTACTACTAGTATGCTGATTAGACAGTCCTGTAAATTGGAAAGTGGGCATACTGTAAGAGAAATCTGGATTGCTAGTAAATCTTTTTCATTTGGTTAATTGTTCCCAAGTCTGATCTTGACTTGAGTTCAGGAGCTAGGTGGCAATACTAATCCAAAACAAGCTGGATATTGCAAACTGAAGAAATGCTGAGTAGGAGACAGGTAGGAGTTTTAAGTGTAATGTGGTGAAAGTCCATGTTTTTGCTTTGAACTTTGGTTTAGGACTGTAGAAACCTGAAAATTATGGAAAAGGCTAGTCCCTAGTGCTGTTTGATGAGGTAAAAATGTATATGATGAAGGTTTGATTAGTGAGGGCTTACAAAATCTGTAACAAAGATGGAATTAAAAAATAATTTTAATCCTTCTCTAGTAACACGCAAATATGCAACACCAGTTCATTTCTAGCACAGAGCAAAGATTTTGTGCACAAGGGTGACCTTCATGAAAGCTTGAGGCATTCCTGCAGCATGAGGAGGAAACCCAGTGAGGACTTAAGTGGAGGGCTCTCAGGGACAAGGTGCAGCAGTGAGTTCATAGCCACACTATTAGCCCTGTAGAAAGATGGGAGCAAGTCCCAGCAAGGTCATGGAGGTGTTCCCCTGTGAACTGCAAGCTGACCTGTGAAATGGGAACGATCTATTCCACCACTGGTCTTGCTCCACATTCAGCACATAGTGTGGCGTTTATTACTCCTGCTGTCAGTGGAAACGTAAAAGCCTACAAATCAGTGTAAATTACGCAGACAAAGGGCTATGTACTAATGCCATCTTTACCAAGTAAATGAGTTGCACTTCTTCCAGCAATGATGTAAGCAGTGTTCCTCTCATTCAGCATTATCTACCATCCTCACTGCTTCAGAAGTGCCTGATAAATTATTGGAAGTCCCCTGGTTTTATAGCTCCTAGCTGGAGAAGGGTTGGCATGGGTATTCCCATATAAAGATCAGATAACAACGAAAACCTTCACAGCATCTTTTTGTTCAGTTCTGGAAAGATAAACTGCAGGAATCTGGCACTGGGTGTGCTAGGGTGAGTTTGCTGTCAGCAGACCAAAGACTAGATTCTTCACTGCCTATACCTCTGCCAGCATCTGTGTGCATGATTTGAGGCAAACATTGTCATCTAAATGCCCTGGATGATTGTGCTAGAGAAGAGGTGCTCCCTCTGATTTTCATGCTGGCTTTTGAGAACAAAAACCATACATAAAACCAAGGCCATGGGAAACGTGCAGCTCATGGGCAACCTAGAATAGTTTCCATTTCCTTTTGTTTCAGTGACTTGTTGTACTCTTTGTCTCTTGTCCTCTGGGTGAGTCCCTTGGATAACCTGTCTCTTCTAGCCACTACTTTCTCACAAAAGTGATCCAGGACTGGGAAGTTGCTTCCTTTTTCTCTCTTTACAAAAGCTTGTAGCAGGGGCCACAGGGAGCATCTCATCCGGTGCAACAGTCCTGAAAGTGACTTAGACTCCTCTGAAGGCTGCAGATGGTGGGTTAAATGTCCTGTTGGTATCCTCAGCCCCTGCCAAAATCAGACTTCTCCTGCCTGTGTGTGTAGGCTGGTGTTTCCAGGGCTCCTCATGGCAGATGGGTTCAGGTTTCCAGGCTCTGAGAAGGCCAGTCCCAACTTTCTGCCTTGAAGGCAGATGGGGCATGGGCACCAGACATCTAAGGAGCTGTCACACTGGAGCAAGGAATCCCACTTTCTTCTCAGCATTTGGCCTGCTGGACCATTACCATAACAAAGAAGGATTATTGACTTTCATAGTCATGATGCCTTTGATTTGAGGCTCACTTTGATTTGGGGCAGTAGTGTTTGCTGGCCCAGAGAAGCAATGGCCTCCTCCAGGTGAACTGCAAGGAAAGAAACACACTTTTGAGAAAGAGGAGGAAGAGGGAAAGAATTGGCTGAAGAGGCTGAATGGAAGCTGTAATGGATGCAGTTAGTTGCTGGGAAGGGCCCAAAAGCAGCCCAGGATTCCTTAAGACAATTAAAAGCAAATTGTCCGGCTGAGCGATCCCAGAGCAAGGAAGATGCTCCCCCAGACTATAATTCAAGGGGCTGAATGGCCCTCAAAAACTGAGAGCAGAGAGAAAAAAAACCAGAAGATGAGGCAAATGATGGAACAGATGTGAGCGCTTTTGTTGGGAAGACTTGGAGGCTAGCGGGATGGCGATAGGCTAATTTGAAGCGCATAATGCCAGGTTCCTTTCATATGCAGAATAGCACTTTGATCCAGTATGGATGAAAGTGCTGAAAAGTGGAGAGGATGACAGGGGGTCTTTTGTCTTTGACAAAAAAGGCATCTGCTGGGCTCTAACCCCCTTTTCCCCACCCCTTTAGCCTAGCAGGCCACTCCAACAATGCTAGCAAAAGGGACAAGTGTCTCCTGACAGCTGAAGAAATCTCCAGGAGGAGAATGAGGCTTGCAGCAATATGTATACCAGAGAGCTTAATCGATTTTTTCCACAGTACAAAAAGGGAGAGGGTTGGGGGGAAGACAGAGAGATCACAGTGGAAATGGGAGGTGGGAGGAAAAAAAATCCCTTTCTAATAAACTTGTTACTTTTGTTCTCAGAATACATCTTTTCAAGGGATGCTTTGATGCTAGTATGAATATACTTAACGGAGCAGAGTAGGGTAGAGTTGCTGGAGGCGGGGCGGGCAGAGGTTTGAAGTAAGGAAGAATAGTTTTGCAAGGACGATGTATGTGCAGTGATTTCTGAGGGTTCCAACACATGAAAGATTTTGGAATCAGTAAAACACAGTGCAATGCAAGAGATACCTGGAAGATAGATGCATGCTTTCTGTACTACTTGTTGGAGGAGCTCAGCTCAGCACAAATTCTTGGTTTTGATTTCTAAGCAAAATTGAAAATTTCTGTTCAACCTTTCCTTCTTTTCTGTTGTCTTCTTAACTCCTTGGACTTACTAGAAATTGAAGGACTACAGAATTGAATGGAGAACTAGGAAGGCAAGCAGTATTTGTGCTAAGCAGATATAGCAGTTGCAGATCAACTGTTGACCTGGTCCCTGCTTCTCATGCTCTGTTGATTTTCCTCAGCTTTTCACATCTGTTAAACAAGACTAGGATCTAGTCTGCAGAGTTTGATAGCTGTGGTCTTCCTTAAGTATTGCTTTTGCACCTAGTCTAATGTTTTCTTTGAGAAATAATGACAGATAAAGGATTTAATTTTCTGAGATGGGTCTTGCTCAGAGGTTGATAACTCTTTAAGAACAGTAGGTTCAGGAATCTTCCTTCTCTTGAGATCCTGACAGTGTTTATCCGTTACTATTTACCAAAGATAACCTTCTCACCAGGTTACAGCTTTAAGCAACACCTAGCAATGCAAACAGCTCTTCACCCCCACATCCCTTTTCTTTCTGCCAGGGAGTTACACTTCCCCCAAGAAGGTACGAGTGATACAGAAATGGAGAGAAGCTATCCCATTCCTTTGAGAGGCTCTACACACACTGATGCCAAATCATAATCCTGTGTAGTTGTTCAGTAGGTGTCCCATGATCCCCCTCCAGCAGATGCCACCATTCTGTTCAACCCAGCTGATGTGGAGAGTATTTTTGGCAACATCTCCTTCCCTCAAGCTGTGCAAAGCCGGATGATACGAGCTACTGTATCTCATTAGGGAGGGCTCATTGTCAAGGACATTGATGCTTTTTTGATTTTTGCCCATTTGTCGTATCTTGACTTTTCTTGCTTCCAGTGTTTGGGCTGTGGTTAAAAATGGTGCACAGGGACTGGGGCTGCTGCTGCTGCCGCCATCAAAGGAGCTGAGACCACCTCTCTTCCTCACAACACCAAGGTGAAAGTCACCTGTCTGGGTGGGCTTCAGGTGGTTATTGTGTGAATTCTCTCTCAGGTGTTATGCACAGTGATAGCATGCATGTCTAAATCCAAATGGGGAAAGACGTTGCTCATAAGGAGCTCTGACATGGCAGGGAACAGCCCTCTGTAGTCCTCCATGCCAAACAGTTCATGCAGTGCCATGTAAGCTCACCGGCCAGGCTGTGGGGTTCATGATAGCCTGCTGGATGCTCCCTCCCCAGGTAGCAATGGTGGGGATGGGGTGTAGGAGTCTTGGGCAGTGAGCTTGGACACTTTGTTCTTTGAGGTGAAACATGAACCACCTCATTGTGAAATGTCTTTTATGCTTCCCTAGCTGGGCAGGCAAGCCCTTCAGCTGCTGCCATCCTGAGATTTCTTTGCATGTCCAGTATCAACTCTCCCACCTCTGCAGAAAGATGTACTCTTAGCAAAGACCAGAGAGCTGGCAAATCTGCCTCACTAGGACAGTTTTGTGTCATGCCAGCCGTAAGTTTAGAAATACAAGGGGAGGAGGGGTAAATTACCTCTATTCCTGTGTAAATGTGTGCAGTAATCCTCCGTAACTGCAGGTAGTCATTGTGGTTTTAAACTGTACTCCTGAGAGAGATTTATTTAGCTGTTTGCAGTTTACTGTGTGCTAGTTTCTTATGCCAGTGGGTGGGCCTGAGGAAGGAAGATGCCTGTGTGGCTTGACCTGGCTGCTACGGTCCAGGTCCAGGTCTGTCTGGAGGAGAGGCAGAATCTGTTTCACCTGAGGCACACTGCAAAGCAGGAGGGAAGAGATGTGAGTGGAGCAGAGGGTAGCATGCAGCAACAGCAAGAGCGCAGGCCATGTGAGTACAACGGAGAGAGGAAGGTTTGCTTTGTTCTCACGTCTTGCCCAGCAGGCTGGTGTTTTCTCTGCAGAAGCCGGTTACCCTCCACTGGTTTTTGTTCAGATGAAAATCAAACAGTACAGATTACAAAACCTCATTGATGTGCTTAGTCTACATTGTCGCAGGGCTACCTGACCAGCTCAGGAGACTGTCACAGGTCTTGTTCCTACTCTGTGGGCAGGGACTCTCTGGTCATTGTTTCAGAGGCTGCAGAGTCTAGAAAGGGACATATTGCTTTAATGGTAAATTGTTTAAGCGTATGCTGCTATGGTAGTCAAATAACTTAAAAAACAAGCCATTCCCATGGAAGTACTTTTGGCTGGAGCCATTGTACATATGAGATTTTCCTGGCATGACCTAGCAGCCTTGGCTGTAGAAAACCCACATTTTCAGCATGGATTTGGCTTGTCTCTCAGTGAATCTTGTCTGGTCATTAACATCCATTAGGGCTTCTCTCTGTGGGAAGTGAAGCCAAACAAATGGAAAATGACGGCTTTGGAGTGCAATAAACCCCAGCCTGCATGCAAACTTTTGTTCAGACATAAAGTGGTTTCAAACTGTTTTTTTTTAAATTTACTTCCAAATTAAACAGAGGTCCTTTGCAAGATGGCTGCTCATTAGTTTGATGTAACTTTCCTGAGTGTCTACCTGCCAGTATTCTTTTAATCAGGTGCAGTTTGTACCAACAAAGTGAATTCTTGCCCTTTTTAAAAACATGAGATAGGAGTGAATGTTGCTATTCATTAACACCCTTCCAGAACTAATGTTGAGTTATGTGCTTTATATTCGGTTAAATACACAGTGGTTTGGATCCAGATGGGCAGCTCGAGCTGTAGTGGGGACAGCGTGATTTCCAGTTTGGTGGGACCTGCACCTTTCTGTAGGAGACAGATTGTTGTGCCGGGGGAGGGCAAACTGCACCTGTTCATTCCCACATCTGCCCTGTCCTGTAATCCCAAGATTTGGTTCACGTATTCTCAGTACATTAAGAGTGTGCTTACTCATGTGAGTTTCATGATGTTGGTGAATATCTCCAGTTCTAGAGTGCTTCTAATGGTGTTAAAGAGAAATAGCCAGGACAAGTTAATTACACAGAGCCCTCATCAGGCTGCAGAGAGACAGCAGAGCTTGGGAAATAACCCTCCCAAGAATAATTTTTGAAACGTGTTTCAAGACCTCAGCAATATCTCTCAACTTACTTCCTTTAGAAAGAAAAAAATAAATAAGCCAGGAGGTAGTAGGAAGGCTTGTTACAGTTGTCTGGTTTTGATGTGCAAACCAGCGGTAGCTTGAGTAAGCACTGTGTTCAGGCAATGTTTTACTTGGCACGTGCTGCTGCCTGCATGGGTGAGTAACCAGGTCTGTGCCCCACCAATGTTCCCACTGGCATCCCATGCTCAGCCTGGGGAGTTTCTACCCCAAGTCTTTCTTTGGCTCCCTACCTTTCCAGGGTTTGGTAGCTGTCTGCTGCAGTGACTGCAGCAGTGAGGGAGAGGTACAGAGGTGCTGCATTGTCTGTTTGTCTCCAGAGGCGGCTGTCAAGTGTTGCTCCAAACTGCTCTCTTGTGCCTTTTAAGCAGCGGTCATCCTCTTGGGGTGTGTGTTGCCCCAGGCAGGAGGCAGATGGAGGCAGGTCTCTCTGGGTCAGGCCCTGAGGCCACCACCCTGGGAGATCCATGCTGTGCTGGAGGTGGGGAAGCAGCAACACCTGGAGGAGCTCTCTGCTGATCTTCTCCCTTTCTGTCAAGGGAGAGGCTCCCTGGGGGTAGGTGCTGTGGCAGCCATGCTGGCTCAGCTTGAGGCAAAGGGAATGTTTGTGTTCCCAGGTGAATGCTGAGGAGGAGGAGGAGGGAGCACAGGCAGTAGCAGCCCCCATGCCTGCAGAGGCAGTCAGCCTGGAGATAGTGCTGAGCTGCTGCGGGGCTACTGCCCTCAGACTTTGCCTGAGGGAGTGTGGCTGTCTGTGTCCCCCCAGCAGCCACCATACTTCGCCAGCCTGCTCTGGAGAGCCATTGCTGCCTGAAATAAATGAGGTGTGCGGGAGGAGACACGAAGCAGGAAACAACAGCGTTAATGTTCTTTGCTGATGAGGAAGAAAGAGCAAACAGGGAGAAGTCATGGTTAATTTAGGTAGGTAGGTGAGTTGCTGTGCAGATAGGAGCCTGTCAGGCCATAGGGTTCTGTGGTGGTCAGACAAACTGTTTTATAGGGGAGCAAGATTGTCCCTATTTCAGTATGCCCCTTTGTATCTTCTCTGTTAATCTTCTCATGGGCAAGCGTGGGGTGGGGTTACATGATTTGAGTCAGTTCCCTATGAGCAGGCCTGTGGGACCTGAAGTGTGAGTATCTGCAGTCCTGGAGGAGGCCTGGGTTGGCAACACGTGGACTGGCGTGCTTGGAGTGGGAACAGCTTCAGAGAGTCTTTGGCGGGCAGCTGTATGTCTGTGACCTTCTCAAGGGGCAAGACGAGAACTCACCAGGAACTCTCTTTTCCTCCCTCTCCCCCTTCCTCAGGTGGTCTTTGCTTTGAATCAGACTCTCTTGCAGCAGGAGAGCCTCCGAGCAGGCAGTTTCCAGATCCCCTATACGACAGAAGACCTTATCAAGCATTACAACTGTGGGGACCTCAGCTCCATCATCTTCAACCATGATACTTCTCAAGTGAGTCTTGCCACCGCAGCCCCCGCACTACGCACATGTCCTCATGGCGCTAACCTCTGTCACACTCACGCTCATCTCTCTGCAGGCAGGCCCTTTGCAGCTGAGGGCCAAGGGCACGTCAATGGCTCCCTAGCGTGTCAGCTTTCCTGCGCCCCCTCTCCCAGGAGTCTGCACCACCTCACCCCTGTCCTGCTGCACACAAGCAGCAAAGGCACACCTGGCTTTCCCTTTTGGGCATGTGCTGTGTTTGCTTTAGTGTCAAAGCTGTATGAGTTAATCCTTTATTTTCTTAAGGGTCCTGTAGAATTATGCTGGCTTAGGTATGAGCAAACTTAATGCCAACAGAGAGCAGCAGCAGGCTCTTTTGTGCAAATAGTGACAAGAGAAATGCACTTGTGACTTGGATGCTTCTGTAATGCTGGGCAAGTTGCAAGATTTTTAATGTCCCCTTTCAGTATGATTGTATACTGTGGGCAAGATCCAAAGAAGAGAAATGGAGTGAAACAAAGAAAAGACAGAATTAGACTGAGTGTTAAGGAAAAGAAAACCTTCTGAGGCCTTGCAGACTTGGTTTATGGAGATGGTTTCCTAAGCAGCACAGTGGAATGCAATGCTCTGATCTTTAAACCACGAGAAAATGCCCAGCAGGAACCAATTTGGCCTGTTCGGGCTTTTAGATTAGCTAACCTCAGACTGAAGCACCAGGCTTCTCTCTTCTTGTCCGTGAGGTACTGCCTGGCAATTCGTACACATCAATGAAAACATAGGCTTTAGCCTTGCAGTGCTCAACAAGTGGGTGTTGATACCTGGGCTTTCCCTGCTGAATAACCATTTTCCTATGGCCTTTTGATATATATGTTGCAGTGTTGCAGAGCTGGAAATACTGTCATACTAACCCTTGCTTCTCCAGCACTGAGCTTTCTGCATGCATTGTTATCTTCCTGTTCTGCCCACCCTTCAGCCTGCAGGTGCAGGCAACCTGGTCGTTAACACTGCTTAGCTCTTACACAGTGCACTTCATTCATAGATTTCAAAGGGCTTCTCAAAGAAGGTCAGCACTATAAGAGTGTACAGATGCTGCATCACTATTCTGCTGAGGTGTTACAGACTGCACACAGATGGCATTGCCTTGAGGACCTGGGAGAGAACAGCTGTTGCCAAGACATGATGTGTCTGAGGGAGAAAGTGCCCTTTACTTACATGAGGGGCTCCACCACAGGGCACTGTGCCTCACAGTGGAGATAAGTAGTAGTAGCCTGCAACACTAGCAGCTTCTGTTTTTAAGCAGAACTTCTCTGTAAATTGTATTCTACCCCATGCTTGCCAGTAGATGACTGACCGTGGGCTAAGAACCCTTTGGAAACAGTTGGTAATAGTCTCTGAGTGGCTCCAGAGCTGCAGCCTTGGAAGAGAAAGCACCTGGCTTAGTGGCTGTGCTCCCCAGAAACCACCTCTTGCAGGCCCTTTCCTTAACAGTTCCCGTAGCTGCGATGCCCAAACCTACTTGTCAAGAAGCCAGAATGGCTGCAACTCCAGACCCATATTTCTCTCCACTAGCAAGAGGTCAGAGTAGTGTGCAGCCACAGCTGTCCTTGGGGTCCCAGGGGAGGAAGCCAGTATTTTAAAAGATACCTTGAGAACAGGGGAACTGGAGTTGGTAATACTTTCTTTCCTGACAAAATCTGGCCCTCTTTCTTTTGGAAAGTTTGGGGATGTTTTTGTAAACTAGTTCAAATGGCAGTTATTCTGTGACAGCCTAAGGGGTCTCATATTAGTCAAAGTCTCTTAGAAGAGGGTAGTTATCATTATAGTTATGTCATACCTATGGCAATTTAAGGAGGAGGTGTGTAGCTAAAGGTAGCCAGGGGCAAATATTTACTTTCTTTAACCAAGCAATCAGGATTTGGTATTTATAGTGTGGCAAACAGAGAGTATTTGCTGACTTTGCATCAAAAAAGATTCAGCTGGCTGGCTAATGAAATCATATGTTGAGAGAAATGGAGCACTATGCATTATTAGAAGTTCGCTGAGTCATTTTTCAGCTTGCTTTGGTTTTTTTTCCTACTGGATGTGCATTGAGGGACAAGGCAATTGCCACATCCAGTGATGGAGCAAAATGCCTGTGCATGACAGCTGCCTGTGAAATAAATGCCCCTTTCATGAAGACGTATTTTTTCTACCTTAGGTCCCAAATTTCATTAATGCTACACTTCGAGCCCATGAACGCATTACTGCCCAAGAGATAGACAGCTACTTCCGTCAGGAGCTCATCTACAAGCGAAATGAGCGAATGGGCAGGAGGGTGAAGGACCTGCTGGAAGAGTACCCAGACAAGAGTTTCTTCTTTGCATTTGGAGCTGGTATGTGACTGAGGAGCTCTTCAACCTGAACACATTCTTCCCATATCCGTTAGAAGCTTTTAACAAATGGTGGACACAGAACAAAGCTTTGTCCTGATAGTTGTGCTCTTGTAGGAAAACTTTTTCAGTGTAGGAGAGTGTTTTTCTTCAGTATACAAAGAGCTCGCAGTGTATGCATTGATTGCAGTATTAATTACAGACTTATTATATGCATAGCCAAAGATGCTGAACCAACTACAGCGCATACACAAAAGGAACAGCTCTTAGGCATATGTATTTATGCTGTGGCCAACCGAGGCAGAAAAGTAGGAGAAATAGGGAGCTGAGCTGAAAAGTAGCAAATCAGAGGTTGACCAGTGCTTGAATAAACCTTTCAAGAACACATCCAAAAGAGTAATACTCCAAACTGTGTGAAGCGCACTTCCACCTTTCTTTTCCTGCTGCAGCTCCTTATCCCTTTCCCTGCACTTCCACAACTACAAGAAAATTTTGTCTGCCACTGTTTTGGAGCAAAGCATTGGGCCCAGATGGGGAAAACCAACTCCATTTTCTGCCTCTTAGCAGCCAGAAGGAATCCATAGGCACATACAGCAGCACATCCAACTCAGATTAACACCCACACTTCAGACTAGGGCTGGGTGGAGGGTGTAAACAGGATTGATTTGCCATGACTCCCATTTTTTGTTCTAGCTCCCAGGAAGGAAAGGAGTGAGGATCAGTGTTTGAAAAGACAGGTGCTAATTCCCAGAGACTATTGCATCCCCTCCACCATGAACCTGTGGGCCTTGGGAAAGAGGGAGAACTGAAACTGGTGACAGGATCCATGTGATGTTTTCCGGTCTCAGTGGCTGCTGCTTTAGTGAGGATGGAAGATCTAGACAAGGCAAGGAAAGTATTTACTTAAACGCTCTGAAGGCATTGGTATTCGAAGTCTCTGAGAATCTCCTCACTTGCAGCAGGGAATTGTGGTTACAACCTTATCATAACAAGGGTCCTGTGTGTGAGGATAGGGAGGTAATGAAAGGTGGCTGAGAATGTCTGTTCAGGCATGCGTCAAGACTGTAACATGCTGTCTTCATGCAGTATCACTGCTCTGTGCAACTGCCTGTCATGAAGGACAGCGAAGCAGGCACAGGTTATATAGATTTTGGTCATGTTTGTAAGCTAAGGTGAGGGCTTTGCTGTACTCCACTGCGGATGTTCTGATCACACTTGTCCCTGCTGGACTGATGTTCCTGACCAACACATATGCCTGCCCTGAGTGCCAGTGCCCTAGTCTTCTGTCAGGAGCTAGTCATAGATGTTGGGGCTCCAGTAATTGGATCACAACTGAGCAATGCGCAGTCCATGCAGATGGGTGGATGTGGATGCAAGTGTCACTCTGAGTCTGCCTTGCCCCAGGAGCAGGATCCTTTGAGCAAAGGGAGCCTCTTACCCTCCCTACACACACCCTGCATCTCAGCAGCTGCATTGGGCAAATCACATGTCTTTAAGATGCTTTTGTGTCATTTGTCTCCCCTCTCATCAATTTCCTTCTCTTCCCACTCTTCTGACCCAGACTGCCTTCATTGTCATTACTGTGCACAGCTCTGCCCCAGAGCCCAGAAGCACTGCAGGAGCAGTACATATCCCTGTCCTACCCAATCTGTCTTGCCCTCAACCTTCACAACAGTCCTAAAACCCCTTCCCAGAGTTTCTGGATTCTTGCTTTACTCCTTCCTCTTATTTCCCTTTTCCCAGTTGTCCCCTTTTTTGTCTCATGATTGCCTCTTCAGGTAGAACAGAATTAGGATTCATGCAACACTGCTATACTGCAGCATTCCTGGAGTCTTCAGTCTATATGAACACCCTTGATGTGTGGCTTATGTGCGCATGGCTTGATCTCCAAGCACCAGGCATGCTCTTCTCATGCTTTTCCATCATACTTTTGAATCCAGACAGGTTCTCTGTCTTTTCTGTGGACTCTAGGTCAAATGTGAAATTGTCTCTAATAACACTCTGGCTTTGATACCAGTCTGGCCTCTGTTCTCATCGGCTTTTCCAGATAGCTCTGCTCAAAGCACAGTGCCAGCCTCCCACTTTTAGCAGCACAATTCCTCATTGTCCCCTTGTTTGACTGCATAGGTTTTTTTTTTTTAATTTGTTTCATATTAATTGTCTAAATGAAATAAATAACATCACAGGATATAACACAGAAAACAGATCCATTTCTACAGAGTTCTGAGGTTTTCTGAGTACACATTACAAATATGAGGCAGGCTTTTATTGTTTTCCAGCCAACTAATTTAGCCTTTTGCTTATCCAGATTGCTGTATGTGATAGATAATTATGTGGAAGATTTATTTTTGTGCCAACAAACAGTGAAGATTAATAAATGTCTTGTGTTCAGTTTTGAGCATTGCTTGAGTACTCAGTGCTTGAGTATTGTACTGTTATTAATTACTGGAAAAGGGTTCCAGGAAAGTGCTTGCACAAAGCATGTTAGAATGAGCTGCAGCAGAAGGTAGAAGAAGAGGAGAAAAAGAAAGGCTGTAGGAATGGGACTAAATCATCACTGCATTGTGATTTTCCTTCTTCTGGCCTCCAGTGAAATAACTATCTCCCAGCAGTGGCTGATAAAACTGCAGGACAAGGTTGTGGGATGGTAGCAGGATATTGAACAGTCCACAGGTTAGAAAGCGGAGAAGACTTTCAGTTGTTTCTGTCCAGATTTTTTCATCCTGTGCTTTTTTATTTTTTAAAGGGCTAGGTTTTTTGTAAGGAATGTTTAATTTTTTTTACATTAACCAAACACCATTGAAAAAACATTTTTATCATCAATTATATCCAAACAAGGTGGGTGACTGTGGTAATACAAATACCCCCTTTTTGTTATTTAAACTACTCTTGGTATTTTTATTTTAAATGGGCTAAATCAGAAAAGATTGATGATTTGTTTTATATTCCAAGTGGTTTAGAAATGTGTAATACATTGTGCAAAAAAAGCACATATCTCTTTCCAGGCCTTAATACAGCTGCATGTCTACAGATGTTGATTTCTTACATGGAATGACATGGTAGTTCGGACTGTAATAGATTTGATCATTAGATCCAGCATATTTTATGCTTTTACTACATCTTAACAAACTTAGACAAACTCCCCCTATATTCTGTTGAAAACATTTCACAGTCAGAGCTCATTTCTGGAACTATTTTTGTTTGGAAGTAATTTAAGCTTGCACAAAAGCGGAGAGGAAAAAAATAGCAGATTTTGCTGAAACTATTCAAAAAGCTTTGCTTCTGGACAAAGTGCAAACATGGAAAGTTTCAAGCCTCAAGTCTGTTTGAGGGAATTAGAAGAAAGTATGGGAAGAGAGAGATGGTAATGCCGGTGGCATACTGCTAGGTTCAGTTATGATTTTATCTTAATTTTGTACAAGCCTTTTTATAGGGCAGCACTAGAGTTACAAGCCAGATCAACTTCCTGTTGCCAGTAGAACTTGTGAAGCAAAGCCAGCTATAATCTTTCACAAGCAGTATTCCTTCTATATGCATTTTTAGGTTATCTGAATGCTAAGCCAAAGCAAATGATGGCATGCGTAATTCCATAGACAACCAGATAGATAACACTATAGGTTTCTGGTTTGTCTAAGAGGTGCACATTGATGTAGAGAGGGCTGCATTGTCCTGCTTCCTGCTGTGCTGTGGACAGTTTTGCCTCTTGCACAAGTCTTACAAGGGTGCTGCCTGCTTGCTAAACCTTCATAGAATTACGGGATGGTTGAAACTGACAGGGACCTCTGGAGATCCACCCCTGCTCAGAGGAGGACCATATAGAGCAGTTTGGCTAGGACTGAGTCTGGTCAGGTGCTGAGTGTCTGCAAGGATGGAGACTCCAGAACCTCCCTGGGCAACCTATTTTAGTGTTTAACCACTGTCACAGTAAAAAACTGTTATGTTTAAGTGGGATTTCCTGTATATCAATTTGTGTTTGTTGCCTTTTGTCCTTTCATGGGGCGCCACTGAGAAGAGTTCTGTTCCATCTTTTTTACAACCTCCTTTCGGGTATTTATGTGTATAAATATATACCCCCCTGAGGCTTCTCTTCTCCAGGCTGAACAGTCCCAGCTCTCTCAGCCTCTCCTCATATGACAGATGCTCTAATTATTCATCATCTTTATAGCCCTTTGCTGGAGTGTCTCCAGTATGTCCACATCTCTTTTGCACTGGGGAGTCCAGATCTAGACACTGGACCCAGATATATGTCACCAGGGCTGAGGAGCAGGGAAGTATCACCTCCCTCAGTCTGCTGGCAACACTCCTCCTAACACAGACCCTGAGACCACTGGCCGCCTTTGCCACAAGGGCCTGTTGCTTGCACAAGGTCAACCTGATGTCCACCAGGATAGCACATGCTTTTCTGCAAAGCTGCTCTTCAGTCAGTTTGGTGCCTGGAGCTATTCCTGCCCAGGTGCAGACCTTGATTTGCTGAACTTCATGAGCCCAGGTTCCCTCATCGTAAGTCTGTACTGATCAGTCCCAATCATCTGCTTATCCCTAACACATTTGGAAACGGATTTCAGGATAATTTGCTCCATCACCTTCCCCAGGAATAGAGGTGCGGCGGACCAGTTGGTAGTTCCCCAGATCCTTCTTCTTGCCCTTTTGAATATAGGACTGATACTTGCTTTCTTCAGGTCCTCAGGAACCTTCCCCAGTTGCCACAACCTGTTGAAGATAATCGAGAGTGGCCTCACAGTGATGTAGGCAAGCTCCCACAGTTCCTGTGGGTGTATCCTATCAGAACTTGTACATGTCCCATTTGTTTGAATGTTCCTTAGCCTGCTCCTTCTCCACCCAGGGTGAACCTCCTTTGCCCTGGACTTCCCCTCTACTTGTAGGAACCTGAGATTCCTAGAGGCTGGTTTTACCAGTAAAGAAGGTGACAATGGGACTGAGTATCTTGGCCTTTTCCATATTCTTTGTCACCAGGTCTTCTGCCCCTCTCAGTACCCAGCTGACATTTATCTAGTCTACAGTTTACTGCTGGGGTGTCAGTAGATGTTTCCCTTGACGTTTCTCACCAGATTCAACTCTACATGGGCTTTCCTTCTGCATGGTTACTTTTATTCCAGGATGAGCATGGCTTGTTTGCTTTAGTTTATGGTTTCTGTTGAAGGGGCTAAAGAATAAGAGAGAGAAAAAAAAATGTTTTGGGTTGGTTGGTTTTTTTTTTTATGCAGAAGGAAACATACTTAGTGGCATGAGATCTTGACTTTATTATGACAGGCAAGGCCTCAGGTGAAGCTAGAGTGCCTAGGAGCCAAGTTTAAATTCCCTTTCTGGCCTCTTTGAACAGCTGAGAAACTCCAGAAATGCCAGCTCATGAATAAGAAGTAGAGAGTGATCTAAGATGCCTTATATCGCTGTGGACAGAATGTCTGACTTCACTGAGAGACACTCACTGATGTGACAACTTCAGAAGCTGGAACTCTTAATCTTGTAAACACAGGCAAATTCCTTTTTCTCTCAGAGCTCTTTTTTCTTTGCTTCTCCTGCATCATTCTGAGGCTTTAAAGTAAAGTGGATGTTGGCAAGCCACCATTAACACTAAGAACAAAAGAATGATGGTGAAAACTTCTTTAGCTATCATTTCTTCTAATTACTATAGGAAATAATGAATGCATTTATTTAGCGTTACTCAGACTGTATGGATTCAAACCTCCAGGGGCTGGCTGTTTTTTCCCCATTGTTTTCCCCTCACTCCCCACAAGATGTCCCAGAAAGAAGAATTGTTATGAGCAGACTGATGTACCAATATCCAAATTAGCAACTCTGCTAAGTGCTCCAGACCTTAGTTGTCTTCCTCCCAGCAGCTGAGTCAGCGGATACTCACTAAACTAAAATTAACTCTTTCATGGTTGATGTGTGATTTAACAACACACAGAAGGATTTGGACATCATTGTAGAAGCATAATTGACCCTGTCTGAGGTGAAGATGAGTGTGTAACCTATCATCTTAGCCACCTGGACAAGCAAAAGAGAGAACATGCTACCACCTATGGTTACCCCAAAGTCTGCCATAGTCCACCAAATGGCCTTGTCCAACGTGTCTAGGTTTTGAGGCAGTGCTTGGGATGTGGGACACTGGTCAGGTCTCATGTGCCAAGGATCCACAGGCACATCCGATGCCTTTTCACTTGCCGCTTATGTCACAAAAGCAAAAAAAAACCCCAATCCTAAACAAAAACAACTGAAATTGTGCTGAGTGTCTGTCCTGAATGGTGTGTTAGGTAGTGTTGTTTCCATGTATAGCTCTTCACTGTTACCTCTTGAAATTTGCTGTTCCATCTGGCATTTTTGAACGGGAAATTATGCAAGAGGGGAACAAGATTTCTTGTCTCTGGAAAAGAAAAGATGGGAGAAAGGACCTGTCACCAGTGTTTGTAAAACAGTGCTGTGCCCAGGATGTCTCTGTCTATCTTGTGTAGGTGTTTATAGGTAAAACAAAACCAAACAAAGACCTGTCATGCGAATATGGAAGTAGGGACTGGAAATGTGGGTGTGCACAGGGAATATAAATGTATCTATGCCTTATTATAAAGGATTTGAAATGTGTAATGAAGAAGTTCATGAAAAATCCACATGAAGGTGAATCTTGGCAGATCCTGGAAGAGGACAAAAAGGCGGGGGGAGGGGGGAGGAGGTGGCAAGGAGGAAGATAACATAATGATAAAACAGATTAAATGAGTCTTGTGGGGCCACCTCACTTCTACTGAGCAACAAAGGGCTGATTGCCTTCTTGCTTCTTCTGTCTCTGCAATGCAGCATCATTTTAGCCTCTTTGGGTGGGAGGAAGGGCTGAGTCCCTGAAGGTGTGCCTGTACCTCTGTAATCTGAGAATGTGAGATACAACCCAGAAGCTTTGAGACTGTTTTCCTTAGTAAGGACTCTTTGAGTCTGGAGAATGCTAATGACAGGGTTTATTAGAAAAACAACCCCCCAGAGGGATAGATAATATTGTGTGGCGGCAGGACCCGCATCCAAAGCCCCAGGGTTCACACAAAGGGTACTCCTCCTGACATCTCTGACACATGAAATGAGGAAAGCTTTGCATTCCTGCATTAGAGGCAGAAACCTCTGTTTCAACATATTAGTGCAACTGTCAAAATCAGCCAGGTCAAACAACTGTGTGCTCTTTCTGCTCAGGTACTGACAGTCTGGTGACCATCAGCATCTTACATGTGCTGGGGTTTATGCATTGCTACCTTCATTGGACAACTACAGTAGGAAAAGTTTGATCTTGTTATGCATGTTTTAAGCTAGTGGGATTTCAAGTCCTTAATACCTTTTTTAGTGAAATGAAGAAGTGGTGTGAATAGGAGCAGATCCAGTGGCAGAGGTGGCTGTGAGTACTGCAGCTCAGACCTAGCACTGGTATTTCCTTCCCTTACTGGTAGCATAACACTGGCTGCTAGCATAGTCAGTCACCTACTCGAGGGTCTCCTTGCCTAATGAGCCTAGGGCTTCAACAGTGGAAAACTCTCAGTAAATGCCAGTGCAGATGGAGACCCAGTGGCTAAGGCTGCCTGAACAGAAGCTGTTTCTTTTGACTCAGTTTTTACAAACTAAGTGGTATGGAGCTGTAAACTTTTTCCTTATGTTAACTTTTCTGTACATTTGGCCTTAAAATCAGTAGAAAACTTTTCTCTGGCTTCAATTTGTGTAGTTATCGGGAGGTTTGACTTTGCCCAGAGGTAAAAATGGGAATCCCCGGGACTAAAAAGTACTTGGGTCATACATGTAAGAGGCCCAGGTTTTGACAGAACCTGGTAGATGAGAGTGTCATGTTGTCTTTCACAAGAAAAACACCTTCATTTTGGGTCAGGCAAATTGTAACCTCATATGGTTCTTTTCTGCAGTATTAGCCGAATTTTCCCATCTTCTGCAAGGCCATCATCATCAACTATTTTGAGAAGGATTTCATGTTCACATGATTGATGTACAAACAAATGTGAAAAATGAATCCTCGTAATTCCATGTAGGTGAGTTAATTAGAAAAGGAGATTACTTTTAAAGAAATTGAAGGTTATTTTTTGTTTCTTCCTGAATGAATGCAGTTTGAGGCACCTTCTTTAAGTCTGTCCATGTCTAATGAAAATATTTTCTTGGGCATAGAGAATGCCACTGTTCCACAGTCCTGCCCACCAGATTTTCCCCCTTAGTTTCAGGGTGGTGAAGTATGATCCACTAAGATTTTATACTAAAAAAGGGATTTGTAGCAAGTCATGTTTTTTGAAGACAAGCACTCGTCCTGGCCTTAGTGGAGTAAAATCTCAAGTTCAGTGTTTATGGAGTAATATTTCATCTTACAGGTAATGATAAGAAGGAGTATGTTTGGAAGACTGCAGTCTTAAAAAGGTGGGAGGGCTGCTAGCAGGGAATTTGACCTACATGTGTGCAGAAACATTGTAATGTAACATACTTATACTCCTGCACATGAATTTGGGGAATCTTTAAGTTGACTTACAATACCCCTAGGGCTGTCCCCATCCCTTTCAATTTTTGTGATTTCCTTCTCCCAGCAGCATTAGATTTGCAAGAGTACCATGCTCTTGGTCCTTTGGTTTGTGTTCTGGTTCCTGAGCTTTTCCTGACTTGGAACTACCTTTACAAGCAAGAAGATTTTATTACATTTAGTGTTACATGTTTATTGTTTGTGAAACTGTTGTAACTGAGGTGGCAAATCAGGAATCCTGGCTACCTTATCAATGACCCTTATTTTCCATATATTTTTTTTATCAAGTGTAACTGCACAGGACTTCCTCCCTTTGATTCTGGGAGAAGTGAAGTGCGAGCTCACCTCACCTGGGTGCACGGTGCTCATGCTTGAAAGCAGTCGCTTCTTCCTGAACAGCATGTACATAAAACACACATCTAAAGGAAACCAATCTGTAACTTAGTCAATCACATCACCCGCTTTTGTTCTTTTGCTTTGGATCATATTAAATATTTTGTCTAGCTTTTTTCCTCCATAATTTTACTAACTGGGTTAAAATTACTCCATGTTCTGCATCCCAACATGTACTTAAAAGTATAACCATGTGTATGGATGAGGCAAGGTAATGAGATTTGCCCCTGGGTTTCTGAGCACCAAGTACAGGTTTCTTCAAGGATGCTCAGCTGGGAATATTAGCCACTGCAGGTGTTGTCAGCCCATATAGGAAGTCCCCTGCAGTTTTGCACAGGATCTTTTGCAAAGTTTGGTAGTAACTTGGCTGCACAATGCTGAGGGCGCTCTGTGCTTGCTATGGTATAACTGCCTCCAATACAGATTGCCAAGTTCTGCCAGTAAGACAGAGTTAGGGTTATCTTTCTCTGCTCACCTAGTACTATATGGTGATACGTGTGAAAATGGACTTTGCCTGTAACAGAATGTAAGCTGTCCCTTGTCCTTGTGCCAAAAGGTTAAACTAAATAGAGATTTGGGGATAGGGAGGACCATCCTTTTCTTTCCACATATTTGCTTCTGTCTCACTGATTTCAGCTTATTTTAGGGAATAGCAGGCTATGGAGTGGGATGAAGAAAATTCCTCTGTAAGAGTTCTTGCCTGTGGGAACACTGTGGGTGGGGGAACCACACAAGTACTTTTGGTGTCTCCATTCTTAGTCGTTGTGTCCTAAGAGCTGTGTCTTCCAGGAATTCATTTTAGTTTTGTCAGGTACCTGATGTCAATAAGGATCACTTTGTCCCCCTCATGGGCGGATGAATGCTGAAGAGATCTGGACCTGTAGAGGGAATAGGATGTCTGTTTTGCAGTTTGGCTTCCAGCTAATGAAATGATTTAAGACAGTACTCTGCATTCTCTATGTAATTAGCTGCATCTGCCACATGCTGAACTTTCAGCTCTTCACTGCAGGTACCTGTTGGACTGACTTGAGGTATGCATGTCTCTGCGCTCCAGGCCATCAGGAATTCTCCTTTGCTTGTGTTTGCATCCTTTGAGGGAGCACTGGCAGTTTTGAACCCTTTTCCATGAGTTTATTGGCTCACAGACTGCTATTGGAGGATACTTTGATTACTGAAAGGGTAGGAAAAGGACACTGTCATGGGAGGCACATAGAGAGGTATGAGCTGTCCTTTGTACCTCACAGTTAAGTGATAGTTTTTGCTGAAGTTTCTCTTTTTTTTTTTTTCATTCGTGAGTGACAGAGTCAGCAGCTTCATGTCATGCCTGTTTTACAGGCCTGTAAATCTAATCCAGTCACCTGTAGGAGTCATGTTCATATTAATTTATATAATTCTTGGAAGCAGTCTAAGAGGAACGATAGCAGATGATCATTGCCATGGGCATTTCCAGGAAGTTTCTAAACTAATTGTAAGATCTGTATCTCTAAAATGTTCTTGAAAATACTTGTTTCACTGACCATGGAGTCTCTGGCACCAAAAGCCCATCTGAGCACTCCCAGCGCAGAGATAAACATCCTGCTGTATGACGTCCTCAGTGGCCAGAGGAGTTTGTGCTATTTTGTGGTTGTACTGTTACGATCATGTGCTGTAGCTGTTCCAAACACTTCTTGGAGGTCAGCTGTCCAGATCAGGTTTCCTAACAAACATTTTGCTTTCTTCACATGTACATCCAGTGATTCATTGTCTTGGGATATTTGTTGATGGTCAGGTCCTGGCATGTTTCTGGGGCAGACAGGAAGTGCCATCTTTCTGCTAAGGAAAACACAGCACACATAAAGAATTATGTGGGTTTGGGGGTTTCCTTTTACATGACTAAGAGCAGGTCAAGGAAACTTGTGTATTCAGCTTGGAATCAAGGATTTTGTTGAAATTCAGAGAGGAATATAGTTTTCTTCAGTCTTGCAATCTTCTTTATATGAAAAATAAAATATCAGGAACAGAAGCAGAACTTCTTTTGTGCAGTATTTCCTTGTTAATTTTGCTAGATGAAGAAGATTTTCAGCCTCGGGATGGCTCAGGTCTGGGTCCAGGAGCCTCTGCTGAAACCCAGTCTTAGCACAGTTACCTAGATAAAAACACTTCTTTGTGTACTGGCAGCAAAAGCTGCAAGCTGGAGACATGGATTTCATGGCAACAGCAGTAGCCTGTGTTCTGCATGATGGGGGGTATTGCTACTGAAGAAGGTTAGGAGTGCTCAGTGCATATCTGAGTGCGTGTACTAGTCTGCAAGTGCACGTTAGTCAAACAGCATTGTTGTTTGAGTGTATAGCCTGTTGCCGGTCCCTGCGTGCCATCTCCTTTCAGTACAGATTAAAGGCTGGGGTCTTATTTACTTTCCAGTAGAGAGCATGGCTGAGCTGGTGCATACAACAGCTTCTTAGTTTCTCTTTGAGCTTGAACACAGAAGAATAGACATTCATGGCTCCCCACCCCCTGCCAGAGTAAATTGACCTCTTGGAGGCATCTCTTCACCTAGTGGTGTGAGGATAATGCAGGGCTGTGTACAGAAAGAAAAGAGCAGGCTTTCTGATAGGACAGGGCCCAGGGCTTTTCTTTCGGGGGCATTCAAGTGTGTTAGGCTAAAACAGAAAACAGGTGAAAGAGGCCTACTGTCTGTCATGTGACTTTGGGTTAAGTCTCCCTTGCAGCATAGTTGCTTAAATCTTGGAGAGTGAATCCTTCTCATGTTTCTTTTGGTGATCAGGTCTCTCACACACCACCAAGCTCTTTCTGTGATGATTCCCAGAAAACAGGTAGAAGTGCTGACTCTAGAGAGGCTTCTGGTAGGGTCCTGTACCTCAAACCCTCACCCTTCTGTCTTTTTTTTTCATTTTGTACCTAGCTCAGGTTGAGCCTGTAGGTCCTCTGGGCCCCAGACCAACTCTTTCATGGAGCACAGATGGCCCACCTTTTGGATAGCAAACACTGACATCTCCTAATCCTTCTATGAACCTAGACTGAGTGGCTCCTGACTGATCACATCTTGTGAACAATCTAATATCCCATACCTGTTTGTATTTGTATGCATGTTTTACACATATCTATGTATTTGGTCTGTTCTCTTTTACATAATATCAGCACACCATTTTTCTTTCCCATGCAGGCATAACTCATTGCATCAGCCACAATGAGCAAAGGCTTCTTGTGAGGGCCTATACATGTGACTTGTGATATAAAAGATATTCTTATCACTCCATCAAATTAAAATGAAGATTAGGGCCCAGCTTCAGTAGATGACTCAAGCAGGTTGACTGATTGAAATGGGATTTATCCATGTGCCACAGTAATCTCCTACATACCAGTCTAAGTCACTGCTCTGAGCAAGGGTCAACTGAAGACTGATGGGGGTTGTGCATCTGATGGTGTCAGGTGAGCAGCTAGCCAGTGGCTCACTCTCGAAACGCCTGAGACAGTAAGCTCTTAAACTGGCACAAAGAAAACTATTTTAACACTATCGATTGCCTTATAGATTGCTTCTCTTTATGTCTTGTCCCGTTCCTCCTGAAGGACTTGGTTTAGGAATATATGAGTTCAGAGCCTTGGCACTGCTTTTCACTGGTGAGGGTGGGATTCAGCCCATCCAACGTTGCCTGTGTGAGATGGATAGCTAGGCTGAACTTGCTCTATACACTGCCTTAATCCTCATCAACAGAGGGGTGCTTCTCTAAAGGTCTGAGTTGTCCTACCTCATTCTCACTTACAAGGGGTGGATCACACTTCCTCTGCTGTCTGGAGGCAGGGGAGGACAATTGAATCCCCTCTCCCCTTCCCCTTGCCCATACCTCTCCTTTGTGTCAAAGGTGAGAGATAGCAACTAGGTCTGGCAACTTACATACCTAATGTTGGCATTCCAGTGGCTACTTTTACTCAATTACAATGTCATTCCTGTTCCCTGCTGCATGTGGTCTTTTCTCTGACATGAGGAAATCCTCAGTTAACTGCACTTGGGGCTGAACCATTGGCAAGCAACAGATACCAACAGTATTAGGTTAGGTCCATGTAATGGTCAAGCTTTACTCTTACCGAAGGCAAAAGTTAGGCCAAGGAACTGGGGGGGAATCCAGTAGTAGGTGAGAAAAAAATGGTACCCGATGAATGTGCATTGCAGTGTTCGGTGGAAGTTTCTTGTGTGCTAGATCTCTTTGTGTTCTTAGGCTCTCAGGGAAACTTCATGTTGATAAATGTCTGTGCTCAAATGGTACTATCCAACTGTCATGCCTTAAGCTGATAGTTCATGAGCCCTTTACTGTTGTGTCATGAGAAACTAGAATTTTGTGCTCTGATTCATTGATTCCATTTTGGAGTGAAAAGTCATAAATCCCTTGGGTTTGTCCCCTGTTAGTCTCATCATCGTTGGACTTCTCTTTCTATGTCCTTGCTTTTCCTGGCTACTAGAATAATTCTAGTGGTTTAATTCCCATGTATTTATGAAGAATATTGGCAGAAAACAGTTTTTTTGACGTTACTTACCAGTTTTAGCACTGCTTACATCTACAGAGGCAAGGTGGCACTCTAATGAGTCATTCGTTTAAGCCTGATTTTAATTAATGTAGGGTGTTAAATGAACAAATGTTTTCAAAAAAGCTATATCTATGAGGGACTGTGCAAGGCCTCTCCTGTCCACTGCTTCTCAGCAGTCTTGTCTGATGAGGTGTTAGAGCAATGGTGGAAGTCAGTCAGCGTGCAGAGCATACAATCCTTCAGGAATAACTCCTGCACCCTTTGAGTAGTCATTTATTCACTATGGTGCCAAATTATGGGTTGACCAGCCACCACAGCTCTCTGAAAATAGAGTGGAGACATAAATCACAGAATTAGGGCAGAGCTATCTAAGTCCTTCCAAAACTTTTGTCAATACGACTGAAGTGGAGTTTCTCTCCCCAGTGGCTTATACTGAAGGAATGAAAGGGGTTGATCTAAGTCATTGGCTTTCAGAGCTGTTTTCCACAACTCTGCAGTTGGATAATTCTTCATAATTTAAAAATTGTTAATGATGTTGACTGACATCTCAGATAGTGCCTTTATCATGCCAGAGGATGTTAAAACAATGCATACACTCTGCCCAGATTCTGATCTGCTTTGCACCACCACCAGTTGTGGACTCAGAGCTGTTCCTGAGCAGGTGTCTCCCAGCTTCATCTCTTATTGCCCCAAGAAATCCACAGTGGCCTGACAGTGCATCAATCTGTGGGACTAGAGTAATTTCAGTCACATCTGCGCTTCAGAAAGCCAGAATATGGTAACTGAAGTGACCTTGGGAAACTTCAGCAATCATTTGCTAGAGATCCTGTGTTTCTGTTGCATGCTGGTGGGGAGTGATAAAGCACTGCCTGCCCTGAGTGTGCACACCTCCTGTGATGAGGAAGCACTTTGTTGTTGTTCTCTCTTTCCCTGTGCTCCTTGAGTTCTGATGTCATTTTTCTCTTAACTGCAGGTCACTTCATGGGCAACAACACAGTGATTGATGTTTTGAGGAAAGAAGGGTACGAGGTAGAACACACTCCAGCTGGACAAGCCATCAACAAGTAATGCATGCTTTTATCTAGCTGAGCAGCCATTGGGAGGGTGAATTTGTAACTAATCATGAAGAGTTAGTGGCAGCTGGAACTATACCTAACAGTGAACTGGTCTTCCTCTGACCTCCCCAGCAGTTTGCTTTTTTCTTCCATGAGCCAGTTTGGAAACAGGACTTAATTTGGTTTGGGTTTGGGATTTTTTTGTTTTGTTTGGGAGATTTTTTGTTGTTTTCTGTTTTATTTTGTTTTCTTTTAATAAAATAAAAACATACCCACCGCAGCCCACCCCACCCCCCAAAAGTTTTTAACTCTTAAACAACCATAGAGTATGCATACTTGGTTCATCAGATCTGGATGCTGTCTCATACCACATAGGTTGACAGGGTCTTCCTTCCTCCCTCTTAAGTGTTTGACTGCCCTGCCTTTTAACGCTCTCCTTCCCTTACACTGCTATTTTTGATTCTTTCTGATTACTTTCTCTCAGCCTGGAGTCTGATTGCCCAGAGTCCACCCAGCCTCTTTGGAAGCTGCCCCAGTGACTGATTGATCTCATATCCCCTGCTCTCTTCTGCATTTTTTAACCCAAAATATTTGCTGTGCTGGTTCATCTTGCAGTTGTCCTTTGGGATATACCCCTATTGCCTCTTTTTATCTCTCAGTGGGTGCATTTATCCATCTCCATGGTTTTAGTAAGGGCAGAATGTCAAATAATGTCCTCCTCCATACTCTGCTCAGAAATACACGTCCTCTTGACTCACCTCTTCCTGGACTTCTTGCCACTGGCATAGGCTCTACAATCCTTGTCTTCCACTTCTCCAGACTCTGGTCAAATATGTGCTGTTGTATCTCTCAGATATCCCCACTCTTCCTTAGAGTCACTGCTAAAAGATCAGAGTGGAAAAAAGGTTTGATCCCAATTATGATTCTGTCTCCCTTTTATCCTCTGTGTCAGGCATGCTGTACCTCACTGCTCAGATCTCTGTTCCCCGTCCCCCAAATTTCTGATATAGGGCTTTCAGACAGCGTGATGAACCTTTTGTGCAGGGGTCACAATGCAGAATCTTGGTCTGTGCCAGAGGCTCAACAGATGTGGTGCAAAATGATAACATGTTTTTCTCATACTCTGGTTGCTTTATGGAGTAATACAGCTTGAGTGTGCTCACCAGGTATGCACAGGACAGCCAGGGGATCAGGCCCAGCCAGCATGGCTTCATGAAAGGCAGGTCCTGTCTGACCAACCTGACCTCCTTCTATGACAGGGTGACCACCTAGTGGATGAGGGAAAGGCTGTGGATGTTGTCTACCTGGACTTCAGTAAAGCCTTTGACACTGTCTCCCACAGCATCCACCTAGCGAAGGTCTAGGCTCATGACTTGGACGAGTGTACTCTTCACTGGGTAGAACACTGTCTGGATGGCTGAGCCCGGAGAGTTGTGTTGAACAGAGCTAAATCCAGGTGGTGGCCGGTCACAAGCAGTGTCCCCCAGGGCTCAGTTTTGGGGCCAGTCTTGCTTAATATCTTTATCAATGATCTGGATGAGGGGATTCAGTGCACCCTCATTAAGTCTGCAGACAACAAGTTGGGTGGGAGTGTTGATCTGCTTGATGGTAGGAAGGCCCTGCAGAGGGACATGGACAGGCTGGATAGAGTTGGCTGAGGCCAGTTGTATGAGGTTTAATAAGGCCAAGTGCCAGGTTTGTACTTTATGTCACAACAACCCCAAGCAACGCTACCAGCTGGGGGAGGAGTGGCTGGAGATCTGCCTGGCCAAAAAGGAACTGGGGGTGTTGGTTGACAGCCGCCTGAACATGAGCCAGCAGCATGCCCAGGCGGCCAAGAAGGCCAACAGCATCCTTGCTTGTATCAGGAATAGTGTGGCCAGCAGGAGCAGGGGAGTGATTGTGCCCCTGTACTTGGCACTGATGAGGCCACACCTTGAATATTGTGTTCAGTTTTGGACCACTCAGTACAAGAAGGTCATTGAGGTGCTGGAGCATGTCCAAAGAAGGGCAACGAAGGTGGTGAAGGGTCTGGAGATAAGTCTTCTGAGGAGAGGTTGAGGGAATTGGGGTTGTTTATCCTGGAGAGAGGAGGCTGAGGGGAGACCTTATTGCTCTCTACAACTACCAGAAAGGAGGTTGTAGTGAGGCGGGGGCTGGTCTCTTCTCCCTAGTAACAAGCTACAGGATGAGAGGAAATGGCCTCAAGCTGTACCCGGGGAAGTTTAGGTTGGATATTAGGAAAAATCTTTTTACTGAAAGAGTGGTCAGGCATTGGAACAGGCTGCCCAGAGAGGTGGCGGAGTCGCTATCCTTGGAGGTATTTAAAAGATGTGTAGGTGTGGCACTTCAGAACATGGTTTAGGAGGCATGGTACTGTTGGGTTGGCGTTTGGACTTGATGATCCTAGAGGTCTTTTCCAACCTTAATGATTCTTTGATTCACGTTTGCACCACTTTTGCTGCCTTTTTCAGACCATGAGATTCAAACTCTGGCTGGTCATGGCTTTGCTATGATTCTTGACATGGACATACATCATTAACTGTACTTGGAGTGAAACAAACAGAGCCAAGACTTATCCCGATGAGTACATGAATGCTACCCCTTGCCACCAATGGGCAGTTAGTCTGACATGGAGAAGCCTCCTGTGCTTAAGCACAAGACAGCGATACTGCAACACTTTCAGCCATGCTAGTCAATCCAGTGTATCAGTGTTTGCAGGGATAATAAAACCTGCCTGCACTGATATTTTTGAGTTAGTTTCCCTTCCCCCTGCCCAAACATTCTTAGTTTAGGTAATCCTAAAAACAGCCATAGCAGATTTGTAAAGCAAAAGAAAGAGAGCTTAATATGTACTTGAGAATAAACAAAATCTGATATTGCTCTGTAAAGGTGTACCTGTAAGGAAATCAAGGGCAGACAACTGTGGAAAGCAGGACTGTATCTTCACCCATCAGGAAGGTAGGTATCAATTATACTCAGGGTAGCTGGGCATCCTGTTCTCTGACCACATCATGGGAGTTCATTGTCCAGCCAGTGACTCTTGTGCCTTTGAAAGCCCTCAGTTTGGCTTTGGGACCTTTCGTTAGGACTACTGGACAGAACATCTTTCCTGGATTCTTGATCTTAAAGCTGAGTGAAGAAGCTAAAGAAGATGGCACTTCTGTGGTTTCTTTGAGAAAAGATGTTAGTATATCTGGATGACTTGGAAACAGACTTAAAATATGAAATGAGTTTGAAAAAAAACATGAGTTCCGAAGAAGAGTATTTGTGATGAGGGGAAGACCTGTGGCAAAAGTATGTCACGAGTCATGGGGGAAAGGTGATGGAGGGTTTCATTTGATTGCTATACTGTGCTTGTTATAGGAGCAAATACCAGGGCAGTCTGTGTCAAAAAAACCCAGTCCAGCCCATGTAAATACAGAACCATATTCAGCTATTGTCTTAGATAGCGGCACTGCACACAGTCCAGTCAGTACCAGTATCCTATTTCACAGGACAAAACAGAGAGGAGAAAAAACTGGCAAGCGGTTGAACTGAGACTGAGTATTCAAACGGCTGTTCTACTGTCGGATACAGTAGGGGATATTAACCAAGCAGTCCTAGAATAAGAATATGCAAGCCTGCAATTGTTTCCCTTCCAAACCTTAATGATTCTATGATTCTAAAGAGTGGGTGATGTGAAGATGTTTTGGAGTAGAGCCGAGGGTCGTGACACTTCAGAGGTGATAATGTGAGAGTGTGACAATCAAAAGGATTTTGAAAGAGATCGATAGCCCAAGAACCATTCTGCGCCAGTCTCTGTCACATAAAGCTCACCATGTGATCAGTCAGTTATTTTCCTTGCAGGAAATAAGACCAAATTCTCTTTATTTTCTGTCTACTCTCTCCCTCATGTTCCAGTCCACAACTTTATTTCTCCTTCTCTGGGATGAACCCTCTTTATTCTCCATCAAAGAAATGTGCCCACAGTGATGGGCTAGCTTGAAAACTGCAGCCATGCTGAAATACGTCGCCTTCAGGACCTCTTCCTTTTGATGCCATTGCAAGGCAGAAAGGAAACATGCTATAGTTGTGGGAAGGTTTCATTGACTGAAGCCAGGTTTCCACACAGCGGCTTGTGGTCTTCTGTTACCTTTCTGAATTTCAGCCCAAGCCAGTCTCCAATTTTGTCTTGTTGCAGAATACTGCTGGATCTCTTCTCTTTATGAAGTAGCCATAAAGATCAGTAAGATATTTGTGTTGTCCTCTGTATCCACAGGGTGGATTGAGTTTGTGAATTTGTCCAGGATGCTCATGAACAAGTAAAGAGGGGGAATCACTTTATTCCAACCAACAAGAAGTGTGGGCCAGCAAAGCCATGAGTGAATAGGAGACTGCAGACTGCCTGCCTTGGAGTACAGATGAGATGTTGCTTGCTCTAAGTGTAATGAAACAGAGCTTGAGTAGTCAGAGTGGTGCTGATTGTTTCTTCAACATACCACCTTTGCATGAAGTGCAAGTATGCATAGGCCTTAGAGCTTATTCTGGGGGCTCAACTTGAGTTGTTCTTTGGGCTTCCAAGATTTGCCTTGTGAGAGAATGTGTGCATGCCCATAGTCTCACTGCAGTATCTCACTTACTGGAGCTGCTTTGAAATTCCAGATAATACTGCCAGCCCAATAGAAGACCTGTGCGGCCTGAAAGCTGAAGGCCTGACTCCTGCTCCCTCATTACTTGCTATAAATCTGTGCAAAGCTCACTTCTGCATTGTGGGAGAGCTGTGATTGCTCAGCCTCCTCCCCTTCATGTGTACCTTCATACTTGTCTGATAGAACCCTTTAAAATCGCCGTTTCATGCTCCTTGGTCTGCTTATCTGAGTGCAGGACAGCATTACCTCCTTTTGCAGATCAGCATGGAGACAGTAAATGCTTACACTAGAAGTCAATGCCACGATGGTGAGTTGAGCTCGGATCTCTTATGTGTCAAACATGTCGCCTGACCTGATGTTTTATAAAGGCTATGTACTCACTGCTCTGTACCACCTGGCTTAATGAAAGAGAAAATGAGATGATGGCGAACTTGGCACTGCAACAGCTACTCTGCTTCCAGTTGCTGCAGACTAGATGGCCCAAAGGATTGCTTAATGGTATATGGAGCCATTCCCTTAAATGATAATTTGCAATATATATTTCTGCAGCTGTGACCACAGTCACTACTGAGTGACTAGCTTATTACTTAACTTCTCCACCAGTGAGAGTTGTTGATCTAGGACTGGCTCCTTTAGCCAGTGTGCCTTAGTCGTCCTGTCCCTGCCCCTTCCCCCATCCCCCCAAGTTAGTTGGCTCTGGGCGGGAATCGCCCTAAAGGAATGATCTGTTCTGAGTTCTGCAGTACATCAGACTAGAGGAGTGTGGTTTGACCTCCTCTGACTTTGAGGGTGATTCCTTTTTTGCCACTTTCTAGATACACAAAGTTATTCCCCCCTGAGCCAGACTGCATTCTTTCCTCAGTTCCAGATTATCTCTTTTTCCAAAGCTTTTTTTGTGAAAGAGAACTATTTCAATCAGAATATTGACTTAAGGAAGAGAGGGCAGGAATATAAGGCAGAGAAATAAGCACCCAGCCAACATGTCAGGGAGAAATAACTGTGTTAAATATGCCTGCTATCTGTACCAGAATTCTGCCTCAAAGCCCTTTCAAATATTATCTGTGTTCCCTCCTTCTTCCAGCAGAAACCCCCCCAAAACCTTGTTAGCTTTTTCATCGTCATCACCAGCACACAGCCCCTATGTTGCATCCCAGGAACTCCCACTGCCATTGCACCCCCGGAAGGAGGAGGAAGAAGAGCTCCTGCCTTACCTGTTGCTCCCTGATGGCATCGATGTGCTGGAGAAGGTAGAGAGGAAGTATAAAAAGAAGAAGAAGAAGAAGCAGCAGAAGAAGCAAAGACTGCGACAGTTTAATGACCTCTGGGTTCGCCTTGAAGGAAGGTACCTAACAGCTGGGTAGGGAGGAGGGTTTGTCATGTAAACCAGTCTTTAACTTAGACTGATTAATCCAGTATGCCAGACTTCTGCAGGGGCTAGATACATGCTGAGGGCAGGATCTGACCTTCTTACTCACTGTGATTCTTGCTGAGATATTTACTCAAGGGTGCTTGTGCTTGTAGTGACAAAATAGCTTCTTCCGCACGGGTAGGTGTGTGGAAAATTAGACATAATACAAGTGGAAGCCTTGTCTAGACCATTTTGCATTTGGGCTTGAGAGGCTGTGAGCATATGGTAGTCCTCTTTATCACAGAAGGCTGGGTCTGGTGGTAGATGGTACAAATCAAGGCATTGGACCTTTATCCAAGATCTGCTGCATATGTGGAAACTGTCATATCTGGCACATGCTCTTTGCATTTGCAGTATTTATGTAATACTTCCAGTCTCTGTATTCATCCAGTCTTAAAAAGCATGTGAGCCCCATGGCATTACTGGAATTGGGAAGGGGAGTGACAACCTAATGGATGATGGAGTTAATATAAAAAATGGAGTGTGTTGTGGGACAAGGGTTCACACACATCCCCTAGTTTTCACCCAGAAGAGCTTACTCACCTACAAACACTACAGCAGCCTGCAAAACCAGCCAGCTTCTCCCTCACTAGCTATACCTGGGCCTGTGCTGAATGTGTACCTTAATGTTCCCCTCCTGTTAGATAATAAGAGTCTGCTCTCTTTTGGAGTTTGTGTCTCTGTTTGTATCTCTGCCATACTTAGGTTGAAAGGATTTTATTTTTATGGTACTATAAATAACCAGACAGGTCAGAATGATAGAGAAGGGCTAGCAGTTCTTGAAGTGAAGCCTCTACATTCTTTTTTTTTTTTCTCTGAAGAATATTTCTTCCTGCTCCCCAAGGAACTGAGTATATCAGGTTCTCCTGTGCCTGTCCTATCATATCACAGAATCACAGTATGGTAGGGGTTGGGAGGGACCTCTGGAGATCATCTTGTCCAACCCCCCCTGCTTGAGCAGGCACACCTAGAGCAGGGGGCACAGGACCACATCCAGGCGGGGCTTGAATGTCTCCAGGGAAGGAGACTCCACAACCTGCGTCCCAGCTGTACTACTGCTTTGAGTAATATATTGCTCAGCTGGCTGCAAGCCGGTGCAGCAGCTGTTCTGTTCCAAGCATTCAGCCATTGTTAGACTTTTTAGACCAGAGTCTTTTCCTCTTTTCTAGATCAGTTTTGTGCTGTCTCTCTGTTCTTCCTTCCAACCTAAATGTGAGTAGTTTGGAGAGGAAGGGAGACAAATGCACATGGAGGTTTGTATGCCCACTGACAGACCTGCACACAGTCCAAAATTCACTACTACAAGTCCTATATTAAACACATTCAATTTTGTATTTTAGTGCATCATTTACGTTCTCTTAAGGTAGTTGATACCAGCTGTTTAGGAATGGGTTTTTGAAGCTTCTGTTGACAGTCTGCTTAGTTGAAATGCTAAGGAATGATTTGGAGTCTTTGTGATATCAAGCTCCCACCCTGCCTGCACACTGACATGTTTAGTTCTTCACACGCAGTTGTTGCCGCGAAGCTCAGGAGAGTCAATGGGCACCCTGATGTGAGATACACATGTACTTGCAGCATCAGTGACTTCAGAAAAAGAGGGAAGATGGGAAGATGTGCTACTGTGACTAAACTGGAGGTGCATTAGGGCAATATACTTGACTGGGCGTACTGCAAGGCAACAGTGAGGTAAAAGCAAAGCTAATAATGACAGCTTAGGAAACTACTGCATAAATATGGGAGCAGCAAATGCCTTCTTTCCTTTTTCTTTTGTAATTTTTCCTTTCTTCCCCTACTTATTAAGTATCCTCTAGGCTAGAAACTTAGCCAGGTGCTAGAAACAAATTCTTTTTAGGGGGTGAGCATCCAAGCAGACAGCTTGGACGTCTGGAGATGGAGCATGAGAGTATTGGGCAAAACAAGTGATGCTTATTGCTGCACCCTTACTGCAGAGGGAAAGCCGCGAGTGTCAGAGAGACAGCTGTCATTCAGGCACAGACCCCACCCGTGCTCTGGTTTTAGCCTTTCTAAAGCAGGGGGAATCACCACTTTCTCTGCCCCAACACCCACGTGTGCAAGCGGTCTGTGCCGCTGCAGGCTGCCTGGACAGGCATGGGCCGAGCTGACAGCCCCACCTCGTGGCTCAGCCCCGATGTGTCCCCGCGGAAATCCAGCCCCGCTGGGCTCAAGCTCACACGTGTGCAGCGCACATCTCAGTGGGAGTCTCAGCCTGTGCTATAAGCATTCACCGGCATGCCCAGGCACAGGTAAAGCTGTCAGGTTTCTTATGCGTGGGCCATTTGCAGCTTTCCTCCTGTGAGCCTAGAAATGTGAAAGGTGCAGCTGAAGTGATTTAATAAAGTCTTGTAGTGGGCTTGGCAGAATTGGTTTGGTTCATGCTCCTGTATGCATCAGCTGTCAGCTGTATTGCTGTGATGTGCTACAAGTTGGCTTCTCTCCAGTTATTGTTCAAATCTTCTATGGGGGCCTTTGGGTATGAAAGGGTGTTTTTAAAAAGGTTACTAATTATGTTCAGTTTCCCAGAGTGATTTTGCTTAATGTAGCTGGCCAAAATAAGGCGAGAATGGTGCACAGCAGCTGGGGAGTGGGTGCAGGAGAAATTGCATTCCTTTTGTATTTGGCATGTAGACTTGGTTTTAATTTTGTCCAAATTTGTCTTCTGGTTCCACACAGCACCATGAGGCTCTGGGGTATATGTTAGCCTTACAGCTGTGGGGTCAAACGTGGCTTTCAGTCCATTGCTGAAGAGAACAACACCTGTGTAGTATCTGACCCTTCGGACTCTTGACCTGCTGTGCTGTGGGAGCTCCTCCAGTTCGGCACAGTTGGTGTTAGCTGCCTGGAGCATACAAATTTCTTTCCTCCACCATGTGTTGCCATAATGGGAGTTCAGCATCATGTAGGCTTTGACTCAGGTCTTGTTCATCAGCATCTGAGAGTCCTCACTGCCACTGGAACATACTCTGGCAAGTGGTGATCTTTTCCCAGTGACTTGAGGATGCGTTTCTGGTAGTGGCTCTTTCTCTCCTTAAAGTATGTCATGTAAGCCCTTTGTAATTCCTGACCTGGGGAAAGGAACATACAGTATAGGCACAAGTTTGGCCCATGCTAAGATGCACGTACAGAAGCATGGCTGGGGAAAATGGATTCAGCTGAAAGCAGATGCCTAACTCCTGCTGTGCTCAACAAGTGTTACTGCAGTGACACTCCTCTGCAACAAAACTTCCTTTGTTCTTCTTAGGTATTTTCTGCTGAGCTGAAAGGCTGGCTGGAGGGTGCTAGGAATACGGTCATCTTACCCACCTGACTGACTGCATAGGAGCAGTAGGCAGGCTGGCTGGGTAGACCTGAGTACAGGACAGGTGCTTCAGTGCTGTCTCCACCCTCATTCTCCTCCCTGTTCCCCCTCAAGACTTCTTCACAGCTCAGCTGGGCAGTGCTCCCATCCACGTGGGGTGGTATGGGAGGTGCCCGCACCTGTAAAGAAAGGACAAGGCAGCGCTCTGCCATTAGGAGACACAGTCCTTTGGTGAGCATGGAACCACTACAAAAGACCATTCCCAGAAGCCCAGAAGACTGACAGTGGGGCACAGAGGCTGACCACCAACTGCTCTGTGGGCATTCGGCTGTTCTGGGCTGGGTCTGGACTGACGTTCTTCTCTTGCCTTGCAGTGCTACCGACCCTCCTCCCCAGATCCGCATCATTAACGGCTACATCACAGTTGAACCCCAGCCCCAGGGCCACGGATGGTCTAGTCATGCTCGTGCAGATACCGGCAGCGCTCACCAGCTTTCTCATTCTCTCTTCCTCTCGCTACTGACTTTGACTTTGCATATGATAAGGCTGCATTGAAACACAGTGGGAGCCAAGCTGCAGGGCTCTCACCTTAAAAGGCAAAAAAGAAACTGATGTGAAAAAAACAAAAATAGAAGACTCTGGGTTGGACACCTGTTCTTTGCAGTGTTCTTAAACTGCCACCTTTTCCTGCATCTGGATCATTAACACTATTAACTGGTTTGACCTGCCCAATACAGGAGAAGATATTTTAATGGAAGTATTATTTATCCTTCTCTTGCAGAAGAATGATTTCATGTTATCCCATAATGCTTTGGGGAAATTATAATGTCGCTATAACATAGCTGTTGTTCAGCTGTATGAGCCCAACTAAATTACTTTTTTTTTCACCTTCAGTGCCTTGTAAGAAGATTTACACACCACTAACTTGTTTATTAGAACCGAATATTTTGGTCATATGAGCACAGCTGGAAAATAGAGGTTGGTATTTTATGTCTCTACTGGTAATGCTTTTCATTCTTTTTGTTAGGGCTCCAGATTACACATCTAAAGCTTCAAGGCAACACCTTCTACAATAGAATAAAACAGTAAAGACTTGTGAACAGAATGTTTCTGATGTCTGTTTGGGGCTGTTATAAAATGGGTACACCTGAACCTCCAAAGGCTGGATAAGTCTCGTAAGCAGAAACTAATGTACACTAAAGAAAAAAAAAATTGTCTTGGGAGCTTCACAGCCACACTGTTGGATGCTTCTAAAATAAGTCAAGAGGTGATATGAGAAGCCCAGATGCAGGTTTTCCTTTACTTTCTAAATCACAAGGATGTTGTTATTTTCCAGCTGGATTCCCTTTTGGTGAAAGAGGGCTTTCTTTTCATTTTCTGCACAGTTCGCCTTCATTCTAAGAAATCCTTGCAAGTTTTCTACCAATTTCAACAGAAATTTCCAAATTGTTTGTGTCCTTTGCTGTCTACTTAAAATGGACATGCTGTTGACTGTTGGAAGTAGGCAGCTTAAAAGAGGTGATGTATTGTTTTCTGTGTTTGTACAGGACTTCCTCTTGTGATCACATTGACTCATTTTTTGAGCAACATATCCCTTCTTAGGAAGGTTTCTTTGCCTGGAGAGGTCTCATAATGTTCATCCATGGGAGGGCTTGAAGCCAATTTGCTGAGCCTTGTACCCTGGAAACAGAGCAGTCACATGCTCCAGTGAGACAACAAACCCTCAGGTTTCCCTTCATATGCATGTACCTATGCTTCGCTACTTTTTTTTTTTTAATGAAAAAAGTAGCCTATAAAAAGTACTTCTCTTTCTCATCCTTCTACTGCACATTGGAGGAGGTGAAGCAAACAGTTCCAAGCTTTCCTAACAGGCTTCACATCTTTTGATATCAGATTTCAGTCCTTCTTCAGAAGGACTGAGCCTGAGCAAAGCCTCAGTTTGCTGAGGAAAACAGGGAAGTTTTCTGTGTGCAAACTCTCTGCCTCTCATTTTTGCTGGAGATGGGCTCCAAAATTCAAGGATTGCTCCCACACCAAAGATGCCACCACTGAAAGCTATTGCTGGTCCTCACTGCCCCTTGACAACCCTTTCACAGACATACCAACACTGGGGCTCTGCAGTTTGCAGCAGCACTGTGGGGAGAGAAATACATCTTGTCTGGGTTAGAAGACAGCACTATCTCACTGTATATTACTTCTTACAGGGACTACTACAAGACCTCAAGGTCCCAAACGTGTTCTGGCTTCCTTGGCTTTACACAGCAGCCAGGCTGGTGATGGGCTCTTCCCTGTCTCTCTTTCTGGTTGATCTTTCACTAGTAAACTGTCATAGACCTGATGGGTCTGGAGCTATATCTGTGGCCTGAATAAGACCTGAGGGGAGCAGACCAGATGAGAGATAGATCAGTTACAAAGCTGCACTGCAGGCCTGACAAACTGAGCGCATACTTGTGTATTTACCAGTGTATCTGAGGGGGCCACCAAAAATGTTACATTGGAGTGTGTTCTGCCACTTGCTAGCCTATGCATTGGTATGTCGTCTTCTCCCCCATCCTCTGTCCTTCAGAAGCACTTGATGAGGTGGGGCATAGGTCCAGAGGGCTCCTGAAGCTCTGGGAGAAGGGGCTGAGGCAGAGCTTGCATTGCTTTTCTCTCTCACCAGACAAAGGCTGCTGTGTGAAATAGCCCCAGGCTGAGTTTTCCCTTTGTTCCCTCCTCTGTGGTTGCTCCTGAGCTTCACTGCTGTGAGGGGAGCCAAGTCAAGTGGAAGAGCCACCAATTTTTTTCTTAGGTTGGCATGAGGGCAGAGTAATTATAAAACACCAAGAATAACAGTGCTGAAGTAGCACTATGGATAATTTAGTTCTCGTGGTGTAACTAATTTTGTAGCCTGTTTCCAAGTGCCTGAACATGTCAGGGAAATAGAGATGTCCTTAAACTGTGATGGATTGTGTGCCTACAGAAGCTGCATCCTGGGAGTATTCCTGCAAAGTAATCACATTCTTTCAAGGTATTTTTGAGGGTCTCATGGGCTTGGCTTGATACCTGGGAGCTAAACTGGTGGTTCCTACCCCTCACTTTTTGTTCCAGACCAGTCATTGCTGACTAGCCGTAGGACACCAAAGTCTTGAAACTGTGACTAGTATGGAGAGCAGAGCCTTACTCCAGCTGCACATGCTACTCAGCTGTTTCCAGTGACCGCTGGGGAGCGCTAGGTTTAGGTCCAATTATTTCTCCCTAGTTCCAGAAGACGAACAAGTTGCCTGTATTAGAACAGCCTGATGAGCCATCCTAATGGTCAAGGTCTGCTCAGGTACCACCCTTCTCTGGACCACAGAGCATCAGGAAAGCAAGCATTCCCATTATGTGCCTGGAAGACTTCACTGTGCCTCTGTCTGTCCTTCCCAAGCACTTGAGCTAGTTTTTAGTTGCCTTACAATTGAGATTCAGTCAGGCATGTGTAGCAGACTTGGATCAGAAGTCACTGTGAAGGTGCAGGTACTTCCTTCTTCAGTGCAGGGGCTGAAATCTCCTGTTGTCTCCTGAGCTAGGTGCCTCTGCATCCTGTAAGTGCTAAAACAAAGTGTTCTTTGTTATAGCTGAACATCTTGGTCTCCCTTTTCCATTCTCTTTCCTTTGTATTTACTAATTAGCCTGTGCACTTTGCTGTTTCCCTCTCTGCTTAAATTGTTTTCATAAATCATCTTTCCAATGTTCTCTGTGAACAGATCTGTTTCGAGCTGACTGGGACCCTTGCCATAGCTTCCTCGTGGTCAAGATTCCTCTTTCTCTGTTGGTGGGCTGCTATTTGCAAAGTTATTAGCAGAAATTAAAAACCTACCCGCTTCAAAATGTACTGGTTTGATAACGTAATTCCACACACACCCTAGATTAAATTGTAATGTTGGAGAATATAGGTTATAACCGTTGCTGATGTTCAGCAGTGTATTGTGAATTTTTGTGAATATCTGTTGCTTGACTAAGCTTCGCTAGTGGACTACTATGTTATATATGCTTTTTTATTGTTATAAAACTTCACATTTATGTATATAGCTAGGGAAAAAGGGCAGGTGAACATCCTTCTTGGGAAAAGGGCTTGCTCATAAATTCCTGTTTCCTGAGATAGTCAGCACTTGCACTTTATTTCTGCTTGCTGATGAAATGGACCAGGCATTAGTCATCATGTATTTTGAACTTCATTGACCTTCCAACAGCTACCTCCAGCAATTTCACAGCTGCTGGTAGTCACTTCTAACATGCTGTAGCTTTATTTTTCTGATATGATATTTGGTTAGCAACTGGGATTTCTTGCAAAGTGTTGCAGGAGGCATGACTCCACTCAATGTGCTTTCATACACAGTAATATGCTCTTATCTGACACAGCTTTTCTGTGAAATGTGAATGCCCCTTAGTGAGCTAGGGATCCAGTGCTGCTTTACTTTCAGACCCTTTCAGATTAGGATGTGAAAAATAAAATTAAAGAAAAAAAATTTCTTGTTCTTCAGATAGGGTCTAAAAATGTACAAATCCCTCCTAAGAGATAATTATAACAATGTGAGAGGGGATGCAAAAACTCTGTGGATTACCTCAGTCTATCCTCTGACATGCCTTAAGGACCTTACATGGTTTTGTTATTTAAAGGTGCAGTAGCATACAGAGTAATGCAAAAAACCCTCCTCAGTGATTCACATTTCTTTCCTTTCACTTCAAAACTTTGGAAAGAGGGAAGATGTTTTTTTCTGTTTTTAATCATTCATATAGCAAAATTATGTTTCTAAAACAGATTAGAGGAGAAAAGTGCAGGTGTTACAGAAAGCAAATAAATATAAATTAAGAAATCTAAGCATTTTGTTTCTTTTCTAATTCATGCTCTTTTTGTTCCCTCTGCAACAAGGCTTCAGACAAAACCATGATGTTCTTCAAGTGGTGAAAAAAAGAGCCAGGCACTGAAGGAGCAGAGCCCTCTTTTCAAACTCAAGGATAGTCTTTTGGCTGGTCTGTTCTTTTCCTTGTAGAGTTGAAGATGCAGTTACTTCATAAGTAAGATAACAAGCTGGTATGGTTCAGTGGGTTGCTACAGCCCATTTTGATCAGCTGTGACACAGTCAGTGTGTGGAAATCAGGCTGAAATCTCTTACTTACATAACCTAAGAGTGTGCTTTAGAAGATGTATTCTCCAGTGGCTTGCTGCCTAGAAAACACGCACAAAACATGTCATATACTCTTTATCACAAAAAATGAAATTTAAGCTATGAAAATTAATAAAAGAAAAGGTGATCTTTTTATATCCATGGTGAAACTGAGTACCATTTTCTACCCTTCTACTCTGCTTTATCCAGACTGCTATCCTATAAGCACCAGTGAATGCCCAAGATGTTTATTCAAGTCAGGTCTCATTCTGAAATTAATCTACCTTTCAAGATCATAGTCCTGTTACAGTGCAGGTTTGTCCTTATCAAGAAGACTCTATGTATCAGTAAAGGCTAGAAAAAGTCTTTATGAAAATATATTAGCACTCCTGCCTGTAATCAGGCCGCAGCTAGACTGGGTGGGTTAAATGGGTTAAAATTAGAAGCACACAGTGCTGCTGGGTGCTCCCTGTGCTTCAGAATAGTAATAGCCATCTGGTATTTTTATTTTGAAGACTGCTCTGAAAATACCTATGTTCTAGACAGGGAATTGAGGCTTCTGCCCTTGGTCCCTCGAATCTTTCTGAGGTGTGTATCTTTCCATATGGATGTTTCCAGCAGTGTTCAGGTATACCTTATCCAAGAGCTAGGTTTTCCAGTGCTTGAGCAACCAGGTATTTCCTGTCAGTGTCCAGGGAACTGAGCATCAAACAGTTCAGAAAACCTGCACCTGCAAACACTCTGTTTGACCATGGCTAAATTACCTCTGATTATACAACTTGTATCCCAAGTCACTTAATCCTTCAGGTCACAAAACCCATGGAGAGTTTATTCCCTCCTACACTGCAAAAAAAATAAACCTTGAGATTTTGAAATATCATTTGTCTGTAGATGCATAAATAATTGAAGAGCCAGAATGACAAATACTTTGCTGTCACAGCTTTCTCTCTGGTGCGTGTGAGAAATGACTACAGGTCTTTTGTGCAATATCTCTTTTATTTTCTTTATTTTAACAGCCTTTCTTCAAGTGACTATAAGTTGATGCAGCTGAAGACAAGAAACAGTATTTCACCTTTGTTTCCTGACAAATGTTAGTGTTTGTGCATGGTCTCAGTTCTCCTTACTTGTCCTCTCTGCATCCTCCACCCTGACTCTGAATGAATTTGTGCAATTTTAGGCAGTACCAGCAGAACATCAGGGGAACTGCCACTGGGGTCCCCACAAAAAAAGGAGCAGAGCTAATGCCTTTTAGCTGTCAGGTAGCTCTGGGGTTAAAATATTGGGTAAGCAAGACCTGTTTGCAGCTTGTCCTCTGCTGGAGGGGATTTGAAGCCACAGCTCCTTCAGGTGCAGTCTAGCACCCACTGAGAAGTTAATTGGGGGAGATAGTTCCTCTCTTTTTAGGATGTATGAAATATATAAATGTTTCTTAAGCAATGGGTGAGCATGACTTAAGAGCTTAACAGCTGATTACCAGCATCTGCCAGGGGTTAGCTATGTTAACCAATGGAAGGCTGCCTCCCTGCAGCCATTTTGTACTGTGTATTTGATAGTCATCGTATTCAACATGAAAACATTCCTGGGACACATCTGAGGTTATGAAGTAGTGGCATCTCAAAAGGTGCACCCAACACTGATGATCAGCCCTGTGAATGATTCAAACCTTGCATACTCACAGGACTTATCATTCAGGGTTAGTGCACATGATACAATGTACGCTGGAACTATCAACCCTGTCCAAGATTGTTTTGCCTACTGTATGTCTTCTCAGTACGGCACAGCAGGCCAGCTTGAGGCTGGTCTGAGTGGCTGCTGGTGGAGCCAGAATTCTTGAGGACTGAGAGCTGGCGGTGCCTTTGTGGAGCACCAGGTGGTATAGACATAAAGAGACAAAGCAGCTCTGACCCTGTGATTAATAGGGAAACAGAGCTCTTAATAAAGCTGAACTGAACACTTCAGATCAAAAACCCCATAGAGTGTTCACCTCCTTCTTCCCCCTTCTAGAAACCAAAGCTTTGAATTTTTTAAAGGCCCTCTTATTAATGTAGTGAGTATTCACTATAATCTTATAAATACTTGTGTAGAGTTCAGTGGAAGGAGGTGGTCCCTTCTAAAGAAATGGTAGAAATCAGATATTTTCACTATGTTCAAATTAGAAGAAAATAAGCCCGTCTTTTCAAGTTGCATTGCAATAGATGTGCTGCTGCACACAGTCACACCTTATGTTATTGTGATGGTATGCCAAGTTCAACTGGTACATGGCTTTTGAAAACATCCCAGGAAATGCATTTCATATGTCTGATTTGAATGTAGTGGAATGTTAAACATAAGTACGAACCCACTGGCCTGCCCCACAGTTTGCTAGCCAGCTAGACAAGACAATTTTCTGAGACCTTCCAGTGGTGGGTGCCAGGCCTCAGTTCCATGTGGAAGGCAGGTGAAGTTTTGTGCTGGACTTCCGTAACATACTGGGTAATTATTTGCCAATATAGCTTTAAGGATATGAACTCACACTTAAGTGAATCAAACAGACAAAGGCTATTAAAAGAATTGGAGCAGAAATGCTACGAGCAACAAGAATCTTGAATATCGGGCTCCTACCCTGTCATGAAAGGTAGAAAGATGTGTAACATAAGTACAGCAGTTACACATCTGTACTTAACAGGCCACGTAAAACAGCCATCTGTCTTGGGGGATTTAATGGTTTGAAGCACTTTGCTTCTGTGCAAACACCCACCCATTCAGAAAAATGTAGGCATTTCCATTACTAAGCAGACAACCCATATCCAGGCTCCTGTGGGACATGCAGGTACAGAAGCTGTTTTCCCCACTGTAGATTTACGCTGAAATGTTAGCTTCTTAAACATCATGCAGCACTATTTCATTTCTGCAGTGTTGTGTACTTCATCTGTAGCTTGTGTTGCTCACCAGTGAATTTGTGCTGCCTATGGCATTAGGATATAATATTGAAAATAGTACCTTGCAAAGGAACTTGTTCTCTAGAAGATGACTTAAGACCAGCGTCACTCTGGTGCAGCTGCAATGATACAAGAAAAAATGAAGTCTTTGCCACCAGAAATCACCAAACGTGGCCTTGGATCCATTCATATTTTGCTGAAGGATTATAAGCTAGCAGGAGAGCCTCTTCAAGATTGCTCAAGCTTCTTCAAGCTTGATGCTTGAATTGCCTGGGTGTGTGGGAGTTTAAACAGAATAAAAGTACCCCAGTCAGCTGAATTCACAGCATTGTTTGTTGATTATTGTGGGTGCAGTTGTCTATTATCTGCTTGGGAGGTAAAGCCATAATGCTGGATTTTATGTGGTAAGACTCAGATTTGAGGAAAATCAGCTGTGTGGGAATTTGGAACACGTCACTCGTGGTTAGCCCAGGAACTCAGTAACTAATTAGAAAAGAAATTAGGCAAATAAGCAGTTTATGGAAGAGCTGACAGCCTCTGTCTTAACAGTTCAGCACTGTCAGCAGGAATGGAAACTGATGATCCAGGAAACATTTAGGTGTACCACTGTGAACAAAAACAATAATTTGCCCGGGAAGCCAGGTGTCAGTGATGAACTACTGTAGAGAGATTGGTTTAAGCCTGAAAAATGACAAAAATACCCTTAGCAGTGGTGGCTGCTAATAACAAGCTGAATATTCTTCAAATACTCAATTCTTTACTGAATTTGTTATCTGTTCAGTCTCAGTGACTTCCTCTGGTAGTGCGTTCAAGATCTGACCTGGACTTTCCTACACGGAGTTTCCTTAAAACTCAAATTTGTTTTGAAATTTCTTCATGCTTATAATTTGGGATCTGCAATTCTTGACGTACTAGTTCTGATTTTTTAAATTCAGGGTAAATGTGCTGTAGATCCAGAGGTATTTAAATCACGTCTGCTCTTTATGTGGAAAAACAGTGCATTAGAGATGTCTGTAGCACCTCTCTCAATGCACATATCTTGCCAGACCTCTCTGGGAAATCTGTTACTTCATGACCCCTTGTATCCAAAAGAATTAGGGTTCAGTCTAGACTGTCTGGTGAACTAGCAAGTTAAGAATGAAGGAAGTTTCCATGAATTTTATATCCCCTAACATGATGAGGCCAGCCTTCAAATTGGCAGATCAAGAGGTGAGTTAGAATTTAGGCTTGAAATGCACACTCATGTTAAGCAGTATTACAAATGGCCATCACCTCTAGCAGCTCCAGAGCCTGGGGGTTCCTTCTGCCTGGCAGCTGGAGCCTGGTCCAGGGACCCAGGGGTCTCTGTCCCAGATTGATGGATGCGGCTGCTGCTTTCCCATTTGCAGGTTCAAGTAGTAGCAGAGCTGAGCATGTAGCCCAGAGACAGACAGACAGGCATGAGTGTGCACACACACAGAGGTCACTGACACAGCAGATCACATGCACTGCCACAGATGAGGCACTGCCTTCAACAGTACCCACATACAGGAATCACGTAAAATATAAGCACAGACAGCCAAGTCCCCTCCTTCTCTTCAGCTGGTAAAGATGGAAGTTCACTACTGGAAGTGCATGCACTCGCCCCCTCAGTTCATATGCACACACGGAGCTGTGGCTGTCCCACAATGCAATGACCCACCCCTCAGTCCATCCAACACCCCCACCCAGATCCTGAACCCTTTTACATGCTTCACAGGTCACCTACTCACCATCTCATCCAGCTAACAGATCCAAAACTCACATACTCATTTCACAGGTACCCCCCACTTACCAGCAGAGACCTTCTACCTACTTGGTACCTCTGCCCAGACCAAGTGCCTCCTACTCGCTGGCTGGAACAGCTTAAGGTTTGCCAGTGAAGTACACCCCACACTTGCACATGGCAGGTTTGCAGAGGATACAGACCCTCTGCAAAACCCACAGTGACTGGTGCCAGGCACATGTGTCTGTAACATAAGGTCCCACTCCAGGCGCTGGAGCTGAGCCCTTCACCTACTTAATTCTCCCCTGTTCACAGAATCATAGAATTGTTAAGGTTGGAAAAGACCCTTAAGATCATCAAGTCCTATCACTGTCACTATCACTGCCAAATCCACCACTAAACCACATCCTCAAGCGCCACATCTACCCTTCTTTTAAATACCTCCAGGAATGGAGACTCCGCCACCTCTCTGGGCAGCCTGTTCCAAAGCCTGACCACTCTTTCAGTAAAAAGATTTTTCCTAATATCCAACCTAAACTTCCCCTGGCACAGCTTGAGGCCATTTCCTCTCATCCTATAGCTTGTTACTAGGGAGAAGAGACCAGCCCCCACCTTGCTACAACCTCCTTTCTGGTAGTCGTAGAGGGCAATATGGTCTCCCCTCAGCCTCCTCTTCCCCAGGATAAACAACCCCAATTCCCTCAACCTCTCCTCAGAAGATTTGTTCTCTAGACCCTTCACCACCTTCGTTGCCCTTCTTTGGACATGCTCCAGCACCTCGATGTCCTTCTTGTACTGAGGGGCCCAAAACTGCACACAGTACTCAAGGTGCGGCCTGACCAGTGCCAAGTACAGGGGCACTGTCACCTCCCTGCTCCTGCTGGCCACACTGTTCCTGATACAAGCCAGGATGCCATTGGCCTTTTTAGCCGCCTGAGCACACCGCCAGCTCATGTTCAGGCGGCTGTCAACCAACACCCCCAGGTCCTTTTTGGCCAGGCAGATCTCCAGCCACTCCTCCCCCAGCTGGTAGTATTGCATGGGGTTGTTGTGACCCAAGTGCAGGACCCGGTACTGAGCCTTGTTGAATCTCATACCGTTGGCACTGGCCCAACTATCCAGCCTGTCCAGGTCCCTCTGCAGGGCCTTCCTGCCCTCCAGCAGATTGACCCTTCCACCCAGCTTGGTGTCATCTGCAGACTTAATGATGGTGCACTGAATCCCCTCATCCAGATCATCAGTGAAGATATTGAACAGGACCAGCCCCAGCACTGTGCCCTGGGGAACACCACTCGTGACTGGCAGCCAACTGGATTTGACTCCATTCACCACCACTCTCTGGGCATGGCCATCCAGCCAGTGTTTAACCCAGTGCACTCTTCCAAGCCATGAGCATCCAGCTTCTCCAGGAGAATTCTGTGGGAGACAGTTCCTCCCAGTTGCTGTTTTCTGGGACACACACTGTTCCCATCCCAGTGGCTGGTGGCTGAGACCCCCCACCTGCTGTAGTTAAAGGATTTAATAAGAAATCAGAACCAACTGCAGTGATCAGGCACAGGGTGTGATCAGACAAGCATACTGACCAGCAATGTTTCACATGCAGCTGCCCCTTTTTATACCACTTTCTGTCTATTCCCCCTACTTTTTTCCTCCACAATCCACTTCTACTAAACATTCCTTTGTAAATTTTGCATAGTCCCTCAGACCACCCGTGAATATCTCAAATCCTCACATTCCTCTTGTTCCCCTTTCTTTTCAGTTACAAAACCCAGGTGGCCATCTCCAAAGCTGTGCCTGGGAGTTTCTCTCAATCATCCATAAATTAGTAACTAGAGACTTTAAATCCTTGGCACCATCTCTTTTATCTGTTGTCTGCCAGGTTTGTGTCTTTATGTGTTCTTGCTTATCACTTCCCCTTTTACTTATCCCCTTTGCACTGAAAAGGTCCTTGATCAGATAACCTTAATGAAGCAGAGTCTCTTACCTTCCACATACCCTTACAATACCTCTGCACAGGACATTCTCGAAGCAGATGACAGAAAGACAAGTGATTTTTTTTGGTAGACAACTTGTATTTGTGTCAGCAAGAGTACAGTCCAAGGAACAAAATTTATCAACCTTACATTTTAATGCTTCCTTTGCTGAAACCAAGTCTATGGCACTAAAGCCAAGAAAAAAAAAAAAAGTGGATCCCTGTCTTTGGAAATGCAGCATGTAAGGACAAACTGCAGGTGATGCTGTAAAGATGGCTAGCATGACACTTTAAGGTATTAGCTTGTTTGACCTCCTGAAGCCACTGTAGCCACCAGTACCTTGTACTGAGCCAAATGGGCTGCATCAAGGTGGTATCAAAGAGGAAGCCAATGACAGCATCTCAGGATCTCTATTTGTAGCTTACTCATAGCTTGTGAACCATCTGTGCCTTGCTGGGAGTGCAGCTGCTAGCTGACTCCCAGGGCAGATACACGGACAGGGAGTGAGTTCTGATCCTGTCAAAAAAGCTGAGGGATTTTCCCCAGCACCTCATACAGCTATGGTTTGCCACACAAACAACCGCTGTTTTAGTCTGTAGGCACCAGCATATGGGATGTGCATACTGGAGGCAGGAATCTATATATCAGGCCATACCAACACATTTTGTTGTCTGGGGAAATAATGCCAGCTGAGCACATTCTACCTTCTCCCTCCCCACCAATTTTCTCTTGGAAACAAATGGCAACGTAAAGATTGTGGTGTTCTCCTAATAGTGTACAGAGCTGTGATGTAAAAATGGTGAATATAGTGTTTGGCCTGACCAGATTGTTGGGGTTCAGCAGACGAGCACTGTCAGTATAATATGCTGCTGAGAAAACAGATTCTAGTCTAGTATTGAGGGCCTGATAAAAGTTTTGGGGTCCCAAATATCTCCCCAAGTCTTAGTACTTGGTCCCCAGACAGAGCAAGGGAAGGATTCTCAACAGCTTAGACAACTGATTGCTCTGAAGCACCAGGGGAAGGTTGGACCCACACAGTAAAATAAACAAACAGCCCTTTCAGCCACAGCTTGATTGCAATCTAGCCAGTGCTAACCCTCTTCGGAAACTTTGTCGGCATTTGCTGGTCCTACGGCCTTGCTGCCACAGTGTGGAAGAGAAGCTTAGAGAAGTTAGAGAAGCTGCATCACAGATGAAGGGGGAGGAAAAGGGGAGAAAATGGGATGACTGGTATGTCACCAAATAGGGTAAAGGCTCCTGTGTTAGCAGGAGGGTTTGAGTTGTGCTGACCTCTGTGTGCCAGCATCACCTGACTTTGGAATGATCTTCTCTGCAACATAGCCTCCTCCCATTCCCCGTTACCCTAAAGAGCATGTCTGGAGCACGCATATCATTCCCTATGATCTCTTCATTCCCTGCTTGAAACCCTGACCACGCTCTACGCAGGCCCTCCTTCGTTATGTTCCTCCTGCTTAATCAACCATCCATCCATTCCTATTCAGTAACAGTGTTGTTCTGCAGGGCAGTAATTCTCCTCCTCTCTGACAGGACCAGTGTATTTTTGGCTTCTTGGACTGTGGCCGTCACCATAGATTGATATTGGAGAAAGACGCTCTGTGTGCCTCCACACAAACTTTTTAGAATTTGTAGGTTAAATGATAGTAGGACCTTTGCTATTCATTTTAGCTAGGCCAACGTAGCACTACTCGTGTGGATTAAGAAACTTGTGTGTCTAAGCCACAAAATTTTTGAATTGAGACTATTTTTTCAGTTGAGCTTGCTTTCCCAAGGCTTCTCATTCTTCATTTATTACTAAGTCTAAATGTGATACCAATAGAACTGACCACTGACAGCATTCAGGCATTGAGAAAAAGCAAGCAAATAGATGATGTGTGCCTCTTGTGGTAACACCTGCCTGATCTCTGGGATGCTTCATCTTGATCTGAGGTAAGGAGACCTGGTTTTCATAGAAACTCTTTTATAGTCATTGATTATGAGTGGTTCAGATGTTTAGCCATTCACAAAGATGCTAGAATATGCAGTATTCCTCAGCTAACACTAGATGTTGCCCATGTGCTTTAGAAGCTGATACGCCTCATGCAAAAGGGAGCAAAGCTTCCTTGAGGGCTTTAGAACAGCTAACCTGGTTGCAAGCCACGGGCATCTTATTCCAGAATTGTTTCAGTCAGCAATATAAATATATGTCTACCTTACTTTATCTGGCAGTTAATTCTTCTTATTTTTCTCACCATGCTTCAGGCCTGCCTACTCCGATCTGAATGGTGATTTGGAAGGAAATTCTTAACTGTCTTCTTAAAATATTCACTCAGATTTTGTTACCTCCATAGGAAGCAGTGCCACACAGGGTGGAAATATATGCACTGCAGGTGAATATGCCAAAGTTGTTACTAAGCCTCCAAAATATTGCCACCGTTTTCTATGCCATACAGAGCATCTTTGTGCTATGTCTGTTGTTCTGTTGTCATGTTGTTGTTTGTGGGACAAGAAGATGTATATAGTTAAAGCCCTGAAATGGGAAGTTGGGGTACTGTGTTCAGATCCTTGCTCAGGCAGAGATCTTGGAACTGTTTTAGATGAGTAGTTTTGCTCTATTTGTGCCTTGCTGTCTCTTTTCTTAAGGACGCACCTACAGGTGCTTCTTTCCCACATGGGGGTGTTAAATTCTTAAATACATATCTAAGTGCTTGGATGGGAGTGATAAAATCATGTGGGAGAAAAGTACACCTAGGGACTAAAATCATTAGAGGCATCATCTGTATTAAGGATGGGAAGTCTATCTCAGAATATTCAGGTCTCCAAAGTATCATGTTTTGGGGGGAATTAATGGCCAGTGTACAGTCTTGGCAGCCACTTCCCCTGAATCCTGGCCAGACCACTGCTCTTCCTTTTCTGAGGGATACCTTGTAGTGAAGTCTTATCCATCTGCAAATCCTTCAAAGTGCTTTTACCATCAATCTTTCAGAGAAAATTAAACCACAAATGCTCTGAATTCCATCCTGACCACAAGGAGGCAGGCTGCATACTAGGATACCCCAGGCTATTCCCTCATTTCTCCCTGTGAGAGAAAGCTGCTTCCATCCCCAGCACTACTGCTTTTCTTAAAGATAAATCCCTTTCATCCTGATGTGCTGACAAACACACAAACTGATTTTACTGCTCTTCTTGGGTTTTATATGCAGGGTTTGAATCATCTAGTCACCCAGTGGAGTCATGCGCTGCATCTTCATTCTGTATGTCGTGCAGCATGTCAAAGACAGCCTGTCTGGGTGATAAATCTACACACACTGTCAGAAATGCTCAAGGCCTGAACAGTTTGCAATTAACAGGCACAACATATCTATGCAGTGCATGTTCTCCTGTCCAATACCATCTTCTTGACTGGTGTGCCTTCTCCAGGTCCTTTGAATTTCAAAGCTTGGGGGCCCGGAGAGGTTCTGCCTTCCAGGTGTGGGGTTAAACATTTCCCTCCATCTCAAAGCAAAAGGAAAGGCTGCAGTATTTGTTCACACAAAAGCCATCTTCAGCACACTTCTGATAGACCCACATTAGCTACACTGAAACCTCTCAAGATGAAAGAAAACACGTAAAGCTTTCATCAGTTTTCAGAAACCTGTTCTTGAAAAACAGCCTCCACAAGTAATTTTATGGGGTTGTTTTTTGTTGGATTAATGCATTAATTTAATTCTCATGGTAAACACTGGTATTCTGTCCCAGGCAAGTGGTCTCCACAAGCAGGTTCCTAGATCTGTCGTCCCTAAAGCTACACAGTGCCTCATCTGCCGACGGAAGGCAGGCCCGCCTGTATCTGAGGGAGCGAGGAGCTGGGCCCTGCCCAGAGTCCCGCTGCTCTCCAGAGTCTCTCTGCTCAACCGGCATGGGCAGATTCAGCTCTGCTTCCTCTGGCAGTACCCGGTATTCACTCCTTCACCAGCCCTCACACGCAGCCCCTCACTTCAGACCTCCACGGCAGACGCCTCAGCCCAGCTCCCTCGTTGCCAGGTGTGCTGCCATCGAAGGCCGCGGCCGGGTGTCGCCAGCACCAGCTGCCGCCGTTAGGGGGCGCAAGGCCTGCGGGGCGGAGCTTGTGGCCCGGCAGCCCGAGACTCGCGGCTCTGATTGGTTGAAGGCAGCAGGAGCGTGATGACGGGGCAGCAAAGTGGTTTACCGTTACTCGTACGTACCGGATCCGCCAGGCAGGCTGTCAGGAAGCGCCGGGCGGGCGCCATTGCCTGGCAACGGACAGACTCGGTTGTGCACAAGATGCCTTGCCCTGCAGTACAGGAGCAAATCGGCATGGGGACTCCAGCCCTGGGACCCCCCTCCCACCTGCGCCTTGGGCCTTTGGGCCTGTCTGCTGCGGAAAGGAGATGGCCAGTGTTTCTGTCATGAGGGACCCCCACCAATATCCTCAGGGCAGTGCCCCCGGTAACTCTAGGCTTCCTTCTCCTGTATGTGCATCCAGGAGGCTCAGCCTCCACCCACCACAAGAGGCAAGTGGGACACCCACATCCCAGTTACAGACATGGTCAAGGTGATGAGGGTCATTACCTTGGTGCTTTCATCTCCTGTGCCTCCCATATGTAGGCAGCTAGGGTCTCCACCCCCAACTTCCCCTGCCCCCAGTTTTTGGGTGCTCCAATTATGTCTAACTTTCAGGTAGAAGCTGCTGACTGTTGTGATTCAGCTCCCCCATGGAAAGAGGTCCTTAACAAAGTAAAATCAATGACCTATTAATCAAGACTTTCTGACTTTGCAGACATCTATCCCAGAACATTGTTTCCTCTGGACTGGGCTGTGAGGGGCTTCCCTGTAGTCAGAAGAGACAGAATTGGAAAATCTACAATTGTAGACTTCATTTGCTTGAAGAGAGAAGAAAGAAGATTTGACATTTAACTGTCGCAAAATTAAATGGCAAAGGTGTTTGAACTATTGTTGTGGGTTAGCCCTGGCAGGCAGATGAGCCACACAGCCACTTGCTCAGTTCCCCACTGCAGGATGGGCGAGAGAGTTAGGAAGGTGAAAGTGAGAAAACTCGTAGGCTGAGATAAAGACAGTTTCATATGGAAAGCAAAAGTTGTGTGCGCAAGCAAAGCAAAGTAAGGAATTCATTCACTGCTTCCCATTGGCAGACACATGTTCAGCCAGGAACAGGAAAGCAGGGCTCTGTTACATGTGCTGGTTACTTGGGAAGAAAAACACTGTAACTCCAAATGCCCCCCTCTTTCTTTCCCCCAGCTTTTATTGCTGAGTGTGATACTTTATGCTATGGGATATCCCTGTGTTCAGCTGGGATCAGCTGTCCCAGCTGTGTCCCCTCCCAGCCTCTTGTGCACTCCCAACCTGTTTGCTGGTGGAGCAGCATGAGAAACAGAGAAGGCCTTGTTGTTATGCAAGTACTGTTCAGCAGTATCTAAAACATGTCCATGTTATCAACACCATTTTCAGCACAAATCCAAAACAGCACCATACAAGCTACCATGAAGAAAATCAACTCTGTCAAGCCAAACCCAGTACAAACACGGAGGAAGTTAGTATCTAAGCACTTAAAGTTGTACAGATTAGATTTGAAGTTGCCAAAACATCATTATTTTTTTCTTTAATAATGCACGTTCGATTTGTAGGTAATGATGTTGAAGAAGCTCTCTCTACCATTCTTCTCCTCTTAGTCATCCAGGAGTGAGAACAACAGGAGTGAGAAATATTCAAATGAGGAGCTACTTAGTACTGTCAATAATGCCAGTAAGCCAAGGGAAAGGCTGGTTTGTGTGGCTCCCAAACACACAGCAACAAGCCCAAGTGCTTTGCAGTTTGTGCATAACACAGAACTACAAGACAGAACAAGGAAGAGACAGCAAGCTGTAAGTGTGGAACCCTTGGTATGTTAAAGGCTTTAATATGGTTTAAAAGATCTGTAGTGGGCCCTGCTGCATTTATAGTCTAATAGTTTAGGACAAATGTTGTCAGAATGTTTCTTTCAAAACTGATGGTGACTCACTGGACTACTGAGGAGTATTCCCTGCCAAGGCCTGAGTGGGGATGACCTGGTGCTGCCTTCTGGGAGGTTTTCTCTAGTTGCTAACAAAGGTTAGTAGAACTAATGATATTTTGTATGTATAATATTCAGCAACATGCTGATGTCTTCTTTAGTATTTCTTAACAGAGTGTCTTTAATGAATTTATAAGACAAATGTGTGCTAGTTAAGGAATTTTTTATTTTAAAGGAATTTTCAATTGGACCCAGCACGCTCAGATGAAAAAACTGTTTGTATTTCAGTTTAAATGGTTTCTGATCTTATCTGCTCAAAAGAATATTCTTTGCAGGATATTAAGAGCTTATTTTCCATACATATATATGCTCAACAATAATATGTTGCACATACTACACTTCAACTGCAGTGTATTACTAACATATTTAATGACTGAAATGTTACCGCCCAACCTCAAGATTCAGAATAGTTTATAGGAATTGGAAACACTACAGTTCTGTTATGTATAGGCAAAACCACCATTGTTGTGTCTGATAAAGGGACAGTGGACCAATAACCTTTACATCACTGCACAAATATTTGCTGCTTGTACTAAGAAACAGTTACAAACAAGAAGAAGCTATTGTCCTTTATGCACTAGGCAGTAGAGGAGGAGTTGACACTCTCTTCATAGTGCCTTATACAGGTGTTTATAAGTACCGTGTTCAGAACTGGAAATCTTGGTTCCTCAAACTGTTCAGAGGTTTAGGAGGTCAGATTTGCACAATAATTGAGCCTACTATTTTTATTCTGAAAGTGATTATGACTAATTAAATGTGTCTCAAGTCTGCAATATTATAGACCTCTGCCAGGTTCTGTTTCTTGTTACTGACATGTGAAGCTGTTTTGTCTGTGTTGGTGGGTTGAAAAGTGACTAGAGCAGCCTGCTCAGGAATTTGCAGTAGGTGGCTGTGAACAGAGTAATGAAGGGAAAACATTGTCAAAGGGCTGCGTAAGAAGTAGAAAGGACAGTGAACAGACTGTTCTGCTCTTGGTAGCCCTGTGTGGTGCAGAAACCTGTAAGACTTCTGCAGCTACTCTCAAAAGCTGCTCTTATGATAAGGACATTGAATACACAGAAGCACAGGGCAGGCCTGGGTTTTTATACTCTCCCAGCTGCCAACAGTTCTTGGCTTCAGCACCTTTTTTCTGAACCAGATGTTGTTTCTGTGTACTTAGTAACCTCTTATAGAATTCTTTTCCATAAACTTGTTCAAGCTCCCCTTGAACCCATGTAAACGTAGCATCTGCAATGTTTTGGCAAACTTTTCCACAGACCTTCTTCTTTCTATGTGAAGAACCATATCCTCTTACTCATTTTTAACCAGTGTTTTGGTAGCTACTTAAGTCCTTGGGAAGAGCTGAACTGTTTTCAAATTAAAATTTCCACAAGTAATTTTACTTTAGGGAAATAGACAATGTAGGATATGCTCTGACAGCAGCATGCTATATTAGCTTCAGAAACATTGCTGCACTTGCTAGTAGAGTCTAATGGAGTGGCATTAGAAAATCAACTGTAGTAGGTTAGAGGTTAGCAAAGGTTAACTGACAAAGTGGTTGCCCTGACTCCTGTTTTTCATTTTAAACTTGGATCTGTGCTGCTGTGAGTGTCTGACTTTTAAATCACTTTCACAGCAGTACTCATACAGTGCTACCCCCACTTAGAGATCTGCAAGGGAAAGTTTTTGTCAAACACAGGTAGTGGCAAAGTCACAAGTTAACTGAAACCAAAAGCTTATAGTGGAATTGTTAAACACTATCAATTCCAGTTACTTTTGTTTCCTCCATTTATAATGTTTCCTTGATTATATGTTTTTGTAAACAAATATTCATCTTCTGTTACTAATATTAATTAATCAAAATGCTGTATATCATTCCTGTGTATGGAGCCAGTTTTCTGTTTCTCGTGTTTCTTTGCAAGTTTATGCATTTTGGTTTATTATCAATGCACAACTGCTGAAAAAAAATCGGATAAGATGTCCAACACCCTCTGAAAAACCTGCCATTTAAAGCCAAATGTTTGTAAACCATCCTCCTTTCTCTCTGCTCATGTATTTGAAGATGCAGAAGATGTAATTAAAGCTAATATTACTGACCCTCTAAAAATTTTTCAAGTTAAATGTGAAAACGAAAGTCTTTCTTCATATGACTGATCCAGTCCCTCAATTCAATATAATACATCATTCTGAAGTGAGTTATTTTTCGAAACATATGTTCAGTTTATACATCCTAACTTGTATTTCTCTCTTGTAGCTATTAATTGTAAGCACTACTACCCATTTGGTAGCTGACTGCTTTGCTAAAAAAGGCATAAATCTTTACATATGTTTTATGGCTAAAATAATGCCTTCATATGTTATTTTAGTTCTTTTAAGTTAGGTAATATTATGAAAATGCTGTTTATGGGGAAAGATTTTTTTTTAAATACGTATATGAGCTGAAAGCCAAAACCACAGTCTTCACAGAGAGCACAACAGAAAGTTCATTATTTTTTCAAGTAATGCGTAACTCTTTTAGGCCTTAAGCAACACAGGGCCCCATAAAATTGTACTTTAATTAACCTGGCCACAAACTGATAAGTTGTTGGTCTGCACATCCCCAGATGTATGGTGCTATGTAAGTTACAGCCCTGCTCAAGACCTAGATGTGTTTGAACTGTGTATGGCAAATCCAGAGAAGCAAATGGGAAGTATACATATTCCTTCAATTCAGTTAACTTCTGCCTAAAAGCTGATTGATGTGAGTTGAGGAGAAATGTTAATCTATAAGTCTAAACACAGAAAGATTAAAGGAAGCTTGGAAACAAAAAATAGGTAAGAAAAGAGAGGAGGAACTTGGTCCTGTCTGTATTATCCTCATGGCAGTAGATACATTCGAAGTCTTTTTTCCTCTTGTCCATTAATCTGGAGTGCTACACATTTCAAAATTCACTGAATTTTTTATATGATATAGAGGCTTCCTGTCTCCAGAAAATTCCAGAGGTGGGCTAATCTTTTAAAAAACATAATTAGTGAGTTTTCTTTGAGCTGTTGGTGGGGTCTGTGTGATATTGTACTTTCAGAGCTTTTTTTTTTTTTTCTCTGTGTTTCCTCTTTTTGTCAAAAGTCAGGTGAAAAATGCTTCTTTCTCTCCTCGTTACCTTACATGACTACTAAAAGAAAATTAACTATCCAATCTATCTTCAGGTTTCTGATCTGGGAGATTAGTGGTGCAGTCAGCAAACATCCTTCAGAGGTAAGCCTGGCACAAACCGAGATTCTGAACACTAAAGTCATCATCAGCTGTGCTAATATGCAGACAAAGACTCAACTCCGTAAAGCATTTACAAACATCTGAGAATATTATTTCTCTTCTGTTACCCAGATTGCCACATCTGGCAGGTCCAGACTTATTCCAGTGATATCCACAGAGACTGTGTCTAAGTTCCTCTCTCATGTTGACCCTAGGTGATTTATCAGTTTTGTGGTGGCCTAGTAGTCTGGAAAGCCTGCTTGAAATCTTGACATGTATTAGACTTATTTGGTATTTTTCCTTTTTCATATGAACAGCATGTATATATTTTTTGTATACTGCTTATGTAAATTCTGTTGCATACAGTTTAATGAGCAGTATTGTATTGGGTTTCTGTGACTTCAGGGATTCATAGCAGGGGGTGGGTGCAGGGGGACCTCTGTGAGGAGAGGCCAGGGCTGTGCTGTGCCAGACACCACTAGTTACAGCTGGCTCCAGCAGATCCACTGAAGGACGCAGCAGAGCCCCTTAGCCAAGACAGTAGTGCCTTGGGGAAACCATATTTAAGAAAAGTAAATAATGCCACAAAGGCAGAAGAGCAAAGGGGAAAAAAAAGTGTGCGAAGCATCAGTGGGAACAGCAACATTGGGATACCAGGAGGAAGAGGAGATGCTGAAGGCGCCAAAGCAGAAATTCCCCTGCAGCACATAGAGAACCATGGTGGAGCAGATATCCACAGTGCAATCCATGGATGACCCCATACTGCAGCAGGTGGACATGCCCTGAAGGAATCATAGAATCATTACGGGTGGAAAAGACCTCTAGGATCATCAAATGCAAATGTCAGCCCAACACTACCATATCCATTAAACCAAGTCCTGTAGTGCCATACCTACAGGTTTTTTAAACACCTCCAGGGCTGGTGAATCCACACATCTCTGGGCAGCCTGTTCCAATTCCTGATCACTCTTTCAGTAAAAAGATTTTTCCTAATTTCCAATCTAAACCTCCCCTGGCACAGCTTGAGGCCATTTCCTCTTGTCCTATCACTAGTGACCTGGGAGAAGAGACCAACACCCGCCTCACCACAACCTCCTTTCAGGTAGTTGTAGAGAGCAATAAGGTCTCCCCTCAGCTTCCTCTTCCCCAGGATAAACAACCCCAGTTCCCTCAACCTCTCCTCAGAAGACTTGTTCTCCAGACCCTTCACCACCTTCGTTGCCCTTCTCTGGACACACTCCAGCACCTCGATGTCCTTCTTGTACTGAGGGGCCCAAAACTGTACACAGCATTCAAGGTGTGGCCTCATCAGTGCCGAGTACAGGGGTACGATCACTCCCCTACTCCTGCTGGCCACACTATTCCTGATACAAGCCAGGAAGGTGTTGACCTTCTTGGCCGCCTGAGCACGCTGCTGGCTCATGTTCGGGTGGCTGTCAACCAGCAGCCCCAGGTCCTTTTTGGCCAGGCAGATCTCCAGCCACTCCTCCCCAGGCCTGTAGCGTTGCATGGGGTTGTTGTGACGGAAGGTACAAACCTGGCCCTGAAATATTTGGATGATGCAGTTGTGTGTTTTAATGTTTGAGGTATTTTTGTTAACAGACTTTTTTTTGAATTCTGATATGGAACGGACATCAGCAGATGTCCATGCTCCCAACTGTGTAAAAAAACATTGCAAAGAACCAGCTGTAAAAATTATTTATGTGGAGCAGGCCATGAAAATACCTTGTTGCAGGAAGTTAACCTGGTTAATGCTTGCTGCTCCTTTTAGAAAAAGCTATAGTTGTGCATTCTCCTCAACCTCTTCATTAGGATTAAAGTATAAACATAGTGTTCCTTATAAATTGTACAATAGTAACTGTTGAGTTAACTCTCTAAATTCTGAGCTAATTAATTAAGTAAATAAAACCTATATGGTAGATCAAACCACACACTGTCTCTGAAAGGACTGAATGTTAAATACTTCAGAATGTCTGTGTGGTTTAGATTTATCAAATAGTAACAAGATTCTCTCAAAATATTTTTAACCAATTCTTCATACCTGTTGTAGATGAGAGAAAAAAACTACACCCTGATCCCCTCAGTTAAGAAACGAGATCCTAAAATACATTGACATTGTTATTAGGTGAGCTCATAGCTGCAAAAGCATGATTTTTGCTTTGTTCCTTCATTTTATCACAGCATTCTGTATGTGTATCATATTATTGTTTACATTAGATTTTAAATATCAAAATGAGTTCTGCAATTAAATTTGCTCCAGTCTTTATTATAATTAGAGCTGGGAAAGGAAGCTAAATATTTCTATGGTTTTATATCTGTGCATAACTATACTGAAGACTACTCGAGGTTTCTTTAAGAAATACATTTCTAAGTCGTCTTGAAAAGACTATGGTGAGATCCTGTTATTCACTCACAAATTTTACAGTCATGGTCTGGGCTAACAATGACTTTCAGGTCCCCTGGTTCTGAGCTTCATGTTTATGGTATGAGATAAACTTTACTATGGATCTATATGACAGCATTTTTTGTGGGCAGCCCTATGAGTGGCAGCATAGCTGGAAACTGCAGAGCCATGAGCCTGATCATGGCTTTCCTTGAATCTATGGCCACACAACACTGAGTCCTCTTAGTGCACACTCACCCTCCAAATCGATGAGGTCCTTCAGAAGTAGCCTGCCTGAACCAGTGGTCAGAATCCTCCTCGTCCTGGACATGAAGCTTTCAGAGCCTCAGCTTGTGGTAGAGAGGTATCAGAATAAGGCTGAAGAGTTTACTCCGATGATTATCCGATGAGAGTGCTGAGACTCCAAAGATGGGGTTCAGACAATTTAAATCTCTCTGCCTGAGATGCCGGTGCCTCTTAAGCCTGGAATGAACCTGGATGAAGTGTAGTCAGGGTAAAATCAGTGGCTGACTGCACATGAGGCTGATTTCTAAATTAAGCAGTCCTAGCATCTGAATATATCGGGGGTTCTCCTACTTTCTTCCTTGTTTCCTCTCTTTCTTAATTTGTACCTCTAGTTCCAGAGTGCATAATAAATTATGTTAATTTTCATGTCATTTAATTTTATTTTCTTTTATTTCAGGCCATTTGTCATCCTCAAAATCCTCCAGGGGATTTATCTCTACCTCATGCTCTTAGACACTTGTGTAATCCTCCATGTGACAACAGTGTCATAGTTTTGCCATTGGTTTGTGTATCCTGTAACTTATTTCATTAATTCTCTGATAATCCTTTAATATCCTGTATATTTAAGCATTGCTGAAATCCTGAATCTTTCCATCATTCAGTTTTTAAAAATGCCAGGATTGTGTGTTATGTCTGTTTGTGTCTATACAAGTTGTCTAACATGCTTTTGGTCTTATGCTACCTCTATAAATAGAAGTAATTAGGTCAACGTGATATTTTTAATAAATAATATTTTGAAAATCATTCAAAGCTCAAGAAGGATAGGTCATTTGGCTTCTATTTGATATCATGATGATGCTATGTCTTCGGTACAGGAAGTCCACAGGACTGGGAGGATATCACAGAAGAATAATTACAACTTACTTTCAGTTTTATTCTGTATCCATGAATGTTTAGAGCTGGAGATAATATCCAAAGGGATCTTTCATCTTCAGGAAGTATTGGGTTGTTTATATGTTTACCATTTACATCTGGATAATGACTAATGGGAGAACAAGTGAAATTTTTATGTCTTAATGGAAAATTCAGACTCCAGGAGGTTTGGAAGACATTGTGTCTTCCAAAGAAGACTTCTGTCTCTGCCTGCCCACACTTTTTCTTCTAAAGCACATTTAGCAGTTCAGTTCTGGAGGCCATTTATGTACATATTATACATTAAAACTAGCCATCATCTACTTTTGGGAACGGAATTAATTTATCTCATTTTGGAGATGCTCAGCACTTTATAACGTGCTATAAAGGACTTAGCTCTCATCTTGTCCCTGCTGGGCTTCAGAGGCTACATATTTTTCTGTCTGTTTTTGTTAGAAGTACCCATTTGGATGAAGAATTCAGTGAGTGCCTGAAAGATTGACTCTCCCATGGAAGGGGGTAGAGGGAAATGAGTCTATCTGTCCCATTTTTAGTGTCGATTTAAGTCTTCCAGTGTTTGAAGAACCCTTGAAAACATCACTGCATGACAGTGAAGGTCCATTACAGATTCAGTTTCTTCTTTATTCGGAGGGGTTCAAGCACCCATTAATGGGCAAGAGACAAAAGTATGACTGCTCTGATGAATAGTTAGGGGTTTTTGCTGTGAAGGGTGGGGACTTGAATGGAGGAGAATCTGTTGATCAAAGTAGAACAGGGCTCTTCAATGCAGTTTCACAAATAGCTTAAGCCAATGTAAATCCAGGCTGGGGCCTCAATGAGTGAGTGTCCTGCTTATAACTGTTCTGTCCCATAGACCCCCTTACAGACCTGTGGCATCAAATAGACCAGGTCAGAGTCATAAGTAGGTAAAAATTAGTTTACTGCTATTGTGATTAGCTACAGAGGCTAAAAGAGAAATTCATAACAGACATTCGTTCAGCCTCAACCAAACAGTGTAATTGTCTCTTTTTATAGTAAGATGTAGAAAATGGAGTGTTCCGAAGCTGAATGAAAAGACATGAAGAGTTTGATGTTCAAAGGACACGTTTTGGGGATATAGAGCCTTTTTGAATGAAAAGAATGGGCATACATGTGAAAGAAATTTCAAGACAGGTAACTGAATGTGGTTAATGGCATTTGTAGATGCCATTAATTCTAGAATCCTTAGATTCTAGATCCTCACTGCCTACTGAAGTTAAATCCCTTTAGCATAGGACAGTAGTTTGCTCTAGCAAAATATGAATGAGTGTTTCAACATCACCCTGTTAGACATATAATATATAGCTTTCTACCAGCTGCTGACATAGCAGAGTGGAAAACTGAAGAAAAAATAGGTTTTTAGGGGAGGAAAAAGGTAATTTAATTTCTGCAGAATTAAAGGCCAAAGTTTTGAAATATGAGCTTTTAAATTTAGTCACCTAGTTCTATAATGAGGCATCTTAAAGAAAACTTGACTTTAAAAAGTGCTGAATCTCACCAGAAGTGTACATATCACCAAACCTAGACTAGACAAAGTAGGACATGTTCAACGCTTCACACTGACAGTTTCAAAAATTAATATGAAGGTTAATCTTTGCTATGAAAATTTACCTCCCAGAAACTTACTAAGAAGTAGGCTCTATTGATTAATATTCTTGTGGAGAAAAATATTGCTAGTGTGGTTGCTGAAATATTACTGTTAAGAGCTGTTGTTCACTTACACGAGTATTTGCTGTAGTGCTGACATCAAAGCATATGAACAAGGTTGGTTAGCCTATGTACATGCCTTGAGAATTAATTAATTCACATTTGAAATCTTACTTTCTCAGCCTGTTTTGCATCTGAAGGCAATATGTGCCAAATAGAGATTTGCTAAAAAATGTGTGTTTAAGCTACTAAACTGGAACCTTTCCTGCATTCCTGGATTGGAATGTCATTTTCCCAATAAATTTCTCTCCTAAATATTTTGCTTTGTGCCCTGACTGTCACAATCTTTTCTGGACAACCCTTGGTATGTTACCAAGGAGCAAAAAGACTCACTTGTACTCACTTGTGAGAAACAAGTCTCTGGATGGCAGCAAAGCATAGCAAAATTGCTGCTGTGTCATAGGAAGAATATCCTGAAGCTGATTTTGAACTGATTTAGCACATTAGTAAACATAGGTAATTCTTTCGGCTGCAGTGGAGCTGCTCTTTATTTCTTCCTCTTTAACTGACATGTGAGGCACACCTCCTAAAATTTGTTCACAGAAACAAACTTAGAAACAGGTGGAAGTTTTGCTGTTGAATTCTGTGGGATTGTACTATCAGCATTTAGCTTGCAATAGGCTTCTATTCCTTTGTTTACCCCTTAAAAATATGCTCAAAACTCTATACAGAAAGTGATTTTTCATAGAAGATTAAATATTTACCATTTAACATAATCTCTTCGTGGATCTTACGGCCATTTTTTAAGTGTGACTTTTGCTTCCCACATCTGGGCCTGTGGACAACTGCTTCCTAGTCAGCAGCAGCAGAATCCACATCAGTGCTGTCAAAACAGCTCTTATTTATGAGGTGGTAGATGTGCTTCCTTGAAATATGTCATCTTAATAGGTCCTGTGATCTGCGCTTCTTCCCTGTTATTGGAGTTTGAGAAGGACATGGAGGCCTGCTGGGGCATCTATCAATTTTACCCTATTGAAAGAGAAGAAGTAAAGCTCAATGGAGCTCACCTCAGGTGTGTTCCTCTGGTGAGCACGCCAGGCTGGGAGGCAGTGGCAGAGCATCAGAACTCATGAATTCCATCACTGGGGAGTTGCAGAGAGATTTCCACTTATGTGGACAGTCTCTTGGACTTGGGGGCTTATACTTTCAGTAAGAACTTCTTTGGATGAATTCTGGTTTTATATTTTTTTTTCTGTAAAGATTTTAAGCATACCTATTAGAAATGCTTTGTCTTTGATACTTTAAGTAAGCAATGATGTTGACACATCCCCAGTCTAAACTTTACTTGTCCATCTAAGTTCATCTTGTCAGTAAACAGTTACTGGTAGTTTATTGCAAATGGGCTACCTCGGTCCCCAGAATTTTAGTATGGGTTTCTTACCTAAAATTTTTCATTTTTAGATTTAATAAATACATGATAACAGTAAAATAAAAACTTGAAGAGATCTACTATTATGCTTCAAGATATCAACTGATCAGTAATTTCCTCAGGTAATGTTGAAGCTTACTTTAGCGGTATGTTACTCCAGAGTATGTTTTCCATGTTACTTTCCTCTTCTTTTCAAATGTGGGATAAACATCAGTGCTGCAGAAAGAAAGGTATTAGAAATTAGTCCCTAATCGGAAATGGTAAAACAGGCTCATATGTGCTAATGCTAATATGATAAAACCAATATGAAACTAAATTGTGTGTGGAATTGCTCTCTTTACAATTGCTTAGAGCTGTGTTTACATCATATATTTGGTTTTTACTTCATGCATTTCATATTGCATGATAAAAATTCACTACATAGCTACTCTTATGTCACCCAGTTGGAAATCAACTTCCAAACAGTCTCTCACATATAGAAGGCCCATAGCAGATATGTTCATAATAGGATATATTTTCTCATTAAATAAATACCTTCCTAGGATAACAATTACATAATGGAACATCCCGAAACCCTTTTTTTTTTTTTTTAATTTGTCTGTATTTTGCTTTAGCTTGCTCAGAACTTGGGAACTGCTATCATCTTTTCAGATGTGCTTGTACATTTGCATGCTGCAAGGGAATACCAGGCTAAATGAATAATTAGCACTGCAAGAAGCATAAAATTACTTTTGCCAAACTGAATACCAGTGTTGTATAACAAAGAGTAAAACTGCAACCTGACATTTCACCAGCATTTATTATATGAATAACTTCTAACAATAAAAAAGAACTACAAAAAGTGTTACTGAGTTCAGCTTTCCTCATGCTTTTATAGCTGTTCTTGAACTCTTTGCTGTCCTATTCTCATCATCCTAACGCATTATCACGAAAGGATGTTTTTGATGCTGATTCATGCAGTGTCCTGCCATGCCTCATTCTTCTGGGGGAAAAAGGACCAGTGCAAAAATGCCATTGTGAAGGGGGAAAAAGAAAATAGACTTTTTTCCCTTTTCCTGTAAATATCAATATAATTCTTTTCAAGACTACAAAAGCTAACAGACATTACTTCTACCAGCCTTCCCATATTGAGAGCATGGTGAGAGACAGTTCTTTGCATTGCTAAGGAAAAGTAAAGAAGAAATCAGCTTATTTAGTAAAAAGGAGTTGTTAGTTAGAATACTAAGAAAAAAGTCTTCTTTATGGAGAGCATGATGAAATTCCACCCAGAAAAGTGTGGAATTTTCCTTCTTCCGAGTTTTTTGTTATTTTTGTTGTTGTTACTGTTATTAATTATTTATGGTGATAGTAATAATAATTAATGCATGTCCTTGAGCGAGTTGCAAGATATGGGAAAAGATTTCAGCCGTTGTTCAGATGAGCCCATTGTCACCTGGCTGCTCTGATGCTGGGATAATGGGCCAGTAGCCTGGAATTAGAGGGAAAAGAAGCCAAACAATTGGGATCCCTTTCTGGGGAAGGGGGCGTTGACAAAGCAATTGGAAAAAAAACACAAGCCCTCAGCATCTGGAGGCGACTCCTGTCCGGAGTGAAGGAAAGGTATCCCTTTAAAGAAGATGTTACATATCGCCCAGGAAAATGGACAACCATTGAGAAAGGTATCCAGTATCTAAGGGAATTAGCTGTGCTTGAGGTGATTTATGGTGACCTGGACGATCAACGGTCATCCAAAGATCCAGATGAAGCCAAGTGCACATGACCTATGTGGCAGAAGTTTGTACGGAGCGCACCATCTTCGCATGCGAACTCATTGGCAGTGATGTCCTGGAAAGATGACGAGGCACCAACGGTGGCGGAGGTGATTGATAGACTCCAGGATTACAAAACAAATATCTCTTCCTTGCTCGTCTCTGCTGTGGAGAAACTATCCCAAGAGGTGCAGCAACTCAAAGAAGCTATGTCCTGTTCCCCACCCCTACAGAGTAGTGTCTCAGCTGTTAGGAATAAGCGTCCTTTGGCTCAAAGGAGGGGATACACACCACGGGCCACCCTACAGTTCTACCTGCGTGACCATGGAGAGGACATGATGAGGTGGGATGGCAAGCCTACCTCGACCCTACAGGCACGAGTATGTGAACTGCAAGGAAGAACAGTCACTCAGGGAGGCTCTTCCAGGAAAGCTGCTGCTCCAGTTTCCAGTGAGCAACTCCCCAGACAGAGGAGCAGAAGCGCTGATTTTATTTCTAAGAGTAATAGAGGGACTCCTGATTCACATTTACAGGAAGTGAGTTCCGAATGCCATGATCAGGACTAGAGGGGCCCTGCCTCCAGCCGGGTGGAGGAAAGGGATAACCGGGCTTACTGGACTGCATGGATCCGATGGCCTGGCACGTCCGACCCACAGGAGTATAAAGCTTTAGTGGACACCGGCGCACAGTGCACCTTAATGTCATCAAACTATATAGGGGCAGAACCCATCAGCATTGCTGGAGTGACAGGGGGATCCCAAGAGCTAACTGTATTGGAGGCCAAAGTGAGCCTAACTGGGAATGAGTGGCAAAAGCACCCCACTGTGACTGGCCCCGAGGCTCCGTGCATCCTTGGCATAGACTACCTCAGGAGAGGGTATTTCAAGGACCCAAAAGGGTACAGGTGGGCTTTTGGTGTAGCTGCCTTGCAGACGGAGGAAACTAAACAGCTGTCTCTGCCTTGCCTGGCCTCTTGAAGGACCCTTCTGTTGTGGGGTTGCTGAAGGTCAAAGAACAACAGGTGCTGATTGCCACCACAACAGTGCACCGGCGGCAATATCACACCAACCGAGACTCTCTGATCCCCATCCATGAGCTCATTCACCAACTGAGGAGCCAAGGAGTCACCAGTAAGACCCACTCACCCTTCAACAGTCCCATATGGCCAGTGCGGAAGTCTAATGGAGAGTGGAGGCTAACAGTAGACTATCGTGGCCTGAATGAAGTCACTCCACCATTGAGTGCTGCTGTGCCAGACATGCTAGAACTTCAATACAAACTGGATTCAAAGGCAGCCAAGTGGTATGCCACAGCTGATATCGCTAATGCATTCTTCTCAATCCCTCTGGCAGCAGAGCACAGGCCACAGTTTGCTTTCACTTGGAGGGGTGTCCAGTAGACCTGGAATCGACTGCCCCAGGGGTGGAAACACAGTCCTACCATTTGCCATGGGCTGATTCAGACTGTACTGGAACAGGGAGAAGCTCCAGTACACCTTCAATACATTGATGACATCATCGTGTGGGGCAACACAGCAGAAGTTGTTTTTGAGAAAGGAGAGAAAATAGTCCAAATCCTTCTGAAGGCTGGTTTTGCCATAAAACAAAGTGAGGTGAAGGGACCCGCACAAGGGATCCAGTCCTTAGAAATCAAATGGCAAGATGGACGTAGTCAGATTCCAGTGGATGTGATCAACAAAATAGCAGCCATGTCTCCACCAACTAGCAAAAAGGAAACACAAGCTTTCTTGGGCATTGTGAGTTTTTGGAGAATGCATATTCCAAACTACAGTATGATCGTAAGCCCTCTCTATCAAGTGACCCAGAAAAAGAATGATTTTGAATAGGGCCCTTTCGACAAGCCTTTAAACAGATTAAACAAGAAATAGTTCATGCAGTAGCTCTTGGGCCAGTCCAGGCAGGACAAGATGTAAAAATTGTGCTCTACACCACAGCCAGGGAGAATGGCCCTACCTGGAGCCTCTGACAGAAAGCGCATGGGGAGACCCAAGGTCGACCCCTAGGATTTTGGAGTCAGGGATACAGAGGGTCCAAAGCCCGCTATACTCCAACTGAAAAAGAGATATTGGCAGCATATGAAGGGGTTTGAGCTGCTTCAGAAGTGGTTGGTACTGAAGCACAGCTTTTCCTGGCACCCTGACTGCCAGTGCTGGGCTGGATGTTCAAAGGAAATGTCCCCTCTACACTGCATGCAACTGATGCTACGTGGAGTAAATGGGTTGCACTGATCACCCAGCGGGCTCGAGTAGGAAACCCCAGTTGCCCAGGAATCTTGGAAGTGATCATGGACTGGCCAGAAGGCAAAGATTTTGGATTATCACCAGAGGAGGAGGTGACACGTGCTGAAGAAGCCCCACTCTATAACAAACTGTCAGAAGATGAAAAGCAGTATGCGCTGTTCTCTGATGGGTCCTGTCACTGTGTGTGGAAGCACCGGAGATGGAAGGCTGCTGTATGGAGTCCTACATGACAAGTAGCAGAAACTGCTGAAGGAGAAGGTGAATTGAGCCAGTTTGCAGAGGTAAAGGCCATCCAGCTGGCCTTAGACATCGCTGAACGGGAAAAGTGGCCAGTGCTCTGTCTCTATACTGACTCCTGGATGGTGGCAAATGCCTTGTGGGGGTGGTTACAGCAACAGAAGTAAAGCAACTGGCAGTGTAGAGGTAAACCCATCTGGGCTGCCACATTGTGGCAAGATATTGCTGCCCAGGTAGAGAACCTGGTTGTAAAGGTACGTCATGTGGATGCTCACGTCCCCAGGAGTCGGGCCACTGAAGAACATCGGAACAACCAGCAGGTAGATCAGGCTGCCAAGATTGAAGTGGCTGAGGTGGGTAAGGGTGAACTATTTCTAGCTCGGTGGGCCCATGACACCTGAGGCCATCAAGGGAGAGATGCAGCATACAGGTGGGCTCATGATCGAGGGGTGGACTTGACCATGGATGTTATTGCACAAGCCATCCACGAATGTGAAACTTGTGCTGCAATCAAGCAAGCGAAGCAGGTAAAGCCTCTGTGGTATGGGGGACAATGGCTGGAGTATAAATATGGGGAGGCCTGGCAAATTGACTATATCACACTCCCACAGACCCGCCAAGGCAAGCGCCATGTGCTTACAATGGTGGAAACAACGACTGGCTGGCTGGAAACATACCCCGTGCCCCACGCCACTGCCTGGAACACTGTCCTGGGCCTCAAAAAACAAGTCCTGTGGCGACATGGCACCCCAGGGAGAATTGAGTCAGACAATGGGACTCATTTCCGAAATAGCCTCATAGACACCTGGGCCAAAGAGCATGGCATTGAGTGGGTGTATCACATCCCCTATCACGCACCAGCCTCTGGGAAAATTGAAGGGTACAACGGACTGTTAAAACGACACTGAGAGCAATGGGGGGTGGGACATTCAAGCACTGGGATACACATTTAGCAAAAGCCACCTGGTTAGTCAACACGAGGGGATCTGCCAACCGAGCTGGCCCTGCCCAGTCAGAAATCCTACATACTGTGGAAGGGGATAGAGTCCCTGTAGTGCACGCAGAAAGTATGCTGGGCAAAACAGCCTGGGTTCTTCCTGCCTCAGGCAAAGGCAAACCCATTCGTGGGATTGCTTTTGCTCAAGGACCTGGGTGCACTTGGTGGGTGATGCAGGAGGATGGAGAAATCTCATGTGTGCCTCAAGGGGATTTGATTTTGGGCAAAAACAGTCCATGAACTGAGTCGCACAATGTGAACTGCTGTATAATATTGTGTGTCACCTCTGTGTTGTATCAATGATATCAGAGTACGAGCCTCCCAACCCATGGAAGATAAACTGTGAAACAAGCCGTGCAGCAGTGATGGAACAATGGCTGACTCGGTATGCAGCGACCCGACGCCATACACCATCTCTCCCACCCAGAAAGCCTGATACAGCAGATGGAGCCCAGAGTCATGGACTGGGTGAACTCAATGGACATTTTAATAGACATTTTACAGGGAAGGTCCATAGACTAAGGGAATGATGTCTGTGTATTATGTTAAAGGATGGGAAGGGGAGGGGTGGTGGTTGGTACGGTTGTATTGGATGGTATGGGACCTGGGCATGGTGTAAATGGTATGGAATAAGGGGTGGAGAATGTGCCAGTTTTGGCTGAGAAGGGGTTAATTCTCCTCACTGTGGGGGTCAGCTACCTTTCCAGCTTCCCGCGCTCTGCCGCGTGGCGGGGGGGGGCTGGGAGGGGCAGGGCCATGGCGGGGGCGGCTGACCCCGACTGGCCAATGGCACGTTCATTCCATACCACGTGACCCCATGACCAGTATATCAAGGGGGGCAGTGGCAGCGCGGGGGCGGCGCGGCGTCGGGTTGGCGGGGGGTGAGCGGCTGCGGTGTGTACGGTTTGTTTCAGCAGTTCTTTCCCCTTCCCCCTCCCCAACCCCACCCACCCCCCTCCCCCAGGGTTTTGCGCCTCTTGTTGTTCTCCTTTACATTGCATTTCTGTTGTTTTTTCTTTTCATTTTAATTATTAAACTGTTCTTATCCCAACCCACGAGCGTTACCCTTCTGATTCTCTCCCCCGTCTACTGGTGGGGGAGTGAGCGAGTGACTGTGTGGGGCTGAGCTGCCGGATAAACCACAACAATTCCTTGTGTTGTCTCAGACTTCGCAGGAATACATGCGTAACAGTGAGGCTTCTTCACTCCCTGTAGTCCAGCAGGCTGGTTTCTAGTAGCCAGATTTCTTGACACAGTGAGTTTCCCCTGATGTTCATTCTATGGCTGTTTATCTGTTAAGTGATACATGAATACATCTATGTTTGGTGGAAACTGGCTGTGAGACTAAGAAAGTAGAGCAAAATGATTTTATTTAACAAGTGGAACCCTTCAAATTTATCAAGCATTGATCCTTAGTACCTTAATTAGCAAACTTAAAAGTTGAAGAGAAGACAGATGTCTGGATGGGTAACATTAGGGAGGACAGAGAAGTATGTCAAAGAGTAGTAATCAGGAATTTACAACTGTTTAGAACTCATAGGAAAGTGTAACATCATGGCAGAGGAAATTCAGTGTTGGCACATGTAAAGCATTGTCATGGACAATTATTTTCTTTGTCATGCATCTTACTCTGTTAGCCTGACTGTTCAAGATACAGGCCTGGGCATCATGTGGCCAAACATGATTTTAGGATGCACAAAGAAGAAAAAATGATAAGGTGGAAAACCTTATGAGTTACGAGCAACCAAGCTCAATTTTAAGAAGAAAATACACCTGGAGCAAGTTATTCTATAGAACTTTCTCAGCTTTATCATGTCTGGAATATGTGGTTTTGGTAAAAAAACATTGCTGAGTTTGTGTGGCAATTCATTGTTCTTAAGCAACAGGCATTGCAGGTGCAATGTGAAATATCCTGAGTATATTGGTTTATGCTGCTATGTCTCTCTGCAAGATGAGAGGATTTGCAAGGTGAACTGGAAAGCAGAAGGAAGGGTTGGCATCTGTTTCACTTCTTCCATTCCTTTGAATTATTTCATTGAACTGTGTAGACTATTGCATAATGAAGCATAAAATGCATGCAACTACACACAGCTGGAAATATGCTATAGTTCTTACTAATAATTTTACATTTCTTTCTAATGTCTGTAGCTGCAAAGGGACTGTGAAAACAAATTCAAGATAAGCAGGCTATGTGCCAATTTTTCTAAATTTTTCTGCCCAGACATTGTGAAGAACACAGGAGATTATTGAATCCAAATTAGAGAAGAACAAAAAATACTTGAGGTAATTATTTTCCTAATTTTTCCTTTATTTGAATGGCAACATTTTGAGATACTTTCTGTTGCTGATTTTCACATACTGGTGTTAGGTCCAGTGGAAGGCCAAGATAATCAGGGGGGTGGAACACTTGACATATTAACAGAGGCTGAGAGAACTGGGTTTGTGTAGCCTGGAGGAGACTTAGGGGATATAAAGATATTTTTTTTACCATGTGGGTGAGCAAATACTGGAATTGTTTGCTCACAGAGGTTGTCAAGTCTCCATCCTTGGAGGTACTCAACAACTGGGCAAGTAGAGACAAATGCTCTACTGGACAAGAAATCAGATTTGATTAGCCTTGCTTTGAGCAGGAGGTTGGAATACAAGATCTCTGGGTGGGCTTTTCTGGACTAAATTACTTTATGATTCTATAGTTCACTGATTCTAATGACATATTACAGAGCATGGTGAGTGAAAATTAGCTTCACAGTCAAGTTACTATTAAATTGTAACATCACAATCAAAAAAAACTTCAGCTTTATAATTTAACAGATGTAGTTGTTTTAGTTTTACAGCTGAGCACAAACTTGAGATACCTCATACTTCAAATGTATTTTAACACAGAACTTGCTGTATGAAAAAGTTTCCAAAATTATTACCAGTGTGATTTATATGTGCATTGTTCAATCATGCCCATATAATCTGACATTAAAAACTTATTTTAGGATTTTACTTGTAGTATATTGCCTCTCAGCCAAATTACTACCAGTGATAGTACCGCTGCACACAGCGGCAGCAATGGTAAGTCCTGTGACTGGGTGCTAGATTGGAGTAGAAAAGGGGGTTTCCTGTGCTGGGGAACCCAATAAAGAGCCTGGTGGGGCCCTCGCACCAAAACCAACCAGCTGCTCTTGCGAGCAAGGCAGAGGGGGCTTGGGCACTGCTGGTGCAATGGTGGGAGATTTAAATGGGGCCCTAGGGAGTGCGAGTGACCTGGAGTGCAGCGAACAGGACGTGGCATTTCAGAAAGGGTGCAGCACGGCAGATCGCGCAGGCAGGGCGAGCAGGCAGCCGGCGAGCTCTCCTCGTGGTCTACGCTCTCCCGGATAAGACTTAGCCATGGTCTCTGCTCAGACAAGAGCTATCACCAGGAAGCATGTGGCAATGCAGACAGAACTCCCACTAAAACATGCAGCCACCCAGGTCTCTGGCTGCAGGGAGTGCCAGAGCCTTGCTCCAGTCATGGCGGGCTTCCGAGACAGGACCTGTGTGAGTTGTGAGCAGGTGGAGGATCTGCTCAGCATGGTGGCAGAGCTGAAAGAAGTAGTTGTGAGACTGAGGAGTATCAGGGAATGCGAGAGGGAGATAGACTGGTGGAGCCACTCCCTTCCATCCCTGAGATGAGCGTACCAGATAGTGGCATCAAGAGAAGGAGTGGCCCCCCTACCCTCGTGCCCTCCAGGCAGAGGGAGGGGACACAAGAGATGGAAGATGGATGCAGATCCCTGCTCAGCGCAGTAGGTGAATCCTCTCCCAGCCAACTTCACCCCTCCAAGTGCCCTTACACAATAGGTATGAGGCTCTGGAACCCGAGGGCCAGGAGGATGAAGATACAGACAGTGATCCACCCAAGGGGTTGACTAGAGGGAACCAGTCAGCCCCACGCATTACAACAGCCACTGGTAAGAAAAAAAGAAGGGTAATTGTCGTAGGCAACTCCCTTCTGAGGGGAACAGAGGACCCGATATGCCAGCCAGACCCATCCCATAGGGAAGTCTGCTGCCTCCCTGGGGCAAGGCTAAGAGATATTACCAGGAAGATCCCTAGGCTAGTAAAAGGATCCAATTATTATCCGCTAGTGGTTGTTCAGGTCAGCAGTGAGGAGGTAGCTGAGAGAGGCACAAAGACAATCAAAAGGGACTTTAGAGAACTGGGGCGATTACTTGAAGGATAGGAGTGCAGGTAGTGTTCTCCTCCATCCCATCGGTAACTGGGAGACATACGGAAAGGAACAGGAAGTCCCATCTCATTAACATGTGGCTCAGAGGCTGGTGCCAGCAGTGGAATTTTGGTTTTTTTGATCATGGGGCAGTTTACATGGCACCAGGCCTGCTGGGGACAGATGGGGTTCACCTGTCGTAAAGGGGGAAAAGGATTCTGGCTCAGGAGTTAGCAGGCCTCACTGAGAGAGCTTTAAACTAGATACAAAGGGGAAGGGGATAAAACCAGGCTTGCTAGGAATGAGCCTGGGGGTGGCATGCCTGTGTTGGAGAAGAGATCAATAGATCAACCAAAGTGCATTGATACCAGTGCATGCAGCATGGGCAATAAACAGGAGCTAGAAGCCATTACGTGCTAGGGAAACTATGATGTGGCCGCCATCATGGAAACGTGGTGGGTTGACTCGCACAACTGGAGCACTGCAATGGATGGCTACAAGCTCTTTAGACGGGACAGGCAAGGAAGGAGAGGTAGAGGGGTAGCCTTTTATGTTAGAGAGTGTTTCGACTGTCTAGAACTCAACAATGGTAATGATAAGGCTGAGTGCTTATGGGTAGGGATCAGGGGGAAGGCCAATAAGGCAGACATCCTGGTGGGTGTCTGTTATAGACCACCCAACCAGGATGAGGAGGCAGATGAAGTACTCTACAAGCAGTTTGCTGAAGTCTCACTATCTCCAGCCCTTGTTCTCTGGGAGACTTCAACTTACCAGATATCTGCTGGAAATACGACACAGCAGAAAGAAAGCAGTCTTGGAGGTTCCTGGAGTGTGTGGGAGATAACTTCCTGACGCAGCTGGTAAGCGAGCCAACCAGGGGAGGTGCCCCACTGGACCTGCTGTTTATGAACAGAGAAGGCCTGGTGGGTGATATGGTGGTTGGAGGCTGTCTTGGGCTCAGTGACCATGACATGATAGAGTTCTCAATTCTTGGAGTAGTAGGGAAGAGGGACAGCAAAACCACTACCCTGACCTTCAGAGGGGCAGACTTTGGATTGTCAAGGCATCTGGTTAACAGAGTCCCTTGGGAGGCAGTCCTGAGGGGCAAAGGAGTCCAGGAAGGTTGGATGTTATTAAAGAAGGAAGTCTCAAAGGCGCAGGAGCAGGCCGTCTCCATGTGCCGTAAGTCGAGCAGGTGGGGGAGAAGACCGCTTGGCTGAATAGTGAGCTTGGCTGGAAGTCAAGAAAAAAAGGAGAGCTTACCGCCTTTGGAAGAAGGGGCAGGTGACTCAGGAGGACTACAAGGATGTTGTGAGGTTATGCAGGGAAAAGATTAGGAAGGCAAAGGCCCAGCTGGAACTTAAACTCGCCGCCACTGTTAAAGATAACAAAAAATGTTTTTATAAATACATCAGTGACAGAAGAAGGGCCAGGGCGAATCTCCCTCCTTTGTTGGATGCAGAAGGTAACCTTGCCACGAAAGATGAGGAGAAGGCTGAGGTACTTAATGCTTTCTTTGCCTTAGTCTTCAATAGTCAGACTGGTCATCCTTGGGGTTGTCAGGCCCCTGTGCTGGGAGATGGAGATAGTATGCAGAGTGAAGTCCCAGTTGTTGAAGAGGTGGCAGTCACCAACCTGCTCCTCTACATGGATGTTCACAAGTCCATGGGGCTGGATGGGATCCACCCAAGGATACCGAGGCAGCTGGCAGAGGACCTCACCAAGCCACTCTCCATCATTTAGTAGCAATCCTGGTTACACAGGGGAGGTCCCAGATGACTGGAGGCTTGCCGATGTGATGCCCATCTACCAGAAGGGCCGGAAGGAGGATCCAGGGAACTACACGTCTGTCAGGCTGATCTCGGTATCAGGGAAGGTTATGGAGTGGTTCATCTTGAGTGTGCTCACCAGACATGCACAGGACAACCAGGTGACCGGGCCCAGCCAGCATGGCTTCATGAAAGGCAGGTCCTGCCTGACCATTCTGATCTCCTTCTATGACCAGGTGACCCACCTGGTGGTTGAGGGAAAGGCTGTGGGTGTTGTCTACCAGGACTTCAGTAAAGCCTTTGACACTGTCTCCCACAGCATCCACCTAGAGAAGGTCTAGGCTTATGGCTTGGAAGAGTGCATTCTGCGCTGGGTTAAACACTGGCTGGACGGCCACACCCAGAGAGTGGTGGTGAATGGAATCAAATCCAGTTGGCGGCCAGTCACGGGTGGTGTTCCCCAGGGCTCAGTGCTGGGCTGGTCCTGTTCAATATCTTCACTGATGATCTGGATGAGGGGTTTCAGTGCACCCTCAGTAAGTCTGCAGATGACACCAAGCTGGGTGGAAGGGTCAATCTGCTGGAGTGCAGGAAGGCCCTGCAGAGGGACCTGGACAGGCTGGATAGTTGGGCCAGAGCCAACGATATGAGATTCAACAAGGCTCAGTACCGGGTCCTGCACTTGGGTCACAACAACCCCATGCAATACTACCAGCTGGGGGAGGAGTGGCTGGAGATCTGCCTGGCCAAGAAGGACCTGGGGGTGTTGGTTGACAGCCGCCTGAACATGAGCTGGCGGTGTGCTCAGGCGGCTAAAAAGGCCAATGGCATCCTGGCTTGTATCAGGAACAGTGTGGCCAGCAGGAGCAGGGAAGAGACATGCCCCTGCACTCGGCACTGGTCAGGCCGCACCTCGAGTACTGTGTGCAGTTTTGGGCCCCTCAGTACAAGAAGGACATCGAGGTGCTGGAGCATGTCCAAAGAAGGGCAACGAAGGTGGTGAAGGGTCTGGAGAACAAGTCTTCTGAGGACAGTTTGAGGGAACTGGGGTTGTTTAGCCTGGTGAGGAGGAGGCTGAGGGGAGACCTTATTGCTCTCTACAACTACCTGAAAGGAGGTTGTGGTGAGGTGGGTGTTGGTCTCTTCTCCCTAGTAACGAGCTATAGGATGAGAGGAAATGGCCTCAAGCTGCGCCAGGGGAAGTTTAGGTTGGATATTAGGAAAAATCTTTTTACTGGAAGAGCGGTCAGGCATTGGAACAGGCTGCCCAGAGAGGTGGTGGAGTCTCCATTCCTGGAGGTATTTAAAAGAAGGGTAGATGTGGCGCTTGAGGATGTGGTTTAGTGGTGGATTTGGCAGTGATAGGTTAGTGGTTGGACTTGATGATCTTAAGGGTCTTTTCCAACCTTAACAATACTATGATTCTATGATTCTATGAAATAAACACTGTCTTTAATTCACATCTAGGCTTAGCCCCTGCCAGTACAACTGAACAACTGTAGACTGTTCTGCTGAGATGTAAACTGGCTTTTAATATCAATATTTTTTCTGCAATGCAAGCATCCCTTTCTTTCACAAAGTATGTTCACTACATAATCCAAAGAGCAAATACCTACCTATAAAAAATACATTGGTGTAAAATAAGCAATAGATAAGTGACATTTTGGGGAACGCAAGGAACACAGCTAGAACAAAATAGAAGTATACAACAGTTTGCTTCCTTTATGGAACTAATAAAAATCTTAATTATTATTGGTATTATCATAATTAATCATATAATAACAAATATTATATATACACATTTTGTTATGTGTATTATTGTATATTATATATTATGCATATATAATATATATTATGAGAATATATATTATCAATATATAGATACCAACCAAATGGGTCAGCTCTGCTTCCCAAATTTTGGCAAATAATCTTGCCCCATATATTCTTCCTCCTCTGCCAACCCTGGTGGCAAAATCTAGAACCCTAGCAGTGGAGAAATGCTATAGATTTATTTGAATGATTTGAATTTTTCCTTCCAGAAATTAACCATTGTGGAATTTTCTGAAAGCTGAAACTCTTTGAAGTGTGGTTTGTTTGTCATTGCTAGATCATAGGAAACAGTTAAGATATCTGGGATAGTAATATATCTTGCCATGATTTACTAGGACTTTAAACTAGAGAATTTAACAAATACAGAGAAGGTTTGTGTTAATCTTGAGGTTATCTATGATTAAAAGTGATGGATATAAATTACTTGCCTGATTTATGTACCTACCAACTCCTTCAGCTTCTAGATGAAATGCCATGAAAACCTGATTGTTTTCTCCTATCTGTCCTTAATTTACACTTTCTTTCAGATGCACCCTGCTTTCATGCTTGTTTTTTCCTGAATTTTTACTACTGACCTGGTAGATTTCACTCTTGAGTTTCATATCATGAGAGTGTGAATAAAACTGTTAACTAGAATTCTACATAATGACAATACCTGCAGGCTGGTATTCCTTTGACCTAAGACTACACCCTGTTTCATAGTGGAAACTTCAGAAGTCCTACAAGGTTAAACAACAATAAAGTTTTTGTTCTTTCTTGTAAACAAACATTTCCTACAAAAAGTTTAAAGTGCTACCCCAAATCTGTAATTTTAATTTTGTAAATGGAAACTGGAAGCAAAGACAAGTCTTCATATTAATTCATTCCTTTTTTGTTTACTTCCTAGGTGCATCAGGAAACAAAAGAGTTGTTCCTTCTGTGGATGTTTTAAACATGCATAAATTGTTCCATTATGCGTCTCAAACTTCTCCTGAGCTCCTTCAACAGAATTTGGAGGTGTCTATGACAGGGATAACTTAGAAGCTGAGGCGACCTTTATTTCTTTCCAAAAAAGTTTATTTATGTGGTGAATCTGGTAAGGTTACTTGGATTCCACACTTTTATATATAGTTGTAGGGTTATAACTCTTTACTGTTTCTAAACTTAACATTAATTTTGTTTATACTATTTTTTGCATTTATCCTCTAAAATTCAGAGATTTTCTTCCTTGTCTGAGTCTTGGTAAGGATGTGATCTCAGATACTCCGTGACTTTCAGTTTTCATGATGACATTTGTTTTGCATATCACTTCTGTTTGAGGAGGACACACTTCCTTCTGACACCAGCTACCCCTGCTCCTTGTAGTACTCTCATTGCAACAGTGTGAAATATGTATTTGAACCATCTGACCCCTACCAGCCCAGAGACTGAGGCAGCAGGATTGCTTTACAGCAGTGCTTAATGTTATACATAGAGTCAGCTTCTGAATGTAGCCTTTTTCTTCAAATGGTAATTATAGTATTATTATCCAGGAATTATTTGTTTTTCTTAGCTTCTTATTTAGTGCCTGTTCCTCTGTCTGCACTACAAACTGATTTTATGAATTAAAGTTCCAGTCCTTTTCTTGTCATTTGTTGTATATTGAAGATGGCAGGAATGACTGCTGAGGAGCAAAGCCACTAAAGAACTTATATCTATTAGATTACAGGGCGGAAGGTGGCAGAAGGTGGTGTGTTTTAAAAGTGCCTCTTTCCTGCATTTGACTGAAGAAGCCACCACTTGGTGATCTATAATGTACACACAGATCTGTCTGGAGTGGATCTGATGCACTGGAAATTCTCCCCTGCCAAGGGAGGTCCATGGCCTGTCGGTGGTGGTGTAAGGGGCCTCAGGCAAGAATGCGCTCAGGGAAATAATCTTCGCAAGCCTGATGGGGAACGTTCCTGGAGGGATGTAAACAATCCAGCAGCAGGCGCCTTGGTTTGAAACCAAGGCAAAAGGAACTAAGGACATCTCCACCTAGATAAGGGTCAGAACACCAGCTGAAACCAACGCACCTCGCAATACACTGTGACAACATTACTCAATGGGCCAGCTCATGACTGTGTGTGGAAGGACTGCGAGTTCATGGATAGGACACAAAAAACACCCCTTCAGCAAGCCACTAGGGACCACCGGAGACCACCTTCAGGGGCTCCTAAGGGACTTAAAATGCATGGGTAATTGAGACGCAAGTATTATAATTACTTCCAGGAAATCTAAGGCATATGTATATAACTGAGCAATATAAGCTTTGTCTATCGCGACTTGTGGCATGCACGCTAGGAGGAATTATCCCCTGTAGTAAAAATGCCTGCTTCTTAACACTACATTGGTGTTAAGGAGTTTTATTCCCAATTTCGGTGACACAGCCAGTCATCAGACACTGTTGTGACAGATCAGTTTTATTACTCTAAGAAACATGGATAGTTCTCCAAGATAAACTAATTGAAATAATCCAGTTGTGCTTCATGTCACTAAAAGAGGGGTTGCTGAAATTAGCAGGACATTTTTTTTAAAGTAACATATAAGTGGGATTGAAACATATCTTAATAGAATTTACTGCTCCTTTGAATCGTCTGTCCCTGGCCATGATTAAAAAAAGAAAAAATTTCACAGATGTCCACTCTGCATTACCAAATATAAGATTGCAGTTTTTTCCTGTTTGTGCACAGAATGAATTTTTATAAATATCACAAACACTTGAAATAGGTTTTCTTATTAGGTAAGTTGAAAACATTGGTCAATAACATATGCACCCTGTGATATTGAAATTAATGATGTTAATAATACAAACACACATCAACATTCCCTTTCTTTTTTTCTTGTTTTCGCTTCTAACAAGCCACTCTGCCCAGTTATGATTTCTGTGCCATTCCATCTTTGTTCTGAATTCCATTCCAAGTGATGGAGAAATAGTAAAGCAGGATTAAGTGTTTCATTGCTGAATTTGAATTTTTCATAGAATTAATGTTTTAGAATTTCACAATCTTTCTCTTTTCTTCCCTTAGCATTATTCTTCCTGCGTTTTCTGCCACAGACATTTGTAGACACTGTATAATTTTGTAAAATGTCTCACATCTTACTTTATTCTCCTTTTTTATTCATATTCTGATGCTGTTCGATTACTGAACACTCAAGCTTTCTGGATAGACCCTCCAAATTCTTTTTTTACTTTTAAAGATTTTTTAAAATTCTGTTAGCATAGAATGAAACTTTCTGATTTTAACCAACAAAGTACTGCATCTCTTTTTTTACATAGGTGTTCTCCACTGTGATCTCCACTGTAGGAGAGACCAAATGGAGGATATGTTGTCAAAAAAGCCAAAGATTTTTCCATGACCACCTCATCAACAGAGGCCATCCTATTTCCATCCTATGATGTCTGAAATAGCCTGTAAATAGAACAGCTCATTTTATTTGTATTGCACTGGGCACGCAAATGTGTCCTACACAAACCTGTCTAAATTTGAATGTTGATTTGTAGCCAAACAGTTTGTAATCCCAGAATATATTGTGTATAATCCAATTATATTTTGTGACTTTCTTAAAGTGAGTGTATCATTAAAATAATTATTTTAAAATGTCTGATATAACCGAAATGGTGGAAAACAGAAGCGAATTAAGTTGCATGTGTTCACAAGCCAATGGGACACAGGCCTCTGCATTTGGTAGGGAATTTGTTTTTTAGCACATTATGAGATGTCTGTATTAATAAAATTAGAGTTTTGCCCAGCTGTGGTCTCAGTCTGTCAAAAAACATGTTTACCCTTGTAAATAGACTGAACTACATATAACACTGTAATCACTGTAGCCCTGGAGTCTAAAGACTTAAGAGAACCTCTTAACAATTCTGGAAATGAAGAGATAAGCAGAAGTTAATAATCTTCAAGAAGTCGTGGAGAACAGGGGATGTCCCAGAGGAGTGGAGGAAGGCAAATGTCACCTGTTTACAAAAAAGGCTTGAGGGAGGATCCAGGTAATTATAGGCCTATCAATCTTACTTCAATCCCTGGGAAAGTTATGGAATGAATCCTCTTGGGGGACATCACAAGTCAAATGAAGCACGTGACTGGCTGACAGGCTGCACCCAAAGGGTGGTGGTAAATAGCTCTTTCTCAAAGTGGCAACCTGTCAGAAGTGGGGTCCCCCAGGGATCGATACTGGGCCCAATGTTATTCAACATCTTTATAAGTGATCTGTATAATGGGATCAAGCGTAGCCTGATGAAGTTTGTAGATGACACCAAATTGAGTGGGGAAGTAGACACTCCAGAAGGGAGAGCTGCTTTGCAGGGAGATCTGGATAGGCTGGAAGAGTGGGCCAACAGGAACCGTATGGAATTCAACAAGGACAACTGTAAGGTCATGCAGCTGGGAAAATATAATCCAGGAGTTCAGCACAGACTGGGATCCACCTGGCTGGAGGGCAGCTCTGTGGAAAGGGACCCGGGGGTCCTGGTAGACAGGAAGCTCAACATGAGCGAACAGTTGCATCAAAAAGGGCATCACCAGCAGAGAGAAAGAAGTCATTATCCCACTCAGCGCTTGTCAGGCCACACCTGGAGTCCTGTGTACAGTTCTGGTCCCCTCTATACAAAAAGGATGTGGACAGGCTGGAAGGGGTCCAGAGAAGGGCCACCAAGATGATCAAAGGACTGGGAAGCTGCCATATGAGGATAGGCTGGGAGAACTGGGTTTGTTCAGCCTTGAGAAAAGGAGGCTTAGAAGGGATGTCATTACAATGTACCGGTACTTAACGGGTAGCTACAAAGAAGATGTAGACTCCTTTTTTACACAGAGTCACATGGAGAGGACAAGGGGGAATGGACACAAGTTGCTCTTCAGGAGATTCTGATTGGACATGAGATGGAAATTTTTCACACTGAGGACAGTCAACCATTGGAATAATCTCCCCAGGGAAGTGGTTGACTCGGCCATGTTGGACACCTTCAAGAGTTGTCTGGACAGGGTGCTGGGCCATCTTGTCTGGACTGTGCTCTTCCTAGAAAGTTTGGAGTAGGTGATCCCTAAAGTCCCTTCCAACCTGTAATTCTGTGATTCTGTGAAGTTTAAATATTTTTTGAAAGTCTGTTTGTCAGAGAAGTAGCTGATCTATTTTTCAGTAGAGGAAGCTGCTAATGCTTTGGGCCCTTAATAGTAAAGTGCTTGAGCAGCAATGGCAAGGGTTTCATGGTACATCATCTCCAGCAGCAATGCTGCCTTAAAATGTTGCAGCTTCCTGTCAGCTCTCACTGATTCCAGCATACACCAATTCTTCCTTGGTACCTGTTTGTGGAGCTGTGCAGTAAGCTTATTCAGCAAACCCTGCCCCCATCCTTCCCTACAAAAACAGTAACAAAACAGTATAAAAATCCACCATTTTTCAATTTTTTTAAAAGCCTGTTTGTCTCCTGATTGGTTTTGAAGTGTGGTGTACAAACAATCTTGAAGTAGGATGGAAGCAGGGCAAGTAGGAGGAACACCACAAAATGAAATGGCATGCTGACTAGACAATACTGCCTGCCTACCCACAGCATAAGGATATAAATGAGGCAGAGTTTTAGGAAAAGGTGGTAACTTTTATTATACCACTTAATGTTTTAGTTAAAACCCATAGGTATGCTTTCAGGCATGCAGATGATATCCCAAAGAAAATGCAATTTTCCACTAAGCTATAACAATGAACTATGTGAGCTTGGCAAAACAGAATTTGGTGGTCAGAGAAGGGAGCTGAGAGATAGGGAATTATTTGTTTTACTACTATATCCTTGAAGAATAACTGAGAGACTGACAAAAGGTAGTATCCCACCTCAGAAGACCCCGAAAGCTGTGTGATAAAGTATATAGTAAAGGAGGAAAACTAATTGGCATGTTGATAAGAACTAAAACTAAGTGTTCTTTAGGTGAACTATTCTCATTATAATACTAAAAATCAGGCCCATGGGCCAGAAACCCCTCTATTCAAATAATCCCCTTACTCTCTGGGCATGTGTGGTAAATTCAAAGGTGAAATGAGAATGCTGCAGGGTGTGAATATTAGCTGTGACTGACACATTTAACTGTATAAATACCTTGTAGTTTCTTGGTGTGGTGTGCTAGCTTTATGGAGGTACCACCCAGCACCCATCTTTGCGCAAAAATTAATCGAATAAAATACCTCTGCTCTGTGTGTAGTTTGGCTTTGCACACTGGGCAAACGAACCTGCTTTTCAGGATAACACATAGAGAGCTCAAAGATGGCTTCCTGTCCCTGAAAGCTTACTCATTTTTCAGTAACATCAATGAATTTAATAAAAGACATTGCCTTTCCTTATGGTGCTTTACTGGTGAGTAGAGAAATACTGAGATTCTGAAAAAGGCACAGTTTACATCTTAATTGTAGAATAGATGGTTGAAATGAGTTTATTTCCTCTCCAGTAAGGTTTCTTGGATAGGAAATTGAGATTCCATGGTAGTTCAGGAGCAAGTTACTTAGCAGATATATTGGGATGATACCAATAACAGGGAGAGCTTATTATCCTTTCTGTCCCTTTGCAGGTCCAGTGGGAGGGTAGATTACGAGAAACATTTTGATCATTCAACTCCAAGGCAACAGACAAAAAAATGGATGGGTGACTGACCCCACTTGTTTCACACTGTAGACAAACTCAAGCCTGAAATACTTTTTTTTTTTATTTAAAGGAAGGATTTCAGCAAAACACTTATGCTCAAAATGAATTTCAGCTATACCATTATCACTTAGATACGATCACTTAACTGTCTGTCACAAGAGGTTTCAGAAACAACCATCTTTCACAGAAGTAAGTGTTTCTACATTCTTCTCTTATCTGCACAGGCAAAGGTTTTATTTTGCTTTGATTCACTTCTCTAAGTGGAAACTCAAGACTTCTTAGGAATTTCTTTCTACCTAGTCCCAGAAGATATGTCATTATAGAAGTAGTTAGATAGGAAGAATTAATTTGGTGTGCAAGTTAAAAATGAGTAAGAAAGGATGTATAGGTACAGGCTGAGAGATACAAAAACTGAAATATTTGACCTGCAATGTGAGAGTGATTTTGCAGAAAATGAGGCATGAAACACAGCTTAATTGCAATTAGAGTAAGTCAATTCCTTATTTTGGCCCTATATTGAAAGATGTCGAAGTGGAGCTTTTAATGAGCTGAAAAACTAAACTGAAAATGGAGACAAACAGACTGTATTACAGTTTAAACACACTGAAAAAATTAAGCATGTATTTTAAGCATGAATTTTTGGCACATAAAAATAAATATATTTGTAAGCCTGTTGCTAGATTTCCAGTTCTGAAAATGTGAACAAGTAAATTGTATGATGTTTTAGAACTCAGTTGGGAACAGAAGAAGCTGATAGACTATATGAAGATCTGGCAGACATAGAAAAAAAAATAATATAAGACTTGTCATCAAATGTAATCTGTCATAACCTAAAACTGAAAGAGCTAGTTGTAATTTACTGAAACAGTAGCACCCCTTACTGAGCACTGAGATCAAGAGTTCAAGGAGCTCTACAGACAACCACCTGGATAGCTTGACTTAGATGCAATTACAGTCTAAATGTGGAAGCTGCATAGCTGTATACCCATGGCTTGCAAGACAGAGTGCATGTCCTTCCCAGGACCTCTGCCTTGTTTAAAAAATAAACCTAGGATGATACCTACCCATGAAATTATTTTTATGGGTAGCAGTAATCTGTGGTGACCATCCGTATCAAAGTCAATAGGTCCTTTCAGCTTCTCTCATCTTTTGTACAATAAGTAAGGTTTTAGTGACAATTCTTCTGTTCTGGTCTTCCAGAATATCTTTTCATTTCCAATCTAAATTTCCTTTTATGCATATTTTAAAGCTTCCTTGCCTTTTTGGTTTTTTTACTCCTATTCGTCCTTTTGCATGCTGTAGGCACTCCATGAGCAATACTCTCGTAATATGAAAGCTACATTACGAGTCTTTCTGATGTCATGACTTGTGGACATAAAAAGGAAATTATGAAGAAAGTGTTCAGGTTTTTTTTGTGGATTTGTATTTTTTGTGGGTTTTATTCCTCCCTTTTAATAGTTTGAAATGCTTTTCCAATGTGTAACAGCTATTTTTGTAATGTCTTCCATATGTTATATAATGTGTAGTGTTTATGCTGTTAATATCAATTTCTGTGACTGCTTTCTTTGTTTCCATTGTTACAAGTGGTAGTCAAATCTCTGTACAATCTTGCCTGTAGATTGTTATAGAGGATTTATTGAAAGATAAAATATTCTCCGTTCTGTGGAATTACCTAATATACTTCAAAAGTATGAATTAGTTAGGCAGCTATCACAGATAAATCAAGAGAAATAGCAATACCGGGATTGGCTTAGGGCAGATAGGATTTCCCATGGAAATCAAGATACTCATTTTGAAAGAAGTAAAAGCAGAATTCTAATAAGTGCCTTCACCATCCATCTTCTATTTATCTCATTTGAAAAGAGGAGAATATTACATTTCCTTTATAACTGCAAAGACCACTGTCTAGGTTTTTTGATGAATACAGTGCTTTGTCAGATCTGGACAGAATATTGATATCCTAGTTTTAGTGACAGGAGTGCAGTAGGCAAAGTATTTCAGAAAGGTCATCTAGGTTTACTGTCAAAATTGAATTATGTTCTGGTATCATCGGAGGAGTGATTACTAATCATTTGGAAAGGCTGAACTTCTGAAACTTAATGGTGGAGCGAGGTTAACTCACTTTACGTTGTGAGAACTAGTGTTCATAACTGAGGAAGAAGAATTAATTGGAAGGTACAAATATCCATTTCTTCACATAGGAATTAAAAAAGTGAAAAACAACAACAACAAAAAGGAAAAATAGATAAAAAGGCAAAGTAGTGCCCTTAAAATCAGGAACATCTTTATCTATCTGCATATGTATGTGTATATAAATGTAGGTAAATGCTTTGTAAGAATGTGCAGTTTGTGCTGGTTTTGGCTGGGATAGAGTTAATTCTCTTCTCTGTAGCTGGTATAGTGCCGATGGCACACTGATGCTTTAGTTGCTGTTAAGTAGCGGCTCAGTGTCACTAAGTGGTGCCTATAGAAGTCAGGGACCTTCCTATCTTCCCATGGTCTGCTGCCTGCACGAGAAGCCGTGAGGGGCGGGGCCACAGCCAAGACAGCTGCCCCAAACTGGCCAATGGGATGTTCCATACAATATGACGTCATGACCAGTATATTAACTGGGGGAGTTGGCATGGAGCGGGGAGCGGTTGTGGCTCAGACTGTCAGCGTCAGGTCAGCGGGTGGTGAGCGGCTGCGTCACATGCTGTTTGTTTTGGTTGCCTACCCAGGTGGTGGCATCAGGAGGACACGAATGACATCCAATTTCTAGTTTCTATTTTCCAAAGCACAGCCAAAAAACCTGCTTCTTCAACTCTTTGTCTTCACCTGCTTCCTTGGGGAGAGATGAAAATAGTTTTGTGACTGAACTTTTGACTGTCTACTGTGTGATCTCACCCTATTACACAGCAGTTAACAAAAAGGAAAAAAAAAAAAGTCCTCTCTGGACTAACATTGATGTTGTGCAAATGAGCATCCTAATGCTCACCTTGCAACTGATGTAGTGGTAGTGGTATAGCGGAAAAGCACTTCCTCCCAAAACACTGTTGGTATCAAAAATATATTCTCCAGAGACTCCAAAAGCATCATAAATTATGTAGGGCACAAGAATATTTTTGTTACAGTAACCCAGGATAGTTCACCTCCCGCATCTGAGTATGCAGAGTCCTGAGCACATGTTATCTTCTTGTAAGGGTAACCTGTGACAGTTTGCTTCTTCCCATCCCATTCAAGTATGTAGAGTCCCAAGCATGATTTACCTCTTTGGGATAGTTTGCTTCCCTCTGCATCTTAACCTATTTTCCCATGGCTGCCAATGATGGCAGCCAGCTGCAGATCTCAGAATTCACACAACAGCACCTAAACTACATCAGCGAGTTCACTAATGAGCAAAACAGGACATTGAATACGTATGATATTTTAATCAGCACAAGTTTTGTCATCCAACCCTGCAGTGCTTCCCCCGAGCTTCACTCCCAAACAGGGCTCTGCTGCATCAGGTCCCCATTTGATTAGCATCGCCATCCCAGGGCTCCCACTGTGGAAATGCTATGCTTTCATTAAAGCCAAAGCTTTCACTTGCCAAGTGTTGTGCCTTGTCCCTGAAGGATCTGCACCTGCTTTTTGCTCATAACCAATGGCCACACAGTTTTGTCCTTTGCTGGTAGTTGCCATACAGCTACAGCCTCATGAACTGACAAATTTAAATCAGAAAGAAGGAATTTGTGTACTCAGAGGAATTTGCCTCTTGTAATTGTTAACTTTTTAATGAAGACATGCAATTTGTAACAAAGGCTGTGTTTGCAAATTCAGAAAGTAGAATGGAATTGTGTCCCATCCTGGGATTAGCCAACTCCTTTATCTATATATGTAATGCCAGGGGAGAAAATCTGCTTAGCAAAATTAATGAAAATAAATTTTCTGAAATATAAAGGATTTCAAAATGATAATTTCTGCTGTTTTGGAAATATGCAAAAATTTCTAAGTCAACCAGGCTAATGTTTGATTAGGTAGTTTTAACACATAAGTATCGGAGCTTGGTGTTTTCCAATTCCCTGCTTATTACATTAAATTTATTTTACTCAGAAAATTAAAGTCTACTGTAAAGCAGGTTTTGTAATGTGGTTTACTTTTTGAAGTTTGTTCTACATTAATATGTTACAGCACAATTATGCCTAACTGTTGTCCATAAATCACTTAGTAATTTCTAACTCTGAGAAATGTTTTCATATTGGTTGTTCCTATGCCATTGCTATGGATGATTCTTAATGCTGTGTATTTATAATTTTTAAATTGTTTTTAATTCTATTGTTCATGCTGTGTCATTTTTAGCATGTTTCATGTGCTTATGAATATTGTTGTTCACAGAGTTGCTGCTTGCTAGGCTATTAATTTCCTTCTATGACTGCTTAATTTCCTTCTATGACAAGGTTACCCACCTGGTTGACCAAGGGAAGCCACATGATGTGATCTTTTTGGATTTCAGTAAAGTTTTCGATAGTGTCTCTCACAGAATCCTCCTGGACAAAATGCCCAACATACAGCTGGATAAACATGTAAGCAAATGGGTGAGTAATTGGCTGATGGGTCAGGCTCAAAGGATCATAGTAAATGGGGTTACATCAGGCTGGTGACCAGTCACTAGAGGGGTTCTGCAGGGATCTATCATAAGGCCGGTACTCTTTAATCTCTTCATAAATGACTTGGATGCAGGACTTGAAGGAATACTAATTAAGTTTGCTGACGACACAAAATTGGGAGGAACTGTTGACACTCTTGAGGGGCCCTGCAGAGAGATCTAGACAGACTGGAGAGCTGGGCAATTATCAAGCGTATGAAGTTAAACAAGGGCAAGTGCTGGATTTTGCACCTGGGGCACGGCAACCCTGGATGTACATACAGACTGGGGAACTGGAGAGCAGCTCCACAGAGATGGACCCAGGGTTCTGGTCAACAGCAAGTTGAACATGAGCCAACGGTGTGCCCTGGCAGCCAAGAGGGCCAACCGTGTCCTGGGGTGCATCAAGCACTGTATTGCAGCTGGTTGAGGGAGGTGATTGTCCTGCTTTACTCTGCACTGGTGTGACCTCACCTCAAGTACTGTGTGCAGGTTTGGGTGCCACAGTACATTAAGGATATAAAGCTACCAGAGAGTGTCCAGAGGAGGGCCACAAAGTTAGTGAAGGGTTTAGAGGGGAAACCATATGAGAAGCAACTAAAGTAACTTTGTTTGTTCAGCCTAGAGAAGGGGAGACTTAATTGCAATCTACAGATTCCTCTCAAGGGGAAGAGGCGGGGCAGACACTGATCTCTTCTCTCTGGTCACCAATGACAGGACCTGAGGGAATGGCAGGAAGATGTGCCAGGGGAGGTTTACGTTGGATATTAGGAAAAGGTTCTTCACCCAGAGGGTGCTGGAGCACTGGAACAGGCTCCCCAGGGAGGCAGTCATGGTGCCAAGCCTGACGCTATTCAAGAAGCACTTGGACAATGCCCTCAGACACATAGTGTGAATTTTGGGGTTGTCCTGTGCAGGGACAGGAGTTGGACTGATGATGCTTGTGGGTCCCTTCCAACTCAGGACATTCTATGATTCTATTGTTTAGCTGATGTACTTCTTACAAATGATGCATAAGAGAGGCCAGCTAACAGAGGAACAGTTGAGAGGCAGCCAATAAATGCAGCAGTTTGCACAGCAAACTGCACAAAAGGGCGCTCAGCAACTTGCCTTAGAAAAGCACGTGTCCTCAGCAATGGTGTTGCTGCACCACAGAGCATGGTCCCCAACAACTGTTAGATAACTGTCCCTCTAGCATCTGAGCCGTTGACCCAGTCAGAGCTCTGTAGGGTGGATGCTGCCTTCCATGAGACCCTGGGGCCTCTTGATGAGGCTGGGGCAGTGGGAGAAGACTTCGCCTGCTGCAGGAGGTGTGCTTTTGTTCAGAAACAGTGTTGTCAAATAAGAAGCTGCAGGAGGAGGTCAGAGAAAGAGATTGAGCAGGTCATCTCTGAGACTCTGTAGCCTCAAGAGCCTAAACCTAAAAGTGTACTTAATGCAGCACAGGTAGAGTCTGTACTTAACTGGTTTGGGAAATAAGAGACTCTTATTATGGTGGAATTTTATGAGTTCTGGAGTCAGGAGGATGGCTTCTGCTTCATCTGAAGATTTGCTAATATGGTGTAGGTGCAATGATTTTGCAGTTCGTGAGGGCTGACAGCTTTGTCAAATGAAGCCTCCAATAGGGCTGAGCTTGAGCCCTGCAATGGCACCAGGATAAAGTAGCAACTGATGGTGGTGAAAGACTCCCTGCTGTGATCCCTTTGTGATACTTAAGAGGTTGCCCAGTCCCAACCTGAGAGGAGAAGGGAGAGTGACCAAGGTTCTAATGATCTCCTCAGACTAAGTTAAGGTGAAATGACACCAAATGATCAACTAAACATTTTATTTGGATGCAGAAGTAACTTGGAAACATGAAAAAGCCTCGGTGGTGGATGTTCTTATTAAGAATATTTGTAAAACAAGAAGAAAAGAAAGTGCGAAGAAGAGAGGGAGAAGAGAGGGAGAAAGGGAAAGATAGGGAGATTTCACCACCCTTGGATCCAGCGCCAATGATGACAATGTAACCATCCTCCAGTGGTCTCTGTTTCTTTATTGTAGTGTCTTTTATAGTCTAAGCCCCACCTTCAGGTATGCCTCCTGTGAGCTTATATGGTTCTTGTTCCAGAAGTTTTGTGATCTTCTGTGCAGGCGCCATTGTGAGGGGTGGTGGTGAGGGGTCTTTCGGGCAGCCATAAGCCCCTTCCTCAGATAAACTTTGTATGACCTCAGCAAGTTGTTATGTGAGGCCCAGCAGAACCTGGGACTGCGCATCCTCTGATGTGCCCCTCCATGCCTTGTGTCCATCCATTTCCCACCTGCAGTAAGCTACATCCAGCTTTACAACAATGTTTGAGTCATTAACTCTTTCAGTCCCTTACAGAGGTACATAAACAGAAAAGGATCTGATTTAATTTTTGTAGGAAAGAGTGACAATTGCTGGAGCCCTGAACTAAAGAAAAGGAAAGCAACGATCACAAGTGACAGAGCAACAAACAGAAATTCAAATCTTCCCTAGTGATGTTGTGCATCTGTAGGAACTGGAGCTTGAAGACCAAAGAACTCAAATCATTACATGCACCAATGCTGACCAAAAAAAAAATAAAATCAAGGCCATTGAAGATAAAGTTCTCGGAATGTTTTGCATTTCTCAGGGAAACACCCTGCACAATGAAGAACCCATCAACGCACTACAAGAATCAAACACAGGAGACATGCTTCTGGTTACTGGTCAGAAATCAGAATAAATGATTGATCTGCTGGGTTTTGGTTTCATATTTCCCTGGATGGAATTACTTCTGCAGAGGAAGTATTATTCAGCTTTTGAAAATGTGGCCTGTTAATACCACTAATTAGAATGAAATTCTTTGAAAATCGACATGAACTGTGCAGAGTGCTTCCTTACAGCGTATACTATTCCTGTTTTCAAATCTTCATATTTAAGGTTTTAAATATTATATTGCTATGGTTGTCATTAAAACCAGTATATGTCACTGGCTACAGCAGCTTATGATATGCAGCTCCTCCTTAGAACAGAGAAAAGCTGTTTCTAAAGCCTGCTCAAAAATGAAACCTTTCCACATAGCCAGCTTGAGTATACTTGAACTGCAGTTTCACATTATTTGGTTATTTTTATTGATGGCAATGGGGGGGGGGGTTTGTGTCTTTATTAGGCTCAGTAAGTTTTATTCTTGCCATAGATCTTTAGCTTTATTTTATTGGTAACAGCTGGCTGTTTGCTATAGAACTCTTATGCTGACCTCCTGATCGACTGAGGTCTGCACTATAAAGTCATTCCAACCAAGAAAGGAAACAGCTTGTGTGTAGCTTCCACAAAGCTAAAGGAGCCCTAAGGAGTTAAGCACCTTTCCCTTTCTCAGAAGATCGCTCATATTTGCAGATAGTTTTGTGTATATTTCTCCATAGAAGGCATTCCTCAACTGGTATAATCTGCCACAATTTAACTGACATTTTGAGAATTTATGTTGCCCCTCTGCAGTTAAAAAGAACATTGAAATCTCCACATCACTCAGAAAACAGTCATCAACTTATTATTTTTAAAACATTCTGAACATATTATATACTCTCCTGTCTTCTAGTCAGACTTTTTCATCAGAAAGTCAGACCCAGTTTTCATGATCTGCTGGGATAGTGCCTGTAGAATAAATACTACCTACCCTCTTTTCTTGGAATTACTTGTGTGGCTCTGAAACCACAAAATGTTCCAGATTCCTCTTGGGTTTAATTTTATATTGTTATTCAGCACTAAAAGTGCACAGTATCTAAGACAGAAATATCTCTTGGTCTTGAGCTTCCACCTGTGGTGAACAGAAGAGCTAGACAGCATTTGAAATGGAGTCAGGTCTCCTTCAGAGAGAGATAACATTTACATACCACCAGAGAGTTACTCCCAGAGGAGCTGTCCCTGGAAGTTTGAGAGGAGAAAGTTTTCTCAAGTGTCCCCAGTATTCAGTTCTTACTTGCAGAAACATTGCAAAATTACATGAAAAAATGTACTTCTGAAAGAAGTGCCATTATGGCAAGGCTGCAAGAGGCCAGAGCAATGTAACAGAAAAAGAAGTGCTGCTCATGTGAAATACTGGGCTGTACCTGCTCAAGGATCTGTCATGTACTTTGTAAATGCAAGTTTACCAGAGACAGATCCCATGTATCAGTTTTCTTTGAAGTATTTAAAATAGGTTAGTTTAATATACCTTTTAAGAAAATAGCATTTTGCATTACCCATACTTAAAGGGCCCTAAAATTGTATCTTATTAAAATGCCCTAAAAATTCCACACTTACAAACTAGAATATTTGTAGAAAAAAAAGTTTAAAAGATTTTTCAAAAAATGGGATTAGTATGGATCTTTTGAATTTACCCTGAAATGTAAACTAAACTTCTTTGTTCTATACCTCACGAGAGTGTTCATTCTATTTGTAAATATATCGTAAGACATTAATAGAAATCACTAAAGTTATAAAAAGGTTCATGCTTTACTCCAAGTGCAGATGATGTATTGAGCCTTACTTTAGGTGACAGGTAGAAATTAATTTCCAAAGCAGATATATATATATATATATGTAAATTACATTTTAAGGTCTCAAGATACTTTAAAAAATCTTCGAAAATGCTCTTGGATCTTAAGTGCATATCCCCTATTCCAAAGCAGGGCTGGAGATGCCTAGATCTGTCCCTACAGGCATTTGCTTAAGCTGTTATTACTAATCCTCACTGGTAGAAATTCTGCAGGTTCCTTACACCATCTGTTGCCATGCCTGGTTAATATTCAAAACCTTTTAATATTAGGTCATTTTTACCGTGAGTGGATGAATTTAAGCCAAGTATCAAGAAGCATTTGACTAAATCAACTTTCTCTGAGGTCACAAAAGAATTCTGTAGAAGGGACCAGGTTCTGCTGCTCCTGTTTCTTCCACTTGTTTCTCTCTGGTGGGGTAGTGATTTATCCCCATCAGAACAAAAATATGTTAACCCTGCTGCTGCCCCATATTAAACCAAGTTAATTTTCTTGTCATCTTGCCTCCCTAGTGATTTTCTTACATGACTTGGCATCTAATACACTGCTGCTTCTAGAGAAAAAGTAAGGGAGTCTCTAGTGAGAAGCTGTGAGGACCTATGAGGTCTTTAAACTATGATCTAGCATATGAAATCATGTAACAGTAATGGTTCTAGTCAGTCTAGTGAATGACTCCAGGATTCTGCTATAATTAATATTGTTAATGATCTCATCTAAAACTAATCTGTTCTTCGTTCAACTATTTAGTGAAACTGCTAAGGCTGTTGAAAAGAATTATAATCTGGAGCAGCATTTGGTAATACTGTTTACATACACCTCTGTTTCTCGAGGTATTTCTGATTAACACAAACTCCTGTCTAGCTTTATGCTGTGCATTGAAATCCTGCAGCAGGCAGAAGTTAAAGTGGAATGGAGTTCTGCCTGCAGAAGCCTGCTGGCTTGGGTAAGGTATCGTGGAACAGGCTTGTACCAAAGAAAGACAATCATTAGCAATTGCATATTCGAGGTTCACAGTGGTATTTGTAGGGAGGGGAGAAAGACAGTTTTCTAGAGTTTGGGCTTAAAAATATTGATATGTAGGACCACAGTTAATATTTTCCAGGATATGGTATCCTCTAAGGCATGCGTGATTTAAAGCTATTTGCCATTTGCTAGCCTGAGTCCAGGAAAGTATACATAGATTAGCACTTCAACATGTGAGTGGAACTTAAGAATGTGTTTATAGATGTGCTTAAATGGTATCTTCAGTTAAGAAATTAATTTAAGAATATATTTAAACACCTTTTTGTAATAGGATGTTATTTATAATGCTGTTTGTTTTATAGCACTTGTATTTTGTCTATTGACTCATACACTTCCTAAATTTTTCTTTGTCTTCTCTTGATTTTATATTTACTGATTTTTCTTCCTACTCGTGAGCAACACCTTGTTAAACTGGATATGCCATGGCTTGAAGACACCATGTAATTTATGTGCTATGACTGAGACAATGCACTCTCAATGGAATTCAAAAGGACGGGATTTGTAGACCTATCTTCATTAAATAAGGTAACAAAAGAAACTAGATGTTAGATTGGAAAGATCCGTTTGTGATTGCCAACCCATTGCTTTAAAGTAGATTTTTTTATATATTTACAGTGCCTCATTTCATTGAATCTATCTCTGAACAGTTCCAAAGCCAATGGTCAGCTCTGTCTGTAGGTTGTTTCCTAAAGGCCATTTCTCTGTGTTTCCTCTGCCTGGGTGAAAGGTTCTTGTTATTGATAGGATAGTCTGAGACTCCTCTTCTGCCTCCACAGAAGCAAAATTGAAGAGTATAGGGAGCATTTCTCTCTTCTTCCCTTCTTCTTTTCTTCCAACACTTTCCTGTTCCTTTTCCCAAACACAGTCCGTGTCAGTGTTTGTGCCCTGGTTTGATAAGGCATGCTGTAATATTCTCTCCACACACACAAAATATTCTCCAGCAGTAAGCTGGTTAGGGCTGTCAATCAGATGACAGTATAATTCATAACTTCCTTGAATCAGTGGGGCAGGTTATTCCTTCCAGTAATATTATCTGAAGCATTTATACTCAGCTTACTCTTTCAAGCACTCCTTCAAAATTCCAGGGAGAAGGATCTTTGTCATCACAAATTCTCTGAGGTTGGAAGAGATTACTTTCAATGGGTCCAACCCCCCTGCTCAGAGCAGGGTCAAACATTTATATACTGATTTTAATGCAATAAGTGGCTTCTGATTATTGTTTTATCCCTTAATCTATCTTAGCATGTTCCCAAGTGTATGTCTTCACTTTGAGAAAGTTCAAAGGGATTTTAGCTTATAAGTACAAAAAAATTGTTTCTTGTACCTGTGTCATAAATATAACCTAGATGTGCTGGATTATTGATGGATTCCAAATTCATGGCACAGATAACGGTAGCTTCATATGTAGTCTACCCTGAAGCTCAAGTTCATCCAGAAACTTGGGGACACTATGGTTAGGAACCATTTCACATGAAGCAACATGAGAAAGAAAAAACTGAAAATGTGACAAAAGCTTCCTGAGACTTCAGACTGACCATGGTTCAGAAATTAATTGTGGTGAAGTTCTTTATTGCAGAAAAGGTGTGGTTCCTCTTGAATTTTACCTGCTCCAAAACTCCAGTAATTGTCTGTAAGAGGAATCATGAATAGGAGTTCTGAAACAGTGAGGACATGGGCTCTTTACAAGCCAGCTCAAGCTGGGGGTAAGGTAGAGCCAGACTAGCTTGTAGCTTCACAGCTGTTAAGGAGGAACATGGATCTGCAGGATGGTTCCTGCCTGTACTTCCTGCACAGAGGAATAATTGGGCTTTTTGCAGATTGAAGTACCACCAGTGCCATTTACAGTCTAGTGAATGCAGTGGGAATTGTGGCTTCAGTGAAACTACTTGGAAAGACTGCTTTTTTGTAGTTCAATCCTGTGTTAAGGAACAGCTCCAGCTTCTAAAGACTGACCTCAATTTTTTGGAGTATCTATAGTGTAAAGACAAAATTATTAGAATTAATAGCTTGCAGAGAGCTCTGTCTTCTCCTTGTGGATACACTGATGCAGTTGCTTCTAGATTTCATAAATTTTCAGATTAGTACCATAGATAACTGATTTTTCTTTTCATTATTGTATTTTTATTATTTATATCAAGATGAAGAATAGGACGCATCTGATTTTGTCAAGTTTTGTACAAGAAGCAGTGGATTTGCTACTAAGGTACAGTTCTTTTCTCTCAGCTTTCTACCTTTATATACAGCTGCATCATTATTTCCTCTGGTGGCCTCTGCAGTTTCTGAGTTTGTAATAGAGAATCTTGGAGAACAATTCATAGAGAATCCCCAGCCTGGACTTGGACCTCTATACACCTATACACCTCAAGACATGTCTGCCTCACCTGCACTGGTGCTTGTCTTGAGCACAGGCTCTGACCCAATAGGAGCTTTTCAGCAAGTTGAGGAAGGGCAAGGTTATTCAGAATGGTATCAGTTAAGCTTTTTCACTGCACATGCTGTCGAGGTATTTTCAGATATCAATATCAAATATCTAAATATTTAGGTGATATTTAGGAAATTAATTCCTTTGGCTTATTTTAAAAAGAATTCCTATAGGCCCCTTTGAAGTACCAGTCTCTTCTAAACATATCTTTATTCTGTTAAAATACTTAATTCTACATTGCTTGTGCACAAATCTTAGTTGTTTAACAATTGCTGAGATTTTACTGTTGACTTAGAAGCAGCTAAGATTTCATATGCACAGTGTAAGCGTAGCCATATACTTCTACCCCAGTTAATTTACGCTGTGTACTCCTTTATGCCCAATGATGCCTTGGTTGTTAAGCCACTACAGCTAAAATGATGGGCTTACAGATTTGGTGGTGCTTAGCTCTTCAGAAAATTGAGTCACTTTCGTTTTAGGCCTAAATATGAGGCTGAGAAACCTGATTTCAACACTCAAGCCCAAAAATGTGGTCTGTATTTTTCAAAAGGGCAAATCCCAAATCATCTTCTATTTTGAAAGTGACTAAATATGAAATTGTACTTAACACTCATAAAATTTACTCTGTATTTCAGCCTGGGTCAATTTCACTGGGGCAAGGCCAGGGATGTATTGCAGAATAGATGATTAAGGGTGCAATAAAACTGGGAAACTGAGTATTTCTGCAAAGCTGCCAACTCACTCTTTCATGGATGTTAGCTTGATAAGAGCTTGTAAAAAGATTAACAGAACCAAGTATATAATTTTCATGCTGCATTACAAGATGTTTCCACAAAATTGGTGCCAAATCAGAATTGTGCTTTTGTAGATCTCACCTATTTTATGGGGTAAATAGAAAGATGATTTAGGATTTAAAAGTTGCTGCTTGCTATTTGTTATGCAAAATGTAACCTACACTCTAGTGGTAATCAGGTCATTGCCATTTTTACAGTTATTAAATGTATACCATGCTACCTAACTGTAGTTCTTTTATCAAAGAATCTGGTAGAAAACTGGGAACTGAAATACAGGAAGGCCTACATGACATACAGCAAATTTTCATTTTTACAAAACCCACTTTTCTGTGTATATTCACTTTCACTAATGTAGCAGGTACTAATTAGGCCTACTCTCACCACCTCACATTGCTTACACATCCATAGTCTTAGATTCTTTTGTTATTAATTTCCTATTTTTGTACTTTTTTTTAAATACGTATCAGTGATATCTGAAACACACATTGGTATTCAAGCTGTGGTGATATAGTTATATACAAAAGAAAGATTGCTTATGCCATGATACAATTGCACAAACAACCTATAATTACTGTCTTTGCAGTTCTCAATAATAATCTTCTGATTTTGGCAGTGATGGGTTAGCGGTTGGACTCAATGATCTTAAGGGTCTTTTCCAACCTTAACAATTCTATGATTCTATGATTGGAAGTTTAATTCTTAACTGTTGTCTCCCATATGTTTTCTGTGGCTTTTGTATTCTTTGTTATTTCTCCTGGACCTTCAACCCATTCAAAAGTGCCCAATTCCAATTGGGCTTTCAAAGTGTAATTACAATATTACTTATTCTGTCTCCCAGATCACAGGTGGAGAAATTACCATATATCACTAAAGTACTTTAATAATTTAATTAATTTTGTAATACCACATTGTTTAAAATTTGGTGAGTACACTAAACCAAAGTTATCAAGAGAGCAACCTATGCTCATTATTTGTTTTTCAGATATTTTAGCCCATGACATCTTGCAGTTCCATTTAATCTCTATGCTCTGTGAAACCTTTACTGTCTGTGCTGCCAAAACCTGCCAAAGTAATATGTTCAGTGGTGCTTTAGCTGAAAACGTGAAGGCTGAAAGTTTATATGGTTTCAAAAAGCAATTGGGCGTATTTCTAGGGAAGAATGCCCATTTACAATTGCTATATGAAATCTAAAATCAAAGAAACCACCTCTTGCTTAGAAAAACAACCCACAAATCACAGATGCCTGGAAAAATATTATGAGTAACAAATACTATATGATCTCTCTGGTTCTATGCATACTTAGTACACATGCTTACCTTTGTAACCTTTATCTTTTTAATCAGATGCTGGCTTCTCCTGGCTGGCCATTCTTTCTGCCAGGTAGCAGAGACATCTGCTGGACCAGCACCCAAAAATGGGATATTATAATAGCTAACAAAACAGTTAAATTACAATAGGATATACGCAGTCAACTTTCAGCTAATTTGTTGCATGGTTCTATCCATTTCTGCAAGACCATTTCTTTTACATTTTCTTCTGGCTCCAAACCTCTTCTTCGTAATCAAATTTCACAAATTTTTTTTATTTTGCTTGTTATATAATCTTCATGTTCATCTGGCTAAACACTAAAACCTGTTGTAGATTAATTTACTTCGTACAGAAAATATAGTCTAAATGTTGTTAGAGCCCATCTGTTAATTTCACAGCACTACACTAAAAAAGAGAAAGCAAATTTAAATATATATTCAGTGTTTTTTCTTTTAATTCAAGTAACCAATGGACCCACAACAGGACTTCATGTCTACATCAGATGACCATTCACAGAAATGACAGCTACATTTTTTGAAGAAAATATCCTTGGCAAAATGTAGATCATTTTTGGCATTTGTTTTTTTTTTTCATGCTGCTATCCAAGTATGTCTGATGGTACTGGAACACATAGGAAGAGGCAGTTATAAAAAACAGTTGTTCTGCCTGTCTTACATATTTAGGATATTTCTTTAAGGAGTGTTTCACAGTCATAATAGTGTTTTCTGCAAAGTTTATGTAGTCACTATTTAAAGGAATCAGTAATGTATTTATCTTGTTACTGCAAAATCTGTCATCAGTTGGATTAATTATGATTCAGCAGCAAGGTCCATGCAGAAGTTACTGCAACTTAAAGCTAACTTTTAGATATACCGTACAGAGGAAGGAAACACATAAGGAAAAATGTAATCTCTGAGTTTCCAAGCAGTTCAATAAATAACTAAATATTTGAAGTTTAAGCTGACAGATTGTGGGTGGACACATGGACATATATGTTTCCATAATCGGTCTATTTTCATCCTGGTTGTTGAAAGCATGTTTAAATAAGAATACCATTAATGTTCCTTTACTGATTTTGCAGTAAGTCACTATTTATACCAATTTCCACTATAGCCATCAGGAGTTTACTTGTAAAAATACCAATGTAATTCTACTAGGCTTCTAATCTGGCAGGAATTTCTGTCTTATTAATTCTCAAAATTACAAAATCGTATTTCTTCGGTGACACAGTGAAAGCTTGTCAAACTAAAATATGTGTTTTAAGACAGAAAACAGATACTAAAAAGCCCTTGTTTTCAGCTTAAATCTTTTTTTCAAAACATTTCCCATTGCTTATCTCACTGCGCACTGAAGGCTTTTGAAGCCGGAAGCAAAAATCTGTTTTCTTTCTAAATCTTTTTTAGTGTTTTCTTGAGAAAGTTGCTGCTGTCAGATTCAATAAATGCTGGTATGATCATTTGCCTTTGCTTCAACTAGCAAAAAAATTCTTCAAGACTGTTTTGAAAAAAAGAATTATATAGATATACAGAAAATTTCCAACAAGAATTATTAGAAATATGTGAGGAAAAAATACATTATTAAGACTCATGAATAATTATCTTGGAATCCAATGCAAGCAATCATCAGTCAGGTAGGGATTGGGGTGTTCCAGAGTTCAATGGCCCATTTAAGCAATTCTGCTAGTGCTGAACTGTTAGCTTCAGCTCTTTCAAGACTAAATGTAGTTGCAATTCAGAGGAATTTTTCTGCGGATTAGTGTTTTCAGCCAAAGCACATAAACAGTTAATCAGATATACCTCTTTCTGCCTTATGGGACAAGGTATGATCTATGCTTTGGTCATTATATGTTTTTAGACTTGCATGGAAACAAATCCATGGAACAACTTACTGCATCTTACATGAAGTGTAGGAGAGGAAGAAGCTTGCATCTCTTGTTTGGAGCATCTGGTGTGAGTTTAATGACCATGATACTTAACTGAGACCTTTATTGTCAAGGTGGGGAGATGCCACGGGATGCCCTCACCTTAGGTAACAGGTACAGCACGTGCACTGTGGTGCCCATGTGTGTCTACTTCTGGCATTTCTTGAAAAAATGAAGGGCCCTGCAGGCTATGTGTTACACAATGTGACCCAGAATCTACACGGCCAGCTGGCTGCTAGCTGAAGCTGTAAAGCGCTTGCTGAAGCTGTAAAACACTTGCTTTACCCCCAAAGACTTTTTTGTCTTCCAAATGTGGCTTGTCATGGCAAACTAAGGATAGTGTGAGTATTAGTTACTGGTAGGCAGGATTATTTGTCTTAACTGTGGCATAAAGTTAGAGGTCTAGTCTCCGAACTGTGCCTCTAGGATCCATTGTAAGAGGAGGGAGAGGGAGGAGAAGGGGTAAAGACAGGTACTCTGTAGGCACAACATTAGCCCGTCTGTTTCACATGTTTATCTGTTTTACATGTTTAGTCCATCTGTTTTATGTGTGTATTCCATGTGGTTTGGATATTCTTCCTATTATCCTCCTAGTCCAAGGTAACCATGCTTTCTCTCTTACTACCATCATGAAAACACGAAAAGGACTCAGTGTTGACTTCAAATATATATCATCCTTTACTCTATATTTTCTACTCTATCCCCATTCCTTTTGATAGGAACATTGCTTTTTTTTCTTACATATAGCTGGCTAAGGTGGACTTATTCTTCCATTAAATTTCTCTAGCTTTCCAAGTTCATACTTGTATGCCTTTAGCAGATTCTTTCAAAGCATTAACCAACCACAGCCTGTGAGTTTTGTCAACAGGAGCACATAATATATATAGGGTGCTGATTTTCCATGATGAAATTCTTTATCCATTTAAGATTTCAGCAATTCCACTTAGGAAATTTTAAATAATTTCTGGAGAGTCTGAGGTGGTTCCTTCCCTGAGTGATATTTGCTATATGTTTAAAAACAGACATTGCAAAGCCTTCACCCTATTCATTCCTCATTTTTCGCACCTAAAAATGTTGTTGAAATCATAATATAACTGACAACCTTTCTTTTCCTAATCTCCTAATACCTTGCATGCCCAAAGACTGTTCTGCCTTTTTATGTTCATAAGTGCTCCTGCAGACTGTTCTTTCTGCATACATCTTTCCAGTATATTCTTGTTCCTAATTTCTCTATCACCTCTCATTATTTAATATACTTTCAAAATTATCCCTCCAGACGTTATTAACCAATTCATCATTAGTTTACTGAATGTGCCATTTTTTCCTAGTACAAATAATGTTTTGTGCTTCCTTTTTCATTCACTATGTCACCTTGATGAGTGTGTAAAAGGACTTCTCCTTTGTCAGGTATAAAATCCACTGCAGACTACATTTTTAGCTACTGCAGTATTTCCTCTGACATAATTTTATACATTCTTTCATACTAAGATACAGGATTGTATTTTGAAATAAAGGTTTTCAATCTCTTCCTTAACAGTGAAGGAAATAGTCCTTTCAAACTGACAAGTGACAAGCATTTATCAACTTATAAAATACCAAATATACTACTAAATCCTCTCTGCAGTGGCATTCTTTCTAGTTAAGAAAAGTTTTCTGTAATTCATAGAGTCCTGGATCTCCCATGAATCACTATGTCAATCTCCTAGTCATGATGGCACAAAAGTGAAGTATCATTGTACTTCCCTCAATTTTTGCAGATACTAGATTAAGTATATTTTTAATTAAATATAGTTTTAATTAATTCATTTCTAGTTGTGAAAAGATCTTTTAACAATCTGACTAGTTGTGATTAATAGATTTTACTTTGCATTGTATCAAACACAGGAAACAAATTTAGACAATGGTGATAAGAGGAAGATGTGATGTAAAGGAATTTACTATAACAGACAAAAATAACTGCAAAGGTTTAGAGCAATGCATAAGGCATTTAGGGCAATGCCTATGATGAGACAGCTCTTCTATTCAAATATGTCTCCTGGATTTCTGTTGAAATATGAAAGTGCTGTCTCCAAATCTACTTTGTTCTGTTTTACACCTTTTTATCAAAAGCCCTGTGATTTATCTGTTTCCATTACACTAAAATGATTTCTTTTCATAAAGCAAATACTTTAAAAGATAGATACCCCATCATGACACTCAAAGTTCTTTCTGTCCAGTCTTACATAGTTTATATTAATTATATGTATTTTATATATAATAATTATAATTAATATAATAACCTTCCCTGTACACTAAGAAATACAAACCAAAAATGGGCATATTGTTCTGAACTTTCTTGCAAAGCTGTAGATATATGTTTTCCGAAATGAAAACAAGTGTTTTCAAACACCCCTATAAGCAAAATCCTTTTTCATTTGCAAACTGTAGACCAATATGAGTTGCAAAAGATTTGTTCATTCACCATCAGATACTAAATGCTTGTTTACAAATGACTGATTTTATTTTGACATCAACATTACGACGCCCTTGACAATCTTTTTCTATATTAGAGAGGGTACATGCATGAATATTTGATTCTTCCAATAACTTTTGTGCAGAATGAATTGTCTCCTCAGTTCAAATATTAAAATTTAGCTTTTTTGTTTCTTTGTTTCCTTTTATTCTGTCCCCTTCCCTTTTGAAATATGACTAGCCAACCGTATTACTTCAGGGTATTCCTGATTCCTAAACTAGTCTGGAGAAAAAGGATAGCTTTTGTTCCTAGGCATTACCCAAGGATTTCAAAGAGATGTTACATCCATGAGAATATCAGCTCCATTAATCTGGGGGTTTTTGTTAATTGCCAGACCCTGAAAAATTAAAAAGATACTAGAGCCAGAAAAAATTGTGTGGAAAAGCAAAACCACAAGATAACACAGAATTAATTTCTAAGAACCGGATGTGTCAGCCCTTGAAGACAAACTCAGAAAAGCATGTGCTTATTCATTCACTATAAACCTATAAAGATTTCTTGGTTTGGTTTTCATTCTGCTTCTAGTACTGCTCTTGAAAACAGATAATTTCTATCAAATTTAGGAGCTATAACATTTTTTGAACCTTCTTTATTAACTGTTATCTCTTTACCATGTCAGAGATATTTGCCCTTGGAGTCAGAGTACGTAATAATACCTTTCTTCATTTTTCTCATTGCCTCGAAAAACTTTCTGCTTTAAATTTGGCAAGCTAATTGAAAATGTTTTTGATGTCTTTGATGGATTCTGTTCGCATACACATATGTAATTAAACAGTGATGATGTAACATTGATTTTAGAAGGTTTCTATGTCTACTAAGTTTTATTTATCTCTTACTAGGAAACTAGTATTTTGGCATAGAATTTGAAACATTTTTTTATATGGTCATTACCTGATATTAAGACAGAAATAGTTCAAGAATGTTGATGATCACACTAAGGACCAGAGTTTGAGGTTGCAAGTGAAAAAAGTGAGAACAAGTGATTTTTTTTGCATGTGCATGGGTTTGTTTACACAGGAAATTGGACACTTGGGCAAGTAGATGGTCAAAATTAGTTGTTCATCCACCTAGGTGGCATGAGGCAAAGAAAGGATATACAGTACACATATGCAGCTGCAGCAATGACCATAGTCAAATCAAGTATGGAATTTCTTATGTATCATGTTGAAAATTCAATATTTACATTATTTTTATTGCTTGACATAGATATTTTTTAGTACTGGTTTATACTTTAACAACTGAAAGGAACTGTTTATGATATGAAAGCACTTCCACTTCTATGTACATGACAAAAAAAATCAATCTCTCCTAGATTCTAAAACCTGGAGATTAGGAAATATAAAATATTATTTCTTTGTGTATTTTAATGGTCAGTAGAAATATGTCAATACTGTAGCTGAAATTACCTCTGGAGGGAAGGGTACTGATAGCTAGGATCAGAGATGTCTTCATACAGTCTTGAAGAGATTTTTTTGCTGACACATTGAAAGATGACTACAAATATACAGAATCAGATAAATATATTTCAAAGAAAGGATGAAAATTCTTCAGGTGACTGAAAATCTGAGTAGAATAATTAATTCAGTCTTGGGCATTATATTTGTGTTCCGTGACTGTGAATGGTTGTGTATGGTCATGTATGTTCATGTCTTTTTTATGTGATATACAGAAACGAATGTTTTCAACTCGGATCAAGCTCACTCCATGCATCTATACAATATTCTAAAATTCAGTTCAAGTCTTTATAGATATTTATGGAGAAAACTTATTTTCTATGGTGAATTATATTGGTGGTGTCCCTTCATTCCCACAGGCAAAACTTTCTGATCAGTAGGCAGAGTTGCAATCAGGCACTCTTGACTCAATCTTGGTGTTATTTAGTAATCTTCTGTCACGACTCTTGCTTGTAGATTCTTTGAGCATTACTTTATAAAGTATTATCTCCATATAGCTAAACTGACCTAACTGTTTTACTTAATTCTTTCTTCATGTCGGGGGCTAAAAAGGAGTAAATAAGCCCCCTCCATTTCAGTGACAGCAGGTGCTTAATTTGGCTCAGTTGCACTGTAGGATTTAATTTTTAGTGTTAAAACTTGAAACAGATCCTGGGATTTCTAATTCTTTTATGGTACCTGTATATTGTGTGTAGAATGGTTGGTATGTGTCAGACAGGAAAACTTCATATTGTCCTCCTTAGTCAAGGCAGAGTATTCCAGACTGACAGCTGGGGTGGGAAATGGGACAAACCCCTCCATTCAAGGCTGCATTATGAGGCTACCTGTTCTAGAAAACTCAAAAGGGTATGAAGCAGGTATGATACTTCACTGATGGTTTAACAGAGCAACATTCCAGATCAGAGTGAACCTGATAGGAAAATCAGGAAAAAATAAAACAGATCTTCAGGCTGTATGGATACTACAGAGATTATTGTATATTACACATCCTTTCCAATCCTTAGAGATCCTGTTGGATTTAGCACAACTGTAAAGATTACATATTCTTACAAGGTTCCAGAATTCCCTGGATCCTGTGACAAGTGCATCAAACATTCATTCAATGCATCCATTCTTTGACTTTGTCACCTTCAGAGGGAGATGATACATCTAGAGCATCAGAGCCCCACAAAACACTGATTTCGTGTATAAAACCACACGCAGTAGGTGACTGAGGTAGACCACACCACCTGGAGTCACTGCACATTGTTGATTTTCTGTACGTGAAACACATGCCTAGAACATAAGAGTGGGGCTTGTGGGTCATGAAGGCAATGGCTTATTTTGGAGCAGCTGTACTGCTTCCTGCTAGCAACTATCTGCCCATCCCATTACAATGCCTGGTAAAAGGAAGGCCTGCTACAGGGGTGGCCCAGGTACTTGTGTGGCTGTTGCTGATCCACTGCAGGTTACTGTCTGATGAGCTAGTATGGGTTGTTTTGTTCTTTGATATGACAGGCTGTGATTATAACACCTCCAGTTGTTCCAGCACAACAGATAGGGCATCAGGCTGTGTTAGATGGTAGTGCAAAAGGGGGAAAATGAGCAATGAGAGATGGCTGAGGAGGGAACTGCATTATCTGGTGTGGCTGCTGAAAATCGCATCTTCTGCGCTGATGAAGTTATCCAGGACATCTGGGGTGGAGCAGATTCAGATCTACATCTCCCAGTGCTTGGACAGGTGCTCTGTACTTCCCTACCCATGCTTAAGAATAATTCAGCTGGTCTGGAAGGCAAGGCAGACAAATGGTCAATATATATAAGTTGATTCTTGTCAGGCTCAGCAGTCAGGATTTGGAAATGTGTATTGTTCTTTTTATTTTCTATATGGGTTTTTTTTGTGTGTAAATGGTATCACAAGCCACATTTTGCATCGAGCTATTATTTTTACATTGTTTCCTCAAGCAACAATTTGGTTTTCTGTTCCAAAGTGTAAAAAGGTGGAGTAAATACTCTGCCTCAAAATCTTTTTCCTGAAATGCTAATGCATGTTAATATATTACACCTGAATGTGAAACTTTAAAAAAAATTTTTAAAAAATACTGTTTCTGTTAATTTCAGGATGTCAAAAGTTGATATGGATCTGTCACAACCTATGAAAATGTTGCCATCCATGTACAGTTGGAAATGTCTTCCTACAGATGTTTTCTTATGGTGACTTACATATATCTTCAGATACTTAAGAGATAATCCTTGGTTTATATTGATAATATGTTATATGTATAGCCTGATACTTCATTTTTACCTATTTAAGTCAGAAGATGTCCTGGTTTTGGCTGGGATAGGGTTACTTTTCTTCACTGTAGCTGGCACAGTGTGTTTTGGATTTGGTATGAGAATAGTGCTGATGGCACGTTGATGTTTTAGTTGTTGTTAAGTAGGTGCTAAGTGTCGCTAGGTAGTGCCTGTACTAGTCAAGGACTTTTCCAGCTTCCAATGGCTGCTAGGGGCACAAGTAGCTGGGAGGGGAGGAGGCACAGCTGGGGCAGCTGATCCAAACTGACCAACAGGATATTCCATACCATACGATGTCATGCTTAGTATATAAAGCTGGGGGAAGAAGAAGGAAAGGGGTGGCCTGTTCTGAGTGATGGTGTTTGTCTTCCCAAGTAACCTTTATGCATGATGGAGCCCTGCTTTCCTGGAGATGGCTGAACACCTGCCTGCCCATGGGAAGCTGTGAATGAATTCCTTGTTTTGCTTTTCTTGTGCATGTGGCTTCTGCTTTTCCTTTTCATTATATTATTATTGTTATTACTGTTTTGCTTTACCTGTTCAACTGTCCTTATCTCAACCCTTGAGTTTTCTCACCTTTACCCTTCTGATTCTCTCCCCATCCCAACCCGGGGGGGAGTGAGCGAGGGGCTGTGCAGTGCTTAGTTGCTGCCTGGGGTTAAACCATGAAACAAGAAAATATTTTAAAGTGTATGTCATACATATATATGTTTTTCTGCGTCAGGTGTGTATTTTGCTCATGTGGATGGCACTTTCCAAGATTTTGAAGAATACATTGAAACCTTCCTCTGACTGTTGATCCAGAAACCTTCAAATTGCATAGGAATACCAATTTAGTGTTTCAGGTTTGTATGTTTTCATAAATATATCTCTAAATTAATTATACTTCATAGTTCAAAGGGCAAATTTAATTTAACAATCAGTTTGCTAAGCAGAAATAATAAGGAGGAATGTCCGTATTACTCATTAGATCTGTTTTCTTTCACATAGGGATGTACAACAGGATTCTTGGATGTTGTCTTCAGTCTATTTCCAACTCATGTTTTAATTAATTGCTTATTATTTATGCACTGTATGTTACATACTAACACACGTTATTCATAGTTTTGAACAAATCAATCACATTTCATGGGCTAGTGGGTTTATACTTTCTGATTTCACAAGCAAATACTTTAAAGGAATACTAAGAAGCTGTTCAGATCCAAGTTCTCAGTATTGTATTTGTTAAATCTTATTCTTTTTTCCTAGGGGGACCCCAGTAATTCTCTAAAATCTGCTTAAGCAGGACATTTATAGCAGCTGAACCAAAATAATATTATATGCTTAAAACACTCAGGGTAAGGAAGTTTGAGACTTTTATTACAAACTAATGGGCACATAAACAAGAAGGAAAAAATTGTTAGTTTATGCATAGGGCTTTCGGGTAAAATTGCAGTGATTTTGTACAATTCTTGATTGTGCCACAAATCACTAGGTAAGTAATTTGATCTCTTTTTATCTTTGCTTTCACTCATCAGAATAGATGATGAGATATACCTGCTTCCTTCCCCTGTTCTACCTAATTTAAAAGCTCTTCAGATTGTAGACAGCCAAGCGCATAAGAAACTAATTTTGATTGTTCTATCCGAGTTCTTCTTTGTCTTTAATAATGACAACCAACAAGTTTAGGAATACATGTATGGTAATACTCCCTATATCATTCTGAATAACCTGTTCCGTAAATCATAATTTCTCCATTCATCTGCCAGTTTCTACAAAACTTCTAATTCTTTTAATTTCCATTCTAAATCTGTCAGGTGACAATATATATCAGTCCCTTTGTGAAGATGGCATCAACTTCAACTTTTAGAAGCAGTTTTCGAACCGAATTAATTTACTTGCGCCATAGCTCTCTATTCGGGGGGAAAAAAGCTCCCATTTGTATATATTATAGTATAATATTAATTATAAAAACTAGTCTTCTATAGCAATAAACTGAAGTACTGGGAAAATAAAGGAGATGCCTACTGCTAGAAAATAGGGAAGATAAAGAACACAATTTTTAATAAACCTTGTTCCTCTGGGCATGAAACAAGGATTTAATAACATCTAGTACTAAGATAATTAAGTAAAAGCATTAAAATTTAACTCATATCCTCATGTTTAAAGTCTCAGTCAGGAATATACATAAGGAGTTTAATGGCAAAATTGGAAACATACTGAGAGGAATAAGCCTCTTTATGCAGGAAACAGTCTCTGTAGAAAAATTGTCTTTAGAATGATCAGCATAAAGTATTAATAAATACCTTAATCTAATTTTAAGCACCTATCTTGAATTTAAATAGTATTCATAGTCTATAATTCAATTGAATGGATGCTGTGCAGAATTAAAAAATATATTGTATATTAATTCCTGGGAAGCAAATTTAGGAAATATATTTTTCCTGTTAAGTTATTCTTTTACTAAATAGCTGAGAGCAAGTAGAAAATTGGTGCAGAATAGCAGAACTAAATTTTGTAAATAAAATCATAATCCTAAATATTCTGTGGAGGATTTCCTATGAACAAAGGAAAAAGAAGGAAAGACAAGATGAATCTTCTGGTGGGAAGTGCTCTGAAGGATTCCTATTTTCTATTTCTCCCCCTCTATGCAGTGTAAGGAGATAAAGACTGTAATTATAGTAGTCCTTGAGTTGCAGCCATGAACAACAGCACAAGGATCAGGGAAAAGCTGTGGCAAAATCGTTTTCATCACTTATTAACACCATCTTGTCTGAACTTCCTGGTATGACAGTGTCACTTCCATCCTTCTTAGTGCTGCTGTTCTATATTGTAAATGTTGTTGGTTAAAGAGTGAAAATTGGTGTACTTGTGATTCTGTGATTTGTGGTGATGCCAGTCTTGTCTGATGAAATGCTAAATATAACATATAAAAAGCCCAAGCTTCTAATACTCATGAAAATTTCCTGTACTTTGAATGCTAAAAAGGGAAAAAACCCTGATCATAATTCATGGTTAACCCATGGAAGTTCTCACATAAAGCATTATTGAGCAACAAATTCTCATTTGTGTTTTTGAACATCTTCACAAAGGTGTTTTGACTAGTAAGTATAAAACATGTAGGATTAATCAAACAGATTTTTTTTTTTTTAAGAAAAATGTTCTTTTGCTAAGTATAAGAAACTGCTACACAGCATAAACATTTGGGTGTAGCAATTCGAATGCTTCAAGAAGAGAGACCTCTAAGTAATCAGTTTTAAGAATGATGATTAAAAGTGTACTACTGGGATAATTATAGTGTTGACCGTCTCTTTCAAAGTGCCTCATGCTGGCCAGTGCTGTAAACAGCATACCTGGCTAGATGGAACCAGCAAAATAAGTGGGTAATATAAACCAGTGCATTGGTTCCTGCTGACCTGCTGCTCTTGCAAGCACAATCAGGAATAAGTAATCAGCAACAGAACACAACTTAGAAAAGCATCAGGAGCCAATTTCAATGCATGGTAAATTCAGTTTGTTAAGCACCTACTTTTGGGATTTCCTCAGTTTCCTGAATCAGAAAAGTCCCTTTTCTAAGAATCATTTTCTCAAATGCAAGGAGAAGGGCATGAAAAATGTGATAAATTTAGGTTCAACCCCTGTCCTAGCTGAGGTCTTCCCATCTCATCTCTTTTTCAGAAGCTAATCTTTGATGGGCCCACCAATTGTATGGGAAGAGAGTCCTGGAGCCAGAGTAAGCACTGGACATTTTATGGTATGATAGTAAAAGTCTCGGTGCTGGATTCAGGAACAATTCCCACTGAATTCAGTGAGACTGGATGCTGGCAAATGCTCAGCCTTTTCAATACATCTGTGTAAATTGAAGCAGGAAAAAAATTTTACTAGTGTAGTTCTGGCTGCCGGGCGAGCATATAACAGCTGTGAGATTTCTGCATTTTAGGTGATATGAGTGTTAAAATTTTATTTTAGAAAATAAATTAAAATAAGAGCTATGGGAATGTCTAATAGAAGCTGTTTTGCTGTTTATATATTATGCTATTTGCATAATATACAGAAGATCATATTTTCTGTAGTGGAACAAAAGATGTATACTGTTGCTATGATACCTCATCATGAAAATTTATTTGAGCAATAGAGATGATATTTTCTAACCACCTAAGAGTTCTAAATCCATTTAGAAATACTGCCTTCTTTTCCCAGGGAGACACTGCAGTCAATATTGCACAGCCAATACACAAGCAAGTCGGATAGAGCCACTCTCATGCCACGTTCTTCTCATGAACACCTGCCCCTGGTTGCCTATAGGAATATTACTGGCTTCGCTATAATTGTAAAGGTATTTTTCTGGTTTGTAATACATTTAAAAGAGTGTAGTCTTAACAGTTCAGTGTTTTCTGATTACAAGATGATGAAAAGCATTGATTTTAGAATACTTTTAGGAAACCTCCAGGTTTATCTTCTATTTTGGGAAGAATTTTTTTAAAGCCAGTTCTCTGGTCACTGTCTAACATGTAAAGTGTTAAATGCAATTCAAAAGTGTGGCCACTTTTGATCCACTGTGGAAATAAATTGGTATGATTTTATGACCTGCTGTTTAGTTGGCTGACACAGCATGAGACATCTGGGTTTTGTCTTATTGTACATGATAAGGTTAGTGATCGATAACCTTCAGGAGATATAGTTCCTCCCTACAGCAACACAGCTTTTGACAAGCACATCAGAAACAAGTCTGTGCTGCATGCAGGGATTCAGTGCACAGATACTGGGCACACATTCAGAGGCAGAGTGAAGATGAGGTAGATAGCTTTTTATTCCATCAGCTGATCTCCTTGTGTGATGGAAAGAAGGTTCCTGTGAAGTACTAGCCACTGTGCTTGGGCAGGAGGTGGGTAGATTCAACAATCTGCATGAACTGTTAAAAGTACGGCACTAAAGTAGCTCATTTTGCACTGGGTGGCAGCTGGTGTAGGTGTCATACTCTGGAAATAAGTCTGTAAATTCTGGCTTTGAACTGCAAATAATGATTGTTAGATTTGATTATTCCCAGCTGCCAGAGTTAGTCATGTCTATCACAGAGTTAGTAATTTTCATTAAATACTTATTTTAGAAATTTTTACTACACTGGTGAAAATCTGAATTGTGCTCAAGTTTGTGGACTCTGAATACTTAGAATATCTCTTATTTTTACTATGGCTCTGAAATATAAGAAAAGAAAAATGGAAAGTGGAAGATACTTTTGTATTACTCTGTTATTATACAGCTTTCTGCTGCTTGTAGTTATTTGAGGTCATTGTCTTAGCGACTTCAATATCTAACAGACACCAATAGCTCTTTCATCCAGTCGCCATAAGCAAGTAGAGCAAGATTTCAATCTACTGCTTACATATTGTCAGGGACTAGAAACTTGTCTCAACATTGTTGGCAGGCAAGTTTCACTACTAAAGCCTGATCTCTACGGCAGCTGAGCAGAACAGTTTAATTACCAAGGCCGACCCAGCAGGAATGTACGCCCTGTTATCTCGGAGTACTCATCCTCCACGCATACACACAGGCCCAGGGTCGACTGGTAACATATGGGGGGGGGCTCGGACCCTCTAGAACTTTCAGGCACCTTCTAGCTACAATACTGGGCATTCACCCCACCACCGAGGGGGAGGTAGGGGCATGCAGAACAGTTACTGACTATGCAAGAGAGCAACCTTATAAAAGGGGAAACCAGCGAAGATGATGGAGGAGTGATCTGGAACATGCCTCACCTCCACTGGCTTCAAAGATATATTAGATGCCTGGACTCCCACTGCCTGGACTGGACGGACTGCCACAGGTCCGTGGTGACAGCTATCGCAACAGTCCCGCTCTCTCCCTCTCTCCCTCTTGTTCCCTTTTTCACTTTTTTTTTTTCCTCTCTTTCTTTGCTTTTCTTTCACGTATCTATTTCTGGCCAAATAAAGTGACTTGGCACTTGATTCTGTTTTGAGTCTTAGTTCTGTTTCTGAGAATGTAAAAGGAACCTAGTCACGACAACACATTGGAGTTAATCGGAAGTTAAGCCCAGCCGCCCCCAACCTCCCAGAATTATCGGAGGTCAATTGGAAAGCAAGGGGGTTTAACCTCTGCCAAACTGTTCAACCCAACAGTGGATTGTGACACACATTACACCTGTGCTCTGCAACAGCTCATTGAATGTTCCAAGTTAATTTTACTAATGTGACCTTACATGGGATCCATAAGTTGTTGTTGGGAATGCAAGATGAGTGTTTCTGTACAAAACTGTAAATTAGATCTAGCACATTTTTTGGAAGCTCAAGTACTTGAACCATTAGTTTAGGTCTGTGGAAAGCAAAGGTTCTGAAGATGATTCAAAACAAAGAAAATCTGTGTTTGTATACTGAGGTGTGAATGTAGACACCGGACTGGAAATTCCCTGTTTGAAATCACCCTTCTGATGCCCTTGAGAAGGTAAAACAAGGACCTACTTTTCAATCAAGATACCTTTGTACTTTGGTAGTTAGTCCTCCTTGATCTCAAAGCTATTATAGCAATGCTGTTTGTAAGCAACAAAACCAGCAGAAATTCTTTACATCCATGCTATTGGTAACAATCAAAGAGAAGAGGTGCCATTAATGTTTCTTAGAATAGAAAAGCACAAGAATAAACTGGCCTGTTTTGTGAGCTTAAGTGTTCCTCAGTGTGCAGATCACTCACTCCTTTTTTTGTTCCTTCAGTCAGTAAAAAAAAAAGTAACTAGACACTTGTACTGTTTTTACTGAAATAAGGTCTAATTCTGCCTGAGTATAGACAGCATAGTCTTCCATGTCTGTCTGTCTTCACCAGAAGTACAGGATCAGCCAAAACCACAGCACCTGTTGTGGCAGGTGCACCCACCCTTATAGAGACTAGGGCCTTCAACTGTTGGAGCAGAGCAGCCGCTGCTTTTCCCACCTTACTTTTGCGCCCTGGCTGCCTTGCCCTGACTGCTGTCACAGACAAAGCCCTTGGCCAGTAGGAAATGGGCTTGACCATATATAACCTCAGGTCAGATTTGACAAGGGTATAATCAGAGTCCTGCCGAATGCAGTCAGGGACTCTCCCTTTAGGTCAGGACGCCGCCTAAGGTAACTGCTCGAGGTGGAGATCCCTCATCCTCTTACGTGAATGATTGCACATTTTGGATCCTCATTCTAAAAACCTTAAGGATTCTTAAGTTGGCTGTGCAGCGATAGTTCCCACCTAGCATCCTGAACCTGTGATTAGTTAATGTTCGTTGGAGCGTTGAATTGACCTTACTTGAAATAAATTTCATTGAAGTATAATATCTGATTTGTTTATGTTGATAACCTTCTGTGACACCGGTACATGCTTCTCAGCTGCAGTACTCCAGTAATGTCTATCACAGTATAGAAAGCGCTTTTTTTGTTGCATTTTTTTGTTTGTTTATTTGTTTTGTCAGTCAGTCTGCAACAGGCAGTGCTGGATCCATCCATCAGGACGGGTCCATCCCCATTAGAACTTCACCACAGGTCACCATGGTAGAGCCTTTCTCAGTTGCTTTCTCCATGCTAAGTACAAACGGAGCAGTGCCCAATCCAGCAACAAATCCTACACTGCAGTCAGAGAACAGGTGTCTACTTCTGTGCATGTTGTGGGGAGAATAATTCCCTGCCCAGATAAAAAGAAAAAAGAAAGAAATTACAGCCACCACTAGTATTCATTAGCCTTACTCCTGAGACTGTTTCATAAAATCGGAGAAGGCCTAGGAAGGATAGCTGAATGGGAAAACAGATTTCACCACAGCTCATCATTTTTAGAGATGTGTAATTTCTTAATGGATTTTGCTGTCAGGAAACTTTCACCTTTACTCCTTAGAAAGTTTACAGGTACTCAGTGATACCGGTCTTGGGCTTAGTTATGAATAGGCTGATATGTCAGCCAAGGGACGTTGCCACTGCCCTGATGGGTGCAGTGTTTTGCGAGTACAGCAAACCACTGCTAAATACTCAGTAGATGTGCACTGTTCACAAGTTGTTCACTGTACAACAGATTAGTACTCCCATGTCAGGCACCTGCCATAATCTTAGCTCTGAGCTCAGGATAATACAGAACTTGGAGTGAGATTTCCTCCTGGTGCAGAGGAGAACATTAGGACACACCAGGGAGTTGTTACTGTAAGGTAGTTAATATGTTGCACTTCTGGGAAGATGCCATAACTTATTTGCCCTCTGCCCTTTAAAAGTGGTGAATAGTATGGCAAGATGCTGCCCATGATGAACACTGAACCTTGAACAGCTGGTTCTGCCACTGGCCAAATCCCCATTTCACTTGTCACATTTGTCTGTTTGGGAATTCCATCAGACAGACTTCAGTTGTGCCATCTGGAAAAATATATCTCAACTGAGAGGAACTACACAGTCTGTCTGCGTAGTCTGTTATCTTGCCAAGGCTCTACTAATATGTGGTAGAAAACATATGGCCACTGAGCTACAAAAAGCTAGAACTATTTTGTGATGGTTGTTCAATGAGATAAAAGCCAGGCTCTTTTGGTATGTCTGTGGAAAGGAAGCTTATGTCCAAAACAATGACAAAAACCACTATACAGTATTTTTACACCAAAACCTATCTAAAATGACAAGGTTGTTGCTGTCTAATCATCCACAGTGCCTACCACTTCTGTCTTTTAACAGCGATGGAAGAAAAGCATGGGCAGATGTACAGTTGATTTTTTATCTCATCCAGTTTTGGAAGATCAGTAGTCTGTCTTTATTTGTAGATGAGCTACAGGCCCTGACATGCATCTCCAGGAACTGTGCAAAAGACATTTCTCTTTACAAATATGTCTCACTCTCACTACTGAATTCTGCCAAGTTCACAGGAATCTTCAGTGTTTTGCAGGTGCTTGTCATCAACCCTTAGATTTCCAAAAGCCCAGATTTTCACTTGGCAATCTTAGTTGTCTGTGGTGTAAATCTGGCTGCTTCTTGCTATTGACATCCTCCCAGAAATACCCAAATACCAAAAGTTGAGACTGCTTTTTGTATAAAAAGCATATTATTCTTAACCTGTAGAGGCAACTAACGAAAACATAGCTATGAAAAGGTGGTAAGTGGTCCACTTCTGATTCTGTGACACCACTTTAAATTTTATTTTTAGAGCTCTTTGGAAACTCTCAAAAAAGCCATTGCTGGTTTTGTGGTTATGTCAGAAGAGATGGAGTATATCTACAGTAGTTTTCTAAAAAGTCAGGTTCCTGCCCTGTGTGCCAGTGCAGCATATCCTCTGAAGCCCTTAGGAAGCTGACCTTGATTTCTCTCAGCTTTAACTATGTGAGCTGCTCATATATATGAAGGAAGAGGCTGGCCCAAATTTGCATAGCACATAGCACACCCACTGAGAAGTCTGCTATTTGTTATTACCATTACATCAGTTGAGTCTGTTTCTGGACCCTTGGTTTCAATCTGCTGCTATTCTTTAAGGCAAAGACTTCTGGACAGTGGAAAGAGTGTACTGAGGCACAGCCCTGGTGGCACACGTGGTGGTCAGTATCTTCACAGCTTGAGCCTTCCAGGTCATTGCACTACACCAGTCTCTGAGATCAGGTCATTCCCTTCATCTGTCTGATCTGTCTGGGACTACTGTTTCCTCTTCCTCTTTGAACAGCATGTGCTTAACGGCACTTTCCCAGGCTTGTGGTCTAGGTTTGTGGCAGCAGCATCCCACTTTACACTGATGTCACTTAATAATTAGAGAGACCTAAGTCTCTAGCTGTCCTCCTCATTACCACAAACACTACTTGCCATTCAAACATCCCCTGCTGAGAACCTGAAACTGTGGCAGTCTTTTCCGCTGATGCTACATCTGTTTGTGCTAGAATATGCTGGGTCACTTAATCCCAGAGCAAATTCGTTTTAAATTCAGGAGCAGCAGGAGTTTAGCATAAAGATTTGCTAAACTGGTAGTATGCACTGGACATATCTTCAAAGAATACCCAAGGGACTTTGACAAACAAGGCATTTCAAACATTGGGTTTGGAGCTGGGCAAGTGCTTGAGATGTTACACAGTCCTAAAACCTCAACTTCTCCTGTTCTGGATCTTATCCACCCTACCACTAATGTAGAAACTTTCCTTTTGTCACTTCCACTTTCTTTTGCTTATGTGTGCCTGTGTTTCAGGCGCACTTCTGCAATGATAGTTCAGCATTTAATTGCATGTAATTATAAAACTGGAAGCTTTCAGAACAAACATTTTTTATATTCTCAATACTTCTCAACACATACCATGTAGCCTGCTAATTCATTAAAGACCACTAGTTGCAAAGCTATAGAAACAAATTTCAATTTAGGAAGGCATGGTCAGATCATAGACATTATTGGTCCTCTTAGAAGTTGGGCACTGGCCTACAAGGGTCAGTCATCCACCCCACTATGGATGTTTTAAAAGTGCTTTATATGGGCTGAATTTAGCCACAAACTTCTAAGTTTAACAAGTACAGTTTAAGTACAGAGTGTTAAACTTCACAACAAACATTAACTAAAATACTCAGGTTTTATAACCTTGGATCAAAAAAAGTTCACCCAAGATCTTTCTGGTTCTCTGGTTTTTCTTTTCTACAAGGATTTTTGACAGATAAAAAGAAAAAAAAAATAAACAAGAAAAAAAAACACACCCACACCCTATATAGAAATACATTTGTTTGCCACAGAGTTCTAGGTGATAGGTGCTAGTTGTCTGTATTATTCTCCTGACATGATGCCTTCTTTTAATTGCCCCTAACTAAGAGGGAAAAGGGAGCCAGCAGCTGCCATTTTGGATAGACCTCATGGCCTGACAGACTCTCCGGAGATGTAACAGCCGTTCTGCACCACTCTTCTATTGATTCTAAAACGATGATGAAGAAAAGGTTACAGGAGATGCCTTGCCCAGGCAAATGAATTCACTGTTGCCAGTGATCTGTTCTGAACTGCAGATGAACCAGGAAGCTGGTCCACAGTTGTACCATTCAGCACTCCATAACTGGGGCCAGGGCAGGTACACTGTCAATGACAGGTAAACTTCTCTTTGAAATTCTGTTTTTCTGTTCAAAAACTTCACTTGTTTGAGCTGTTAAATGAAGATCTTGAATGCACAAAAGACCAAATCTAAACCTTTGCTAGGATGTTGAATGAAAACCACTTCCACAGGGAAGGATGCAGACAGGTTTCTTTCAAGATCTGCAATTATTTATTCTAAGCAAATAATCCAGGAATAAAATTTGGTGAATGGACTGGGGCTATATGCTTTTCCTGTAATGGAGGGTTTAATGAAACTCAAATGTGTAAAATCAAGGAAAAGCACGATTAAGATATATTAAACCTCATCAGTGCTGCTTTAGAGTTGGTCGTAGTTAACAAGAATTATTTGTACGTATAGTAATTGCATTCACTGGCAGTATAGCTACATTAAATAGTGAAGAAATTAATCCCAATATCTTAACAGAACTGATGGGATATGAAGTGATCTGTGAGGGCATGAATATTTTCAAGAACGTGATAAAAGGCAAAAGTATATGTGAGATGTCCCTCCTCTCCACTCGGACATCTCTTGTGTGAGCTATACTGGGAGCTGCACGTAGGTCTTGCAGTGACAAGGTGAGACATAAGTGAAATTCAGAATTTACTGCATTATGGTAGACTGAAGTGCATTTGTATGTATGAACGTGTAGAAATATGGTATACTTTTAGTTCAGTATTCAGTTTTGGACATTAGGACTGGTAGAACTCAAAAGGATGGGAGTGGTGTTGAAATTGTTTTCAGGACTTGCTGCATGGGGGCAGAGTTAAGGTGGCATCAGTGTGTGCTGTAACTCTGTACTTCATAGATTTCAGAAATCTGTACCTGAAATAACCTCAACCCTATTTTTTTTTCAGTATTTTCACAAACCTTTACAAGATAACCTTTTTGGGACTTTTTTTTTTTTCTTTTTGCTTTTCATGCTTTTTTAGTTAAAAAGGTCTTTTCAAAGTTCTATTGAGATGAAATTTCTGAGGAAAAAGAATTTATTTGTTCACTTTTAAAAATATAAAATTCTTGTAAAAATACCTGAATCTACAGTTGTAACCTTGAGGGATGCAAACACTTAAAGGATATTGGGATTCCTAAGTATACCTTCCCCTTATTAACATATGATAGAACATATGTTCTACCATTGAATGTAAATAATGGTTGTGCATTGAAAATTTTGGAATGCAATGTCATGTGTCTAAATGCCAAGAATGTCACAAATATGACCTTAAATTTTATTTTAATTAGAACTCAGTGGATATCTCATTGTGCTGTGTTGTGTGTACATTCACTTTTTGGATGTTGTATAACCATGTAAATTATTTCAACAAAAAATAATTTTCTATGTAAGGAAATAGATACTCCTAAACCCACACTCTTGTATTCCTTTCCTTGGTCTGAAATTTAGACCACTTTCTCTGATAAACAGATTTAAAAACCTGAGAAGATATAATGCTGGTATGAGATAAGCATGTGTCATGGTTTTAGCTGGGATAGAGTTAATTTTCTTCACTGCAGCTGACCCCAGCTGACCAAAGTGATATTCCTTACCATATGACATCATGCTCACTGTATAACCTGGGGAAGAAGAAGGAAGTGGAGGACGTTCGGAGTGATGGCATTTGTCTTCCCAGGTAACCATTACGTGTGATGCAGCCCTGCTGCCCTGGAGATGGCTGAACACCTGCCTGCCCATGGGAAGGAGATAATGAATTCCTTGTTTTCCTTTGCTTGCGTGTGTGGCTTTTGCTTTACCTGTTAAACTGTCTTTATCTCAACGCACAAGTTTTCTCACTTTTATTCTTCCAATTGTCTCCCCAGTCCCAATGGGAAGTGGGGGTAGTAAGTGAGCAGCTGTGTGGGGCTTAGTTGCTAAGTGGGGCTAAACCACAACAGCATGCACCCTGAAAATGCTCATCTTTTAGAGTTCTCTTTCCTGCAATAATAGCTTTTTTTAGAGTTTACCATCAGAAAGACTGCATGTTTTTTCCTAGTATTCTGTCCTTTTTCTACATTCTAATTGTATTTGAATTTATTTTTGTTCAAACATTTGTCTTGCCAATTTTTTTTCCATTAGTCAGACAAGTCCATCCAGACTGTGTAAAAACTGTGCTTTACTTGGGGAGATCTTCACCAGTTTCTTACATTAAATGAAAATCCAAAGGCAGAAGGTGCTGATAGCCTGCGTAACAACTCAGAGGTTTTTGTTCACAAAAGCAATTGGCTATGTGTTGTAGCACTAGGAAGGTTTTTCTTCCAAAATCATAACTGTGACATGATCAAGTTCTTGCAAATATTAAAATAGATGTCTCATGATGGATGATCATTAGGGCTTTGGTTACTACTAATAATCATTATTAATTTTTACTGATACTGAGTCAGCTTATGATCCTGAAATTTTGCCTTCTCATGTTTTTTTTAAATTATTCAGCCTAGCAAATTCATTTATATGCTCGAGATTAACAAGCAGTGATAAAATATGTCAATTATACATTAGGGAAATCGAATTCTGTTATGGAGGTTTAAGTTCAAATGTGTGTTGAAAGCACTTGAGACACAGCTGCTCTTAGTCCCATACTGGGACAGGAGAAAGATTGTGTGGATGATTTCTCTGATTCAACAGACTTAATAAGGAGTTGGAGTTAGAGGAAGAAGACCATCTTAAATGGTAGTGGAAAGCAGTTGTGATGGAGTCTAGGTTTAACAGGTGTTGTATCAAATTAAACCCAAGAGATACTTCTACTCTTGTCTGTGCAAGCCTGTATAGGTAGAACATTAGTAGCCTCCAGTTCATCTAACAAGAAAGGGAAGCAGCTTTCTGAGCACATGCTTTCTTACTAAATTGAAATTTGGAGTTTTATATGTTTTGTGTCCTTTCTCCTTTAGTCTGTATGTCATCAAGAGAAAAAAAAAAGACTAAGAAACAATTGTTTTGCTTATAATTCCAAACTGGATATAATTCTGGGAAGAGGAGGTCTTCTAGCCAATCAATCTCTGTTCAGCAGAACTTCTTAACGCAGACACACTCTTTCACAGTGTTTATTAGTTTCAATTTTGTCTTCGAAATTCTGCCAAGAGGAGCCTCACAAAAATAAAGGAACTTCAGCTGTCTTCACTTCTGTTTATTTCTATGGGGCGTTCACGGTGTTTGACACTCTTGTCTATAATCTCAGATTAGTCCAGTTCTTCATTAACATTCTTCAGATTTATATCATCCTCTTATCCTCAGTATGTGGTAATTTAGACTATGAAAATTGTTTTAGCTCTTGATCTTCTACTTCTTTATTGTAGTCACTACTAAAAAGTTAATGTTAATGGAAAGAACTATATAGTAAATAAATACTTGATATTCACTGTTGGAAGTTATACAGCCATACTTCTCACGGTGGTAGATAAAATAACAAACTTTCAAGTGTGACTAAAGTGTTCCAACAAGAATGGAAAACACATTGTTTCAGGTATATGTAGGTATTTGATCAAGATAGTTAAGGTGTTTCAAAAAAATTGGTAACCCATGAGTAAAAGTTGAAATTATGTTTGATGATAACAGGTTCTCACCTTCTGATGCTGTATACGTCCATACTCGTAATCTACCATGCCTTCTGGAAAATAAGGTACTCCTCAGCAAGAGAAAGTGCACAAGGGCCTTTACTATCATGTTCCCGTGTCACCAGGGGAGGGTAAGGCCAACACTCTTTATGCAATGTTTGTTTAAGTGCCTGGATTTTGTAGAGGATTTCTGGGTTAGTTTCTTGTTGTGATTCACCCTTTGCAATCAATCTGGGAATTTTTCCTTCTTTTATAATTATTACCTTCATGGCTGACTCTGTGACTAACTAGGGATGCCATGAACAGCTGTGAATCAGTATATACAGATGATGCATCAATCTTTCCAAGTGTACTGTAATTCTCAGGAAAGTCTTAAGTGCATTTGCAGTTTATTCTGCAATGCTTTGTATGCACAATAATAATTTTTCTGTGCCATCTTACACTAGGTCATTCTACAAATTTTGTGGTAATAGTGTTACTACCTTCCAAAAGGCCAAGCGGCAACTGGATATCAAAAGGATCTGCCTTACTTTGTCATCTGAAAAAGTAAGCAGCCAGTAATTTCAGTCCAGTGTAAGGATTTGTAAACTGCATACCATTAACAAAATTTGAGGTTTAGGACAGTTCTATAAGAGACAACCCAGCCCTGGAAAGCTAACAGTATAAGTTAGTAATCTATAAATGGAGTTTTTTTGTTTGCACTGAATTTTATAGAATAAAAAAATTGTTGAAATTAATTTTGAGAAGTTGTTTTCAGGTAGTTTCTGTCCTCCTCCTGATCCTAAGATATATGCATCCAGTTAAAAATACTCTTATACAACAACTCTGTATTTCATGTGAGGAAAGACGCTTTGCATTAGGATGCTAAGTTATTGTGGCGGTGTGATTTAACATTAGCTTTTATTTTTTTATCCTGTCACTGGAGATTACTTGCAAAAATGGAGATTTTCAAGAAAAAATATTAGTGGTCCTTGAGCAAGTGTGCTAAAGGTCATTTAGCATCCTGCATCCCAATCTGCAGAAGTATTTGGATGTTTAGGTTTTTTGTTTATTGGTTGTCCCCATAACTAAAGCAATAAATTACAATGAGCCTTTCAGCCACTGTCCAAGAGCAGAGCCTGATATAACTAACCCAAACCTCCCCCAGACCAGTTCTGCTGTTTGGTAGATGTTTCTATTAGGCAAACCCCTCTTGGATTCTGTACCTCAGCAAGGCCAATTTTGTAAGTAGAAGTAGCAAAATGGGCAGGAGAAAGAAACAGAGGTCATGAGAGTTTTCTCCTGCAGGGTCAGAAAGAGCTACTTAGAGCACTAGTGCTCCCATGAAGGAAAACAAGATCTCTCTGAAATATGGGTTAAATTTTCAGTAGAGGCTCTTATTATAAGCCGTTATAAGCCTTTAAGCTGCACCCAGAACTGAAGTAACTTCAAGAAGCACAAAAGCTAAGTATTATTCAAAACAGGTCACTGTAGTCAGGACCTCCGATAGCCTTTAGGTGCTTTTTTGAACATAACTCCAAGCAATGTGATAAATCTACTTGTGTGATGATCTAATCTTACAGCTACAGAGGTAACATTACAGTGAGGTCTTTACTTAAAGGGAGTCATCACCACCTAATGAAGAGTAACAGCAGAAAAGCTCAAGCACCTAATCCTAAAATAAATAATTGCGTATTCCTTCAGTCTGTAGAGCTACCAGCTTCACCATCACTTAGATGGAAATACTTGCCATTGAGTAGTAGCCCCATGATCTGTTTGTTTCTCTCCAACAGTGATGGTGGGAAGGATCCCATCATGAAGATATGGGAAATGTTAATTTTGGTACACTAACAGAGGAAGAACAGGAAGTTGAAAGTCAGTCAGAGAAGGTATTAGGTAGTCGTTTTCTTTTAGTGAACATTCAGAAAAGTGCTGTGTTAGCACAAAGAGAAAAAGTGTCTACATGAGACCAGATCCTTTTTTTAGCTCTGCTGTGATCAGCGGCCAAAATAAAATCACACAGATAGAGGTATCGTTCCCATCCACAGTAGTGAGTGGAAAGAATAATATGAGAGAATGGTTGAGAATATGTTTTTTTGCCCTTCTCTTCCAGGAAAGTGGCATAACTGGATTATTTTTAATTAATATAGAGACATTATATTAGAGTACTTACGGACCAAAAATTGATAATAAGCATTGCTACTTTAAAATTTACCAAATAAAATTAGCCTTTTACACACCCCTTTTAACAAAGCCAGACAGAGCAAGTTGTAATGGAGACTGTACTAATAGCATTTTCAAAAAGTACTACTTCAGTGGTCTAGACTAAATATGAAATCTGATCCTAATGAAATCAGTGGCAAATTTCCTACAGATACTGCAGAGACAAGATTCTTGCCCTGATTACACAGAGTTAGTCAGTATTAGGCATTAGGTTGGCCAAGTGTCAGAGAGATTTCAAATTAAGTAGACTGTCAAGATGACAGCAACAGTTAAGCAACAGTAGAGCTTAACTAAGAGCCATCAAGCCTAAAAGAAGGCACCATTAATATCTATGATTGTCAGCATGGAGAATGAATTTTTTTCCCAACCTCAAAACCAGCATTTCCTAATTAAAAAAAAAAAAAAAGAAGAAAAAAAAGAAGTATTATTCTGGGAAAAGTACATTCTGTTAACATATTTACTAAGAAAACATTCCAGTCACTGCAGTAGTAAGAGCTAACATGATGATAGTTTATTTTCGTAAATACAATATAATAAATATAAGACTGTGGAGATACATCTGTCATATTTGAGAAGTGAATGTCACAGCCACACTAAAGAAAAATGATAAAACACAAATATACTGAAACAACAAAATGCTGTAAAGCTTAGGGTCATCAATCATCATTTAAATTATTAACAATAGCTAAAAGTTCACAAATTCATAGTAACACACTGATACTAGTGTTAACTTGTAATAAATATATTGTAGATTTGAATTATTGTCTATTATTCGTCACAGACCATGACATAATTACACGTGGAACTAGTCTATGAAGTAAGCAGGAGACATCAATATGTTTACTATACAATCACTAACATCAGGAACAATTACCTCCTGAAGTTATTTTCATCCCCTTCTGTGTATGTAAGTACATATAAGCACATATAAGTACACTTCTCTATTTGAGTTAAATTATCTAGCAAAATTACTGGCAATCATCATATTGTGCTCATCTCTGAAATCCTTATGCAAAATCCTTTGAGACAGCTTCTATAAAATTTGGAGCAGACATGAGTATTGTAAATGTGCAAATGATGGCAAAAACAGTAAATGCAACCAAGCATAACCTGTCTATGACAGCAGCTGCAAACTTCCACTCACTGCAGATCTCTTCACCCTCATCTTGTTTCCTGAACCGCATTGCTATGAACTGAACTTCCTCTAGGATCTTCACAATCACTGGAATAGTATCCATTAAAGCCTTCTTCTGAACAAGCTCAATATCTTCCGGTAAGGGACAAGTAATCTTTCCGCTCTTGTTACCCAAATCATTCTTCTGGGGGCAGCAAGTATTTTCCATCACATGGTAGCTATAGATTGTGTTGCCATTGCTGGACTGGTGCCCGGGTAGGACATTCATCTCCATGCTGTTTACACTCAGGTGGTGCTTGGGATAGCTATATTTGCAAGACAGGGGTTTTATATTTTCCCCGGGCTTTTTCATTCGTAAAAACCAAGCACACCAATTCAGCAGCATGACACGGACCTGAAATAGAGTGATCATCATAGAAATAAAGGGGACTTCTGTGTATTTTAAACATTTTTGAAATATTTCATTACTATAATAGTTAGTCTGTATGGTACTTCAGAAAGACTGACTGCTTTCTGTGTTCTCCAGTTATCTGCTTTCAAATGCGGTTTTTCAGGGTCTGGCTTCTTCCCAAGAATGACTTTTTTTTGGGTATGTCTTGGACATAGAGGTGTTCAATGCGCACTTAGGTTATAAATCAAAAAAAGATACAAAATCTTACTTTACACAATGATTGTTGAAGTCCTATCTTTAGCAAACCATCCACAATCTCTCTAACTGAGCAGAGGGTACAGAATTGGCTGCATCATTTTCAACCATTTCTCAGATAGTATGGAAAGAGATATTCAAATATTTGAGGGGAACAATGTTTTTGTATGCATGTATGTGTTTTATATGTATGTGATTATTTTACATATGTATATGTAATATTGCACAATTTACATATAAATGTAAAATCAATTTAGATTCTGCTGAAAAAAAACCTACACCACAGACTAACAGCTGGTTTTAGCACATTCCCCACCTCCATCTCTATTGTTTAATTCTAAATAAACAGCCTTGGTTGTTGGTTTGGGTTTTTTATTTGAAAGCTATTTTAATACTCCTTTGAAGAGTTCAGCCACATAATACAGCAGGCCTTTTTTCAAAAGAATAATAGTAAATCAATTAAATTGAGTGCTACTATTAACTGCTGTCATTTCCCTGTGCTCTGGTGTACAACTGCTCTGGCACATCTCAAGAGCGCTCTAACCTGCACGTGGCAGATTGTTCCCCATATGTTTCTTGTCAAGGTCATCAAATAAGCTAACTCCAGAGAGAGCATCCAGCATTTTTTCCCAGTGAATCAACCTTCAGATGTGTTGGCTGAAATCTGAGCCTGCTATGATTCCTATTGTTAACATCGTTTGCTGTGAAAGGCAGTAAAAAGGCTGTGAAATCAGTAACATAGTGTGTGAAAAGCAGCAAACTAAATTAGTAAAATCTTGTAATGATAAAGTCCTTCAGTATTATGTATACAAAATGGGCATTTGCAATGTGCTTGTGAGAGACCCTCTGGGAAGATAGGTAGCCTCTTTCACTACTTTATTTTTCTGATTGCAAGTCAAACAATCTGATGTCCAGGAGAGAACAAACTTGACATCTGTTTCACTTCTGAGCATTGGCCCACGACTCCCTGTGTGATCCTGCTCCAGTCACTTTAGCCATGTTTGACTCAGGACCACAGTTTGCCTCCAGGGTTGTTTCAGATGCTGTGATATCTCCTGTGTTGGCACAGTACAGATGCAGGGATGGGGAAATAACAGCTAGCATTTGAGTTGCTGCTGTAGTGACAAGCATAATTTCAGAAAGGAGGAGACATTAATTACCACAGGTGGGAATAATAATAGTAAAAGCCAAAATAACAGTAAAAGCCAAAAACAATGACCTGTGGAAGATGGTTATACAATTTTTAAAATGTGCAGTGAGAGCTTTTTTGGGTCACAGCCCCATGCCATTTCCTGTGAGCATTTCTGCTTCTCTCCCACTAATGAATCTTTTATTCTTCATGCTGAAAGGCTGTTTTCCTGTGTTTCATATTATTCTGCTTTCATCGGGGTCTTTAAATATTTCATTATTTTCTCCATGGTCACCACAGGCAAATGGAAAACTATAATACAGCAGCCTAAAAAAACAATGCTGGATTTAATTGAACTTACTTCATTATAATGTCCTCTGAGTGCTTATGGACACAAAATGGAACATCACGGAACAAAATAAAGGTCTTTAATTTGTAGCAATATTTCCACAGTGTCAGTGGCAAAGGAGACAGATAAATTAGTTCTCCAGTACTGTGAAATTCCAAAATACTAAACCAGAGAAACTTTCTTATTAGAAAACGTTAATATGTCTGCCTTAGCTCTGGAAGGAGACATGAGGTGAAAAAGCTCTATTCTACAGGAATGCTACTGTTTCTTTCAAGACAACATGTTTACTCCTTAGGGAAATTACATTAGAAATACAAGCAAACCCATTTCCCATAGAAAAATATATGCAGAGAGGACAGCAACACAGCTTTTAATTTGCTTGAGCTTCCAAATGCCCTATTTCCTTGAAAACATAGACACTCAGGCATCTATCTGTCATACTAATTAATTCAGGAGGCAGCTGCAGTACAGGGATTTTTGGAAAACAGCACAGGCATGATGGTATGAATCTATGTTCTTACCTGCATTATTAAATTTGGGTTTCTGTAAAGGAAGAACACAGATACACCCGCCCTCAGAGGTCAACAGCCTAACCCTGCTGTGACCCTCTCCACCAAGGTCCTCCCCTAAACATAATGCAGCTGTACTGCTAGCTCCTATCACAGACACCTGCCTGGCCTAATCCAGAAGGGAGAGTCTCCAATTAAAGCTCTCCCGATGAGGCGCTTCAGCACCTGAGCAAATCTGTGCATGTCCCCATTCAAAACATATCAAAAGACAAGCCTGAAACCTGACAAACCATATTTAGCTACAGCAAAGAGCCAGAGTGCTCTTACCTTTTCCCACAAAACCCTTTCTTATCTCTGTGCTTGGTCTCTCCATATCTCTCACCTATGCAACAGTTTTGGCTGTCAGCAGAAGTAGGTCAATGGAGCTGTAACCCATGTCCAATACTACCCACTCCCAAACTGCTCCTTAGCTGAACCTTCTTTAGTGATCTTCTCTATGCTAGCTCAGCAGACATTATCAAAAGTGTTAAGCAGCCAGCAGCTCTCACTTCTCAGCTGAGTAGCCAACAAATGCCCTGACTGAACACCTCAGATTTAAACTCCTTTCTTGGAAAATGGAGGCACAATTCTCAGCAATGGAGTAAGGGGAGAAGCAAGCACCTACAGAGAGGCTAAATATTAACACACACATCCCCTCCCTCTTCTGGTTCAAAGGCCAAGCACAGACCCCTTGAGAGATAGGCAGGGGAAAGAAGCTGCTTAACTGTAAATAGTTTAGAAAGCAGGTGTTAAGGCAATGTGGTCAGTTAAATCCTCTAGGTCTGGAACTGCTCCCACACAAGCCCAATGCAACTTACTCCAGCAGCTAATTCCATTTAAGCAGGAAGTGAGAACAACCCTGTAACTATTAATCAGGGTTAGAGCTTTGCAATAAACTGACATCTGGCTCTGCCAGGATGAAGAGGGTGCAGGGAGTAAGTAAATGGTGGGGCTGTCTGTTGGGGCTGGAATTGCAGAGAACAAATTTCAGGTAACTAATTTCCTTCTTTCTGCAGATGGCTATCTCAGATTCCTGGATTTTACTGAGAAAAATCTTTCAGGGTGTTATTTGTAAGAAATATCTGACATAGGTGGACAGAAAAAAAAGATAATAATCAGAATTTGCCATGAATCCTAATGTCTGAGCCTTGCAGAGGACTAATGCCCACTTTTCTAGGGTCAGCCTCTTCCATACACACTTGGCATTTACTCTTTTTCTTGAGATCTCTCAGCCCTGTCAGCTTGCCTGGTCTACAGTTTTCACAGTCTACCATCTGTGCTTTCCAGTAGTGCTTTCCATAGTCTTTGCTTCCTAACTGTATTTTTAATGTATGCTAGTTCAGCTGTCAGGCCATTGAGAAAGGTTCCTCAACAGTGAGAATTATTTGCAAACTGTGTTTCCAGCCAAGAAAGCAAGAGACTGGTGGAGAGCAACAGCTGACTTGCAAGGCCTGTGAGCAGATTTCACATGAGCCATTGTCTCTAGGCTCCTTGAAAAGCAGACAAACCAAAAAATTGTTCACTGGGGCTGTTACGCTGCTGCATACCCTGTCCATGTAGACGTCTGAAGCACATTTACCCAGAATTGTGCCCTCAGGTGTTGCTTACATGCAGGGTCATCCAGAATTCACATGCTCTGCTGTCTTGAAAGTATGATGACTTTAAATGATACAGCACTTGAAAAAATAATCGTTAGTATGACTAATTGCTACTGGGCTCTTTTTTTTTTTGATTTGCATTGATGTTACTGTTTATTTTTAGAGAGGCTAAATTAGAAAGCTGCTCTGTACTCATGCTTACATTGGTAATGATGTAACATTTAACATCATGTCAGGATAATTGTCTAGCATGACAAATATGGTGAGTGAGATACCAGGGATGCTGTACAACCAGATTTCTGTGAAACCAGGTGGGTAGGTAGCTCACTGTGACTATTAGTATCTGCTCCTGCTTTCGTTCCTTTTTTTTTGTAAATACAAAGCATACCTTGCTATTCAAAAATCTATTCTTAGGAAAAGGAGAGAGAAAAAAGCATAATTTTCTTTTAACCTGAAAATCTAAAGGAAACACATTCCTCCTGAAAGCCAGCTGGCTTTGGTGCCAGGCCTCGCTGGGCTAACAGAGTCTGCTGTAGAGAAAAGAGGGTCCACGTGGTAATGCACTGAGAATTGATCAGATGACAGCAGACAAAATTGTTTTTTCACACAGAGAAGTGGCTGTGGCTTCAGCAGAAGTCAGATTACCAAGCCAGGGAAGTCCAGGGGCCTCCTCAATACAGTCGGGCTGAGGCCAACAGCATTGCCTTTCTGTTTCTGCTGGTGGTGCAGCAGCAGTGAGCTCCGAGCTGTGAGAAGCATAGCTGCGTTCACTGTTTAACACCCTCACTACACTGAGGTATTGGGATTCCTGATCTACCAGCACCTCAGGGACCCAGCTCACAACTGGAATAGCTGTAAGATGGAGTAAATTGGCTTCACCTCCTGTCTTTGTTTTGGGAGATTACAGCTCTGCACAAACGGCAGTGAGAATCTTTGTAAGGGAACAAACTAGACAAACTGCCCAGCAGAGACAAGTAAGTGCTTGTTTAGTGCTGGGAAATGTCCACCACATTTTATCAGTACTGGTGTCTGCTGGGTAAGAAATCAAAGGTGTTTGCCACGGGGTTAGCACTTGCAAAGTACGTGCTGAGCAAGATTACTCTGCCATGGCTCAACCATCCCATTGTAAATTTAAATAGAAAACCCAAATAACAGATACCATTTTGATGAAAATCAAATTTAGTATTTTTGTTCTTTCCTTCCAATAGCAAACGTGTCACATGTATTGTCTGTAGCTGACTCTTCAGATTAATGGAGAACAACTTCTGCCTCTCATCTATAACTAGTTTACTATAGCTTTTAGATTAGGTTTTTTTCCCTTCAGTAGGCTGTTGAATATTTACCACCAAAGCTGCTTACCCATTTGGGCATCTTTCCTGCTTGAGGGTCATGATGGTGAAACTGCAGAACCAGCACTGTTACCACCACAGACAGACCAACAATGACCATGATGCTAGCGAAATACTGAGCTGCAAGTGAAAGGAGGACTTGGTTAGGAAAGGCAAAAAAAACCAAAAACCCAACAAACAAAAGGCAAATAATATTCCTTGGCCATGCCCTGAGATCTACATTTGAGGAGCACCGCATCACATCCAAACATCCTCTTCTCTGGTCTTCCATATGGGAGCATTTGAGACCTTTTCTGGTTTTCAGTGTATCTGCTCAGCTCACTCCTTGCCAACAAGGGAAGGGCTATAACCAGTGAAAGGCATAAACTACTTGGGTTTTTTTCCCAGAAAGGAGTGCAGGACCCCCTGCTAAAGACCTGCTCCCTATCTGCTGCCAGGGCAGTGAGGAGCTGAGCTAACCAGACCAACTGAACACCAGCATCCCCAGCCCAGGGCCACCCCACAGTATCAGCAGAGCTGCTGGAGAGAAATGCTGTTCTCCTGGTGACACTGGACCCCCTCAGAAGCATCACCAGACCTTCTCCCTCACCTCACCACTGCTCACAAGAGGACAGGCATATTTGTCAGCACTGTCCTCAGCCCTCAAGACCACTTGTTTTGGTTCCTATGAAAGCATGCTACACCCTTGCTGAGTGCTACATTTAAGCCTGCTACACAGGAGAGAAATCAAGTTCCTGAGTGCCTGAACTGAGATATGAAACTGTATCTCCTAAGTGGCAGCACAACTTCATCATGCCAGGAGTGAGGCTGATGCACTGGAGTGTTAAGAGAAGTTATCCACAGGGCTAATGACATTTGAAGGCTGCTGTGGCAAAAAACCAGGGTGCATTACTGTTGGCTGATAGGATGGGGCAATGTGGGAGAGCACATGACAGTGCCCCAGACTACAGCCTCTTTCCACCTCTGGTCCTACCTCCTGCAGCTTGCAGGAAAAGTCAGAGGTTCAATACAGGCTCCAAGGCAAGTTTTATTCCAGCTCTGTGTCTTAATAACACTTCCCACTGGCTCAGCAGCAAAAAGCTTGCTCATAATAATGAGGTTCTCAGGGCTTGCTGAAACCAGTGCTGCAATTGCTTCAAGAGGTGGGCATGGCTTTCCATAGCAAAATGAATTATGCAGCTTGCAGCTGGATTAGAAGAATAGTCCTGAGCATGAGGTGAATTGAAAGGTCTCTCTTCTCTCATGAGTAGGTGCAACAGAGCCAACAGCCAGGCAGAAGCAGAGCAAACCAGGAACTCAGGTTTCAGGGAAACTGGCTGATCAGATTCTAGTATGCCCCATGTAGCACAAACACAGCAGTGTTGATGTTGCTGGTTTAATTACTTCCATAGGTCACTAAATAAATTCCATAAATTCTATGCATTTTGATGCCACCAGACTTCAACGGCCTGAAGTGGCCCATTTAAAATGGCTTTGGCTAATATTTTTCACAGATCCTTAGAAAATTAGTCACCTAGTTGAACTTGGAAACACCTTGGTATTATCTTACTCAAGATCCCAGCCAATGATTAGCAGAGGAATTGACACTCTCAGTTCTTTGTGCTGTAAACCCAGGAACAGAGGTCAGGAAACTACTACGGACACCTGGTAGTAAACAGGGAAAACAGTTCTCTCAAGAACAGACTGGGAACTGTAGGGGGCCTGTGGACCCTTAAAGAAAGATGTTTTATGTTTTTGCCTGGATATAAACAAGGAAGATGGCTAGGCGTGCATCACCTGCTGTCATGGTTTAGCCCCAGTTAGCAACTAAGCACCACACAACCACTCACTCCCCCCAGCCCAGTGGGACCGGGGAGAGAATCAGAGGAGCAAAAGTAAGAAATGTCATGGATTCAGATAAGAACAGATTAATAATTAAAATAAAACAGAAACAGTAACAATAATAACATTAATGATATAATGAAAAGGAAAATGGGTGGGGGGATGGACAGACACATGACACATGATGCCTGGGGAGGGGGAAAAAAACAACCAAACAACAAGCGATGCAACCGCTCACCACCTGCCGACTGACACTGCGAGTCCCCAACTGCCATCACTGATTCCCCCAGCCAACTCCCCCCAGTTAATATACTGGGCATGATGTCATATGATATGGAATATCCCTTTGGCCAGTTTGGATCATAAGCCTTGGCTGTGCCCCCTCCCCTCCTGGCTTCTTGTGTGCCTGGCAGAGCACGGGAAGCTGGAAAAGTGCTTGACTAGTGTAAGCACTACTTAGCAACAACTAAAACATCAGTGTGTTATCAACATTATTTTCTTACTAAACCCAGAGCAGCACTATACCAGCTACGGTGAAGAGAATTAACTCTATCCCAGACAAAACCAGGATACCTGCTTTTTGCAGGGGTAGGGGGCCCTTAAGTTACAGTGAAGTTTTCAGTTGGAAAGTAAGGATGGACCGAATCATAGAATCATTAAGGTTGGAAAAGACCCTTAAGATTATTGAGTCCAACCACTAACCTATCACTGCCAAGTCCACCAATAAACCATATCCTCAAGCACCACATCTACCTTTCTTTTGAATACCTCCAGGGATGGAGACTCCACCACCTCCCTGGGCAGCCTGTTCCAATGCCTGACAACCCTTTCGGTGAAGAAGTTTTTCCTAACGTCCAACCTAAACTTCCCCTGGCGCAGCTTGAGGCCATTTCCTCTCGACCTATAGCTTGTTACTAGGGAGAAGAGACTGACCCCCACCTCACTACAACCTCTTTTCAGGTAGTTGTAGAGAGCGATAAGGTCTCCCCTCAGCCTCCTCTTCTCCAGATTAAACAACCCCAATTCCCTCAGCCACAAGACTGACAATAGGGCATGGTACTTCAGCCCTATTATCAGTGTCAGGCAATCAAACGTCACAAGGTATCTGTGAAATGAGAACTGGCAGGTAGACTTAGGCAGCCCAGGTAGGTGCAGGTGCTGTATTCATTTCAGGGGGACAAAGCTCCAAAGCCCTGAGGTAGCCCAGCCTCCTCTAGGGCTGGATTTTGCCAGCCCTGCGGAATCAGCAGTGAAAGGGTGTGGCAGGTGCACCCACCCTTATAGAGACTGGGGCTTTTGACTGTTGAAGCAGAGCAGCCACTGCTGCTGCTTTTCCCACCCTTACTTTCCTGTCCTCATTTTCCGGCTGTGACTGCTGTCATTCACACAGCTGCCAACAGACAAAGCCCTCGGCCCAAAGGAAATGGGCAAATACAATCTCAGGTCAGATTTGACAAGGGTATAATCGGAGCCCTGACGGATGGCCTATTGAATTGGTCCTTCTCAGAGCATCAGGTCTGCAGTCAGGGACTCTCCCTTTAGGTCAGGATGCCACCTAAGGTAACTCCTCAAGGTTGAGATCCCTCATCTTATTAGGTGAGTGATTGCACATTTTGGATCCTCATTCTAAACCTTAAGGATTCTTAAGTTGGCTGTGCAGTGATAGTTCCCACCTGACACCCATAACCTGGGGTTAGCTAATGTTCATTGGAGCATCAAATTGACCTTACTTGAAATAAATTTAATTGAAGTGCATATATATATCTGATTGGTTCATATTAGTTCATATTGATAAACCTCTGCGACGAAGGGGAGGAAGGAAGTAGCAATGGCTGGCACACTTGTCACATTAGCCTTTCACGTCTCTAGTTGGAGATATGATGAAGGCTGTTGCCTCCTTTCCTGTGGCAAGACAAGGTAGACCAAATAGCCATTGCTGACAAAGGAATTGCTAGATCTTCTGCCCATGGGGCTCTGACTGAAAACATGACTCTGTGCTTACAATCCAGACCATGCATTGAGGCACAGCCACAGGTACGGATGGCCAAGACCTAGCTGGGCCTCCGTTCAGTGACAGTTCACCTGTAGGGGAAGGAAAGGACCTAGAACTGAATGGGTATGTCCATGAAGCAAGATGGTGCTGGGTCTGAAACGGTATCCATACCCACTCAGCACTTCCTGATCTTCACTTTCGGGTTTAATCCTATAATCCTATATTCTCTCTTTCTCAGCAGCAGAAAAACATTATCCATCTGCAGCACTCAGGGGAGCTGGTAGGGAAGAATTCTGTGCTGTCTCCCATGCACCTCCGTAAAAGCATGCCTTAATCCTCCTCCAGTCTGCTGGCTTGGCATCTCTGTTCTTGGCTGTCTTTATTGCTCGCACCAGCCAGATCAAACCCTTCACATGGTGACTGCTACAAGGGCTGCTGTCCCTTTTCACCTCTAGCACCCCTTCTGATCTGACCATGACTCGACTTTCCCAGCAACCTTATGAGCAGAGGTAGCTAGCTGCTGAAAGAATCAAGCTAAAATGTGTATAGACAACACTTTCCTTGGAGCCACAGCACTACAGTCTTCATTCAACCTACCCTAGACCCACACAGCCCTGAATTAGTTAAGTGTATTTCTAGGCCTCCACTGATGTTGCAGAGCACAGAAATAGGATGCTCTTTTGTGAGATGTAGTACAGGAGACAAGCAGTGAGCTTTGGTCTCCCCAGAAGCAGCCACAGTCCAGACATCAGACCTTTTTTCACCAGTAATTTAGGGTCCATCCTAAATCCTACAGCACTTATGTAGATAGGGCTTTGAAGCTGCTGCTCCTTCAGAGTCTTACCCTTACGTGTGTCTCTTGGCAGTGCTAAGTGCAAATCTGATTTTACAAAGAAACTCAGCCCCTTTAATTTAAATTGCAGAAGGGAAATGCTCAGCAACTCTCACAAAGCGTCTCTCCGTATCCTACTTAAGAACTCCTGGTTACTAGAACGTCGCTGGTATGGATGGGTCATCTTGGAGACTTTAACAAATTACTTCACCGTAGGCAGTATCAGGAACAGCAATCCCAACCCAGAGTGTATTTGAAAGAGCAGGGACCTTGTTGCTGTATGTCAGCTGTGCTGAGGCGCTGAGGGCAACGGACACCTTCCAGAGGGGAACTGGCTCATTTGTGCTTTCTGCCCTGGACAGCTGACATGGGCCAGGAAAAGGGACCAGAAGACCTGTGGTTGGAGCCCCTCAATATCCCTGACTTACTCAGCGACATCTCCCTTGGATACCAAATTCTGCACTGGTATGTGCTGAACTAGATGTTCTTCATGTGTTTTCAAACCTGCAAGCTGCTTTCTTCAGCAATTCTGTGTGAACAGAAAAGCTGTTTTGGATGCTCAGTTGATCTCTTTCAAGTAGTATGAAGTATTTGCACTTCTACAATTTATTTTCTTGCCTTTCTTTGCCAAAGGAGGCATGATGTAACATGCTACTGGGAGAGCTGTTTTAACATCTGGGAGTTGTCAGCCTCAGTCCCAGCACTGTCAGAAAATGATCAAGTGCTGTTGTCATAACAAGTACAGATCCAATACAACTACAGATAGCCAGATAGTCTTTTTAAAAAATTAGTGACAACAAATGTTTTTTCTTGCAGACATCCTCTGACATCACCTATATCAAAAGGATGGCAATGACTCATAATTCATAACTTGAGGAGCTTCCAGTACTGTTTTTGGACCTTCTGTGCCATTATCTGATGTTAGAGAAGCATCTCAGGATTATTTTAGAGATGTTTTGGAAGATCTGCTGCTTGAGTGGAACTGGATTATCTTTAAGGACAGATTAGGAGTAGTATAAATAAAGCAGCAGAAGAGCAAGATGGATTCTAGATGGGTGCTTTGCCTTGTTGACTTTATCACTGAACACTGACAGAAAGCAGTATATTATCCAGATTTGTTAACATAGTTAATCACAGGGTAGGCAGAGCTTCTCCACTGTGACCAGTTACAGTCTTCTCTTCCTATGAAATAGTGGGGGAGGGAGGAGTGTCATGCTCAGTATTCCCAGTGATCAAGTTGGATACACTGGTGTTCCTCTGTGTTTCTTCTTTGCAGGAAACTTCAGGTTTTGCATACAAAATGATGGACTGGTTTAGAGCTGCTCTGTCAGGTCATTTGAATCATTCAGTGCTGAGTGCTTCTGGTGAACTCTCAGAAAATGGGAGAAATGTCCCAGAGCATGCACAGCATGAGATATTCACTGCTTCTTCTTCTGGAAATGGTCCAGGTTAATGAACTGTACCCTGTGGAGGATGCAGAAAACCTCAAACACCAGCAGAGGTGATTCCAACCATCCTTCTGCTTTTCTCCTATGGCAGGGAACAGGGCTGGTGCTGGACAGATGCTGTTGCAGTCTACAATGGGTGATGGCAGTTTCTCATAGATCAGGGAAACCAAAAGGTAAGGAAGAGATTCCCTTGCTGGCTGATTTACTATTGTACACAGAAGAGGACATAGGCAGGAAAACAATTTCCACCATTGTCAAGATTTTCTGTAGCTGGGACACCTTGTGTCATCCATTAGCTCTCACTGACAATGGAAAGCTAAGAGCATCATCTCAGTCCAGCAGGTCCCTCATAACCATGAAATGTCTTAAAAGAGTGAGAAAATTCAAGATTGGACCCTATGTCTACCTTTTGGTTATGATACTTGTAGAGGGCACAGGGGCAGTATTTTCACAGTGTTTTCAAACTCTTTCTCCTTCCACAGGCTTTTGAAGAATAGAACTTGGTGTTTGAAAAGGAAAAGTGTGGTTTGGTTTTTTGTTTGTTTGTGGTTTTTTTTTTTAAATAAAGAAAAAGTGTCCAAGACCTGTGGCTTTGGGAAAAGCACCATTGGTCATGAGGCATGAAACCATAAGAGCTGCTGTGAATGTTTCGTGGAAAAGGCTGAACAGGGTCCTGCCGTCAGAAAGGCACCCTGCAGGACCATGAAAGGGAGGGGGGAAAAGCAGTCCACAAAATAAAAAAGAGACAGAATAAAGTGAAGTGGCAGCAGCTGAGGACATACAGGCAGATGACAGAAAATGTAGCAGGAGATTAATCTCATTTTCTCTCTCTAGTCAGAACCACTAACACTTTATGCTCACAACTTAAACCAATCTGTATCTCCTGGAGGTGGCAAAGCACCACATTGCTTCCTTGTCTTAATAATTTGCAGCCTCATTTGCTGTACGACTAACTGCAAGAAATCATCCCAAGCATCTGCTGCAAATATATTTGCAGTGTAAAACCTTCATTCTTACTGAAATAATGTAGGCATGATAAAGAATGGCAAGGAGGGGACATGGCTGCAAATATATCATGATAGTAGAGCTCTAAGCAGCAAGAAAGTGTTGTGGTTTTTAAAGAATCAAGTAGAGGAGCTCAGCAAAAGAAGAAAGAGAGAAATGCAGTTTTGTTCTCTGGAGGTGAAGGTAATTTTTATTTTGCACTATTTGATACGTCCAGCCAAAGTGTGAAGCCCCACATGAATTTCAATCATAGGAAGTGATGGTTCCTCATATTCATGAGCCCTCTGTTCCTCTTTCAGGCACCCTCTGCACACACCAACTTTCAGGTGTTCCTTGCTTTCTGCTATAAAACTTCTTCTAAAGCAAAATACAGATTCTTGATCTAAAACCAATGGTGTTATTTTGAAGAGAGCTGAAAGGAAATAATGATCTGCAGCACTTTGGAGTTATTTGGGCATGGAAAAAAATCATAAATTATTAAGCACTTCACCTGTGCAAGGGGGTGCCTTGGATTTCCAGGTGTAAAAAGTGTTTATGGGAGAAAAAAAGCCATCTGACTGGCTTGAGACTTCTGAACATTTCATTTCAAGATTTGTCTTTTTTGGAAGAAGCATGCCTTACCTGCTTTGACAAAGTACTTCAAAAGTGATACTTCCTCAGAGCACTGGCTAGGCTGGAGGAAGAGCAGCCAACTCAGAGCTTATTGCAGCTTTGATCTCAAGCTGAAAGTGTCCTGCTGTTGGTGCTCCTAGCTGTTTCTCTGTGTGACTACTTTCTGTGCCATCTGGGGCCTAAACCCAAAGACTGCAGTAGCTTTGGACCAATATGAGAGTAAACAGCTGGGTGGGATTTTCAAAGAAAGCATTTTAGGCTCTGTCTCTGCACAACGTCTCCCTGTTCTCACAGCATTGGGACTGCAGCACAGTAAACCAGAGGTGAGTGCAAGGTGGATGTGGGTGGGTGGAGGAGGGACCCCACAGACTGTGTCTCAATGAAGAGTGGAACAAGAGGTGAACCTGCTGCTTACTAGCACTGGGGGCTTAATGGTCTTTTCTTAAAAAAAACCCATCTGGTGCTGGAAGAAGCCAGGATCATGGAGGGAGAGGGAAAAGTGGGGACAGCTACAAAGTTTTCAGTGCCATCTGCCCTGAATGTTTCCTTTCTGGAAGTGATATTGCAGGCGGGGAGAAAGAAGGGTTAAGAAGCTGTGCTGATTATGCTTATAACTGTGTTGCTCTCAGTTTTTCACAGCAATGTCATTTGGCCATGCCTGACTTCAACATGGGCTGTGGCTTAATCTGTCTTTCTGTTTGGTTTTGGTTGTAATTAGGACCTGAATTTTTTATTTTAAGTCTGTGAGTCCAAACTAGCAGCTGAGACATTGATTTTTTTAAGGCATTCCTACAGCAGTGCAATATGAATGAGATTCTGGTCACTGCTTTATCAGGTACTGCTGGATGTTGGTAAGCATGACCACTAACTGTGTAATCTTAAGGAGGTGCTAGTCAAAAGATAGTCAAGAAGGGGCAGCGTTACAGTTAGGAATCTGTCTTCACTTAGGGGAACTTCCTCCTTAGTGACTTCTTAATGCATGGTTTGGTAGCCTTAACTACAAGGTTGCTTTCAAATGGAAAACATGGTTTAATGAAACAGGTCAGGGATATGGAGACTTTAAACAGGGAGGAACAGTGCTCATTAAAAAAAGGAATTCAGGCATATGTCTATTGCCTAAGGAAGGAACTCATCCTTTCTTCAGAGATGGTCATAAAACCATTACCAAAACTGGATCTGATAACCCAGTGCTATTTACATGGATCACATTGTATTTACAGAAATAAAATGCCCTTTCAGTTTAGATCTAAATGCCTCAAGTGTAGTTCTCAGATGAATTACCTAAGCCTTTTGTTTCAATGGGCAGGACCTGAGCTTGTACAAGAGCTCAAATTGAAATAACAGCATTTTTTAAATTTCATTTTGGTGACTGAACCAGGAAATCAACACGGCGGGTCATGAATATCCCTTCTTACATAATGCACTAGACTGGGTGCAATGGTGTTATGTGGTAGACGCAGGAAAGTCCAGGAAATCCTCATGAAGTCACTGGCATTTATAGTGCGAGACAATACTGTGCATAATTGCACAGGTTTTTAGAAGCAGAAAGAAAAATTGTTGTCATATACATGAGCTCTGTCACACAGGCTGTATGATTTTACCCAGTGATTGGTGCACTCAGACCAGTAATTTCAAGCATTTAACACATCTGGAGTTCTCTGCATTTCTGTATGTCTTTTCCTCTAGTAATGAACCCCAGCTGTCTACTTAAACAGACGCTTGATGAAAGAATTTTTAAAGAGAGAAATTAAAGGTAAGTCAAATAATGAGTGCAGCCAGACACACTTCCCATGAGGCATTATTAAGCTATACTAGGAAGGGTAAGTTTAGGACACAGCTGCTACTGTATAGTCCTGGTCTGAAAGTCTTTTAGGAGCTACACTCTAGAGATTTTAAGTGACAGGAGGGACCTCCAGGACCCTGTAGTGAAACAAGCCTTCTTCATGCAGTCAACTTGTGTTGGATTCTGGCCAAGCTGTTGTGTTTGTAGATGTCATGGGACTTTAATGCTTTTGATCCAAATGGCTGAGCTGATTTCTGTTGCTATGGGTGGTTAATTTTTTAAACAGAAACAGAGGCATTTTTGCTCTGGTTCCCAGGCTTCTTCTTTCTTTGGCATCACAGATGGGTTTGCAGAAGGGCAGGATTCAACTTTTGAAAGATTGCTGTGCCTTGCTTCACCTGTATGCATGCTGCTGAAAACTGGTTTTTGGAAATATCTTGTTTTCCAAAAAATGGAGGCTCTTCTGCAGAAAGACAGGACCAAACATGCTGCTGGGCGAGGGGTAGCTAGTTACTGATATGAATGCAAGCCCTCAAGAAAGCTGAATGAGAGCCAGGGGCAAATATAGTGACACAGCCTGTCTGACTAGAACATTTCTTGGCATGGAAAGGGGCTTTCTCACTGTGGAAAGGAGAGCTTTACCCATCACCCTGTAGTGTAGAAGAGCAGCAGGGTCCTGGTGTTTAAGGACATTGAGCAGACTGGTGTTGATTTCTAGGCCAAACTTTATCTCTTGCTCTTTACAGAAAAGAACTTGGTTTGTTTTTAATGTCTATGAGCACAGCAGTCAGAAGGCTACACAGAAATGGGAGTCCATCATGTGGGGAAATTGCACATGTGGAGACTGCTCTGGGCAGCTTTACAGACAGAATGCAGAGGACATACCAAGGAAAGTGGGGAGCCACTTGCAGAGAGGTAAAAAAACCCCAAATGTCTTGCCCCACCTTCTTCCTTGTGATTATTTAGGCTGAGAGTTGCTTCATTTATTGTAAATTAAGTTGAGGTCAAGGGAGAGTGGCATCAACTAAGAAGAACAGAGATATGATTTCCACATCTCTTTGCAAATAGCAGACCTCCGAAGCTAGTTTTTATCTTGGTGTCATAGTAGGCCAACTTTCCTTTGCTCCATCAAGAAAGACAATCCAAACAGCAGCCATGAGAATTTCCCATGTTATTACAGTTAGGTAGCTAAAGCTGAGATCAGAAGGTGGAGAAAAGTAAGAGGCACAGCATGCTAGGCACTAGTGGTTTTGTACTAGTAAAGGCTGGGAGTGTTCATCCAGGTTGAGGTAGGTGTAGATGCATGTTTGCTTTTAAAACCCCAGATTCTAAGAATATAATGCAGATCTTTAAAGTGTGTGGGGTAATTTTTTTTGGAGCATCTCTTCTCCCACATGCGTGGAGACCAGTGACAGTGGCTTTTCTGCAGACCGCCAATGGTTCTTTATACTGCAAGATCAAATTGCTTGCAGCCTTCTCAAACCACATGCTTTAGAAGATTTGTTTATTCCTGTAACCTGGCACTAACCATGCAGATTCTCCAAAAATTGAACAAGCTGTCCAAGCACCCTCCTTTCCTCACAGTGATTCCTAAGGATTTTCAGCTGGCCAGAGATCACACTGAAGAACTGTGATCAATGACTGGTATATCCAGTTCAGCAGCTAAAATACCCCATCTGGGATCACCTGTAGGATCACTGTTGAAAAAGTAATCTTTGTTACCCCATTAGAGTACAGATAAGTTTTTCAGAGCTCAAGAGCACACAGCCCAGCTTTGAGCACTTGCTGAACAAGGTCTGTTTGGCTGCTGAAGCCAAATGGGTGAGCAGTCTTTCCTTGCCTATTCTGAGTAGAGCAAGGAGTTAGGAGCTGGGCTTTTAAACTAGGAATACTATGGAAGGACGATTACAACCCAAATTTAAACAGAGAGACAGTGGACAAGGGTGAAAAGAAAATAGTGCTAGGTGGCCAGAGCAAGAAAGGAATGGTGAAACAAGGTGGAAGTGCTCACCTGCAGAGTGAGCAAATGCATGAAGCCTGGGAAATATGCAGGAGCAATTGGAACTCTGTGTGTGGTCATGAAACAATAATGTTGCTGGGATAACTGATATGAGGAGGGATATCTCTCACTACTGGAATGCTTTGATGCATAGGTACAAGCTCTTCAGGGGAACAGACAGTGAAAACAACATGGGTTGCCCTCTATGGAAAGGAGACACTAGGCTGTGAGAGACTTTATGGGATGGATGAGAACTGCTGGAGAGCTTGTGGGTCAGATTCACTAGAGGCCAACAAGAGTGGTGCTGTGGTGGGAGTGCATTACAGGCCACTCAAACACAGTAGATATGGGCATGGGGCCTTCTGAAAGCAAATCAGGGAAGCCTCTGTATCACAGATCTTTGTTGTCATAGGGACTTGGACCTCCCCGATGTCTGCTGAAAAGGCAACACAGTGTAATGCAAGCAGTCAAGAGGATTTCTGAAGGATGTCAGTGACAACTTCTTGATACAAGCACAGGACAGACCAACCAGAGGTGGTGCACTCCTGGCTCTGCTCTTCATTTGCAAGGAAGAAATGGTTGGGAAGATAGTAATCAATGGCAGCCTAGGCTGTAGTTATTATGAAATAGTGGAGTTCAAGACTGTGAAGGGAGTGAGGAATGAGAAAAGCAGAGTATAAACATTGGTCTTCAGGTAAGCAGAATTCTCATTTTGGAGGGAGGTAGTAGCTGGTACCCCACTGGAAGAGGCTCTGAAAGATAAAGCAGCACAAGAAAACTGCAGGGGCTTGAAGTACAGCAGCCTTCAACTGCAAGAAAAGTCCCTTCTACTACTCAGAGAAATAAGCAAACACATCAGGAATGAAGCAGGGCTAAGCTGGGAACTCATGGTGCAGAAGAAGGGTGGATATTGGAAGCAGGGGCAGGCTGTAAAAGGAAAACGCAGAAGCATCACCTGGGCATTAGGGTTGGTGTAAGGAATGTTAAAGTGCAGGAGTTGAGACTGACAAGGGAGTCAAAGACAACAGGAAGGGTTTCTATTACTACACAGACAGTAAAAAGTTGAACAAGGAGAGCATGGACTTGGTGCTGAATGGGGAGGACAATTCAGTGACAGTGGACAGAGATAAGGCCAAGACAGTGCATACTTTGCCTCAGTTTTCACCATCAAGGTCTCCTATGTCTCTGTGCTTACAGACATGATTCACGGATGAGGAAAACAACCAGCAGCATACAAGGATGGAGTCAGGGGTTGATCTGAACCTGCCCAAGTCCACGGGACCAGATAGATGTCACCAAGAGTTCCTAAGGGTATCATTCCAAGGCCAAAAGAACAATCCAGAGAACTACAGCCCTGTCGCTCTGACTTTGGTGCCTGGGTAAATTGGGGATCAAGTTCTTGGGGAACATTGCTGGACACTTGAGGGTGAAGGTGGGGACAGGGAAGAGCCAGCCTGCATTTATGATGGGTAAATCATGTCTGACCAGCATGATTGCCTTGTGTAATAAAACAACAATATTTGCAGAGAAGGGGAGAACAGTAGATATAATTTACATCAACTTTAGCAACACTTTTGACACAGTTTTCCACTTCCTGAGGTATTTTCCAACCTGAATTATCTTGTGATCCTATGAAACAAGAGCTTCCATTGCACAAGGATGGTCGAGTTTCAGAGCATGTAGCGTGACTTCGCCCCAGTGTGTCAAGATTCAGATTGCTTTTGGGCTGTAACAGGGAAGCATCAGATGACAGTAGCCACAGGATTGTTTTAGACATCCCTCATCTGGGTACCTGAAGTTAGTCTCCAGGGTGTTAAAATGCATCCATGTGCAAGGAGTATTTTTTACAGCGTTTCACAATATAAAATCTAGCTAATGAACAGATGAAAGAAACAGACTGTGTTTGACCTACATGACAACTTTGAGAGGTGTGTTTCTAATACATTTGATACGCTCTAATTGTTTGGGCATTAGGAAAAAACTTGCAACAATACATGTTGTCAACAAGGCATATTCATGAGAAGACTCCCTTATCATCTCCTTGACTTTGTGGTCCAAATAGGGTAAAAAAGATGTGAGAGGTCCTAATAGTTGAGCTAATATACACCTGGAGAAGGGGAACTTGATGCAACAGGGTTCCCCAACACTGCTGCCCCTCACCCTCTCCTGATATGTGATGTTCACATATCTATGCTGTAATAAGTGGAAATTAATCTGTTATTACAGCATCAAAATCTTTAATAACACATAATTACTCACAGCTTTTCTTGGTACAAATCTTACCTTCTATAATAGGGGACTGTATCAGTAGAAACTGGTCTGGTTAAAGCTAGTAGACTGGGCATAGGCAAGTGCATCCCTTTACTAATTCCAAATGGCTTTTGTTATGCATTACACAAGCAAAATTACATCAACACTGGTCCAAGATACCTTGTGTCTCCCCACTACTCACGAAGTTTCTCTTAAAATTATATCTGCCTCTGTGGAGTCCCAGGTGTATCTTCAGAGAAAGGTTTTGTTAAGTTTTTTGGAAGCTCCTGTGTGGCTTAGAGGCAAGAGTTCCTGCTGACTTTCAATAAGATGTCCAAGATATTTGGAGGCTTTCAGAAAGTTTTGCCTATGGGCATTGTTGCCCTCACTGTTGCATAGTCACTCTCCTTCCCCACAGTTACGTCTGAGGTTTTAATCCTTGAATCGAGATAATGAGGTTGTCTGAGTAAATGCTCTTGTCCTATTCATATAACTTGTACGAGGCTTTAATTATACAATGGTGAGGTGCACCTTCCATCAGCTCATAGATATATTGTTTAATATTTTTTTAATTTCTACTATCTGGAATGTGCACTTCAGTCACTATCTGTATGCAAAGATAGACCTTAGCTTAGGACATCATAATTAAACAGGTTCTGAGTTTTCCTGTGGTGTGCATACTTTATTTTGTGAACCAGAACAGGTTTATTTTTCTCTACTGTGCTATGGTGTCGGTCAATAACACTTTCTCCAGTTCACAGTTGAGAAACTGAGGCTCCATGAGATCAAGGTAAAGGGATGGTCCTGCAAAAACAGAGGATGTAACAATGTCTGTCTAGCTCATGTTCCCAAGATGATAACCTGTCCCATCATTTTCAGCACATATTAAAAATGTTCCAGCAATATATTTGAATTTTGACTGTAGTATCTGGAGTTGCTCTTGGGGTAGAGAGAAGAGGAGCAGAAGGATGCAGGCAGGGAAGAGATGCATAACAGCAGGGAGGGTGGGTGATGTGGAGGAAGAAAGATTGGTTTTCTCCAGCCAGCAGCATTGAGACCTTCAAAAGCTGTCTGTGCAAGCAACTTCATCCAAAGAGCTGTTGAAGGGACCTTATGGGTAAACTCAATGACTCCAGAGCTAGGGCTGAGCGCTATTCCAGTATCCCACTCATACCTTGCACTGGTGGTGTTGACTTTGTGCTTTGCCTACACAAATCTCCATGTTGCGTGTTGATTCTTTGTTCCCTCAATCCTTGCAGTTACCACCTTATCTGATATTTCCTGAGCCCTCATGTAGGGTCTTTTCATACATGCAAAAAGTAAAGCCTGGACAGAGACCTACTCCTGACATTGCTGAAAGGCAAAACTGTAGTTACAAAAAGAGCCAAATAGGCTTTGAACAACTCTTGAGAAGCACCACACATTGTTCACAGAGCAGAGAAAATCAACTTACCTATTAGTGGGACTGAGTCAGAAGTTGCAGGCATGATCTCAGCCACAAGCAGCATGAATACAGTCAGGGAAAGCAGGACAGTGATACCTGCAGGGAGAGAACGTGGAGGGGAAAAATGAGGAACTTGAACTCTGCAGCTGCTCCTCTGGTGTCTTTGCTGTTAATTATAACCATGTCATGATCTAAGGCTAAGCCAAACCTATGACTTCATGTCTGTCAGTGCAGATGAGAAATTTCACAAAGTGAGAGCATTTTTGGATGCAACTTCATCTGCTGCCCTTTCACTTCTCTCAATTATACCCAAACCCTTGCTCCTCTTGAAGTAATCTTTCCTGCAGAGTGAAATTAAGCTTGCAGAACCGGTAAAATACACTGCTTTTCCAAAATATAGTGTAAACAATGCCCAGATGGTTATTAAGGTATAGGAGATACTTGCACAGACATGTCTAGTTTTTGGCTATTACATATTATATAACACCCTCCAAAGAGCTGCAGCCTGTTTTAAAAGTAGTTTTTTGTTCTACCTGGAAAGACTGTTGCTAAACCTAACTGCCCTGGTGCTGAGAAATCACAAGGTCAATGCATGAACATTATCTCCTATTTTTGTGTCAACATTGTACTTCAGCTCAAATAGGTCTTTTCCTTGCACCCATCCTCTCTTTGATAGACAGCAATTGTATGCCCCATATCCTGTGTTTTACTGCTTCTAAGACAGGCTGCTCAGACCCCTAATTGTTTTACTAACAGCGAGGGTACTTCATACCATTTAAAGGTCTTTGTCCTGATTGGAATTGTGCACTACTAACTCATAAGGTCTTGCCCGGACCAGTCTTGTGTATTTCCAGCTCTCCCTGTCTTCTCTTGGAAGCACCCCTCCTGTCTTTATTGACACACACAACAGTAAGTCTGATATAGCCCTTCATTGGCTGTCACTGCTTTGTGTTCATGGGGGACTCACGGCTTGGTGTTTTGAGAGCTGAACGTGGAAGGTGAAAATCCAATGCCCAGCTACTGCTGCTCACAGCCCTTCACTCTCTCTGTGTTAGTATGCTCTATTTGAAAAACAGTTAATCAGCTGTGAAATGAGTTTAGACGTACTTAAGAACAGAACAACAGAGATGACAGAGTACTATCACTGCTGCCTGTACCAGCAACAACTTCTGCCTTATCCAGGGTAAAATCTAAAAGATTTTAGAAGTGTTTAGCACAGGATGTGTGAATGCCATACAGAAAGCTGTTACCCTGGTTTCTGCAACCAAACAAGTACTTGTATTGCTCCTCCAGGAAAATCTTTATGCATCAAGCACCACAAGTTATTTATTTTCCATTTTATAGGAAATGCTTATGAAACAAACGAATTCTTTATCACATACCTAAAGAAATCTTCTCCCCTGAATCAGCTGGCAAAAGGAAAACAAGCAGTGCCAGGCCCGATATCAGAACACAGGGAATGAGTAGGTTTAAGCCGTAGTAGAGGGTACGTCGACGCATGGTGATGGTGTACGTCACATCTGGGTATGGTTCTTTACAGCATTCATAGTACATCTCATTCCTCTTTCCTGGAACACCTACAGAGAGGGAGATCAGAGTAGTGGGGAGAGATGAGGGCTCCTGGGTAACCCTTTGGAGGCCCAAGAACTAATGGTTGTTGAGCCAATATGCGGCACCTCCACCACACGTTGTGCATTGAAGAGTGCTTCAAAGTGTCCTTTAGCAGTTGGTAAGGGAGGAAAGACACCCCCAAATAAGTTACCAGGCAAAAGACATTTCAAAGCACTTGTGGCCAATGATGCACATATGGATGAATAGATTAAAGGGGACACAGCACAACATGCCTCTGTTCAATGTTGTTTGAAAGCTGAAATATATGACTACAGGGTTAAATGAGCCAATGTCTTTAGCAACGTCTGAGGCAACAGTGCAAGACGTCTGCTGTTCTTAGTCCACCTTCTGTGTTTTCTAGGGTTTATTTTAATGCCTTCTGAATCATTAGAACCTGGCTTAGCCAAGAAAGGTCATCTGGGCCAGATCAAAACAGTTCTGAGCATCCCAACCTCAACAAGGAAAGATTTGCGAGCGGTGGCCAAAGATAACTCAGTAAAACATGCATTTTACCTTCCTGCATCCAGGGAATGGTGACAAACACCTGACGTCATGTTCACTAGACCATGCTGTGGATTTTCTATGTGACAGGTGCCACAGGTTCTTATTTTCCTGTCATTCTCTTATACATATTTGCTTTGTTTTGTCAGGAAAAACAGGATGTGGCTTAATTTTCAAAAGAGTTTAAGCTTAAAATCTGTCATATCTGAAGGTTAAGAGACATAGTTGTCCAATATAGTTGTATTGCAGGGTTGGCCGTGGTGACCCAGCTGCAGTAGACTATCTGAGATGCTGCATGGCAGGGACTGCAGCAGCCCAGGAAATGTCAAGGGAGCTGGAAGAACTCAGCACCTTGTACCTTTTAGGCCACCATAGCTCACCTCTTTTCTGTTTCTGTGCATATGACAAAAGATGTGACAATGGGTACATTTTGGCAGGATCATGGCAAAGTCTCCATAAAGGATATGCCCATGGCTTGCCTGGGGTGTTAATAGTTTTGCTGTATGAGCTAGATAAGGGCCTGTTTTGTCCAATCCTGGTCAGGGTTGAAGGCAATTAAACCACAGGCCAGGCTCTTAATCAGATATGCAAAGTTATTGGACAGAAATAAGCAATATAAAGGAGAACTGGAAAGTCAGGAATGCTCTGAAATGGATGGACTTTAGGAGGACTTCCTTACGGAGGACTTCCCTACAGAGTCCTTTAGCTTCTCACGAAACTGAACACCGATTAGGTTTCTTATTGTATTATTTCTCAGATGCCCTGAATGGTAAAACAACTGCACACAGTTGGTCAGTGACAGTTATTTCCTTGTCTGTATATCCAGAATGGAAGATGAAATGTCCCTCCTGCAAGCTCTCCTGAGGGTGGTCTAGGGTCTATAAATTTCCATAGCATTGCTTCTGATTTACACCTGCATAGATGGGTTCAAAATAACTCACTAGGAGCTCACTCTGAATAGGTAGATCTGAGCACAGATTCCTCTTTTAAAAATGCAGGTGTCTTCCAAAGCACAGAAGGGGAGAGAGACATGCTGAACTGTAGTTATTATGAACTGGTAGACACTTTGATGGTTTTCTGGGTGAGAGAAATGAGCTGTAAAAGCTCATTCCAATTTTGCTGAAACAGTATTTTTCACTCCAATCAGTTTTTGATTGACTTGTCAGAGTAGATGTGACAGTAGTGTTCCATGGACCTGCATAAGACAAACCCAAGTTTAGTACTGACAAGCTGCTCAGATGCCTCGGGACCAGTAGATTTCTTTCACAAACTCAGTTGCAGGCAATTGCTTCAGAACACAGTGTTTTCAGACACAGCTCAATGAATGTGGCTGAAAGGTTGTCTACGATCTGTGATTTTTTTTCTTTTTTTTGGTTTTTTTTTCCTATCTCTGCATATAAACTTCTAATATCTGTATTTCATGTCCCAGTGGGATTGATAATTTCTATATATTTGGGGTTTGCCTTTGAAAATTAGACTACTGAAAATTTTTAGGCCAGCTGATTTACCCACTAAATCCCATTCTCCATTTGAGATGTAGTTGGAAATATCAGCCTCGAGCATCTGCAGGTCAATCAACCAGCCACTGTGAGTCCAGGAGCCAAACTTCAAATCACACTTCTGCACATCAAAGGGGAACCAGCGGACATCAATGTAACATGTGCTCTTCAAAATGCCTGTGGGTAGAGATCAGTCAGAATGAAGCACATATAGGGCGCAGTTCATTTCTACCCTATTTGTCCAAACAATTTTGAGTAAGTTTCTGCTCCAAAAGCATGCGTGATGTATTCACAGCATAACCAAACGAGTAGGACAGGTGAAAGATGCTACCATGAGTGGAATAACCTCCCTTCCTGGGGGCCCATGAAGACCCCTCTCTCTTTCACTGCATCCTTCAGTTAGGTTGCCCAGAATATTCTGGCCATGCAGGAGCAGCCCAGCCTGTCTCCTAGTGTTGGCTGGCCCCAGCAGATCGCAGGCAGTGCTGCAGGGCCTGACAGGAGTGTAGACTAGATAGATGTCCAGGTACTGTGGCTTGAAGTACTGTGACAAGCTCTTTGAAGAGAGTTCCTTGTCAGGCCCTGCACTACACCCATGCCCCTTGAAAATAGATTGTTATGCTAAACCTTGCTTGATGCTCACCTTTTTCTTCTGTATACCTGAGCCTAGACACTCTGGATGTGTCTAGTCTGCTATCATTATTTCATGTGACATTTTAAGCATTTTAGGAGATGAATACTTGTATAGTGTTGCAATCTAATTATTTCCTCTCTTTTTTTTTTTTTTTCGTATTATCTGAGAGAAGAAAAAAAACAACTGAATAGACGCTCCAAACTTTCTTCTTGGGGCCACAGGTATGGCTGTGGGACTCCCCCAGCTGTCCAGCAGCATGGAAGTCTTGGAGGGTAGGGAAGATGATCTGCACAGCCTTCCTCACTGGCAGCTGGCGGCAAAGCACAGAGGGCATCCCTGCACATTCTCCTCCCTGTGGGCCTGCATCTTTGCAGCCTTCATCTTACCTCACCAGTTCACCATGTTCTGGCCAGCTCAGAGGCACTGTGTGAAAGAAAGGCAGCTTCTGCTTCATTGCAAAATTATCTCCAACACTGCACTTAGTCTGCCTGCGTGCTTTAGAACACAGGCTAATGTGAATCCCAGGTCTAAGTCACCTAACTGAGCAGAGTTTGATGTTTTGCAGTTTTGCAGTAATCCCCAAAACAGAGATCCTTGATTATTATCTTTGCCTGCTGCTGCAAAGGCTGAGGGCATTGTGGCATAGCAATGTGTGTAAGACCATGTCCCTGCACAAACACTGGTGCTCTGGGGTGACTGGGATCCCTTAAGTTGTCCCTTTATGTTCTGGGAGGTATGACTCTCACCATCATGGCTATTTTTGAATGGGCTACATGGAGGCTTTTCTCAGTTTCTCCTGAATCTTGGCTCTGCTCCTTTCCTTAACAGCAGACAGCTACCCCCTTCTTGTTCTTTCTCTGTACTCCTCCACTGATATTGTTTGTCTAATGGAGAGCAGCAGTGAGTACAGCCTGCTCTCAGAGTCACGGGAAATAAAACTTTCATGAAGCTTTGGAAGCACCATCTTCTCTCTTCCATGTTTTTCAGTGTCATGATTAATCTAGTTGCTTCTGTAAGCCCTTGTTGCCAGTCAGTGGTCTGATTACCAAGTTTTTCTTCTAAAATTTTGCAAAGTAGTTTGGCAGCAGTTAAATCCCTGTACCAAAGGATTTCCTGTGCTTTATACACCAGAGTTCTGTCATTACTTTTTCTGTCTTTACTCTTTTCCTTTTGTTCTTAAGGAACCAGTTCTTCACCATGGAGTTTGTAGCTCACCAAGAGATGAGCAGGACACCAGATCTGCCCATATAGGCATCCTCTGCATCACCTCCCTGCCTGGAGCATGGAGAAGGCTCTGTCTGGTACATACCAATTTTATTCCTGTCTCATGTGGCTCTCTGGAGAGCAACCCTACCCATGGGTCTGTCCCAGTGAAACCACAGGGGTGATATAAGAGGTCTCAGGGGTAGGGATCAACAGTGGACCAGCCATCAGCAAAGACCCACTTTCTCCCTGGTGGGCCCTGTGGAGATACTTGGATTCAGTCCACCAGCAGCTATGACAAAAAGCTGGGGTGTTTCTTGTCAACTACAGTGAGTGACTGCAGGGATAGCTTATGTATTTGCTGGTAGGTCCTGGCTCCTAGGCCCTACAGACTCTGAATCAGCAATACAGATGGAAAACAGGCTGAGGCTCAGGTCTGGCTGGCTGAGACCAGTCTCAGTTTGTCTTTGCACCCAGAGTTGTAGCCTCAACCTGGCATGGAGGACTTCACTGCAGAGGAATTGCTGCTCTTGGGGTGTCCTGTGGTAACATGACTCTTCACTCTCAAGCAAAAGCTAATTGGATTGCACATGAAACATGATGGGAGGGTGCACACCACCCTGCCTTAGTCAACACCTCAGCTGGGCCTCTGAATGTTCTAAGCAAACCTGCTCAGGAGCGTGATTTATTGATTTATTGATTTGTGAAGTGGAAATACACCACTGATAATGGACCTAAATTATTTCAGTAGGTTTGTCCCATAATTACAAAATTTCCACAGACTGCTTCTAAACACCTTGGTTTCATTCATGAAGGAAAACTGCTTGTAGTTATTCAAAGCTACACATTCACTTAAAGCAAACAAATGCTCTCTGTGCCCTACCTGGAGGAATATATTGGCAGGATCCAGAGTAATTCACCAGCACATTTGTGTGATATGTTGCATCAAATCTTTCATCCGCACTATAACACAGTATGAACGAAACAAAACAAAGAACAAGCAAGATGATGTTTGAGTTAAGATGTAGTAACTGTCAACATAAAAATAATCTTCTGGCTGAATTTAATGCACAGAGTCTGAATTAAGGTTCTATGCCTGGGAGAAGAGTCCACCCTCAATCACTGTTTTGGCTTCTCATAAACACTGTTGGTGTACACCCAGGCATGCTGCTTGCATGCTGTAATGTCCTCAAAGAAGTGAGAGGCAGAGCTGCTAGATGTTTCACAGCAAAGGCAGAACTGAAAGGAGTAGCTGTACACGAAGACTGGACAGTCTGGCTTTTCTGGGGATGCTGTCAGAATCAGGCAGCTCACAAGAAAAATCAAGGTATTTGTACCCAGATGTCTGCTATAAGAGTAATGGTGGCCTGAGGCAACAATTCTGCAGTCTTTTAGGATGCAGAGGGGCCAAGGGTTTTCTTCAAGCAATGGAGGAAATAACTGAGGAGAAGTTGTTTTAGATTTGTGGCTTGGAGGAGGAGATTAACTGAGCCTCTAAGAGCAAAAACCAGGTGAAAGGGACCAAGAAAAGATAATTTCTTTAGTATTCCAGCAATTCTGAGAAAATTAAGGGAGTAATGAGCTGGACAAAGACAAGAATTCTTCAAGGGAGAAGGTGTGGGGTCTTGCTCCAGAGGGTCTCTTGGGAAGAAATTAACTACAGAGGGTTACCCTGGCTGATGCTGTAGAACCTTGCCTGTAATGGCTATGTGCAGGTCTACGTTGCATGACTACACCATCTTACACACCCTGTCTGACAACCAGACATGGAAATTCAGATTCTCCATCCCTCCTGTGACCTATTCTTTATTCACATACAAGTCATCACTCCCCAGCAGGAAAAAAGGGTATCAAATTGAAAAGGTTAAGTGCAGAATGAATGACAGCTATCAAAAGACATAAAAGGCAGCAAGAAAGGTTTTTATAAATGCAAGGAAACAAGGAAAAGACAAAGGACCAAATAGATCCATTACTTGCTGTTGAAGGAAAGGAAACAACAGGGTGCAGAGAGCTGCAGTATCCTGCATCCTCTGTGCTTCACTCTTCACAGTCTGTGGCTCACCACAATTAATTCTCGCACAGTGGCAGGAGTCCAGGGCAGAATAGGGGAGGAACAGGTTAAAGACGTGTAGATAAGACAGATTCCGGTTGGCAGGGCTGATGACGTTTACTCTTGAGAACTGAAGGGACTTGCCAAAATACTCTCTGAAGCAGTAACAATTATCTGTGAGAGCTTGTGGAGAACAAGGAATGGCTCAGTGGATTAGGGAAGATCAAAGAGAACTCTGATTTTTTTTTGTTTTAAAAAAGGTCAAATTATAGACACATCAGACTAACTTCAAAGATAATAAGATGAAAACAGCTGGCACAGATGTTGGCACAAGGGCCAACTGCATCAAATCAATCTAATTTTCTTACTAACTCAGAGGAGGCAGGTGATATATCTGAACTTCAGAAAGCCTTTGCCACCTGATGTTCTTATAAACAAACTGCAGTAATACCAGGACCAGGCTATATGCCTCCTTTTCAAAGGCTGAAAATGAATAAAAAGACTGAGGAGTAAAATGTAGAAGAACACTTAAACAATTGAGGATACTGCAAGCCTCCTTCGGATATCTTGTAGTGAGGGCTTGGAATGGGAACAGATCTTGGTGAACTGGACACAAACAGAATGAAATTCAGTTTTGATGATTAGAAAGCATTACCCTTAAAAATGTCAGAAAAAAAATCTAGTAAGACGGCAAGGCTGAAGTACAACATCTGGGGTTTGTGACAGATCAAAAAACAAGTCCAAAACTAAGATGTTAATCAGAGCAAAACCAAAATCCTCTCCTCCTAGAAAGCCTTAAGAAAACATCTGTCTAGAGACTTTCCACTCCATTCAACACTGCAGAAATGCTGGCTAGAGAACTGGATTACCGCTCTGGAGGAAGAAAAACAGATTAGAGAGTGTTCAGAGGGGAACAGGAATGATGGAGAGATTTATAAAATATGAGTGATGAGGAAAGTGACAAGAAAATTTGTTTGTTTAGTTCAGGCAGGAACACTATGGCAGAGATATGATAATAATCTTCCAGGACAGCCATGGTAATTATAAGGATTGTTTTCTCTCTGCATTCACTGGGAAAAGGTAAAGAAGACATCTGCAGAACTACAGCAGGGAAGACACAGACAGACTCTTAGAAATATCTATTAGCTGGCATTTGTTTGCTTTTATTGTTACTGTTTCAAAAGTAAGAGCGAAATTCCCAGTTGGAAAAATCCCCAGAATATTAGTGAAACATGGTTGATTTTCAGTATCTAATGCTCTAGTTCTAGGCTCCCACTGGCCATTACATGTCTTGCTTACCTGTTATACAGAAGAATGTCCGGCACCCAAATCTGGTCAGCTGGAAATCGCAAGTTCTGCACACCTGGGTATTCATACTGATCCCAAGACAAGTAAACATCAACCCAGTACTGTTGGCAAACACATACATGAGATTATATGAGCTGGTAAATGTCTTTTAAGTTTTCTGGAATATTATGGGAACAGAATGGATTTTGCCAGTAGCAATAGCAGTAGTATGACAATAGTTTAATTCTTGGCTTTAATTATTAAAAAAGGTTGGCATGCATACTGTGGAATCCACAGTGTGGTGACTGAATGCTGTGAGCTGTAATTTAATTTAGGGTCTAACTCCTCCACCTTGTGGCATGAAGCCAGGCATACCAAACCTTTTCTGGTGGGCTGGCAGAAACACTGGCAGTAGGCACCTCCATGAGGCACACAGTTTCTGAGCTGAGGTGGCTTGAATGTCTTGGGTGTCATCAGTGGTACATGGACCATGGTCTGACAGTCCCTCTTTGGTGGAAATAATTTAATCTGTTACAAAGGTTGGGTGATTCTTTTAATAACCACCTTGCTATGAGAGGTGGGCAAGTGAATGGTATATCCCAAGGGATTGTTTCCGATCCCCCCTCCTCCACCCCAGCACAAACAGTAATTCAAGAAAGGTGCAGGCACAGCTTTTGCACCAAACTTTGTGACCTACAGCAGAACTGTATCAAAGGGCTGCAAGGGAAACAGTTACCAGTGCTATAACTGTGGAACATCTTTGCAGGGGTCCCACAGGCCCCATCCTAACAATCCTGTAGTTCTATAGGTTAGTCTGGGTTAGGTTTTGCAATAGAAAACAACTCATTTCTGCTGTAAATCCCAGCAGCTAGCCGAGGAAGAAACAGTCTTTCATCTGCATCCATTAACATGAGATAGTATTTGGCTGCTCAAGTCAAAGCAGAATAAGTTCAATCATTCAGGTCTCTCACAGGCTTTTCCCTCCAGAGCTGCATCTTTACTGAGCACAAACCATTACGGACATCAGTTTATAAGTGATAAGAAAAGACTATACCTCTTCCCGTATGCAGCCAGCAGCAGACCTGATGGGAAACTCCCTCCCCCAAAGCCCTAAGTGAAGATCAGTTTTGTTTATCCTGCATGGCCAGTGCAGGTCACTCTTCAGCTGAAGCAGGTTGCAGAAGAGGGAGGAGGAACAATTATGGATGAGGTTTGTAAAGTGCAAGGGAAGGCAATGCTTCCACTGACGTGCATGGGCACTGCCAGTAGCAATGCAGCATGGGGATCCTTGTGGTCCCTGGCCACCCCACCACCCAGTCCAAGCAGTCTCCACATAGTCCAGCATGGCTGCATTGCTTCTGTGTTCAGGGGCAAGTGCTGGGGATCTTTGTGCCCTGCCCTCCACAGAGGCACCCCTGGCTCCACATTTCAGAGGGAAGTGGGGATTTGCCCAGAAGAAACTGAGTGCAGGGTGCCTGGGTCTTACTGGCTGTCTGGTCTCTGTCACTGGCCTTGGAGAGGGCCTTGAGGCCCTTGAAGAGTGTCTCCTTCTGCTATGGTGTCACCATAACCTTGGGCTCTTCGTTACTAGATCCCTACATCCACTGGCCTAACAACACAGTTGATTTCACACTCCAAAGGCCAACAGGTCTGCCCAAAGGATTAACGTAGTCTCCTGCATTTAATTTTCAGCTCTAAAAGGAGCACAAAAGAAATTTCAGAGGACTCAGAATGCCTGCTTGTTTCACACCATAGACAAGATAAAAGACAGCAGTCTTGCTTTTCAGCCAAGAAATCACATTCAGTGGTTTGCTATTAGAAAGGGTTTTTTTGCTTTATTGACACAGGTTACTCACCATCTGCAGCCAAGCATTTGTGATCAATACCTGATTCTTCTCATCCTTTGAACAAATGGGGGAAGGAAATGGAAGAGAAGAGAAAAAGGGATGAGACTCAAAGTACAGCTTGATTACAAATGGAAGAGTTTTGGTTTCCTTTAGAAAACCCAGACTCTTGGGGTGAATAAACACAAACCTTATAGAGTAGATTGTGAGCTCAGTGCAAAATTACTCAACTGCATTATATGGCCCAGACAATAACGGCTCTTTTCTATCTTTTAAACCTACAGACCTCCTGCATTTATCGTAACCAATGAACAACAGAAGTGAAAATAATAGGTAATCACTCTTAATTTGCTGGGGACAGTAGGACTGCTTACCAAAAGCACAAGTTTTTCCTTCTAGCTAGTTGGTCAAAACAAGACAATTTCCAGTACCATGCAGCATGCAGTAGTTGGAGAGATTTTACATTATATTTGCTGCCACTGCAAAACACTGTTGAAACAGTGCTGGTAGTGCTCTTCCTTTGGAGTGTGTGTTATGTAGCTTAGTTCAGGCTGAAAGGGAAGAAAGGGCTGACCTTGGGCAAAACCTAGCACATGGCAAAAGGACACAAATGCTGCCTGAGAGGGAGCTAACATGGCACCTGCACAGAGCAGGAGTCTGTAGGTTCAGACACCTGCATGCAGAGGCCACAGGGAAGCAGCTCTGACTCACAAAGGAAACAAAGAAGCTCTCACTCAGCTTGTCTCCAAGTGCTGTGGGGAGCAGCAGGGTGCCCAGCTTGCTGCAGTTAGCCTGCAGGTGCAGGACCCTGTGGTGCTACTGCCACAGCCCTCCTCCCCTTAGAGTTACCCTCAAAGTACATATGCAAAGAAACTGACCCAGAAGCACCAGGAAAGATGTGAGTTATTCAAAAGCAGGCTGCCTCATCTCACGTTGAGCTGCATCATGAGGTGTGTGCTTTCTTCTGCGAGACCTTTGGTTTACTTATTGAGTGTTCCATGCAGGAACCACTGCATGACTGCAGACTCCCAGGCTAATGCATGAAGCAGAACTGCCTGGAGAAGCCTTCTAATTACTGATTCCCCAGCACACATGATACTGGTACTGCTAATCACTTAGCACGAACCCAGTCTGTGTCATGTCTCTTTTCTTCTCTCACTTGGGTTGTTGGACCTGCAGAAACACCCCAACCTAAAAAGGGAGACATCATTGATCTGGAGGATTCCTGATTGTTTGGCACTGTGGGCAGAGTTATCCTCTGCAGCCAGGCTCCTGTCCCCAGGGAAAGCAAACTTCAGGTATGAAACGGGCCTTTGCCATAGTCCTCCACGCAAAACTATCACACTACTTCCTCTGCTGCTCCTCTTGACTACCCTTGAGACAGGCCTAAACTGCTTCTGCTGCTGGGAGATGCCACACAAAAATCAGCTGGGATTTTATATCATGTTACACTGTTCATACATTTCATTTTCACCTCTCTACCGCTCCCCAAATTGTGGCAGAAAATATGTGCCTCTCTTTGTGCAAACCACAATCCACCTCCAGAGGCCCTGTCCATCTGATACTCCGTTTGTCCCCTTAGCTGCAATTGCTGAAACAATTGTAAGAAAGTCCGCAATAAGAGAAGAAAAATCACACACAGGATTAAGCTTGTTGAGACATGGTTTTTAGATACTACAGGATTCAAAAGGATAAACACCACCTTGGAAAGGTATAATATCCTAAAGTGAAAAAAACCAGAGCTGGTAATTGATGGGGTTATCAGGGCTATCTGTGTCAAATGACCTGGGAAATGAAAGCAACTCATCAATACAGAGGCCGTATCCTGGGGATACCCAGAGGCTAGCCCTTCCCCATCCGGCTGATGCCTTCCTGGCCACCAGTGATTCCTCAGGTGCCTTCTAGGGATGGTGAGCATGATGCTTGTCTGAGCTGCTCATTAAATCCTAGCAATACTTTGTGTTGCTAGCCAATAAATATCTACTTGATGATTGTAAGCTGCATGTGTCCTCCTTGCAAAGTCTTTCTGTGTACTGCTAAAGAAGCCTGAACACCATGACCAAAAAGATGGGCTGCAACAGTTAGGCAATTCCTTTACGGTGTAAAAGGAAGGATTTTCCCCTATACATTGCATGCTATAGGGAAGGGGAGGAGGGAACCTTCCTCTGTTCATTAGCTACTTGAAAGCCACAGGGGGATGCGTTAAAGTGCAATGTAGATCTGGTGGGCCTGTGGGTTTCCGGCATGTGGAGATGCCTCCTGTCAGGAGCCTTTTATGCGTGGCTCTGGATTTACAAGCAAATTCCCTTTTACCTGACATAGTAAGTTTGTGCTTGACAGAATCCATGTCTAAAAAAGAGAACATCTAGGGCTGACTTCTGTATTTCACAAAACAGTCTGCTGCCCTTATTTGCTCCCCTGTCACATCTCTGCGAGCTCCTTGTTCCAGGTCAGATGCTAATGACCTTAGTAATCAGCTTTGACTCCAAACAATTCATCAGCCATGTATTTCAGGTAGCATTAAATTTATTATCTATCTTGGATATGCTTTGCCTCCTTTTCACAGGGCTACTGTGCTCATCATGTTTGTCCTGCTTCTCAGATTTGTTTTGCAGTCAAAGGAAAGCTTGTCTATTTCACTTCTCAAGGGTTTATCTACAGTGTAACCATGCCCTCCATGGTCTTCCTTGTCTTGCCTTTTGATAATAGCAGTCAGCAAAAGCACAAAGTCTCACCAGGGCTTTAGGTCTCTCAGCCTTGGGGGAAAAAAATGTCACTTCAGGATGTTTTCATGGCCATTCAAAGTCTATTCTTGTCCTTGCCCTCAGGTTGCTGAGCTTTCAAAGGGCGTTTGTCTTTATGGACAGCAAAATATAGAAAATGTTACTTCCATATTCAGCACCAATCAACGTTATTGCAGGATGGAACAGCAAATTTTCCAAACAAGAATATGAGTTTGGCAGAAGTGCCTCGTTTGCAGAAGCAGCAAAACACACTTTACACTGGGCAGGCATTTGTCCAGGTGTAGCTCTCTTGCTAAGCCCCTTCTAAAGAAAGACTCCAAGGATCCTGGCCAGGAAAAGAGTGCATGCTGGGGCTTCCCAGGAGGTGAGGACTGTGGGAGTGTCCACAGTCTGAATCCATCCCCTGTTAGAGAAAGAGGATTTCAAGGGCAGAAGTGTTTATGGAGCTTTCAGTTTCTGCAGGTATGGTGGTTTACTGAGCCAAGTAGCTTTGCATCCTGTAAGGAGATAGTTTGGCCTTCGGAGTAGTCTGATGGCCTTGCCTTTCCAGAGCTGCAGAGGAACCACAGGTCCTGCTGACTTCATCATGACCTGTGGACTGCGTGCATTGCTGAGATACCCGGGCACAGGAAGGACCACTTTTGTCAGTTACAAAGACACTTACAGATAACCATGAGAGTGTCCCCCATACTCTGTCGCAAAAGGTCACTGGCCAGCACTGCTTTGCCTAAGTAAAAGCTAATTGTTGAGCTTGGGAAGTGCCGGAGGAGCTTCTCTTACTGTGTGTCATTGGTTTGTGCAGAGGGATTTAAGGTTAGTTTTGAGGCTGCCTTTCCTTCCAGGAGAAAACTTGAATAATCCATCATACTGCTTTTCCTGTGCAAGGTTTCTGTCTGACTTGGCACTGTCAGCCTCGGCGATGACCTTCCCTCCATGTTTAGCAGTCTCTCAGCCTCTGGCTCTCCCTGCAGCAAACCAAAGCAGCCCTGCTAAAATCCCAGGTGAGGCTGGAGATAACTAGTCCCCAGAGATGCTTTTCCAGCACTCCCCTGACAGTTCCCCTGCATTGCAAATGTTCAGCTCAGACAAACCAGTTTCCTTCTGGTATTCAAAAATGCTGGAAAAGCTAATGCTGTGGTCACTAGCTAGGGCAAAAGTTGTCCTCTAAATCCTTCCTGTCTTTATCTGGGTCACTTTCTCCCCTTTCTATCTCTGGCCTGAGCCAAATTAATCCTCTGCCCTGGATATCTGCTTATTCCTACAGCCACATTTGACCCGTGGAGAGTGTCAGGGTTAGTTTGGTTTATTCTTGTGCACATGCTGTGACATGTGAGTGTTTTAGTTTGGTTTTGTTTTCCCTGCTCTCAATCCAAAGCTTACAATGTATGTAGGTCTGCCTGCCTCCTGCACGGCTGCCTATCAGTAGATTCTCCCTTGCTCCGCCAACATCTAGATAAATATAACAGCCCTCAGCCATGTAATTATCTGGTTCACAGCACATGGACAAAAAACCCAAAGCCCTTCCTGGTTCACTAGTCACATCATATGGTAATGTGTCATCTCTGTAGCAAGGTGCTTGTTAACAGGTGACTGACAGATATGGTTAATCCTTGCCCTCTCACAGAGCCACAGAACTGGGAGTTGAAGCAGCCATTGATTTATTGCAAGACACGGCTCAGAAAAGACCCAAACTGAACAGATAATTCTCAGAGGTCACCGAAGGCCATACGTGGCTACATTAGTTAATTTCTTTCTTTCTTTCTTTTTTTTTTAAACACTGTTTTTGTGCCTGAATATGAGGAGGGATATGGTGAAGAGACATGGAGACATTGACATGGAGGCTTGGAAAGTTTTGTTAACAGAGGCATTGGTCTCTGCACAATATTTTGATCAAGAGTATCAAAAGGAATCGATGAGGCTTTCTAATGCCTGAATACTCCATCTATGGCTGCAACAGGCAGTCCTTTCCATTGCTGAAATACCCATCTGCCCACAATCTTTGGTTGATTAACTGAAACTCAGCTTAAATGCATTGTGTGGTTGAAGTTTCGCAAAACCAGACAGTTTGAGGAAAACATAGGTTGCCTTGGCAACATTCAGTAAGTATCGCTGGACAGCCTTTATATTTCAGGGGTCTCATTAAAAAGTTTTAATAAATGTTGCTATGGTAACGTCAGCTGATCAAGAGATACCTGATGCCTAGGTACTTCTCACTCACACAACTGGTGACTGAGGGTCTTCCAACACTACAGATTTGTGCCTCACCTGCCTTTTTGCCCACATTTTCCAATTTACTCTGCCACTGTGGTGAAAAAGGGCAGAATTGTTCTTGCCCTGACATGTCACATGATCTTCAACTACAGCCCAGGGCTGTGGGTACCTGTCTTAGGAAACTAATTTTATTTTTCAAAGATGCAGCTTCTCAGCAGTGCCTGAAGATCAGGACTGCTGTGAAATGTGTCATGTTATAGACTCCATCACTACGTTTGAGACTGTTTGACCTCAAGCACTTCAACAAACACCTGCACATCCTAGGGACTCTCTGTCCCCACACTGACACAGGGTCCTGGGGAAACTGAAGCAACCAGCTTTGTCCCACTATTTCACAGATGCTTCTCATGGAAACACCAAGAGCTGGGTCAGAGTGCCTCACATGCTTGGTTCCTGGGGGAAAGGACCAGCCAAAAGCAGCCAGTCCTCCATTAAAATTCCAAGTCATCCACACATAGCATGTAGGTGTGTTTGTATGGTGGTTTTTGTATTCTCCAGGGTGCATACCTCATCCTGAAATAGCCCTCCATGTGTTTTGTGCACATTTGGCAGGTGTTTCAATAAACAGGACTAGATACAAACTGTTATTCCAAGCTATTTATTATTCATTGCCTTTTTCAGTATTTGAAATAACAGGGACAGCAGTGGGAGGAGGGTTGAGAAAGGTCCCAAATAGGCCAACTCTGAGTACTTATCAGAGACACACTCAAGCTATCTACAAGGCTGCCTTCGTTTTTTCTTCCTGTATTTGCACTCTGCTGTGACAGCACAGTGAAGTAAGGGGACATAGGCCTGTTCCAAAACTCAAGTGAGCTCTTAAAGCCTGTGATCAGGGATGAAAAATGGGGAGAAGGTTTTTACTGAGGAGCTGAAGTCACTGTCTCTCAGGAGTTACACTCAGAGAACACAGTGTTAAAATATTAACCTTCCAAACACTGAGACTAAGAAATACTAGGTTCAAGACCACCCCAACAGCTTTTATTTAACTGCTTTATTGCACCTAGTGGCTTTAAATTTGTGACCATTTGCAGTGCCCCTGCCCCATGCAAGTTTCACAATACCCTGGCAACAGCAAGGCATGGCCAGAAGTTGTCTCTGATTTCTGGGGACCCTGCTGCCTTTCCTGGAAGAAGATGTGGAAAATGTTTTCCATTTCAAGCAGCTGAGTGCTTCCTGAAAGGATGAATTCCTTTGCCTGCTACTGCTGCTAAGTTCCTGAGGGATATTAAAGAAAACCTCACTTCAAATAAATTTTGCTCCTGTGCACTTTGGGGAGCCGATGTAAAAGTACTAAAGTCTCTTTAAAAATCCTTGATGGCTCAGATTAGTTACCCAAGATTAAGGAATATCCATAGGCTCAAGATCTAAATTCTCACAGCTTCAAACAGCATGCCTTTCAGCACACAGGCAGCAAATTGGCTAGTTAATTGTGAAATGCCCACACTGGATGACCACCACTGAAAACCCCAGAAGGAAATCGGCCATTCTTTTGTTAGAGCCATGGTCCCCAAGTACAGCTTGTGGAACCATGCCAAAAGAAAACAAACTGTTGAATTGCTGCTCACTAAGTGAGCCCCACACACACTTTTTGCCCTGAGCCAGTCAGAAGCCAATGACAAAAAGCTGCAGGTAAAATTCAGGTAATCAAGGCTTCATCATAATACGTCATGCAAGTGTGTGCACAAAGTAGTATTAGATGTGAAGCCATAATACCCATGGTGCCGAACTTCATTATGCTAGCAAACTCATGTGTCGCATGTTTAATTGGTGTAGTGACGTTTGATAATGCCTGACATTTATAAGGCAGCCAAAATACAGATTCATGGCTCAGTTAGCCCTGGCTTTCCCACTTTTCAAGCTCGTTCCATGGTAATGAAGAGGTCATTTATTCCAGAGTTCAAAATTGGTCACAGTAAGTGAGCTGTATGACCAGGAGAGAGAGTTTGGTATTTAACTTTAATGAATCTGTTGGTCTAGCTACCTATCTGTAATTTTTCTGCCTGCAGTTTTAATTACTACTATTTATGATCACTAATTACTGATTTTCAGCTTTTATAACGATGTCCAATCCGTTTTCCTTCTCATTTACACCATTTTGCATCAGTCTATCTGAATTTGTTCTCAAGCCTGAAATTTCTGCTGAAGAAAAAACTTCCTGGAATTACGTGGTTTGGTACAGTAGGTCTATACAAGGAGAAATAGAGTAAACATAGCTCACAAAGGAGAGGGGAAAAAAAGGATACTTCAGAAGGTCAAAGGAGTCAGTTTATGTCTCTAGCACTTATCAATGCTTTGTAATTAAATAAAATTCAGAATACCGGCTTCATAACCCTTTCCTTATTACTTCTCTTTTTCACATACTCCGTGTTTCAGTCTTGAGTGGTCAAGCTTATGTTGTTGATGTTATCTATCCATGAAAGATTGGTACAGGATATTCTATCACTATCGTGGTTTAATCTAGTGAGTACTGATACTATATTGCAAATACTATGTGAACAGGTGCTTCTGTTTACTGGCATATTTATATTTGTTTCCTTGAATCACTTTTCTCTTGATCTGGGTTTGCTACGTAACACCCAATGCAGAGATTTGGACATGTGATGGTTCTGGGAGGGGATGATCTATCTGCTGTAAAGTCAGTTTAGGAAGAGAGACCTAGAAATTTAACCCTTGAACTTTCTGGCTTTTTAATTCACCTGCAGAACCAGCCGTAGAAAGACTGCCCTAAAGGATGGGATGGTTAGGGGGATGATGGCTTGGCTTGCCCCAGGGTCAGCACCTCTGGCTGCCACCCTCCTCTGTTCCACTGGCAGGACCACTGCCAGCACTGGCTGCCTGGCAGCCCTGTGGCACCTCTTGCATCCAGCCACACCTTGCAAAGCGGGAAACAGTGCTTATGTTACATTAAAGCTTGCCGGAATGAATAAGCACATTTTCAGATAAGAAAGAAGAGCTGCTTTCACAAGTTGGTTGAGTATAACAAGACCCTTCTCTGTCTTGCAACTTATGAAACAAAAGTACTTAAAAGCAAGGAAATATCTGCTAAAGGCACTCAGGTTTGATAGAGATTATGTGAAAAAAATCAGACTACGAGGGCTGTATCAGACAGAAGATATCACAGGGCTGGGCATTGCCTTCCTCCAGCCTTCTCACCTTCACCTTATGGCATAGAATCTACTTGCAGGCAGCCTCTAGCTTTAGCAATTCTCACTCAATTGGAGAACGCTCCAGCAAAGAGCTCATTGCACACCAGCTCTTGGGGACTGAGTTCAAACGTCCTGCCAACTGAGGAGCAGATCACCCGGGAACTGAGCAGGCTGATGAGGGCAAGCCTGATGTGAAAAGATGCATGTATTTGAAAGTTGTTCTCTTACCAAACGTTTCCTCAGAAAAACCCCAAACCAACCCAAAATCAAAAATTTCCAAGCCCATCATGTCTGCAGTCTCTGATTTAGGGGAAAACCAGTGCAAGCTAAAGCTTGACCCCAGTAGTTTGAATCGGTCCTGGAGAAAAAACTGCTGTGCTGCTAAGCTAGTATGCTTCTTACAGTGGTAGTGAGTGCATCTGAGCACTCAGGGGAAGCACATGCAGACCTTTCCCCTTTGTTTCTCTGCACAGCAAGGCATGGACCCCGTTTTCAGTAGAAAAACTGAACCTTTGTTCTTTGTTGCACCACTAAGCTCTTCTGTTACCTTGTCTTGCTGCTTTCCAAACCCGTCAAGAACTTTGACACACTGCAGCAACAAAAAAATGCATTTTAAGTGGGATTGTTTGCAAGCATGTGATCAGGCTTGGGATGATCCTGCAGTCCCTAGGATGTACAATCATTTTACCCACTATTGAGTACTAGTACTATTACTAGTAGTACTAGTAGTTAGTAATAGTAATAGTTAGTAATAGTCAGTAATAGTATTAGTATCTAGTATTAGTACTAATACTATTTAGTACCTAGTAAATATTCCAGATATAGCATTTGTTTTGATTTTGCAGTCCAAAATACAGTAAAATTATGTATTTTTTGGCTTCTGCAAGTGAAAAATGGCTTGTGGGTAGTTGGGGTTTTTTCAGTATTTCTGTTGCTTCTCCCTGGGCAGTCTCTTTTTCTAGTTGTTATGCCCTCTGAAACAGGAGGAAATTTCCAGAAGAACATCTTAATAACCACGTAGGATTACATACTCAGGCAACCTGTTATCTGCTGGGGGGTTTCTGGGTCAGTGGCAGCTCTAAGGGTCAACATGAAGGAGAAAAGTACCACAGGACTCACCATATGCAGGGAGCTGAACAGCCAGACCCTGCAGGCTCCGCAGGAGGCAACATTGTCAGGGACAGTGTGGCAGCTAGGCCCTCTTTCTTGCACAAGTCTAATGAGTGTATTTAGCAGTGTACAGCCTCTGAAAGGCAACAACACAGTAGTTACTAGAAACCTCAGAGGTGTGTTTGCTTTTGGAAGAGGATTTTGAGGCATTTATTGTCTCTGCAGCATCATGTAGGCACCTGGTAGCACTCTTCTTAAAATTAGGCTCTTCATTTAGATTTTTTTTTTAAATGTGTGATATATTTCTGGTCTGGCGTGGTTTTCTTCTTCATACTCTTCTGCTGATTGACTGTTTTGTTTCTTTTTGTCTTTGTACATTTAAATTTGCAGTTTGAGGAAACATGCGGCCTAGAAAGCTAATAAAACAAGTGTTTCCTGTGGACCACCAAGTGCAGCGAGACTATCGTTGCAGTGGTACTGATGCACTGACCCAAAGATAATAGTAAATAGTATCACTAGCAGAAAGAAAGCTGGAAGATAAAGACTGTATTTTTTAAAAATATCTCTCTAGTGCTTCCACATAAAGGATGTAGACTCCTTCAGATAAATTCCCCTGTAAATGCTAGCGGAAGCAATGAAAAATGTCATTCATGATGACAAATGGTTTCTACCTAGTGGGCTCCTATCACAACAAGCCAAGGGAAAAATGCTGTATTTCCTCTGCTGTGAAAAATATCATGCCTCATTTCTTAATTGCTCTAGTCTGACCAACTGTTTCGGCTCTTAGACAAAATAAGAAGAGACTTTTTTTCCAGGTACTCTTGGATGTGGTCTACGCTTGCTTGGGTTGGCAGAGCTTGGCAGGGCCTGACAGTGCTCTGTGGGAGAGACCACCAGCTAAACGCCTTGCTGATGCAAGGTGAATGTCTGGCTTCTGCCAGGGAATGGTGGAGGGCAGGCTCCAAGCAAAAGTGACCCTCAGAAACTGCATACACATGAGATGGCTCAGTATGAAGTTGTCCTTATGCTTATAGGGCAAGGCAAACTGAACTGAGCCCTGCTGCTAAACTGGGGGTGTAACTGTCCCTCTTTCTGCTCATTCTTTCATGGATGTAAGAGGCCTGTCTTGGCTGTAGTTGTGAATTAATATAATTTTTGAAAAAGTCCTAACCCTAATGACAAGAAGTCCTTCACTTGCATTTGTCTACCACAACTGTGACAAGCAGAGAACATGTTCTTCATGGCTTTGAGTATGGTGGCACAGATCCTGTGCAGATAAATGCATGCTGGTAGGAGCAGAAAACCTAATCCAAGGTAGTCACACTGTGAAATTTTCTCCAATGGATGTGAGAAGAGGAGGTAAGATTCTAAGTAAAGTCACTTGTCAATACTATTTGGCAAACCACAGGGACCTCAGAGCTGTCATTCCCCTCTAAATAGCAGAGTGAATCTGGATTGTCATCAATGCTGTTCTCAGCAGGCTGGCTGCAGAAGATTAATTTAGATTTAATTACATTATAATACAGTATTTGTAGGAAACAGACTTATGGAGGCATGCCATGGAACCTGTCCCAGGTAGAAGTGCATTAGATGTGATACCAGGTCTTGGCAAGGGTAAAGAGTGAGTTTCTGTGAATATCAGTGGCAGAGCCCTTCTTCCTTGTATGCAACAACAAAACAGTAGACTTGTTTTCTGTTCTTTATATTGTTTTGTCCCACAGGGAAACCAGACCAGGGTCCACTGTCTCACATCTGTTGCAGTGACTACTTGCAAAGCATCCCAGTGAGTCCAGCAGTACTTTTGTATGCATTGGCACACCACGCTCCTCTGAGCACAGAGTTTTTGTTTCCTCCCCAGGGAGAATGGTGCATGAAGTTCCCTCAGGCTGGGACCTTGCCTAGCACCCTGGTCTGTTACGGTAATGGAGCAGTCAAGAAAGAGCCACTTCGTGCTTTGTTAGTTCATATACCATTGTCAAGACTGTGATGCTGTCTATCCCCTCCCCTGAGCAAGAAACAACTGTGCACCAGTTCCTTTGTCTTGCACCATGCAGGGCAGCTGAGGAGGCAGAGCCTACTCACCCCTGGCCTCCCACCTGAGTAAACAGAGGACGTGGTTTGCCCCATGGCCTGTCAGCTAATAGAGGTTACCTCTCCTTTGTGCCTTGCCTGCTACTCTTTACATCACTGTGGCTATCATGACTCTCCTTTTAAACAAACATTTTCTTCAACAGCTGGAGCATGCAGATGCTGCAGTCTGTCCAGCTTGCCATGGAGGCTGAGGAACTGTGTCCATGCTCACAACCTGCTTCCTGGTTTAGAGATCCATGGGAGCAGTGTTTTGTAGATTTTTCAGGCGGTTTGGTTTAGCCACTTGTTGATGCCACGGTGACCCTTCTTACCACAGGGACATAACTGCCAAAGGATTTTCTGTCTACCCCCTCCCCAAGAGACAGGAGACAGGCATCTTTTTATATCACGCAAGATAAATATTTCAGGTGACTCCAGATGTTTTTTAAAAACACCTTGAAGTGCAGTTCGCAAGACCATGAGCCTGGGACAAGTCATTAATGCTCTGAGCTGATTAACTTCTAGCATCTGTGTGTATGCAGAGATGGAAGGAAGCAAAGCTTTGTTTCTGGTGTATATGACCTTTTAGATTACCGCTTTGCTGTTATGGACAATCAAAGGGGAAGACTGGAATTAAATTTGTCGTAATGGACATTGACATAAAGTGCTTAAAGAAATGCTGATTTCCTGAAAGATGGGTTTCATACATGAATGTGAAACCCAGCTGAAAAAAGGTTTTATGTAACTCCTCCTGACTGACTTTGAAAATGTACAGTCACAGCCCTAAGGCTAAAAAGTTCCCTTCACCACCCCAACCTTCAAATTACTGCAAGAAAATACCAGTAGAAGAAGAAGGGCTGGAGCAAGATATTTAGCCTCTGCTAAACCTGGAATTGCTTGCTGAAATCTACTTGAAATTAGCTGGAGGATTTCTCTGTTTTTTCATTCATGAAGATGACTGTGAGGTCCTGCCATGAATGAGTGACTTTAATTGAGAGTACTGATTTTCTTTCTCTTCCAGCTCAATGCAGTTGCTAACATTTCAAAACAGAAAGCTGCTTACCCTGCCTGAGTGGCTGCTGCCTGCCTCCAGGAACACCACAACTGGCTGGATCTGCCACTTGTACAGCACGATGCTGGAGTGCGAGTCTTTTGGAGTCCTGCTTACCCCTCCAGGAAGAGCACCTGATGCACTATGCATTTTCAGAAAGATTATGAGAGCTTTAAAAAGTTTAAATATTTGAGGCCTCTGTCAAATTGGTTTGCAACCGCACAAAGGTTTGCACATCTCTCTTTATTCCTTACTCCTTCCATGACAGTGACAGTGTATTGGAAACCAGCCCATAATACTGACTATGGACAGGGTAGTATATGGAAAGGAGCACTAACGTGTCCAGCTGTTTGCTGTACTGACCAGGTGAAGATGGTGAAAATTGTTCTCCTGGCTTGTTTTTTCCATGTAGATGATAGAAATTATCTCTATATATCATGGTTTGTCATACAGAATCATCTTCATTATGAAGAAAAGGATTTGGATTATTATGTTAAAATTTTCCATGGGTTAAATCTCCAATTCTGAAAAAAGCATCTTGCAGTCAAGGCAATTAGAGGGCTGTGCCTCCAGGTTTTGCTTTCATATATTTCTAGCCTCATCTCAGGGCAGGCTCCTCCAACTGCATTGCATAGTAAAGACAAGATGGGAGAAGCCAATGCCATTATAATGTCTAATGAAAAAGTATAAGTGCAGTGATGCTAGCTTTGAATGCTGCATATGGTCTTCAGTAATTGCATCGCTCATGGCTCTGAGAAGAATATATTATTAAAAATTTGTAGTAACACATGGCTTCTAATTTATTGAATTCTTTCTTCTTCTTAAAACAAACTGAAAAATCTTCATAATTCATTTCCTTGCAGCTCATGTTGTGAGCCATCAGAGATGGCTGTGCTTTTGGGAGGGTATTCACTCCTCCAAAGTGTCAAAGCATGTACTCCAGCATTTAGCCAAAGACAGTCTGCCTTTACCTCTGATAGCCTGATTAAGAGGAAGAGTATGGTCCCTACAAGAGAGATCAGATTTGTTATGCTACATGGGTGCCATAGAGAACAGAACAGCAAGTAACTTACCACATCAATTATCTGCAGCAAGGAAAGCTGGAGCTCGACCACAAGGGGCTGGGAGTCATTCACTACCGGTCGTTCAAGACGATTGTAGTTTCTCAGCAGTTCTCTATACAAGCGTCTCTGGCTTTCGCCCTGCTGAGAGCCTAAGGGACAAGAAAGAAGGCATCTGTCATTTAGGCTGGTCACACTGTCCCCATTTTTTCTCTGTTTCGTTGAAAACCACCTCTTAATAGGTTTGTAATTTGAAAGCCATTCCCAAAATAATCCCCAAAATTCTGCACATGGGTGTGACAGACACATCTTTTCTGCATACATGACTGATGGGTTCTCAAAAAAAAAACCAAACTACTAACACTCTAACTTATTACTACCACTTCGGAAACACTGAACAGCCTTTGGGGCTTTGTTGGTGTCCCTCCTGCTGATGATCAGTGGAGATGTGGCTCCAAAACCACAAGGCAGCTTCCTGGAAGGCAGTCAGAGCACTTTTATTTGCTTTTTCTTATTTCCTGGAGACTGGCTGCTGTAAGCCAGATCTGGTATTGCTTGGACATACCGTGTGTTTAGCCAGCATGAACAATATGTATTCTTATTTCTTGGAGCTGATGTATCAGGCCCTTTTCTGTGCTCAGGAAACAGTAACAAGCCTTTTTCATATCCTCTTCAGTTTTGTGTGGCAATCTTTCCAACCTTTGGTTTACATGCCTTGCCATTTTCCTTCTGAGGGCAGCACACTTTGTTAACATCTAATGATGTGGTGGTATAAAGGCTAGAGTATTTGACAGGTACAGATAATGATATTGAATCTCTGGTGTTACATGCCTAACTCAGCTTCAACTGGGAGCAGCCTCAATGCAGAAGCTGTCACGCAAACACATGAGCATGTTAAAGACTAGGAAACTTTCAGTCTATGCTTAAATTGCAAGATGCCCGTTGCTCAGCTTTGGGGTGGGTATGGAGAGCATCCATCTAACCTGCATGACCATGTTTGCTTGGTCACAACAACCATGGATGGGGCAGGGTAGCAGTGGTGGGCTTGGATCTCTTCCCACGGCAAGTTGAGCACTTTGCCAGGACACACTGCCAGGACGCACTGCCCAGGAGCTTGGGTCCCCCAAAACAGTGTAGGTGTTGAGGCTTTGGCTGGTGCCAGCCTGAGCTTTACACAGGGTCATGGCCTACAGGTTCCCTGAGGCCAAACCAGTCATGACAGAATGAGTGCATATTCCCTGAACTGTAGAAATCTAATCCCTGGCAGGGTATCTGCACTTTAAATTATTATTACTTTGGACTGAAGTGTTTTTTTATACACTGCAGCTCCCAGTCTCTGCGTGACTTCTTTTAACTCTTGAGCAGAGCTCTCCACGTTGAGACCAGGACTACTCTCACAGTGGTTATGATTAATATCTTTTTGACAATGCAAACAAGCCATAACAACCAGTTCTGTCTTCCCCAGGCTCCTACTGCACTCAGCAAACCTTGCAAGCCTGGAACAAGCTGCTCTCCAGCACAGCAGCCATGCATTTTAAAGCTAATAATAAATGTAGTTTATAAAGAGTTTGTAAGTCTGTCTAATTGTGTTCTCTTCAGTTTTCCTGACGCTAAGGGGAGCTTTGTGGCTCTCCATTATGGCAGAGCCTGGTTAACAAGGAGGAAGAGAATTTTTGATTATTTTGGTAAGTTACATCCTGTTCATGAGCCCTCTCCACTCTGTGTAATACATTACATGATCACGGGGATGCAGAGGAGCAGATGCTGTAAGTACTACTCCAATAGCCCTTGCTGACATGTCAGTATTGGATGCTATGTATTCACCATCAGCAAAGACAAGCTCTGGCCACAGTATCTGTCCTTCAGCATCTTAAGTAAGCTTCCCTGCAAGACAGTGATTTAGGTCCTCTTTTAGGGCTTTAATACTTGCTTTCCAATGCCTCAGCAGACCCCGACTCCCTTGTGAGATCCTTCTGTAGAAAGGAAACCAGTGACAATCTCTACCCGTTGTCCTACAGAAAGAAGCTCTACACTTTGAGCAAATCTGCTGTCTTTTCACTCACCTGCCCACCCCACCACCACCCTGCCATCTTCCTATGCTTTAGGGACGAAATGACTGCCTGCACTATTGCTCTCATCTTGAGTACTTATGTAATATTTGCCTTTAGCCTTCCCTTTAAACTGGCTGCCTCAGCTATTACAAGCAAAAAGTGCCCTTCATGAATCTCTGGAAGTCAGCTGGGCTGCTAGAGTGCCCTGGTACCATTGCTGTCATGATGCATTAAAACAGCCCCCACCAAGGAAGGTCTGATGTGGAGAGATATGAGCATAACCTTTTGCTGTGTGCTTTGGGAAGCTGTCTTCATACTGTGTGCTCCAACCATGCTGAAGCCAGGTCCCTTTCCCTGTTAAACTCCATGAGCTGAAGGAGCCCAGTACTGCAATTTTGCACCTGGCTTTCCATGCTTCCCCTGTAACGGGATCCTATTACCTTGCAACGTCTTGTATCTGACATTGTTAACATAGCCTTAGCTGATCTATTCTTAGCCTGCCGAGTTGGTGTTGGAGATATGTTTGTGTGCTGCATGGTTTTACTTACAAAATTACGTAGATTCAGAAACAGAGGAGCTTTTGGGGTGTCCTGGCAAATAGCCATGGCACCTGTTGGTACCAGAAAGACCTGGCTAGTCTAATCACACTGCCATCCCTCTGCTATAGCTGCTTTAGAGAAGAAACGGAGGTGGGTGACAAGTCAGACTTGTATTTTCATAGACTTTTCCTTTAAATTGCAATCTTCAAACACTTCATGTTTCATACTCCAGAGAGATTTCCACTATTTTTACCTCTATTGCTTGTGCTAATGCATTGTGACCCTACATCTCTTTGCGCTAAATGGAGTGTTTGCTGGTGATGGGCAAGTCTGGATGCCTCAGGAGTAGAGATGGAATAAGCTTTACCACTGCCTACCCCTCAGTCGCAGAAATCTAACCAAAAGCCGTGGCACTGTTCCATCTTTTCAACTGGGCTGGAAGCTGGACATCAATATTTGAGGTTGCCAGGACAGTCTCCCAGTAGCAATGCCAGACTTACTTGCTGTGTAAGTTACAGAAAGTACAAGTAACTGGCAAAAGGCACAATGCCTTCTAGATAAAGGATCTCTGAGCAACAGAGAGCCTCTTATGTCCCACTGCCTCAGACAGTGTCCCCTTCTTTTCTGAATTATCTTTGAAACAGTAGGAAAACTGAGGGAAGAGCAGCGTATGATGTTTATCTCAAGTTTAACAAGACTTTTGACACCTTTCCAAGAACATCCTCATAGACGTTTGTCTATGCCTTACAGGCTAGATTAGTGAACAGTGAGATGGATTGAAAAGTGGCTGAACTGTCAGGCTCAGAGGGTGGTAGTCAACAGCACAGAGTTTGGCTGAAGGCCAGACAGTGGTAGAGTACTCCAGGGGTGGATACTGGGGCCAATTCTGTTTAACATCATGACAAATGATGAGACAGAGTGCACCTTCAGCAAGTTTTCAGATGCTACAAAACTGGGAGGAGTGCCTGATACAGCACACAGTTTTGCTGCCATTCAGAGGAGCCTTGGAAAACTAGGGAAATTGCTGACAGGAACCTCATGATGTTCAATGACATGAAGTGCAAAGTCCTGCACCTGAGAAATAACGCCAGGCACCAGGATAGGCTGGGGGGGAAACTGGCTGGAGAGCAGGTTGGCAGTAAAGCCCTGGGGTTCCTTATAGATACCAAGCTGACCATAAATCTGCAATGCACCTTTGCAGGAAAGGCCACCAGCATCAGGCAGAGTCTCATCAGTAGGTCAAGAAAGGTGATCCATCCTCTCTACTCAGCACTGGTGAAACACACCTGGAGTGCTGGCTGCAGTTCTGGACTCCTCAGGTCAAAGGAGACTAGACCAAGGACTAGGTTGTCCCTCAAGGTTTACTCTCTGAATAATCTGAAATGGTTCACTAAACTGCTCCTGGAGTTTACAGGCAATTGGGAGGCACAAGGCAACCAGTCCCCTGACGGTTTTGTGAAGAACTCTATGGACAACAGAGGTATTAATGGACTACATTCAACTCCTAAATACCTCTTTGAATTTCCTCCCATGCTTCTGCATGTGGAAAGAAGTCTGCAAGAAGCCCACTGATTGATCAACATGACCTATAGTAATCTCTTACGAACAGTAATCTCTTGCAAATACACGCTCTAGTTGAATTACATCTTCCTTTCTAGGATGGAATTGCTGAGAAATGCACAGCAAGGTAACCTGCATAGGAGCTATTCCTCTATTGCAGAATGCCACCACCTCCTCTAACAGGAGGTACAAGAAAATCTGCGCCCCCCCAAACGCATTACTGTGAGACCAGGGAAAACCCCAGGTAGGGTGGTTTTAGTTGATATCCTTTGTGCTGTATTAGGGAGTCCTATGATGTGAAGGAAGAACCTGTAGTAAGAAAACAGAAGATGGCAGGTTCCCTTTGGGCTTATTTCTGAAATGTATCTGAAAAGCTGTCTTTTGCCTCCTTTTCACCCCTCCAACATGCTTGTCTTGAATTATTTCAGCAGGGAATAAAGTAAGTTAGCTTACAGTCTGAGCTCTGTCTTTCCTTCAACACTCATGGGCTGCATGTAAGATTTCACTCCCTTTATTAAATGTTGCAATTTTCCAGACAGGTTAGGCCAAGAGACAAGGACTGAAACATGGGATAATTGCATATTAAAAATAAAAGAATAGCAGAGACCACCTCAGAACAAGCCTAGCAGCAAGTTAATAAATGCATCCATGTATTTTGACAAAGTGTGGATTCATAGCTAGAGGGAAAGAGGCACCTCTGATGAGGCTTGCACAGATGGTGTCTCATACTGACTGTGAGCCTTCACAGTATCTATAAAAGGGTTTGAATTCTCTGAGACACTACAATTAAATTAGATCAAGCTAATGTCAGCTCCAAGTCAGCAGCTGTGCATGCCCAAGCTCAAGCTTAGGCTCAGCTCCTCATGTCCTATTGCTAATGATGGCAAGGAGAGCTGCCTCAGCTGGCCTGCGTGTTCTATGGTGATCTAAGACATGCTGACCTTGGTGTAACTCAGATATCTGCTCTGGCTGCAAAGGTAAAAATAAAATAAATAACACAAACCTCTGGGTAGGAAAAAAAAAGGAAAGAGAAAAAGAGAGAAATAAATAAAAAATATATACAAATAACATAAACATAAAAAAAGAAAAATAAAAGGAAAAGGAAAAAGAGAAGGTAACAGAAAAAGAGAAGAAAAAAGAATTAAGAAAAAAAAGAATAAAGAAAAAGAAAAAAGAAAGGAGAAAAGAGAAAAAGGAGAAGAAAAAGCCAATAAGAAACAAAACAATAAAAATAAAAAAAGGAAAAGAAAAAGGAAAACAAAAAGACAAATGAAAGGAAAAAGAAAAAAGGGAAAGAAAAATAAAGAAAAAGAAGAGAAGAAACCTGACTAAAACCAACAAAGCCCTTCTTCCTTGTGTGCTGAGGATGGTTCACCTGCTGCACTGGTTTGTTCCTTCACAATTTTCTTGGCCTCTTGATGAGACACAGGGTTCTAGGCATACGGCTGTGGGCTAACAACAAACCTCTTCCACCTTCGCTGCCTGTATGGGATCCTCTGGGCATGGATTGCCCCTGCCATGCTTGACTGTCATCCTGTCCTCCCCACTGTGCCACCATAATCCTCCTTGCTACTTGTGTGGGTTCATGTTCAGATCTGCAGAAATGTTTGTTGGGGCTGGAGGCTGATTCAGCATTGTCTGGCAGGATTGGCTGTCAAAATTGCAGCTAGCTGTGGCCAGACTATCCATATGCCATCTCCAGGAAGGCAGATGCTTCCTCCTTTCTTAGAAGCTGGGCTGTCGTGTCTCATTTTGGCTGGTCAGTCCTCCTGCTCTGCTTTGCATGCAGAGCTCCCCGAGCTACAAGGCAAGAGTCCAGCCCTTGCCAGTTCCCCAGGTTTGCTCCAAAACAGGTCAGCTCCTTGACTGAGCATCCATGGTGTGGGCCACATAATTACTTGCTGTGTACAGTAAAGAATAAATAACAAAATATTAACAAGAGGGTAGGCAGATGCCATGGATTTCCAACAGGGGTTCAGCCACAGTACCTGTATTTATTGACCATTCCACCTCTGGTTCATAGTGTTCCCTGGTTTTATTTTCATGATCTTTGAACGTTTTATTGGGCCAACTGCAAGCTAAATGTTTTCTAGCTGTTCGTCATTTCTTTTGGGAGAGGTCTGAGCCTTACATACAAGTTATTGCTTTATTCATACAAGACTATGGGAGTTATTGGTACCTAAAAGACCAATGGTTTTCAGACCAAATATATTCTTCCCATATAACTTCATATTTACACATTTGCATGCTAACATGTCTCTGAATTACAAAACATGCCCTTTTTTAATTCCCTTCTCAAAAACAGTTCCTAGAATTGTTTGCATATACAACTTCTTTGCAGAGCACAGTAAGTTAAAATCAACAGCATATTCCTGGTCCATCACATTGTTGATTTTAAATATTTTGTCACCTGGTACTCCATAAAAGATCCTAAACTGCAGTAATATTGTGATTGTGGTAATTATTCACTCCCCTTGTACCTTCTGCCAGTATTTCAGCACATCTATGCCACTTCTTTTCTCTCTGTGTTGTTACTTTGCCACGTTCCCTCTGATTTGTTTTGTTTGTTGTTTTACTATTTCCTAAAAGAAATTGAGTGGAATTCTGGCCTCCTTTGATAAACAGTGTCATTAAACTGAACGGTATTGTTATATTTTTTGTGTAATGATTGTATATGACCTCGTTACAACTGAAACATCTACAGAGCAAAAAGCCATTAGGAAAACCTATGGGTATTGGAGCCAAATCCTAGAACTACCAAGTATTTTCCTAACAACATGCTGACTCTCCTGCCATAGCTCCTCTTCTATTATTTTCTTTTCAGTTTATCACTGTACTCTTACAGGGATTTTTTGCTATTTCTTTGGGAATACAAATAGAATGATCACACACACACTATATGCAGTTATAAATTATGAGGGAAGTAACAGGAGTAGCATAAGAGAAAAAGCAGGTTGTGTCACAGGCAACTTCATTGGCATGAAGAATTGGAATGGTAAGAGCACTCACAAAAATGTGGTATGTTCTAATGCTTTGGTAGGTATTTTAAAAATCCACCTAATTTTGTACAATTTGCAGATTTCTGAGAATGTAACACATGTTACTCAATCCCCAGAGACACAGATGTGTCCCATCTGCTTTTTTTCTTAAGCACAGCATTGTTGCTTTTATCTGTAGCTGCAAATGCATTATTTCTTTCTGCGTCCTTTGATTAAAATGCATGCCATCACACCTTCAGGGAAGACCACTCACATAAGAAACAATGGAATGACATCAGTGGCTTCAACCCTGTGTGTGCGTCTGTGCCTGTGACTGTGTTTGCGTGCTGTGTATTTGAATACCTCTCATTTAAAACCTCTTTTTAATCTACTTCCCTTCTGGGTAATCTTTGACTCTAATCTTTGGCTCTCGCTATGGTTTCTGCATCTTACACACAAAACTCATTAGATACGCAGAGGAATGAGAGAAATGCCATGTTTTCCTAGGCAAAAAGGACCTAATCTTCCTGATATTGGTAATTTCTGTTCTTTCACAGCAGATAAAAAGCTCCCAGCAGAGATGGGTATTAAAGGGTAAGCCAGGAAAGGTTTCATCTCAAAGACTTTAGGCACATGACAACCTGCTAAAAAGAGAATATAGGTCATTACATAACGAAAGGATGGGATTATATTTTTGGTCCTGCTGGCTTGGTGCAGATCTTTTAAAGGCTGAGATACATGTGTAAGGTGAAGAGACACACATTAAGATATTAACAGTGGGATACCTCTCAAATGTATGATAGTTATCTAAACTGCCTCATTGATCCAGGTCAGAAACATAACTGCCTATAGGCAGAAAGGGGAAAAACTGTAGTTTTAGTGTAAGGCTAGTTTACATTAGCTCCATGCAATATAACTGTAATTACTATAATACTAGATGTGGAGGGAGCACAGGAGGAGTGAGCTGGAGCAGTGATGATGAGGGGGACTCCCTTTGATAGATGTTACAGAGAGCTGTGGCTGTCTGAAGATGGCTTTGGCCAGCCATCCCGGGATTTGTGGGGAGGAGCAGAATGGAAGCCAATGGAAAGAAACAAAATCATATGACAAAAGTGAGATACCGGTGGTATGGTCAACAGTATACTGGAGTGGGCTTCTAGACTCCCCAGCCTCACTGGCTTGCAGAGCAGCTTGTCACATCCCTTCACCTCTACATGTTTCAGCACCCAAATCAGTAAACCAAGGGAAAGCCCTTCTCGGGAAAGCACTATGAACTTCACTAGCCAATGCAAGCCATGGCAATCGGCACAGCATTCACAGATGGCTCTGAAAAGGGTCACAGGGAATCTGCACCTCTCCATCAAAAGCCCACTCAATGCCATGCCAGGCACATGTGGAGAGCTCAGATCTGGGAAAACAATATGTGAACAGACAGGTGTAATGATTTAAGTGGAAACAGATATGCAAGTCTGGTTAGGGCTGAGAAGACAGTAAGTAGGAAGAGGGGTTTTTTTCTTAAACCCAGTGCAGATAAAAACAGTGAGAGAGGCTGCAATGAAATCTTCAGTTTACTGTGCAACACAGTTCTTCAGGCTCTACTTTTCACCCTGAAAATGTCACAATATAATTAGAAAGAAGCCCACACCAGGGTCAGCAGGACCCTGAAAGAGGAGGAAGATACTTTAACTTCCCAGGAAAAGAAAGATAAGTCCTTTTGTCCTCAAGACATGAAGACAGCAAAGATAAAAAACTAAACTTAGTTCCCCAAGTGTTATTCCTTAGTCATAGACATGCTTTTACTAGGCAGAGAAAGCTTGTTCCTTTTTTCATAATTCAGAGATGAAGGAGGGATCTTGCCTTAAAACCATTGCCTCAGTGTGTTGTCACCACAGCAGCGATGATATTGTTTAACTTCTCTGGGCAATGCAGAGGGCAGTTTGGAGTGGAAAATGTTTCAGACAGTAATATTGTGGAAACGAACCACCCAGTGTGCCCAAAGACGTTGCAGTGATGCTTTTCCCTTCTCCTTCTGCAGCGCTGGTCAGCAACAATGGTTACAACCCCAGAGATGGCTAGTTTCTGGAACAATGAACTTTCGCCTCGCCAGCCTGCCAGCTGTACTTGCATAGCAATGCAAAGCAGCAAAGGTACCACGGATGCAATAGGCAAGGTTAGTGATGGCTCCCCCTGCCCTCTTCCCGCATCGCTCAAGCCTCACTTGTTGCCTGTGAGCAAAGTGAGAGCTGCACTGGCTGCAAGGCACAGCGAAGGCACAAATGTCCAAAGGGAGCATGGATCTGGGAATATAGAGAAAGTTGCAAGCTTGTTGTTCCAACATCAGAAACTCAAATGCTGGATGACATGAAACATGGTGTTAGAACCCTGTGAAAGGCATGTGGGCTAACCTGTTGGAAATTTTGACTGCATCTTGAATGGCTGCTTATTTGTCCTGCTTTTCAGTGCTAAGTACCTGAACTGGGAAATATGGAGATACATTTTCCCAAATATGAAATAGTTTCCCACTTGGGAGGCAAAACTTACATAAACCGTCTACAGCTCAGCCCTGTTTTAAGCAGCACTGCTGAGCTTTCACTAGGCCAGGCTAAACTTGGTGCTTGTCTGTGTGAAAGATGCTGTGCTGGCTGGTGATAGTTTAGAGGTTTTGGCAGCAGAAGTGGCTGCTATCAAGGTATTTTTCCAAGGGAAAGAAGTCTGAGGCTTTGGTGGTGCAGGTCTTCAAAGACAAAGGGACCTGTAAATAGAGGCATGAAAATTCTTATTAGGGCATCTGAATTTATTTCCCACTGAAGACAAAAGCTGCTTCTAAGACTGCCTGGATGAGGTAAGTGGCTCTGAGCAAATTAAACTTCTGACCAATCTGTGGAGGTCTGACCTAGGACACTTGAAATTGTAAGAAGTGTTTTGTTTTGGCTGATTCAGCCCAGTTTTATATATATATATTTAGTTATATGCATAAAAAGTGGCTAACCATTGTCTGTATCATGAAGTTTACAGCTGTTTTTTCCCCCGACGCTGAATGTCACAACATCTCAGTGACAGCTAAGCATTAGCTAGCCTTGATCTGTCTGTTTTCAGAATGCTAGATGATATTGTCTTTTCCTCAGGTAGAGGCCATGACACCTGGTTTTGTTGGGATCAGTGGGGATATGAAATATGTAGCTCTCCTTGATGCACCCTGCCAGCCAAATCTGGCTGAGTCACTGATCCTGACTAAGAGCAGAAATGAGCTACAGGGAAAATGAGGTACTTCAAGACAATGATGATCTGGGGAGCCTGATTTTGTCTTAACTTTACTCTGTTGATTTAAAGCTTTGGTAACTTCAGTCTAATGCTTCTGAATTACATCAGTGCAAACAAAACAAAATTAAAACAAAATGGTTGCCCCATGTGTCCAAGTGGAGTATGACTGTCATCTTGCGATACAGTAGCAATGCCTGCAGATGCTGGATGCTTAGTCTCTGAGAGAGGCCAAAAATAGCCTGAAAACCAGAAAGTGACCCTGTGTTGTCTGGCTTGCCCTCTTGTATTCCCCAGCATACAGACCACCTGGGTGTGCTAGAACATTTTGACCCAAAGGGGAAATGACTTGCCCAGTGGAGAAGGATGTCTCCTCTCCTTACCCACAGACCTGCTCCCATTCGATCTATCTTTCCTTTCATCCTGCCCTCTCATTGTCATTGTCAGAAAACACGTAAGTAGATCTGGCGATGACAGGAGTACAGAAGTGCCTGGGCTGAGATACTAGTCCAGCAAATTTGAATTATAAAGTAAATGGAAACTGGAGATTCTAATATCTTTGGAGACTACATTAGAAGGCTTAGACCTTGAATGAAACACTGTTGAAGAGAGTATGCTGCAGGATAGCTGTTTGGCTATATTAGAAAGTCAAGTTTCTGCTTAGAGCTCTTGAAGCTGTCTAGTTGCCTTTCATGAATTGTGTGTGAAGCCTGAACAAGAATGGGTGCAATTCAAAGTTGCTGCCCATTTGCCACTTGAAACACTGACAATTGCAAACCATCTAACAACTATTTATTTCATTTTTTTATCTCCTCTTCCTATTGTTACAGCTGCTCAAGGTAGATTTCAGTTTGCTAATGACTTTTCTAAAATGACACAATATTCATGGGAATGTACTCCATCATCTGTCATGACCTGCTTTGCCACTTTGCAGACTCAAGGGAAGGAAGCTCTTCAAAAAGAGCACATGATGGATAAGAATTACGGAATATATTTCCTGCATCATTCTATGACCTACTACTTTTTTTTTCCAAACCTACTAACTCAGAGGTGATGAGAACACTAAGCAACAGCCTCCTCTACAGCCAGCCTATATTCAACATCAGTGAGACCCACTGCATAACACAAAGTTAGCTCTGGGCCTAATAAAGCCTCCCCAGGGCAACACACAACATACATTGACCCTGTGGAGTGGGTCAAGTGGCGTTCACTGAGACAACAGGCTGCTGGAGCACAGCATGTCCAATGAGAGGTGGAGAGACATTCCTTTGATCAGTTTGGGGATAAGAAAACAAGGGAGACCTCTTTTGGCTGCCTTCAGCTGCCGTGAGGAAGGGCTCTATGATGAAGCAGCCAGACTGTTCTGGGAGGTGCAGAGGGACAGCATTAATCAGATACACATTGCATCATGGGGCATTGCCAGGGTATCAGGGGACCCTTTTTTTATGTGGAGGGTACTCACCATAGCAGATGCCACCATCCTTGGAGATCTTCCCAGCCTGACTGCCCAGGAATCAACCAAATAGAGCTGTCCCTGCTCAGAGAAGACAGGTTGGACTAGGCAACCTCTGGAAGTCCCTTCCAGCCAAATTATTCTACTGGTCTATGAATCTGTACAGATCAGATACTCTCTCACCTCAGCTGCCACAAACGCATCTTTTCCAATTTACAACTTTCCATTTTCCCTCTTGCCATGGTGGAGATCTCAGTGATCAGATATTCTTTTCACATAGCCACAGCTGAGCTTCAGGGAACATAGTGTGCAGTCTTGTCAGCCCAATCTGCAAACTGACTTTAGGCTGAGTCCTCAATGTGAAATGAGATCTTCTCAAGCCTGCCCCTTCCCTCTAAGACCTTTTTCTGTCCAAATCTATGTTGCATTAAGGACAGAAATGAGGACCGTGGCTTTCTCTGCAACATTCTGGAATGCCAGAAGTACTGAAGACATCAATTTCTGGAAGATGGTACAGATTGCAGACACCCATTTCAGTGCTCTGGTAACCACAGCTTCTCTGCACAAAGCCAACCGATAGCAAGGCAAGACCAAGTCACCTGCACTTTACTGTTGACATGCATAAGTACTCAGGTTGACTACAAGTTCTTGTTCCATTGCAATTTACTGACTTGGTTGCAAGCCCCAGGTGGGAAGACTGTTATTTCCAAACACATCACCTGGTTCTGGCCTCAGCCTTGTTATCAGCTGCTTTGCTCAATTCAGAAAGCGCTTGATATGCAAAACTTTCTCCAAGCCATATTTGCTCAGAAGTGTGTCCCAAAACAGCAACAAACTCCTGTCTGCCTTTTTCATTGCCATGGTTGCTACTGATTGCCAGTGCTAGTCCTACCCGTCTCAGGCAGATTTGCTCTCTTCCTTAATTAGATTACACAAGATCTCTCAGCAGTAGGCATCCTTGAACAACTATGTCAGGAGTGATGCATAGGGTTTTGATCCACTTTAATCACACCCTAGAGCTGGAGAGACTTCATATTTCCCTTCTAGCTTGTAACATACAACCAAAATTTTGCACTACTGTTTGTTCAGGATGTACAGTTGAATTGAATGGCGTTTGGGTACATGCGTTTCCTTGAAAACCACAGCCATCATGTTCAGATGGAAATATTTCCTGTTTTGTGACTGATGTAACCCATTCTTATACTCTGGAAAGAGTTATTTCATCATGCAGGTGTGAGAAGGATTGCTGCTCTTCACTGTTCTCACTGCATCACAGAGACATAAGATACCTCTTTCTTTGCTTGGACAAGTTTACAGTTGCTGACAAGATCATCCAATATGTTACCACCATCACCAACACATGTTGTCCTCCACATGTCTTAGGACAAAAAAAAACAGAGGGAGAAGAAAGGTCTGGAGCTGTCCTGAGGACATGAATCCTGTGCCTGGAATGGGAACTTCTGCTCTGACCCCATCATAAGGTCCCCTGCATGGGAGCAAGGCTGAAGGCTCCCAAGGCACCATCTGGCATCATCCCAAAGACCAGATAGATGCCACTTTCTCATGCACTGTATCTGCTTCTGGACACCCTCCTACATGCAGAATGCTATACCAACAGGTGCACATAACAATAGGTGCTGGTGATGCCAGGGTCCAAGTGCTTTTTCTGGACCTTCCTGCTTTTTCCAGCGAGATTTGTGGAGAGTTAACACAAGAAGATTTGGCCCAGATGGCTATCAGCAAATGTGCATGGAAATACCTCCAACTTTCCTGGAGTTTGGCAACTTCTCACAAGCTTGGGCCAGCTCTACAGTTGCAGCTGTGCCTGCGATAATACAGGACAGCCTTAGAGCTCCGCCAGTGAACGCACACAGAAGATTAGTCACTGAACATGAAGTCTGGTTCATTGAACTGAAAAGTCAATCTCAGGAGAAAAGCAGGTACAGCAAGTTACTGTAGCAGAGAGCAACTCATAGGAAATTGTATCAGAGATTTGCCTAGGACTCTGCCTGCCTGTCTTAAATGTGTTGACATGTTTCTGCATTAATGTTCTTGATCATAGAGCAGCGTGACACCTATGAAGAGACATGTGCTGTAACAAGCACATTCAGTCTCACCTGTCTCCAAGATATGTGATGCCTTAGCATGCTTTCAGAATCCAGAGTGACCAGAGTCTGGTGTCTGTGCTCCCAGGTATTATAGTTATGGCAGGAATCTGGCAGGAATCTGTTTCTGCAAGGTGCATGTGTGGCATCTTTTTAGTCAATATGGAAGAAAAGACTGGCTCGTACAACCAAAGGTCTTCTGCATATCTTTTTTATTTTAAACTTGCATCAGCTGCATTGTTATCTTTGAAACTGTATATCATTCAGTGGGATGATACAATTCAGAGCATCACACAGACAATGTGGGGAACTGAGGTGAATGAAACCTTCAGACCTCAAATTAAGAGTATGAAAGATTCTAAATTATCTGACTTTAACACCTGGTTCTAGCCTGGTAACATTTATGAGATCTGAAGGTGGAACTCCTTCACCAACCACCTAAATTACCGAAGACATTACATTGTACTCTATTAAGGCACAGGACTTCTCACATCTAATCAACAGTGTCTCTTTGGCGTAAACCAATTCAATTAACACACCTCACTGCAGTTCCATCAGTCCTACCCAGCTGAGGCCCAAAGTTTAGACTCCATATATAGGTGCTTAAGTACCAGCCTTGGTTCTTCCTGCTACACAGATCTCTAAACTCGTGTGACCTCAGTCTAACTAGCTCACGTTAGAGCAATTGTAGCTTGGCAGCAGAATCTAGCCTTTTGAGACTGTCTTGCCAATGCTACTGCTGCTGCAGAAATAGCACCTGCTTGCATGGAAGTGAACCAAGAAAAGTATCCCTGTGAGGATTTGCTCCTAAAGATCATCAGTTGTGTTCTGATGTGATCACTAGTTCACTAGAGCTCATCTGAATCAGCAAAGCTGTGAAAAAGCATGAAATGAGTGTGGCGCAGGAATTCAACCTCACATATGAGTGAGACAAAAAAAGCTGTTTTGCACCAGCAGGGTACACCAAGTCAGGTTGACTTACTTCAAAATTTACATCTATTAGCTGGTTAGTTTGCTTGCAGCATCGCTGCCATAGGACTTGTCCCATACTGCTGAGCACTTACATTCCCAGTGGACTGCAGAGGAGGGTCTCTGTCCTCTGCTTGCCTTTGCCTTTGCTGGGCTTGTCAAAGCCACATGGCCAGAGTATGACCCTGATGTCAGGCTGCACAGAGCAAAGAAAATAAGAGGTCTGACTCTGCTCTGTGTGGCATGTGTTGCACTCTAGTGGCCTCACTTAAAAGATATAAAAGCACAATAATTAGAACACATGGGTTTACTGTAGACTAGCAAAGTGCATGCTGAACTTCCCTGGTGTTCAAACCCAGCAGGTGCCTGTGCTCTGAGCTGAAGGCAATGCATCTTGGAGAGGCTAGGTGCCCATGTGGTCACTGGGACATGTTTTTCAGAAGGACAGCTCCGTTACAGGGTCATCTGCATCATAGCTCCCAGACTGCATGATGCTCAAAGAAAGGAGCAGGACCAGGGCTGATCCCTCCCTTCCAATCTCTCCCTGGAGCAGGGTTTTCAAGTCCCTGCACCTGAGGGTGGTATGTAGCTGCTGGGACTCACAGGATCCTTCCACCTCCTGGGTGCTCCTTCAAGGATTGCGCCTGGCCTGGAAGGGATGTCTGGCTCTGAGATATGTCATCTGGGATCCAGGGAGGCTGAGAACAAGTTCCCTGATTTTCCCTAGGGCCCATGTCCCAAGAAAGCACCACTAGCTCCAAATTCTTCAGGAAGGAGGGCTGCACTGAGCAAAAATGAATGACATGGCTATGAGGGCTCCTAGCAGTAGTGGAAGCAGAGTAAAGTTGAAGCAAAAAGTAGTAGAAAGGACTGGAAAAAATGATGGAGTTCTTCACATTTTATTTTGTTTTGTTTTTTACCTAGTCCTTTTCACAATTTTCCTGCCAAACAGCCCTGCAGAAGTTTTCAGTAGTTGAGAAATTGTTATGAATTCTGTTGAAACAACTCAGCACTATATAACAGTGATGTTAGTTATGATGGACTTGCTGTGACTTCCATGTGGGTGCACTGAGGAATCCATTTGGACTTCATTTGGAACCTGTTGTTAAAAGATTCTGCTACAGATGAAATGCTAAAATCATCTTGACTTTTTTCTCTTCTGCCCGAACTACTTTTTTTTTTTTTTTTTTCTTTAAGACTGTCCACAAACCAGAAGTCAAATACAGAGCATCTTCATCAGAGGCTCATTTCACTCTGCTTTAGCAGTTGTCTGTAAAGGTGCATACTTGTAAATTTTGGGTAAAAGCATCTCACAAAAATCCTCTGATTTATTTATAAAAGCAGGTTGTGTCTTCATGTGCTTCTCAGAGAAATGAAGCATCCCCCCAGTGAATTAGTGATTACTCAGAACGTAAAAGACAGTATTTACATGATACACAACTGCTCAAAATGGGACTGCACACAAAGTGAGTCACGTCATAACTAGCTGCTATCACCTGCTTGTTAGTTCAGCTCCTGGAGTAGCACAGAAATGTCTTAGAAACAAAGATAGCAAAGTTCTTAATTTAGAAAGGTGGGGAAATATTTTTCTGCAATACCATTGGTTCATTAGGCAGCTGAAATGTGGAGCTGTAATGAAACGCATGGATGTTTTGAGATTCAGCTAAACTCATGAGGAATTATCTGCATGGCATGAATAGTCTAGTGCAACACCACATGTATGTAAGTTCCCCATGCCCCTGCAATTCTGAAATATGCAGATCACTTTCTCTGCTTTAAAAAGACAGTCCTTTCTCCATGCATACATCATGGGTAACATGACATGGTCTGTCACTCCTGGAATACTCAGTTTTAGAATTTATAGTTGCTGCAGGCATTCATGTTTCATGTAACAAGCTGTAGGGAGTAATAAAAGCACATTTTGTGTACAATCCTGAACATCTTTCAGGACTGTGGCTATTTCAGCCTCACTTCTCACTTAAAAATTCTTTATTGTCAGCCTTGCAATCCTCCATGTTTTGGAAGAATCACACAGTTCCTACTTTTGTTTGTATCATGCTGAAACTTCAGAAAATAGCTTGGTCATGGGTGAAACCATAGACTACAGAAGCACATTATTATTTTTATTAGATGTTTCCAACTTATACCCATCACTGCCTGGAAGAACTCTTATTAAACATAGTAAAAGTTAGAAGAGAAAAAACAAACCAGAAATAGTAAATCTATGTATTTATGCAGCTATAAATCTTCCCAAATGATGCATAGAAAGTAAACTGTTACAAGTTTTTGTATGGTCATTTTCCTTTGTAGAACACCACCATTTCACTCTCACACCTACAAGGTTCTCACAGCCATCCTGTCCAGCCTGGAGTTATAATTTCTCATCCCCAAAGAACACAGACATGTTAATTTTTTAAAGGAGAGCAAAACCATATTCCTTCTGAAACACAATCATTCCAATTCACTTCTGAAAGTAAAAATGCCTCTTTTCATCAAAAAACACAACAAATCCAAACCTTTTCCTTTTTTAAAAGTAGGTGCCCAGCACTGTAAGATCCACAAACTTATTCAAACTGATTACAAAACTCACTGGACTCTAACAAAGTTCAAGCTACAAGCAGATGCAAGTCCTTCTGAAAATAGAGTTGGGGTAAAATATGACTAGTGCTTAGAAAAAATAAAAACAAAGAAATGGACAACCACAGATGAGCTTACCTTTAAAGAAAGACAGGAACAAGGATGCCCAGAGACATAGTCCAGAATAAACAAATCCCAAGCACTTTTTCGTGAGCATTGTCAAAATAGGCTGGCTATCCTTCCTGAGCAGAGGGTGAAAAAGGATGAGGTCTTGAGGACAGCCCACAATGACTGACGGATTTGGTAATTACAGTAATAAGACATCAAACCAGCTTCCTACCAGGAGACAGACATGCATTTGCTCGTGTGCTTCTCCAGTCCCAAATCACCTAACTGCTGGGTCAGTAAATCCAAACACAAAGGGGTTGGTTACTTTTCTTGGGACTTACATTCCCGGGCACTCTGAGTCTTTTCTTGGTCAGAAGCAAATGCTAGCAATCCCTGCACACAGCTGTGTACAACAAGGAGGGGGAGCGTGCTGCCTGGGAGATGCTTTCCACATCCCCACAGATTGTTCCTAACTCAAGAACAGCACATCTGCAGTGCTTCCAGTGCTTGCACTCGAGTGCCTCTAGAGCTGTTTCCCAGCAAAATGAGTTTGCGTCCCTCTATGCTTTCTCTCAGCTGCGAGTGCAACTTGCAGCAAGCACCTGTGGCATGGTCCCCCTACCATACACCTGCCCTTTCTCCCAGCAGAGGTGGCTGGGGAGAGATTCAGTAGTGCAGAAGTCGGGGAAGGTGAAACTAGCCAGTTTCCTGCCCTTTTTAATGTACATATTCCTGTGATCACTTCCACCAGAGGCAGAGAACAGCCCTGAGCATCCTCTTCCCCAGCTGCCCACTGCTGCTGGGTCACAACTGTGGAATTTTGCACACACCCTGGCTCTCCTGGCACAGCTTCTCTACCTCCCCACTCCATTTATTCAGCAGCCAGGCAAAGGCAAGGCAAGGCAAAGGCTTGAATATATTTCGTGATATTCATCATTTGGGCCTTTTTTTTATTCTTTTGCCTGTTCTGCACTCTCACTCACTTCTCTTTCACTGAAAACAGGTGCAGGACTTTGCACTTCCCCTTGCTGAATTTCCAGGGGCTCCTGCCTTGGCAGGGTACAACCCTAGGCTGACACAGAGAGCAGCACCAAGTTGTGACTCTGTGTAGAAGGGATTTGCCACCGCAGCAAGTCTGCACTGGGCAGTACAGACTGGTAGCAGAGCAGAGCCCCAGGACATGGGGGCAGAGGGTGCGGTGAGGAGGCGGCCATGCCTGGGACGATGAATGATGGGGCATGGGCTGGCCCTGGAGACCATGGGCTAGAAGCATCTGCCCTGGGACCAGCTGCAGATATCCGGGCCTGACGCTGGGCAGCACTTGCTTTTCAGAGGAACAACAATATAGTACCTAGCTTGTATAGAAGGACCGGTCAGCATCAACATGCCACCCTTCCTGGCCAGAGGCTGCATCACCATGCCCGCTCTCTCACCAGGCTGACCCCAGCAGCCATAGGGCCCAGCAGACACATAAGGAAACAGTGGCCATAGCACCAGGAGAAGCGGTGGTGAGCAGCACAGGTGGGGACAACAGGGCCAACAGGATTGATAGCACTACTGAGGCTTCTTCTGCCCTTTTCATGCTTCATTTCCTTTTATACGGTAATTAGATCAGAGAAGCCAGGACCACAAGGGGCTGGTGTGTGCCCCAGCTGTGGCTTGGCCCTGGTTTAACTGGCCTCTGAGGCACCCTCCCAGTGTCACCAACGACAGGGTGGCTTCCTGGGGAGCTGGGAGGGGCCCTTGGACCTGCCAGCCCTCCTCTTCAGGGCTTGCCAGGCCCCCAGTGTGAACGTTTGCTGCCTCAGCTACGTGTGGAGGGCCCAGACACCGCATCTTGCTCCCCATGGGTGGGAATGGAGATGGAAGGGGCACTGCTTGGCCTGCATGAAGGGCTGGGCTGGGGGCAGGAGACCCCCTTAGGAAGCAGCAGGGCCAGGGGCAGCCACAGCACTGCCCCCTCCACTCCTCAGCAGCACGGGCCTCCCCCAGGTCCATCCGATGCTGGGCCTCCCAGCTGCAGCAGCGCACAATGGTGTCAATCAGATAGTGGACAAAGCTCCTTGTGCGCCTGCCCAGGGAGGCCCACAGCAGCTGTACCACAGCCTCCTCATCCAGGCCAAAGTATTGCAGGCTGGATTTGATGATGCTCTGCGCTGCTGCTGCTTCCTGGGCATCCTCAAAGAACTGCCCCAGCTCCTAATGCAGCCAGGGCAGCAGAGGATGGAGGACAGCAGGATAGATGCGGGAGATGGATGCCCAGACACAGGCATGGAAGCTGCCCACTGGAGCCCAGGGCAGCAGCCCCATGGCCTGGGGTGCTGCAAGGTGACAGAGGCTGTGGGCAGCTGGCTGTCCAGGAGCTTCTGCTGTCAGGTGGACAATGACTGTTGGTGCCGCTGGCAGTGGGATGACATGCTCCTCAAAGTCGTTGTCTGCCCGCACCAAATGCACGATGGAGCTGACCCTCCTCTTGCAGAGGGGGCACTTAGGCTTGCTCTCAGCCCACCGCAGGATGCAGGTGTAACAGAATTGGTGGAGGCATGGCACCACGTAGCTGGCCTCCTCCCAGCTGTCTAGGCAGATTGGACAGCGGTTCTCCAGCTCCGTGGCCATGCTCTCCATGAGCTGCAGAGAGCTGGGGATGACAAGCTGCTCCCTCTCACTGCTGCTGCAGCAGCAGGCATCATACTAGAAAAGGAAGAGAGGATGCAATTGTTAGCTGGCCCAACAAGAGATGGAAGAAATGCCCATGACCCTCAAGAAGGAAACCCTCCCAGATCCCCAGGGTGAGGTTTCCCTGCACCACTCACCCTCTGCTGGTGTAAGCACGCCTCCTGGGTGCATCAGCTGCTGGAAGTTGTCAGGGCCGAGGAAAATCCTCCAGTGGCTCTGGGGTCAGTAACCAAGAGCTGCACTCAACAATTCCCTGCATGACACTCCAAACCTCACATACTCGCTCTACAGCAGGCTGAACCAGAAGCAAGGAGACAGTAAAAGTAGTCTCTTCTGGCAGGCAGAGCTCTCTGCTGTCCAGGGCTGTGCTCTCCAACACTCGCTTGCCATTCAATGCTGAGCAGGGTTCAGGGATAGTGATTTAGGACCAGTTCTGTAAAGGGATTACCCTTGGTATTTGGCACTGAAGAACTGTACATACTGGCGTGCTTTAGGTTGTGTTTGCTCTGGGCACAGCTTTGTACAGCAATAAACACTCAGTGGCACGGGCACAAGCTTAGAACCTGACTGTGTTGAGGACCTCCACAGCTACACCTTAGGAGAAGCTGTTGGTGCCAACCCAGTGCAGAGCCTTCCCAATTCTTGGTAAAGGAGTGACAAGAAAGATGTGTTTCCAGGGAACCACATGCTTCTTTACTACTAAAATTCCCTAGAAAAGGAAGACGCTGGCACAAGGACATCAGTAATGTGTATTTCTAAAAATAAAAGCAATGTATTAATCCACAGCTTTATCTAGTTTTGTCCAGTAGGTCAATTACAATATCACCGGTTTGGTAAGCCATGTGGAAAGCTGCCATAAAGACACAAACAAAAGGGTGAAGGCAATACCCACTGACCTTAAGATCACTGTAGATCCTCTCAAGTGCCATTGTAAAGCAAATCCAAAAAGTCACATCAGTAAAACCAGAAGGCATTAATCGCCTCCTGCTGGCTCAGCTCCAGGTTTTTTACCCACTGTAGGTTTGTGTTCTACTTCTTTGCATATTTTTGATGTAAACATGGTGAGGATTATTGTCAGTTGTGAACAACCTTATGATCAGAAACTTGTTTCCCTTTCTCCACTGAGTCTAGCTCAGAGACATCCTGTCATTTCCCTTGCATTTGGGATTTCACTCTGCGTACAGCCAGCCAAACTCACAATGCTGATGAAGCACAAAAGTCAGGACAAAGGAGGACATCCACTTGCCTGCGGTGCACCAGATGGGCAGCCTTGCTTCTTCATAAGATTATTTAAAACCAAGTTACAACACGTAGCAGGCTCTCCAGTTCACAGAATCACAGAATCATAGAACAGTTTGGGTTGGCAGAGACCTTTAAAGATCACCTAACTCCAACCCTTCTGCCACGGGCAGAGGCACCTTTCACTAGAGCAGGCTGCTCAAAGCGCCATCCAACCTGGCCTTGAACACTGCCAGGGCTGGCGCATTCACAACATCTCTGGGCAACCAGTGCCTCTCCACCCTCATGGTAAAACATTTCTTCCTTTTGCCTAATCTAAACCTGTTTCGGTTTAAAACCATTGCCCCTTACATGTCTGGACCAAGAGTTCTCTCAAATATTTCCACCTTTCTTCTTAGGTGGGTTTGGCACTGAACTGCCATAGCCTGAACACTACAGAGTTTTGTGTGCTTTAACTGCTCCTTCTTCTCCTTCCCCCAGTGTAACACCCTGTGAATAGGCTCTGTACCGCCTGCAGAAGGCAGAGCTGCATCCACGGACCTCTGTGCAGAATGACCCAGCCGTAGTGCAACATGAGGTACCTTGTTCTGCTGAAGAGCAAGGGTTGGGGAGAAGAGTGGAAGGTGCTGGAATGTCTGTGTCTGTGACACACCAATGAATGTGTGCATGCAGACAGACAGCCCTGACCTACACCAACAAAACAGAAACACGAAACATGGTAGAAACGAGAAACACCAAAAAGGAGAGTGCTAGTTTAAAGAAGCTGCTGAACAGTGATGAGGGTTATGAAGATAACCACACCACAAGCATCAAGTAAAGGCATGAAGTCAGCAAGCCCAGGACCACTGTGGAATGAGTCAGCATGGGAGACTGCTTATTTGGAATGGGATGAAGATGCTAAAAAGAAGAATACAGCAAGGGAAAAAAGGGATATGAGGAGGAGCAAATCATGCAGGGGAGGCTAATCATGGAAGCGGATGAGCTGCCCTGAGCCAGTTGGGCACAGCAAAACAGGAAAATAGGTCTGTTTTGCTCTGACCATACGTGTGTCTGACTTGCTTCTGTGCTCAGAGGAGACCCTGAGATGCTTTCCTAAAACTGGGGCACACAGATGGCACTTCCTAAAGCTGTGAAGTTCAGCTCAGTAGGGATAAATGGTGACCTGAAAGTAAACTTTCCATTTCGGTTTCCCCAACTAACAATACCACATGCGGAAACTTTATTTGCGTGACTCGACAAGGTTTAGAGTTTAGAACCATCGCTCCTTGTCCTGTCACTACAGGTCCTAGTAATGTCTCTCTCCCTCTTTCTTATAAGCTCGCTTTTATACATTGAAAGGCCACAATAAGGTCTCCCCTGAGCCTTTTCTTCTCCAGGCTGAGCAATCCCAACTCTCTCAGCCCTTCTTCATGGGAGAGGTAGTCCATCCCTCTAATCAGTTTTAGGGCCCTCCTCTGGATCGGCCCGAAAAGGCCCATGTCTTTCTTGTACTGGGGGACACAGAGATGGACACAGAACTCCAGGTGGGGTCTCACAAGAGCAGAGCAGAGGGGGAGAATCACCTCCCTAGATCTGCTGGCCATGCTTCTTTTCATGCAGCCCAGGTTACAATTGGCTTTCTGGGCTGCAAGCACACATTGCTGGCTCATATCTAATTTCTCATCTACCAAAATCCCCAAGTCTCTCCCCACAGGGCTGCTCTCAATCCGTTCATCCCCCAGCCTGTATTGACAGTGGGGATTGCTCCCATGTGCAGGACCTTGTGCTTGGACTTGTTGAACTTCACGAGGTTCTGTGGGCCCAATCCTCAAGCCTGTTATGGTCCCTCTTGATGGCATCCCTTCCCTCAAGCCTATCAACTGCACCACTCAGCTTGGTGTCATCCACAAAATCACTAAGAGTGCACTTCAGCCTACTCTCTGCCTATGATGTTAATAAATATATTGAACAGGGCAGACCCGAGGAGAGACCCCACTTGTTACTGGTCATCATTTGGACGTCGAGCTGCTGACTGCAACTCTCTGGATGTGGTCATCCAGCCAATTCCTTATGCATATGCTAATCTGTCCATCAAACCCATACCTCTCCAATTTAGAGGCAAGAGTGTTGTGGGGGACACTACCAAAGGTCTTTCAGAAGTCCAGGTAGATGACGTCTGTAGCTCCTCCCTTGTCCACTGATGCAGTCAGTCCACTGTAGAAGGCCACTAGATTAGTCAGGAACAATTCACCCATGGTGAAGCCATGTTGGCTGTTATGCAGTAGTACCACAGCAAGAGTAACTATGCACTCTGGACAACGCCCTGATGCTGCTACTTGCAGCAACGCCTCAGAATGGGAAGAAAATGCCAGGTCTGGGGGGTCAGATCCAGAGCAAGAGAAACACCAAATTCATTACCATAGGACTGCAGACTAGCAAGACAGTTGTTTGAACCTTTAGATGCAAAAAGCAACAACCCCAGAATTACAGATTCAGACCAATGTCCAAATGGATCACAGTGCATTTGTACCCACATCAGTATCTCAAAGGAAGGAATTCCTTTGCAATGGGACATGCTGAGCAATCCCAACACTGCTAATGAGGTGGAAGAAAAAGGATTTTTCCTACTCCAAGAGAGACACCCTGCTCCATTTCTCCAGCCAAGACTTCCAAAGCGTGCTTGACTTCTACTACAGCTTTGGAAGAGGCTAAATCTCTTTGCTCCCAACATCATCATAGACTTTTAAGTTGCTGAATGCTGTCCATGGTGTAAATCTGCAGCACCTACCCTCCCACGGAGGCTGGGGGATGTTTCCTCTTGGTGGCATGCATCCATGGCTTATTTGAACACTTAAATTATTCTGCCAGAACAAGGAGTTGTCAAAAAGCTATGCTTTCAGCTACTCCCAGACAACTGATTTCACCCTTTTTGATCTGGGCTTCCTCACCTGTTCCTTTTTCTGTCACTCCACATCCCTGGACAGAAGGCCAAGTGTTTAACCAGCAGCCTAGGGTGACGCACGTTTTAGGGACAACCACTGTGAAATGTGAAGGCTTACTTGAGCATGAAGATGGCAGGCCTGGTCCTTGAGTATTTACAGCTTGGGGATGTTAGAAACAGGCCCATACCTGGCCACAAACCCAAATCTTCAAGGCCTTCCTTTACCAAGAGTAGAACTATGTAGTGACAGGGTAAGTGCCCCCTAAGACAAGCCAAAGTGAGCACAAACATAGTTACAGGCCAGGGCACATGTTCTCCCTGGGATAACCACAGCCTCTAACACTGCACCATCAAATGATGCTACCTGAACTGCTGTCGTCCCCCCCCACCCCTGAGCTGCCTGACAATTCTGATTCCTGCACTGTTGCAGGAGAACAGTGCTCAAATCACACGCCTTAAAACCAGCCAGAACCAAAGCTGTTTACGGGTTTCTCAATCACATGCAATTAGCTGTCACTCAGCTTGTACTTCTAGTCTCCTAAGAGGTCTTGGGCTGCAACCAAGGAGGACAGTTGGGCAGGTCCTACCTTAATTTGGGTCCCAGAGCTCTCCCAGAGGGGAACAGTGCTCAAGACAGAGCAGAAAAGCAAAACGCAGCTGCAATTGCTCCGTGCAGCAGGAAAAGAACAGCCTTGTCACCATCCTGACCCAGCATTAGGTACCCCCAAGCCACAGTGAGAGAGAAAAACACAGCCCTGGAGTATTATTTCCCTTCCAGGTTTAGGGCCACAACTTCACTCTGTACTCCAGGCACATCTGCCTCTGCTCCTGAAGACGAGAGTCTTGAGATATTGCCTACTCATGGGGGATGGCAAAGGTCTTCCACGTGTTAAGAGGAGCTGCAAATACAGGCTCCTGGGCTCAGGCCACGCATGCAGGTGATGAGCCTTGGGGTCTGCTGGGAGAGGTGAGCAGCAGAGACAGGCAGCTCGGCGAGGGCAGGGAGGGTGCAAAGGGCTGCTGGGGACAGAGTCAAGCCCTGAGCCTCTGCCCATGTAGGGGGCATTTCTTCCCGTCCCCTGCCCCACAGCAATTGGGCTTTTCTCTGCCGGCAGGGCTGGGGCACGTGGGTGCCACAGAGTCCTGGTGTGGTCTCTGGGAGTAGGCAGGCTGGGAGCTGCGTGGTGGCCCTGGACCAAATCCCCAGCACCGGGATGCTGAGCTGCAGGTGCTCCCTCAGCCAACAGGGGAGACAGTTCGGCACAACCCCAACAGCACCATGCCTTGCCTTTGGTTTTGGAAGGCCAGGGCTCCTCTGGCTTTGGTGAGACACACAGGGGCCTCCTGGCCCCTGAGAGCCTGGGACTCAGCAGATTTCATTTCAGACCTGCTGGGAGGCCTTACCAGGACGAAGCAACCCCCGCAGCAGCTCTGAGAACACTGGCCATCCTTGGGCCTGGGACCCTGCTGACAAGCCCAGGCTGGGGCACAGGGGGCATTTTGTAGCTGAAGCCAGAGCCCAGATGCATGCCTGGCAGCAGGACAGACTTTTTGTGTACCATCATGAGGCATTTGGTGTTTGCAAGCATGAGGGTTTTTTATTTGAAATTAAATGACCTTCCCCTCCTGTTTGCCACCCCCCACGCTGAAACTGGTATTTGCTACACTGTGGTTATGCAGCAACCATCCTTCCTACCCCCTGCACTCTACTGTTGTAAGGTGTTCCTCCTGTTGTTGTGGGCAATGGTCTGAATAGTTACTTGGGAAGACAAACGCCATCACTCCCAATGTCACCCCATTCCTCCTTCTTACCCCAGCTTTGTATACTGGGCATGAGGTCATATGGTATGGGATGTCCCATTGGTCAGCTTGGATCAGCTGCCTTGGCTGTGCTCCCTCCCCTCCTTGCTTCCTGCCCCTGGCAGAGCATGGGAAGCTGGAAGAGTCCTTGACTAGAACAGCACTACTTAGCAACACTTAGCACCTACTTATCAACAACTAAAACATCGGTATGCCATCAACGCTATTCTCCTACCAAATCCAAAACACACCACACCAGCTACAGTGAAGAAAATTAACTCTACCCCAGCCAAAACCAGGACACCAACCAAGCCCTGTGGACTGCAGCAGGCACTGCCAGCCCATGGCCCAGCTGACAGGGGCTCAATGGGGACAAGGGGTCCCTCCCAGGAGTGTCCCAAGACAGTGCCTGGCCAAGATGCGGGCTGTGCCGCTATCCTATGCAGTGCAGAGGCAGGGGCCCTGCCCTGGAGTCAGCTCTGGCTGTCCTGGCCACGTGGCAGGGCCCAAAAGCATCTCTGCTCTCTGCTGACCTGCAGGAGACGGACACACTACCTGAGATGCAGCGCCACTTTCTGCTGCAGCTGTACTGGCTCCAAGCTCCAGCCCTCCCTCCCAGCCTCACTTGCCAACGGCAGCTGGACCGACAGCTTCCCCCTCATGCTTCCGCGGGGTGGGCCGCTGCCGCCCAGTGCATGCGCACAGCCACAGCCCCCGCTGCATGCGCGGGCCGTGAGGCGCATGTGCACCACCCCTCTTGCACTCAGTCCGCATGCCCAGTCCACGCGCAATGCCCACGCCTTGCCTGCAGCGCCGCGGCCACATCCACGCGCAGGCACGAAGTCCCCCTTGCGGTCCTCAGGTAAACTGCGGGCACAGCCAACGCATGCGCGCTGCCCTCCCTTGCCCGCATCACTGGGGTCACCGCCCGGAGAGCACAAGGGCACGTCGCCGCCTGCTCTCAGCCCGCGGGACGGCTGCCGCGGCGCGGCGCTGGGCGGTCTGCAACGACTCTTGCCGCCCCAGCGTTATCCCTGCGCGGGCGTCCCGGCCACTCGCCGCCCTCCCCCGGGGCTATCCCGCAGCACAGCCCCCATCCCGTCACACGGGCCCGCTCCGACTGGCCGTGTTTACTGCTTCCCCGCGAAGCAGTAAAAAAGCGACCAGACGCCGTCCTCGCCGCTGCTGCTGCTGCCGCCGCCGCCCACCGGCAGGCAACGCAGCATTTCTGAGCATCGGTGTGACCGGGGAGTGCGTGCAGCCCTGAGCTGCTCCGCGGTGCCCGCGCACCACGACTGCCCCTCTGCGGCCACAGCCTTCCAGGAACGAACGGGGCAACCGCGGACCACAGCCCCGCCCCTTAAGCTGCGCCGCGCAAACGCCCTCGCCGCCGGAGGAAGTGCACATGCGTGAAGGCGGTGCCTGCGCAGCCTCGGGAGCCGAGACCTGCCGCTCCCGCCCGCCCCCACAGCGGGCGCAGGCGCAGTGAGGGCAGCGGCGGGGCCGCGGGGCCCGCGGGCGAGAGTGGGCCGGGGCGGGGCGGCTGTGCGCGGAGGGCGACGCGCTGCCGGGGCGCTGCTGAGGCGGGCGCGCCCTTTGGGTGGCCGCGGGCGCCGGCCTGTCTTCTGCATGCAGGGACCGTCGCCACCCGGAGCCGAGGAATGCGGCAAAGCCACCCGCAGAACATGTCCCAGCGGTACTGAGCCAGCCCTTCACTACGCGTACTCTCAATTTAAAAAGGTTCCCACGCTTGCCTCAGGCTACTCAGTGGTTCCTGAGTGCACCCAAACAGGCGCAATTGCCCCAAGAAAAACCCAAAGCAGTCCCAGGGCCCCAAACATCCAAAACTCTGCTTCAGACCCCCAAAGACTCAGCTTCACGGGGTCCTGAACACCTGCCTTACTAACCCCAAAGATCCCAACGTTGCCCCAGGGCCCCAAAACACACCCAACACTGCTTCAGCCCCCCCACCCCAACCTTCCTTAGCAGCCCTTGGCCCCCCTCCCACTGCCTCACCTGCTGTCTAAATGCCCCCAGCACCCCGTCCCTATGCTAGCAGCCCAAAACTTGCTAAACACTACTCCAGGGTACCCCCATTTACCCCCACATCCTCCCTGAATATCCCCAGTGTTCTCCAGTCTTGTCACAGTATACTCCCTGTTTGAATGCTCACAAATACCTCCAAACACTCCACAAAGAATGTCTTGCAGGTGTCACGAATACCTGCAAACTCTACCCAAGTCCCTCCAAAGTCCCCCAAATCTGCCCCTCAGCCCCCCAAAATCCCGAGCCCTGTTTCTGAGCCCCTGAAAGTCCTCCTCCAAAGCCACAGACCCTAATTTCCCACAAAGCCCCCACAAACACTGTCCCAAAGCTCCCATGAAACCCCAAATATCACCAAATGTGCCATAGTTCTTGCTGGCTCCAACAGACCCTGTACCCTGTCCAGTTTTCCTCAAAGAACCCAAAAGTTGCGCCAGGCCCCCAAGAAAACCTTGCCCTACTTCAAGACACTCAGAAACTTCCCCAAAACCCTACCACAGGACCCCAAATAATGCCTCAAAATCTCCTAGCACTGCTGAAAGCCCTATACCTTCCCCAGTGACCCTAAAGACTCCAAACTTGCCTTATGCTCCAAAATCCTCAAAGTGTGCCCCAGGAATCCAGAAATACCCTCAGTTGGACCCCAAACCAATGACCAGGGCTACTGAAGAATCTCAAACCATGACCAATAGTCCCCGAAGATCTCTGAACCTGCACTAGGGCCCTAAAACACCCTAAAGCTTGCTCTGTCACCCTCACAGGAAAGTTTCTTCTCATGTTTAGGTGGCTCTTCCTGTGTTCCAGCTTGTGCCCAATGACCCTTGCCCTGTCACTGGGCACCACTGAGAAGAGTCTAGTCCCATTGTCCTGACTCCCACCCTTTAGATATTTATAGGTATTGAGGAAATCCCAACTCAGTCTTCCCTTCTCCACGCAGAACAAACCCAAGTCTCTCAGCCTTTCCTCATAAGGGAGATGCTCCAGTCCCCTGATCATCTTGGTAGCTCTCTGCTGGACGTGCTCGAGCAGTTCCCTGTCCTTCTTAAACTGGGGGGCCCAAAACTGGGTACAGTACTCCAAATGCGGTCTCACTAGGGCAGAGTAGACGGGGAGGATAACCTCTCTCCACCTGCTGGCCACACTCCTTTTTATGCAGCCCAAAATACTGTTGGCCTTCTTGGCCACAAGGGCACGTTGCTGGCTCATGGTCAACTTCTTGTCTACCAGCACTCCCCGGTCCTCCTCAAGAGAGCCCCTTTCCAGTAGTTCAGCCCCCAGCTTGTACTGGTGCATGGGGTTATTCTTCCCCACGTGCAGGACCTTGCACTTGCTTATGTTGAATTTTGTCAGGTTCTCCTCAGCCCAGCTCTCCAGCCTGTCCCATATCTCGTTGGACGGCAGCATAGCCTTCTGGTGTACCAGCCACTCTTCCCAGCTTGGTATCGTCAGCAGACTTGCTGAGGTTACACTCTATCCCATCATCCAGATCACTGACAAATATGTTGAACAGGACTGGACCCCTGGGGAACACCACTAGTGACAGTCCTCCATCCAGACTCTGCCACGTTGATCACAACCCTATGAGTTCTCCTGTTGAGCCAGTTCTCAGTCCACCTCACTGTCCACTCACCCAATCCACACTTCCTTAGCTTGCCTGTGAGGATGCTATGGGCGACAGTGTCAAATGCCTTGCTGAAGTCAAGATAGACAACACCCACTGCTCTCCCTTCATCGACCCAGCCAGTCATCAAGGCTAACAGATTGGTCAATCATGATCTCCCCTTTGTGAATCCATGTTGACTGTTTCGGATAACCTTCTTGTCCTCTACATGCCTGGAGATGACCTCCAGGATGAACTGCTCCATCACCTTTCCAGGCATGCGGGTGAGGCTGACTGCCCTAGAGTTTCCCAGGTCCTCCTTCATGCCCGTTTTGAAGATTGGAGGGACATTTCCTTTCCTACAGTCCTTGGGCACCTCTCCTGTCCTCCATGACCTTTAAAGATCATGGAGAGTGGTTCAGCAAGAACATCTGCCAGCTTCCTCAGCACTCATGGATGCATCCCATCGTGGCCCATGGATTTGCATGGATCCAGTTTGCCTAGGTGATCTCTGACCCAATCCTTCTCAACCGATCTTAAGCGTTCCTTTCTCCAGACTTTTCCTCTCTCTTCTGGGGACTGAGATGCCTGAGGGCCAGCCTGAGCAGTAAAGACTGAAGCAAAGAAGGCATCCAGTAACTCCGCCTGCTCTGCATCCTGCGTTGCCAGGGCCCGTTCCTTGTTCAGCAGTGGGCCCACTGTGTCCCCAGTCTTCCTTTTACTGCTGATGTATTTAAAGAAGCCCTTCTTGTTATCTTTGACATGCCTTGCCACATTTCATTCCCAGTGGGCCTTGGCCTTCCTCATTGCATCTCTGCATGCCCTGACAACATTCCTATATTCCTCCCAAGTGGCCAGTCCCTTTTCCCACGTACTGTGAACCTCCCTCTTCCATTTGAGGTTCTCTAGAAGCTCTTTGCTCATCCATGCAGGTCTCCTGGCTCCTCTGCCTCTCCTCTTCCTCCTGGGGATGCACCGATCTTGAGCTCAGAGAAAGTGGTCCTTGAATACTGACCAGCTCTCTTGGACACCCCTGCCTTCCAGAGCCCTAGCCCATGGGATTCCTCCTAGCAGGTCTTTGAAGAGGCCAAAGTTGGCCGTCTTGAAGTCCAAGGTTGTAATCCTACTTGTTGCCCTGCTTCTACCTCGCAATATCCTGAACTCCACCATCTCATGGTCACTGCAGCCAAGGCTACCCTCGACCCTCACATCCTCAACCAGCCCTTCCTTGTTTGTTAGGATAAGATCCAGCAGCACATCTCGCCTTGTTGGCTCCTTCATCACCTGCATCAAAAAGTTGTTTTCTATGCTCTGCAGGAACCTTCTGGACTGTGCATGGCTCACTGTGTTGCTTTTCCAGCAAATATCAGGTTGGTTGAAGTCCCCCATGAGGGCCAGGGCCTATGACTGTGAGGCTACTTCCAGCTGTCTGTAGAAGGTTTCATCAACTTCCTCTTCTTGATCAGGTGGCCTGTAGCAAACAGCCACAATATTGTCGCCCATATTTGGCTGTCCCTTAATTTTTACCCACAAGCTCTCAACTTGTTCTCCTTCCACTCCAAGGCACAGCTCAATACTTTCCAGTTGCTCCCCCACATAAAGAGCAACTCCCCCACCTCGCCTTGCTGGCCTGTCTTTCCTGACAAGCCTGCAGCCATCCATGACCACATTCCAGTCATGTGAGCTATCCCACCATGTCTCTGTGATTGCAATGAGGTCATGGCCCTGCGACCACACACAGACCTCTAGTTCCTCCTGTTTATCCCCCTTGCTGCGTGCATTGATGTACAGGCATTTCAGAAAGGTGCTTGAGCACACAGGTGAGGAGTGTACAAGGACCCACTGTAGCCATGCAAACTCTTGAGGTGTTCTAGGTTCCCCCAAAGCCTGCCAAAATCCCCCAAGGATCCTAAAACGTGTCCTAGTGCTGGAAAAAGAGAAAAGGAAAAGGAGAAAGAAAAAAAAAAAAAAGAAAAAAGAAAAACCTCCAGCAGTTTCACAGGCTCATAAGATCTCTCCCAAACACCCCTGAACCCTGTCCCAGCATTCCCAGTGTCCCCAAACTCTGTGCAAGTTCTCCCAAAGACCCCTGCACCTTGCTTCAGGTCACTGTAAGACTTCCCTGAAAATCCTGCCAAACTGTGTTTCAAGTACCTCATTTGCTCCACACAGTACCCAAACAGTCCCAGTGTCCCACAGTTCTGCCCAAGGGCTCCAAATCACCACCAAAAACTGCTTAAGGACCCTCAAAGACCCAAAACCCTAACTCAGAGCTGTCATAGGAACATGGACACCCCCAAACCCTGACTGTGTGCCCCCACAAACCCCGAAACCTACTCCCAGCCACAGCACAAGTCCTGCTTCTAAGCTTCCCAAACGTTCCCAGACTCTGTCCCAGAGCCACGAAACCCCACCAAAACTGGCCAAAGTGCCCCAAACACCTCCAGACTCTGCTTCAAGGTCCCCGAAAGCCCTCCTGCAACCCAACTCACAACCTGTCCCTGGGGTCCCAATGACCCCCTCCATGCCCTGCCCAAGTACATGCAACTCCTCCCAGTCTGGCATCAGGGTCCTGAAACACCCTGATAACTTGCTTCAGGACCCTCAAAGTCATCAGTCCCTAGACTCTGCCCAGCTGCCACCAATGAGCTCCAAACCCTGCTCCAGAACTCCTCAAACATCCCCTAATCTACTCCAAGTAGCCTCTACTGCCAAACCCTGCCCCAGGATGCCCAAACACTGGCAAACCATTCCCAAGAGAAATCAAACATCCCCAAACCTGCATGACAGGTCTTGAGGCTCTGGGGGTTGGAAGGAAATTAATCTTTATCTCAGAAATGTATGAGGCACAAGAAGGTTTTGTGTAGCCCCAAAGTATAATTGCTTTCAACTTTCAACTTGTATCTCTCCGGTTTACCGAGTCCTTCGCTCATGGCTAAAGGTGTTTGAACGCAGTGGTCCCAAAAAGGGTCAATAACAGCTCACAGAAGGACTACTCCAGCCATTGTCATAATTTAGTTTTTTCATTACGTGTTGCTTCTACTTCCAGCTCCAATCACTGCAATGTTTTTGTATCTATACAGTTTATACACAGGTTTGGGTTTTTTTGTTACAGGATTTTCTTTTTTTTTTGAAGAAACAAAAGGTATCTTCTGCCTTAAAGTTTCACTAGATGTTTTTTTTTTTTAACATTTTGATTACAAGTATGTTTTTACTTACTTAAAAAGACAGTCAGTGTCTTGTTACCAATGTTAGTTTTGTTTGGTTGGGGGGGTGGTTTAGCATGTAAACAACCTCCACCCTAACTCCAGCAAGGGTGACCCAATCCTGTAGAGGCAGGCCTTCCTGTGCTGGTGTGCAAGTAGCTGTGGAGGCAATGTGGACTTTGCTGGTATGTTCACTGGCCCCTGTGAAGGGTGCAGCTTGGGAATACTGGACACTGACAACTCATTCCATGACAATGCAAATGATCTCACCTGAGCCTTTCTACAGATCTCTAATGAGGCAGCTGTACTAACAGGAGCATCCTTAGGGCTGCTTTTCTTCAGTACAGCCCATGCCCTTTTCACCTTCCTGGCACTTACAGCCAAGTCTGACCAGTACAGGACAGGGCAGGCAGGGACTGTTTGGTCTTCAGACTGCAGCTTACCTCACCCCCAGGCTAGCGTGAGCTTGACCTTCCTCTGCCAGCCCCATGCAGTCCCCATGGGAGGCTGCAAAAAGAGGGTAGAGAGAGTTGGCTGCTCTGAGGGAATGCAGGAAACCTGTAGGGGTATCTCACTGAGCAGAGTTGCTCTAGAGATAGGTGGTGATAGTGTCCTGCAGAAAGTCTTTTGACTGAGCTGCTCCAGGGTCCTCAAGACTTGATGCTGTGCAGGAGGAGCAACCTTTCTTGCAACAGAAATGTTGTCTTGGCCCCAGCTGTGCACAGGATGGCAAGAATGCATATCCCTGCCTGTGTCAGAGGGCTTCTCTAGGATCCACAGCTGTGATGGTAGCAGTTGATTGACCTTTATGTCCCTCTCTTTCGACTTTACAAAAGCAGAAGGCCTCTAGTGAGACCAGACCACAGCTAGCACCATTCACCTTTGCAGGAGGCTTTCTGCAGTACCGGTTTCCTAGTGACCCCTATAGACTTATTGTAGAGGTCTCTGCTAGGGTTACTGGGGTCACAGAAGGTTTGTTAAGGCAGCCAGACCGCTCCTTTGGCAGGGAGAGGACATGGGTCCACCCCCCAGCATACTAGGCCAATGCCTTAACAGGAAAATCCCTCTGCCCTGCTTTCAGCTTAACACTTTCCACAGGCTTTCCAAGGAAAGGCACATCTAAATGTGAAAGACAGATGAGTTATGCACCCTTGAGAAGAAAAGTGTACAGCACTAAGCTGACTTCAGTTATGGTGGCAATTACAGACTAGTACAGAAATTTGAGCCTCTTGTGTTCTAAAGACAAAATGTGAAGTTAGCTGAGCCAGCAGAAACAGCTGATGCTGCAAGGTAGGTATTTGAGCAAGCTACCTGGCCTCACTCTTAGAAGTCCCATAACACCTCTATGGCATGCTGCCGTGGTATGACAAACCATATAGTGGAGGAGCAACCTGCATTAGTGGAGAGAAAAATCTCCCCTTTCAAATCTCTTACATGCTTGGATAAAGATAACAGTGTCTCAGCTGGTGCAAGGCAGACTCTCTGACCAGGGCAACGGCAGATTTTGGAGACATTTGCTAGCAGTATTTCCTCACTCCTTTAACCTATCCTTCAAAATAGAGCTAATGTAGTTTAACCTAAAGCTAATTTCATGCTGTCATTTTAAGGATCTGAGATACCACTTCACATCATCATTTTGTGCACAATTTAATGCACATCTGGCAAATACAGAGACCTTTGGTTTGTGCTACATAGCAGATCTGATGTACCTATAAAGTACTTCTTTAAGTTTAATATAGTGAGAAAAGATTAATCTTTTCTTAAAGCACCCTTTATTAAAAAACATAAGCATTTGTAAATATACAAAATTATAAAGTACCAAGTGCTTCTTGCTTCCCAGTACAGTAGGACGCAGGAGTGGCAGGTAAATTTCATGTTAATCTGCTTTGTGTACTAGGTCCAGGGCTGCAGAACTGACCAGCTAGTTTTACAGAAGTCAGCTAATCTCATTCTCTGACAGGTCCAAACTGGTCTTGTTTAACCTCAGTTTCAGTCCTCCTTCCTGCTCCTTTCGACAAACATCAGTGCTCACTGGTGAGATCAAGGCTGGGAGCTGTAGGAACTAGCAGGCTCTCTAAAAGGATGCAGCCAGGTGTTTTACAAAGGGACGGATTTCCAGTTGCTAATGGGGAAGAGAATTCAGGCACTGAGAGGGCTCCTCTGTACAGTGTTCCTCAGGGAAAACCCATCCTTTGCTTTGTGACCATCCTTTAGCTGGACTGGACAAAGCCAGTCACAAGTCCACTTTGCATCAAGTTCCCTTAATCATCAAGTACTCAGACCCCCTTTCAAAATGCATGTTAGGAAGCATCACCAAGTCCCATCTATCTTGTCTTTTACTGCTGAAATATTACGGGGTAAAAGTTCTCAGGTGGTACACCTAGACCTGAACACCAAAGCAGGACACTGGACTGCTGTGGAAGTACTGTAAAAGGAAAAATCCAGTTGTAGCCATTGCAATTGTTAGGGTAAATGAACTGCAAATGGGATCTTTTGTGTCACTACCCATCTCTTCTAACACTGAAGAACAGCTGTCGGTTGCAGAGAGAACCAGGTGTTTGTTGATATTGTTTCTTACTTGGTCTTCCCCAAAAAAACCCTTTGCAGAAACTTATGACAGGGCTAACTTATGACTTATCCCTGCATTCTCTAAGTGGTCACGTTTGCCTGTTCTCCTGCCAGCTTCCACCACCCCAGGCACTGCTGTGTCATCCCCCCAAAAGAGACCCGCCCTCTCAGTGTTCCCCTATAGGAGAGCATGACTTGGCCTGCGGGCGGTACACTACCCTAACCTTGCCCCAGCAGGTTTGTCGTTTTGTGGAAAACTTAAACCACTGGAATTGCAGGAGAGGCAGAGAAACAACAGAAGCCTGAGTAAAATAAGCTTATCCTTAATGTCTCATCATCTGGCAGGGGACCAGAAAGCAAAGGAATACTGCCACATTCTGTGGCTTTCTGTTATTTTCTTTTACAGGTGGCACTGTAAGAAGGGCTTTTCTTTTCCTGTTTGTAGGAGAGATCAAAGGGGTTCATTGTAACAGACTTGTGTTAACAGATCACAAACCTACACTTCCCTGCTGCAGTGGAAGGATGCCCAAGCTCCTACCACCCTTCAGCTAGGATGTACTCCAACCTTACAGTGGAAGAGTTGTTATGCTGTACAAGAACAACAGTCGTTAAACAGAAGTTTTCCACTAGGTTTGTGACAGACATGGCTTCCACCCCTCTGAAAGCTTCACCCTGATCCAAATACACAAAAATTAAAAAATGGCTGAAGTATGATGCCCTTCTCCTCTGCAACATTTATTTACCTTGAATTAAGTCAGCTAAAAATCCCTGCTACCTGCATAGTTGTCCAGTCCCACTTTGACCTTTCTAGCAGCATAGCCTTTCTTAGAGCCTGGACTCACAAATAAATACAAGATTGCGGGAGGCATAGCAAAGGTGCCCCAGTGACTCTGCTCTAGCTCTTCCTTGCTGTGCAACAGGACCCAAATATCCCAGTCTGCCAGCTGAGCATTTGCAGTCATGGTCCCTGCCCACAGGCCTGAGTCCTTCCCTTACTGGGCCCTTGGCATCCCCTTTTTGTCCCGGTTAGGCTTCAGGAACATCTGGTGTTGCTGTATCTTCTGCCTTGTTCAAATCACCACTGCTTGTCTCAGCATGGAGCCGCTTGTAGTCAGTGTGGAAGAAGATGACGTAGAAGCAAGCCATAGCACTGCAGAGGCCAGCCAGCACCAGTACTGGAGCTGCAATCAAGATACACTTTTAGATGGTGAATTCAAAACTCGCCACAGGGCCACAGGTGCAGAAGTCCAGAGGTCAGCTCCCCAGCAACTACACGGCCTGGGTGATCTCCTCCCAAGGGCTACTCCTGAGGACAGTGTGCAGCTCAGAGTGGGGCAATACCGATTTGGTAACAGCCAAACCTTGTCTTAGGTAACACTGGCACAGGATTTGGGTGAAATGTGGAAGGTTTCCAGGATTCTTGTCCTGCTCCACAGGTTGGAGGTCTGACACTGGTGCACAGTGTGTTTGTGGGAGTGTGTGTTTCTGTGTCTGTGTACATGTTTGTGTGTTGTGGGGTGGTGAAGAAAGTTACAAGAAAGACTGAGTCAAAACACTTGAGCTTCATAAGAAAACACGTCCACACAAGTAGTGCTTCTTGTTATATTATCCAAGAGCAAAGTGTAGGAAAGGTTCAATAAGAATAAACTTTAATAAAAGAAAAATTTATATTGAAAGAACCTTTTCTGAAGGAAAAAAAAAAGTAAATTAAAAAAGCTATGGAACAAGGCCTGGAAGTAGTTGCATTCTCATTCCAGCAGTGTCTCAAATAAACACCACCATGCCTTTCTCCACGGATGTCCGTATATGTATCAGACCACAAAATGAGTAGGAATGGGTACCTAATCACAAGATCCAACTCTGATCTGATGAGATGGAGAGTTGCAGGTTTTCAGACATGAAGCAGTGAAATTCCTTTTGGGGTATGTTATTGTGACCTGGACAGGCTGGAGAGCTGGGCTGAGGAGAACCTGACAAAATTCAACATAAGCAAGTGCAAGGTCCTGCATGTGGGGAAGAATAACCCCATGTACCAGTACAGGCTGGGGGCTGAACTACTGGAAAGGGGCTCTCTTGAGGAGGACCGGGGAGTGCTGGTAGACAGGAAGTTGACCACGAGCCAGCAACGTGCCCTTGTGGCCAAGAAGGCCAACAATATTTTGGGCTGCATAAAAAGGAGTGTGGCCAGCAGGTGGAGAGAGGTTATCCTCCCCGTCTACTCTGCCCTAGTGAGACCGCATTTGGAGTACTGTACCCAGTTTTGGGCCCCCCAGTTTAAGAAGGACAGGGAACTGCTCAAGCACGTCCAGCAGAGAGCTACCAAGATGATCAGGGGACTGGAGCATCTCCCTTATGAGGAAAGGCTGAGAGACTTGGGTTTGTTCTGCGTGGAGAAGGGAAGACTGAGTTGGGATTTCCTCAATACCTATAAATATCTAAAGGGTGGGAGTCAGGACAATGGGACTAGACTCTTCTCAGTAGTGCCCAGTGACAGGGCAAGGGTCAATGGGCACAAGCTGGAACACAGGAAGAGCCACCTAAACATGAGAAGAAACTTTCCTGTGAGGGTGACAGAGCAGTGGAACAGGCTGCCCAGGGAGGTTGTGGAGTCTCCTTCCTTGGAGACATTCAAAACCAGCCTGGGCACAGTCCTGTGCCCCCTGCTCTAGGTGTGCCTGCTCAAGCAGTGGGGTTGGACAAGATGATCTCCAGAGGTCACTTCCAACCCCTACCATTTTGTGATTCTGTGATTTTAAGCCCTGTTGCCTACCAGCTGGTGGACCTTGTTCTGGGGAGTTTCTGCTCAGTCAGGCAGGATATATTTAAAAGGTGTTTGCCAGCCTTTGTGTTTCAGTGTGTCCCCAGGACTTGGTGTCAGTACTACATAAATATGAACCAGCTGAGAGATCAAGACCAGTGTTTAGCCTGCAGTGAAAACACATTTGTGCTCCTGTTCATCTCAGTTGCTGTCTCTTCTCCTGACCTGCTAGGAGAGGAAGGGAAATGCGGAATAAGTCAGAACAAAGCTGTACTGGGATGTTACAAACCCAGGCAGCTGTGTGTGTGGAAGCAAGGGAAGTAGATTTCACTCGATGCATTTGTAGTCTTGGCCTCCCACACTGCAAATCAGTGCAGGCTGTGCTATGTGGACAGTGTCTTTCCCCCAGAACAGCTGCTTTCCAGCTGGGTAGAAGCTCAGGTCTCTGCAGGGTTGCTCTAGGAGATATTTTAATGCAGAGCCAGCAGCAGCATTCATGGCACCTTAGAGGTCTTCCCATTTCAACCTTGCAGGCCGGGTTTAGCAGGAGCAGCAAGGAGTGTACCATCAGGTTCAGAAAGGTGGCTAAGAGATATGCTACAATAGGAATCAGTCTTGCAGGCTCCCTCACAGTGAGACCTGGAGGAAAGTCGGGGGTATGTGGGGTGCAATCAAGGGTCCAGCATAATTTCTCAAGGACATACTTACTTGTCCAGTCCAGAGCCCCGTCCTGGTCAAGGGCGCAGGTGGAAGATGGATCCTCAGAAACACGCACGGTGAGGGCTTGTAGCAGAATCATTAAAATCACACCTTCAATCTGGCTGTGGGGAGAAGCCAACATACAGTCATGGCACCTGCCCAATTCATCAGTGTTGCAGAGAAAGTGAGGCCCTTTTATAGAGCAGGGTTCTTCTAGCAGAGAAAGCTACTGCCAGCTTCCTCTAGCCCAATGCATTTAACTGGCTGTGGTTCACAGGGTGTTCAGGTCAGCCTTTCAGCATACCCCCAGACACGGGGCCAGTGTGGCAGGACCAATATGTACTCACTCTGGAGGCAGGCAGGTGTTGAACTACAGCTGTCAAGGAACTGAGGATTAGTCACTGGGCAGAGGCTTGGAAATACCTCACTGCACAGTTGAGCGTGGGAAAAAGTCATGCTATGACTTCAGCCTCCTCCTCATTCATAGCTGGCTGGCAGCAGCAACAAAGTCCACAACCAGTGGCAGACAACAGCCTTCAATGGCAGTGTCTAATCCCCCCTTTGACTGATGTTTCATGCTGCTGCAGCTCCACCTAACACACACATATGGCACCAGGCCACGTATATCACAGCTTATGGCTCCAGCAAGTAATTCCTGCTGCAGTCCAGTGCCAGTGTTAGGCATGTAAATCGATCATGGGAAGATCTGCCACTGCCCCATCTATTGTGACCAGCTGCCCTGTGAGTGATGAGCCCCATCTCCTTCAGCAGAACACTGACACCTGAAAAGTCCCTGTACTGCTGTGGGAATGGGTACCCCTCTCAGGCCTACAACCTGCATCTGCTTCAAAAGCTGGGCATGGTTAAGTCCCGCTTTGTGCCAAGCAAGGGAGACCTTCATCTTGCTTCTTGCTTTTCTTGCACCAATTCCACATACTCATCCTTGCTTTAAAACCTTCAGCTTTTCAGCTCTGTGGCTCAGCCAGCCAGCTCCCTGCTTGCCGTGGTCATATGCATGGACGCCAGAGAGAAGTTTGGCAGGATGGCTAGTACTGATGTCCACACCCCTCTGTGTGTACGTCTGTGTGTATGTGTTTGAACCCAAGATCAGCTGACAACTGGATTTAACCTGCCTGCTTACCTTGCAACAAAAATCAGGCCTGTAGATGTGCCTTCTCCCACGGGGTAGGAGCACTCCACAGCCAGCTCCATGGCAATGGGGTAGATGGCAAAACCAAAGAAACCAAAGAGTGCGCTGGTGATTGCCAGCGTGACAGCCTGATGCCTGAACCGAGAAGTCTGCAGGCAGAAAAGCAACACCAAAGTCTCAGTGTCATCACTGCTGCACAGGTCTCTGAACCCATAACCTGCAGGAAGTCCCAAGGGCTCACTGTTCTCACCACTACCTTCCCTAACAGTTCCTGAAATTTCCCTTTTGCCTCCAACCCTCTAGAATCAACAAATGGCTACATGACGGAGATTTATCTGTTGACTTTAACAACATTGAATTTTTTCATTTTTGTAAGATGGATATTTAGCAATTCCATTTCCTTCTTGAAATAATGGTCTCAGGGCCAGCAAGCAGACAAACATGGTGATCCAACATAAGGAAGTAAAATTATGCCAATTTATATCCTGAAGCAGTCTGTCTCAGGCTCCAAGGTGACTGTGAAATCCTCAGTGAAGTGTTTTTCTTTAAAACATTCCTAGCCCAGAGAGGTAATTCCAAAGCGTAACACATAGCTTAATAAATACTATGACATCAAATGACCTTGGTTTGAGTTGATGATTTATCGGATGGCAACAGAACTAAACCCACAGGTATGGTGCAATGCAAGGGAGAACTCACCACTGCAAAGACGATGCTGGCAAGTGCACTCAGACAGAAAGAAATCTTGGTGGACTCTATGAACTTCCTTGTCCAGTCGACATACAGCCCTAGCAGGAAAGCACCCAACAAACCACACACTGTGAACAGTGCACCATTCAGGCCAGCAAATTCCTGGAAGTCAAAAGAACAAGTAACTGAGCAACTATAACAGTTAAGAAAGAGGTTTTAATGTTACTGACCCATCTGCCTGCTGCTAGTGGGTCACTTACTGAGGGAGAATAAGCTTCCCTGCCCACTGCAATATCTAAGGGCTCTGCAGGGCTCCAAGTAGCAAATACTGGGGCACAGTTGCTGCGACAAATGTGTGGAGACAGCAGGGTCACAGCACTTCCAAGGTCTCAATGGATGACAAGTCTCTGCACACGGCAAGGGAACCTGGGTGCAGAGCAGCAGCAGTTCCCTGCCATTAAATGCTCCAGCCCAGGAGTGAGACTGTTCTTGGTTCCTTCAGGAGCAATCAGGTGCCTTGACCACACTGGTGGTAATGGGTCCAACTGCCCTGGGATCTACTCTAGTATATAATCATGCTCCTGGCCCTTTTCTTACCAGGGACCTGCACTGGCAGAATGCCTTCCGCAAGGCTGGCAGCCCCAAAGCATGTTAGATGAGCACAGCATTGCCTGGCTGTAGCAAGGTCTCATCTGAGAGGCAGTGAGCAGTAGTTAGGATAGGATACGTGCGCCGTTGCCTGCAGTGACTATCTTTGCTTGTCCTGCTCCTTCAGATCCTTAAGAATTCAAATGCAGACACCAATCCTGAAAGCAGGGAAGCTTTAACAAATTTGGGTAAACATTTTTGGGAGCCTCAGGGGCAGAGTGGAAGGAAAGGGTATCTGGAATAGTTTCCAGGGGCTAAAAGGCCAGGGCAAGACAGTCACACACAGACAAAAGCATCATGAAAGACAGAAAGCAAGGTTGCAAAGTCTAAAAGGTTTCCAGTTAAAAGTCAATGGAGTGTGCAAATGTGACCTGAGCATTGATCCAGGTATCAGACCTGGGAATTGAGAGGGAATGGGCAGAGACCAGACCAGCAAATGTGCAGACAGAACAGATAGAGAGGTGTTTTAGGAGGACCTCCATGGAGATACAAGCAGCAGGACTGAAGTACTGCCTGCCTGAGGAGAAACATGGGAACTGGGGCAACCCCTTGCTATTGCAGGGAGAGAGCAGGAGGCACCAGCTGTGCGCACACTGTACTCAGCTGCAAAGCAGCACCTGCTCGGTGTCATGGGAAGGATGGGGAAACAGCTGCCTCAGTACCTGCCATTTTCTCTACTGCCTGGCTTCATGTAATACTGTGCAAAGAGGAAAAGGTGCTTGCATCAGCCTGCATTCAGGTTCACTCTAGGGCCTGCCTGGGCCCCATCCTACTCTGGGGAAGGTGTCAGAAGCCTGCACAGACATCAGTGCTCTGGAGAGGCTTAGAAAAAACCCATTACTCTTTTTCCCTAAAAAGTGTTTGAGGAATAAAAGTTTTTTATTTGCAAATGGGAGCCTGGCCATGGGCAGTAATGAAAATGCAGATCATCCATTAGACTGAGATATTGACTGTGCTCTGGATTAATGTGCTGCTTAATCTATATTAGACAATGTGAGCAAATAAGATGTGAGACAGAGCAGCATATTCAACTGTCTTAATTTTGCTCCGAGTCCCTTCTCAGGGAAAATTTTTGTATGGAACATAAATGATGTGGACAATGGGAAGGAAAGGAGGAATACTCACATTTGAATACCCCTTTTCACAAAGAATCTGTTCTAGCAGAGCTGAAAAACAGGTGAACATCCCAATTCCTCCTCCAAAGCACACTGCCAGAATGATGTATGGCTTGTTCCTCAGGAGCTAGAGAAAGAAGTTAATGTATCATTTAAACAAGTGGAGGGCAAAAAAGGCCTGGCTGTGACAACAGACTTGAGAGTCAGTGGCTCTGACCCCTCAGTTGGAAATGTTGACAGGGCAACCCTGTGATCATTACAGAAGTTTGGCTCTCTGCTGTCAGTTCAGCCAGAGGACAAGTTAAAATGGGTACCATGTATGGAGGAAGGATCTTTTCAGTGCTCAAATTCTTCCTTCACTTTGCCATGTGCTGTCCTACCTGTTACCACATCTGCTCAGAAGGCTCAGGTTGTGTGGTCCTCTTGAATGAGCCCAGGTGTGCCTGTTTGAGCTAGACAAAGGGCAGCCAGCCCTCAGCTGAATGGTCAGATAGTGTCTCTTGCAGCTTTGCTGTGACTGGTCTCCTTCAGGGGGCTTTCCATGGCAGGTTTGGTGGACTGGAGTTCAGAGACTGCTTTGACAGTAGATTCCCCAGCACATCCCTGTCTGGCAGGGCTGCATCCCTCACTCCAGCACTGGTTTCTCTCTGTGCTACAGCACTTACCATTTTGAGCCCCGTGAGGAATGGCTGGGAGGTGGAGTTAGTGGCACTGGCTGAAGGAGGTGTTGGAGGAACCTTCTCGTGAATCCCCACAGTTGCTAGAGCACAGGCTGTTACTGCTGGGATGGCATAAACACCCAGCTACACAACACAAAGAAAAGACATGTTACCAGTCTTTCCAGCACCACTGCCTCCAAACAAATAAATCAGCTGGACCCTAATCAGCCAAGGTGGCTGATTAAAGCAGTTTTCATTTACCATCAATGGGATGTGCTTTCCTTCAGGAACTAGTGCAGGTGACAGCACATTTGCTATAAGAATACCCAAGGGATTGGCTGAAAGGAAATAAAACAGAGAGACACTTTTTTCATGCAAGCAGTCAGAACCATGTGTCCACCCCTACTGCCAGTCAGCACCAGAGCTGCAGTGTGCAGCAAGCAGTGAGTAAGGACAGAACAGGCACATATAGGGAGAAACCAGGAAAGGAACATTTGGAGACTGTGTAAGACTGTGTGGTCTTACTGTTGCGACATCTGTTCCCTCAACCCTATGAAGTCCATTCTATAAACCTGCCTCCCTACAACCCGCTAACTTGTGTAAACTGGTTTTCCTCTATGACTTACGGTGTCTGCACCCTCACAAGGCTGCCCAAGTAAATGCGAAGCTGAAGGGACAGAACAAAGATGGACAAATCCATGTAATCTGTCCTGATGTTATATAGCAGCAGTAACAAATAGAGGTCCTTTCCCTTCTTCTCTCCTATGCCATTAAACATGTATACATATGGATAAGGTCCCCTTCTTGAGGGTGAAGAGTCCCAGCTCTCTCAGCCTCAGCTGGTGTGACAGACACTCCATTCCCTTACTTGTTTTAGTGGCTCTTAACTGGACTTACACTAATATGTCCATGTCTTTCTTGTACTGAGAAGCCTAGAACTGGACACAGCTCTTCAGATGTGGACAGGAGACCTCCCTCTAGCAGCTGGCAAATGGTTGCCATTGCTCTTCTTTGCCAAAAGGGCATGAGAAGCAGGAAAGCCCTATAACAGCTCTCTAAAGTCACATTAGGTCATTCCTGACACCTTTCAAGCCAATACATTTCCTGAGTAAAGCTCAGGCTGGCACATAAGTTGATGTCTGCTACCAGCTACAAAAATCACATGGCAGAAGAGAACACTTGTCTGTACTGGAGGAGGGGGTTGCATTGTTATGGAGCTGGAGCTGAGCAGCATGTAAAGCAGCACTCCTGTGACTCAGCTTGGAAATGTCCAAAATTGCAGGAGACAATTTTTTAACGTTAAGGCGATGTTCTGCAGTCAAATGAGTAAAGCTGATTTTCTGCTAGTGTGCAGGGATGGGATTAGGAAAGCCAAAGCCACCCTAGAATTGAGTCTGGTGAGAGATGTGAAGGGCAAGAAAAATGGCTTCTACAAGTACATTAGTAGCAAAAGGAAGGTCAGGAAAAATGTGGCCCTGCTGCTGGATGGGGCAGGAAACTTGGTGACAAAGGACATGGGAAAGGCCAAGGTATTCAATGCCTTCTTCACCTCAGTCTTACTGGTAAGACTAGCCTTACATCCTGAGACCAGAGGTAAAGTCTGGAGCAAGGAAGATTTACCCTTAGTGGAGGAGGATTAGGTTAGGGAACGTTAAATAGACCAGATATACACAAGTCCATGTCCATGGGACAGATGAGATGCACCAATGAGTGCTGAGGGAACAGGCTGTTTTCATCGCAAGGCAATTCTTGGTTATGTTTAAAAGGCTGTGGCAACTCCAAGAGGCTCCTGAGCACTGCAAGAGATTGAATGTCACTCCCATCTTCAAGAAGGGCAAGAAGGAGAATCCAGGGAACTCCAGGCCTTTCAGTCTCACTTCAATCCTTCAGAAGGTCATGGAACAACTAATCCTGGACACCATTCCCAGGCACATGAAGGACAACAAGGTGAACAGGAGCACTCAGCAAAGGAGAAGTGCTTAACCAACCTAATAGGCAGTGAGGTGACTGGCTGGGTGGATGAGGGGAGAGCAGTGGGTTTTTTTATCTCAGCTTTACTAAGGCTGTTGACACTGTCTCCCATAACATCCTCACAGACAAGCTGACAAAGTACTGGCTGATAAGTGGACAGTGAGATGAACTGAAAGTCAACTGAAGAGCTGGGCCCAGAGGATTATCATCACTGGCATGAAGTCCAGCTTAAGGCCACTAGTGGTACACTCCAGGGGTTGATACCGGGGCCACTACAGTTCAACCTTAATGAAAGACCTGGATGATAAAGCACAGTGCACCCACAGCCAGTATGCAGATGATGTGACACTAGGAGTGGCTGATAGAATAGATGGCTACACTGCCATTCAGAGGAACCTCAACAGGCTGGAGAAATGGGCAGAGGGGAACCTTGTGAAGTTTAACAAGAGGAAATGTAAAGTCCTGCACTTGGGGAGGAACAACCACATCCACCAGCACACAGGTGCTGAACAGCTCAAGAAGGAACTGGGGTGGGGGGGTAGAAGTCCTGGTGGACATCAACTTGACCATTAGCCATCAACACAAACTCATAATAAAGAAGGCCACCAGCATCCTGGACTGTATTAGAGAGTGTTGTCAGCAGGAGGTGATCCTTCCCCTCTACTTGGCATTAGTGAGGCCACATCTAGAGTACTGTGTCTAGTTCTGGGCTCCCCAGTGTGAGGAAGGCATGGACTTACTGGTCCAGCAAAGGACCAAAAAGATTATTAAGGGACTGGAGCTTCTGTCATGTGAGGAGGGACTGAGAGAGCTGGGACTGATCAGCCTGCAGAAGCTGCTGGAAATCAGGTTTGCAGAGAAGTACATAGGGTCCAGGTAGACTGCAAGTTGGCCATAAGCCAGCAATGCACCCTTGCAGAAAGGTGTCCAACAGCATCCTGGGCTACATTAGGAAGAGCGCTGCCAGCAGGTGGAAGGCAGTGGTCCTACCCCTCTACTCAGCCCTGGTGAGAAACACCTGGAGTGCTGAGTCCAGTGCTGGGCTCCTCAATACAAGAAGGATAAGGAGCTAATGCAGCAAGTCCAGTCATGGGCCAAAGACCCATGATTAAGGGACTAGAGCATCTCTCATACATTAAGAGGCTGGGTTTGCTAGGACTGCTCAGCCTGGAGAAAATAACTTTGATCAGAGGTTGTAAAGGTGAGGGAACCAGACTTTTCTCAGTGGTGCCCAGTGGCAGGGTAAGAGGCAATGGGCACAAACTGTAACACAGGAAACTCTGTCTGAATATAAACTTTTTTACTGGGACAGTGGTAAGTTGCAACATCTCCATCCTGTCATCAAAACCTGACTAGACATGGCCCTGGCCAACCTGCTGTAGCCAACCCTGCTTGAGCAAGGGGTTTGATGAGATGACCCCAAGAAGTGCCTTCCAACTTTGTCTTTTCTGTGATTATGCTGAGGCATCATTAACAGTGCTATAGCACACAACAACCGTAGCATTTCTACTCTGTACTTGGGAAAGTACTAGCTTACAATCCTGGTGAAAAGCTACCTGGTTCTAAGTACATGGACACAGTTAAACAGTTTCCAATGAGATTGATTAAAGCTTCTCTGTTGGGTAACATGCACCCAGGCGTTGTAGGGGACTGACTGAAAACTACTGTCAGGTGTTTCCATGAACTACCAGCATGCCGAAGCTGTTCCAGTGGCATGGGTGAGGGGTGGAACTGTAAGCACTGGGCTAAATTTGAAAAGACTAAGTGAGACTATCTGAGTAATTACAGGGTTTCAGCCATCTTCTTTTCCTGAGAAGAGAAATGATATGAACGTAGACTAAGAATAGAAAGGAGATCGTGGAGTTAATCACTGTACATTATGGTTCAGGGGCCCTGGTGGATTAGCTTGCAGTACTCTGCAATGGGGCTATGTGTTTTGTGGACAGTAATGCTGATGCACTAAAACTCTGCAGGGTGCAGAAAATGACATGCTGACAGATCAGAGTAAATGAAAAATCCCATGGATGAAGCAGAGGCCACTTCAGTGGATTCAGACAAGTCTTTTTTTCTCCTGATGCAGGAGAAAATCTCATGGTCTTCACAGGGGACCAGTTCTTGGCCCTGCACTGCTTCTCTGTAAGTCTCTACAAGTGATGGGGAAGACCAAGATACGATAAATACTGAAGAGCACAGCTGAGTCACAGTGATTTCAGCTGCTCAGCAGGATCCAGAATGCACCATTTTTTTTGTCTGCACACCAAACACAGGGAAGCCTACCCAGAGGCACTAACAGGAGCTGTGTGGATAATGACAGGAGGCTGTAGGACCAGTTTCTGTGTCAGCACTGATACTGACAGTACAGCAATGCTGTGTGCTGCTCTGCCATTAACACATGAAATGGGTTTTGATAAATCAGAGCAAGCTAAGAGAAAAAGCTCATGTGATCAACAGGCAGACATGGAGATGTGGGAATAGGCAAAGGGAAATGTGCCTGTAAAGTGACTGGGTTGGGGCCATTCAATCTTTCTAGACAAAGGACAGAGGAGGTGACTCTGTCCTGACTACCTGACAAACAGGTGCAACAAGACTGAATAGCTGGAGGATAAGGAACATAGAGATGAGAAGTAACATGTAGGCATTTGCCAGTTTGCCACTGGTGTAAACAACAGCAGCTGTGGCAGATACTCCTTCTAGGCAATATTTAAACTCTCTCAAAATGAAATCCTGATTTTGTACAGCAGACAGTAGTGGGTGTAACCAGATATAATTTATGGAAGCCCTCTACACAGCAATAAGCAGGTGTTGCAGCATATAATAACAGCCCATTCAGTCCTCACACCGACATCTCAACATGCTACAGATTAAACACCATCTTGGGTTTCCACTGCTCCTTGCTATTCAGTTTTCTTCCTTCCCATAGTTAGATCCATTTGGTCCTATAAGGACTGAGAATGCTATATGAAAGAAATGCTCTTTGGCTGCTCTGGTTGCTCTCTCACTTAAAGAGAGCAAGTTGTCCACAGGCTGGGGTCCTTCAGGGCAGTGAAGGACTGAGTGCCCAGTGGTCCCTGCTAGTAACTGTATTCCACCACACTGATAATGGAGCTCCTTCTCTAGCAGGGAAGGTGAAGGTCTATCTCAACCCTGGGAAAAAAGGTAAGCCATCAGGTCTACCCTATTCTAGCAAAGGCAGTGCAAAAATAATTTATTTTTCTGACACCATAAATCCATTCTTGCTAAACAACAGCGCAAGTTTTCTGGATTTTCAGCAGCATTGGGAAAGCAGCTTAGGGGTGCTCCTATACTGCCCTTTTCCCCATGCCTTCCCGTTCCCCACAACGCCAAGGCAATGGGGAGAGAAGACAGCTGTTGGCAGATGGGGGTCCCCCACATATGTAGGTACTGAGAGATTTCCCAGCTGGAGCCAGTGAGCCAGCCCAGTTTCTGGGGCACCTCTCAAGTCCTTGGAGAAAGGAGGAGGACATTTATTCTGACTGCTTGGGAAAATGTCACATGGAGGGAGGAAACAGGTCTGTCAAGTGCAGTATCCTGCCTCTAGCAGGTCCCAAAGGAGCCAAGAGAGGAATGAGATTAGAGCAAGTGTATCTGGTGCCTCCCCTCCAGTTTTCCAGCTTTCAGGCACTTTGCAAGGCAGATGTGGTTTCTGCATGGGTAGTCCTGCTGCGTTTAGGATCCCAAACGTGTTTGCATGGCCAGCTGAGTATATTTTATCTGTGTGTGCATACATACCAATTGGGAATACACACTCAGCCTTGCTACCGGATGAACTGGTGGACAAAATTGCTGCAGCAGCCTCACTTCTATCCAGTTACAGAATACGGCAACTGTGACTACTGGCATCACATGTATTTTGGACACCTTTATAACAAACTGCAGAATTAAGGCCACTACAGACTTTATGTTTAGTAACACTTAGGGCTGTCCCCAACCTCTATGATGTTTAGGCAAAGATGATCACCTTGTCACAACAGAGAGGAAGAAGGTTGGGAGCCTGGATGTCTTACTTTGAACTTTGTACCTGCCTGTGGCTAAGGCATGCTTCTTGCTCCACAGCATGGAAATGCCTGCCTGTCTTGCAGGGCCTTGAAGGCACTGGTTTATTGCACATGGCTATGAGACTCTTGGGTGGAGCTGTATTTGCAGGGCCAAATGGCTGTAGTACAGAGGGTTTCCTCTGGCTGCTGCTTGTAAAAGGCAAACAAATGCTAGCAAGTTCTGTGAGGCAGCAATATTACTTGGCAGCTATCACTTACACATTGATGCAATCATATTTGCTGTTGCTCTCTGGTGGTCTGGGAACCATAGTGCTGCCAGTTTAGTCGGTGAAAAGATGATAAGGGGCTGTGCCAGTGCACAGAGGCATTGCCCAATAAACAGGTACCAGTAACTCTGGGAACCCAAGCTCAGGAACTTCAGGACGCTGAACCCCCGGATGATGCTACCTGTCATGTTCAGCCACGCGCTCAGGATCACCTGCAGCAAGCAGAAACAGCCAGCAGTTATGACCTGAAGCCTGAAGAACAGAACTTAATGCAACAGAGTAGCATGAGCAGGGTCTCAGATGTACTACAGGAGATGCTGGGTGTTAGTAATCATAGCATGGAAACTTGCCTGCAGATGACCCCCACCCTTTTGGGCCACTGGAAGATGAGTTACCTGTCTCCTTAGGGAGCAAGGTGGCTGTCCAGGCCCCACGTGAGAACCACACCACAATGCAGCTTATGCAAGACAGCAGACACTGTCATGGTATTGGTGAGAAATCAAAAGTTCACTCTGTTTGCAAGTTTGCACCATCACCTGCACTTTGCTGTCACAATCTAAAGATCATGGCAATGAGTCATCCAGCATATGGATCCTGCAAATGCTCTTCTATACCACTAGCATGCTAGTGTTTCATTGCCACATTCCACAACACTCTTGCTTCTGGGAAGACTGTGCAGAGACCCCAAGCTAGCTTAGCATAGACCAAGCTCTGAACTGTCAGGGGTCTCTTGCTTGCACCGTGCCCTTCTACTCCTTAAACTCACTCTGCAAACAAAATAGCTGCGCTAACACTCTTCCATAGCAAACCCTACCCAATTACAGCAAGTTCTTCACAGAGTCAGCCCACAGCATCTGTCCCCATCAGTTGGCTAAGGCAGTAAAAACTGAAGCAGGAAAAGGCAAGTAGGCATGCAACATTTTTCTGACTTTTCCCACTGCTCCCCAGCTCAGACATGATGTGACAGCTCTTACTGAACTAGGACAGAGCTTTCAACATCCTCATCCTCAGCAGCATTTGGCAAGACTCCTATCCACAGTATGCATGATAGTGCTTTGTGCAGCTACTGCTATGTCTAGGTGAAACACCCCCTAAGGAAACCAAAACAGTTTAACTCACGGCACATCTGAGCCCCATGCTGTCGAGAACCCATGTTGCCACCAGACCAAATGGGATCGAGATGAGGAGGTACACTGTTGAGAGCCAGTTGACCATCTCCAGGGAAATGTGGAAGTAGGCAGCTGTCTTATCAGCCACAGGAGCAAACGTCAGCCACAGCTGCAGAGTAGAGAGCAAAGATGGGTAAGCATGAACACCTCCACCAGAACAGAAATTCAGCATCTCCTCACACTGTCTAACTGAGTTGTGAAATGCCTCGCTACCTTAGTCTGTCCTTGAAATTAGGATGTTAAGGCTGGTAACAAAAATTCAAACCCCCAGTGTCTGCAGTTCCTCATTCTAGGCCTATTTTACCACTGATATCACCATTATCTTGGCCAAGAGCACCCCATCCATTTCACTATGTCATGCCCAATCCCCTAGTCCTTCTGCTGGGAGCTGGCAGAAGCAGAGGTCAGTACCGTTTTCTATCCCCAGGTTGAAATAGCCACTGCAATAACATACACCACTTCTTCTCCAAATGCAGGAACTGTAGTTCCCACACTCTTCTCTCCTGAGCTCAAGCCTTAGAAGTGTGTTTATCTTGCTGTGATTTCTGAGTTTAGAGACAGCAAAAGCTCCAGTGCATGCTAATCTGGGCAGGAAGTCATACATCAGCACACACTCTTCACTACACAGTGGGCACAGTAACTGCTGAAGGCGACAGAAGGTCCACTGAACACCCAAGAGCCTGTTCTCGCTTGCAGTGGAGTACAGCTGCAGCTCCCACTGCCTTCAGCATTCAGCTGGCTGATTGGGTAGCCATATCCCATCACTAGATGAAAAGGACAGAAATGTTTCCACCCAGAGCCTATTTATATCCTCAATTACAGGAGAGCCCCCTTTACACCTCCTTTAACAATGGAGCATGTGGGACCACCAGGGAAAGCAAGTGCACTGAAATGCAAACCACCTGACTGGTACTGATGTTGGAGGGGTACTGGCTCCACTTTCAGCTCTCCCTCCCTTTGCTTTAACATTCTTCTGGCTGAGATTTTGTTTTCTCTTCTCCTGCACCTCCCAGAGACTGCCTGTGGCCTTCCCCATTAATTGCAAGCCTGCTTGGGCACTCCTGTAACCTAGAACAGATTACAGCTGTTCTCATCCAGCCCCCATTTCTAAGCTTCTTTGTTGTTCTTTCTGATACCCTTGTAAGCCTTTAAAGGATTCTCAGACATGGATCCAGCCCTCTTTGTCCCCGAATCAGTGCAAATCCTCTAGTTTTCTTCCTGCTCTCATTCCCCTTCTACCTCCATCTTCTCCAGGTTCAGTTCCTCTACCCTATTGCCTTTACTGTTTTCACTCCCACACAGACTCTCCAGGACCTAATTCACCTGCAGGACCCAGTTTCCCTCCACCCATTCCAAGGGAGCCCAACCTTCATCCTCCCTCCCCCTTCTGCAGGAGGTGGGCTGTGAGCCACCAATTCTCTGTCTGCAACGGTAGCAAGGTGATGGATGAAGGCAGAACCCCATACAGACTCTACACTTTCGCAAGCCATAGGTGTGGGCTGCAGGAGACAGCATAAATAAACACAGCCCCAGAATTTTCATACCTCAAAAAGCAGTAATGATATATTGATGCATCACACATATACCCAGGTGCAGTCCTGCCAGAAGAAGTACCAAAAATGTTTTCCATGAAAGGCAAGCTGTTGACCAGCATCTACCCTCCTCACCAACAAATCAAGATTCTAAAAGTGAAAAGCAAAATAATTTGCAGAATGCTAAGTGAATACGATCAGGCAGGGTGGAAATTTTGCCATGTCAATGGGGGTATCATCTAGCAAAGGCTGCCATATGGAACACTCTTCGCTGTCTGGCATACTGTATAGATGTGCGCAATGCCCCTGTGATACCTTTTCTGTCAGCTTAAAAAGGAGGAGCCAAGGGGTATGACTTGCATGAAATGGGACCTTCTGCTTTGTAACAGGCAGAGGCACAGCTCACCAATCCCCCAGTCAGGCATTGCCTGCAGCAGCTCTCCCAGCCCCAGCATGCTCTCTCCCATGCACCCGGACACTGCTTTGAAGGTGATGTAGGATGTCCTTCTGAGACACGCAGGCTGCCTCGTCCTCCCCTGGCACCAGGGCCTTACACCAGATTCCTTATCTTCAGGGTCAAAAGGGCCACACAGTCTGGAAGCAAACAGCCCCTGTCCTCAACTGAAGGCACCCACGCTGACACAGCAGCCTACGAAGTAAGGACAGAGGCATGATCTTTGGAAAGGTCAGATCCCTGCCTACATGTCACTTTTAGCCTCTATAGCTCTCAGGAGGTCTAGCAGGACACAACAGGGATGCAGCAGCAACAATGTGTGCATGTGTACCTACAGGGGCACTGCTGGAGCAGACAGGCGTGGGTGAGGAACGTGCACACCCTACCCTGGAGCATGCCAGTCTCCACTTGTGCAGCTCTCCTTCCTCTTCCAAGTACACTAAGTGGAGGTGGAAGTCCTCCAGTCTGGTGAGTCAGGAACTACCCAGCCAAGTATGAGCCAGCTCCAACCCTCTGCTCCACTCCTCCTCCCCAGCTTGCTCATGCTGACAAGCACAGAACAGGGCAGGAAACACTCTTGGTTTCGTTTTGTGCATTTCTCTGTCCCCAGTGCTAAGGCAAGGAAAAGTTCCACCTGTGAAACACAAAGTTCCCACCTGTTCAGTTTTACTGGAAGGAGGTATTTGTCTCAGCAGTTCACTGATACGGCAGCTGTCAGCATTCCATGAATACTCTTAAATATCAAGTCTTCAGATTAAAAAACCCACACGCTCAAAACCACAGCACCAGTTTGACAAAACAAATCTGGGCAGCAAGCGCAGGCATAGTTACGTCACCCCTCACCAGGAGTGTTGCAAGAGACAGATGGGGAGCAATCATCTAAGCTTAGCTGTGGTCAGAAGAGCCCCTCTGTCCAGGACTTCAAGCAGCAAGTGAATTATACTGGTGACTACTTTTGGCCTCTTAAAATAATGCAAGGATTTCTTACACTACATTGTCAGCCAGGGATTTCCGGACTAGCTGTATTTAGGAAATGAGAACCAATCCCTGGTAAGATAGTACCCACTTTGTACAGCAGGGAGAGGCAGGGGCTTTTGAACTCTAATAGATTCAAGTAAGGGGCTGTTTATCATTGGGTAAAAGCCTCCCTTATACTTATCCCACTGTGCTCTCGTTAAAGAAGCGATTTCATATGATGGAGCAGGAGGAAGTAGGGAAGAGCGCCCCTTTCATCACCACATGGTCTGGCCTGGCTTTGCTCAATGACAATCCTAAACCAGACTGAATTAAGGAATACTTCTTTCTCAGCCTGCCCTTGCTGCATTACTGAGTGTGCTTTCCTGCAGTTAAGTTCCTCCTACTTTGCCTTCCTGATATTGACAGTCTCCCCCTCTCAGAATCATCTCCTGTCTGCCACTGTCAGTGTCATTGAAGGCCACTGTTAGAAAGCAGCTCGTGTGCATGGGTAAGACTGGGGAATACAAGGCGTTGTCCTGGAAGCTTGGTCCAGCACATGAGGTGATATGTTCTTTCAAAGTCAGACAGTCCAAAAGTCATGTGTCCTCATCATATGCATTTTGCAGATAGCCTGACACAGGAATACACAGAACACAGTGCTGCATGCCACATCTGCAGAGGAATTAAGGACACATCTTAACTTGCAAGGCAATTTTTACACCACAGAACCGGTAAGTTAATCTTTCCATCTGGAACTTTTAAACAGCAACCAACCACTTTAATTTCATGGCCTTTCAACCACTCCCTCCATTTTAATGTGATTTTTATCAGGAACATTTAGGAGAAACTTCAGTATCAGGAGTTGTTTGGTTACAACTTTGCATGTCAGTGTACTTGCCATTCCAGACCTTTGCAGTGGCTTAGAAACAGTACTTCCACTTAGGATATTTTTAATTTACTCTGAGGGTGACAGAGCACTGGAACAGGCTGCCCAGAGAGGTTGTGGAGTCTCCTTCTCTGGAAATATTCAAAACCAGCCTGGACACCATCCTGTGCCCCTGCTCTAGGTGTTGCTCCTCAAGCAGGGGGGTTGGACAAGATGATCTCCAGAAGTCCCTTCCAACCCCTACCATTTTGTGATTCTGTGATTAAGCACCCAGTTTTGAAGTAGTGAAGGTCTGGCTTAAGTTAATACTGTGGGAGAATAATACTGCAGACAGTCAGGAAGTTGGGAAGAGACTGGGCAGACAGACATCTTTTAGGGTTACAGAGTTTTCAGCAACATTACTCAGGACACAGTTATACTTGTAGATGCATTGAAAGGAAGGACCTTTTTGAACTCTCCAGTTTAACTGGTAAGGTTTCAGCAAAGTCAAAGACTGACATGACATCCTGGAAAGGTTTTTGTACAGCTTCCTTCACCCATGCCATCACCATCCACTTCCAGCAGAGTGGTTTTTTTCCTGTTGCATGATGTTCTTGTGCTGTGCCAATTTAACTGCAAGCAAGCAGTGGGACTTCACATTGCTTTTCTGCAGGACACTTTTACATTCTTAAAGGATACACTGATTTTCTCTTGAGAAGGCACGTTTATTTTTTTGGTTTTCATATAGAGCCAAACTGTCACTATATTTTTCCATTTCTCTACTCCAGTACTCTTGCGTCATGGAATACCTACTGTTCCTTCCCAGCATTTAAATGTTTGCAGGTTGCAGTGCCTGATCTTGGCTGCCAGACAGCCTGCATTCACAGCATGGTAATCATAGAATCATAGGACAGTTTAGGTTGGAAGGGACCTTTAGAGGCCATCTAGTCCAACCCCCCTGCAGTGAGCAGGGGCATCTTCAAGCAGATGAGGTTGCTCAGAGCCCCGTCCAGCCTGACCTTGAATGTTTCTAGGGATGGGGAATCTACCACTTCTCTGGGCAACGCATTCCAATGTTTTTACCACCTTCATAGTAAAAATTTCTTCTTTATATGTAGTCTGAATCAACTTTCTTTTAGTCTAAAACCATTATCCCTTGTCCTGTCACGACAGGCCTTACTAAAGCATCTGGCCCCATCTTTCTTAAAAGCCCCCCTGAAGTACTGAAAGGCTGCAATAATGTCTCCCCAGAGTCTTCTCTTCTCCAGGATGAACAACCCAAACTCTCTCAGCCTTTCCTCATAGGAGAGGTTTTCCACCCCTCTGATCATTTTTGTGGCCCTCCTGTGGATCTGCTCCAACAGGTCCACGTCTCCCCTGTACTAAGGATGACAGGCAACTGTTTGGTATCATGGCCAGCACTGATGTAAATGGTTTCTACCGTTCTGGGCACATTCAGGAGTACATCTGTTCAGTGCCGCACCCCTGATGGCCATGGGAGGACAGCGTGAAATGGCCTCAACCAGACATTTCCCATCAGGAGGGATGGAGGGACAGGATGGCGGATGCATTTATCCTCCATGTCTTAGTAAGCAAATATTTGGGCTTGCATGCTACAAAGTCATTAAAGGGAAACTTTATGTGTTTGTCTTGATAATTACTGAATTTAGTTTTAATCTGTTCAACAGATGGGATATGATCTGGCATCCCTTTTTTTAGGTCTTTCAGGATAAAGTACCTGTAGGCAATAAGTTCACATTCCAGTATATTTAGTGCAGAATCACTCCTATACTGTTCTGTATGTGCAACAGATCCCAAAGGGAAACCTACTTGCTCCTTTTTCTGACTAGACAAATCTGCTGTTGCAATCCAGCAATAAGACAGAGCTAACTCCTGCTCCTCTATCCAAGGAGTTTCAACACTCTTCTTAGGCTTGAAACATGTGACCCTCTCAGATGCTGAATAGTTTCTATGCCTCCCATGGCCTACGAAGTGGACTCGGCAGCAGTTTCAGCTGTGCTCCTGAACACATTCTGCTCCATCCCAGTCCGGCTTGACGCCGCAGCACTTCTGGACTGCACACACCCTCCTGCCCCATCTTACCCTTTCCCCCATTACCACCCCTCCATGGCCCCGGCTCCCACCGGTCAGAAAGGCAGGTGTGTAGGCCGAAGCCGCAGCCAGAGAAACAAAGTTCAAAAGGAAAAGCCGCTTCTTCGGTCCCTACAGCACGGCCAGTCTGAGGCTTCTCTGCAAGTACAACCGAGTTCCGGTGCTCCAAGGATGAGGGGGTGGATCTGAGAGGGCACTGGGGCAGAGACCTGGAGATTGCCTGGCTGCTTCTAGGAAGAGATGGGAGGTGGTTTTGGCTCAGGTGAGCCCTGTGACCCCACGCTCCCTCGGCGGCAGCAGCAGCCAGAGCTGCTCGGCACAAGGAGGCAGGAGAGAGGGCTGTTCGCTCTGCCTGCTCTGCACCTCCTCCGTGCGCTCACGGCTGCTCGGGTACCCCGGGGCTGCCGGCAGCCGCCCCTTTCTACCCCCCCGTGCGGGGCCGCCGTCGCCCCTCCGGAGAAGCGTCCCCGCTGCCCGCCGCGGCCCGCAACGTCCCCCCAGGCTGCGGGGCTCCGCCAGCCGCGGGGCGGGAGCGGCTCCCCGCGGCGGGGCGGGGGGTGCGCGGGGGCGGCAGGGGAAGCCGGGCGGCCGGCGGGTCTCGGCTGGGCCGGTGCCGCCCCCGCGCCGCACTCACCATCGCGTTGGAGCAGTTCAGCAGGCACACAGCGGCCAGCAGGAACCACCGCCGCCGGTAGGTCTTGAACTGGGCCGGCCGCCCCACGCCATGCTCCCCCAGCAACCTCGCCGCCTCGGCACCCTCCATCACGGCACGGCACGGCACGGCACGGCGCGGCACGGCACGGCACGGCACTGCCCCGCCCGGCCCCGCCCCGCCCCGCCGCGCCGCGCTCGCCGGCCTCCCCGGGGCGGCCCCGGCCGGGCCGACGCCTGCCCCCCGGCCTGCCACGGCCCGGCTCGGTACGGCCCGGCCCGCAGCGTGGGGCAGCGGTGCGGGAGCGGCCAGCGGAGCCGCGCCAAGCTGAGCTGCAGGCGCTCCCCGCGGGTGCTGGGCCCGGCCCGGAGCTGGCTGCCGGTGCCCGCAGAGCTGGGCTTGCTCTGTTGCGCTTGGCAGAGGGGTGAAGTCCTGTGGTCCAAAACGGGACCGCTAAGGCGCTCGGGGGAGGAAACTCCTCTCTTCCCCTGCGTGTCTTTGAAACAGCAGCAGCAGCAGCAACATCGCTAATGCCTGCTGAGAGCTCCGCGGGACTGTAAAAGTCACCGTTAAAAGTCACCTTTCCTCGAGGCAGCGCCAGAGCGGCAGCTTCATGGTTGGGGGTGCTGGTGGTACTAGGAGGGAGAAGCTTTGTGGGAGCAGCCCTGTCTGTGGGTGACCACTTACTGGAGTGGAAAAGAGACCAGAGTAGAATAAAGGGAGGGTGTTAAGACCCGCAGGGGTCTATCAGCTGTGGGGTGCGGGAGTTCAGTTACGGCTTCATATGACTGATTTTGCTGCAGGTGGCAGTATCTTCTTCCCCCGGTGTAAGACACCCACACTAGCTGTTACCTCCTTCTCAAAAACCCACCAAGGGAAAAAGCCAAGGGTGCAAAGCAAAAGCCTCCTTCACTCCTAAACAAGACCTGTGCCTACCGGTTGTCTGGACATCAATAGCGCCTGGTCTTTCTCCCAACCCTGAGATTTGATCACTCGTACACAGCCCACATCCTCACAGTTCAGTCTCAGAAGTGCCGAGCAGACTGGCCAGTGGATTCCTGAAATGGCTGTAAGGAACTGGCCTCCACCATGACATGTCTTGCTCAGCCCTTTGAAACCTTTGGGCCGGTCCTCACCACAGCCTACTAAGAGCACAACATCCTCTCAGTCAGAGGCTGGGGTCACTTACTAGGAGAAGGGCTTTATTTCAAATGCTTTGGACATCTGGAAGAGTGGATAGGGAGGGTTATCCTGCATGCTAGTATTCTCTCATGAACAATTTTAGCTGATATTTTCCATGCCACAGGCAGGGTGGGGAGCGGGAGGGAGAGAGAGGGAGGAGGTAGAAGAAACCCTTTCAAACCCAAGTTGAGCTTGTCGATGCAGGATAGAGAGAAGCATGTGTTGTTTGTGCTAGTGAGCAAGCTTTACTGACTGATAGATTGTGCCTTCCGGTCTCCCTCAGCTGGAATTAGGGGTTGACATTTAGTAATAGGAGGTGGCACTATTAAGGCAATATTCATGATTGACCTGTTCCTATATCTACAAGTGCCTGATAAGGTTTGCCTGGCTGGTAAGCTGCTGACAAAACAGCATTGTTGTCCATATGCTGTAGGCTGATGCACAGCAACTTCTGTCCTGCTCTGAAGAGACATGCTGTAACCTGGGTTGTGTGCATGAGTTAACTGCCCTCCTCACCCATCAGTGCTGGCACATGGGGAGAAACTTGTACATCAACATACTAGAAAGAGGCCCGGGTGTTTGGGACAGCAGAAAGACCCAGAAGACGGTGCTCACCAGGACAACCATCATTCCCATCTCTCCCTGGTCTGTCCTGTTGGCAGGCAAGCCCTGTATGAAAATGAACTTTTCTGAGGCTCTGTCCACTGCGTCCATTCCTTTTTCAGCTCAAAAAGCTGTGTTATCATCAAAGGAGTCTGAATAATGCTGGCAGAAACCAGGATCCCATGTGAAATACCTTTACTGCTTCTGATCTCTGCTGTCCATTTTGTTAATAAAATACATTAAAATCTCAATTTGCACATATCTGTAGGACAGGCCAGAATCAAGGGTGCCCTGTTTAGCCTCTTTCTGCGTTATTTTTTATGTTAAGGTAACATAGTGTGCTGTTTTCTACTTGAAGTAGGGTCCAGGAGTGAGTTGTAGCTGGACAGTGAAGGGCATGCTGTCCGTGAGACCTCTGTCACCTTGACTGCAAACATTATAAAGTATGTGTCAGCAAGGTCACAGAAAGGGGGAAGTACAAATGCAGCAGGAGAGAACTGCTCTGCTGTTTGGACCAGAATAATCAGAGGAATCTGTGTAAGTCACATCTGGGAGGAAATTAAATTTTTTCCCTCTCATGCTTCTCCTAGGTGTATTGCCCTGCTGTACATACCCTGTGAGGACTAGTCCAGGGCTGCAGGGAGCAAAAAGCACTCAGAGCAGCTCTGTGTAACTTCATTCCTCTACTCTATAGTACATCACCCATGAAAAGGGGCCCCACTTGTTACTGGCAGCACACCAAGGACAGCGGTAGGATTACTGTTGAAGAACAGCCCCATCTGTCCTGCATCTCCTCATCCTTTTCTGGTGCCCTGCTTCTGCCTGATACATCTCCACCAGTCCCTTTCTCCCCAGTGCCACCCTCTCTTCCCCACATCCCAGCATATCCTATACCCTCTTTTCATCTTGGCTTTTGTTTTCAGGAACTGGCAACTTAAGCTAGGTGACACAGGTGCTTCTCAGTTACACAGTTTGTTTTTTTTTGAAGGTACTTCTAGTGAGGTACCTGTGGGCTTTCATGTTTGACCATATATGCCAGCTACACAACTTGTATACTGAACAGTCCCTGCCATAAAAAAAAAACCCAAACAAGCAGACAAACAAACAAATTTAAAAAACCAACACCACTACCCCACACCCCCATGTTTGTATTCTGTCGGGGAGGGAAATGCTGAGAGAGTAGGTATGTGAAAGAAGGTTTTCAGCAATGGGGTAGTTGAAGTCTCTGTACCTTGGTTGTAAAATGCGTGTGGAACAACTTAGTGTTGGGAGAGGATTCTACATCCAAAGCAGCTTTCCAGTACTAAGCACTCATGGAAGGAATTACAGGATCATTTAGGTTGGAAGAGTCCTCAGGAGGTGTCCAGTCCAACCTCCTGCTCCAAGCAGGTTCAGCAATGAAGTCAGACCAGTTTGCTTAGGGCTCAGTCTGATCTTGAAAACCTCCAACAATGGAGCCTGAACAACCTCTCTGGGCAACCCATTCTACTTCTGGACTGATCCTAGAATAGATGCCACAGTACAGCCTTCACACAGAGTACAACTCATTAACTACAACCCTTTGACCCAATCCAACCAGTACTTCACCCATCCAGTTGTCTACCTTTTTAGACCACGATGTCCTAACTTAGATACAAGACCACTGTGGGAAACAGTGTTGAAAATCAGAGGATCATAGAATGTCCTGAGTTGGAAGGGACCCACAAGCATCATCAGTCCAACTCCTGTCCCTGCACAGGACAACCCCAAAATTCATACTATGTGTCTGAGGGCATTGTCCAAGTGCTTCTTGAATAGCGTCAGGCTTGGCACCATGACTGCCTCCCTGGGGAGCCTGTTCCAGTGCTCCAACACCCTCTGGGTGAAGAACCTTTTCCTAATATCCAAACTAAACCTCCCCTGGCACATCTTCCTGCCATTCCCTCAGGTCCTATCATTGGTCGCTAGAGAGAAGAGATCAGTGTCTGCCCCGCCTCTTCCCCTTGGGAGGAAGCCGTAGACTGCAATGAGGTCTCCCATCAGCCTCCTCTTCTCTAGGCTGAACAAACAAAGTGACTTTAGCTGCTTCTCATATGGTTTCCCCTCTAAACCCTTCACTAACTTTGTGGCCCTCCTCTGGACACTCTCTGGTAGCTTTATATCCTTAATGTACTGTGGCACCCAAACCTGCACACAGTACTTGAGGTGAGGTCACACCAGTGCAGAGTAAAGCAGGACAATCACCTCCCTCAACCAACTGCAATATCCTTAATATACTGTGTTGATGCACCCCAGGACATGGTTGGCCCTCTTGGCTGCCAGGGCACACTGTTGGCTCATGTTCAACTTGCCGTCAACCAGAACCCCCAGGTCCATCTCTGCGGGGCTGCTCTCCAGCCTCTCTCTCCCCAGTCTGTATGTACGTCCAGGGTTGCCATGACCCAGGTGTAAAATCTGGCACCTGCCCTTGTTAAACTTCATATGGTTGGTGATTGCCCAGCTCTACAATTTGTCTAGATAATGAAAAGGTTGCTAAACTCATGGTACATGACATCCACTGCTCTTCCCCGCATCCACAAATCCCATTGTTTTATCAAAAAGGCAATCAGGCAGGTTTACCAGGTATGATTTATTGTCATTGAAGCCATGCTGATTGTTCACAATTGCCTGCTTCTTCATGTGTCCAGAAATATCATCAAAGAGAACTTGGTTCCTATTTTTTCCAGGGATTGAACTGAGGCTGAACAACATGCAGTTGCCTGGGCTGTCCTTTGAGCGCTTTTTTAATATAGGTGCAACATTTTCCCAGTCGGCAGGGGTATCTATTGCTTCTCAAAGATGATTGGAAGTGGCCTTGCTCTGGCATCAGCCCACTCTCTCAGCATCCCTGCACACAGCCCTTCTGGTTCCATAGACTTGTGTAAGTCAAATTTTCTCCAGCAATCCCCGATTCATCCACTAATGGCCATACTTCCCCTCCTTGCTTCACCTTTCTTGTCCTTTCACCTTGCTGGTGAAGATCAAGGTAAAGAAGGCATTGAGTTCTTCAGGTTTGTCTGTGTCCGCTGAATCACCTAGTCTATTCAGGCACTGTCTGCTGTTTTCCTTGTTCAGCCTTTACCACTAATTTAGCAGTTGAAACTCTCTTGTCACCCTTGACATGCAAGTTGAAACTCCAGCAGAGCTTTGGCTTCCCTGACACCATTCCTACATGCCCAGGCAATGTTTCTAAATTCCTCCTTTGCAGCCCAACCCTGCTTCCACCTCCTGTATGCTCTTCTTTTGCATTGGAGTTATGCCACGACTGCCTGCTTACCCAAGCTGGTCTGCTGATATGTCTCCTTTTTTTCCTGAATACTGAGATGGCCTGTTCTTGTACTTGGTTGAAGCTTCAGAGACCTCATCACAGCTGGAGACAGTGATAGAGTGCAAGTCTGCTTCTTCCCCTGCTGTGCACTGAAAGAGGCAAGGAACAAGGTGTCCTGAGCTGCAGAACTAAGAAGCCAGATATCTTTGGGGTGAATCTTTGTGTTGACTAGTGTTGAGTAAGTTGCAACCTTTCATCATGGTTGGGGCATTAGTAATATCCCCCTGTTGGATGGATTATCTGCTTGCTGCTGACACTGCAGGTTTTCTATGCTAGGGTGCTAGTAAGTTCCTCCAGACTTTTGTGACACTGTAGGAACTTCACTGGTTTTGAGAGGCCTGTCCCTTTGTCAAGTTCCATTAAAACCTGCTAACATAAAAAAAAACAAGGAAGGGCAAGGAAATAGCAAAACATACTACTTTTGTGCATTCCTCAGTACCTAAGGAGCCCAGGTTAAAATGGTACCTGAAAGTGTAATTAAAGATTATGCAGGCTCATTAGGTGCAGGGTGTGTGTATGGGGGTGGAGGTGGAGTTGGGATTGTTCAAAGAATTTTTATTCTGTCATTTCCTATTGTTTTAATGTTTAAATTAGCAAGCCTTGATTAATTTAACTCCACAAAAATTTAGTGAAAAGTGCTGCTGTTACAGAAATGGACCCACTATCCACTGCTGTTCTGTCTCTCAGCCTGATAATAGAAGCATGACGAGACTTCCCCAGAGAATCCTGGGTTTTAGTTAATCTGGACCTTTTAATGCTAATTATAGTGTGTATTTGTATGGTTTGTGGCAGAGAGGGCTCTGAAGACTCATTCTGCATACCTGGAGGCCAGCATCCTGTTAGTTTTCGCAGTGCACACTGGAAGGTGAATTGGAAGAAACCAGTAAATCTGCATTTCCAAGACTGTCACGATGTGAGTCTAAGACACCTCATGGAGCAAAAATTCATACTTAAAAAAAAAAAAAAAAAGGAAAAAATAGGAGAGCAACTGCTAATGGCACAGAGCAAACCAGCACAAAGGATCTCCCAGAGTGCAATTCTGAAGAATTTCTGAGTTGTAACTGAGTTGCAATACTGAAAAAAAGTGCCTTAAGTAGCACATTTGTGTCCCAAGTGTCCTGTTTGGTCCCCTCTCTGCACAGCAGGGGTCCCAGTGGTGCACTCTGGTAGACTATCACTAAATGGCCGCTCAGGAGTTACTCATACAGATTGCAGATTTTTCCCTTGGCAAAGGGTAGGGTCTTCTAGGAAACTAAGCACAGCACTAAGGAAACTGTGCTTCTTTCCTAAATATTTGCTAGCTCACATTTTCAGTGGAATTAAATATATGCATGACAAGTATAGTCACTGTGCCATTTCTCATCCTTTTAGGCTAGTTTAGGGCCCAATTGGTTCCTTTTATGCTTAGTAGTCATTTCTGGTCAACAGCTATTTCCGAAACAGAAGAAGAACTGAGACCACTCTTAAACAGTATCATTACTTCTGCACTTCTCTGAAGTTTTCACATGACACTTCCTGCAGCTACTATGTAATAAAAATATTGAATTGCTCATTTGCAATTACACAAACTGACAGCAGAAGGCCAGGAGTAAAGTAAACATGCATGCCTCCATGTGTTGCGGGGTGTGGGTGTGTGAACATACTGTGTGTCCCTGCGGAGAGATTAAGAAGTCCCATGCTGGGGATTTCTGGTAATGCAGAGATAGAGGCAAAATAGAAGAGAGGGAAATGTGCTTATAGTCCTTTGCACAGACTTGTCTAAAACCCTCTGTCAGCCTATATACCTCTCATCCAGCCTGTATATTGTAGATGCTCTCTACATCTGTGAAGCAGTATAAGCAGAAGGAATACGATAGTAAAGCTGACTAATGAAAGGCAAAAAAAAGGGGGAGTTGAGAACTTTTCTGTAGTTATTGGCAATCACAAATAGCAACATTCACTTTGGTGTTTTAAATAATATTTAGGAAGGGAATTCCATTGCATGTAAATGTTCAGCTGAAAGAGTATGAATGAGTATGCACTCAACCACATGTTAAATCGCACTGAAGAGAAATTGCAGTGACCACAAAACAAGCCTTCCAACCACCAGAAATTGAACTAAGATGACCAAACATGCAGGAGAGGCACAGATAAATCATCCAACCTTGTTTTGTCTTGCAGAAAGAAAGAAAGGGGAAGTGGAAGCGGAGTGGCGGGAGAGAGAGAGAGAAAGGCAGAATAGGGAGCCACACAGGCATCACCACTTTCTGGGAATACGAACAATGAAGTATTGTGATATGTACTAATTGTGATCATGTGGTCCTTGCACAGCATCCCTGCAAAGCAGATTTCACAAAGTCCCTTGCGTGCTCTACCTGGACACAAGGTCTATCTCTATCTTGTCTCATCTTCATCTTGGGTGCAGTGTCCCTGGATTTACAGCAGTTGCTTTCTGGGACCATCACACATCCAATCTTGTTTACAATATGTGAATCTTTACTCCATTCTTTAGCTCCCATATAACACATTTCTTTGTGCAGAGAACAAAGGATAAATCTGGGAGTGTTTTTGAGAAAAAGACTGTCTTTGCTTGTGTCATTAGCACTGTGCCTGCAATACAGCAGCAGCTGCTTGGGTGTTGAGGACAACTCTGAGGACTTTGGAATGGGTCACCACCATTGTACTGGGGATCAAGCAAAGATGACTCAATGTTGTATTAGTTAGATATCGCTGTGCACCAGCGTAGCAAGGAAGAATTAGCAAGAACTGTGAAGATATGGTAATGCTAAAGCCCTGACTGCTAATGTTTAAGAGGAAAATGTTTAAAAGCTTACAGTAGGGAAAAAAAAAAAAAGAAAAACATAGAAAAAAAAGAAGAAAGGAGGAAGCTAGAAAATCTTTGCGGTTAGAATGACCTAACAACAGAGATTTGGAGCAAAGCCAGGGCAGGGAAGAAGCATGCTGCACCAGCACCTGTTGCTATCTGTGTCATACCAGTCTCATGCCTTCTTGCTCACTAAAACATCTCTGTAGGTTGCCGCTACAGTAAAACAGATGGCGGTAGGCGAAACTCATCATGCTGCCAGTGTCTCCCTCTGCCTGGCGCTGGCTGGGGGCTCTGCTGGGCATACCTGCAGGAGGCAACCACCTCCACCACAGGCTCAGCGGCTGCAGCAGGCAGAGCAGTGCAGAGGGGTAAGCAACTGTCCTTGGGACATACCTGCGCTCAGGGGGAGAAGAACCAGCCATCCAATGTGCAGGTGACGCTGCTGAGCAAGTGTGAGCCATGCTTGTGCTACAGATGAAATATTTTAAAAAGAACGATGAAGACAATGCTGCAACAGGAAAGCTGATGGTTAACATTTCCTTTCGCTTCAAAATGTAAACTGGACACCTACTTTTTTTTGTATTTTGCACTCACTTATTTTAAAGGGAGCATGAAATATGGTCAGATACAATGATTCCAAAATAGCTTCAGCTACTCATGTTTGCAAAGCCATGAAATTGATTGTTTTACATGGGGAAAAGAAAAAAAGAACAGAAAAGGAAAAAGAAAGAGGAAAGAAGAAAGAAGAAATAGAAATAAAAAAGGAAAGGGAAGGGAAGGGAAGGGAAGGCAAGGCAAGGCAAGGCAAGGCAAGGCAAGGCAAGGCAAGGCAAGGCAAGGCAAGGCAAGGCAAGGGAAGGCAAGGGAAAGGCAAGGGAAAGGCAAGGGAAAGGCAAGGGGGAGGCAAGGGGGAGGCAAGGGGAAGGCAAGGGAAAGGGAAGGGAAAGGGAAGGGAAAGGGAAGGGAAAGGGAAGGGAAGGGAAAGGGAATATGATTTCCATTTCTCTCCTTGAAAGATTCATCCTGCAAGGCACCAATGTAGCTGTCAGTGCACAAATGATTGATTTTTTATGTATACATAATTCCACTTGCTTCTCTTAGGCAAGTGGGTATAGACATAAATGAAAAAACCTGGCTGAAGGACAACTAAATACCAAAATAAGAAAATACTTTTAAATATCAGATAATGTTTTAACTCAATTAATTGAGTTATCTCAGGCTTCAGGAGAGATTGGTAGCTCAGACAGAGCAATCAGGAATGTATTTTATGTCATGTTTATAGAGTCCACAAGCAGAACTTTCTAAGGCACATGTAATTTATTTTAGCCAGAAAAGTCCTATTGTTGAGATGGGTCCACCCATTTGTGGGAATGGTTATAGCAGTGACAACAAATCTGTACTTTGCCTTGGGAAAAGGAACATCCTCTCAAGGAGGAGTGAGTCAAAGTGTAGACAAGTCTTTAAAACTATTCTGTAGAAAAATACTCAGAGATAAGACTGCATAATATCAGCCTTACTTCAATCCCTGGGAAAGTTATGGAACGAATCCTCCTGGGGGCCATCACAAGTCAAATGAAGCACGGGACTGGGAAAAGCCAACATGGCTTCATTAAAGGCAGATCGTTCTTGACGAACCTGGTGGCCTTCTGTGACAAAGAGACTTGCCTGGTTGACGTGGGGTGGGCGGTGGACATTGTCTATCTGGACTTCTCCAAGGCTTTTGATATGGCTCCCCACAGCCTCCTCCTGGAGAAATTGATGTCTTATGGCCTAGACAAGTGGTCTGTGCAGTGGGTGGGGAACTGGCTGACAGGCAGCACCCAAAGGGTGGTGGTAAATAGCTCTTTTTCAAAGTGGCAACCTGTCAGAAGCGGGGTCCCCCAGGGATCAATATGGGGCCCAGTGTTACTAAACATCTTCATAAGTGATCTGGATAATGGGATCAAGTGTAGCCTGATGAAGTTTGCAGATGACACCAAGTTGAATGGGGAAGTAGACACTCCAGAAGGGAGAGCTGCTCTGCAGGGAGATCTGGATAGGCTGGAAGAGTGGGCCAGCAAGAACCTTATGGAATTCAACAAGGACAAGTGTGGGGTCTTGCACCTGGGAAAACATAACCTGGGAGTGAAGCACAGACTGGGATGCACCTGGCTGGAGAGCAGCTCTGTGGAGAGGGACCCGGGGGTCCTGGTGGACAGGAAGCTCAACATGAGCGAACAGTGTGCTGCTGCTGCGGCCAAGAGGGCCAACAGGATGCTGGGTTGCATCAAAAAGGGCATCACCAGCAGAGAGAAAGAAGTCACCATCCCGCTCTACTCAGCGCTTGTCAGGCCACACCTGGAGTCCTGTGTACAGTTCTGGTCCCCGCTATACAAAAAGGATGTGGACAGGCTGGAAGGGGTCCAGAGAAGGGCCACCAAGATGATCAAAGGACTGGGAAGCTGCCATTCAAGGACAGGGTGGGAGAACTGGGTTAGTTCAGCCTTGAGAAAAGGAGGCTTAGAGGGGTCTCATCACCATGTACCAGTACTTAAGGGGTAGCTACAAAGAAGATGGAGACTCCCTTTTTACAAGGACAAAGGGGAGTGGACACAAGTTGCTCTTGGGGAGATTCCGACTGGCCACGAGAGGTAAGTTTTTCACAGTGAGGAGAGTCAACCATTGGAATAATCTCCCCAGGGAAGTGGTTGACTTGGCCGTTATCGGACACTTTCAAGATTCAGCTGGATAGGGTGCTGGGCCATCTTGTCTAGACTTCACTCTTCCTAGAAAGTTTGGACTAGATGATCCCTGAGGTCCCTTCCAACCTGTGATTCTGTAACAATAGGCTAGTCTCTCACTGGTGTTCAGGGTGACAGAGGTGGCTGTTAGCTCCCTGCACTTCTTTCAGCCGCTTGCAGTTCTGTTAGGGTAGATGTTGGTTTTCCAGGCTCACATCTGCCAGAGATGACAAGAGGAACCATTTTCCATCTGTCTGTGCAGACACTGGGAACTAAGGTCTCTAGCCCACTACAGGGTTATTGGTGCTGCATCCCCTCTGCAGAGCATGCTAAAAGGTTTGGCTTGTATTTAAAACATGAGCAAAAGCACATTTCAAAATAATGAACATTTTTGTACAGCAAAGTACCTACCTCCACCAAATTCTCCTTAAAAAGGCTTCTAAAAGATAAGTTACAGGCCTGGCAGCTGAGCGAGCAAGAAATGGAAAGTGGAAAAATGCCTACTGTAAAAATCAGCTCTGTCCTGAGCAAACTGGGAAAAGAGCAACTTTTAGACAATAACACATCTGGTATGACAACACGGTTCATGAAGTCCTTTTTCAGAAAATGCAACAATAGCAAAACATGATCAGGGCTTTGGCCTAGTTGTCAGGCCTACATTTGCCTGACCTAAACATTCATTAATCAAAAACAGCTAATCCCTACTCTGCCCCATTTTCCCCAGTGCTACTCAGATGGGAAATCACTCATTTAAGAGAAATAAAATGTGAATTTTGTCATTGCTTCCTGGTCTCCAAGCTTTTAGGATTCATTTGATTGCCATATTCTTTTCAGAAGACTGGAATTTTACTCCTGTATTTTCAAGGGGTCTTTTTAGTGAAAATTTGACATTCATATACAGTCGTTCAGTACCATGAGAACTAGATCTCATTGCAGAGAGACCTGGACTGCAATAGAGTATGGAAACCCCAGTCCTCATTTGCAGCAGTCTCTGCATTGTCCAATATGGTTTCCCTTGTGGGTCTTTCTACCCAGACTCATGCTTAGCATAAAACTTGGCAATATACTGTTGCCCTACCCACATCTCTAAATCACTCTGTGTTTGGAAATTCTGCCTCTTGCTTCTATTTAATCTGAGTCAGCAGCTGAATTATGTTTGTTCAATTTATGTCCAGCAAGAATGTCTTGTTAGGCTAATATTTTTTCAAGTGTCCATTTGAACAGGATTTGCACAGAGGGCAGAATGACAAGTTCTTTTTGTTGCAAGAACATTAAAGAACATAATAAATTCTATCAGCTATGTTCAGGTCATTTCTGCATATAATCTGTAATACTGGTCTTTAAAATAACTTTAGAGCAGGAATGTATTTATTTACATTACCAATGTCCTGAAGGGCAATGGAAAATTAACTGAGACTCATGTCAGCTCCTTCTATGCCAAACTGAATGTTCTGCCTCTGAAGTGCAGCTTAATGACATGCCTAAACCTGTCACTTTTTTCCTCTTATGAAGCCAAAGTAAATCAGACTGAACTTCAGGTATGAGATAGTAGAAAGTAACCCATCCACTCCAGCATCCCTTGAGGACAATTTTAAACAGTGCTGGTGCAGTGTTAAGGAACTACTCTATACACCTTCTTCTGTGTCATTCACACTTTGCTGACTCCTGGAAAAATCAATGTCTTGTGTGCACCAACTTCTGACCCAAGAATTCCCCTCTCAAACCCAGGGGAGAACCAAGGCCACTGCTTTGGATTACCCCAATAGACTCAACTGCCTAAACTTGCTTCTGTGCCACCTCATCCCAATCCTAGGGATCCTCCCCCTTGCATCAGCACCACTGAGCCTGACTGCATCTGCTGACCTGTGTCCAGTCTGGGCTCCCCAGAGCAGGGCAACCATATACTCCATGGAAAAAGCTCAGCATATGCCACAGACATGAGGATGGTGCTGGAGCACAGCATATCTGGAAAGAGGTGGAGAGAAAGGCCTTTGTTCAACTTTGAGGCAAGAAGGGAAAGGAGGACTCTTTGCAATGTCTTCAGCTTCCTTGGGGTGGGGGAACAGAAATGAAAGAGCCCCCTCCCAGCTTCTTGTGCACCCAGCAGAGCACGGGAAGCTGAAGAAGTCCTTGACTAGTGTAAGCACTACTTAGCAACAACTAAAAGATCTGTGCATTATCAACACTGTTTTTAACACAAATCCAAAACATAGCCCCATACTAGCTACTGAGTTAGTAAGTTACTAAGACTAGGACAAAAATTGACTATTCCAGCCGAAACCAGCACAGGCTTCTTTGCCCTGAAGCTTTAGTATTGTTGACACCTGCCCTGACCTCAGGTCACCAAATATATTTCTACTGCTTGTTCTTCATCAAACTGTTATCCCTGAGTTTATGCTGATTTCAGAAGTTAGTTGTGTTTTAAAGTGACTTTTGATGTTTTATGTTACAGCCAGGCAAATAAGGTGGGATTCATCCAGGTATAAAGCTTTAAGAAAGCCTTACAGGAGGAAAGGGAATCTGGGGCCTCTATAAGTAAACCTAGATGATGCCTTGGCTACTGGAGAGGCATAAGAAAAGCTGATGGCAGAAACTGTAGCAGCAGCACCAGGTACAAGCAGGTAGAAATGGCTAATAGTCTACTCCTAGGTGGAAAGTAGCACAAGAAGATGTTTGTGAAGGTGTTACTTGAGAAGAAACAACAGCAAGGAAAGGGACAGAGCTGAAATCTAACATGGGTATATGCTTTCATTTTGCCAAAAAAGGGGAATACTATCAGCCTGGCTGGCTTAGAACGTGAAGGTTCTTCAGAGGAAACCAGCACAGAACTAAAGGATAATATGTTTCCCTTTACAGACAGCTTTTCTACAAAATACTGTGTGGTTTATATCTAGATATGGACTTTGGAACTATTTTCTATTTCCTGGGTCGTAGTCTTGTCTCCCATGATTTCCCTTGGCTTCCTTATAAACAAAACCTCAATGTGCATGCTGAAAAAAATTAGCTGTGATATCTTCCTAATAAGAAGCTGAAAATACATCCTTTGTATTCCTCTGGTATCCAGCTTCACAAGTGTGCCCATTGTTTCTCCTTGTTTTCTGCTTGTTGCACTAGATATACTGAAAAAACAGTGTTGTAGTCACAGAGCTGTACTTGGGAATCCAAGAGCCTATGTACTGCAGCTCCAAACTTCTACATGGCTGGGACAGTCTTTCTGTCTGTATTTTTGTTTTGTTATCTGTTTGAAATATCTTCTTGCTCCTTTTAAAGTGTACTCAGCTTCCCTAAAGATCTGCCTTTCTTCAGGAGTCCTGACTTTGCCATTAACATCTCTTATCACTATAGTCTAAATAAGATGCTGCACTGTTCACCACAGAAATACCCTGTGAGTCTTTCATGCATTTCTCATTATACAGAAACATTTCTCATTTTGTTGGTTTTTGGTTTTTTTTTAAGTCTGAACTGCAGTAACCTAACCCACAAATGTCTTGACATGATCCATTATTAACCACTGCCATTTCTTTGTAGGAGCCTGGCATCTCAGTTTATCCTGTGTTTGCAGTTTGCTCCTTGATACTGAGGCTAACCTGGGAGGAAGTAAGAGAGAAAGGTGGGACAGCACCTTCCTTGCACTCAAGTTCTTGCACATCCAGGGCTGCAAAAGCCTGTGGAAGTCTTATGCCACTGAAATAATTCTGCAGCCTGCAGATCCTCCCCCATGTGCTTGGAAATGCAGCACAGATGGAGCTGTGCTGTCAGTAGGGATTACATACTGGGGGAGAGTGGCTACGTACAAGAACCCTGTCTGTTTAAACCCACTCGCTGGAGGCTCATGGGGTGCGTGGGAGGAAGAGAACATGGGGAAGAGCTGTGACATCCCAGCTCTGGGTGGGATCTTGTCCCACACAGGGAAGCACAGCTTGAGAGGCTGTCTTCTGACGATGGACAGAGGAGTACCTCTGGAAACCTACAGTGGAACTGGATTTCTTAGAACTTCTAGAAAGGCCATAAGTGGGTCTGAAAAGAAGATTTTTAATGAAGGAAAGACAGTCAGGAAAAGAAGTCAAACCATGCCTGCACAGAGTGAGTTACAGCCCAGGGACCCAAAAAGATCAGATCGGGTCAAATGGAAGTAACTTCTGTCTTTCTGTACTGTTCCCTGCAGAACTGTTCCTTCACAGCTCCTATTTTCAGGGCACAGTAACTCCTACATGCTGCACCACTTGAAGGCTACACATGCTACCAAATCAGGATGTGCCGAAAATCTTAAGAGAATTTCTCCTCCTCAACAGAGAATCATGCAGTATTTTGTATTCAGGAAATTTTCAGTTTTCAGTGTCTGTCTGGTGTTATACATGGGGCTAATGAGGAGGAAGTACTTCTGAGACCACTTACTCAAGTGTAGGTCTTTTAGCTTTTGCAGAGATTTTATTGCTATACTTTCTTAACTATAGATGAGCATTACCTGTTTTTTTCAGATAATATGGTAACTGAGCTGGTGTTATTGGCCAAACAGGCTATTTTAATGAACTGCTGGATGTCTGCTCAGTATGCAAATGCTATAATGACACTGAACTCTTGAAAGAGAAAAGCACTCATAGCATGCAACAAATCTTTGAATTACCTAGTGTTACACATGCCATACTGAATCTTTAAATAAATGGGTGTAGATTAACTACTAGAGATTTATCTTCAGTAATCAAATCAATTTTAACCTGCAGCACTCAACAGGATTCTCTTTGGGCTCCACAGTAGGACCTGTTCCCATCCTCACCCACATCCTACCAAAGTGAAACATCCTCCTGTAGGACCCTGCTGTGGACCCATCTCTAAATGAGGAGGCTAGAACAGCTGTAGTCCTGTGCTGGGATGGTCCCAACACTGTCTCAGTCAATGCAACAATGCATTGAGCAGACTGCCCAATTCAGCAGACTGGAGGTAAATGGGAAGATTTGACTCTCTCTTTCTATATAATGGAAAATTCATTTAAATGTCTTAAGCATAGATTTAAGTACAAAGCTTTGTGTTCAGAAACCTGTTTGGATTGACATTGGTGGCTGAACCTGATTTTACAGAGTGATGGCTAAAGGAGCCATATAATTGATGTTAGCCCTGTTAACTGCTCACCTTCTCCAAAGTCCTTTACTGTCAGCCTGTTTTTCCCCAAGGTTAACAGTGAGGACCAACTCTCCAAAAAGATCAAAATGGTGCTAATAAGCTAGATTTTGAGGTATAAAGAAGGCAGAAAAATGCTAGGGAAAAATTCAGGGTTTCAAAGCAGGTTAGTACAAGGGTTGGTACTTCAGAACTGCGTGCAGTTTTATTCAAGTGACCTAAGCAATTGTCTTTCTTCTCAGAGAAACATGGCACTCTTTCATTCAAGCCAAAAACTTTAGGGAACCTAAACTGGGGTTTCAGAATGGAAGTAGGTTGCTAAGTTAATTTTCCTTCTTATAAAAAAACATTAAAGACTAAAATATTTCAAAATGGATCAAAGGTATCAATTTGAGAAACGAAAACCAGATGCCTGACTTTCAGAGTGAGCATGCAATACTTCTGTACTGCACCTTTTCAAAACACCCCAAATCATCAGTCACTGGTGAATAACTTCATCTTCAGAGTTCACAGAAGGGATAAATATGTTCCTGTCCATGACTGGGGACCTCAGCAGACTAAGATTCATTAATGAGCATGGCGTCTTCCTCAAGGAAAATGACAGGACTTCTGAATTTTATCTGTAGTTTTCATAATATGTGGGTGATTTAGCTGACTCATTAACCCTGAGACGAGATTGTTAATCAGTGAATGAATGCTATGTATGCCGCAAAGCCATGATTCAGCTTTGCTCCTTTATGGGAATGCCTGATTGAAATAAATTGCATGTCTTACATTAAGCTGTAGTCTTCTTATTTTGATCCTTGTTTTCCTAAGAAACATGGCTTATGTAAACAGTCCCTATCTTTTTTCTGCCTTCCCTAAATCTCTGATTTCCTCTGTCAATCTCCAAAAAATTAATCAATGAAGTAGTGACCTCAGCCTCTATTTGTCACAAGGTTTGTGACGGCAGGTGGTTGGGTCAAGAGATACCACATTACTGTAGCCCTCTTGAGAGAAAGAGTTGCAGTCCTTACTAAACCTGGGTGGAAGAAGGAGTGTGGAAGCCAGGGCTTCACTTCCCATGTTACACCCAGTGAGTGCATGACAGCAGGAGGCAGGTTGTCCTCCTGCACACCTTCATGGCCAGTACAGAAGAGTTTTTAGTTATGCAATTACAGATCTCCAGAGGAATTGCTTGTATTTTTTCCACTCAGACAGCTGATTTATTTCTATTTTCTGTTTTGATGTAAAGAGTTCTTCTACATCTCAGTGTGCAGTTACAGAACAGGACAGATGTTGCAGGTGTGGAGGGAACTAAGAGGAGGCAATTAGAGACTTTACCCAAGTCTTAGGATTCTCCACTATAAAATACTGTTAAAAAGTTATCCTATTCATAAGCCTGGAAGTGTTGCAGGGCTTTGTACACAGAGCTGGACAAAAGCTAGCTGAGTGCCCCAACTTGGCAATTCTTTAACTAAAGCTGTTTAAAAGAAATCTGGAAAAGCTCAACCCAGAAACCCCTGGGCTTTATAGTGACTGGCTTTTAGAAGGCCCACATGCTGAAATGTCCTATCAAAATTGGATGTAAATTCACAGCTTCAGCTGTACCATAGTGCAGTGTACCTTGGTTGGAAAGTAAAAGAGAAAGCAATGCACTAGTTTCAGTTCGGAAATACAACCCAAATCCGACAGCCCAGTGGCTTTAGGTCATGGCACAAAACCTTGAGCCACTGCCACATAACCTCCCAGGCTCAGTCACAGGTGATGTGCCAAACAGAAGGGGGACCATCCTTTACATTTTGCCTACCAATGTTTTCAAGCTGCATGCAAGAAAGAAGTGTGTTTGCAGTACGGATACCTGAAAGCAATAAATAGGGAATCAGCTTTTATGTATAGGTACTACATTTTCTGAAAAACTTAAGAAAAAAACAAATCCAGACCTCATATGCTATCTTCTCCACTCTCTCTTCGTCCCCTTGCTCCCTTCCTATAGACTTTCACAACAAGTTTGTATTAACTCTTTCCTCTGCAATATTCTTCTCCTTTAGTGTCAATTTGAGTTTAATTTTTTCCTGCTTAGCTTGCCTAGTGGATCTCAATGTGTACATCTCCCATCCTCCCTTTGCTCTTCTCACACAGCCCATTGCTTTGCTCATGACCATTCCTCCTCACCCCCTGCAGCCATGGGCCCATTAATTTGCTACTCCTCCATGTGTCTGCCTCCTTGCAGTCCATATCGTTTGCTCCTTCCTTAGTCTTCTGTGGTTTTGTCCACTTCTTTTCTTATGACTTGTTCCCCATCAGTGCCTGAGGCTCCCATGCACTCGTGACCTCTCTCCAGCTTTCCTCTCTTCTTTCTAGTTAGCAAGTGCTCTTTATCTCCCCACAGAGCAACCCAGACCCAACCTACAGAGTTTTTCAGTTGTATTTGGTTTATGTTACAAGTTTCATAATGGAGGGGCTGTAGGGGTGCCTTTGTGAGGAGAGGCCAGGCCTGCTTTGTGCCAGACCCACCACAGAGCACAGCTGAGCCTCTCAGCCAAGGTGGTGGCATCTTGGGGAGGAAGTACTTAAGAAAGGGCAAAAATGCCACAAAGGCAAAGAAGGAAAGGAAAAAAAAAAGTGTGAGAAACAGCCCTGCAGACACCAAGGTCAGTGAAGGAGCAGGGGAAGTTCTTCAGGCACTGGACCAGAGATTCCCCTGCAGCCCATGGAGAAGACCACGGTGGAGCAGGTTGTGTCCTGGCAGCCCAAGGAGGACCCCACGTCGCAGCAGGTGGAGATGCCCTGAAGGAAGCTGCTGTAGCCAATGGAGAGTCCATGCCAGAGTAGGCTCCTGGCTGGAGCTGTGGCCCGTGGAGAGGACCCCATGCAGGAGCAGGTTTTCTAGCAGAAGTTGCAGTCCATGGGGGACCTACACTGGAGCAGTCTGTTCCTGAAGGACTGTACCCTGTGGAGAAGACCCACCCTGGAGCAGTTCATGAAGAACTTTATCCCATGGGAGGAACCCCATGCTAGAGCAGGGGAACAGTGTGTGGAGGGAGGAGTGGCAGAGAGGAACCATTACAGACTGACCACAAACCCCATTCCCCATTCCCCCATGTGTCTGGGGTGAAAGGAGGTAGAGGAGTTGGGAGTGAAAGGAGTAAAGCTGAGCCTGAGAAGAAGGGGTAGGGTGAGGGGAAAGTGTTTTACCTTTGTCTTTGTGTCTCACCATCCTACTCCATTTCTAAATGGCAATAAATTTATATACTTTTCATGAAGTTGAGTCTGTTCCATCTGTGAAAGTAACTACCAAGCAAATTCCCCACCCTTATCTCAACCCACAAGCTTTTCCATCTTCTCACCCTGTCCTGTTAGTTAGGGGGAGTAAGAGAGCAGCTGGGTGGGAGCCTGGCAGCCAGCTGAGGTCAAACCCACACATCACTCTTCACTGGGCATCTTCCCTTGCCCTTTAACTGGACAGTCAGCCCTCTGAAATCCTGGTTTTTTTCTTCATGACAGCTGTCCTCCACACTTACCTCAGCACTCTTCTCTCTTCTCCCCAGCACCTCTGGTACTTCACTCCTTGACTGCTGATTTCCCTGTCGGCTGTGGGACCCCATCACTGTCCCATTCTGACATGGCACTGCAACACTAACCATGTGGGTATGTCCATGCTCAGCCTCTCTCTCAGTGTTAGTCCTCTGCCTTAGCACATCCAGGAACCAGCTGCCTTCTGAAATCTGGTTTGAACTTTACCTTGGTGCCCACTCTCCCTTCTTTGATGTAACAAAATTCCCCTACACTATCCCCACTCACTATAATCCCATGCTCACACATATTGTTTAGATTCCTCCTGCTCCTCTGGGTAGTGGCTGCCTTATTGTGCCCTTAAACACTAACAGCCAAGCACAGAGGAAAAGACATCACAGCAGCTCCTCCTGGCCACTACAGGAAGTGACATCTATTGGCAATCCTGCTTGATGCTTACTGCTCTGTCTGGAGAAAGCAATTATGGGCAAGCTGACACTACTCTGTGAAGACAATCTCATTCTGGTCATGACTGGGCTGGATTACCCTAGGGAAATGGATGAAAGTGTTAACCACCCTCTGCCTTTCCCATACCACATATGCATTCAGAAGTTGTTTAGCATCGTGAAGGAAAAGGCCTAGATTTACTTCAGCCTCCCAGGCAAAGAGCGATCATAGCATATCCACATTGGAAATAAGGGCAGTAATTCTCCTAGGCAAAATAAAACTTGATTTGCTCATCCCTGAAAATGAGCTTGCTGCTTTGAACTCCTGTCTAGTGAGTACTGCTGTCATCATTTAACTGTAGGCAGAAACTAAGCACCACACAGCCACTCATCCACTCCCCTGCTGGGTGGGACAGGGGAGAGAATCAGAAGAGTAAAAGTGAGAAAACTCATGGGTTGAGATAAAACCAGTTTAATAGGTAAAGCAAAAGCCACACATGTAAGCAAAGAAAAACAAGGAATTTATTCACTGCTTCCCATGGGCAGGCAGGTGTTCAGCCATCTCCAGGAGAGCAGGGCTGCATCACAGGTTACAGTTACTTGGGAAGACAAACGCCATCACTCCCACTTCCTGCTTCTGGACATGAGCCAACAATGTGTGTGTGCAGCCAGAAGGCCAACCATATCCTGGGCTGCATCAAAAGAAGCGTGGCCAGCAGGTCGAGGGAGGTGATTCTGCCCCTCTACTCTGCTCTGGTGAGAACCCACCTGCAGTGCTGCATCCAGCTCTGGAGCCCTCAGCACAGGAAGGACATGGACTTGTTGGAGCGGGTCCAGAGGAGGGCCACAAAAATGATCCGAGGGCTGGAGCACCTCTCCTACAAGGACAGGCTGAGAGAGTTGGGGTTGCTCAGCCTGGAGAAGAGAAGGCTTTGGGGGGACCTTATTGTGGCCTTCCAGTACTTAAAGGGGACTATAGGAAAGATGGGGGCAACCTCTTTAGTAAGGCCTGTTGTGACAGGACAAGGGGTAATGGTTTTAAACAAAAGGAGGGTGCATTTAGACTGGATATAAGGAAAAAAATATTTACTATGGGGGTGGTGAAACACTGGCACAGGTTGCCCGGAGAGGTGGTAGGTACCCCATACCTGGAAACGTTCAAGGTCAGGCTGGATGGGACTCTGAGCAACGTGATCTAGCTGAAGATGTCCCTGCTCACTGCAGGAGGGTTGGACTAGATGACCTCTAAAGGTCCCTTCCAACCCAAACCATTCTATGATTCTATGGTTCTATGATTCTTCTTTCCCCAGCTTTATATGGTGAGCATGATGTCATACAGTATGGAATGTCCCTTTGGTCAGTTGGGATCAGATGTCCTGGCTGTGCCCCCTCCCAGTTTCTTGTGTGCCTGGCAGAGCACGGGAAGCTGAAAAAGTCCTTGACTAATGCAAGCACTACTTAGCAACAACTAAAAGATCTGTGCATTAGCAACACTCTTTTTAGCAAAAATCCAAAACATAGCCCCATACTAGCTACTATGAAGAGAATTAACTCTGTCCCAGTTGAAACTAGGACAACTACAAACACGTTAGCTTGGCTAATCCTTTCAGCCTAATGCAGGACTTAAATAAGGCAATGCACCAAGATTGATCTATGCTGGAACGAAAGAGTCCATAAACTAGCTTGCCCTGCTGGCAGGCGGGAGGACTCCTCATAGCACCTTTCCAGGCAAAATGATGTTGACACCAGAAAAAGTGGCAACTGAGACTGTTTTGGAGGAGAGAGGGAAGGCTGATGCGTGATTGGGAGATTGCATCTTATTTGGCAAAGACATCACTGGGAGACCTCTCCTAGTCCATAGGCAATGAAAAGGTTCTGCCACAATCCTCTGTATTTTATTTGGCAGTTTCCAAGCCCTTGATATGTAATAACCTGTAAGCCTTTTCCAAATCTCTGGGTCATATGACTATCTTCCACCTTATTAATCAGATTGAATGTCTGTTCTTAGGCTGAAGTGTCTATGTATGCTTCCAGAACTCCATTTTTCAGATCTGTCACCAGAGACATGGGCCTGTCAGCAGAGCCTGCCAGTGGCTCAGAACTCATTTTACGACATGGTTTCTATTCCCTCCCAACCTTCTTGCTTTGCTAGCAGCTGGTTCTGTTAGACATCAACCTTCCCCCATGGCTTCTAGCAAAGTCTGTCCCTTTGTGGTCTTACTGATTTGTTAGTTTCCCAGAGAAGTCCTCCCAGTGTCAATGGAAACACTGATGCTTGTCTCCATACTCAGTAATAAATTGTCAGGAAGTCTCATGGTTGTGGCAGCTTGTCCAGGTTGCCTATGATGTGCAGTGGATGGTTCTGGCTAAATTTCCTCAGCATCTTGAAGGTTTGGGGAGACATGCATTAGCAGCACCTCTTGCTGATCGGCCCTGGGTCTCTGTACCATTTGAAGAGGCATTTTTTGTTCTCATACATTATCTAAAATCTCACTCAGAGTTTAGGCCTTACATATTATTTTAATTTGTCTCCTTGTCCTAAGGGTAATAAACCCTAGGAAACTAAGGGAAGCCCACCTACAGCCTCCAAAGATAATCCTTTTCTCCTCAAACCCTCTTCTATCTGTGGAACTATGAAGCCTGATCTGGGGTCTTGGAGCACTTAAACTTACAAAAGCAGACCTGTTCTTTCAACCTGAAATGCGTTCATTGAAACACAGCTGTTCTCAAAAGACAATGAGGCTGAAAAACTTCAGCTTGTATTCTGGCCAAGAATATTTCAAAAGCATTTTATATTGAAGCAGATAACTTACCTAGCATCTGACCTGTGAGCTAACATGTCCACTGACAATTGTGGTCCCGTTCAAAAAGACCAGCAAGTACCGACTGCACAACCGCTTTTGAGGCTGAAGCATCCTGAGGAACTGTTGGATACACTACATATTGGTGCAGTGGCAAGCAGAACTTACTGAAGCTCTGGCTGCAACCACAGTATTAGATAAGCCTAAATTTTCCTTGGTTTCAAGTCATTGTGTATGTTCTGATGAAAACATAGAGTGGTGTGCAAACCTCCTCCAAAGCAGAATTTGAGCATGAGGAAAATAGGGAAAAGCCAGGAAGAAAGGAAGAGAGAAATGTTTGAAATAAGCTTCTAGAGGAAGAGTGAGTGTGGTGTTGATTTTGAGGTGTGTATTACTTAACAAGGTACTTGGCCTGTTTTATAGTATTGTCTATTTGAGTGTCTATTTGAGGAGTGGATTGTAAGAATACTGTCCATGACTTGGGTGTGAGACCTTATTTTTCCAGTGATGCAGACAGAAAATGTACAACTACTTAATAACTTAAATACAAAACCCACAATGATTTTTTTGCCTTGGGTAATATATCTCCCTCCAGGGCTGACATGGGCAAGCAGAGAGCATAGATGGTTCTGCCTACGGCAAGATTCTGCAAGGGGTGGCAAATATTGAGACATCTGGTTATGGGTGTATGCAGACTAAACGGTGGCCACCCCTGCCTTCCAGCTGTCAAGCCTGCTTCTGCACCAGAGGTGATATCCCCCTTACCAGAGACAGCAAATTTACATGCCCATTTGCTTCTAGTCTTCAGTTCCTAACTATATTGACCTAAACTAGCAAGCTGTTCAGGAAGTGGGCAATGTGTCCTGTTCCCATAGACTGTGAGTAAGTATCAAGGTTTAGAACAATTAAAGCGCTTTGTTCGGAGAACAATAATTTTCAAAAACTTTTATATGGTTATGCATAACCTTGAGACAACCTTGTCTCCTAGATACAGACAGAATTTTTTTTTTAATGTATTTAAATGTCTGAAGGCAAATAAAAAGTTGGGCACACATAAAAAGGAGGTAAAATGGTACCAGCTTGAAAATCAGACTACTGTACTAAACTGTATTTAATACTTTCAAAATCAACTCTTACTCTCTTTTCATCCTTCACTTTTGTTTAGTTTTCTTGGTGGATTAGGTGGTAGATAACATGGTCAATATATAGTATTTCCTTGTGGCAGTCAGATCTTTTCAGTTTTCCCCTCATAGACGAAGCATTTTCTGACTCACAAAAAAATTGGGAGCCACTTTCTTGTATGTGAAATGTTAAGCTGGTGTGATTTCTACCTCTTGCCTGAGGTCAGAAGGAAAACAATTTCTGATGCTCTGGCCAACCATTCTTCCTCTTAGAAGGGACAATTATTCACTGCAATGTTTTGAAGGCATTGCTGGAATCCTGACTCCTGCTTACCTGCCCACCAACTCTGCAAAATTCCAAAGATGGTCTGACTCTGTAGCCCATATTCTTTTAATCTTGCTTGGTCCTAAAAACTGAAGTACTTTCAAAATGTTGTCTATGATAAAAATGGCATGCTAGAGAGGGATGCTGATTTGACTGGTAGGGTTCAAGGTGAAGGCAACTTATCTGTTCATTTAATTGTTAGACATAAGAATCCAGAATCCCTCCCTCTCTCTTTCTGTAGTTCAGGGGTTCCCAAATTATGTTATACGTCCTGGAGTAATATTGTACACCAACAGACTGCAGCCTTCTCCCTCATGTTGGCTTAGTAGTATCTCAGAAAAGCTTGGAAACCTTTGATCAGACCAATGAGGTCTCTTCAGACATGCTAAATGAAAGATCAGTCACTCTTCCTCCTCCTCATCTAGCTGAGAGGTGGAGGCACAGAAGAAGTAGTAAAGCCTAATGATAGAGATCTGTGGAAACACTGAGATTTAAATTTGGATGTGTCTCTATTGCTGATCAACTGTTTCTTTCCTTAGAAGAGATTGTCCTTTCCCTGTTGTGTATATGGCAGCAGGGCTCTACTTGACTCAGCAACCAGAGAACCTTAAATACAAGCTCCCAAGCATGACAGCTGTGTCGTCTCTGCAAAAAAACAGTGCAGATTTCTCCCTGCTTGTGCTGGGAGTGAAGATTTCCTCTTGTTCCCTTGCCTTCCCTGCCAAGTCACTGGAGCTCAAAAGGTTCTGTGAAGGCTCAAACTCTGCAGGACTTTATGTTGGAAATATGTTCATGGGACCTTGTCCCTCATTACATCTCACTTGGCCCTCTGTTTTCACATATTTTTCTTAAAGAAAAAGGAGAAATACTACACAGTAGCAGATGACGGGGAGGTGGGGGAATGAAGATTTATGACCAGGTTCTGTGGTAATAGAGAGTAGTACAATTCAAACACTTCCAGTGTTAATAGCTACAAGAGATTTGCCTTGACCTGAGTTGTCTAAGACCGCCTTTGGACAATTACCCCACAAATGTATTGGCTTCAAGACATCAATATCCCATCCCAAAGAAATAGCTACTTTGGGGACTTACACTAGCCATTAAATATTTTTCTTTGTCTCCAGGCTACATCTCTTCCTTCTTCCTGGGTAAAGTAGTATGTATGAACTATTCCATGTAAACACCACAAAAGCAGGGCACTTTGGTTCCCCTGTGAGAAAGGATCACAAAGATCAGCAAGAAATTGACTTACTGAAGCGCCTTGTCTTCACTGGGGGAAGGTGGAGTTATTTTTCACTAGGCCACACTAATAAACTGGATGCTAAATTATAAAAAGTGCTTCCTAGGTGTAGGTACAGCTCTTGATAAGTCCAGGTCACTATCAAACTGTTTTAAGATGTCCTGTTTCCCCTTCACATATAAACACCTGAATCATTTCCAGTACTGAGAGTCTCTGCCTAATGCCGAGTGTTTCATGTGCTCCTGAGGAGCTTTGTGGTGGTGTAAGTAGTTCCTGCTCTGAGAAAGGCTGTGAGAATCACCTGTGTGATGCAGACCCAGCTACTGCATGGGATGGCTCAGACTGTATCCTGTGTGTCACTTAGCATGGAAGGTCTCATGCAGAATCCCTGTACCCCTTTGGACACAGTGACAATGGGAAGTCACAGTCCACCCTTTCTAGAGCTGCTCCATTACAGGACACAGTTCCCCATTCCTGCAAGTGCAGCCTATTCTTGCTACAGAGGTCCAGCCATCTGATGTGGCTTATCATAACAGCTCTTTTCATAATGGACTATGAGTATTTCTTCAGAGCGAGGTGGCTGTTTGTTGTGCAGTAGAAATATGCCAGTCTTACAGATAGGTATGATTACAAATCAAACATATTAATTCCTGAGGTCTTGATGGTAGTAAATGAGTCTTCTTGAGCTTTCTTTTCTCCCTCTGTCTTTCCTGATCCCTAGATCAACAGCATGCTTCACCTCAAAGGCTGCAACAGCATCTTGAAGCATTTACCTTCTAGTACATCAGCAGAAACTTCTCTGCTATTGACATTGATCTGACATGCTTTAGCACATTGATCTGACAAGCTTTAGCATATCACCAGGATGTCCCTGTATTTTTTTTTGTCATAAGAAAGGTGATCCTAAATTTATAAATCTTGTAGTGGTCTTTCCTGACTATGTGCCCAACTCCATGTGGACGGGTTACCAGGTGAGTACACTTACCAGGGAGAATGGTTTCTGACAGTATACTGGACATCGTCCAGATACTTCCAAGACAATTTATAAACCTTTTGTCATACCATTGTGCAAAATGCTATAGGGGAACCTCGCAGAGAAATGGAAAGTTTAGGGGGGAAAGTCCAAAAAGGCTCAGGAAAAGCCTAAAAATTAGTCTTTTAAAGGCCACAGGAATCCCCAGTCATGCTGGAGACCAAAGTATGGGCTCTGTGTGTCTTCATATGGAAGGAAGGATGCGCCACTTCAGCTCACAAGAAAATAGGTGATACAGATCTCTAGTTACTGTAGAGAATATTAATTGAAACTTTGGGATAAAGCTCCTGTATTAGTGAGACTATTATAGTAAACCGCAAAAATGGTTTGTGCTGATTGATCCAATGTAAGGAAAGAAAATCAGCTGTTTTGATTTTAAAGTTGTGTTTTAAGACTCTACTAAGAAACTTGAAGCAAGTTTGTCTTTAGAAATGGAGAATCACCTAGCACATAAAAAAATGTAACAAGAAGATATAACTGGAATTATATAATCAGAGGATTTCAGAAGGAGAGAAACAAAAAATGTAGATGAAAAGTAGAGGGGCATGTTACACATTTAACAGTGCAGTGATTCACCCTACAGCAAGGGAAATTCCATTGAGACCTGATCACAGGAAATGTGAAGCTAAAATTAGATGCTTGCAAAAGCAAATAGGGAAGCAAGAATCAAACACAGCTACTGTATATGCAGGAAGAGATGGAAAAACTTGACTGGGAGCTGTCATAGATGATCTCTGTGGACTAACAGGTTTGAATTGTTCACTGAAATTACTTTAATCCCAGACACGAGGGCTATTGTCACCCTACAAAATATAGTTCTATATGATTGCTAAACTGTTCCTGTCTTGAAAATCTGCACAGAAGTAACTGGTGATTATATGAAGTTCACTGAAGGAGAAGTCCTGATGAAGGCCCCTTTTGAAACAGGGCAGTTTCCTGGAGGATGCGCTGGAAGCTAGATTCCCAGAAGCAAAAAATAGGGCCCCAACCCCAAGGTAAGATCAAGTGGATTTACAGACATGCTTGTTGTCAGCCTGGCAGATGCTTGTTTGGCCTCCTAGGATAGAGACTACACACCTTCCCTGCATCATCACAGTTGGATGCTGGAAAAATATCCACCCAAATACCTCAAAACTTTCAGCTATCTTTGATGTGTCTTCCTCAAATGCATTTAGACTAAACCCATGCTCCCCTAGTCTTTCCTCTTAGGTCATATTTTCCACACCTGTTTATCCACATCTACTTTCTCTCATTTCTTTCTTTCAGTACGATACTTGACCAGTAGTACCAACAATGCAGAAAAACTATCACTGACTTACACGTCATACCCTTTTTACACCCTGTGAAGTTCATTTTACTTTTATTTTGCATCAGCATAACATGGTATCTCCACCCCCAGGACGAAACACTTGCATGTAGCTGTAGTCCTTTCTGTAGATGAGTGTCCCTTTCCTGGGTCCCGTAAGACCCTGCCATTGACCCACTGCATCAGCTCCACTTATAGGACTATGGGCTCTTCTCACTGGCTAAGGTACTTGACTGGTACTTACTTCTTTTACCGCATGCAGCCAAGGCATTCATTTGCTTTACAGACAGTTCCAGAGACTCATCAGGGCTCCTAAGGGGAAGCCCAGCCTGAAATGCAAACAGGAGGATCAACAGTCCCATATTAGTCACTTGTGCGGACCTGTTCTCCCTCTCTCCTTCCCTCCTTCCCCCCCTCTTTTGGTGTCTGATGTAATCAAAGGAACTTTGTTGACCGAAAAAAGATGTGTTCAGTCACTCAAGAGATTCCCAGATGGCATTATGGCTGATGTTCTGCCTGCTCCTTTATTTGTAGCTGTTAATTACAGCTCAAGAGTGCTGTCTGTGGTGTCCTTTCATCTGCGTGACGCTGGTGAAACATATTATACGACAATCACGTGGCTGTGTGATATTATACGACAATCCACCTGCTCTCTCAAGGGAGACCTGATCAGGATTCCTGGTATTTCATTCCATGAAATGAGTGTTTTAAAGGGGGAAAGTAGATATCTGAATATTCCTCTTATATCTTAACTCATACCCTTCTTAGATAATAAACTCTTGACACCTGACATTTCAGTCAGGTTCCATAGAAATGTTAGTGATCAGTGAACAGGAAGTGACTGGTAACTGTACCTGACTGCATAAATATAGAGTGTATATGGCACAGTTTGTGTAGAGGAATATTTGCCTATCACAATATGTATATGGTGGAAACAAATCCAAATCTTAAATCTATATAAAGGTGATATGCTTGAGTTAGAAGAGAAATGGACCTCCTTCTTTTCCTGGATAATCTGAACAAATAAAATCAGTCTGACAGATTTTACCCCAGGAAAAAAAAATGCAAATACTGTAAGTCAGCGAGGCCCTATCATAGGATGTTTATGGTCAGCAGTGGATGGCCAACATCCAAGTCAGAATGGCTACTTTCTCCCTGTTTGGAGGAACCAGAGCCAGAACTGATCATATACAGAAAACTACTTGGAGCAGCAGGTGGATCATGAATTACATACTGTCCTATAACTGTGACCTGCAAAACATGTGGAAGGTTGAAGATATGTAAGGGACAGCACAGGAGTAGATAAATGTGAGTGGGGTGGATACATACAGCTGCATCCACTTGGTTAACACAGCTTCTAAGCCTATCAGGTTTAGGCACTGGTCTCGCAGCAACATGTTGGAAAAAGAAGTCAGGAACCTGAAGAGATGTGAGCCAAGTATGCCTTGTGCAAGTGTGCCTTGGCTCATCACATTCTGCGAAGTTTCATTGTGGTATCACTGCCTCTTGCACCTCAGATTCATACTGAAGCTGCAACTCAGACTAAAAGAAAAAAATTCCCAAGGGAAAAAACACCATGTACTACATTTTAATAGCCTGGAGCCTATCGGCTTAAAAAGTCCAGAGTCACTAAATCCCTCTCTATTTCCACATTTATATCCAATTTCACCTCTGAAGCAGTAAGAGGTCTTCTGGTGAGGAAGAATACATTACCAGAAGTTTCTAATTGCTAGTTAACAGTTGCTGACATGCTCTGCCAAAAACCTTAATCTTTCACTTACCAGTGGGAATATCTGTAAGCTTAGAGTTACATTAAGTGGCTGGTATTTGCTAAAATAGCATGTTTCATCTTTTCCAAATGATTGCTGAATCAGTTTGTCTTGTACAGTTGAGTGGATTTGGCTAGAGGGCTTAATGAACCTGATTTATTTGAGTTTGACACTAGAGAGAAGACCAGGGATTTTTTTGCCATGGGAAATGAAGGAATTTGAAAACGAAGCAACAGTGAGGATTGAAGAGCTTGGGTGGGTTGGAATGACTGAGGGTATAGTTAAATACTGGTCTGTTGGGTTTAAATCTCTCTGAGTTTTACAGTAACATAAAAAATGCTGCAGAACAGAATAGGGATAAAACTGTTTGGCTAGAGGCTGAGACAGCATGCCTTGTCAATTCTATAGCAGGGACAACTGGGAGAAAGATATCAACTCCCCAAAACCCAAAGATTAAAGATTATTGAAAGAAATAGAAGTGTCTTACTGCTTTACAGACGAAGAGGTTGCATAACAGTTACAGAGTTAAAAATTGTTACGGATTATGCTTCAACTAAAGTAAATCTAAGACAAGATGTTAATACTTCAGAATGTGTCTGAATTTGTGGGGCAGTGAACCTCCAAGTAGCCTCTGATTTACAGCTCCCCAGCGTAAGATTTGTATTACAGATTATACTTCCCCTGAAACTAGTGTTTCTGGGAGCACGTGGCGTCCGAGTCAGAGCTGCATCAACAAACTGCATTTCTGGGTTTGTACATATTAGAGCAAAGCATCTGGATGGTGAAAGCAGATATTGTTAAAGGCATTTTCCTGAGGGAAGACAATGTGTCTGTCTGTCTTGGAAAGAAATGGGAGGTCTATTGGGAGGAAGATAACTGGGAAAGTTGCGGCAAAGAAAGAAAAAAGTCTGCAAGCCCAAATCCTAGGATGCAAAATGAGGGGAAAAGTGGTCACTTAGTCAGAAGACTTACTGGAGGTTATGTCAGTTATGTCACAAGTATTTGCAAAGACAAAGGGCATGGACTGCTTTGTCTACTAAAATCATAGCAGGAAGAGCAAGGTTAGAAACTGGGAAATACTTTCTAACAATCAGACCAACAAAGCAAGGCTAGGTTGTCAAACCTATTCAAATAGGTTTGACATTCAAATGCCTCAGAGGACAAATATTGTATGTCTTCATGACTCACCTGTCAGAAGCTTACACAGTACAGATACCGTTGATTGTATCCCTTGGTAGATCAGATGACGTTTCTTGGTCCTACCTCATCCTCCTAGCAAATGGTAGAGCAGAGAGGGAGGAAGTGAGCTTCTAAGGCTAGCATTGCTGGCAAAGCACATGAAGGGGACTTAATGGTAGTACCAGAAAGGCTACTTAGCAAACAGTTCTTCATGCTGAGCCATCTGGAGCTGCATGACATGGTGTGGACTGACTACATCAAACATAACTTTCATCTCCTTCAGCGTGATACAGCTGAAGCAACAGATGTTCTTTAATCAGCTTCTCAAGCTGATTGGCCTGTCACCTATAAAGCTGTTTCCACAGGGGATCCTAAATTATGTCTCCTCCTGTAAAGGACCTCTAGGTCTTTGTTCTTAAATGAGAGGATTAATAGACTACATCTCTGAAGCCAAATTTACTTGCGGTAAAAGAGACATTCAGAAGATTCGTTCCCAGTGGTTCCTGAGCAAGAATGAAGTTATCATTCAATCAGTAGGATGTTCATGCAGAACCTACAATGTAAGGATGGCAGTGTTTGATCTTGTCATAGAGGAAGCAAGACAGCCTGCTCCACCTGACCCTCCTTTGAGCAGGGAGGCTGTCCTGGGCAATCCCCAAAGGTCCCTTCCAACCTCATCCATTCTGCAATACTATAATAAAATGCTGTGCACCATCTCTTTGTTGTTAAGAGACTTCTCTGTTTATTAGCAGAAGAATGGAGGCTTATGTGGCTGGAAACACAACAAAGTCAGAAATGCCAGTGGTGTCTTCCCAAGATTTTAAAAATCATTATTCCATTCTCCAAATATCATGACTGACTTAATGCTAGAGCAGCACTTGTATATAATTCTGTTATTAAAACACTTGAAGCATAGTCCCATTCTCTAAGCATTTCTCTAAACCCACATGATCTACAAATTTGTGAAATAAATCTGGATATTCTTGCATTATCAGGAACTTGCACCTTGTAACGTTAACTGAAACTTTAAATTAAATGCATATTAATTTTGCAAAAGTTGGTGATGAGGAATGTTTTATACTCTTGATGTAAAGGTTCAGTGCAGGCTAATGCAATACAATGCAGGCCTGTAAAATACATGTATTTGAGGGGAATGTGGTACATGTGTGTGTGCAGATATCCACAAAAGAAGCCTGATAGCTTAAAAGGAAAATGTGTAAAAAGGAGATGTCAAAATATAGGATTTTACAGATATATCTCTAGCTATGTATATGTATACTTATATAAATATATGTGTAGTGTATGGGTTCTGAAGTGATCACTTTGTGCTGCTAATGCCCAAATCTTGTAGATACTTCCCATAAGAACAGTAAAGAACAATAAGAACAGAAAGAATAGGTGAAGAATGTAAATTCCAGTGCTGACTGAAGATTTATGACTGGGAAAGACTGAGTGTGAAAGGTTGTGAATAGAAACGCTCCAAATTTTCAGTTGCAACGGGTAAGTATCTGTACTCAGAGTGACAGTAATTAGTGAGGGACTGTTGGGAGCAAAGAGCAGCCAAGGTGAAAGATGAAGCATGGAAAAAGCAGCCAATAGTTCACTGACAAAGTTTAGTCACCTAGATTAGCCTGTTCACACATCGTCTAAAAGGCAATGTTGTTTTGAGCAGTTTGAGAAAGTTGCTCTGCTTTCCCATAATGATTCAGCCGTTTTAGATACTCTTCTGTTAATCTAAATTTTCCTGGGCAATTTTTACTTCTCTGCTTGACAGTTAATCCCAGAATTACAGAAACATTTAGATGGGAAGGGATATCCAGAGGTCTCTAGTACAACCTCTTCCTTAAAACAGGGCTTTTTCCAGCTTGGCCTTGAAAACCTCCAAAGATGCACAATGCACAGCCTCTCTGGGAAACTTCTTCCAAAGTTTAACTACCTTCATAGTTATCTTCTTTTTTCCTATCACAATCTGCCCTGATTCACCTTATGACCACTGTCTTTCATTCTCCTGCCATTTGCCTCATTACAGAGTCTGGCTCTGCTTGTGGTAGCAGAACCCCTTTTAAGTGTTGAAGGTTGCTATCAGGTCCCCCTGAAGCCATCTCTTCTCTGGGCTGAACTATTCCAGTTCCCTCAGTTTCTCCTTGCAGGACATGTTTTCCAGGCCCTCTGCCATTCAGATGGCCTCTGCTGGACTTGATAAAGTTTATCAGTATCTTTCTCATACTGGTCCACCCAAAACTGGATGCACTATGCCAGACTTGTTCTAACAAGTACAATATAAAAAAAAAAATCACGTCCCCCAATGTACTGGCCGTTTAATACATCCCAAGATGCTGTTAATTCTCTTCAGTGCCAGGGTACACTGGTGACTCATGTTTAGCCTATTGTCCCCAAGAATTCACAAAGCATTTTCAACAGACCTGCTTTCCAGCTAGTTGGTCACACCCTGGCCTCTATTGCTGCAGGAAGTTAAGTCTGTTCTAGGTGCAGGACTTTGTATTTGTTGAATTTTATTCCTACAGCCTGTTTAGGTCGCTCCTAATGATGGTCTTGTGCAGCACATAGACTGCACTCCCAATTTGGTGTTGTACACAGACTTATTTCTGGATGTCCAAGTCACTGACAACTATGTTAAACGTGTCCCAGGGAAAACTGCTGAAGAACTTCATGCTGTCACCAGCCTTCAGGTAGAATGTGACCCATTAACCAGTACTCTTTCAGACCAACGATCCAGCCAGTATTTCACGCATCCAGTAGTTCATCTATCCAGGACATAATGTCCCAACATGGGGTAAGAATGTTGTGCGAGACTGTATCAAAAGCCTTGCTAAGTCTAAGTACGAAACATGCACCACACTCCTCACAGTCATTACATCATAGAAGACAATCAGGTTCATCCACCCTGATTTACCTTCGGTAAGACGTGTTATTCTCCTTCATGTGTTCAGAAATGGCATGGGTGGACTTGCTCCATGATTGTCTCAGGGATTCTCCTGTCAAAAGGTCTCATATAGAGTTTCTTCCATTAATTGTTTTAGTTAGGAAATACATGCTTCCAGAAGCTAGAGCTTCAACTTACCTGTGCTCATGCTATGCTTTTGTTTGTGTGAGAACTGTAAGGACTAACTCACATAAAGCTGATAGAAATAATCCTTCAAATGCTATTTCTAGTTCTCCCCAAGTCATTCTCTGAACTTCTGTAGTTTGATTGCAGCTCACTGACTGCAATGCTAACAAAAAGTTTCACTTCTCCCCTATTACTGAGTGCTACAGTTCAGACAAGGCACCCATATCTACTCAGTTATGATCTTAGACGCTCTAGTCACTGGTTAAATTTATAATCCAGAAATATCCATTATAGGCTAACACACTCGGCATTGCCAAAGGCATGAGAACTGATATTAGGATAATGAGTTTGAAAACAGAGCAACCATTGCCTTGGCTCTCTGAGGGTCGCAATAATCTTGTCACAAGGGATGTATTAAAGTAGATTAATTGAGTAGGCATGGCCATATCATCTTGCTTCAGCTACCATCTTCTAAAAAGTATCTGTAGTAAGAGAAAACCAAAATTCATTGACTCTGGCTTTAATGGTTTTCCCAGTCTACAGTGTTTGGCTCTGGAAACACTAGGAACAAAAAAAAGTAAAATAAAAATAAACAAATTAATAAAATTTTTAAAAGCAGGCATCCAGTTTATCATTTCATGCACATTCTTATAGTTTGTTACTTTTGCTTCTGGCTACTTGAACTCCAATTCCATAAATTGGGCAGGAGGCGCCATTACTTTCTAGAATATATCTCTGTAAGCAAAGGCCCATATAAAATCATTCGTGGTTAAACTGAAAACAGAATTTATATTTATGACAGACAAGGTGCATCCAGTTAACCACACAACCCTTGGAGTTAAATAGAGCAAATCAACAGTGCTGGTATATTTTCTATTAACACAGGCTTAGCTTCTGGATTAATTAGCTCCTAGAGTCAAGCACAGACCCTGAAGTCTTGGTACACAGTAAAGTCTCAGTAGTTTGTTGGATAAAGAAGAAAACATCTTCTAGGGCTGTGGCATGACAGACCGTCCATTTCCAGTTGCATTCCTAGGTAAGGTGGAAGACTGCCTCGTGGCTCATTCTTGGTTGGCAGGGAGGAAAGAAAGATGACAATACGCAGGTATGTTAAAGCATTACATTCAAAATATATGCATAATTGGGAACATAAAGCTTGCTCTGGTGTCTTACAGTTTGGACAGGTGAATTTTATAAGCACTTGTCTTTGCAACCTTGCCATTCAACCACTTGGAGTGAAGTTGAACTATCCATGGGCTTTCCAAGCTTTATTCATGGTCCTTGACCTAAGACCTCACACCTTTCAACTTCCAGGTAGCCAAAATCTTAATTTCATCAGCTGGAGTGTTTGAGTTACCTGCAGCTTGCCATTAAGTTGTGTGTCTTGCCACCAGTACTCCCAGCTCCTACTGCATTCATCGATTAAAAAGACACCTATATGGTTTTGAAGAAAATCTTGAGACATGACACAGCTTGGAGCAACGAAGGGCCATACCCTGCCAAAAAGTAAATCACCTTCATTAACCTCGCCGTGTTCACAAGTTCAACTGAATTTTCAAGGCTGGGCACCCCGGGGACCCGGATATCCTCCCTCTGCCCCTCAGGCCAGGTTCCCGGGACGGCCGGAGGCTGCCGCCGAGCGGCACAGGGAACCCCGCGGCCGGACCCCACCCGCTCCCGGCACGCGCCCGCGGCGGGAGAGGAGGGGAGCGCGCGTGGGCCAGCCCCGCTTCTCGGGGGAAGGGGCGGCCGGAGCCCTGCCCGGGTGAGCGCCCCGCGCGCATGCGCGCTGAGCGCGCGGCGCCCCCGCTCGGCTTCGCTCGGGCCGCGCTCGGCTATTTCCGCCTCTTTGTTTTAAACTCCGGGCCGAGCCTTTTAATTTTATCCCCCCTCCCCCCCCTTTCTTTTTTAATTTTTTGGCAGGGTCAGGGGAAGAGGGCTGGTGTTTCCCTCTGTCTCGCGTTACCTCGCTCGCATCCTGGGCTTTCTCTCTGTGGTGGCGCCCGGGGAAGGACGGGCCGGGGCGCAGAGGATCGGTGGCGGGGAGGAAAACCCCCCGCCGGCCCCGAGAGGCGGCGGCGCCCCTCCCTCGTCAGGTCAGTCCGGGGCCGTGGCGTGGCGTGGGAGACCCCACCGGTGGTGGGGCCGGGGTCCCGACCTTTCCCCGCCCCGCTGTGGGGGCCGCAGGCCGTGTGAGGCCAGGCGAGGATCTTGGGGGCGGGGCGGGCCTGCAATCCCCCCCCCCCCCCCCCTCCGCCGAGGTGTTTGCGGTGCGGGGCTGCGGGGGGCCTCCCGGCACGGCCTGCGCGTGAGGTGGGAGAGGGTGCGGGGCGAGGGTCTTCTCCGCCTCAGGGGGGGTGGGGGTCTGCGGAGGAACGGGGCATGTGCCCCCCAGGTGTCCGACGTTTGCGGGGTGGGGGAACTGTGCTTGAACTTGCCGTGCTGCGGCAAGCACGCTGTATTCTCGCGGGGCGGGGTGGTGATGTTATTAGGAGAGGCTGGGTTTTGTGTGGGGTTTTCCTCCCCAGACACCCCTCCCGGAGCAGGGACTCTTCTGTGGGCCATGGACCGTCCGTCCTTGTCCTTCTGTCTGGACAGCTCCCCCAGCTCGAGGGGAAGGTGGCTCTTGTCTTCTGGAAAAAGGAAACCCTGACATCCCCTACTCTATCCTTCCTACCCCCGAGCAGAGTTGCCTGTTGCGTGGAAGGGCCTGGGGCAGCTCAGCTGCGGGCGAGGTGGTGCTACCTGTGGGAAGCCGGGGTGGATGGAGCTGTCCCGAGTTGTCCCTGAATGCTTCCTCTCCTTCGGGGGCGGGGCGGGGCGCGTTGCAGGGCTTCAAAACCTCATGGCTTTTGGAGAAAGGGTCGCTTTGGGGGTGGGGTGACAGTTAGTAGTGGTGGCAACACATTGCCAGTAAGCTAGAGAATAGAGGAGGCATGTCCCTTGCATGTATGACCTTAGCTGTGCACGTGAGTGGCTTCAGTGCTGTGTGTCTAAGTGGCATATGGGATTTTAAGTCTTCTGAGAAATAGGAAATGAAGTGGTACTTGTAGATAAAATATAGAACACTTGTGGTTTGAGTTGTTTTAAGGTCTAGGGATATATGCGTACACATACATATGTATGTATATATTTGGTATTACAAAATTCTCATTGTTTTCTCAATGGTTTAGTGAGTTGTGCTGTCAAATTTGGTCTTTTAAGTTGGCCTCTCTTAGTCTGAAAGCGTCAGGTGTTCAGAGTGTCCTGTGTGGAAAGTTTAGCATGTCCTGAAGTTAATAAGACTCACAGGAGGTTTGATTATGATTATCGTTTATTAAGTACTGGGACATTCTTTTGTTACTTCATGTGTTTGGGTTGTTTTTCTAATTGTTACAAAACTATCACTCGATGCATGCTTTGTGTCAAATCAGATTAGCTGTTTCCTACCTTCTATATGAAATATGTGCCTCTAAGGAGCCAGTTCAAGAAGTTCTGTTCTATTCTCTCTATATGCTCTGGAACGTTCATCTGGAAATATATTGTTAGGTATTTTTCAAAATAATCCTACATAATTGTTTTCCAGAGTTTCACAGAGGAATTAAATTTGTGGATGAAAAGGTTTGAATTAAAAAAGAAATGGAGATGAAACGTTATGTTTAAGGAGCATCTCATGGATGTATCTTCCATTGTAAATTGGTTTCCTTTATACAGCATGAACAATTAGGCGTGTGTTAAATATGTTTTAACAAGTCTTTTTAGCACTAGATAGTGTGCTTTTAAAAATTATTACTGATTATTGCTGGGTAGGATACTTGTGAATTTTATGTTTGTTCTTTTAGTGGCAGGTCAGATGAAAATCTGAACTATGATACTTATTGTGTCTCATACAGGTGCTCTACAATTCATAAAATTCTTTGGTTGGTGACAAGGTGGATAGAAATAGAAACCTTGTACCCTTCTGGTAGCTTTATTTCTCGATTTAAGTTGTGTTTACAGATATCCTATAATGTGTTTTAAGAGAATACAGAATCTGTGCAGAACTGAAGGTACTTGGTAAGATCATGTAGGAGGTATTAGAAAAGGATCAGGAATTTTTTTTTTTCTTTTTAGAAAACCTCTAGAGTTGCATAGAGGTGCTGCAAGAGAAAACTAAGAAATAAATTTTCAAGCATTTTGTAAATCACTTCTTGAGGAAAATGTTTCATTTCTTTATGTGGGCTATGTAGTCAGCCTGATCTTGTCACTCTGTTGTCACCATAGAAAATCAAGACTGAACATTTGTAAATGTTTTAGTAAAGTCGACTTAGAGGTTGTAACTATGCTAGCCAAATCCTAATGCCGAGAATGCCAGAAATTAATTACCATGCTATGAAAGACTTCTGCTACTAAGAGACTGCAGCTTCTGGTTGCTGCAGTTTCTCAACGTAGACTTACTTCTCCTGACTACTTACATGCTTTAGAGGAGGTAATCTCTAAGCTTTATATAGGTATAAATAGGAGATATAGGTAAGCTTTCTTGCCAAGAACCATTCTACATTTGCTTTAATAGCTTCCATTCCCATATGATTGTTTAATCTAGGTGGCCTTTTTAGCTTCTGACAGGTAGTGATCTCCCAGGACTGAAATAATTCCAGATTAAATTCCTGAACTCTCTGGGAAACTTGTAAGAAGTAGTAGAAATACTTCCACTGAAGTTTTACGCTAGATGCAGCCTACAAAGTATATGTGGACATGATGTTTTGAGAAGCATGCGTGTTCGTAGTGTTTCACTTTTTAGCTACTGTGTTAAGAGATGATACCAGCTTACAAGAAAGTGCAGTGAAATTCTGTATGCTATAAAATAAACATTTTCTCTGTTTTGTTTTGTTTTGGAACTATCGTCCATTGGTACACATGTGGGAGTAGAATTATTAAATGGAAGCTTGTATTGATGGTGCTTGGAGATGCAATGGATTTAAGACTGTCTGCATCCCTGAGAATTTAGTAGCTTAAACTCTGTTCTCTTTTTGTCATTGCTAGTAAAGATGTTTAATGATGGTTGAAACTACTCCAATTTGCTCGGTTAGGTATACTGTCACGTTTAAAGGAAATGTAGAGAAAATCTGCTCACGGCAGTTTGACTGGAGTACATTAAAAGCCAGGCAGAAGCTGTCCATGTCTTTTAGGTTATACAACACTTGTTTTGAAGCTCTGTCTTGAAGTGAACTTGTAGTTCTGTATTCCTTGAACCCCCCTTTTAAAAATCAAAGTGTGCTGTATTAGACTGTAAGTTTAGCTAATATGTGGAAGTCATAAATACAACAAAAGGAAAGAGAGAAAGGGGTTATTCTGCATTGAAAACAATCTTTGCTATTGTAGTATGTAACAGTTCCATTGCTAACTGAAGGCACACTGTAAACAGTGGTTTGTTCTGTAATTGCTCTAAAGAGTCAAGAAAAAACTTGCTGCTCTTATCTGAATTAGATTTTCCCAAGTTAATTTTACTGAATAAGTGCATCTATATTTAAATCAACAGACTATGAAAATTAAATATTCATTTTGATGAGAACTAGTGAGATTGAAAACCTTATTTGCTATTGAAAGTTTGAGTGAAGTTTGCTGCTGCAGAGGTCTGAAGCCTGGCAATCATATTGCAGAGCCAGCATTGTAGGGAGGAATAAACCAGCAGTGAATTAATCAATTATACTATTTTCCCTTGTTTTCATTGTGTGTGGTTTTTTTTATCAGAAAAAGTACTTTATACAAGCAACTTCATACTACATGTGAGAAGTTAAGTGTCTTTTTATTCCTTTGTCAAACACGGCACATACTATTCTAAAGTAGCGTTAGTACAATTCATTCAAAAGTAGGGGTAATGACAAAGTATGGTGTGCTCAAGTTACTTGTTCTTTGTGCCGAAAGATGACTGCTTTCACAATTATGACTGCCTCTTTTTCAAATAACAATTATAAGTTGATGGAACCAGTGGGGGAAATTGTTGAGGGGGTCAAGGAGAGAATCAGAGATAATCGGGCGGGCGGGGGGGTGTGGGTGTTGGCAGTGCTACAATGCAATGTAAGATTGTAAGGAAGAAATATGCACGTGTGAAGAAAACCAGGATTTTTGTAGTTTTCCTACTAGTGGAATAACTTATTTAAACTAGCTCTACCATTATTTTCCACCTCCATGCAAGGTGGCAAGAAGGAGATTTATTTTCCCTACAGATGTATAATTAGGTTGATGTTAACAAGATAACTACTTTGTATTCTGACCTTGTACTGGCAATCATAGAATCATAAAGGTTGGAAAAGACCTCTAAGATCACCATATCCAACCATCAGCCCAACACTACCATTCCTCCTAAACCATTGTCCCATAGTGCCACATCTACAGGTTTTTTGAACACCTCCAGGGATGGTGACTCCACCACCTTTCTGGGCAGCCTGTTCCAATGCCTGACCACTCTTTCAGTAAAAAAATTTTTCCTAATATCCAATCTAAACCTCCCCTGATGCAACTTGAGGCCATTTCCTCTTGTCCTATTGCAAGTAACTTGGGAGAAGAGACCAACATCCACCTTTCTACAATCTCCTTTCAGGTAGTTGTAGAGAGCAAGGAGGTCTCCCCTCAGCCTTCTCCTCTCCAGGCTAAATAACCTCAGCCCCCTCAGCCGCTCCTCATAAGACTTGTTCTCCAGAACCTTCACCAGCTTCATTGCCTTTCTCTGGACACGCTCCAGCAACTGAATGCCCTTCTGTAATGAGGGTCCCAAAACTGCAGAGAGTATTCAAGGTGTCGCCTCACCAGTGCTGAGTACAGGGGTACTATCACTGGCCTACCTGCTCACCACGCTATTCCTGATAGAAGCCAGGATGCTGTTGGCCTTCTCTGCCACCTGGGCATGCTGCTGGCTCATGTTCAGCCAGCTGTCAATCAGCACCCCCAGGTCTGTTTCTGCTGGGCAGCTTTCCAGCCACCGTTCTCCAAGTGTGGAGTGTTGCATGGGGTTGTTGTGACCAAAGTGCAGGACCCAGCACTTGGCCTTGCTGAACCGCAATACAACTGACCTCGGCCCATCATTCTAGCCTGTCCAGTCCCTCTGTAGACCCTTCCTACCCTCGAGCAGATCAACATTCCCACCCAACTTGGTGTCATCTGTAAACTTACTGTGGGCACATTCAATCCCCTCATCCAGATCATTGATAAAGAGATTAAACAAGACTGGACCCAAAACTGAGCCCTGGGGAACCCTTCTCATGACCAGCTGCCAATTGGATTTAGCTCTGTTCACCACAACTCTCTGGGCTCAGCCATCCAGCCAGTATTTTACCCAACAAAGAATACACCTGTCTAAGGCATGAGCTGCCAGCTTCTCTAGGAGGATGCTGTGGGAGACGGTGTCAAAGGCTTTACTGAAATCCAGGTAGACAACATCCACAGCCTTTCCCTCATCCACCAGGCAGGTCACCTGGTCATAGAAGGAGGTCAGGTTGGTCAGGCAGGACCTGCCTTTCATGAAGCCATGCTGGCTGGGCCTGATCCCCTGGTTGTCCTGTACATGCCTGGTGAGCTCACTCAAGATGAACCACTCCATAACCTTCCTTGGTACGGAGGTCAGGCTGATGGGCCTGTAGTTCCCTGGATCCTCCTTCCAGCCCTTCTTGTAGATGGGCATCACACTGGCAATCCTCCAGCCATCTGGGACCTCCCCTGTGTAACCAGGACTGCTGATAAATGATGGAGAGTGGCTTGGTGAGGTCCTCTGCCAGCTCCCTTAGTACTCCCAGGTGGATCTTATCCGGCTCATAGGCTTGTGAGTGTCCAGGAGGCTCAGCAGGTTGTAAAACTGCTTCATCCTGGCTTACAGGGGGTTTATTCTGTGATTCGTCCCTGCCTGCCATCTCCAGGGCCTGAATACCCTGGGGATAACTGGTCTGAGTATTGAAGACTGAGGCAAAGAAGGCATTAAGTATCTCAGCCTTCTCCTTATCCTTGGTGGGAATGTTCCCCCCTCATCCAATAGAATATGGAGATTTTCCATGGCTCTTTTTTTGTTGTTAATGTATTTGTAAAAATGTTTTTTGTTATCCCTTTTAGCAGTGGCCAGATTGAGTTCTAGCTGGGTTTTTGCCTTTCTAATTTTTTCCCTGCATGACCTAACAAGATCCCTGTACTCTTCTTGAGTTGCCTGACCCTTCTTCTAAAAGTGGTAAAATCTTTTTTTCCCAAGTCCTAGCAAAATCTCCGTGTTCAGCCAGGCAGCTCATCTCCCCTGCTGGTTCATCTTACAGCACATGGGAACAGCCTGATCTTGTGCTTTTAGACTTCCTTGAAGAAAGCCCAGCCTTCCTGGACCCCTTTGCCCTTTAGGACTGTCTCCTAAGGGACCCTCCCAACCAGTGCCCTGAACAGGCCAAAGTCTGCCCTCTGGAAGTCCATGGTAGTGGTTTTGCTGAGCCCCCTCCTCACTTTGCCAAGAATTGACTACTCAATCATATCGTGATCGCTCAGCCCAAGATGGCCTCCCACCACCCAACCTCCCACCAGTCCTTCTCTGTGAACAACAGGTCAAATGAGGCACCTCCCTTGTGGGTCACTGACCAGCTGTGTCAGGAAGTTATCTTCCACACACTCCAGGAACCTTCTAGACTGTTTCCTCTCTGCAGTGTTGTATTTCCAGCAGATGTCTGGTAGGTTGAAGTCCCCCATGAGAACAAGGGCTAGGTATTGGGAGACTTCTGCCAGCTGCTTGTAGAGTTGAATAACTTAGAACTTCGACTACATTTAAAGGGCTCCTGTTTTGGCAGCAATAAGGATCCTTGATGTTTGAAACTGAGGCTATCCTTATTGTTGGAAACTGAGGATAAAATTGCTTTGTGAAAAGCATAACTTCATTTTGATTTAAGATAGGAGCTTTCTCTATCTGTAGTTTGTGGGTGAGAATGTGCTTTGCAGTATTTGCTTAATTAAGAGAGGCAATTTGTTTTTTTAGGTTGCCAGAATGAGTATCATGCTATTTGCTGGCTTGCAAATGGCCCTCTTATCGAGTTTTTCAGTTTTAGTTACGGACTTTCTTTTCACTCTCTGCATAACCAGATAGTCAGTGTATTACCATCTTTAGTCAATTATTATGTAATCATTATGATGTTACGGATACAATACAAATCTTGTGTGAATTATGTGTGATATTATGCAGGAACGGGTCATCTCTGCTATTGTCTCTTGCAGTGTGCATGCAAACATTAATATAATGTTTGTGACCATAAATGTCACTTATTAATGGAAACATGTAAACATTGCCAGTCAGTGTTTGCTGATTTTTCAGGTAATGTGTTGTGCTTGACGGCTTTTTCTAGTTTGCCATCTGACAGAACAAGCCGAAAGGTACAATACCTGTGGCTAACATGTATTCTTTATTTATAATTGCCTCTAACATTTCTCCTGTATCTGAATTATTAGTTTGAGTACACAGATTGGCATAATCTGTTTGGGTGTTGGTTTTTTGGTTGTTTTTTTTTTTTCATTAGTGGCATGCTTTGTTCATTCAGAGTGACTTTTCCCCAAATGATTTTGGGCATAGAGACATTTGGAAGTTAGAGTTGTGTCTTGGGGCTAAGGTCAAAATAGACTGGGTTCTTAACTGCTCTGTTTCAGGTGATTGTGTTTCATACCATTCATTGTGATAATAACTGGCTTTTGTTTATATTTTTTTTCCTAAAATATGAAGTATGTTCTAGACATAAGGACTCCGATCTTGATTTGAAGATTCAAAATAGGCGAGAGGTAAGGGAATTTTTTATGTCCTTGTTTAAATACTTAATCATGCAAACTACTGAAAATATGTATGCCCCTGTTTCTAAATCAAATTATTTATATTTTAAACTTCAACTTTTGTTAAACCTGTATCTGTTAAAGATACTTCTAATATTCTCACTTTGAGAGTGCTGACACACTGCAATCAAATCAGTCCTCTTAATGCTTGAAATGCTTTTTTTTCTATCTTTGAATTATTCCTTTCTTCGAAGGTGTGAACCCCAAGCCTGTGTACAGTGTTTGTCTGATCAGTTCTGTCTGCCCTTATGAAAGCCCCCCAGCTGCAGTGCTACAGCAAGTGATTCTCTTAGTCTTTTGTGCTTTAGCGTTATACTAGTTGGACTGTTTTTCAAGCTTTACTGAATATTTTCCAGGTTAAAGCAAGCATAATGCCACCACTTGTTAAATGCTTACTTAGAACTTCTTATCCATTAGTGGAAGTTGCTCTTGCTCTGTGCAGAAGTCTGCACTTGCTGAAAGGTTCTTTTGTGTTGATGTGGAAACAGTGTAGTAAAAAAACATACTCTGTAAGTGAAATCCATGAGGTTTAGGGATAAACATTTACCTTTTTTAGGAATAGTTGCATGGTTTTATTTCATTTGTTGAATGAAATAAGTAACTAACTGACTTTTCCTGTAGCAGTTTCCTAAGGTTGATGGTGAACTAGGCTTGCATCTTAAATGAATTTATGCTCTAAGGTCATGCTTCTTGTATTGTGTTGCCATAAGTTGCTAATTAATTCACAGGTTAAAATCTTGGAAAAGTAAGTACTTTGATCTATGCTCATTCTGTTCTCAGACAAATTGCGAAGAGATGCCCAATATTTTTGTATTTTTTTTCCTGGAAAATCCATATATGTGTTTCCCTCCCCAACCCTCTTTTCCCAATGTGTTTGGATTTGATAAATTGGCATTACCTTACTCTGAATCTGTACTTTTAAATTCTGAAGTTCAGTGCCACAGTCTACTTCTGTTCCTGCGGTGAAATATCAAATCTAGTCTATTTGAAATACTGTGGTAGTACCTTATTTTACCAAAAATTCAAAAATCAAATTTTCAATCTAACTGTACTGAGCAGGAACAGTTTAATTGAAAGGTGTTTTTGAATAACATTTGTCCTTGTTAATAGTAGCAATATGCTTGGTAGCACCAGAGCAAGTAGTTTATTTGCATAGCAATTTATTAATCTTGGGTTTCTAATCTTGTTCTTCTAATTCTTGACAGGCTAGAATCAGGTGGAAATTCCTCCCAAGATCAGGTCATTCTGTAACAATTTCAGAAGACACTTGTGTTTATATTCATAAAATGCTTCATTCAAACTTCTTATTTCAGCCACTGTCCACAAGAAAACTAGCCTAGATTTGTATAGGCTTATATCAGAGGTAGCATAAATGGCACCGGGCCAGATAAAAAGGCTTTTGGGTAGCTATTGGAGCTAATTTTCTTCAGTTTACCTTCTTGTATCTCAGATTCTTTCAAGATTTGACAGAAGTTACCAGAAGTAGTCTGCATATATTGATCCCCATGGTATTAAGTGAATCTTGGCACTTGAATGTTTCATTTTATGAATATCTTCAAAATATGTGGGTGTAAAAAGTACTGTATTAATTGCAGTCATTTTTAATACAACTTTTTAGGCATAATCTTAGCTGCTACCACCAGAAATTTTTTATCAGGAATGTGTTTGCTCTAATCAATAACAGTTACTCAAATTACGTAAGGTTATCATGCCCAGATTATAATAGTTCATGGGTTGTGTGATTATGATTTTATGACTAAAAATGGCTTCAATTTGGACTAAGTGCTACAGATAAGGAAGAACACTTTTTTTTTTGGACCAAAAGGTATTTTACCCTGGCGTTTTCTTGGTTTTGGTTTTTGTTTTTTTAACTGAATTTACAATGCAATGGGACACAAATAAGTGTAGGACTAACTCCGTATATGAGCTATTCTGGGATCAAGTATGTAAATGGATTATAGTCTTCAAATGAGGTATTTCTGGTGCTTTTCTTTGGGAGGGGAAAGTGTGTTCTGTCCAAGTTTCAATTCCTCCCTCTGATGCCCCACCATATGGGTCAAATTACTTGCCTAGTGGAACTTGAGGTAGACTTCCAAAGCCACTGCTCTGTCAGGGCATTTATTCTCCATTCACAAGCATGAGTCAACACTGAATTGAATTTCTGGAGGTGATTAGAAAGTGTTGTGGACATTCGTTTTCTCTTTAGAATGTGGAAATACAGAGTATAAGGGTAAGTGATTCCAGATTCCCCTTCTGTGGCCTCCATTTTTAGGCCTGGCATTACTGTAAGTTATATTCACTGGAGGAATGAAGACAAGGGAAAAATGAACTGCTTTTACTTCTCCCCCAGATTCCTTAGCCACTTACGACTTCCCATAATAGGTAACCTTTTTTCAAGTTAGTCATCCATTTTCACCATCTGCAGACATTGACAATTTTAGCATGCAAATGGAAAAAAAAAAATTCAGCTCTCTCTCCTTCCAGCTTTAAGCCAAAAACAAAGGAATGAACTTTTTTTCCCCTGAAATCACGTTTCCAAATGTTCATAATGTATGAAGACCTTGTACATCCTGAGGCAAAAAGTCTTTCAGATGCCCAGGATTTGCAATGTGGAGATCACCGGCAGGGTCATTTCTGTCCTTGTCAGCCAAACTTTTAATGATACACATTTCTTGTGAGGTATTTTATTAAGTTGTTTTCTAAACAACGGAGGCAGAGTGTCAGTGAAGATGTAATCTATTTAAACAACTACTACATTTTTATTAATGTTTCTAAGTTATTTTGATTGTCCTTTATGGCATAGTTCAATCTCCAAAAGCAACTCTTGGTGAACTGCAGAGGGGAACAAAATTCAGTCCTATAGATAAGTGCCACCAGGCTGTAGTAGTTAATACCTTGCACTGAAAGACTGTTTCTTCCCTTTTTACTGTACATGTGACACATCCATGTAGCGTTTGAAATTTATTGTAGGAAGCAATAAGTGTCTATGAAGGTGGTCTTGCTTTTAAAAGTCATAACACAATCACATAGCAAATGTAGTGTTCATTTATTTATTTACTTTTTTATTCCTTGCATGGACCATCAGACCCTGTTTAGGCTGAGCTTTTTCAGAGAATATTTTCTTCCTATAGTCTTTTGAATAATTGTATTAATGTGCAGCTGAAGAGTTTTGTTGGTAACAGACATATCTCTGCTAATTATTGATTCTGTGATAAATCTGTAAGTTCAGTGGTGTTTTTAATGGTAGATACCTTTTCATGTAGAATGAATAAAAGATTGATATAAAAAGCTTTAGCTTATAGATGACTTACCACTGCTTTCTTTGTAATTTACTGCTTTCTGATCTGCTGCTGTGGATTGGAAAGGTTCTGTGGTATGTCATAGAATCATAGAATCATTATGTCCCTGTGAAATGCTGTTGTGAATGCCTGGCTCCTCACAGCACAAAAGCCATTTAGTGGTTATTTGTCTGCTTTTCTGCTTTCATACTAGTTTTTCACGTAGATGTCTCTTTTACACACCAAAATTGATCCATTCTTCTACTGGTTTTATCTTTTGGTAAGTCTGTTACTTTGTTTCATCTGGATTTTAGTGCTGTCTTTTAATACTTGAAGTTGGAAAGAGCTAACTGCTTAGCTATTGTTTTCTGCTTCAACTTCCTTATTTTCACCAGCAGTCTTCCCTTACATATAAAAGCTGATATCCTTGCCTTGTTTTAAGGGATTCTGAGGAGTTTTGTACAAAGGTCTAAATGCAGAGCATGTCTTCAACTCATTTATGGGCTAAAACTGAACTATCCCAGAGGCTGTAGAGTACCGTTACCATGACTGGATAAGGAAGAGAAATTTAACTTTTGTACTGTTCAAAGATGTGTTTTCTAAACTTCTGACTCAGAGTCAGAGACAGACTTGAGCACATGACAAAATGACTATGTAGGGCTGGAAAGGGAAACTTCTGTTCAGGAAGTAGTTACTTTCTCTTGCTAGCAGGTGCTGAGTAAATCGTAGCAAAGAAAACTGGTAATTGCTTACTTTCTCTGAGATTTGGTTAAGATGTTGGTATTTGGCAGTTAGAGAATATTTTCGTGGCTACTACTTATTAAGGTGTAAATTTTACTGAACTCAAGGGAAATACAGACTATCATTTTGGGATACCTTACTAATGTATGCTGTAAGAGCAGCACTTGAGAATTATGGCTGACAGGCAACTTGGTGGATCTAGCTCTCATTCCACCTGCCTTTTCCTGAACAGTTTACATTTGCTCTTCTGCTACATTGAGCCTATGCTGCATAAAGCTGCCTTCATCAATGGCTTGTGCTAATACTGTTAAAATAAGCACCTGATGTGTAAGGAATTTTTGGTTCAAGGTGGAATGGCCAGTTACAGCCAGTAATTTCTAAAACTGCAGAAACGAGGCCATCAAAGCCCTTACACAAGTGAAACTAGTCTCGTAGTAAGATTATTTTGTTGTGTTAATAATTTAGACCTTTCAGCTCCTGCCTACTGCTGAGCAAATTTTCTCTGTTTTATTTAAAGCAGCAAAAGTCAGGTCACAGGTCACAGCAGTGATCATGTCACAGCAAAGAATTCGGTTTTATAAGTGCTGAATCCTCTCATGCTATTGTTTTCCACTGGATTTTTCTGTTAGGAGTTCTTGTCCCTTAAACTGGTGCCATGCTGCAGCACTAGAAAAGATTGTGATGTTGTAATTGTGTTGCTCTGCTTTTTGTCAGACTTTGATGCAGAGTTTAGAATGATTGAATGATATTCCATATGTTCTATGAGGTTTTCTTGAACTGTGACACATTATTAGATTATGCAGTGAAAAAAAGTCTTAACAGTTAAATTTGGAAAATCATTCCTTACTGCAACATGGCCAGTGAAACATCATAAAAACCAACCAACCAAAAACCAAATGAAAACAAAAAAACCCCAACCAACCAAAAAACACACCCATCCACCCCACTGCCTACCCCCCCAAAAAAACCCCAACACCTCAAAACCAAAATCGGCAAAACCAAAATCGGCAAAACCAAAATCGGCAAAACCAAATATGTTTCACAACTGCAGATATCTTTTCTGTGATGTGCCATGCCTTTCTGGGAGATAATGCATGTTTTCATATCGCTAGGCATTTAACTTCCTCTCTTCCTACATGCATGCAGAACAGTAGATCTAATTATGATGAGGAAATTAAAATAAATAGAATGTGAAGGCTTTAAAGGTATAACTCCTTCTACAAGCATAAGCTTTCAAACACTGTTATCCTGTTGAGAATGTTGTGAATCTTTTTGAACTGGAAAGTTAGCACATTCTTTAATTATTTGCAGTGGCGTTGGGTTGTAAAAGGATGTTTTTTTCAGTTCTTAAAAGACAAAAACACCTCATCCCCACCACACCAATAAAAACCACTAAAAAAGTATATCTGTGGTCAGTTACAGGTACATGAGAACACTGGCTTCTGCACTCTGACTTGAAAATATAGTAATTGTTTTATGTAAGCACACATAGCAATTTAGGGAAATTTCGAGATATCATGCTTATGTCACTAATGATTTCATTAAGCCTGCCAAAAATGTGAGGTGGAATCTTTCCTTTATGTGATGTGACCAATCCCCAGTAAAAACATCTTAAGACAAGTTCAGAACATACGGCATACAAGAATCATGGGTGATGAAATATAGTTATGCATGTCTTCTGTGTTTTGGTAAAAGATAATTTCAAAATTCTGTGCTGTCTGCTGCTTCTAATGGATAAAGTTATTGCAGTTAATTGCTGAAAAGCTGTAAAGGTAGAATATTAAGATGGCTGGGTTGGAATATCAGTAATATAGGGCTGCTCTTTATGTTCTTGTTCTGTTTTACTGTGGTAGAGGTGGTATGGTCAGTATGTCAAAGTAACCCAAGAGCTGAAAAAGCTGGAAGTACTGTATTGGAGGAATGTTTTCTGTGTCTATTGCATGAGTGCAGGTTTTCTACCTGTCTTTATAGTAGATTTCATTATAAATGGGAAAGACTAGAAAAACAAAACAAAACAAACCACAGCAAAAAACCAACCAAAAAAAAAAAACCCACCCAAACCACCACACAGTAAACTACATTACATTTCAATGTTTAATTTTCTTTTTCCAGGAGAATAACTTTCCTTTCCTTCCTCCTTTGTACTATTTTTCACTTTCCTTTCTATTACCTGTTTAACGTTGCCATTTCTTTCCTACATACTCTCAACTATTCATTCTTCTACTACAGACATACGTGCTTTTGTCATTCTAATGCCAGTCGTCATTTTAAGTGCTGTTTATACTGAAGCCTATTTCTCTGTTGGTTTGAGTGCAGTTTGCATGGGTACAACAGGAGAAAAGGAGAGTTCTGCTGAGCACACTTGCTATGTCTCGGTTGCTGGTTTTTCCTTGCATTTGTAGGGTTGACAAGTGCTTATTCATTGTCCTTGATTCTGCATAGGGCAAGTGGCCCTGAGGGTTTTTTGCACAGCTGTGGAATAGAGGGCCTCACAGTGTCTTGTTAAGTTCACTGAACAAGGGAACAGAAGCAGACAGTTCAGCTACTCTGTTGCTGGTCAATGGAAATGCCTTTTGGGCCCTCAGCACTGAGGCTGGCTGTCCACTTGGTTTCAAGGGAAGTTTATCACATGTAATGGATGATACTTGAATGAAAGACTTAACATGAGAAATACGTGTGCTGCACAAGGCCAATAGGGCTGACACTGAATAAGGGTCTGCTAGGCTAGGAGACAATGTTGCTTCATGACAAATGCACCCTCCCTAATAAGCCATGATTTATTAATTTTGTTTTAAAAATACTTAAGTTCCTAATATTTTACTTATTCTAAAAATTCTACTCAGCAAAGAAGTGGAAATGAGAATTCTTGTGTCACTGAAAACTTGAAACTTTTGGCTTTAGTCTGTTCAGCCTAGGACTAACATGTTTTAGTAGTTTACTTGACACAGTCCAAGGTATTTAGTGAACAGCAAGTCCTAATAACAGAAAACTCAGATGTTACTGTGTTGTCTCCAGATATTAGGACTGTTATATTCCTGCTTGTTAAAAAGAATTAAGCCTTTTGCAAGTAAAATGGTGTTGGATTTGATTAGGTTGCCTTGACCTCTACAGTCAGTTTTATCAATGAGAAGTAAAAGTGTACTGATGTGGGTTTTCATCACCTGATGAGGTTTTCTGTACTTCAAAGCATTTGGGCAAGTATATAATTGTATTTTAGTTTAGTTTTGGACTGAGTCAGCTCTTTGAATGGGCTGAGGGTGTGCTCAGGCTGATGTGTTTGTTCAAGGAAAGGAGCACAGTTTCTCTCCCACAAAGAATTGTGGAATAGGAACTGGCCAGAACTGGATTGGCACGGCATGTTGTTGAGTCCTTGGTTAAGCTAGTGGAGCTCAAGATGCAGGTATATAGTAGACTTCACAACTTGTTTTGGCACCCTCAGTTTCTTCATGTTACACTGAGCTGGGCAGTGTTGGAAATCCAAAAACTAATGAGGACTTGTCAAGAAAACTGGCTCTGCTTTGCAATGCTATTTGGTATTGCTCAGGCTTTGTCGTAAGTGGTGTCAGTGCAGGTGATCTGAGTACCTCCCTCTCTCCTCTCCTGCTTGAAGTCTTAAAGCAGTGATGAATAGTTGCAACAGGTGCTTCCTATAAAACCTTGAAAATGATCGCAGTAAAAACAGATTCTATTTCATTTGCATTAATATCTAGTTAAAAGAATGTTGTTGTGTGCTTTGTATTGATGCTGTGAAAAGCTGATATCAGGACTCAATAGTCTGAACGACTATTAAGCAGGTATTCTTTATTGCAGTGCTGGACGCACAGGGGGATCACTCCTCCTAGTGTGTGTGCTCGCACAGGGTTAGTTGCATAACTTATACCAGCTTTACATACGTATTCATTAGTTCCCCCCAAATGATATACATACTCATTACTTTTCTGAGAACTCATTATCATATGCAAATGTCCTTTGTGCATGCCTGTTGGTGTCTCCAAGTGGTTTTCAGGGGTCTCTGGATGAAGGATCTACTCTTCCTCACTGTGTCCGCCAGTTAACCTTTGCTTTTGAGCAAACTCAGTTCTGAGATCACATATATACTGTCCTTGAGGGATGGTCTGTTCTGGTTTAGCGTTTGCTCTGCAGTTCTTTGTTTATGGTTCTGTACATCTGTGTGGTAAATTTTGTATAGGCACTTCTTGTCTTGAAGCCTTTCTGACTCTCCCGAAGTAACAAGTTTTAGTCACAACGGCTTTAACTCTATCAGTATAATAAAGCCAGAGTTCTCTGCTGTTTATCTCACTATACTTTGTATCCTCTAAACATAAAGTGCTTGAAGAATACTGTATGCTGTAAAATTAGCAGTGGTGTCTAAATTTGATACAATGCTTAAAATACATACAATCTCCATTTTTAAAATCAGCTGGATTTATACCAGTGAAAACTCAAAGCTGACTTTCTCTTAAGTTCACAATGTCTAGCAGTGCAAACTCTTTTCTGTTGAACAAAGTGAAATGTTCTTAAAGATAATGAGGGGGAGATTTGTTGGATACTTAAAAAGTATGCCACAGATGATGAATCCAGCCCTTTGCGGGTATATTGACAAAGAATTACAAGTTATTGGAGTAAACTTCAGAGGTTATGAATATTTTTCTTGCTGGGAGTGATTGACAAGTGTAACTTTATTCCAACTGTTAATGGGTTGATACATTATTGAAATGATTTGTATGTCTCCTTTATAAGATAAATTAAGCTTTTAATAGTGCATTCTGCTGTATTTTTAACACAGAGAAATCTTGCAGTCTTTGGAAGTAACACAAAGAAGTCTCTGTTGCTTTTGCTCTGTTTTAATACCTGCAAGTCCCAGCTCAGATGGTCCTGATCTTGTATTGCATTCTTGCGTCCCTTCCTCAACGTTTTCCCTTTAACAATTGTATTTGTTTTGATGAGAAAAAAAGAAAAAAGAAAAAGAAAATGTTTTCAAATCTGAAGTGTCAAGACTTAAAGGTAAAAATTGAGACAATCAAATACTGGAAGATATGGAGTACTGAACAGTTTTTGGTGGAAAGAAAAAATTTATTCTCTATTGATTGAAATACTGCTATATAATTTAATACTAAACATACAATGTTAACTATCAGGTTTGTTTTCACATTTGCAGTCATCTGAAAGGCTAGGATTTTGTCTGGGGTAAGAAAGTTGCAGTAGCAAGAGTTCAAAGGAGACTAAGTAACTGTGTTACATCATTGCCTCAATTTGTCTGAAAGAGCTGAATGTTAGAACAATAACAGAACTGTGGGCAGAGTACATCTTAAAGCCTTCTTGGAGTTTCAAGAACAAAAAAAATATTTTGCAAGGCTCCTGTTCATTTGAGTTGCATGGTTCATGGGTAGCTAACTTGATGTCAATTACTGTGTATACATTTGAATCTAGAAGGAATACGGAACACCTACTGACCATTTGCAAGGTATGGGGCAATTCTAGCAACATTTGCTCATCTTCTATCTTAGCAGCACAGAGGCAATTATTGGACAGATCTGTGAATTTGATAGCTTTGATCGCTGAAATTTTTTAACCAAAGGCAGGGATATGTAATTTTTCAGATCTGCTCATATCTTTAAGTTTTCTTTGGATTAATTAACCACCAAGTGCTGTGGTCTGGCTTTAAACTATATGGTGATGTTAAAAATAAAAGTGATTGCTGCTAAAATGTACACTCACTTGAATTGTAGCACCTTCCTACTTCTTACCTGCTGGTGGTTTCTGGCTTCTCACTACAGATTTCCATTTTGACAGCTGCTGTTTTACTGGACTGCCACTGTGTCTGGACCAGTAAGTGGGGTCAAGCAACTAAAACCCTGAATTTTTAAAGGTCTTTTGCTAAATGCCAAAAGGAATTGTCCTTGGTTCATATATCCTTTTATCCATCTTTATCCTCTCTTTCCAAAATAAGCAGTATATGAATGAGAATGGGAGAATTATTGCTTCCGATAGACATCTGTAACCACTTCGAATAAAAGGTATAAAAGTCTTAGCACTCAGTTTACTATACAGTCACTCACTAGGGAACTTTTCAAGCTCTTCTTGACTTGCATGAAGTCATAGAGCAATCAATGCAAATGTACACCATCAGTTCAAATGACAACTAAAAGTCACTTGTTATTTTGAGTTGCCCATCTGATCTGCAAAGGACATAGTAATGACGATTACGATCTGTTTCAGCTGTGGCTAGGTCCTAAATTACTTGCACATGGATATTAAACATTCAAAAAAGTGATGTGGGTCCAGATAGTAGAATCTCACTGAGGGTTTGGTTTTAAAGGACTTTGTTCTTCATGAGATTCAAGGCTGGTTTTGACTGACTTGTAATTATTGGAATTCAAGGATCTCTTCATCTTCTTCTGATCCATGTGTACTAAACTGGAACAAAGTGCCTTTTTAATGGCTTGTAGCTTCTGTCTCTAAATTCTCAGCGAGGAGGATTTTAGATCATGTTCTTCCAATGTATGACAAATGTCTCTGTAACATTTTGTCCACGCTTCATCTCGGATAGTACTCTGGTTAAGAGTAGTCTTTTCTTCAAAAGCCTCCTGCCGCTAGCAGTGATTTTGATTTCTGATAATGAGCCAGATTTTATTTTGAAAAGGTTGTAGTGGCATCCATTAATGAAATGAAGGTCACTCCTGAGATTATACTGTGTGTTTATAGTATTTTTAAAGACTTCAAGAACTTTGACACTTTAAGATCCAGTTTTATCAGTAGTTGTAATCTGTGTTGATTGGAAATGATGCTGTACCCTCAGCACTGAACAAAGGAAGTAGCAGGATGTAAAGAGTAACTTGACTGTAACAAAACTAGTGATTCTTTGTCAGAAATGGAAACTTGGTTTAGTAGGATTAAATCTGGCCAGTCAGATGTTTTTATCCAGGCTATCTGGCAGAAAATTTTAACTTTTGTTATGTAGATATTCTGCATCCCAGTATTTGTAAGTATGCTCTTAGGACTGTGTCAAGACCCTGCCATGAACAACTCACGATCTGAGTAACTAAGCAGGTTTTAATTGGAAGAGGTGTCTGGAATGCACTTTATTTAAAACAGTTTTGAAGTATGTGGCTTCACAGACTGTGGAGCCAAGCTAATAGCTTGCTGCTGCCAAAAAAAGGTTCGGTTTTCACTGTGCAGTGCATCCTCTTGCCTTGACCATTCTCAAGTTCTCCTTTAACCTTCCTATGAATAAGTGAATTTTATCAGTCCATCAGAAGACTCTCCATGGATTTATGAGTCATTACCAAAGCACCCCTAAACCTTGAAACAGCACTACCTTATGGAAGATGATGTTTTAATGAGATTCTATTAAGAGATGCTTTGAACAATATAGTGATGAAATTCTAAAGTTCTGCTAATCAAGACAGCTAGATGGCAGATAAGGAAAAATGTTTTCTACTTCAAAATGGCAACAGATTTTTTTTTCTTGCAAGAAAGTTTACTGACCATGTAATCCATAAAAGCTTTTCTGAACAAAAGTTTCATTAACTAAACTTCTTTTAGTTGTGTGCCTTACTAGTCCATATGAAAAAACTTTGTGCGTGTAGAGATAAACCACAAATACAGTAGTAAGTCCATCTGATTAAAAAAGACCCATCAAAATAAAAATTAGAAATAGTTGTGTTGATATTTCAGAGCTTCAAGACCATTAAACCACCTTTTCTGATTGGCTTATATTACAAATGCGAAGATTTATTTAGCTTATCTAATATTAAATGAAACATCTGCTTTGGGACAGTGTACTTCCTCATTTTCCCATTTTAGTTCTTCTGTGCTTATGCTGCAGCTGACATTTTCACAATGAAATGGAAATGGCTTACATCACCGTAATATGATTTCAGAGTATTGATAGATAAGTGGAATGCTTGCTGTTACTCCCTATTTGCATACTTCTGTAACTCACAACCAGAGAAAACAACTGTGTGAAAATGGTTTCTGTGGAGAGTAAGGTGCTGGCTGAGCTTAAATGCAAACCTGTAGAGGGGTGCATGTGACAGTCAAGTGAGTTCTAAAAACTCTGCTGTCGCCATTAACAGATGAATGCAAAAGTTATGATAACTCACTTGTCCTATGATTCTTTCTATTTAATACCTTATTTTTTTTCCTCTGAGATGGTACTTGGTCTATTGGAGTGTGTAAAAGGAGAGCATAAAATTCTTGGTAACAGAATTTCACCCTGACTGCCTCTAAGTTGGCTGTGCCAGTTTTGGCTGAGAAGGGGTTAATTCTCCTCACCGTGGGGGGTCCGGGACCTTTCCAGCTTCCCCGCTCTGCCGCGTGGCGGGGGGGGGGACGGGGACTGGGAGGGGCGGGGCCATGGCGGGGGCGGCTGACCCCGACTGGCCAATGGCAGGTTCATTCCATACCACGTGACCCCATGACCAGTATATTGAGGGGGGGCCGTTGCAGCGCGGGAGCGGCGCGGTGTCGGGTCGGCGGGGGGTGAGCGGCTGCGGCGCGTGCGGTTGGTTTCGGCGGTTTGTTCCCCTCCCCCGGGGCTTTGTGCCGCTCGTTGTTCTCCGTTACATTGCATTTCTGGCGTTGTGTCTTTTAATTTTAATTATTAAACTGTTCTTACCCCACCCCACGAGCGTTACCCTTCTGATTCTCTCCCCCATCTACTGTTGGGGAGTGAGCGAGTGGCTGTGTGGGGCTGAGCTGCCGGATAAACCGCGACATTGGCTTAATATTATTGTAATAACTGACACTGTAGTTAAGTACCACTTCTCTAATTTCAGTGACAATGAGTAGCAGCAGAGCAACCAAAACCAGTGCACTACATCAGATTCTGATAGAGTTTTGACTTTCCGAAACCTTTTTGTCTTGCCCTTTCCATTCTCTCTGCTTTTCTGCTTCTGACTCCTACTCTGCCCTCTACATTGCTTGCCTCAGAGGTTAAAAGGAGGGATTGATTGGGAAGGCTGGAATTGAAGGTGAGAGGATCCTGTTTCCCTTAGCAGCTGATGGTTCAGTACGATGAAACTTAAAATTTTCATGCTGTTGCAGTAGGGCCACCTCATGTGCTTTCAGTCTGCAAGTCTCCAGGGTCACTGCTGCTCATTGCACGTCTTTTGCCAAAGACACATTTCCTCCAAAGATGAAGAACTTCAGTACTGGTTTGGAGTTCTGATCCCAGTGGTTGGAGTCTGGTGCTAATGTCTTAACTATGAAATTTGACTGGCTAGGTGGCTGCCTCTTAGTGAGTGACATAGAAAAAGTCAATTGACTCTGTCCTGTCTTGAATGATAGAAATTCACAGTACTAAATGTCCCTGTATATTTGTAGCAGTATGTTCATTGTCATTTTAAATGTCCATTCAAGAAACCTAGCAAAGTTTAATCAATGCTTTATTCTTTCTGAGGTTTACAAGCTAGCTTTATAATATTAATACACATGAGAACAATCAAATTTAGGAACTCTGATTGTAGCATGCTGCTTTTGAGATGACTACTTTATTTGAGGGGAAAAAAAACCCAAGCCACCATATAAACAGAAAAAACCACTACTATCTTAATACCCTTCAATAAAATAATAGAGAAATATTTTTAGCCACTCTTAAAGTACTCTGAGAATTGGATTAACCTTATGTTTTGTACATTTTTTAGCTAGTTACATAAATGCATGGTTTTTGTGATTAATATTTCTTTCTCTAGGATGAGTGCTTTTGGCAATGGTCAGGTGTTTTTTGTTTGGGTTGGGGTTTTTACATTTTATGTGTTTATATTTTGCTTCCCCCCCCTTTTTCGTTAGTAACATAGCAGCAGTCTTTTGGATTAGTTCCAATGGCTTCTGAGTATTGATTTTAAGATAACACATCCTTGTACGATTAAATCTATGTTGAAGCTCAAGGTAGGTCACTGTAACTGCACTTAAGGTAGCTTTTTAAGTTAATACTCTGATTGAAAGAGAACTGAAAATATCTATTAAAAAACCCTCATATAATGTATTTTTATGTTCCTGATCATGTTTTATTTCTGATAAGAGATGCCTGCCATCTGCTGCCACTTGAAAAGCCTCCTATTGCTGAATTATGAGAATGTGATCTCTTCCATAATTACACTTGCCAATGTGTCTTGGGTGGATGTAATACATATTTATCCTTTGCCTGACTCTGAAGAAGAGTTGAGGCAGTGGAAAGAGTGGAGGAGGAAGGATATGGGCAATAACACACTGGGGCTGACATTTGTGATGGTAGGTGGGAAGCAATCAAGTAAGTAGGCTAGGTTGCATTTAGTACGTTAACACATTTTCCTTACTTTAAAAATCTGCCATTCTCTCATTTTTCACTCTTATTGCTCCTCTTCTAGACAGAACCTTTTAAAATATCAGGTCCAATTTAGTACTGATGCTTTATGCATGTACATATAAGGCAGTTTTCAATCATCATTGTTTGAAGTCAGGAAAACCTTAGTCTTGCATTTTTCTACTGTGTTTGCTTTCACCTTCAGATCTGAAGAGATCTAATGCCAAAATCTGTCCCCAGCTTAATTCCCATTCGTACACTTTAAATGAGCTTTCATTTTAGTTCCTTATATATACTCCTGCAACAAAAGTCTGTAGTGAGCTTCTACAAGAAAGATTTAAAGGGGTTTCAGGTAGTCTTTACAAGAGGGCATTAATAATGAAGCACTACAAATGAAAGAGGTGAAGGTATGACATAGTTTGTATTTGTTTATCTGCCATTGGTATACTGAGAAGGAAAAACACATTAATTGTCATCTTCCTGAGTTTGCTGTGACCTTGCTGTATCTGAGGCTCCATCTTAGAGAAACAACAGAAGCCTGAAATAATGTCTGGATCATTTAGTTAACTTTGCTAATGTCTCCACCATTTCCCACTCTATATAGGTAAGTAAACAAGTTTCCTGATTACCTACATTAACTGAAGTGTAAGACCATTACAGATGTTTGGGAACAGTTTTCTGAAGTCCTGCTGGACTTAACTTTTAGATATCTGTATATGTTTTCTTTCCATCATACATTTTTAGCTTAAATAACTCTTTCTGCTTTCTCCTTAACTTACAAGTAGCAGTCATACCGCCCTCTCAGACCAGGATGTGGTAGGTGAATATGGGGAAGGCAGAGGAGGTTTTTTTTTCATTCACACTCTGTGTTGTCCTAATTGTGATAACCCTTCCTACTGCTTGGTCCAGTTTAATGCTGTTTTTTCTTAATGTGTCCAACTAGAATTGAACATTATATCAGGTGTTTCACCAGTAGCTTACAAAATTGCACTGACACCAGACTATGGCTATTGAAATTGAACCATGACACATTCTGGGTTCATATATATCTGATCATGGCTGCAGTAAATATTGCTGATGTTTGAAACTTGTGCTTTCACATGTTTGGATGGAAGGCACTATATACGGGGGATTTTATATTACTAAATCACAGTGACTATGAATTCACATCTTCTATGAACCTAATAAAACTCAAGATTTACTGAAAATTAAATATAAGTCTCAATGATATCCATCATCTTTGCAGTGAGAAGATGATACTGGGTAGACAAAGGTGTGGATGAATTTTTAAAGTACAGTAAAATATTGCGTATTACAACTCTAGTCTTTTGCCTTTTTACTGACAAACTGGTATTTATAATATTTAGTTGATTTTATTAAAAGAATAACAGTTAATTACTTGATTTTCAACATCTTTTCCTTAATTTAGTGCTTTATAAGCATCTGTGGTCAGGTAAAAAGTTAAAGAAAAGAACTAACTTCCATAATTTGGGTATCTGTATATCTCTTTGGCTGCAGACACTTTGAGAGATCGGTTGTGTGACCATTTTTAGCAAGCAGGTAGTAGTTGTTTGACTGTTCAGGACTCTAACACAGTCAGTTTTAATACAGACTCCAAATCTAAGCAATGTATAAAAAATATTTAAATATAACCTTATGTTAAAATCTCTTAATTTTCAGTGAATAGTAAGAATTTCTGCCTTCAAAATCTGACTACTGGAAAACCCATCGCTAAAGCAGTCTCTTGGGGAGTAATGTTGAAGATCAAGTTACACTTACTATGTACAGGCAATTTTACTACAGAAGTATTCAGGCAGAGCTTATTTTGGTTGCCAGGTCATTGCAGGGAGGGAGAGAAATACGATCTCACTCTTTTGTCTAGTTATGGAACCAAGACTAGGGATTTTAAAAAACAAACCAAACCCACAACCAAAACAACCCTTTCAGTTACCAGCTCACATAGTTGGTTTAAAACTGGGATTATGAGCTTTGTGGGTTTTTAAACTTTCTCCAGTATTCTTGTGGGGATAGTAATACTCTTGTATTAATAAAAAATTTTTAGATGTCTGTCTTGAAGGGACTTTTACTTGTCCATAAAATAAGGTGGGTTTTTTTGCTGTTCTTTTTTGCTGGTTCTTCAAAACAGTGCTTAAAATGAATAGACTTAGACTTGGGGAATATTTCTGAGAGAAACATGTCATAGCAGTCTAGAGCTTTACGTACTGTGCCAGTTGTCCTTCTCTTTTTACCTTCCCTTTTGCTTAGTTGTGTTACTCTGGCTTTGTGAATGTCTTTTGTAGGCAAAGTGTTCTTGATGCCAGAGGCAGTACCTCTGACACAAACCTCTGATAAATGAAGATACTGGGAAGAAATCAATAACTTGCCTGCAGCTTATGAAGTTATACCTTGTAAAGAAAGTTCCTGATTCATCAGGAGCAGTGAAATGTCTCAGCACTCCCACCCCATCCATCCCCCCCGCCCCCCCCCCCCCCAAAAAAAAAAAACAAAAACAAAAACAAAAAAAAAACAACCCCAAAGTATTGGACTATGTAAAAACAAAATAGGTATTGATGTTTGCTTGCTCTAGGAAGGCATGGTGAGTTTCTAATCCCCTCATGAAAGGTAAGAATATTCTGATGATGTAACTTTTACATAGGCCTTGTAATATCCTAGTTTTTAATCCTTAGTGAAATAAACTTAAACCTCTGTTTTGAAGTAGCTCTTATGAAGGAACTGAGATTGGGTTGTCATTGACTAGAAACTCAAGTTGTGGACAATGTTATGCTAGTTATAAGAGTCAGGCTGTTGACCTACAGTTAATTGTGGCAGGCAGACAAGTCCCTGAAAGAAACACTGGGGTAACGTGCTGTGTAATTGGAATGGTTAGGAGGTTAAACCTGTTTTTCTAGTGGCAAAGGCAGCTATTATTTTAGATTTAATAGTAAATTAAGGAGCTTTAGTCTTAATGTCGTGTTTTAAGATAACAACTTTGAGAGGCTATACTCTTCCTCCATGTTTCCAATACACAGAGTGAAAAATATAATGGCTGAGTTAAAGTCTATGGAGGTTCACCCTATGCCTAAGTAGATTTGGTAGACTATTCTGGATTTCGAAGAGGAGGGAAATAATCTTTGGTCTAGCTTTAACTGGATTTAAAAAATGTATATGATGACTTCCAGCCTTGATGACGGTTGTGTTTTTTAATTGGGATAAACTGTAAATATTATGGGGACTTCAAAATATTGATCTAACAAATTTTCCAGTGGATTTCCTTAAGGGATCATCTGCATTATCTTAGACGTGAGCACGTGAAAGTAAAGTTACACCTGGTGGTCCTGCATATGTGTTTCTCTTCATGTCTGAACTGCAGCTGAAGTATGTATCTAATTGTCAGCAGTTTACTCTGGTTTGGCATTCATATGCTCCACAAGCATTGCTGTGAGAGACTAAAAGGGGTAACTATTTCTAAGCATTCAGTAGGATGCCCTATATTGGTAGGTATGGTACAAAGAAAATAATACTTGCTCGTTGGCCAGCAGAGAAATAACTTCTCGGAAGAAGAAATGTTCTTGGTGAGGATCCATCCTGTGTTCTGCATACTCTCTTTAAGTATTTTCCTTTTGCAGGGCTGAAGAACAGCTTACGTTTACTTTGCTTAGTATATTAGAACTGTAGAATGGTTTGTGTTGGAAGGGACCTTCAAAGATCATCTAGTCCAACCCACCTGCCATGGGCAGAGACATCTTTCACTAGATTTGGTTGCTCAGAGCCCCTGATCTGGAACACTTTCAGGAATGGGGCATCCACAACTGCTCTTGGCAACCTGTTCCAGTGTCTCACCACTGCTGTCATAAAAACTTTCTTCCTTATATCCATGCTAAAGCTACCATCTTTCAGTTTAAAACTATTGCTCCGTGTCCTGTCACTACAGGCCCTGGTAGCAAGTCTCTCTCCATCTTTCTCATAAGTCCCCTTTCAGTTTTGAAAGGCCACAATAAAGTCTCTGCAGAGACATCTCTTCTCCAGGCTCAACACCCCAACTCTCTTAGCCCTTCTTCATAGGAGGGGCATTCCATCCCTCTGGTCATTTTTGTGGCCTTCCTCTGGATCCACCCTAAGAGGCAGATGTCTGTCTTGTAGTGGGGAAAACAGCTGTACTCTGAATGTACACAGTACTCTAGGTGGGGTGTCGTGAGAGTGGAGCAGAGGGGGAGAATCACCTCCTTTGATCTGCTGGCCACACTTCTGTTTATGCAGCCCAGGTTACAATTGGCTTTCTGGGCTGCAAGCGCATGTTGATGGCTCATGTCCAATTTTTCACTTCACCAGTATCACCACGTCCTTCTCCACAGGGCTGCTTTCAATCCATTCATCCCCAGCCTGTATTGTTATCAGGGATTGCCTGACCCAGGTTCAGGACCTTGTGCTTGGCCTTGTTGAACTTCTTGAAGTCCACTCGGGCCCACTCCTCAAATCTTTCAAGGTCCCTTTGGATGGTATCCCTTCCCTCAAGCATATCAACTCAGCTTGGTGTCATCCACAAACTTGCTGAGAGTGCACTCAATCCCACTATGTCAGTGGTGAAGATACCAAATAGAACAGGCCCCAGTACAGACTCTTGAGGGACACCACACATTACTGGTTGGAGATTGAGCCATTGACTATAACTCTTTGGATGTGACCATCCAGCCAACTCCTTATCCACCTAACAGTTCATCCATCAAACCCATCTCTCTCTAGTTTAGTTGGAACATGGTTCTGTGAACATGTTTAGAGAGACCTATTAGATTACATGGTAAAGCTCATCTGCACCCCCACAAAGGAGTGCAAAGAGAAGATGGCAGGGGAGACGGGATACTTGTACCCTGCCTAACTACTTCCAGGCCCATCGCAGGAACCATCAGCTTGTCAAAGGCCCACCTCCACAAGCCCAAAGGAGCACAGAGGTGCAATGGCAGGCAGGGAACCCAAATTAAGGACACAGAGGAGGGCACACCCATGTGTAAGTAGTTGGTTTGTTAGTACATGTGTCTGGCCATGTCCTGTGTGTGATCATTGCAGTCTGTCTTACCTTCTTCTTGAATTCTTTTCTAACTCCTTCCTGGGTGAGGGGCACTCTGTTCTGTGTGTAAGTGTGTCTGTGGGGGCCTGACTGCCAGCAACTGCAAGGCAGACCACTGGTCAGAGGGCCCAGGGTGCCAGCAGCTGGAGAGGCTGGCACGAGTGGGCTTCAGTGCCAGCAACAGGAGTGGGACCTCAGGTCACCAGGAGCTATCATCAGTGGCGCCAGCGACTGGAGCAAGTGAGGGTCTAGGCACTGCAGCTGGAGTGGGACTGCAAGCCAGAGGGACTGTGTGCCAGAGTGCCAGCAGCTGGAGAGACTGGAGTGAGCGAAACCAAGTGCCAGGCACTGGAGTGGGACCAGGAGTCAGAAGCCTGTGTGTCTATAGTGCCAGCAATTACAGTGAGAGAGTGAGCGTTAGTGAAGGGCAAGCTAGGCTAGCCTGCATATAGGTGAAGTGGCCGGGTGTGTGTGCCTCTCTAAGGGGGAGACCAGAGGGGGGAGCTGCCTTTTGGGGTGACCAAGTGAGTCCGGCTGGCTGCCAGGGACACTGTAGGATCTGGGGATCTCTAAGGTTGAGACTGCTGGTGAATGTGTGGCCCTAAAGGGCAAGACGATAGGGGATTGTCTACTGGGAGACCGGTGAAGTCCCAGCCATCTCTGTGTATGTGTACCTGTGTGCCTCTGAGGGTGTAAGACTATGGTGGGGTGTGGTGAGGGGGGACTGCTGAGGGAGCAGGAGAGTCCAGCAAGCTCTGTGTGTGCATGCGTACCAGTAACCAGACCCTAAACAGTCTGTACAAGCAACTGGAGTGGGGCAGTGGTGTTGAAGGCATGTATGTCCAGGTGACAGCAATTACGGAGACTGAGATCCAGCGGACAGCTACTGCATAGACAAAGAGTCTGAGTCAAGCTGCTGTGGGGTCCACCTTGCATGTATGTGTATATATTTTCAGTAGAGAGGGGAGCAGGGTGAGGCAGTTGGTGCTGTTTGTGTTCATGTGTGTACTGTATGTGTCTGTCTTGGCTGATCTGCTGTCACTGTCTATGGTATATATATATGTGTTGTCTATGCATGCTCCGCGTGTGTGCACGCGCCTACTGGGAATAAGTGCTCAGCCTCACTACAAGGTATATCTCTGGGGGCTTGGAGCTGCTGCAGCATTGCCTCTTTTGGGCTGCCAGGTGCAGCCTGATTTTCCCTTAAGTCTCCTTTGTCACTCTGCATTTCACCTCTGCAGTGTTCACCAGTGGAGAAATCAATCATCACTCTTGAATGTTTTCAGAGGAGAAGAACATTTACTATAAGTAGGCTGGAAGACAAGTGTCTTTCCTTGCAAGTGTTGTAATAGAGTATGGCACTAATTTCTGTAAGTAATATTAAACTATTTAAAATTCTTCTTTGGGATCAATTCGTATCAGTTTTTAGTAGTGTTTGAGTGACTTAATAGGCAAATACTCAGAAAAGTGAAAAAAGTAGTGTACTGTGCTTGTTGGCCATCTCTGTTTTCTAAGACAAAGAAAAATTAATACTTTAACTTCCACTGGAACTGCAGAAACCTGACCTGTCAGTTAGTTTGTATGTGATGTAATCTCTGCAGATTGCTCAGCATACCCATGAAATGGGCACAGAACTGAAATGCAGTATTCTACTCAACAGAATGTAAACTTAGAACAAATCCTTCTGAACAAATGCATCAGGGAGCATGCTGCTCTATTATTCTGAAACCAGCACTGCTCACAGAATACATGTCAAAATAGTATCTACTAGTTCAAATTAACTGTGTGCTGTGTTTGTGCATAGTAGATCTTTCTTTTAAGAAGACAGAGATAACAAATAGTAAAGGTTTTTAATTTTTTTTTTCTGTTTGGGGGGGTCCTCCTTTTTCTTTGTTGAGTTATTAAGAGGGATACCTGCTTTATTGAAGTTAGGGCACTGGTGCCATCTGGTGGTGTTAACACATTCCCAGAAATGGGAAAAACGACTTGCGAGGAGTTCCACTGAGTTGTGAGAAATTGCTGGCATGATACTAAAAAGAGTACATGGATACATTTGCTGCCTTAACATATAATTATGCAGATTAAATAAATCATAAAAGACTACATGTGGGCTGTTAATAATAACTTAGCTTGCAAAAGCAAATTTAAATATTTAATGATTTCTTTCTGCTCAACCAAAAGGTTTGTTTCTAGTAGCTTCTTTTATCGAGCAGTGCTTTGCAAACACAACATAAATAATCTTGTTGAAGTTTACAATATTTTAAAACTTAATTTGGAAGAAAATTTTTCTTCTGTTACTGCATTTTGCTAAACCTACACAACCATCTCGTTGCTAGTATGTTTGAAGTTACTGTTCTCTTTTTTTAAGTGGCTGATACATGAAGTTGGAAAGTAAAAATTCAACAACATAAACTTGGCAACAGTTGAAATAAGCGACCTTGATATCTGAAGCCAAAGCAACCACAAATATTCTGTTTTCTTTATCCTTCTATCTCTTAAAAAAAAAGTGTCCTGCATTTTAAATTGTTTAATTGAGGTAATATCTTTATCATTGTCTAGAGTACTTTATAGGCTGTATTGACCTTGTCAGCAATGAAAGTAGGACTTTGGCTACTTCTCCAGTTCCCTTGAAGTAAATTTCTGACTTACAAATATCTTGTCCTGTGATGGAAAGATTTGCAGAAGGGTAAGGTACTTTATATGAAGCTGGTGGGTTTTTTAATTCATTTCACTTAGCCATAATTCTTTTGATCTGTTGCAGATCAGCATGATAGTATTTTAACAAGTTACTGCTAAGTAAATTACCTTATGGAATAGAGGTCTGTCTATTCAGCCATTAACAACTTCCATCTTTCTGTTGCAACTGATTACAGTAACAGGCTCTTCTTATGTTTTAATCCATCTAGTTGAAAGGGCGCAAATTCTGTGCTTGTATTTCTTAATAATCTGTGACTTTATGACCGTGCAACACTGCCTTCAGTTGCATTGTGCTGAAAGTGTGAATTAGACCTCCTTTTAACCAGGCATTAGTTCTTTAGTTACATGGTCACAATGTCAGGAGCCTTTTTTGCATCCTGTCTTGATGGAAAGAGGTGTTTGCAGGCCTGTTCAGCTAATATATAGGTTGTGGAATTAGATGGAAACAGCTGTTAAAATTGACAATATTTAATAGTATTTAAGAATTTAATATTAATAGCTAAATAGTTATTTATTGGACATCTTTAAGGGTAATTAAACTGGCTGACATAGCAAGGACTGTCTCTTTTTCTACAGTTGAATTCAGCTTGATGTAGACCTAGGTTTGTCTACTGGGTTTCATCTGCATGCAGCCACTAACAAAAGTGTGGGGTGCATATGCCAGACAGTCATAAACATCAGATTTGAAAATATTCTTTACCGTACTAAGTTCTGGGTCTGAGTGAAGTTCCATTGTAATGTCTTGTCCTTATAGCTGTGACTTTAATAACACTATCTTTGTGAACTGAGGTATACCTGCTGCTTCTGTTACTATTGTCTTTTAGCTTTCAGTGCTGTAGGACCTTAGTATCTGTCAGTAATTATTCAACAAAATTACTAGCATCTGCCACATATAACTTTTTTCCTCATGCTCTCTCCACTGTAGACACAACCCTTCTGCTTTTTACTGAAGTAACATTGTTATATTTCAGCAAAAGAAAAATATATGTGCTTTTCATTTTAAAATACAGCAAGGTTGCAATGGTTTGTAAATCCTTCAGGCATTCACTTCAGTTCTGGATTTGTACCTGTGAAGAGTAACTTCCTGTTTTACTTTATAAAGCTAGGTGGTACAAATGAGAATTACAATTTGATAATCTGTCAAGTTATCAAGAGCAGTCACAAGGGTTGAACAGTCCTTTTAAAGAAAATCCATTTTGGAATATTAGTACTCACTTCTGACTTTTTAGTGTAAAGGATCAGTAGAGTGATCCACTTGCCCATTCTCCAACAACCGTCTAGATATAAAAATGAACTGAATTTTCCTGTCTTTAGCTTTTATAGTGCATCGTTATCTTTGTGTAGCTAGAACTTGAAGAATGTGGTGGCAATTTAGAACTGACTTGGTTGTTGGCTTTTTGCTTACAAGTTGAGTGCCACTTTTTTCTTCTAGCCTGAACCAAAGTGTTACCTTGTCCTCTTCCAGTAGCAGTGAGGAAGATGCATGACAATTCCTTTTGAAAGATAGTTACTCAGGAGTTTTATGTTGTGATGTGTTCTTGAAATGGTAATAAGCCCCTGACTCAGTTTCTTTGGAAGCAGTGTTATTGACTGCTCTCTTCTCAAGATTTTGCTGCAGAAATAAATCTGGGGTTTTTTGTTGCAAATGCCTTCTAGAGATTCTTCTCCTGCCCGTATGAGGGGCTTTCCATCCTTGGTGAGGACTTTTTTTGTGGGTTCCAACAAAAGAGCATCTCATGCAACCTTGCATTGCTTCCAGTTAATAGTAATTTTCTTCTCTGAATACAGTAAAAGTTCACAGTGAAACTGCTGAGAGATTTTTATTTGCATTGTGCTGAAGTTCTCACTTAAGTGTTACCATTAATATCTTGTTGTATCATTGTATTTGTAATTCCCTTAGCAATATAACAGTAAAAACAGTAACTATAGGCTATGCCTTTGATTTTTTGGAACAGGGAAGATGGAAGCAGTAGTAGTCTTTACCTGTCTCTGTAACATCTGAGTATTTCCTGTGTGAAGCTATATAAAAAATTGCCTTTTTCTGTCAAGCTAATCTATTCAAGTGAGAATATCCTCTGGCTAAAGGTGATGCGAAGGGCGTTTTTTTGGTTGGTTGGTTTTTGTGGGTTTGGGGTTTGTTTTGGTTTGGTTTTGCGTGGGTTTTTTCCCCCTGTTGATTTGGGGTTTTTTGTTTGTTTTCGGGTTTTTTAAACAATGTTATTTTGGAAAATATCAAGAGATTCTGGAAATACGAATTATTTCTTTGAAAGTGTTAGTGGAAACTTAAGATACAAAGAACTGATTACTTGCAAATATAGCTTGAAAACTGAGCATAATACTCATCTAGTTGTGGATCTTCAATCAAAAGTCTTTTCTTTTTTAAAGACTGATCACTGTCTGGTCCATAGGTTGTGGTTCAAGGTTTCTACGTATTTATTTGGTTATTTTCCCTGTCATTTGTGAAGATAATTAATTTCTCTTCATTTCACCATCACATGATGGAAGAACTCCTTGGATTTTAGAGTAATTTTCCTTGCCTATGTCTGTCCTTTCAGAGGAAACTGTATAACATCTTTTTTTTCTTTTGTGTTTTTTTTTTTTAATAGAGGATCTAATTCTGACAGTCATTTCCCCCTTTCTTTTTCTTATTCAGAAGTGCCCCCACCCCACTGTTATCTTAAATTAATATAGATACTTAGATACCTTTAGGTGAATTTAGTGAGCTAAGTATTTCTTTGTGGCAGCTGGATTTTGAGGAATTTCCAATGTTAACTTTCAGACTATTTTTCTGTCTTTTCAGGTCTCTGGATGGCAGACTTTGAAAAGAAATGCTGTTTTAAGAGGTATGCCTCATGTAGGCCAAAATATTCCTGACTAGCGTATATATAAATGATAAGGCTATCCTTCTAAGGAAGCCCTTTGCTGATCCTCTCTGCAGCCTTGCATGAATAATAGTTTTCAGTGCTGAAATCTCTCTGAAAGGTGAAAGCTTGTACAGAGACATTTAGGCTTGTCTTATTGGTGACACAGTTTTAGTAGAGAGATCTGTAATACACTGCTTACCTTTTTGCTTGATCATCTTAACAAAACATGCATTAGTGGATGAAGAATAGCATGGAACAAACCAGGTGACTATCTGGCACATGTATATCCCCTGCCAACGTGGCCTGACCCTGTGTGTGCTTGTTTTTTAATTGGGACTGTGGTCCAGATACCTGTGAATTGTCTTCACTCAATTCCTCCTGGTGTGATCTAAGACTTGCCAGACAGTGAGAGGGTGACACCATGCCAACAGCATGGTATAAAATAATATGAGTTGGAACCAAGATGAAGAAATACTAATCTTTGTGCAAGTGATCATTTTTGTGTATTAGTTGGATGTTTGGAACGCTTTGTGTGTTTTGGGGCTTCACGTTCCAGCACTTAAGGAGACTTACTGCCTCTTCTCTCTCCGTTGTTGGTATGTTGTCTCTGAATAATTTCTTGCTTTACAGCTGTTAGGAAAGCAATCACTTTGAAATTGAATTGGATAGCTCTTCTATTATGTCCCTTTATGAATCTTTCTGTCCTTTCAGGATCCAAAAGTGTTACATTTTAGGAAAGTCGGCTTTGTCTTTCTAAGAGAAAGGCTGGTCTAACACAATCTTTTCAGGGCTCTTTGTTTTAATTTTTTAAACAAGACCACTTAATTCTTTTTTTAGGCATGATTCAGGTCGCTGAAACTTCAGAAGGTTTCCTATTTCTCAAAAGCAGTACAGTGCTGATTTGTTTTGTTCTGACTCAATAATTCCCAGTGTAAAGTATTAATACTCTTGGGTTAAAAGCGGCTCTTCAGCTATTGACTAAGATTCTGGTGTTCCTGGGTTTTATGCTGTGTTTACAAAGGTCCTAAAGAAAATTATGCTAAGAATAAGGGAATATATTACTGCTATTTTCAATACACCTGTGGGCAGAAATCAAGTAGATGATGCTGCAGTACTCTTGGAAGTGCGCACTTGTAGGATGAGAGGCATTGCATGCAAATTGCAACACAGGACATTCCTATGAGGCAGAAGGAGCACTTTTCGCCTGTGAGGGTGGTCAGACCCTGGAACAGGTTGCCAGGGGAGGCTGTGGAATCTTCATTCTTGAAGGTGTTTTGAATGCAGCAGGAATAGGCCCATAGCAACTCAATTTAAGTAGGCCTACTTCGAGTGCAAGGTGGGTTAGAGCCGTTGGGAGGTTACTTCCAATCTACATTACCCTATGAATCTGTGTAACCTCCTGAGGGGCCACTTCTTCTGCATTTTACATTTCCTGTAAAAACGGGTGAGGTTCAGGTTGGTGCGTTTTGGTGTGTGTGGGTTTTTTGTTTGTTTTAAAGAAGCATCTGTACTTGAGAAGTGTTTTGTGATTATAGAGCCATAGGATCCTATTCCAGCAACATGGTTTTGATGGAGGAGGATCATGCTTTTGGCTCTAGTGTTCACTTCTTGGCTAGGTACAGAGTGAGAAACTTCAAGTATTTTATCAAATGTCACTGTTCAGTCAGTGAATTGAGAGTCTTGGAAAGTTATATACAGTTCTTACAGATCATTTGCTGTAGTAGGTTACTATTTAAGTAGGTAACTCTGTGTAGAAGAACTAATGAACCTTTGTGTCCTACAAATATTCCTTGCTTGGCTTTGATTTTCTAAAACCTAAACTGAAATATGATATTTCTGTTGTCTGCAAACTGCCATAGAGGTTTGATGAGCCTAAGGTTTGCAGTGTTCAGCTGTGAAAAAGGGGCCATTAGGTTCTGAAAATGTTGTGTACATGACAGATTCTGGTCTGTCCTCTGAAGTTGCCTGATTTTGTAGAGGATGATAATGTTTTTTGAGACTTCTGCATCTCAACTTGGCTGCGATCCTGAGAAAGATTCAGAAGCTCTTGAGCATGCATCTTCTATGCAGTGACAGATTGATTGCATTACAAAATAAGGCAAATTCAAATAGTCTCAGTTTATTGTAGAAGTATGCTCTTCATAATAACTCCTCCACAGTCTAGTGCAGTCTAGTCTCTGTAACAAAGAAGTCTCAATTTGGAGATATGTTTTTATTTTGTTTTGATTTTTTAAATTTTATGCAAGACAACATCCGCCTAGGTGCTACTTTGGAAAAGTAAACTTACCATTCCCTACTATTAGTACATCAAGCTGGTGTGTGTGACTTTAACCTCATCATGATCTGCCAGTTTTCTTCTTAAAAGAACCAATTTTAGATGTTGAGCTCATGATAACTTAATTGAGTTGAAGTCTGTGTGATCATGACTGGATAATGGTTCCTTGAAGTACTCAATGAGCAGCTTGAGAGCAGTCGGAACAGTAAGAAATTCAGCTTGCACGGATAGGTGAAGGTGGTATAATAGTGTAGTAATTTCATAGGATCATAGGATAATTCAGGTTCAAAAAGACATCAGGACATCATGTAATCCAACTCTCAAAGCAGAGTAAACGATGAGGTCAGAGCAGTTTGCTCAGTGCTTTTTCCAGTTGTCTGAACATTTCCATGCTCTCAAGCTGCAGGCTTGCTTGGGAATATGTACTCAGAGATGGTTTTGAACTTCTGTTGTTTTCCTTTTTAAGGTTTGCTTACTTGTTTTGGAAGTTTCTGATTTCACTTTTAGCATTCTTTTCAAGATATCACTGTTGGAGAGATGGAAAGAGGAGATTTGTGGAAGATACCACCTAGACTTCAGATCTGGAAAAAACTCACTTTTTCAAAATTAAGGTATTAAAGGAAAACCTGGATTTGCCTAGATAATAGAAGAATAGGTTAAAGCAAGCTGTCTAATCTTGGTGGTTCTCAGTAAAACTTAATCTTTTGGACATTGTGCAGGCTTGCTGTTTAGTTCCAGTTTGTGAGAGATCACTAACATGGATGTCACTTCATTCAGGATTGTTCAGAGAAATTCCAGCAGCTGGTAAACGTTTTTCCTCCTTTCTTTATGTTCCTACATGTTAATTTGGTAAACGTAGGTCTCTGAGAGTGCTACCTAACTAGCACTTCTGAAGGATACTGAGATTTTATCAAGATAGATGTCATCTTGCTTTCATAGGAGCCCAGCAGTTAAAAAAACTAACTAGGTTTTCCATTGCTTGCTTGATAAATGCAATATTTCAACTGAAATTTCCAAGCTGATGTAAAATCTTGTATTTTTAATGAGTAGATATTTTAATTCATTACTGTACTCATTGGAATAATGGGTAGCCTTTATAATAATTAAGGTGGAGTTAAGATGACCAGAAATAAGGCTTGGGGATTTATTTATGATATGCTGGTCAGCATTAGTGTCTTCAGAAATTTTTGTACCTTCTGTTTGCTTCTAATCTTCAGACCTAATCAATATTTTTCCCCTACAGCAGTGTACTTCAGTGTATATATGGTTACTTGAAAAGTATGTTTAGTGTCATTTTTTGGTGGGGTGACAAGAACTTGCCTGTCTTATAAACTTTTGTTTGGCTGTAAGAACATGGGAATGTTGGGAGTCCTTCCCAAGGAAGGTTCAAATAGACTAGTACCCCATCTGAGTTGATAGTTGTTAACATATTCCAGATAGGAACATGGAAGATATCCTTATTAGCCACCTACCCACATGAAGGGTTTCTTCCTAAGTATTGTGAATGGTAGGTTAGCTTCGTATTTTGTGGTATGACTCTGTATCCTTTTCAAAAACATTACTAATGATAAAACAGTAGTTGATGGTGAAATTTGCAATTATTACTTACTTTCCTCTGAAGTGATACAGAACAGAGAGGTGGTGAATGTGGAATTACTTTACATTTTTGATTTGTTGCTGTTGTTAATGAATTTAGTGTCTTATATGAGGCTGTAACATTGGTCCTTCTATTTCTTCTTTATATATGTCAGTAGTTTTGCTGATTTTTTTTTTCTTTTTTTTTTTTTCCCTTCTTTCCATCTGGGAAGCAATTCAGGTTGTCTTCAAAGCCTGAGTCTTTAAATATGTTTCTAACTGAACTGACATCTTGGTAATATGCCATTTTGTTGCTAGCTCCTCCCTTCCTTTCTAAATAGATATGAATTGGTCTGGCCTTTTTTTCTCTTTTTTCTCTTTTTTCCTCGCCCGCGTCTCTTTTTTTCTCTTTTTCTCTTTGCTTCTTGCTTCTCATCTCTCTCTCTCTCTTTTCCTTATGTTTTCTGTTTTCTCCTTAATAAGGCCTCCTATTGCTACAGGTTAACTGTTTTGAAAAATGAGAGGCGTTCCAATTTTTTTTTTTTTCCTGAAACTACAGGACACAGGTCTCCATTACACCAGATGCAGGCTAACATGGAATCTGACACTGACAGCTTGCTTACAGAGCTTAGAAGTTGCATTGCTTATTGGAGTTTCAAGCTTTGTTGAAGCTTTGGTATCTGGATCTCTGCATATGCAGAGAAGAGCTCATTCTCTTAGTTAGGCAGCTGCAAGATAGCAGTGTGGGCCAGGCCTTCTGGAGAAATCTCCTACTCTAGGTTTTGTCTTGTTTCGAAACGGAGGTGTCTAATGCTCTGGAAGAACCTGTTCCCATTCTCCTGTTTCTACCAACAGTTCCCAGTCTCTGCTCTTCAGATGTCTAATAAGGGGGTTTTGTGTCATTCTTGAAAGGTGTATAAAATTTTCATAAGGCTGATTTGACAGACTTGCTCTGGATATTCTAGAAGTCGTGTATTTTTTCCATGGCCAAAAAGTGTATGATTTTGTTCCTCATTCAGTCAGTGAAGTGTGTATTATCTTTGCTATCCTCTTTTCTGGCACAATGGGCTTTATTACCATTTTGCAGTATTTTTACCTTCTTTGTTGTATGGTTCATTCATTGTTCTCATAATATTATACCCTATCTGAACTTTTTCTTTTTGCAGGTTTTTTCTAGTGGCAGTGCTTGTCTCTACTGTAGTGGGGAAAAATTGTCGTGCTTCTTCTAGAAAATAAATATCTTTGCTTCAGTTTTCACCATAATATCTTTGGCTCTTCTGCCTCATTAGTGCTTGGATTCAGACTATGGTGATCCTGAACACCTTTTTCTGAATTCTTGCCTAGACAACTAATCAGATTTGTATTGATATTGCCTTTTTAAGTATCCTAGTAGTTAATTTATCTCTTGCCTGTCATGAGTTGTGTTTTCCAATGAGCTGAATTTCTATTTGGTGGTGGCTTTAAGCCATCTCCTGAACTCTTCTTAAGTAATGATATTGAATAGCTCTTTCCCTGTGCCATACAAATGTACTTAATTTTTGCAGTAGCTTCTTTAACTGGTGACCTTATGCACTAATTTCCAGGGATTTAATATGTGGCTTATCTTCAGTTGGTTAGAAATAAATCTAAAAAATACAATTTAGAAAAGTAATTCAGTTTCCTAGCATAGATTCTGACCTATCTTGTGTACTGCACAACCAAGTTGTGTTTTGATTTTTCTGCAATGGCTAGTCACTAGCTTAACTAAGAAATCTCAAATACCATAAAATAAGTTTGATATTTGTGTAATTTACTTCTTAGCCATGAGAACTGGAAGTCTTCCTAGTCGTTTTTGTAGAACACAATGCAGATTTTAACAGATGGGTGCTGGAAATGCTTTTCCATAGGTTATAATGGAATACAAAGTACTCTTTCAGTGATGGTATAGCTCAAATTGTTGTGCAAGTTTGCCATTTGATAGTTGTTTTTGCTTAGTACCACTTCATTAAACATAGAAAAAGAATGTGACAAATTAAATTAAAGATCAGACAACCTTGTTACAATATTTCTATGTGAAATCTGGGGAGCATGTCATCATTCAGATTTTTAAATGTATTCCAAACTAAGTATTTGTGAGCCAGGGACAGTAAAGTCACTTTAGTGGAAGACTAATTTGGTGACTTCTGCAGTGCAGGAACCAAATGTAATAGGTTGCAAGCCAGTTTAGCCTGCTCTTAAATAATTCTAATGATGTCAACTTATGGTAACAGTACAATTTTCTTTTCAACATATTTTGAAAAATAAACTATAGCTATTTCTAAAAGGTGACAGTTAAGGCATGGGTTTTGTGTGATATTTTCCCTGAAAGCAGTTGGAGTTGCTGCAAAAAAAAGTTAAATGAGCTGTTTAATTTCTGGTTTTTCTTCCTTTTAATGGCGGTTATACCATCCCTTCTAGTTCACATTCCTTAGTACAACAAACTGCAGCTCTGCCAGTGAGACTATTCTAGTTTGTAATGTGTTCTTTAATTAACTTCCATTTAAATAAAATGGCATTTCAGAAGGTTTGCTTTTCAGCTGTGTAATTGAGACACAGATTTATACATTATGCTTTAACCATACTGGCACAAGGCAAACCCTTAAAAGTGTGGTTAAACCTACTATGCCAAATCAGACCATGTTATTTTGACTTTTCAGTTATCAAAATGCTCTCCATTCTCAAATTGCTTTGCAGATTTTCTCTCTCCAAATCTCTGTGAATTTTTCCCCATTGCTAGAGTGAATGTGATGACTTAGATCAGTAGCATAGTAGAGTTTCACCTGAAATCCAAGTCCCTTGGTTGGTAAAGGAACTTATTAATAGCATGCTAGAAAGACTCTTTTCTATTGAAATTTTGACTTGCAAAATAGTGTGGGTTTTACGTTGTTTCACTCTGGTGAAGTTCTTTAGAAGTTAGTGCTATCATTGTGCATGCATGCACACACATACACAGTATATGAGAGCCTAAAGCTACATAAACATATCTTTAGGGTTAATTCTAGTTAATCATTTATTCCCAAATGACTTTTACCTGATCGCTACAGCTGTGTTACTTTATGATGTCTTTTCTGCAGACACCAAAGATGCTAACAAGAAAGATTAAGCTTTGGGACATTAATGCCCATATAACCTGTCGTCTGTGCAATGGATACCTGATTGATGCTACCACTGTAACAGAATGCTTACATACTTGTAAGTAGAAGTATAACTAAGTTAAGGAAATTGTTTCTGGTTGTTTTTTTATTTTTTAACTTGATGTGCAACATGTTTTAATGGTTTTTAGTTGAAATTAAAAAATTTACTGTGCGTCAGCCAAAATAATGCATGCTCCTCTAGACATTGCTTTTTTAATAGATTATTTGCTTTTTTAACAATGCAAATAAAGAGAACATTAAAGCTGTACTGCACAAACTTGAAGCCATATATAATTAGTGGTAACGTATGCATTCAAGAATGCAGTCTGTCTTTCTGCTAAAGGAATGTAGAATGCCTAGTTCTCTCTTCTGTGGCAACTGACATAGCTTATGTTCTCCACTGCAGCCTTCCACATGTCTCTTGCTGTCCTATTCCTCTGCAGAAAGCAGCCATAGTTTATCAATAAAAAAAATAAGTATATTATATTGTACCCTAGAAATAAGCCTTTGTTCCAAAATACTGTGATGAGGTAGTTGTTTCTTGTTATACTACTTTGTGAATTTCTAGTTTCACATCAGTGAAGTATGCCTTAGTACCTTGCAAATCCTTAGGCTTGAAGAAAATTGAAGGTGTAAGTCCATCCCAGCATCTTTGTTGTTGACATCATGGAATATAGGAGTGCTAGAGTTTGCAATATTCTGGTGAAAACCTTGTATATTAGCACAGTTCCAACTGAAGATCTGAAAAGATTCCTTCTGAGAAGGAGCACCCTTATAGTCCAAAGTGGTAATTCCAAAACTATTCTCTCTTGAATCTCTTCTTATCCTCAGTTTCCTTTGCCAAGGTAGGTATCAGCTGAGGAATTAACCTTCAGTCCAGAAGGCCTGCTGTAGTGGCATTAAATATCCTCTCTAGTGGCCATATTGATGGCTTTACACCTTACATTACAGGGTTTTACCAAAAGTAGTTTTTCGAGCTGTGTCTGCAGAATCCCTGCAATTTACCAATGCATCCTTGTCACCCAGGAGCTTCCATTTGTCCAGTTTTATCTGTTCAGAGTTTAGAATATAATTTTTTTGTTTATATACACCTGTATTAACCTATTAAATAGTATTTGCCATACAACTTCAAACATCCCATGTTTTAAAATGCTTCTGTCACAGTATTTTATTCTTATTCTGATAAAGCTAATATGTTGTTTGAATAGCTCAATGACCCATAGTCTTAAACTTTAAGGGAATTATTTGGCGGTAGTGGCTTCATCTCCACAAAATGAAAGTTTCAGCAGACTTATTCGTTCCCTAAAATGTCTTACAAAGGGAAAATGTAATGCTCATCATTTGTCAGAGATTACGTTTTCCATTGTATTTCATTTAGAAGTTCTGTTCATGAGCTTTAATGAATTTGTTTTTCTTGTCAGGCTTCCATGTCACTTCAGTTATTCTCATGTGCCTTCTGCATCTGTTTCACATCTTAATTTCCATAGTGTTCTTTTTGGAGTGTAGAGATCCTTAAGCTAGACTGCTACTTAGTTTTGCCCCAAATGTTTTACTGCTGCTATTAACAAATTATATACAAAACCAGTATTACAAGTTAACGTGGCTGACATAAAAGTGGAGGGTCATTCTTCATTGTTCTTTAAAAACAAAACAAAACCCACAAAAACCCCTCAGCTGACATCATCTCCACCAGTTCTTACGTTTGCTTATGGAGGAAATTTTTAGATTAACCTACAGTGCTTTAGTGCTTGCTTCAAAAGCCAGGGAATGCTCCTTGCTGGCTTGTGTTTCTTCTCCCTCCGCCCCCTCCACTCCCACCTCCTGTGGCTTGTCCTCCCTTCTTTTGGCTGTTTGTGTTTTCAGAACACTGCTTCAATGGGTGTCCTGTAGAATTACAGCTTTCCGAGAAGAAGCACACAACCCTGTCTTTTTAAAAAACTTAATACATGTTGGCATTGTTTGTATTCTGTATGTTAATGCTAATAATATGTTACTGGAAAAACATCCTTGCAAAATCTATCATGAAAGTGCCCTGAGATAGTGAATTCTCTTCTGAATTAACACCACCTTGAAATTTTCTTTCTGTTTCTACTCAGAACTGCACAATTTTCTTATCTTTTTAATTTTTTCTCTAATTTCCTGTCCTTCAGACACTCAGAGACTCTTCACTTTGGTAGTAAATGTAGTCCTTGAGTCCTTTAGTGAGAATCATTTGGAGGACCAAGGCCAGTCCCTTGGAAGGACAGAACATACTTCTTTTGTAAAACATAATTCAGGGGAAGACAAGCATTTTTTTGCTCTGTTTTCTACTTGTTTCTCTGCAGTATCTTTAGTTTGTTGGGCCTGTAAGTCAGTAGATAACACTGAGTTACTGCTAATGAAGTTTTACGTCTTTCCTAGTTTACATCTGTTTCTTGATTAGAATTCTAGGTTAGCAGATATATGAAGGTCTTGTTAAAGTTCTACATTTGTAATTTGAGTTTCATTAGTGTTTACATATGAAAGCTGTCCTTGTATGTTACGAAAGGGAAAGCCATTATATTATGAAAGATATTATTTTATGGGTTCATGTGGATGATGAAGGACCAACTGAATTTCTTTATCTACATATACTAATGAAAAAAGTCAAGAAGAATGAAACTGTTTTTTAAAAAATAAATGAGTGAGGATTAACCTTGCCTATTCCATTCTGATGAAAGGTCTCCGATATGTTTAAGCGTACTGTAAAAGTAACCAGAAAATGTACAGCTCAGTTCAGGCCTACAGTCAGTGCCCAACTGTCTTGATAAATGGAGATCAGAGACTTTTGAAATCCCAGGTAATGGAAAAACTCTGGTAATACTATTGTTTCAGACCGTAAAATGGTTCCCATATTGGCTGTCCCATACTCCTAGGACTTCCAGTTTCAGGAGAGTTTATTAATCCCAACTTGACCCTGGGGGATGGTAAGGGGGGGAAGCAGTCTGTAGGACAGCAGCACCCTCCATAAGCTGTATAGTTGCATTTATTTGGATGCTGTGCTTAGGCTAATAGACCAGACAAAACCTGAGCCGACTTGTGATGAGTTCAGTTTAGGAGGAGTTAGTGTATAGTTATTCCAAACAGGAAGATGTACTGAAATAGAAGGTTGTTTTAGAAGATACCACAGAATGGTTTGGGTTGCAAGGGACATTTAAAGGTCGTCTAGTCCAACCCCCCTGCAATGAGCAGGGGCATCTTCAACTACATCACGTTGCTCAGAAACCTTGTACGTTTCCAGGGATGGGGGCATCTACTGCCTTTCTGGGCAACCTGTTCCATTGATGAGGGTGGTGAAACATAAAAAATTCCTTCCTTCTACGTACTCTGAATCTACCCTTTTTTAGCTTAAAACCACTAACCCTTGTCCTGTTAAAAAGTTTCTCCCCATCTTTCTCATAAGCCACCTTCGGTATTGAAAGGCCACAGTAAGGTCACCACAGAGCCTTTTCTCTTCCAGGATAAATAACCCCAACTATCTCAGCCTGTCCTCATAGGAGAGGTATTCCATTCCTGTGGTCATTTTTGTGGCCCTTCTCTGGACCTGCTCCATCAGGTCCATATCTTGTGCTGAGGGCTCCAGAGCTGGACTCAGCACTCCAGGTGGGGTCACACCAGAGCAGAGTAGAGGGGCTGAATCACCTCCCTCGACCTGCTGGCCACGCTTCTTTAGATGCAGCCCAGGATACGGTTGGCTTTCTGGCTGTACACACACATTGCTGGCTCATGTCCAGTTTTTCATCCACTGGTAGCCCCAAGTCCCTCTCCACAGGGCTATTCTCAATCCCTTTGTCCTCCAGCCTGTATTGATACCAGGTGTTACCCCAACCCAGATGCAGGACCTTGCACTTGGCCTTGTTGAACCTCATGAGGTTCATATGGGCCCACCTTTTCAGCTTGTCTAGGTTCCTCTGGATGGCATCCCATCTCTCAGGCATGCCAGCTGCACCACTCAGCTTGGGGTCGTCTGCACACTTGTTGAGGGTGTACTCAGTCCCACTGTATGTGTCATTGATGAAACACTACTGGTCTCAGTACAGATCCCCGAGGGACACTGCTCATCACTTATCTCCATCCAGACATTGAGCTGTTGACCACTACTCTCTGAATGCAACAATCCATCCAATTCCTCATCCACCAAATAGTCCATCCACCAAATCCGTATCTCTCCAGTTCAGAGAGAAGGATGTTGTGGGGGACCATGTGAGAGGTTCTGCAGAAGTCCAGATAGATGAATCCATAGCTCTTCCCTTGTCCAATGATGTAGTCACTTCACCACAGAAGGCCACTATGTATGTCAGGCAAGGCCTGTGCTTGGTGAAGCTATGCTGGCTGTCTTGAATCACCTCCCTGTCTGCCCTGTGCCTTAGCATATCTTCTAAGAGGATCTGTTCCATGATCTTCCCAGGCACAGAGGTGAGGCTGCCAGGTCAGTAATTCCCAAGGTCCTCCCTTTCTACCCTTTTAAAATGGGTGCAATGTATCCCTTCTTCCAGTCACCAGGGACTTCACCTGACTTCCATGACATGACTGTCATGGAGAGTGGTTTGGCAGCTACACCAGCCAATTCCCTCAGGACTCAGGGATCCATCTCACCAGGTCCCATAGGCATAGTATGTTCAGGTTCCTCAGGTGGCCTTGAATCTGGTCTTCTCTTACAGTGGGAGGGACTTTTGTCCCCCATTTCCTGCCTTGAGGCTCATTCACTGAGGTGTGGGAAGAGAGGGTGCCAGTGAAGACGGAGGCAAAAAAGTTGTTGAGTACCTTAGACTTCTCAACTTGTTGTTACTAGTTTGCCAGTTGTGTTCATCGAGCGGGGTATGCTTTCTTTGACCTTCCTTTTCTGGCTGACATACCTATAGAAGCCATTCATATTATTCCTTGCGTCCCTTGTCAAGCTCAGCTCCGGCTGTGCTTGGCCTTCCTGACCCCACCCATATACAACCAGGCAGTGTCCCTATGTTCTTCCCAGGATACCTGTCCCTGCTTCCACTATCAGGTGCTTCTTTCATTGACTTGGTAAGACTGGGGTTTGGCTTCACATTTACAAATGAATCCACTGGAATAGACTGCTGTGCAAGATCTATGCTTTGTGTGCAAAGCTATGAGGCTTGGTCTAACCATAACCTCTACCATCAACCAAACTGTCATCCTAAGTGTGTAAATATAATGCAGAATGCAAACTTACTATGCTTCATTTGCTGTTGCATAACTGTTTTGGTTTAAACAGATGTTAATTTAATTGTCTTATTATCTTGTCTGAGAGGTAGATGGCACTAGAGTTACAGAAATTCTTTCATTTTATGTGGTGAGAATGAGTACATTAATATCAAGATTAAATAAACTGCTGCTGTTTAAGAAAAAGGTGATCCCCAACCCCCTCCTTCTCCCCCCCCCCCCCCCTCTTTTTTTTTTGAGTCATAACTTCAAGTGAGTCAGGATATCACGTAGTAGTGTATGTAAGGAGTACTGTTTCTCGGGGTAGCCGGGGGAGTATAAATAGTTTATGTTGAATGAGACAGGGACGATTGTGCATATGCATTTGGAAACAGTTCCAAAAGCACGCAGCTTTATAACAAATTACTGCTTTAGCAACTTCTACCAGGATATATTACAAATACTGAAGGTCTGTGCCCAGGTAATATTAATTCTGGTGGAAGTTTAACTGTAGCATACTTCGTGAAAGTTAGAATTAAAATAGCACCTGTATATCCACACTTTGAAAGTTTTCTGTTCTTTTAAAAAGTATTCAATTTTGGATTTTTTTTTTTGTGTTGGGTTCATTGTCACTGTATGCTTTACTTCTGTATGTGGCCATGGTTAAAGCAGATAGGCTTAGTATCTTAATGTTTTACAGTTCCTGTAATATCATCTGTGCAAGCAATGTGATGTTGACCTGCTAGAAATTGCTGCTCTAATACATTCTGGAGTGGGATTGTGTGTTGTATGCTTTATTAGGAAGACTCTGGCTGGGTGCAGATGCCGTAGTTCTAGTGCATCACTTCCCTGTATCAAGAACATTAATGAAAGATATTAGAAACTGTATTCTGCATGATTACCCATCATGCTTACATGATGCAGAAAAAGATTTTTGTGTAAATTTCAGTAAGGTGTGTTTCTGTGATGGTATAAAACCAAACTTCTTTTTCATTATGTTTCTTTTATTTGTTTTTAATTATGAATGTCTCTGTTATCAGTCTGTAGAAGCTGCCTAGTGAAATATTTGGAGGAAAACAACACCTGTCCGACCTGTAGAATTGTTATACATCAGAGCCACCCATTACAGTATATTGGGTAAGTATGAAAGCAAGAATGCAACTAGCTACACTCTAGAAGCTAGAGTGTTTCAGCCTCTTCAATATGGCATAGCTTTATCGTAAACTTTCTTACTTCCTTATGAGCACGTTAAACATTTGAAAGGAAGGTTGAAGATGATTGAGGAGGTATGGGATCATGAGATCAAACTTTTGTTATGAATTTGCAGCTCCTTGGCATGTTAACTTCTTCCAGACGTAAATGCAAGCAAATTATGGACTTTAATATCTGTGTTAATTTTAATGGGATTAAGTGATTTCTCATTTGGTATGCTTGGGTTGTAAAAGTTACATAAATTAAACATTTGTAGAAATTACACTTTTGCAAAATCCTCAAAATAACTAGTTTCAGGTGAACAGTGCTTTTCAGTATCTGACAGAGCAATGAGAGAAATAATTGTCAGTTTTATTGTTCAGTTAGTCTTTCACAGGTCTGTTTAGTTCATAGGAAGAGGTAAAAATATGGCAGCAAAAATATTAGATGAGTGGCTTTAATTTCTCAGATGGAACAATCTTGTCCTTCATTCTATTTTGATCCCTGCACAGAGTGCTCTCACTTTACATCCTAACATTAATGTGGTATTGTTCATAGGTTTCCTTTTCTTTGCTAAGTATTTTCTGGTTTGGTTTTTTTTGTTGTTTTCAGAAAAGACATTCCCTTTCTCTTTCTTCAGTGTTTTCGTTTCATTTTACTGAACTGTGGTAACTTTTGCTGATGAAAATCCATTCTGACAGTGTGTTTGCACTAGCTGTTGCATATGAAGTAGTGTTTTGCGTACCTTTATAGAGAGTTTGCTTTTGTTTGTGGCAGTTTTAAGTGTGCCTTCCTCAGTTCTTGTCACAGTTTTAGCTGGGATAGAATTAATTTTCTTCACTGTAACTTGTTTGGTGCTGTGTTTTGGACTTAGTATGAGAATAATGTTGATAACACACAGATGTTTTAGTTGTTTCTGGGTAGTGCTTATACTAGTCAAGGACTTTTCCAGATTCTTGTGCTCTGCCGGGTGCACAAGAAGCTGGAAAGGGAGGGGCACAGCTAAGAGAGCAGAATCAAACTGGCGAAAAGAATATTCCGTATCATGTGATGTCATGCCCAGTATATTAACTGGAGGGAGCCGGCCAGAGTGCGGCAGGCAGCAACTGCAGCTCAGAGAATGGCGTCGTCAGTCGGCGGGTGGTGAGCAGTTGTATCACTTGTTTGGATTTTATTTTTTCCTCCTCCCAAGCGTTCATACCTCTCTCTCTCTTGCTCTCTATCATTATTTTCTTTTTCATTATATAACTATTATTGTTATTACTGTTTTATTTTAATTATTAAACTGTTCTTATCTCAACTGGCCAGTTTTCTTACTCTGGCCCTTCTGATTCTCTCCCCCATCCCACGGGGTGGGGGGAGAGAGTGGGCAGCTGTATTGTGTTTAGTTGCTGGCTGGAGCCAGCAGTCCTTTTTGGCGCCCAACGTGGGGCAACGAAGGGCTTGAGATAATAACAGTTGCTGGTCACAGCATTGATTCATCTGTTCTCAGTATTAGTTTATCCAATCTACACCATGCTGATTTTGAAGTACACGTTAAAAATTGCTCTTGGTTTCTGTAGTTTGCTCTGCTCTGTAGTGATTAGAGATGTTTTGCCTGGGAGAGTTGTTATTAAAACACTGGCCTTGAGCATTATCGGTTATCTGGGTTTTGCATGGAAGCCGTTACTGTACACTAGGTACCACTTCATGGAGTCAATCAGCAATTTTACCTCCTCCTCTGAGAAGTTTTTTAATGGAGGAAATACAGAAAGGCACCTTAGCTACCATCTTCTATAGTGCCTCCTCCTTCATTACAACAACTTTTCAGTATCTTGAACGTCCTTGGGTAGTTAAGATACATCTGTTGATACTGCTTTGGCAGACCATTTCAGCTCTTTCTAAGGTTAATAAGCAACTTAAGAATATCACCCAGAGATCTGCCCCAAGGCTGGATAGCTATGGGTGGCAGGGTATGTGGGATGGTATGGGCAAATGCCTAAGGTCATGGGCACCCCCTGTGGCTTGGGACTTCACCCCTGAACAAGTGCAGAATCCTGAAAAATTAGTAAAATATTTGGAGAAAGTGTGTTGTCACCCTGGCAATCCCAGAGATATACAGATCACTGCAATGTGCTGGGACCTGGCTCATGCCTATAGAGCCCTGTTTAACACTATTCAGCACCCCCAAGGGGAAAAGAAGGCCTCTGGGTCTAAAAAGACAAAGACAAGGAAAGTGAGAGCACTGTGGCGACTCAAACCCCTGTGACAGACACTGCGGCTACTCCAACCCCAGTGATAAGTGTTGCAGCTGAATCAGAGGACCAATCTGTGCCAGTATCAGTCTGTCCCTATACACAAGAAAAAATCTTGGAACAGAAAGTCAACTTGTTTAGAAAGAGATGGAAGATCAGGGCCATCACGAGGAGAGGAGGGGGAAGAGAAGGAACTCATACTACCCAATCCCTATCCTTGAGTGAGTTGTGAGATATATGAAAAGATTTTGGCCGTTGTTCAGGTGAGCACATTGTCACCTGGCTGCTCCGATGCTGGGATAATGGGGCCAGTAGCCCGGAATTAGAGGGAAAAGAAGCCAAACAATTGGGATCCCTTTCTGGGGAAGGGGGCGTTGACAAAGCAATTGGAAAAGGAACACAAGCCCTCAGTCTCTGGAGGTGACCACTGTCCGGTGTGAGAGAAAGGTAGATATTTTACATATCCAGTACAGGCATCCAGTACACCTGGAATTGACTGCCCCAGGGGTGGAAACAACAGCCCTACCATTTGCCACGGACTGATCTGTACTGTATTAGAACAAGGTGGAGCTCCCAAACACCTACAATACATTGATGACATCATTGTGTGGGGCAACACAACAGAAGAGGTTTTTGAGAAAGGGAAGAAAATAATCCAAATCCTTTTGAAGTCCAGTTTTGCCATAAAACAAAGTAAGGTCAAAGGACCCGCACAGGAGATCCAGTTTTTAGGACTAAAATGGCACGATGGACGTCGTCAGATCCCAAATGATGTGATCAACAAAATAGCAGCCATGTCTCCACCAACTAGCAAAAAGGAAACAAGCTTTTTTAGGTGTTGCAGGTTTTTGGAGAATGCATATTCCAAATTACAGTCTGATTGTAAGCCCTCTCTATCAAGTGACCCAGAAGAAGAATGAGTTCAAATGGGGCCCTGAGCAACGACAAGTCTTAGAACAGATTAAACAGGAGATAGTTCACGCAGTAGCCCTTGGGCCAGTCTGGGCAGGACAAGGTATAAAAAATGTGCTCTACACCACAGCTGGGGACAGTGGCCCTACCTAGAGCCTCTGGCAGAAAGAGCCAGGGGAGACCTGAGGTCGACCCCTAGGGTGGCAAATGCCCTGTGGGGCTGGTTACAGCAATGGAAGCAAAGCAACTGGCAGCGCAGAGGCAAAACCCATCTGGGCTGTTGCACTGTGGCAAGATATTGCTGCCTGGGTAGAGAAGCTGGCTGTAAAGGTATGTCATGTGAGTGCTCACGTCCCCAGGAGTCAGGCCACTGAAGAACATCAAAACAACTTCCTTCCTCCCAAGTGTTCATCTCTGAACTCTTCATTATTTTCTTTTTCATTGTATTACTATTATTATTATTATTATTGTTATTACTCTTTTATTTTAATTATTAAACTATTCTTATCTCAACCAGCCACTTTTCTTACTCTGGTGAGGGGAGTAAGCGAGTGGCTGTGTGGTATTTGGTTGCTGGCTGGGGCTAAGCCACAACAGTTCTGTAACAACTTCTGAAGCAATGCTTATAGAAGATGAGTCTGATTTTCTCTTCACTTTTACAGAAAACTGTTGATGTTATATATCTACTTATATTGTTCAAGCTGATCCTGATTCAAGAGCCTGAAAACTAGTCATGCTATCTCTGCATTTGAAGAATAGTGTACACTGATAATATATGATACTCTGATGATACCCTATATGAGTATATGCCGTAGACTATCCTTGATTCTTTTGTAATAAAAGATAGTTTACCTCAAAGTTGTCAGAAAATTTTGAGGTTATTATTGACGTACTTGCCTTGATGCAGGAAGCCATGTCCCATTGGGCATCATCTTCCGTGTGTCCAAGACTATTCTTCCTCAAACTTCTGTAGGGTTGCTCTCTTTAGGCTGTACTTCTCCATAATCTCTTTCATGTTACTGCCCTCTCTTGTTTGATGTAGATACTGGTTTGAGAATTTAAATTCTTACTAGATGGATTTAGAGATTTTACATCAATTTAGTAATGGAACTTTTTTAAGATAAACGTTTTGGATCAAGACAGTTGACTTAAACTTTTGATTTTGTTTTCTTTTTCTTGCTAGTCATGACAGAACAATGCAAGATATTGTTTACAAACTTGTGCCAGGCCTCCAGGAAGGTAAGCTGTGGTATGACCTTTTTTAGGCATTGTTTTGCACATATATCTTTAACACTTAAAAAACCAAAAAAGCTTCAGGTGATGAAAATGCGGGGTGGGGGAGGGACTGAGGAAAAATACAGTGGAAAACTGTATTTCTTCTTTTGTGTCATTTCTAGTGATTAATTTAGTTTCATACCTGTACTGGCAGCAATTGAGGGATGTGGTGGTGGGAGGAAAGATGGGATATTCAAGAAGCAGTTTTATGTAAAGCCGAATAGTAATTCAGCTTTTAAATGTTGGCACACTGTAACTCTCATTTGTTCTTCTTGAACTGTGTACTTAAATCTGTTGTGCCAGCTTTCTAGAACTCTCAGAGGTAGAATGTAATGCAGAACAGCTTTTAGTTTCAGTGAAGTTTCTGCTACTGTGTGAGCCCTTTCTTGCAGGTAACTTCCAATTTGTGTTTTCATAATCCTCTTTGAGACTGAACCTGTTCAACTGAAGAAATACTTTATAGTAACTGCTCAGGAATTTTTTATCTTATTGTGTGTTACAACTTTCACTTAAATAGAGTATTTTAATGGATTTAAACTGCAAAACCAGAATATTCTCAAATATCAATAAGATTTAATAGTTTATTTAAAAATTATTTTCCGCATATTGAAAATCAGAACTGTAAATAAAAATTCAAAACCGATGGTTTGACTGAAATATTTTGGAAGGGATTCAAAATAAGGTATAGTATTTTAAATACTACCCCATTCTAATAAGAATGCTATAATGGTAGCTATACAGATAACTTTAGTATTCTAACTGAAAAATACAGGCATGGCTTGATAGAAGAGCAGTAAATGCTGACAATAGCACTACTTGTTGGCAAACCTGTTTCACGTAAGAGGGAAGGGATTTGGAATAACTTCATAAATATTGCATTAGAACTTTATTACAGGGATTAATATTTACAATTTTAAACAGCGGAAATGAAAAAGCAAAGGGAATTTTATCACAAACTGGGCATGGAAGTTCCAGGGGACATCAAAGGGGAGACATGTTCTACAAAACAGCACCTAGATTCCCATCGAAATGGTAAATAGTCCTTTATTTATTCTGTCTTGGGTGGGTGATGGATGACCTGTTGGAGGTATGTGCCTAGTTGGTTTATTACAATCACAATTGTTTTATTACACTGCATAAAACAGTTAGTGTAGGATTGTTGCTTTGTCCCTTATTTGTGCCCAGAATCTTTTTTTTAAAGCTGGTCATATCGTATTACTCTTGGTGAAGGAGTTCCCATGTAGGCACTGCTGTGGAGGACTCTCTGAAATTACCCAGCTTCTGGGCTGCTAGCAGCTGAACTGAAGGTTGTGCTCTGTATATATATTCATGCGTGGGGCTTTTGGCAGCTAGTGTTGCCTAAGCAGATAAGCACAATTTGTGAAAAACAAAGTTTATTCTGTATTGCAGTCCTGAGCTGTGCTGTTTTAATCATATTAGCATTACAAGCTGTTGCTGAGTGTTATACCATATATTTGGTTTCTTATCTAAGGTGAAACTAAAACAGATGAAAATTCAAACAAAGAAACTTCTGAGGAAAAACAGGAAGAAGATAATGACTACCACCGAAGTGACGAACAGGTGAGCTCATTGGGCATGATTCAGTTTTATCTTGTGTTTTAGCTTTAGTGCCTTGGTAAGCTAACGGAGAAGAAAATAACTGTTTCACACTACTTTTTCTGTCCTCTGATACAAACAAGATGCAGTCTTGCCAAATACTTTTGTGTAAGCATAAGTTTTATCTTTGGGTTTTGGCAGGAATGGAGAATACATTAAAGACATTTGCATTAAGATTTGGTAGTTCTTGACTGTTTATGAGTTTCCGAAGTCTTCATTTGCTTTCAAAACAAATTCAGGGTATTTGGTCACCCTCTGAAGCAGTGTATCCCAGTTTTCCTGTGATACATTGAGCTGAATGTGTATCAATACTTATGAATAAAACCTTTTGCACTGTTTACTATTTATTTTGTTTTAAACTTCTTTTAAACTAAGACAGTGTTAGCTGTATACCATAAAAATAGTATGACAGCTGGGAAGCTCACCATTAAGTTTTAAATGCAAAGCATGTTTGACAGTGAAATCTCCTTTTGGGATAAAGATGCCATACTTCTTCTGTTTTCCTGTTATGTGTGCCTGGAGTAAATTAAACATGCATTAATTTTCTTTTCAATTATAATGTACAAGAACTTAGAAGGGGATTATACCTAGTACTAGGTCCTCTTAGTGCATAAAGTAAATCATCACAAAGACTTAGAATACATAATGAATAGCTGGATGAGAAGAGAGGCGAGAATTGAAGTATAGAAATTAGAGAGACCTTTTGGGGGGATAATCTCCAGAATTTCAAAAATTTGTTATGTCATTTATATCTGTTCTTTTTAAACTTTAAATTCTATTTTAAACATGTTAAAATTCTGTTTGGAACTGGATTTAGCAGTTGCTTTAAAAGGAAGAAGCTACATTAGAAGCAATTATTAAAAATTGTCAATGGCATTCTTACCCTTTATCTTACTCCAGCTTTTGACATAGTGTCCTCTTGAGCTATTGGCAGCCTGTGAATTGACTGGAGCTGCCTTGTTCCAACATCAAAAATTCTTTCTTGAACTTTTTTGTCTAGACCCGTTCTGGTTGCAGTAGTGCTTATCACTAAACTGACAAGATATTAGAAAATGTTTTCTTTAATAGGACTACAGACATTTCAGTTTAAGGAATACTGGTACTGTAATTTTTCACTTTGTTGTATGGATAAAAACTGCATATGGAATACATAGTGAGAACTGCAGAAAATTGTTCCAGACAACCCTGACTGTTTGCCTTTTCCTGAAGGTAAGCATCTGCTTGGAATGCAATAGCAGCAAATTGCGTGGATTGAAACGAAAATGGATTCGCTGCTCAGCACAAGCAACAGTCTTGCATCTAAAGAAGTTCATTGCCAAAAAACTTAACCTTTCTTCTTTTAATGAGGTAATATTTTAATTCTTTTAAAAATTATTTTGCAGTTGTTATAAAAGCCTTACGAAGAGTGTGGGATTGTTCCTCTTGTAGTCTGATTTTACTTTCTGAAAACAGAAGCATACACGATTTCTTTAATTGCATGTTACGTAGCCATTTAGCCATTTTCTTGTCCTTTCTTGGGTCTATACAGGACTTGCCACTTAGTTTGCAGTGCGTCTTTTCATGTCTGTATATAAATAGTTGACCTAAAAGACTTGGTTATGTGCTTCCACGCATATTGAAACAGACTCTGGCAATGTGCTTTGTTTGACAGTTTGTAGTCAGGTATACCCCACCCTTTCAGAGATCTCATGCTCAGTGTAGGGGGCAGGCAGTAGTGAACACTTTAACACTACTGAAGCCCAGCCTAAGAGAGAGCAGCACAAATATTTTGCTCCTTTCTATGCTCAGTGAAGCTCAGCCCAAAGTTGCTGCCTCCCATGAGCAGAGTGTTATCAGATACATACTTTTGCCTTCCTTTGCAGAGAATACTCAGAATTACAGGAAAAATTTATGGTAAAAGGTACAGAAAGAAAGGCAATTCTTTGCTCTTCTCCTAGTTCAGATTCAAAATTAACAGTAGCAAAAATTGAACGCAGCCTCTGTTTACCATTTCGCTGGGTCATGGTCGTAGTCTCTAGACGTCCCAGTTGACTGTCAGCTTGACACCTCCCAGCGCCACATTATGTCACTGATTCGCTGAATTTCGTCAAGACCTTTCATTCAAATCAAATCATCTGCTTTCTAGTTCAACGTATCAACACCTTTCTGCTCAAACTTCTCAACAATTTGCATCTGTATCACTCTTCCTTCCTAGCTTCTGTACACTTCAAACCAACACGCTGTCTTACGGTTGGAGTATGTTGCCAAACTCTACTAGTCTTCCTTAAACAAAACTGTACCTCCTGTCTTGTCCTTAGCTGGCTTGGAAGTGGTTGACTCCTGGCTGCAGCCCAGCAGTAACATGATTACCGTCACTGTTCAAAAGGGGATATTTTTGTTCATGTGTGAGTTTAAGCCCTCCATTCCACTGTGCCAGTCTGATTTAACAATCTGCTTGGCTTTTTAGTAAAGCAATAAACCTTCATGAGTACTGTTTATTCCTTTGCCATCCCTCCCTGCCGTCTTAAAGAGTATGTAAATTGTGGTGTTATCAGTGTACCAGTACCAAGTAAAGGGTACATAGCAGAATAATTTAAGTTTGTGGGCACTTGATTGATAGCTATAGAATATTGCAGGTTTGAGTTATTGCCAATTAGATAAGCCATGTAAGTGGACTGCATGTATATTCAGGCCTGTCTGGGTTGCCTGGTAAAGGGTTGTTAATATAAGCCACCTTGGTGGAAATTACTGTTTTCATTCATGTTCATGTTCAGCTATTGTAGTTCAGCTGATTAGTAGTCATGTGATCCTCATGTTTTTATGTTTATATCCTCACTGTTTCTAATATCAAGATCTTTCAACCCTGAGATAGAAAAGTAAAAATAGCTATTGAGTATCTGCAAAAACCCATAATATAGTATATGAGGGAGGTGGCTGGCAGTCTCTTTTCTTTCCTGTTACTATTTTCGTCAGCAGAGCAACTGCAAGATGGACCATTTCACTGTCTTCAGAGAAAAAAAAAATCTCGTCAAACATTTGCAGTAGTATCTGAAATATGTTGTTTCATGTGCTATGTCCCAGTGAATAAACTGTTGTCTTTGCTTTGTCAGCTGGACATATTATGCAATGAAGAGATTCTTGGCAAGGATCACACGCTGAAGTTTGTAGTTGTTACAAGATGGAGATTTAAGGTATGACACAGTGGTCCCAAGTAAATCATGAAACGGCCAGATAAAATGGTTATAAAATAGGTGTCATTTGGAAGTATACTGCAGTAACTGCAAACTCAATAAAAAGATACTTAATAAATATCTAGTACAGCATCCTTAAATACAATATATTAATCTTCTTTCCAAGAAAATGAAAGAAGAATTAAGTATTAATTGCAAGGGAAAAGACTGTCAAATTGTTATCAAGTCTGGCAAAGGAAGTGGAAGCCACAAGAAGGTATTATTTTTGGCTATTTCAGGTGAAACTGGTTTTAATCCATGTAGGTGCGGAAATTGATTGTGATGCACAAAAGACAGTAATTTCCGGCAAATTTCTGTAGCCCAAGAAGGCTGGTTTACTTCTGAAGGAGAGGCAGTAGTTGCAATGCTTGTCTGCCTGCGTTAAGGAAACTTCGATCAGTGTTTACTAGGCATAAACAAGACTAGTTAAAAATGTTTGAGTACATCTTTGACCCGCTTATTGTAACTTCTTTAAACAACTTCTTTGAAACTGAAACAGTGGGGCATTCATTCTAAGTATTAATTATCACATTAATAATTGCAGCTCAGATGAAATGGATGTAAGAATGAATTGCAAAATTGAACACTTGAGAGACAAGTCACACCTACAGAGTCAGTGTACATATATTTGGGGATGTCTGAACTAGGAGTTAGTACTCATAACAGACAAGCAACACAGTCCGAGCTTACAGTGTACACTGAGGTAGAACCACTTGATGGCTTTGGATGCATATCTAGAAGAGGTGCAGGTGACACTAGGGAAGCGTTCTATCTTTGTATAGAAAAATAATTGACTTCCATAAGAGTCACAGGATAGAAGTCAATGGTCAGTCTCTGAAATGCAGAGAGGCTACAAGTGGAATCCTACTGAACTCTGTTTTGTGTGGTGTTCCTGAATGACCTGGAAAGGGATTTGATGCAGTAACAGTATACTGACAACATTGTAGTTATTCATGATAGTGAAGACAGACTTATGACAAAGGATTGATGCAAGCCTTTACAGTTCTGAGTGACAGGTGATCAGTGAGCACATTAAGTTCAATGTAGATGAGGGATACAAAGCAAATGTTAAGGATTTTTATGGGGAAAAAAGAGAACCAAACGAGCATCAAATTGATGTGCATCTGTACAAGTCTACTTTTCAGTCTTGTCATGGAAATCTGTGCAATTGTGAGTCACATGGAAAAGGGAATTGTACACTGCCTTCTCAAGTGAAAGAGGTGGGGGATGTAAAATGAAACTGGGAGGTGGGAGTTCCAGAACAAACAAGAAGCAGTAATTACTTCAGTGAGACGCAGAACTACTTGGTGCAGGATGTTGTGGATGTTAGAAGCTTACCTATTCATGAAAAAGCAACAGATACATTCACAGAGGAGGAATCAGGTGTGAGCTCTTGAACATGCTCTTACACTGCTTTCTAGGCATCTGCATTTCTCCCTTACTGGAAATGGGTTTTCAAAATTAAACAGACGTGGTAGAACTTATCCTAAGGTCATCAGCTCCTGAGATAAAAGGGAAAGGATTCTCCAACTCTTGTTTGAGCTCCACAGATGAAATTGCATCTTGTCTTTGTCTTGGTAAAATTTTGACAGGTCAGGTAGCTACTCTGATAATTCATTGGTAATATATTAAATTTTGTATATATATTTTATATCATTTAGTAATGGTATATATTATTATACAATAAAAATAATAATTACTACTTTAGTTAAGCTATAGTTTATGAAACAAAAGTTTTGTTTACGGAATAGATTAATTCTGGTTTTGTTTCTTAACTTATCCAATGTTTCTATCTTGCAGAAAGCACCTCTACTGCTACATTACAGACCCAAAATGGACTTGCTGTAAGAGAACTTTATTGTCCTTCTGGACAGAGTTTTTTGCAGAGACGATCATCTGGCACCTTGTTAGTGCATCACTAATCCATGACACAAACCAGCCGACTAATTTTGGAAGACTGTAGTGCTTTCATAGCAGACTGTCCTTCTGAATAGTTCTTCTAGCGATGTGTTACCTAGATCTAAGAACAGAAAATATTTATACTTTTTTGTATGGAAGAAAGAAGTCGCAACTCAGCAAGACACTACCAGCACTAAGTTTACAGATACTGAAAACACTTCACAGTTCCATGTAGCTTAGCCTGATTTATCTTAAAGTTATACAGAAGTAAGTTAGAATGTTTTGGAGTGATTTAAAAACATTGCTTTTGACACCAGGTTGCATTTAGTTACTTCTCATGTTCTGAATCTTTAAAAACTATATTTTTGAAAAGTGTTACTGTCTTATATAGTATGCCTGATCGCATTGGCTTTATTCGAGTTATTCTGTAGAGCATTGAACATAACCGAATGATATAGTGGCTGGTGATAATTTATTATGCTGCATTGAAAATTTCTGAAAACTTTGGAAACCAATAAGTTTGTCAGTTTTGCCCAGTTATTGCTCTCCCTCACTTTGTGTTTTATTAAAGTTTTGATACTCCCCTGTGCATGTTGATTTGCTAAGATTAATGGAAATAATTTCAGTTGATTTTAATGTGTCCAGTATTTTGCAGTGGCATAAATCACACCACATAATGACAAATACTCAAAAGTGCTAGATTTGTGAACTTTTTGAAAAAATAAACATTTCTTACGTAGTTGTGGCTTGCAGAAAACAGTTTTTGATTTAGAGAGAATTTGCCCTCACTAGCTAGGCTCAGTGACAGCACATGGGCTCTTAGACAACTTTCGGTGATACTGCACAGTTTTCACTTCACTGATGAAAAATTCCTCAGATTGTTATGAGCAGCTTTATATTTTCGTTACCTGTTTTCTTATGAAACCATAGCATTTTCTTCAGTGCAATTCCTAGCTGTCCTGGTGGCAGGGTGGGGAAGAGGCTCAGGCAAGATTATTTTAGCACCTTCTGGCCTTAACTGAGAATTTTGCTTGCATCGACCCTAATGGATGCAACGTAATACACATGCATGTATATATGTGTGCATACATCTATACACACATGTAACCATATATGTTATAGAATGCACCCTCAATAGCACTTAGCAGGGTTCACTGCACTGTTTATAAGGCTTTTTGAAAGAGTTGGCTTTTTAAAAACAGTAGTTGAAAGTGATTTCTGTAAGCTGTATATGTTATAGCATATATAGTATGATTGTGAGAGCATTTGTCTGGCACAGGTGCCAAGTCACTGAAAACAGGCTACGCCATATTATTGGCAGCTGGAAATAGTAACCTTCTGATTTTTAGAAGTTTTCCAGTCAGCTGAAAATGCTATTTGCTATTCCTATTACTAAACCCTGTTATTTTTTGATAAATTGTCTTTGGATAAGAAAATAAGTTTGCCTCTAACTGCCCTGCTTCCTCTAGCTGTGCTCCTTCTTCTCTTCTGCTAGAAAGTATTACTTGTTCTCGGTAACAGGAAGCTGATATTGCAAGGACTTTATCCAGATATTTTAAATCCTTTTCCTCTTCTTGAGTTTTCAAAGCACCATATTCCTCAGCATGTGTACATAATTTCCTTCTTTGGAGTCTTCAGTCCTCCTTTCTCAGTTCTGCTGCTGCAGAAGGGATGCTCCAGCTTGGTTTACCTTTGAAAACAGGGTTCCTCACTTTTAGTTCCAGTCACAAATATGAATGGGATGCGAACAGAGAATGAAAGGGAGACTGCTGAACTGGAGATGGAAAGGAGAGCCACATGAAGACCAAAAAGTGCTGCTGTCCTTGCAGATGAGGGTATAGGATAACTGGATTTGAATGTTTGGGTTAGGCAGAACTCCACTTCCAGGCTCAGTGGCTGGGTTCGTGTGTGCAGTATGTGTGTGCACGTGTATGAGCAATGGAATCAAACCTGGCTCTGTTTGTTTTTTCTTACTGTTTGTGGACTCATATGTATTTTAGCTTTTTTCTGTCTTTAACATTACTTGAACTGACAGAAAAGAACAAATTAGATCATGGGTCTACTATTTTTATAACCTTTTCAAGAAACAGTGAATGCAGGTGGTATGGGATGTGTACACAAACTGACATACTGGGCCTTTCTCGAGCTGTTTATGTGGTTGTTACTGTCCTAGTGTAAGTAAGGGACTGGCTCCAAGCCAGTGAAGCACTGAGAATGAACAGAGCTGTGTCCAGCCTCTGTGCACCCTGAGTACACAGGCACTGGCTGTACCTGATGTAGACATAAAATCCAAGCTGACAGACAGCATTCTGGTTAACCACCTTCATCAGGATACACACACACACACACACACACACACACACACACACACACACACAAAACAAATATATATGTATGTGAGAACTGTCTACCTCAGAATGTGTGTACTGCAGAAACTTTTTGTACGACTAGATTTGATGCAGTGCTGTTAAACTACATTGGGATTTTAGTACTTTCCCGTGTACTTCTGCAACTGAGAAATTAGTTACAAACACGAATTCAGAAGCCTTTCAGATCTATCTCTTGCTGTAACAATCTACAGTAGAGAACACATAAGTTTATAACCATCTTTAGAATCGCTTGAATTTGTTATGGTGCTATCAATATATTGAAAACTATTTATACCTGTATGGATACATAAATTCAAGCCAGTATTAATACCTACAGCTGGGGATTTTTGCTCATAATAGTGTGTAACTGCTTTTGCAATGTGTTTGGTCTGAGAAAACCTCACTGGTCAGAAGAAAACAAATACAAAACCTCCCAGTTATTTTTCTAAATCGTGTCACAACATCTTTGCTACAGAAACTCTTTCCCTCAGGAGGGATGTGACTGTGTCTGGACCATATGTTTATTTCCTTTAGCCTTACTAAAAGACTGCAATGCAATTGAATTGAGGTGAGAGGGAGGTCTCCTTTGGGTCAGAGCCTTGTTCCACTTCTGTGAAGCTTAAGAGACAGTTAATTTATATCAAGATTATATTGGGTAAAATAACCCTGATACTGTTCAGAGTTGGACTAAAAGTTGGACTCAGCATAGATATCTGTTTTGCCTAGTGACATAGTGTTAGTTTATTTTGGCTTTCGTGAAGATGCCGTTTTGTGAAGTAGTTTTCACAGTTGCTTACGCTGGTAAATAATTGCAGTAAAGAAGTATCTTGTTGCATTATCCTCAGCAGCAGTGAGACTGATCAATCACCCAGGCTCAGAGTCTCATGAAATATAGTTTCATTAAGTATAGAGAATTCAGATAGAATATATAATATTGAATTTAAATAAGATTTGGGGGTTTAAATTTTAACTTTATAAAATTATTTATTCTATTTTAAGCCTTCTGTCTTATTTTACCATCAAGTATTTTTGGTTTCGGTGGTCCAGCTTTATTTACGGGCATATAAAATGAAATTGTAAGATGTTTTTACAAGCTTCTTCCTTTTACATTGAGTTTGAGTAGCTTTTATTTCTATGTTTTTATTTTGTATGGATAAAGAGCATTACTCATGCTTTTGTGCAATAGGTTTGAAACATGCATTTATTAGGCATGTGTTTTAAATTGTAAATGTTACATCTACTTACCATTAAGTTTAAAAGTAATGTAGATGGCTTTTATCACATGTTGAAATGGGGTTTTATTTGGGGCTATTATTTGGGGGGGTGTTTCTTTGTTTCAGTTTTTATTTTAAGAGTGAAGTGTGGGATTAAAGTTTGTGTAAGTACAAGAACTATCTGTCAGCAATATTTAAAATAAATGATCTTGCAAGAAACCTTAATGTGAAGTGTGGAAGCAATTGGCAAGACTTGCAGCCTATCTGAAAATATTTTGTGCCGTTGTTATGTCTGGTATATTTGTGTACCATCAAACCTGGGAATATTTATTTTTATTAGTTGTGCGATAGTATACACAACACCATCACCTCTGGAGATATGGGACCGTAAAAAATATCAGACTACAACTATGATGGTGCTATTTTTTTCCAATAGGCTATAAGCCTTCGAAAGCTTATCTGGCTCTTATTGTCTTTATAGCAACTTACTTAGTCCTCGGAGCTTCATTGAGGTTTTTTTTTTTTCTACTGGATGATAAATGTAACCATACAACTACCCTATTTTACAGCATTATCCATCTTACCGTTGAACTAAATATAATAGGAAAAAGCCAACCAGTCTGTACATCAGCGAGATGAATCTTAATAAGTACTTAAAATGCATTTTGTACAGAAGGCTTGACTGTATAGAAAAATCAAGTTTCTGTATTTCCTCAGGTAATGACTTCAATTTGGATGTTTCACTGGAAACGTGTTAATACAACCTGCAGTTCAGTCTGCCTAAAGTAGATAACGGGAAAAAAATTGTCCCATACACTAGAATCTCTATGTAAGATATAATTATCTATAGCTAAGGTCCTGAGATCTGTTGTTGGAAGTAAAAAGTTGCAGGGAGAACAACACTGAGGAACACGGAACAATGCTTCAGTCTCTGCTTTAATCAAAACTTATGATCGGTACACACACTTTCTAGGAGCTTGCGTCTTGTGGCAAGTCAACAGGAATGTTTTAATGTGGAGTTATGGTTTATGTACAAATTAAAGCTCTGGTCCTGCTCTTTGGTCCCTGCTTGATCATCCTTTGGGCTTCTTGGAAACCTGTTGGAGCTACAGTGACCTGTCCAGATCCTAGTGGTAGGGTAGGAACTAAATGTCCAATTCTATGAACACTTATATTGGTAACTTTACTAATAACCTGGGTGGTTCTACAGAAACCAGCGGGACCATTCATGCGAACAGTTGGGTGTGGCTGAAAGGACCCTGATTTTTGAATACTGATGTTCCTGTATTTCTTTTATTTTTTATTTGAAACTCAAAGCATTGGTTTAATGGAATCCTGAATTCAAGTGACTTATCTGGACAAAAGGAGAGTTTGTTCTTTCAGTCTGCAACGAGATTAATTTACAGTTAAGGGACAATAAGCCAGTGCAACCACTAAGCCTTTATCCTCATATGTGGCATAATAAAGATTCTGGAACTGTCACAGTGTAAAACCATGTTTTTGGCTTAGCTTCATTTGAAAGTTTACAAATTTTTATGCTTTGTGTTGCTGTGTAATTTTTGTACTATTGGTGGCTAGTTTTGTCTGAATAAGCCTTTTGGGATTATTGCTTAATGTTTTAATTTCATGATAGTGAAGCTTGTATCCAGTGTTTTGCCAATTAATATTATATGCTTGTTAATAAAAGCAGAGAAACTAACTGAATTGCCGTCAGTCTGGAAGTTATTGTCCCATTTTTCCCCAAGAAAATAAGGAACTAACTTTCATAATATCATAGCACTGAACAAACACAGTGTGACTAAAACAATGGTGGTGTGGCATTGTGTTGTCATAATCGGCCCTTTACTCAAATCACAAGCATGGTCCAAAGCATTACTCCATTGCACAGAATGGCAATATGTCTGTGTCAAGTGTCTGGCAAGTAACTGCCCGTTAGGAAGCAAAATTCCTTCAGCTACAAAGAGGAAAAACACAGCTGCCCTGATGCCTTATTTAGAAAGGTGCTTACCTGATGTGTATGTGTTACTTTCAATCTTATCCTTGCCTGGTTATGTTGGTGCGCCGGCTGACTGCAACATACTGGAACACAGACATTCCAATTACACGCGTGCCAGATGGAAAAGCATATCCACACACGTTCTGATTATATTTTATTTTAATTTGGTGAGCTGCTAGGGTGAAAGGAGGTATTTTACTTATAGGAAACTTTGATTAATGAACTGCATGTGTTTTGCTTTTGAAAAATTGGCCTGTTGTGGTATTTGGCAAACATTGGTGGTTGCCCTCTTTGTAACTTCAGGAACTTTTTCCTTTCAAGATCCTTGAGATCTATTTTAATACCTGAACAGATCAAAGGTATGGGGGAATTTTTAGGTAAAATTAATTGAAATGCCTAGTTAAGATACTACAGTAAAGCTGCAAAGCAGATGCTACAGTAGTTGAATTTCTAGCAGTGTCTACATGCAGTTATGCAAATTTGAAGCTTGTGAACTGCTCTGTACGTACTGAAAGGGCAGGAGGGACTTGTGTTCATGCTGTTGGCTTCTTAGGAACAGCCAACAACTATGGGCTGGTTTGAAGTGAGGGGTTTATTCATACACGTACTACTTCATAGTAGTACTGATAGTACCGATGTATAATTGTCCTGAGGAAATCAGGCATTCGCCATTTACTAGCCTCATTTAAATATCAGCATGAGAGACTTACCGCAGAGGGGTCCCTTGGCCTGTGTATAGTCACTTAGAAGTGAACAAACTTAGCCTTAAGTGAGCAAGCATTACATTTCTTAAATCTTCCATGCTCGTTATTAGTGGTTTTAATACTTCCCTGAACTTTGTACTACTGGTTGCTTCCATCTATCAGTGAACTAACCAGTGATGGGCCTGGCTCAGCCTGCTTCTTTCCTTCTTGCATTTTCAGCAACTATTACAGGAATATGGAGATGATGTGCTTGAATGGAGGGGTTCTGTTTCATGGGAACATGATTACAGATTTTCCGACCTCAGTAAATGCTGGAGTAGTTAAGAGATGACAAAAGTTTTCTTCTATGCAAGCAGAACTACATAGTCACTTACTGCTGTACACAAGTTGTGGTCTCTTCAGTTGGCACATATATCATGATTAAATTGTTCAGATCTGCAGGAGAAGTGACTTGCATATGTACCTCACTTCAGGAATCATTAAAGCACCACCATCAGCATCTGTTGTGGATGTGACCTTTGAAATGGTTGTGGCAAAAATTCTTTTGTAAGTCACTGTTTTGAATTGTCCCATATAAAATATACTTGTAGAAATTCAGACTCTTCTCTGGCTCTGATTTGGACAGAAAAAAATAACTTTGACATTTTATCTTTTGTTACCATTAGTTTGTGTGAGTTTGAAAAAAATGTCATTTAAAACCAGACTGTGAAATACCTAAACAACAGAAATACCTGCTGGAACTGAACTAAATCTCCTTGTTACCTGAACATGGTGCTAATGTAATAAATAAGAGTAAAAACAATTCTAGTTTGACTGAAATTCCCAAGTCTCAAAACAAGAAATTGTGCTAATAGTCATGTTGGGTAGTCTTGAAAGCATAAAACTGCCCTTCAGCTAATAGAAGCTAACTACATTTTTTTCCTCAGAGGTAATTCCATGTGAGAAAGCTCTAACTGGTATTTCGTATTTTATATGTAACTGGTATTTTCTTATTCTACTGATTGAGTATTCTGCTATAAAAATCAGTACTTGCAAGTGGAACATCTCTTTATGTGCAATAACTTCCTTGGGGTTTCCTTGAGATTGAAGCAGTCGGAAAAAACAATTTTAATTGAATATGTGAAATTAAGACAGATTAATGCAGCTGTTTAAACCCTGGTGTAGACATAGTCACTCAGGATTAAATTGATCTCAATTGAGTTAGGCTTAATCCAGCACCACAGCTGAATAAGTGTCTGAATAGAGGTATAATGCAATGCATCCCTTTATGCACCTTTACGTAAAAAGTCCCTGAATATCTTGAACTTCTAACATAGACCTCATTTAGTTTTTTCTTTTCTTGAAATTTTTTTCAAGCTGCTTTTGATTAGCTTTTTCTGTGAGAAATTCAAGCACTGGCCTGATGTCAGTGGAGAAGAAATTTTACAAGAGTGTTCTGAGAGAGCAAGACATGAGCCACATTTATCTAAACATGTCTTTCACATGACAATATCCTTGGACTTGTATTGTCACTGTGTAGAGATGGTGTATTGATGGGTTTGAATTAGACATGTCTGTGCTTCGTATGCTGTGTGTAATGACTGTATTTTGTATATCTAAACATATACCGTATTGGAGAAAATATGAACAGAACAAAAATCCAAACAACTGGCTTCAACAGGAACATTGACTGGGTGGTTTCCATGAGAGGATGCTGCCCTTACCGCCTTGCCTGTTGTTTGCTGCCTATACCTGTAGCATGTAATTGTTCCTACGCATGCCTGAGGGAAGGGAAGCTTCATTTTCATTAAAGTCTTTAAGTTTATTTATGTATTTATTCTCTCATTAGATGAAAAGCTCATTGTCCTTTGCCTGAATTTTGACTCCTTCGTTCATGAGAACACAAAGCCTTTGATTCTGGATGCTCTAAGGCTGCACCATGTGAAGTCTCCATTGCTGTCGTGAAAAATGCTAACTGCTGATGCAGCAAATAACGTCTGTGCTTCTGGGCTGTTCTGCTGGTTCTCAGCAGGCTGCAGAGTAAAGTTTCTGCTTTGTTATATTTTATAATACAATATATTCTCTAAATGCTCTTGTGTTCCCACTTAAGCAATGTATTTTTAACAAGCTGCAATGGATTGTGACAGCATTACTTGAGCTATTGTTTTAAAAGTGTTTTGCTAATTTCTGAGAGTGCCTGGAAAGAGATTGATAGTATAATGGTGAACCTGGATGTCAAGTAGAATGTCTCCCCTGATCCTGTTTCACATTCTCTGGAAAAAATTTCTTTCTGTGCTTCATTTCAGCCTTACAGTCTACAGCTGCAATACCTGAGACCTCATGATTTCAACTGTTTCCTCTGCTCAGCTTTGAGGCTATCTCTGGATTTTATTACAGAAGTAGGCATTGTTTGAAAATGGGAATAATTCTGGTTAGAAACAAAGATACTGAGTAGTGTTTTCTGGATGCTTTACCATTGGCACCTCAACAGATCTTTTGTGTCCTGACTGGAAAGGTTTCTCATTCTGGAGAAATTTTCTCCTCTTTTCTCTCCCTAGAAAACAAGCGGTTTACATATTTTCCATAGCTGACTGGCATCTCAGTATCATGGGTCTGATATCTGGGGGTCCTCTTTCGCAAAGTGTGCTTTCAATGTGCCTTGGGCCTTGTCTTCTTGCTTCCTTGGCTTTGATGGGTTGACTGGCTTGGTGGTGGTGGTGGTGGGTCTTCTTGCTGGATATGAGAAAGCCTCATCAACTTAATTCCTCTTTGCCTCATCGCTTAACCAGATCCATGGTCTGTTTGATGTTGCAGTCTCAGCACATTATTAGAGGTGACCCTCTTGTGGTGGAGCTGTTCTGGTTCCATTGACAGAGAGACCAGCATTTCTGCTGCATGCTGCCAAGTGAATTAATCTGTCTGTCTTTTTCGGGCTTCTCGAATACCTTGGTGCCCCAGTTATCTTCTCCTCCATATTACCTGTTGGAGAAAAATGGAGGACTAGAAATAGGCAAGTAATGCAAATCAACTCCTGGTTACGAGGCTGGAGTCAACATGAGGGTGTTGGCTTTTATGACAACAGGATGTTCTTCAACATTAGGCTGCTAGGGAGGGATGGACTCCACCTGTCTGGAAGGTGCAGGGGAATATGTGGCAGCAGGCTGGCCAACTTGGTGAGGAGGGTTTTAAACTGAGGAACTCAGGGGGAGGATGACAAAATGGCAATGCTAATGCCATCACACACAGTGGGGGAATAAGACAGGACAACCTGAACAGTGATAAAGGTGCCGTAGTGGCCTTATGTGATGGCAACCAGGAGACCAACAACCTCAAGGGTTTGCATAGCTGTGGTGGGTCCTCGTACACCCCTCCAGGGTAACCCGTATGCCCAAGCACCTTTCTGAAATGCCTGCACACCAATGCACGCAGCAAGGGGGATAAACAGGAGGAACTAGAGGTCTGTGTGTGGTCGCAGGGCCGTGACCTCATTGCAATCACAGAGACATGGTGGGATAGCTCACATGACTGGAATGTGGTCATGGATGGCTGCAGGCTTGTCAGGAAAGACAGGCCAGGAAGGCGAGGTGGGGGAGTTGCTCTTTATGTGAGGGAGCAACTGGAATGTATTGAGCTGTGCCTTGGAGTGGAAGGAGAACAAGTTGAGAGCTTGTGGGTAAAAATTAAGGGACAGCCAAATATGGGTGACACTGTTGTGGCTGTTTGCTACAGGCCACCTGATCAAGAAGAGGAAGTTGACAAAGCCTTCTACAGACAGCTGGAAGTAGCCTCACAGTCATAGGCCCTGGCCCTCATGGGGGACATCAACCAACCTGATATTTGCTGGAAAAGCAACACAGTGAGCCATGCACAGTCCAGAAGGTTCCTGCAGAGCATAGAAAACAACTTTTTGATGCAGGTGGTGAAGGAGCCAACAAGGCGAGATGTGCTGCTGGAAGGGCTGGTTGAGGATGTGAGGGTCGAGGGTAGCCTTGGCTGCAGTGACCGTGAGATGGTGGAGTTCCGGATATTGCGAGGTAGAAGCAGGGCAACAAGTAGGATTACAACCTTGGACTTCAAGAGGGCCAACTTTGGCCTCTTCAAAGACCTGCTAGGAGGAATCCCATGGGCTAGGGCTCTGGAAGGCAGGGGTGTCCAAGAGAGCTGGTCAGTATTCAAGGACCACTTTCTCTGAGCTCAAGATTGGTGCATCCCCAGGAGGAAGAGGAGAGGCAGAGGAGCCAGGAGACCTGCATGGATGAGCAAAGAGCTTCTAGAGAACCTCAAATGGAAGAGGGAGGTTCACAGTACGTGGGAAAAGGGACTGGCCACTTGGGAGGAATATAGGAATGTTGTCAGGGTATGCAGAGATGCAATGAGGAAGGCCAAGGCCCACTGGGAATGAAATGTGGCAAGGCATGTCAAAGATAACAAGAAGGGCTTCTTTAAATACATCAGCAGTAAAAGGAAGACTGGGGATACAGTGGACCCACTGCTGAACAAGGAAGGGGCCCTGGTGATGTAGGATGCAGAGAAGGCGGAGTTACTGGATGCCTTCTTTGCTTCAGTCTTTACTGCTCAGGCTGGCCCTCAGGTACCTCAGCCCCCAGAGGAGAGAGAAAAAGTCTGGAGAAAGGAAGACTTAAGATCGGTTGAGAAGGATTGGGTCAGAGATCACCTAGGCAAACTGGATCCATGCAAATCCATGGGCCGCGATGGGATGCATCCATGAGTGCTGAGGAAGCTGGCAGATGTTCTTGCTGAACCACTCTCCATGATCTTTGAAAGGTCGTGGAGAACAGGAGAGGTGCCCAAGGACTGTAGGAAAGGAAATGTCCCTCCAATCTTCAAAACGGGCATGAAGGAGGACCTGGGAAACTCTAGGGCAGTCAGCCTCACCCGCATGCCTGGAAAGGTGATGGAGCAGTTCATCCTGGAGGTCATCTCCAGGCATGTAGAGGACAAGAAGGTTATAACAGAATCACAGAATCACAGGTTGGTAGGGACCTCAGGGATCATCTACTCCAACCTTTCTGGGAAGAGCACAGTCTAGACAAGATAGCCGAGACCCTGTCCAGATGAATCTTGAAAGTGTCCAACATGGCTGAGTCAACCACTTCCCTGGGGAGATTATTCCAATTGTTGACTCTCCTCACTGTGAAAAATTTCCCTCTTGTGTCCAATCAGAATCTCCTGAAGAGCAACTTGTGTCCATTCCCCCTTGTTCTCTCCATGTCACTCTGTGTAAAAAGGGAGTCTCCGTCTTCTTTGTAGCTACCCCTTAAGTACTGGTACATGGTGATGAGATCCCCTCCAAGCCTCCTTTTCTCAAGGCTGAACTAACCCAGTTCTCCCAGCCTATCCTTGTATGGCAGCTTCCCAATCCTTTGGTCATCTTGGTGGCCCTTCTCTGGACCCCTCCCAGACTGTCCACATCCTTTTTGTATAGCGGGGACCAGAACTGTACACAGGACTCCAGGTGTGGCCTGACAAGCGCTGAGTAGAGTGGGATAATGACTTCTTTCTCTCTGCTGGCGATGCCCTTTTTGACGCAACCCAGCACCCTGTTGGCCTTCCTGGCCGCAGCAGCAGCACGCTGTTCACTCATGTTGAGCTTCCTGTCCACCAGGACCCCCAGGTCCCTCTCCACAGAGCTGCTCTCCAGCCAGGTGCATCCCAGTCTGTGCTGCACTCCTGGATTATGTTTTCCCAGGTGCAAGACCTCACACTTGTCCTTGTTGAACTTCTTAAGGTTCTTGCTGGCCCACTCTTCCAGCCTATCCAGATCTTCCTGCAGAGCAGCTCTCCCTTCTGGAGTGTCTACTTCCCCATTCAACTTGGTGTCATCAGCAAACTTCATCAGGCTACACTTGATGCCGTTATCCAGATCGCTTATAAAAATGTTGAATAACATTGGGCCCAGTATCAATGCCTGGGGGACTCCACTAGTGACAGGTTGCCACTTGGAAAAGGAGCTATTTACCACCACCCTTTGGGTGCAGCCTGTCAGCCAATTCCCCGCCCACTGCACAGACCACTTGTCTAGGCCATAACGCATCAATTTCTCCAGGAGGAGGCTGTGGGGGACTGTATCAAAGGCCTTGGAGAAGTCCAGATAGACAATGTCCACTGACTGTCCCACGTCAACCAGGCAAGTCTCTTTGTCACAGAAGGCCACCAGGTTTGTCAAGCACGATCTGCCTTTAATGAAGCCATGTTGGCTTTTCCCAGTCACGTGCTTCATTTGACTTGTGATGGCCCCCAGGAGGATTCATTCCATAACTTTCCCAGGGATTGAAGTAAGGCTGATGGGCCTATAGTTACCCGGGTCCTCTCTCAAGCCCTTCTTGTAGATAGGGGTAACATTTGCCTTCCTCCAGTCCTCTGGGACATCCCCCATTCTGCATGACTTCTCAAAGATTATGGAGAGTGGCCTTGCAATGACATCAGCCATCTCTCTCAACACCCTCGGGTGGATGCCGTCAGGGCCCATTGATTTGTAGGGGTCAAGCTCCTGTAGTAATTCATATACTAACTCTTCCTTCACTGATGGTGGGTCGGTGTTTGGTTCAATTTGCAGTTTTGTTCCCAAAGCCTGGGACCCAACAGTGCTGGTAAAGATGGAGGTGAAGAAGGTGTTGAGGACCTCTGCCTTTTCTGCATCATTTGTGATTGACTCTCCTTTTCTGTTTAACAGTGGGCCTATGTTTTCCTTCTTTTTCTGCTTAAGGTTGACATGTCTGAAGAAACCTTTCTTGTTATTTTTTATGTCTACAGCCAGTTTCAATTCAAATTGGGCTTTTGCTTTTCTAACTGCGTCTCTGCACACTCTGGCTATTCCCTTGTAGATAATCCTCCACTTCTCCATTTCTGGTGTGCTTCCCTTTTGGATTTGAGTAGACCCAGGAGGTCATGATTGAGCCTTTTGCTCCACTTACTTCCCTTTCCTTTGTAGGGGATAAATTGGCTTTGTGCTTCCAATAGAGAGTTCTTGAAGAATTCCCAGCACTCACTAGCTCCTTTGTCTTCCATGGAAGCTTCCCATTGAATCCCTCCCAAATGAGCCCTGAGTGCACTGAAGTTTGCTCTTCTAAAATCCAGAATCCTTGTCTTAGAGCTGACCTTCAGCACACTCAGCAGGATCCCAAACTCCACAATATTGTGGTCACTGCAGCCAAGGCTGTCACTAACTGAGATATTGCAAAGCAGGCTTTCTTGGTTTGTGTATAGGAATTCCAGCAGTGCCTCCTTCCTGGTTGGCACATCTAACGTTTGTATCAGGAAACAGTCCTCTATACATTCCAGGAACTTGGTGGATGACATGTGAGCTGCCGTATTGTTCTTCCAGCAGATGTCTGGGTAGTTGAAGTCACCCATCAGGACCAGGTTCTGTTGGCCAGAAGCTTGCTTTAGTGCCCAAAATATCATCAGCTCCGTCATCGTGGTTAGGAGGTCGGTAGCAGATGACCACTGTGACGTCCTGCTTGGAGATTACCCCTTTGACTTTAACCCAGAGGCATTAGATAGAGCAGTCGCAATCACCATAGTTGATTTCAATACATTTGAGATTTTCCTTGATGTAGAGTGCAACTCCTCCACCTCTTCTACCTTACCTGTCCTTACGAAAGAGCCTGTAACCATCCATTGCAATCCCCCAGTCATTTGAGTTGTCCCACCATGTTTCAGTTACTCCTATGATGTCATAATCTTCTGAGTGGGCACAGAGCTCCAGTTCCTATCGTTTGTTACCTAGACTGCATGCATTTGTATACATACACTTGAGGTGTTTACTCTTCTGTTTCACCTCTTGGGAGACAGCTAATGAACTTTTATCACCACACTGCTTGGCCTGACTTACTCCCCCATTGGACATGCTGGTGTGAGCGTTTTCACAACAGATCCCACCCCCCCAGTCCTTCAGTTTAAATCCCGCCTCACCAAATTAGCCAGCCTACTGCTGAAGATTCCCTTACCCCTTTTAGACAGATGGACTCCATCCCTCCCTAGCATGTTGTCATCATTGAAGAACACCCCATTGTCATAAAAGCCAAACCCCTCATGGTGGCACCAGCCACGTAGCCAGGAGTTGATATACATTATGCGCCTGTTTCTGGCTGCCCCCTTCCCTTGAACTGGCAAAATGGAAGAGAAGATCACCTGGGTACAAATGTTTTTCACTTGCTCCTCCAGGGCTCGAAAGTCTTCCTTGATTTTACCCAGGTTACAGCTGTCAGTGTCATTCATGCCTACGTGAAGTAGTAATAGTGGATAGTAGTCTGTTTTCCTGATGAGTTGTGGCACCCTCTCAGCGACATCTCAGACCTTGGCTCCTGGAAGGCCACATACCTCTTGTGACTCCCTGTCAGGTCGACAGATGGGTTCCTCAGTACCCTTCAGCTGAGAGTCACCCACCACAAACACTCGTAGTTTCTTTTTACGATGTCCACTGTATGTTGCTGGTACAGTTTCCCCTTGCAGGGGACTTTGCAGACCTTGCTCATGGGTGTCGTCAGTCGTTAAGGCTTCATATCTGTTTCTGATTGTGATGGTGGAGGGGGCAGGCTGATGCAGAGTCCTGCTTCTGTGAGTCACCAGGGTCCATGGTGCCTCACTCTCGGCAGTGTCTGCCACAGGAAGATGATTCTGAAGCCACTTGTCTATCTCTGCCTCAGCTCCTCTAATACTGCGCAGCCGCTTAACCGTTTCCTGCAGCTCTGCCACCTGACGTAACAGGTCATCGACCTGTGCACACCTCGTGCGGGTACTTACCCTTTCGCCAGGAGGGGGGTTTGGGCGTTTGCTGCAACCCGCTGCCTGTGCTGGTGTTTCCTTTCTTACCAGGCCCGTCTGGCTGGATGCATCTGACATCTCAGGGGCTTTTGCTGAACGATCAGTGATTTTAGCTCTGAGGCGAGTGCCCACCATTTGACCCGAGAACCAAAGCACTTGCCTGAGCTGTAGACCTACAGGTGGGCTGCGGCATCCCTCCTGCTCACCCTGGCTGCATGAAGTGACGTGCCACGCCCTTATGACGCACCATGCCCTTCTGATGCGCCGCGCTCCTGGCCGCTCGCGCTCCCGAGGGGCCGTTTAAATCTCCCGCCGTTGCCTCTGGCGACGCCCCAGGCCGCGTCAGCCGCGCGTCAGCCTCGCTCGCGAGAGCCGCCGGCTCCGGGCGGGTCCCCCTGCTCACCCCCGGGCTTCTCGGGTTCGAGGAACCGCCTTGCCGGCCCCGGCCTAGCGCTGAGCCGCGGGACCTGCCCCGCCGCCGCCACCGCCGTGCTCCTCGCCAACCGAGGAGTGGTAGGGTTAGAGGTTGAGACCAGCAAGTTCCTCTGTAAGACAAAAACAAGTGTGTGCCAGAGCTCTTGATGCTGCTTTGGGGTGAAAAAAAGCTGTACCAACTGCTATTCCAGTGCTTCCCCTATTGGGCATGGTGATGTCATTTTGCAAATACAGATCCACGCTCTCTCTTGGTGGTTATGATTCACAGGATGGCATTGTGGGGAGAGAATATGAGAGGTGGCTGCAGAGCAGGCCTGGCTGGAGATCTGTCATGGTTATACGACCATACAAGTGCAAGGAAGGAGATAGGGTGAAAGGAAAAGGAGCTAATTATGTGGTTGAATGAATGACTCTGAAATAACTGATGAGGCTAACAAGTTAGGTGACCGTGGGTCCTGCAACATGTTTTGCACATGCGCTTGATCTGTCTTACAGTTGGTAACTGTATCTGGAAATCTCTTGCTGGTATGCTCTCGGTATTGTCTTTGGAACAATAAGAGCTGTGGTTTGCCCTGGAACTGGCATGGTCTGAAGGCAGGCACACCTGTGACCAAAGTCTTTCCATGTTGAGGAAAACAGGTTGCAACTGTAGCAAAGCTGCTGTGTGGTCCTGGCTTACCACTGAACTTGAGCACATACCGGACCATTAACTGGGAAGAGGGCAGGCTCTTTTAAATTTTGTCATGCTAGGTAAAATGGCAGAGCCGAGGAAGCGACAGCAGCTGCTGGAAAAGATGAGGTTGGCTGCTCAATGCTTAACAGTGCCTTGGTTAAGTTAAACCAGAACTGCACAAGCCAGACATTCACATGGGCATGCTTAGAAAAAAAAAATTGGGAAATGAGAGAACTTCTGTTTGAAGCATACCTGATGGTGCAGATGACAGTTCAGCTTTCTGCTTCATGCTAGGAGCCAGAGGCACTTGGCATGGTGGCACTTGGCATGGTGGCTCTTTGCCTGGGAATTGCTAGTGCCCTGCTGTGTCAGGGAAGCCCAACCACGCAGAGGGATGTGAGATGCAGAAGCATCTTAAGGAGTGCAGGGGTACAGTTTAATCTGTTTCGATGTCTGTCCCAGAGAAACTAAAGACCTTCCTAGCACAGGTGCCAGCTGTCATGCAGCACCAGGTGACAGCAGGATCAGGCATCCAAGTGTGTGTTTTTGCTTGAACTGCTGCCTGCCTTCAAGGCAAAGAGCAGTCCTGATCACACTGGAGTGCAACCTGCAGGCTTTTGCAGGCAAGCAGCACCCCCACTCAATTTACCCAAGGACAGTGGGCAATAAGCATCTTGCTACTAAACAAATGCTGAATGAAACTGTCATGTGGGATTTTGAGTAGCTGTGGGACAGAGCATGACCCGCGCAACTGCCTGTTATAAGGGGTGGGGTATTTGGGAAGAAGAGGCAGTGTGATGCAGGAAAGCTAGTCATGATCAGCTTTGTTTGTACAAATTTTGTACGTAGGCACTGATGACAGTAAAAATTAGGTACAGTTGTCTGGTTTTTGTGACTGGAATTGGGCGCAGAGGCTGCTATTATTACTAACAAAGTATCATCCACAATTCATGGAAAAAGGGAGGAACTGTGTGTAGACTAACGTGCTGTGTGCCTGAAGAATACATTACCATGGCTGTGGATCTGAAAGGACAGCCACTGTTACATATCTAATAATAGACTTAATTTGAAGGCAGTTTGTTATTTGTTAAAGAAAAACCAGAATTCTACAGGAGATCCTGAAGGCCATGAGGAAGGAGGAGCTGACTGGGAAACATTGAAGGCTGTGCTTGGACAACATAAAAAGCACAGGTTCACAGGGTACTTGGGGTGACTGAGAGGTCTATGCATTGTATGTGTGCAAAGTAATTAGCTAACTGGAAAAGGGCACAATGGAAGAGAGATACTAGTAGGGAAATGCCTGTTGCAGTACATGAGGACTTCACTGGATGCTCTGGATTTTGTCTTGAATATCTCTTAATTTTGCCTTGCATGTTGCTGGGTGCTGAGCATGGGTCACTACAAATGTCCTCATGACCCAAGTGCCCTGATGAAGAAGCTAGTGCAAGAAGTCCAGTATTGAGTCATGTAGCTGTGAGGGTGTCAGATCCTCGGTAAGAAACTCTGAGGTAGAAAATCACAGCTGCTGGGGAAGAAGCTGTGTCCTGGGGTGTTCCAGGATCATTGAAGCACCTCTGCGGTGATGAAAGAACCAGCAGGAGAGGCAAGCACTAGAAGTAACAAGAAGGGCATCCAAAAATGCAGAAAACGTATAACTTGATGGATGGCCACTGTCCAGATGGCATCAGGGCAGAGAAGCCATATCTTTCAGAGAGAGGGCATGCCAGACCAACAAAGTGACCTCTAAGGTGCAGTCAGTAACTGAAAAGTTAACGGTGCATCTATCCATCTACCCTCTGACAGATCTGTTTTATCAAAGATGCATGCAACTATTCTACACTTACCACTGATCCAGAGTCACTGTCAGCTAGATCCCACACATCTGCTGGAAGGGACTCATGGGAGTCTTTGGAGGACAGGGTTGCCGGATTTGAACATGAAAGCACACCCAGCTCCTCCATTCAGAGTGCTCATAGGTTTATACCATGTACAGGCTCCTTGCTCCTCCACCAGTCGTCTTTGGTCTTGGACTCCAGAAACGGCTCTGCTTATTTTAGCACTGGATTTTCCTGCCTTAGCTGCAATTTTTCTTTCTTTATCTTTCAAAGAATACTTTGGTTGGCTTTCCCTTATCTCCTTCTGTTTCTCGTTAGGGAATCTTCTACCACACGATGGCTCCTCCTTTCCAAGTTTTTTTTTTTTTTGTCTGGTTCGTTCAGGGTATATTAATGCTAACAGGACAGTGTTGTACTGCTCAGCTGACTAAAAAACTACTACCCTAGGAACAAGCAGTTGGGCCAAGGCATGGTGGATCTGTACTCTGAACTGCAGCACAGAAGCGGTTAGAAATTCCCTTGTAACTACAAGGTCTAGACATCTGCAGAGGAGTGGATGAGGTAGGCAGTAGCTGCAGAAAATCTGATGCGTACTAGTAGGAGTTAATTTTGTCACATGTACTCTGGGTTGTATGCTAATATATCTTTTTCACCATAAGAATTGTTATTCAGGAAGCTTCTTGGTTTTGTCCTCCACATTGCTAAAGCCCAGCTTCTTGCTCGCTGGGCATGAAAGCTGAGCTGTATGAACTATTAGACCTTCCTTGAGGCTCATGCATCTGGGTTTCTATACCAAAACTCTGCTCCTTGCAAGCTAGTGATCAGTTTGCATCTTGTTTTAGAACAGCAAAACATATCCATGCTATGTAGCAAAAGAAATAGATGCTGAACAGCACTCCTCACAAAAGTGTTCTGTTTTCAGTGTTCCTTCCATGTAGCACAGCCAGATTTCAGGCTCAGAGAATTTTGATGAATACTCTCAGCTTCTTCTCTCTGTCAATATTAGAGGAAAGCTCTCTTTAGCTGCAGTTTTTTAACTTCCTCATGCAGCCCTACTGTTGAGTTTAGTCACTCTTTACCCTCATCTTTCTTAATCTGTCCCTAAATCGATCGGTGCGGTCCAGTGTACAAAGCTGTACACAATTCCCAGAGCTCAGTTCTAAATGGAAGATGTTGTGCTCTGAAACCAAGTGAGTTGTATGTGTCTGACAGAGCAGAAAGTGGATGAAATCACAGATTTTAGTTTATTTTGTTAATCAAAGATTAGGTTGATGGTATTTGTTTTAGGGATCTAGGGAAGATCAAAGTTTTGAGAAACACAGGGTCTTCTATTCAGAAGCCAAAGATGAAACAAAAGCTCAGAACTGGCACCAATAACAAAATGTATAGACTGCATGAGCTTCTCTGTGTCTGCATGTGTGGGGGCCTCCAGACTTCACATATAGTCATTCAGAGGAAAAATTTAATTGGTACAAGGTGGATCCCTCCAGCATCAGGACTCAGACCCCCAGTCTGTCCAGTAGCTGGCCTCTGGACCCCAGTCTCCCCTGTTGCTGTCATTTGGACATACATGCCTTCGATGCCACAGCTCTAATCCAGTTGCTGGTACAGACCATCACACACAGAGCTGGCCAGGACTCCCTGGTCCCATAGATGTCCCCCTGTGCTCTCACTCATAGATATATGCAGGCACTCTCACACTCAGAGCTGGCCCTTGCAGACCCACTCAACCCCTTGTTCCAAGCCACATCACCTATTCATCATCTTGTCTGGCTTGACCTTAACTAGAGCTCACACAGTTGCACGGCCACACTGCTGCAGTTGCTGGTACCCTGGGCCCTCCAACCCATGGTCTAACTTGCAGTTGCTGACACTCAGGCCCCCGCAGACACGCTTGCACGCAGAACAGAGCGCCCCTCCCCCAGGAAGGAGTTAGAATGGAATTTAAGAAGAAGGAAAGAGAGACTGCAGCAATCAGACACAGGGCATTGTTAGATGTGTGTCCTGACCAGCCAGATATTTACACAAACTGACCCTTTTAATCCCCATACCCCTCTTTTCCCCCATGTTTTTTCCTTCCCAAATCACCAAAGACCCTCACTTTTCTTGCCTTTGGTTCTTCCCCTAAGAATCCCATAATAAGGCCTGTGCAATCCAGAACTGATATTCCTCTGCATCCCTTGATATGTCCCATACCCCTAGGGAAAAACCCCTCAGACACCTGATCTGGAGAGCTGCTCCCAATGGCTCATCATGGTGGGTATCACACCTGGACATGGGATGATTCTCCAGGGACAGCTGGGGGAAAGGGTGGACAAGGCTCCTCAGGACTACTTAATTTGCCTGCCATTGTGCCCCTGTGCTCCTCTGGGCTTGTGGACATGGGCCTTTTGTGGGCTGGTGTCTCCTATGGTTGGCTTGGGAACAGCCTAGCAGAGTACTCTTTGCTCTGCCCCCGAAATGCCTTTCTGTGCTCCTTTGTGGGTGTGCAGATGAGATAAAGCTATGAGCACATAACCTAACACCTATGTGTTAGGTGAAGTGACATGGAAGGACTGAAGCATGAGGTCCAACCCATTTGGCAGTGTCAGGGTCATGCCAGTCTTGGGCCATGTGCATCTGGCTGCATCTCCCTGACACAACAGAATGCTGGTGTAGTATGAGATGGGCTGCAACAGCAGGTCTCACAGATGATATGCAACCATGCCAAAGTAGCATGGGCCCCACAGACTGCTTGTTTGTCCCACTAGGCCTAGCTAAGACAATGACATCTCGCTCAAGCCTTCCTGGGACCACTTTGATATTGTTACCTCACACATATAGGTATTATTCTTAGATGAAATGGAATAGCGCAGTAGTTAGTAGTAGTTAAGAAAGAATCATAGTCAGGAATAGAGACTAACACCTAAAAATTTTAACAAGATAATAAATAATGCTTAGGTGAGACAAGAGGCTATTAACAATGAATGCCCCATTGACAAGAACCTCCTAAAAAAATACAAAACAGTAGAACTTTGAGGACTAAGAGTGGAAACATCCTGCTACAAAGAAGGGTGTGAAGATACGGGAAAGCCACAAATCAGTCAGCAGTGATAAAAGGGAACATCTTGGCCCAGAAAGCACTGAAGCATGGAAGGTGGGGGAAATGTAATTCTGACAGGGGGAGATTGCAACCACGGACTGAGTTGAGGGACGAATGGACTACATACCCCATGTTCATCCTGAGCACGCACAGTGAATTAAAATCACACTGTACCTTTAAACTTAAGTGGAGAAGATATAGATCAATGGAAGAAGTGGGTGCCCAGCCAGGTTAATGATAATGGATTAGATAGGCATGGTGTGTTAACTTTCATGTATAAATGTCAAAAAGTAGTTATGGTAGGTGTGCATTCTAGGAGGAGACATCCCCCAGGCACCTGGAGCTGAATAAAGTAATGCCCGCTCTTTAATACACTCGGTGTTAAGGAGTTTTATTCCCAGTTTTCAGTGATAATTTGGCACCCCAGATGGGACTCCACTTCTGATGCGCAACAGATCCATGGGATTGAGAGGACTCTGGTGCCACCAGAGGGTTTTCAGGGAGATCCTGCAATCCCCTGGTCTGGTGAGTTCAGGGCAAGACCCCTGGGATTTGTTAAGGCATTACTGAGGGTAAACCCATCTGTAAACTGGGAGAGAAATCTCTCCCCAGGTTGGTTTATAAAGGGAAATAGAGGAGTTCCCAGGTATGGGAAGGCTTATTTGCACATTACTACTGGGACACCTGGAGTCCCAGCCAAGGGTCCGGGTCGAGTCCCAGTGTGGGGTTTGAGTCTCAGCAACATAAAGGAATTAAGTGCTTGCTGGCTAACTGCCTCATGTATCAACCAAAGGTCTGCCACATGGGAAGGGAAGGTATATTTAATTAGAAATTGTATTTATAATTTGGTTTTAATTACTGGTGCTTGTAATATTGGTTTTGGACAATTTATTAAGAGGAAAAAAAAATTTGCAAATTACGTTTTCTGGTCGTGGGTTTGAATCCCTCTGGAACTAACAGTCTGTTTAAGTGGTAGCTTGGAAATTATGGTCTGTTTATTAGAACTATTGTTTTGTTTAAGTGGAAACTGGAATTAAGTTTTATTTAAGTAGAAATTATAGTTAAGGTCTGTTTGAGAAAAAATTGGAACTAAGATGGAGGAATTTTAAAGAAATCGCCTTTAGGGTGTTTATTGAAGCATTGGAAGGAAGTGGAGCATGATCCCCTCAAAAGGAAGTTCATTGAATATGGTAATCATTGGGGGCCAATGTATACTTTGGGAAATAAAGAGAAAAGGCCTAAGAATGGAACTTTAAAGTATAATGGCCTATTGCAATTAATATTCTTTTGCCTGTGTGGAAGGAAACGGGATGAAGTGCCTTATGTTGATTTGTTCTTTATACTGCAAAATCACCCAGAATGGCAGAAAGATTGCTTTTTAGTGCCAAATGATCCTATGGCTTTAGCTTTAGAAAAGGATAAGGGGAGAAAGCCTGAGAGCTGCTTTCAGCATGTAGTATTGGGAAATATTGCATCAAATACGACAGACCAGAGGAGGAGGAGGTAGAGTTATTGGTGGCCCCAGGGCAAAGGAGACCAGACTTGCTATGGCAAGAATGGAGCAGAGGGGGAGCAGATGAGTTAAGTTCAGAAGCGGAAAGGGATTTTAGTCCTGTTGCAGGGAGAACTAGAAGGGGAGTGGGACACCGTGATCTGCAAAAGGGGGAGGTTCTCCAAGCCCCTCTCCAGCAAGCAGCTGGGAATGACAGGCTGGTTGCTGTCAAGGTTCCATTTTCAGTGACAGATTTAAGATCTTGGAAAAAGTTAGCTAGGATATATAAGGAGGACCCAGAAAAAAGCAGCAAAAATATTTGAAACTATAGTTAGAACCCAAGATCCAGATTGGAATGATATACAGGTAGTATCGGACACTTGGTTAACTTTGGATGAGAGAACTATGGTCTTGGCTAAGGGAAAGGAGGAGGCTGAAAGGATACATGCCCAAAGTGCCCAGCCGGGAACTGTGAGTGATCATTTTCCACCTATGGATCCCTGATCCAAAACTCAAAGAAAATTATTGACTAGATAGTAAAGGTTGGTGATGTTTGGAATAAAGCATGCTATCCCTAAAGCTATCAATTTTTCTAAACTATATCAGGTGATACAAGGGAAGGAAGACTCTCCCTATGAGTTCTATGAGTGATTAATGTCAGTGGCTAGGAGATATAGAAATTTGGACCCAGAGAAAGAGGGAGATGCTTTGCAGTTGGTAACTTTATTTGTAGAACAGTCTGCACCAGACATTTGACAGAAACTTCAGAGACTGAAGGGGGAAGATTCTAGGAATCTTACTAAGTTGCTGGAAATGGCATGAAAGTGTATAATACCTGAGAGACTGTAGAAAGAAGTCAAAAAAGGGAGTTGATTGCTGCATTGACTGGGCATGGATCACAGGGAATAGGGCATAAAGGCTGAGGCCAGGGAGGCATGAGAAGGATTGGATTCCAGTGCCAACCTCTGCATAAATGTCAATGTGTATTTGTAAAGAAAGGGGACACCAGAAACAGGAATGTCCGCAGGGAAATAGAGTTGGTAGAGCAATTCCTGAAGAGACTGCTAAGCTACTAGCTCTAGATGAAGCCTGAAAGGGAGCAGGGGGCTCATTGCCAGCTAAGCCTCTGTTTACCCTGACAGTGGGGAATGAAAAGTGGATTTCCTAGTAGGCATCAGAGCAGCATATTCCATTTTAGATACCTATAAAGGGGTTTTTAGTCAAAACACTGTGAATGTAGTTGGTGCCACAGGGAAGGAGGAAAATCAACCATTTTTCCAACCCCTGAAATTCAAAATAGGTAAAAAGCGGTGGACACGTAAGTTTTTATATACGCCAGAGTGCCCAATGCCTGTACTAGGCAGGGATGTACTAAGCAAATTGGAGGCTCAAATAACTTTTGATAATGGACAAATACAGGTACATATTCCAGAGAGTAAACCTCTGGAGGCCCAGATTTTTATGTTACAGCATAATGACTACTTGTCTCAGTAACTGAACAATTTCCAGTAGTTTCTTGATAATGTATCCATATTTGATTGGAGATCCTTGTGTTGATAGTAATCCTTTTTCTTTCCATATTGGTCCGTGGGCACGTACTACTCCAAATGCATACTTGGGGTCTGTCCAGATGTTTACCCTCTTTCCTTTTGATAGTTCTAATGCTCGTTGTAGTGCTACTTGTTCCGCCTTTTGGGCTAACGTATTTATGGGTAAAGTCTGAGCTTCCACAACCTTAGTTTTGATATCCTGAAGAAAATGAAATTTTTGGAATTTTCTGCTAAGCCATGACAATGAACTATGTGAGCTTGGCAAAACAGAATTTGTCAGCCAGAGATGAGAACTGAGAGATAGGGAAGCAATTGTTTCATGCCTTTATCCTTGAGGACAGCTGAAAGACTGATCAAAGCAAACATCCTGAGAATGGGGTGATAAAGTGGATAGTCAAGGAGAACAAAAATTAATATGTTGATAAAGAACTAAGACAAAGTGCCCATTAGGGGAACTATCATCATTGTAATATTAAAAATCAGGCCTATAAGTCAGGAACCGCCCCCCTAATAAGTCCCTTACTGTCTAAGAATGCGTGGTAAATTAAAAGTCAGCTGTACATTTACATCAAAGGGAGAAAGAAATTAACCACTTTTTAGCTGAGGTGTGTGAATCCTAGCTGCAACTGACACATTTAACTGTGTAAATGCCTCATAGTTTCTCGGCTATGTTAAAATATTTCCTGTGAAATACTTTGGCAGAGCACCTGACTGCTTTTGAGGTCCTGGAGCACTTTAAAGAAATCCCTTTGCTGTCGTCTAGATGCAATCCTTCATGCAAGAAAAGCCTTGGAGAGAAAGTTGTGAATAATGCTTGATAATCAGAAGGCTGTGTACAGGACATTGGGAAATAGAACGCAACTGCTTAAAGGACCTCACAGCTGATATAAACTGTCTGATATGGGGATAAGGGGTGTTGTTTCTCAGTTTGCCTGGCACTTCCTTATCTGGTGCCCTTCTGTGGCATTCAAGTTTAGGGTATTAATGGCTTTTTTGCTTCTGTTTAAGGGGCCATGGGAAAGAATGCACTCAAGGACATAATCTTCGCAAATGTGATCGGCACATTCTGGATGGATGCAAAAAAACTCAGCAGCAGATGCCCCTTGTGACAAAGATAACGGGAACTAAGGACATCTCCACCTAGAGCACCAGTCAAAACCAAAACATCTTGCAACACACTGTGAAAGAATATGTCTAACTATTCAGGGAAATCTAATGCCTATTTAAATAACTGAGCAATATAAGCTATGTCTGTTGTGACTTGCAGTATGCATGCTAGGAGGAATTATCCCCATGCATCCAACACTGTAATAAAGAATGCCTGTTTCTTAATACTACTTTGGTGTTACGGAGTTTTATTCCCCATTTTGATGACACTTTCTGTATAAACTAAATACAACCTGTTTGCGAGCTAAAAGACCGTTGGTCCTTTACGCCAAAATATATTTTCAGGGATAACCCTTCTTCAAAAAGTAGTCACTTCACATTTCTTCTGTATTCACCCTCACCTGGGCTCTTTTCTCCGATGTTTGGCTATCTGCCCAGGATGGATGTGGAGAGGACTGCTCTGGTCCACTACAGAATTTCATTTTACTTCAGCCTTAAAGAAAAATTCAGAAAGTGAATAGACTTAGAAAGCCATATTTCTTTCAAAGTTTTAAGAGCTCCATTGTGTCTGCCCTACAGTGGCCCATTGCCTGGCCCACTGCTAAGTTCTGGGCTGTCCCTTGGCTCAGCTGCAGCAGCTTTCTGAGGCCTTCTCATTTCACTGTGGAAAAAAACTGTCCTTGAAGTGGCATTTTGTATGTGTTGTAACCAGACAGAGTCACTCCCAGCAGAGACTGGAAGACATAGTCACAGGACCTGTTGTGCTCTTTTACACAGGTGTCACACACTGGGGCAAAGCTCCAATTTCCAGCATAGCAGGACGTTGCTGATACAGCTCGGTGAGCAGGGTGAAGCCCAGGCTGCTGCTGCAGATTTGCATAGGTGATAATCTCTCCACCACTAGGTGAGAAGGTGTCTTCTGAGGGACAGGGAATGTTGTTCTTTAGAACATGTGCCCAGACCTGTCCACCTGTCTGGAGCAATACTTCCACATGTTTCTGACTGAAGTTTTCACTTCAAATAAGAAGTGAAAACAGAGAGTGTTTTAAAGTAGACGTTTCGGTGTCACACCAGAGTTTAGTTTGCCTGTTATGCAGAGGGCATGACCACTGTTAACCACTTAAGTTTGAGGGCCAAATGGCTATTGAATTCATGTTCTAAATCTCTATTTCAGATCCTTTGCCTATTTCAACTTTTGTGTTTCATATGTAGTAAATCAGAGATTTAAAAACATAGGAATATTTTGAAGACTTTTTGTATGCTATTGCATACAAAGTAGTATTTAAACAGGTTGAGGCAACAGCTCTAGGAGAGCAGGGGAATATGGGTGGTTGACACCTAGGATTTTTGGATTTAGAGTTCACAATTTTCTCCAGAGAAATATTTTATTGAACAATTTCCAATATGCTATTAGGTTAACACAGGAAAGACAACTCAGTAGAAAGAAAGAGACAAGGAAAATATCCTTTTACTGGGCTGCACCACATGAGAAGCATAGCAGTGGTTTAGCCAAGGTGCCTGGATCAGAGCTGTGTTTTAGCAGGTTTAATCCAAATTTACATGCATGTGAACTTTCTTGATGCTTTTTGCAAACTTTGGTGTTGCTTCTGCTCTAATATCTGTCCCACTTTACTGGAGATGTGTTAAACCCTCATGAATAAAAGAATGCATGTTTTTCCTTCTGCTATTCCTCTACTTATTCCTCTGCTAAAGAGGTATTCCCACAATGAGTAATACAAATCTCACTTAGACACCCAGACTGACTGACAAGAGTGTTTTCCAGACTGACTTCCCTATCAGGTTTTCTTTCAGAACATAAAAACTTTACATTCACTACCCACCATGCCCGCAGTCCTTGCCAGTAGAATGTCACCTACATTCTTCCAGCTTTGGCTATCCGTTTATACCTTTGCAGGCAGCGATACCTAAGATCCTGTAGAAATGCATATGGCACTAGGACTGGTGGAGTTTGCAGTGCTTGCACTGAAAGTGATATTTACTACATGTGTTTATTTTCCTGGTAGCGCTTATCTGCAACAACATCTCCCATCGGTGAGACCTAGGGAAACACTGATGGAGACACATAGTAAAAGGTTTCTTTCCAGGAAAAAAAAAAGTTTTTCAATGTCTTTGGGTAAATCATTGTTTTTGACCTTGTTAAACAGCTATTTGGAAAACTTGTAACTACAACAATTGTTTGGAGGAAAGACTATTTAATGCTAGCTAGTCTGTCATAGGTGGAAATAAATTTAATCTACAGACTCCTGAGGAATTAAAAAAAAAAGTTGCATACCAATCAACATGGACTGAATCTTGTCTTGCTGCCACAGATGTCTTTCTTATGGCTAAAGTCATACACTCCAATAAAATGATTCCAAATTGGTCCTCACCAGAGGATCATGACTGGCACAACCTGAGATGAATGGCTCAAGCAGAGCTGGTGACTTGGGTGGGCCAAATGGCTGCTTGTCTGGTTTTGGCCCACATGGCTATTGTATCAAATCACTTTGGATATCTGTTCATATCACAAATGTCAGTGATACTGTCTGAGACTCCCTTAGCTTTCTGACACCTTCCTCCTCACTTGTAAGTATCTGAGGTAAGGGTTTCTGTGCTCCTCAGCTCTGTACCTTGCAGGTCTCCAGTAGGAGGACTGTTCCTCAAAATAGAAAAAAAAAAGACAGTGTTTTAATTCTTGGAAAAAAAAAAAAAAGAAAAAAATCTTGAATGCTCCGTGGGTGGTGGCAAATCCTTGCTAGAAGGATATATGGTGAAGTAAGGTAAAACAGGTGCATCATATACTGTGGTGACTTAATTCTCTATACTGTGGTGGTGCTCACCTCCACAGGAAAAGCAATACTCTCTGGAAAGCCTCTAGAGATGATAGTTGATAAATGCTTTGCACACATTCCTCTCCTCATGTGTTGAGCTTTTCTGGGGACGGAATCTATTTCTCTAGGGCAAGAATAATGGATTTTAGCTGGCAAAGTAAGTACATGCTGAGCTGCCCACAGGCTTTGAGAGCACTAACAGCAGTGCAGCATCTACCTGATGGCTTTTCAAAGCAACAGACTTTTTAGACAGCCTGTAATTGGTGTCACAGTCAGGGGTAGACTGTGTTGTGTGGCAGGAGGGAAGGTTGTCATTTATAGAGCACTCAAACTAATGGCTGTTTTTATGCTATATCTTCTCCTGTTTTCCATTCTGGGGCTGTCTCTACTAATACTCTCAAAAGCCAATTTTCTTGACCTAATTGTGGATTCAAGGGAAGGCGCCCTAGTCCAGGGACTTCAACAAAACCCGGGTGCAGTTTAATGTGATGTTTCATGTTTTCCCTTCAGCCTGGTCAGTTTTGCATTATTCTTACTATTTTGTAAAACTCCCTTATCCAGCCATTCTATTTTTGTGCAGCCTGTGGACATGAAGGTAGTTCAATGGGCTTGACTCACTGATTACAGTATTGGACATAATGAATGGGGCTGATCTCAGAACAAGCAGAGCTCTCATAATCTGTTCCTTGGCAGTAAGCATGGAGGTAGTTATGTGAAGCTGAGCTTTTGCAACTGATTGTGGATCTGAGACAGGTTAGTTCTGGAGCTCTGGATCATTCTGGAGCTCCTTCCAGGCTTTCTGCAATATAACTTAAAGCTGAAAAATATGCAGTCTTTACAGGATGATGTCTTTTAAATGCTTTGTGCCTGAGGGAACCAGGAGTGTATGCAGAATGTTGCGTGCTGACATAATGAAATATTTCAAGGGTACCTCAGGTGGCTGGGCTGATTATAAACGGTACTGGAGGAAGCTGCATGAAAGTGACATAAACTGCTTTTAACAATCTCAGCAGGGAGATATTTTTAATACCCACCGACTTGATTACCACCATCTATCTTACATTTGGAGGAAGACAGAGCTGATGTTCTTCAAATATTTTTAGTACCCTAAGAAGAATGCATGCAAGTGATTAAATAATCACAGTGTCCCCTCATATTCAAATATTTCTTTTTACACCCTGCGCTGACCGTCACCTGCAGTAGGGAGACTTCGGAGGACTGCAGGGTTCTGTGAGATTTCACAGCTAATATCTGGAGTAAATTAAGTGTTGGTCCTAGGAAACATTTAATTTAGATGTCTGCAATGCACTCAGCTATGGCAAGCTAGCAGCCATTACTGCGTACTTAATAGCAGTGAATTTTATTTAACTTTCTGGAAGAATATTTGAAGTGATAAGAAGATAGTAGAAGGGTGTAAAATTCAGGACACTAATCTAGTAATGCATTAACTTTGTAATGAGTAGAGGTTCTCCCATCTGTCCTGGCGATCTAGCTGGGGATGTTTGAACCATGCTGTAGCTTGGTGGCTGTTTTTCAGGTTTAGTCACAAAGAATAGATGGAGGATTTGTGGCTGGCTGTGGTGCTACCAAAACAGTTACTGAAATTTTCCTCAGGATATGAACAAACAAATATGAGATTATCAGATTTTCTCCTGGCTCAAGCATCCCCACTTTCAGACCTAGGACTCTAGCCCATTACCGTAGTGCAGTCTGGGTTTCTGCACCGATTCCTGCCTGGGACAACATGTCTAGTCAACATTGGAGCTTTTCTTATAAATCACTCATTGACAAAGTGCAGTGCCTCAGTTAAATCGGGAAGTGGCACTGTTTCAAAACAATGAGAAGTCAATTCCTCTGTGCAGCACTAGTAAAGGCAAATTCACAGAGGGAAAAAAATCTGATGGGACAGTGGGATGGAGTGTATGTCCTAATCATTAAGGCTGCAAATTGTCTCTATGTATCACTACATGAAATCTGAAGCAGAATGCTCGGGGCGGGGGGGTGTCACTTCTGTCCAAGATTTAGCAAAAGGTATATAATGGCAGAAAGGAAGAATCAGTGGTTTGTTCCACTTCTTGCTCTTCAGAACCTCTCCCTGAGCACAGACTATTCAGAAAGTTCCTTCCTGCCATGTCTTTCAAAGGCTTTTCCTGTTGCAGGAGCCACAACACAGAGGTGGCGGATGAACATCCTAGGTTTTTCTCTTGAGGCCTCACACCTTCCAGAAAGCTTTTCGTCTTTGCAAAAGTTTCACAACTGTCAGGAACACGCAAGAGGGACTGACAGCTGCAAAGTTAAAGATCTGTCTCATGTTTTAGACAGCAATCTGATGGTACTGTTCCTTACTATTTTTTGTGAGACGCAGCCGGCACTCCAAAATATGCAACACATCAGACACTGACTTACTTTGTCTCTGAGAGAGAGAGAAGGCTCTTCTTCAGCTCCAGGGCATGTTTACTTCACAGCTTCCCCTTTTGTGGGCCACTGAGATGAGCCTTAGCTTTCCCCAGTCTGATCAAACACCAACCAGTCATCTCCATAGTCAGCTCTGTCCACTGCCTGTTCGATCTCTCGCAGCAGGTTGATGGTAAAGAGCCAATACATGCCTGCTAGAGGGAAGGCACCAGTATGTTGGCCATAAGAGAAATTCTGAACTATATCATCACCTGCTGTATCTTTTAGTGACTCCAAGGCCACTTACAGCAGCACTTTTTTGAAGTAACCAAAGTTTGCCGAACTGCAGAAAGAACTGTCTTTTTTTTCCTTGTCTTTTACACAAGTATGCTCTAGGCAATACTGTCCTTTCATAAGCTGACTCACATGTGGCTACTTTAGTTTTTCAGCAGAAAACAGGCCTTTGACTTGAGAGTCTGTGCAGTTGCCCAGCAACTTGGTGCCATCATGTCACTGTGCAGACAGCTCCAGGGTCTGGTGAGAAGGTAGGTGCAGGCAGATGGAAGGCTGAGTAAAACTCCTCCTCTCTCATTACAGATTCTTCATTCCATCAGACTGACTTTGTTTTTCAGACTGTGGCTTGCATAGAGTTAAGGTGCTTTAGTCAGAGTCTCTAACAGAAGTAACCCAGGAGTTGTGTATTTTGCACTGGCATTGCTGATATATTTTCCCCATGTCCCTGTGCATTCTGGTTAGCATTTCTGTCTGGGAGTGTCGAGGTTGACAGTTAAACCAGTCCTAATGACTCTGATGTATCATTGGCATGAGCATCTTTTCTGACCTTGGTTTCTAGGCCATTTCTTTCATTAAAATCTGCGGCAGTATTGTCATGGAGGTTTATTGTCATGTCAGGTTATTGGAGCAAAAAAATTCATGATAGAGTTCTTTTAGAAAGGCATCTGAAACTGATAGCACACCACCCAAACAGTTTCAGTGTTACTATTTCTTCTTCATTCCCTGACATGCCAATATTAACTGCTACTGAGAATTTCTTAGCTGAGCTGTAGTAGTAAACATGTTCTTTTTTTGGCAGCCTATAGCTCTTTTTAAAATTAAGACAGAGCAAATGATAGAAGCATTTCTGAGTAATATATGAAGTCTTCAAAAAAATGAATGCAGACCAGACCCTTAAAGTCAAACAGCAGTAACTTAATCTTGGTGGATAATTTAAAAAGCCACTATTATAAATACTTGGAAAATGTCTATTCTGTGTAATGCTACCAAATGTACTAAAATATATGTTAATTTAATACAGAATAAAGTTTATTAATCTATATTTAACTAATTTTCCTGCAAGCTTTTTGTGTATTTACCTTTTTTGAGAGTGCAAGTCCTTCTCTCATTGTTTTATTAATACAGGGAATGTCATTGCACTTTTCCCAGCTATCTTTACTTTGCGTGGTCTGTTTCCAGAAGTCAGGTCAAAGAAGTGCATTACATGTGCCCCAGGAGAGCCAGATTCTACCTTGAAATTCATGCTAAAATGAGTTTCTGCAAGTTGTCTAATAAGAGCATTCTTTTTATTAAAATTTTAACCTATTGAGAACAAGGAAGTCATTCAAGTGATTTTGTACAGGACAAAGCACCGTTATATTTTTTTAATTATTATTTCTCTATGTTTTATTACTGTTATATGCCTTAGAAAAATTGAGTATCAGAAAGGATAATTTTTCATGTACTGCCAAGCTTTAGAAAAAGGTGGAAATATATGCTTTTAAAGAAAAGATACACTAGACTTTGAACAAAAACATAATCTTCATAGACTTCCTTTTTCTGAATCCACAGAAGCTTAGTCACACATGGGAAGCAAACTGTGCCCCTTTGTGCTGGTACAGAATGAAACCCTTCCGAGGTCTGCAGGGTGGGGGACAAAGGGTCAGACACTGTGCTAATCTGTGACTGGCTTTAAATTTCACTATCCCTGCCACAGATTTCATCACAGTCCAAAAGAAGAGTTCATCCAAAATAACCTGGAATGATCCTTGGTATGCAAGCCTGACAGCTGGATCTGCAAGCTGCAAGATCCCTCTTGCAAGCATTTTTATTAGTCACCAGCAGCTCTGTTTTTCATGTATAAGGCTCCTTAGAAAACGGAAATGGCTGCCTGGAACTGGGCAAGAGGAGGGTTACAGAAGGCTACTTGGAAAACATGACAGCCATATCAACAGTGAAGAACTTCAGTAAGCAAAACCAAGCAAAGATTTTTCCCTCCCTGACGATGCCCCTAATGCAGCAGTCTGATCCTCAGATTTGTTGCAAAATGTGTGTGCAGGGAAGCTTTTGGGTGAGGACAAATAACATTTCACTAACTCTGCAAAGGGGGGCTTCAGATGATACCTAACCATTTGGCCTGTGGATGTTTGTGATTCTTCTCTCTAGTAAGTGAATTTTGCTTGTCATCATGCTGATTAAGTCTGCTTGAATGTGCTTCTTTCCCATCTCCGGAAGGTAAAAAGTCTGAGATGCAGAAAAGAAAACTGTCCTTGTTCAGCTATGTTTAGCCCAGCAAGCAGCTAAACACTGCGCAGCCATTCGCTCACTGCCTCGCAGAGTGGGATGGGGAGAAGATTGGAAAGAAGGTAAAGTTAATTCTTTGATATACAAACAGTTTAATAGGAGACCAAAGGAAGGGAAAATAATAATGATAGAAGAAAATAAAAAACAAGTGATGCGCAGTGCAATTGCTCACCAAGTGGTGAATGATGCCCAGGTTAGCCCAAGCAGCGGCAGTGCCCCCAGCCAAGTCCCCCCAGTGAGCATGACATCATATGGTATCGAATATGCCTTTGGCCATTTTGGGTCAGCTGTGCTGGCAGCATCATGTACATGTCCAGCCTCCTTGCTGGCCGGCAGTGTGACAAGCTGAAAAGTCCTTGGCTTAGTGTAAGCACTGCTCGGCAACAATGAAACAACCATTACTCTCAATATAAATCCAGAATGCAGCACTATACCAGCTACTAAAAAGAAAATTAAGTATATCGCAGCTGAAACCAGGACAAGCTAAAAGAACTATTCCTCGTGATATGATAATATATGCTGGGATTTGTCCATCATTACTAACACAAGTTAGGGCACCTGAAAACAGAAATAAGATGGAGACAACGCTAAAGAGCTGCTTACAGCAGCCAATTCTTATTTAAACATGTCTCTGGCACAAACTGAATCCATCCAAGTTGAAGACTTTGAAACTTCTGGTGGAAACCGGTACATAGCAAGAGGGAAGACACTTTGATTTGTAGTCAGACTACAGCTAGAAATTTCTCATAAGGCATGTTACCTGTGCACTTCGAAGTTAAATGTGACGCTCATCTACAAGAAGGACCAGAAGGAGGATCCAGGAAACTATAGGCCAGTCAGCCCTATCTATCAGGGAAGATTATGCAGCAGTATATCTTGAGCGTGCTCACCAGGACAAATAGGGAATCAGTCCAAGCCAGCATGGCTTCATGAAAGGCAGGTCCTGCCTGCCCAACCTGATCTCCTTCTATGACCAGGTGACCCACTTCATGGATGTTGTCTACCTGGATTTCAGTAAAGCCTTTGCACTGTCCCCCCCAGCATCCTCCTAGAGAAGCTGGCAGCTCATGCCTTAGACAGGTGTATTCTTTGTTGGGTAAAGAACTGGCTGGATGGCAGAGCCCAGAGAGTTGTGGTGAACAGAGCTAAATCCAGTTGGCTGCCAGTCACGAGCGGGGTTCCCCAGGGCTTAGTTTTGGGGCCAGACTTGTTTAATAACTTTATCAATGATCTGGATGAGGGGATTCAGTGCACCCTCAGTAAGTCTGCAGATGACACCAAGTTGGGCAGCGATGTTGATCTGCTTGATGGTAGGAAGGTCCTGCAGAGGGACCTGGACAGGCTGGATCAATGGGCTGAGATCAGTTATATTGAGGTTTAATAAAACCAAGTGCCTGAATCTGCACTTTGGTCGCAACAACCACATGCAACACTACAGGCTTGGGGAGGAGTGGCTGGAGATCTGCCTGGCCAAAAAGGACTTAGGGGTGCTGGTTGACAGCCGCCTGAACATGAGCCAGCAGCGTGCCCAGGTGGCCAAGAAGGCCAATGGCATCCTGGCTTGTATCAGGAATAGTGTGGCCAGCAGGAGTAGGGGAGTGATCGTACCCCTGTACTTGGCACTGGTGAGGCCACACCTTGAATACTGTGTTCAGTTTTGGACCACTCTGTACAAGAGGGACATTGAGCTGCTGGAGCGTGTCCAGAGAAGGGCAACGAAGCTGGTTAAGGGTCTGGAGAACAAGTCTTACGAGGAGCGGTTGAGGGAACTGGGGTTGTTTAGTCTGGAGATGAGGAGGCTGAGGGGAGACCTTATCGCTCTCTACAACTACCTGAAAGGAGGTTGTAGTAAGGTGGGTGTTGGTCTCTTCTCCCAAGTTACTAGCAATAGGACAAGAGTAAATGGCCTCAAGCTGAATCAGCGGAGGTGTAGACTGGATATTAGGAAAATTGTTTTTACTGAAAGAGTGGTCAGGCATTGGAACAGGCTGCCCAGAGAGGTGGTGGAGTCACCATCCCTGGAGGTGTTCAAAAAACCTGTAGACTTTGTACTTTGGGACATGGTTTAGGACTAATAGTAGTGTTGGGTCGGTGGTTGGACTTTGATGATCTCAGAAGTCTTTTTCAAGGTTAATGCTTCTATGATTCGGTGCTTCTGTAAATGGAATTGAGCACTTTTTTTCTTTAGAGGAAAGAGTACATTAATTACAGGCCTTGGAAAATGGCATAGCTTACGATGTTGCCAAACCCACTGAACAGCTCTGTTTCTAGTAGATTAGTACATTTTGCCAGAATGCATTCTTGGCAAGATTACAATTATATTGTTTTAAAATATGTCCTCCTTTTGACATTATTGATTTTGGCAGGTGCTATTATTCTGGCGTGCTAGGCTTTATAATTATAATCCATAATTAGATAGGTTTACACATGGCCTGGATAACATGCTGAAAAAAATGACATCACTGTTACCAAACCTATTTAACCCTGAAAACTCCTCCTTCTCCAGGTATTAGCTCTACTTCCTTCATGTTCTCTAGTCCCTTCTCTAAGATACTGTGCTATGCTGGTGCATATGAATAAATGGAATTTGACAAGTCAGAGAAGCAAGTTATAATCTATAGTTAGACTTCAATTACATAGTTTTATACTTATCTAACTACAAGTCTATAGTTTTAGTGAGTTATCATTTGAACTTGTGCTTACCCACCACTTAAAACAGTTTCAAATTCAGCCTCAGAAACTAATAAGAATAGAGAGAACCATTTGGTGCTTTTTAACTAGCTGTTCAACACTTTATCATCGTTTCAGTGTTGACATAATAGAAAAACAATAACATTGTCTCCAGGTCATAAAGGCTTCAAAAGTTCTGAAATGTAATGGTATGAATTCCCCCAACTCCAAAGATCTTATGGAGGTGACATAATTTTCTGCTCAGTTTTCAGCAGCGTTAGTCCTATAGTAACAAAGGCATTTTGCCTTTAGGTGACTGAAAAAGAGCTGTAACTACATGATAAATCTTTCCTCTCTATATTCATTAAATGACCAGTGTACATGCACAGGTATATTAAGATTCTCCCACAAGAGTCTTACTTAGGGCTCAACAAAAAAATTTTCTAGGTACCAGGGAGTTTTTCCTCTGTAGATTCGGTTTTCTCTGGAGATGTTGGATGGGTAGTGGTGTTGCTATGATGAATTCAGAATCACAACATTTTTGTGAAGCATTTGCTCTTTTGCAGCTCCCAAGTATCTGAGAATTAATAAGCTAAATTTCAGTTCTTCACAGGCACCTCTGTGATGTTAGCGAGGTTCACAGTTCCCATTACTCCTCCGCATGAGAAGACCCTATGTCATATTGAAAACATATGTAGCAATGCATTTGATTTGGCACGCCTCCTCATCTCCCTTGTTTTAAGAACGGTATTGTGCTGTGCACTACAGCTCACAACTCTGTGAGCTGGTTTCAGTCAGCAGACATGTAATTCAGCGTGGCCTTAATGCTCTTCTTTTTGCAGTGCTTACATGAGCAATATAGAGCAGCCTCTGCATGTTGTTTTGGCACAAAGATAAGGCATATGCTGCAGAGGTGAAAAGAGATAATAAAGAAAAACTGCTGTGGTTTATACATCAGCAAGTGGAGTTGTAAATTGTGAGGACAGGATTATGAAGGTCTTTAAAATAAACACCATCTAATACTTAGGAAAAAATTATTTTACCATCTTCCAGGCTTTAATCAAATGGAAACTTAGAACCTTTGAAACCATACGAGGCAAGTCAACCGAAAAGAAAATACCTGTATTTACACAATAGTGTTATAGAGTAGGAGTCTACCAATGGAGAAAGATTCTTCTCTTTTTGGCCATCCTGTGTGTAATCCAACATGGAAAATGTAGTTGGAGAGTTTGTAGGGGGAAAAAATCTTTACAGCTCTACAAGTATCAACTGGAAATATGCATATACTTCACAAAGCTTTCTGAAATTTGTATAAACCATGTGAAAGAATTTGTAAAAAGGGCTTTCAGCCTACTTTGTTGTAGATGGAAAAACAAATACTGACAGATGTTATGGAGCAAGTTTCAGTAAAGCAGTAGGAAATCCTTCCTCATAATCTTCATTTTGTCTAGATGCCAGGAACTAAAGTCTCTCCTAAAGTGATTGAAAACTGTGAAGCAGGAATTCTCATATTCTGCCATGAGACAAACTACCCACAGGAATCATGCTTTCTAGTAACAAAATCTTCTGGCTTTCTGCTGACAGAACTTTGAAAAGGACAGAAACAAAATGCTGTCTACTGATGTGACTGCAACAGGCTTGAAGTACCTTGCTCAAAAGCTCGTCTTGCTTGATTACAAGTGAGGAGAAAAAAGTATTTGCAAAATTAAGCAAGGTGCTTATTGCCTTAAAACAGTGCTTTTCTAGCAAATGGGCAATAAATGTTCCACTTGGCCACACCAAAGGTTCCATTGTGCAACTGGTAGAGGAGAATGGACAACCTTAAGATGGACAAAGACAGAGACTTTTTTTGGGACCTTTAGGACTCATTCATCTTGGGAAGCTAGTGGCAGTTTTTGGGAGCATGGCTGGAGAAATAAATGTCCCTCTGCTAGAAAAAGAGTGTTTGCAAACACTTTTCTTCAGTTGGTGTCCTCTGTTACAAGATGACATAGTTGATTTTTTTTCTGTTCTGGCAGCACACCAGTGGAACTCGGCATCTTAGGGTACTCGCAGCAAGAAAAGGGATGCTGCTTCTCTTCAGGGTTTACCTCTTTTAGGATTGCATTATGGCTTTCAATACTGCTTTCCCTGGGAGCTGCCCTTGAGAGGGTTGCTTCCCATGCTGGTTGCCTGTGAGGAGTTTGTGGGAACTTTTGGAGAGGATGGAGAGCAATGGGTAGCTATGGTCAAGCAGCTGTTTCCTATTTAGTGTGTTAGAAGAAACGTGCATCTTAGCAGCCAGAATTTCCTGCACTGCCAAACCCTTGTGCTCATAAATGCTCTAATTAAAGAGTGCAAAGCAGCAAATGACTAGAATGAAATGACTTTGTGAAAGAGCCGAGTCTGTGAAAGTTGCTATTCTTCCAACCAAAAGGACTTTGGTAACCACAGTCCAAATGTGATGGTTGTTTTTTTCCTTTGTGTTCTTTCTTTCAAACCATGCTTGGTAAGTGCTTCACAGCCGAAAGAGTTTCTTACCTACGTAACAGTAAGTGACTCTTCATGTAGTTTGTGGGTTTGAAGAGAACAGAAAGCCAAAGAATGTTAAGATTTAAAGGAGTTATGCATATTCAGATTTCGATACAACCTGAAGTTTAGCTTTCTAATGCCAGAATCTCATGCAAAATCTAGAAGTGCCTGTTGCACAGTAAAGTAAGAAGGATCAGTTTTCTTATGAAAAATGTTTTTTAGTATAGAGACTGAGGAAGCAAAAAATAGAAACTTCTTGTGTCAGTGATATTATCCTGGAATCAAGCTAAATTTCAGTTGCAACTGAAAACCTGCTCTTTTTTCATTTTAATGACCTGCCAGCAGTGACATCAGTGGTGCAAAAAAGTGCTTGAGTGGGTTTTGTGTAAAGCAGGTATCTTTATATGGTGTTTTCTGTGAAATACTTACCCCTTCCCTATGTCACAAAGCGATGTTCCAACATTTCTGTGGTTTCTGTGCAATTTTCTATGGAATGATGTTAAGTTTTAGGCTGGCCTGCATGCTATGGGGCTTTTGCACATTACAGCAACCTGCAATGATTTTAGGAATATATAGAAATCATGTCATGTGGTAAGGGAGGAGGGCTTCTGAATGACAGGGCTACAAGCAGTCTGTGGTGAGGGACAAGGGGATAAAATAATACCAGAGGCAAAATTAGAGTTCTGAGGTCCATCTGCTTCTTCCTCAAGAACTAGTGTCCTGCAGGGTTTTTTTTCCTATTTTGTGGGAATTTTCACTGGCTTATTTTTTGCCCTTCTGGCTCAGAACAAAAGGTTAAAATATGTTTTAAATCGAGAAAGTGATAAACCTCCTGTTTCCTTAAAAATCTTTATGGAAACCATTAACAGAAATTGAGCTTTCAGTACAGGGTGAAGGCTGATGACTTTTTTAGGGTCCCTTTTTAGGATCCTCCTCTGTGATCCGTTGTTCATTCCAACCCTTGTGTATTGCTGGCTGATCCCATTAGAGTAGTTCCTTAGTACATACTGTTTGGCTAGTTGATGCAATTGCCCATTAATCTGCTGTTGGTCTTTGCTGAGCCTTGCAGCAATGCTCTCATCAGGGTCTTAGGAGATGCCTCCTCACCCTCATTACTGCAGTGATTTCTTTTTACTTTTTCCCTGAATTTTATGTTTTGGATGACCCTGCGTTGTGCAGTGTGCTGGTGGGGGAAGGTACTATGTCCTTTTCCAACAACTTCTCTCATCATGTCTTCCTGGGGACACACAACCTCACTTTTTTCATTTGTCTCTTTTGTTTGGTGTGTTGTGGGTTTTTTTTGTGTGTGTGTGTGTGTGTTTTTTTTTGTTTTTTTTTTTTTTTTTTTTCCCCTGAGGTTCCTTTTTTGTAGAGTTTCCTCTTTACCAGGACTCTCAAAGGTGTTGAGACTGCAATAAGTTGCACAGGTGAGGTTCCCCTCAGTGTTCAGTTTTCCATCTGACAGTCCCTTACTGAGTGGAGTTGAGCCTGCACATCTGCTCTTCACATGACAAAGAGGCATCTTGTTCAGGAAGCTCAGTGAAAACATTCCACTGCTGTTAGCAGAGGATCAAGATAATAGCTCTCATGTGAGCAGCTGGCTTTGATTTATGAAGCTGTGAGGTAGGAGTTACATTCACTTATGTGATCCCATTTTCCACATCCATACTTTTGGGTCAGCTAACACTGGTGGAGCAATTTCTGCTTTCTCTCCCTCTTAGTTTAACTCCCTTACAACTTACCCAATGACAAAATTCTTCGGTAGCAAGTGGCCCTTCCTAACCCCAAATTACATGTTGTCCTCTCGCCTTATTTTTAATTACTTACTTTTATTTATTGTTATTTTATCTGTAAGATATATTCTGAGAGAAGAGAGAACCTGTAAACATCTGGTCTATATTTCATAATAAATAATTAATTAAAGGCCTCTAGTGGGTTGTACAGAGATTTCCTCAGGAAATTTGTGTGTCATTGTGGTAATGCTTTCTTCAGGGCCTCCAGGATTTTAAGGGGTTAGGGACAGGTCACCACCTATGTAAAGTTGTCCCGTTCCAATCCTCCTGAAGTTCTGGAGTTAGGTATTTGGTAGAGAATATATTTATACTTACACTTATGACTGAAGACTTTTCTGGCACTCCAGCTGTTCACACTTTATATGGGAATAAGGTGAGGAACACATGATTTTCTTAATCCATTTGGTATCTACTTGGTAAGGGATTCTTCTTATGTCTTTCAATTTTTCTTCTAAGGAATATTTGAAAAAATATTGTACTTCCTCAAATAGTCATCTTTGATTCCTAGAAAGAATAGGAATGGTGTTCTGCCTGCTTTCCCTTAAGTGGTTTATGAAACTCAATAGTCTCAGTCAGTTCCTTCTATATGAGACTTGCTATTACTAAAATCAAAGGCTGCAACATTTTATAGAGAACCAGGGAATATTTCAGCAAGTTAGAGTACTCTGGTGTGCACAATTATAGTGTTTGTTGGTTATTGCAGTATTTACTAATACAGACAGTATGCTTTAATGCTGATGTGAGTCTTTCAGTACTATCTCATTTTTAAACTGCTGTTCACTTTTTATGCAATCAGTTTTATATTGCAGCAAAATTTAAGTCACTGCTTGCGCTCATAACTTTACAGTCCCTGAGATGAAGCCCCAGAATTTTCAAATAGAATGTAACAAAGCACACAAGAATAAACATTGCTGTTACAACTAAACTGATCGTGGAGATAACATCTTCAGGATACGTACTACCCATTCAAGGACAGAAATTTAGCAACTGAAGGGATAAAAAGTAACAGATATTAATTGCTCTGAGTAGTCCGGTCAAAGCAATATCCAGGTATTAGTGCTTGAGTCATGGTGTCGGTCACAAGTGATTCCATTGTAAAAATGGCAGTATTTCCTATTCTGAAAGAAAATCCAGGCAGTCTGGAAAAAGCTAAGGTCTTTTCGTGTTCCTCCAGTTCAGTCTCGTGATTTTGTGTGCCAGGGTTAGACAGCATTTGGTGTCTGTAGGTCAGAGGTGGAACTCAGCTTGAATTCTTTGGATTCCAAACTCCGGAGTTTGGATATAAGTACAGATTTTTTTGAAGTGAATTGGCATTTTCTAAAAACCACAATTATGAAAAAATAGCTGCTGGCAATTTTCAGTTCTTGCATCAGTAAAGTGAGTGAAGATGACAGTCTGGCTCTATAATGTAAGAAGATCTTCTAAGAAGTCAAATCTTTGACTAAAGATGGCTATAGTATGGTATGCTAAAGCTGCCTGGGTTTATAGTAAAAGTCTGGGCTGTCTGCAATAGGACTTCAGTGCAGGAGAAAAATCCAAATAAATCTCATTGATCAATTTAGAGGACCTTGGTAATATGTGAGTTTGTGGTGTATATAAATACACCAAATGAGAGACTGATTCTAAGGAACATTTCACTATTGTGCTGTGAGAAGACTAAAACTCTCCTGTACAAAAACTAATTTTGCAAAAGAAAGTTAGGAAAAAAGAATTCTTCTTCTCTGACTTTTGCTGCACAGAAAGGAATTTAAAAATAGGTTCCTCAGCTACAGTGAATAACAAAACTATCTGCATCCCTTTAACCCTGCTTCCACCAACTCTTCAGTTCATCTGAGAACAAATGCTCCTGTCACTGCTTAGTACTCTCTGGTGGGCTTTTGTTGCCCTCGGGCCAGGCTGGCATGCTCCTAGAGATGGTGCAGACATCCTAAAGGAGTTCTGCTCATACATAAATAAGTTGAACTTTCTGATGTGAATCTCACAGCTATTATTGATTTCCTTTCATCTGAAAGCACAGTGGAGTATAAAAAAACCCTATTGCTTTTGGCTTTGCTCTTCATTGGTCTTTTATTATGCGTGAAGGCAAAGTTCCTTTTTCAAAGACACTAGAAGAAAAACTTTTCATTAATGAAGCAGCCTCAGGACTGTGAAACCTTTTTTTGTGTCTCTTTTCTGAAGACTTTTTTCAAATTTTGAAGCAGTGAAAACAACTGGAATATTTGGTTTTTTAAGCTCAATCTTTCTTACTGCATTTTCTGAATTTTGGTCCATGGCACATAGGAGAAATAAAAAGTAAACATTATGTAATGTTTTAGTGATAGTTAACGATTTAGAATTGATTTGTGAAGAAATTGTATACCTTTTATGGAAGCAGGATTAAAAAACAATCATGATCACATTTCTTCTCTCAGTACACCTGAAGTGAATCACAGAAAATTTCAGCACAAAATGAGATGGATAAATCTGAAAATATAAAAATCCAATCCAGCCAGCCTGTGCTAGAACCAGTTGAAATACTACACTGCACAACCACAAAGCAGACTTCTCAGCTTCCATCTATAACCATGCTTTCAAAGTTTTGAAAATCTAAGTAGCCTCTTAACGTGATTTGTGCCCAAGATTCCAAAAATAGAAAGCTTGCTAGTAAGTGGGTAACTGCCTGAAAGTAGTGTGGTGCCAAAGAGGTCAAATTTGACATTGTAAATACTCAGCCCTTTGAGGACTTTGAATCTTTTCAAGCCTAGTAAGCCTAGGTGTATAACGGAACATTTCTAATGGAAGGTTTCTAAGGGAAGGTCCATGGCATTAAGAATGAATGCAGCTGATTTGTTGATAGAAGGTTCTGTAGAGATTCTTTCAAGCTGCCACTCTCAGCAATTTTGTGATATCTTGCAGGAGGGAGATACAGACTCAAATACAACTGCCTCAGCAGAACTTCTTAAACATTTTAGTGAACATGAAACTTCACTCAATCCATGCCAATGGCAAACCAAATCCTACACCAAAGTAATTTCACTGCTTAAGTTGGCAGGAATTCTACCTCTCTCAAGGAGCCAAACTTCTCTCAGTAAGGGTATCTCTTCTCTTGACACAGGCTTTCTACTCTCTTTCAAGTCCAGCAAGACTGAACAGGATAACTTTGACCCTTCTGAGGAATTATGACATCTGCAAGTGTTTCAGGCTTTGATATTATGTAAAATGTGGGGTATTTATGGTGGTAAATATTTTTTAAATAGTTGATGTGACATTTATAGAAATTCAGCAGAAATGATTTTGTTCCAATTTTTACGCTGTTAAACGGATGGGGAATGCAATTATTATAAAGGGCATTTACTATTTTTAAATGCCAAAATTCACACTTTTACACCAGTAAAAGCCCTCCTTATAGTTCATGATGTTGTACTTTTTCTGTAAAGTGCTAAAACTTAATTCTTCTGTGCAGACTTTGCTGTTGTTCTGTGGATGCACAGATGGTGAAGATAAGCTGTGCTTGTTTTGTCTGGAGTGGCAGGAAGCACTCCAAAATGCTAACAAATTTTAGAGGTATGCTCATTAAAACTTGGATTTGTCTCCTGTGGAGATATGTGACATTTTCACATATTTTTCACTCTTATTTTCACTCTGTTGCAGCCCATGAAAATACTTTTGAGGCAAGTTTTTCATAGTTTTCATCAGCCTGCCTGATGTAAGCTGAAAGCCCCAGAACCACTACCTCTCAGATAGTTAGCTGGAAAAATACTCTGGAAGACTGGCATGTTCCCTTTAGCTCCTGAGAGAGAGTCTTTCATGGGGAGACTTTGCCATTAGTGTCAGAAGGAAAGACCATTACACACTCAAATTAGACAGCATTGCCAGGGTCTTTGACAGAGATTTGAGTTTAACTGGTCCCATTATTGTGACTAGCTACAACACTGATTGATCAGGTGATAGGATACTCAGTGAGGGTGCAGAGTACCAGTTCCCAAAGAATTTGAGGGCTGTTATACCTCAAAGAGGGTTTTACAGAGTGATCTATGTTTCCCTCTTTCTATGGGGCCCAGACACCTTTTACCATGGCAGCAGGGAGTGGGGAAGACTGGCATTTCTTGGACTCTTCTCACTACCGTTGGTGGTCCAGCAAAGTGTGTAAATGCTGAGATTTTTACAATTCCTCCTTTCAGGGTGACAGACACAGATTGTCACTTAAAATATCTGGATGATGTTCCTATTTTCTACGGCCAGACACTGATTTAGAAGAAATTGTTCCTAGCTGTCCCATAGCTTCTGGTATTTTTTCAGATGTGGCACCTGGAGTGCAAACTTCTGGAAGAAACAGTCCATGTTTTCCAGCCTCTCTTTCCCAAATGCTGTCCGATATGGAAGGAAGCAGAGTCTATGTTGGCAGCAACGAGACTTTCTAAGCAATGTTATCAATGCTGCACCTTTTGTTGTACAATCTTGTATTAGGACTACCTGTGCTATATATTCTGTTTCTGAAGGAAGGATTTCTACACATATCCATGCTTTTGTTTATTTATATAAATTACAGTATTTGCAAGTTAATAGCTCTGGGTTTTATAAAAGAGCATAAAGGACCGTGCTAATTCTCAGCTTGTCCCTTTCTATATGCATTTTGAAATTCTGTAATTGCATCAAATTAATTTTTTTGCAACTTTGTAAAATGAAATTATGAATTAAGATGAAATGAGCAGAAAAAATCTAGCTCTGCATGAATACAGAGCTGTTTCTAGCAAAATGTTTTGACTTTCATTTGTTGTCAATTAGCCTGAAACAGTTTGCTAGTGTACCAAGATGTCTTTGGTCTCCTCTGCATCTGCTCTTTGAGATGGTTCTTCAACATGTGTTAGGGAAGAAAGTTCATTTTTGGGAACGTTACACTTTGCGCTGTCATCAATAGTTCCAAGAGGGTTTTTAAGAAGACAATATATGGTTTTTTTTGAAAGATATAAGAACTTACTTGCCTTTGGAAGCAGAGGAAAGACAGTTATTTCTTAAATGCAAAGGAATAACTAGCAAGAGAAATAGGTCTTATCATATCAGGTCTCCAAGAGGAGGAGAGTAAGTCTCTGAAGGGAAGAGAAACTCTGCTGCAAAGCCCTGTACAGAAACCAGGGAAATGATTTTTGATTTTCAAACTGAAATTAATCTCTTAGAATTAATTAAACATCCCTGCCAGGACCAACATTCTGGATAGCTTTGTTATATCATTGCACATCACCTGATGCCTGTTTTATTGCTTTTAAGCTCATGTCTTTAAGAGTGTAATGGCTTTGAAAGCAGATTGAACAAAAATGCTAGCACTAGAGTCCTTTGCTCCCATGTACTAATGTATTGTTCTTTTGCCAAGTGTCATGTTTATTGTGATACCTGTTGCAGCTGCTAATAACACAGTTTTTCTATAACTTTTCCTTGTCCTGTCTTCATTACCATCCTTTGTCAAGAGGATGCCTTCATCCTTTGTCTTCATCACCATCCAAATCACCATCCTTTGCCAAGAGAAGGAGGGCGGCATATTACCCTTTGTCTTTACAAAGTGGTTTCTGAATATGCTATTCTCTTGTAGCTGGTTGTGTCAAAAAGAACCACAGTCACTGAAAAGTTTAGGAGAAGGAAATAACACCTCTTTTCTCTCTATTCTGGTGACAGTTTTCATTAAGGACATTTCCCTTTGTACCTGAATCATGATCTAAACAAAAATACTGAGGAGAGCCACATTTAGTTCTAACCTGCGCTTTTTCCCTAGGTACTTCAGATGGAAAATGTACTTAATGAACACTGTCCACTACATCTTGAGTGAAGAGCTCTGTATTTTGGCTGGCAAAGTGACTGAAGATTTCCTAGTTCCTCAGCTAAAAGTGTCTGTCACCGTCTTCATAAATTAGTTGACAACAACTACTGATTCCTAGGACTTTTCTACCTGAAATTGCAAATCATAATCTTAAATAGTCATGGGAAAATGGAAGGAAGCTCTTTTTGCAAAGGAGACATTTTTCTCTGGATCAGCTGGCTTCAGCTATATTGCTGAGCTTTTTTAAGGTCGGCTGGTTTGCTGCTTTCTCTTGGGAGGATGGGGTGCTAGAAATGCTAAACTAGAGGTAGATCTCAAGCTGTTAGTCCTCAAGCTTAGAATCTACTGTATTTTTACTAGTCTGGTCATGGGTTTTCTCTTTTCCCTCCAGCACCCTCGCTCTGACTGACAGAGCCAATGTAGGTGTATGCACTGCCTCAATCTTGTGGACGTCCTGAAGCCCTCACCACATCTTCTGTGGCACAGTTTGGTTTTTATTTTTTTGTCCAGGTGTGTGACACTTAATAGCGTGTAGGATAAAGCTGTATAGCGGTAGCCAAGATACACCTGAAGCAGTGTGTTCTGTAATCCCAAACCAGGAGTCTCTCTTGCCTGAGGTAACTATCTTTTCCAGTAACTTAGAAGGTAGAAGTCAATTTACAGCACTCCATCCTTTTCTGAGCTACCATGGTAAGGAGAAAAGGATCCTTATCAGAGGGTTGTGGTGGTTTTTTTAGCGTGTCTTTCACAGGAGAACTATGCCTCTTGAAAAGATCATCTACTAAGATGTGCTGACCAGTAAAAAGAAAAAAAGTAAGAACCCCTAATTGTCAGAAACATGTCTTTTCCTTCTAAATAAAGATGACTTTGTCTCAGAAGTCCTCATGTGGCTGTCACCCAAAGAATGTGGGGAGTTTCTTGGACAATGCCAGCCTCTGCTGCTGGGGCTGGTCCCAAGCCTGCTCTGTTTCAGCAGGACCATTCTATTTGCTATGGCTGTAGATTATCAAATTCCAGTAATTTCTGTCTATAGATTTTCCTTACACCTGCTAGTCTGTGGAGTAAAATATCTCTAACATGAAATACATCATTTAACGGAGGTTTCTTGCAAAGTCTCATTATGTAGAAGCTGACTGCTTTTTCAAGTGATAAAAAAATTGTTTTGGCATCCTGTAAGTACTGTTTTAGTTTTGTTTTCACACCCTTATCTCACCAGGAGTCAGAAAACAACGCAGTTGGATGACACAAACACTGCAGGTTAGGTGACATATGAGGGCAACTAAGAGTAGTACTCTCTGCTCTAGGGTAAGAAATCAGTCTCAGGTAAGAAATTACATTTTGTAAAGTGAGTACTTCTTGCAGAAGCTTGCACATAAAAGAGGCCTGAGCCTCTCCCTCCTTGGAGGCTGTTTTCTTCTTAGATAACCACCACAGTGAGAATTTCCCCTTTTCCTTTTTCTTTTGATCATACCTTTCTGATGAGAGCTCTTCAAATCGTGAAGAAGATAACAACTCTTCCAGCTCTTTCCGCCTACATTTTTTCAATTCCTTTGTCCTTCTCATCTCCTACAGATGTAACAAATGATTACTCACCAGTATTGCCTGAGATGTACAGTTATTTTTTAGTGACGCAAGACAGAATTTCATCTTGAGTAAAAGGAAGTGGCAGGAATATCATGTCCTGATAATTGTTTTCATGATCTTTCTCACACTATATTCTATGAAATTGTACTATGAAGATGAGTATTCTTAGTTATGCTCTAGAATAAAATGAAAGCCCCAGTGTACATGTTGGCTTTATTTGCCCTACAGGGTATCCGTTATGTCCGTTACAATATATGGCATTTGCAATATAATGGGAAAGCAAGAACAGTCCAATAAGTCTAGAGGGATTAAAAATTAATCCTGGCACACAATTAAGACAGGAATATGCAAAAGAACACCATTGCTGTTTAGTCCAGTTGTGATCCACTTTTCTTTAATACAAAAATATTCCTACATCCATATATATGGATTGAATATGCTTCTTTGTTAATCAAATCTGAATGCTAGGCTGGTAATATTCTTCATCACTGGGTGGAAAGAGTAGAGTGTATTAGTAGCAAACTCTGTATGTATTGCTATATTGGACGCTGCTTCTGGCACGCTGCACCGTACTCAGAGAACTGTTGGACCCTATCTTTTCTTCTCCAGCTATGAAGCCATTCTTTTCTGCAGATTGCAGTGAAGGAACCTATGTAGATCTTTAAAAAAAAGACGTTTTGCTAAAGGAAACAAGGTGCCCTGTGCTGAATAGCCAATACATCAGTGAAGAAAACTCTGCTTCCCCTAACACCTCACAACCTTGTACATGGGCATAGCACATTCTCATCAATAGTGTTTTCTCTAAAAGAAAGAATACTGAGAGTCACCTTAGAATGGGTTATTAATTTTATTTATAAAAACAGGGTTTTACGTAGAATGATATATTGCTGTTTTTGAATAGTTACCTCAACAGAAAATTCTCATTATTGATGTAAGTGATATGATATGAGGTAAAGCAGGGAGCATTGCCTGCTGCTAGTTGTTCTTAAGCTTCTGTTGCTTCTCTAACAGTTTGATGTTCAATGTTTCCTCAATGTCAAACTCAGTGTGCTGCACCAACACTTTCAAAGGCCTTTGACTTTGTTTCTGCAGGAAAAAACCATGACACAGTGAGAGTTTCACTTTTTGCACATCTACATTTAAGGTAGAAAACAAAATGTAGAGACAAAGGTTGATATGTAGTCCTTCCTACACACAGATGTACATATTTATTTCTATGCAGGGAGATGGTGAAAGAACTGCCTGAATATAACAGCAGTTTTTCATATGATACAAGTTCTGGAACTCAGGTTATGTTTCAAGTATGCAGATATAGTCAAGTATATAGCCCTAGAGATATTTCAAAACACGAAGAGTTACATTTTTCCTTTGCCCCCTGTGCTGGGATGCTTTCAGTTCTCATAGAATTTGGCACTCCCCAGCCACATCCTGTGAGGACCAGGCTACACTGCTGGAATGGCTCCATCATTTTTAAAATTCTCTCCTTTTTTATCACTTTGCCTTGATTTAACTGTGATTTAGTTTGTGTTAGGAAAAACGATCCTCTTTGAGGTCCTTGTCAGCATCGTAGACCTGTGCAGCAACTGGATTTCCTTACAGAATGCACAGCATGATTCATTGTCATGTCAACATTTATTTAGCTATTGTTTATTCTAGCAATCCCCAGCAATTTCTATCTGTGTGGTCATCACTGCTAGAGACAGAGCGTAATATGTAAATATACAGTTTGTATATTTTTAAGTTTATCACAGACAGACAGAAGGTATCATCAGACAAACAGAGAACCATGGAAGGAGAGACAGACTATGTGGGAAGTCTCTGACATTAAACAGACAAAATGATTTATATGTCAGATTTGTCCACAGACATGGACTGCCTGCTTTGTGTATTACTCAGATAGCATTACTTCATGCCGTACCATGACTGACTGTAATGGTGTAAGATGTAACATGGAAGGTAAGTAACAACACACTCCACAAATGTCATAGTGAGATGTGAGATGATGTATATGTAAGCCATTGAGATTTATACATGGATTCAGGAATGACAGCATTTACCTATATTTTTTTCTTGAAGGACCAATTAAATGGACAAATTGGTGCCAAAGAACGACACCATCTCATGGCATGAGTTCAAACACCCTCAGGGGAAACTTTAATGATATCCTAAAAGTTTGGAGAAAAATTTCAATTGCCTTCTGTTGTTCCTACAGCGCATGAAGATTGCTGTCTTGCTACTACTCTGTGTGACTGTGTAGCAAAAGGTATGTGAAAGGTAACTTTTCCTATGACTCTATAATCACCGTACTTCTCATGTAAACATACTGTCATCAAGGTTTTCACCAAGGACAAAATCTTTTCTATTCTCTGCTTAGAAATAGCTAGCATTGTAACGCAAAAAGCAGGGCAAAACAAAAGTTGTGGTTGTGGGGGAATTTTATTCTGGCTGTTGAGTTCTTTGCAGCTGAGGGTGTGATGTCCCTTGCAGCACTTCGGTGTTTAATGGCTTTTGGGAGAAGGCCATGTTCGAGAAATTTGTAACAATGTAGGAAGATGGCACTGTTCTCCTTAGCTGTGCACTAAGGGCTCATGATCTACCGTTGATAAAGTGAGCACTATGACCTCATGTAGAGTATCAGCATAATGTCTCTTTGCCAGTGTCTATCTATTTGCTTTTTGGGAAGACTTCTCAGGGTTGGAGGACCACTAGCAGAATAAAAACCCTCCCTTTTCTGCTAGGCTGACTCTGAGTTTTCTTTGCTTGTGACTCTAGTAGAGGTGTGGTGCAAAGTTGCAACCTTCTATGCCCTAGTGGGTAGTGAGGAAATCCTAGGAATTAGGTTGAGGGAGGTTCACAGAGTTAGTAAGAAGCCCATTGGCATTCTGCTTGTGCTGTTTTTGTCTTCCCCCTGCCAGCAGCACAAAATGGCAGGTCAAGGAACATTTCACAATGTGTTTTGGATCCGTGTAGACAGGACTTCCTGTAACTAAACATGGGAGACAGGGAGGCAAGATGGAGAACCTAAGCTATCTCTCAGCACTTTCAAAGTCAGAATGAGTAGGGACATTTTTATTCTCAGAGCTTTTGCAAAACTATGACAGCACATTCCACTGATCACTCTTTCTGACAGTGCTATAGTAACAAACCTAGGTGAGCACGTAATGTGCTTAGAGTTGAAGTTCACTATATGTTAAAAAGAAGAATACAGCAAGGAGAGGGAAAAGGGGGTATGAGAAGAAGCAAATCACACAAGGGAGGCTAATCACAGAAGCTGCTGAGCAGCCCTGAGCCAATGTGGCACAGTGGAACAGGAAAATAGGTCTGTTTTGCTCTGACCATATGATTTGCTCTGACCTCGTGATTCTATGAGGCAAATGAAGTATAAATGAGGAGAGGAGTGGCTGGAGAGCAGCCCTGCAGAAAGAGATCTGTGGGTGCTGGTTGACACTAAGCTCAATATGAGTCATCAGTGTGCCCTGGCAGCCAAAAGGGCAAAACGCATCCTGGGAGTCATCAAGTACAGCATAACCAACCAGTCAAAAGAGGAGATTATCCCACTGTACTTAGCGTTAGTGCAACCTCACCTTGAATACTGTATGTGGTTCTGGGCCCCAGAATTTAAGGATGCTGTTAAGGCACCCTAGTGTGTCCAGAGGTGGGCAACAAAGCTGGTGAAAGGGCTGGAAGGCATGTCCTGTGAGGAGCGGCTGAGGACATGGGGTTTGTCTAGTTTGGAGAAAAGCAGGCTGAGGGGTGACCTCATTGCTCTCTACAGCTTCCCAAGGAGGGGAAGTGGAGAGGGAGGTGCTGATCTCTTCTTCCTGGGATCCAGTGATGGGCACATAGGAATTGTTCAAAGTTGCATCAGGGAAGGTTCAGACTTGACATTAGAAAACACTTCTTCACGAAGAGGGTGGTCCATCACTGGAACAGGCTTCCTAGAGAGGTGATTGATGCTCCAAGCCTGTCAGTGTTGAAGAGGCATTTGGTCAATGCCCTTAATAGCATGCTTTAACTTTTGGTCAGCCCGGAAGTGGTGAGGCAGTTGGACTAGATGATTGCTGTAGGTCCCTTCCAGCTGAACTCTGTTCTATTCTTTTCTGTTCTGTTCTATTCATTGCTATTGCTCCATGTGAGCAATAGCCTCTCAGAGCCTCCAAACTGGGAATGACACTTTTCCTTCCCCACATACATACTGCTTTGAATGACTATGTAGCAAAACCCTCTTAGAGAAAGAGGAAACCACAGCTTTTCACTATATACTGAACCTCAGATCCAGAACTGCAACAGTGTACTGGCACAGGGGCTCTTCCTTGCTCTCTACAGCAGGCTGAACCAGAAGCAAGGAGACAGTAAAAGTAGTCTCTTCTGGCAGGCAGAGCTCTCTGCTGTCCAGGGCTGTGCTCTCCAACACTCGCTTGCCATTCAATGCTGAGCAGGGTTCAGGGATAGTGATTTAGGACCAGTTCTGTAAAGGGATTACCCTTGGTATTTGGCACTGAAGAACTGTACATACTGGCGTGCTTTAGGTTGTGTTTGCTCTGGGCACAGCTTTGTACAGCAATAAACACTCAGTGGCACGGGCACAAGCTTAGAACCTGACTGTGTTGAGGACCTCCACAGCTACACCTTAGGAGAAGCTGTTGGTGCCAACCCAGTGCAGAGCCTTCCCAATTCTTGGTAAAGGAGTGACAAGAAAGATGTGTTTCCAGGGAACCACATGCTTCTTTACTACTAAAATTCCCTAGAAAAGGAAGACGCTGGCACAAGGACATCAGTAATGTGTATTTCTAAAAATAAAAGCAATGTATTAATCCACAGCTTTATCTAGTTTTGTCCAGTAGGTCAATTACAATATCACCGGTTTGGTAAGCCATGTGGAAAGCTGCCATAAAGACACAAACAAAAGGGTGAAGGCAATACCCACTGACCTTAAGATCACTGTAGATCCTCTCAAGTGCCATTGTAAAGCAAATCCAAAAAGTCACATCAGTAAAACCAGAAGGCATTAATCGCCTCCTGCTGGCTCAGCTCCAGGTTTTTTACCCACTGTAGGTTTGTGTTCTACTTCTTTGCATATTTTTGATGTAAACATGGTGAGGATTATTGTCAGTTGTGAACAACCTTATGATCAGAAACTTGCTTCCCTTTCTCCACTGAGTCTAGCTCAGAGACATCCTGTCATTTCCCTTGCATTTGGGATTTCACTCTGCGTACAGCCAGCCAAACTCACAATGCTGATGAAGCACAAAAGTCAGGACAAAGGAGGACATCCACTTGCCTGCGGTGCACCAGATGGGCAGCCTTGCTTCTTCATAAGATTATTTAAAACCAAGTTACAACACGTAGCAGGCTCTCCAGTTCACAGAATCACAGAATCATAGAACAGTTTGGGTTGGCAGAGACCTTTAAAGATCACCTAACTCCAACCCTTCTGCCACGGGCAGAGGCACCTTTCACTAGAGCAGGCTGCTCAAAGCGCCATCCAACCTGGCCTTGAACACTGCCAGGGCTGGCGCATTCACAACATCTCTGGGCAACCAGTGCCTCTCCACCCTCATGGTAAAACATTTCTTCCTTTTGCCTAATCTAAACCTGTTTCGGTTTAAAACCATTGCCCCTTACATGTCTGGGCCAAGAGTTCTCTCAAATATTTCCACCTTTCTTCTTAGGTGGGTTTGGCACTGAACTGCCATAGCCTGAACACTACAGAGTTTTGTGTGCTTTAACTGCTCCTTCTTCTCCTTCCCCCAGTGTAACACCCTGTGAATAGGCTCTGTACCGCCTGCAGAAGGCAGAGCTGCATCCACGGACCTCTGTGCAGAATGACCCAGCCGTAGTGCAACATGAGGTACCTTGTTCTGCTGAAGAGCAAGGGTTGGGGAGAAGAGTGGAAGGTGCTGGAATGTCTGTGTCTGTGACACACCAATGAATGTGTGCATGCAGACAGACAGCCCTGACCTACACCAACAAAACAGAAACACGAAACATGGTAGAAACGAGAAACACCAAAAAGGAGAGTGCTAGTTTAAAGAAGCTGCTGAAGAGTGATGAGGGTTATGAAGACAACCACACCACAAGCATCAAGTAAAGGCATGAAGTCAGCAAGCCCAGGACCACTGTGGAATGAGTCAGCATGGGAGACTGCTTATTTGGAATGGGATGAAGATGCTAAAAAGAAGAATACAGCAAGGAGAGGGAAAAGGGGATATGAGGAGGAGCAAATCATGCAGGGGAGGCTAATCATGGAAGCGGCTGAGCAGCCCTGAGCCAGTTGGGCACAGCAAAACAGGAAAATAGGTCTGTTTTGCTCTGACCATACGTGTGTCTGACTTGCTTCTGTGCTCAGAGGAGACCCTGAGATGCTTTCCTAAAACTGGGGCACACAGAAGGCACTTCCTAAAGCTGTGAAGTTCAGCTCAGTAGGGATAAATGGTGACCTGAAAGTAAACTTTCCATTTCGGTTTCCCCAACTCACAATACCACATGCGGAAACTTTATTTGCGTGACTCGACAAGGTTTAGAGTTTAGAACCATCGCTCCTTGTCCTGTCACTACAGGTCCTAGTAATGTCTCTCTCCCTCTTTCTTATAAGCTCGCTTTTATACATTGAAAGGCCACAATAAGGTCTCCCCTGAGCCTTTTCTTCTCCAGGCTAAGCAATCCCAACTCTCTCAGCCCTTCTTCATGGGAGAGGTAGTCCATCCCTCTAATCGGTTTTAGGGCGCTCCTCTGGATCGGCTCGTAAAGGCCCATGTCTTTCTTGTACTGGGGGACACAGAGATGGACACAGAACTCCAGGTGGGGTCTCACAAGAGCAGAGCAGAGGGGGAGAATAACCTCCCTAGATCTGCTGGCCATGCTTCTTTTCATGCAGCCCAGGTTACAATTGGCTTTCTGGGCTGCAAGCACACATTGCTGGCTCATATCTAATTTCTCATCTACCAAAATCCCCAAGTCTCTCCCCACAGGGCTGCTCTCAATCCGTTCATCCCCCAGCCTGTATTGACAGTGGGGATTGCCCCCACGTGCAGGACCTTGTGCTTGCATTGTTGAACTTCACGAGGTTCTGTGGGCCCAATCCTCAAGCCTGTCATGGTCCCTCTTGATGGCATCCCTTCCCTCAAGCCTATCAACTGCACCACTCAGCTTGGTGTCATCCACAAAATCGCTAAGAGTGCACTTCAGCCTACTCTCTGCCTATGATGTTAATAAATATATTGAACAGGGCAGACCCGAGGAGAGACCCCACTTGTTACTGGTCATCATTTGGACGTTGAGCTGCTGACTGCAACTCTCTGGATGTGGTCATCCAGCCAATTCCTTATGCATATGCTAATCTGTCCATCAAACCCATACCTCTCCAATTTAGAGGCAAGAGTGTTGTGGGGGACACTACCAAAGGTCTTTCAGAAGTCCAGGTAGATGACGTCTGTAGCTCCTCCCTTGTCCACTGATGCAGTCAGTCCACTGTAGAAGGCCACTAGATTAGTCAGGAACAATTCGCCCATGGTGAAGCCATGTTGGCTGTTATGCAGTAGTACCACAGCAAGAGTAACTATGCACTCTGGACAACGCCCTGATGCTGCTACTTGCAGCAACGCCTCAGAATGGGAAGAAAATGCCAGGTCTGGGGGGTCAGATCCAGAGCAAGAGAAACACCAAATTCATTACCATAGGACTGCAGACTAGCAAGACAGTTGTTTGAACCTTTAGATGCAAAAAGCAACAACCCCAGAATTACGTATTCAGACCAATGTCCAGATGGATCACAGTGCATTTGTACCCACATCAGTATCTCAAGGGAAGGAATTCCTTTGCAATGGGACATGCTGAGCAATCCCAACACTGCTAATGAGGTGGAAGAAAAAGGATTTTTCCTACTCCAAGAGAGACACCCTGCTCCATTTCTCCAGCCAAGACTCCCAAAGCGTGCTTGACTTCTACTACAGCTTTGGAAGAGGCTAAATCTCTTTGCTCCCAACATCATCATAGACTTTTAAGTTGCTGAATGCTGTCCATGGTGTAAATCTGCAGCACCTACCCTCCCACGGAGGCTGGGGGATGTTTCCTCTTGGTGGCATGCATCCATGGCTTATTTGAACACTTAAATTATTCTGCCAGAACAAGGAGTTGTCACAAAGCTATGCTTTCAGCTACTCCCAGACAACTGATTTCACCCTTTTTGATCTGGGCTTCCTCACCTGTTCCTTTTTCTGTCACTCCACATCCCTGGACAGAAGGCCAAGTGTTTAACCAGCAGCCTAGGGTGACGCACGTTTTAGGGACAACCACTGTGAAATGTGAAGGCTTACTTGTGCATGAAGATGGCAGGCCTGGTCCTTGAGTATTTACAGCTTGGGGATGTTAGAAACAGGCCCATACCTGGCCACAAACCCAAATCTTCAAGGCCTTCCTTTACCAAGAGTAGAACTATGTAGTGACAGGGTAAGTGTCCCCTAAGACAAGCCAAAGTGAGCACAAACGTAGTTACAGGCCAGGGCACATGTTCTCCCTGGGATAACCACAGCCTCTAACACTGCACCATCAAATGATGCTACCTGAACTGCTGTCGTCCCCCCCCACCCCTGAGCTGCCTGACAATTCTGATTCCTGCACTGTTGCAGGAGAACAGTGCTCAAATCACACGCCTTAAAACCAGCCAGAACCAAAGCTGTTTATGGGTTTCTCAATCACATGCAATTAGCTGTCACTCAGCTTGTACTTCTAGTCTCCTAAGAGGTCTTGGGCTGCAACCAGGGAGGACAGTTGGGCAGGTCCTACCTTAATTTGGGTCCCAGAGCTCTCCCAGAGGGGAACAGTGCTCAAGACAGAGCAGAAAAGGAAAACGCAGCTGCAATTGCTCCGTGCAGCAGGAAAAGAACAGCCTTGTCACCATCCTGACCCAGCATTAGGTACCCCCAAGCCACAGTGAGAGAGAAAAACACAGCCCTGGAGTATTATTTCCCTTCCAGGTTTAGGGCCACAACTTCACTCTGTACTCCAGGCACATCTGCCTCTGCTCCTGAAGACGAGAGTCTTGAGATATTGCCTACTCATGGGGGATGGCAAAGGTCTTCCACGTGTTAAGAGGAGCTGCAAATACAGGCTCCTGGGCTCAGGCCAGGCATGCAGGTGATGAGCCTTGGGGTCTGCTGGGAGAGGTGAGCAGCAGAGACAGGCAGCTCGGCGAGGGCAGGGAGGGTGCAAAGGGCTGCTGGGGACAGAGTCAAGCCCTGAGCCTCTGCCCATGTAGGGGGCATTTCTTCCCGTCCCCTGCCCCACAGCAATTGGGCTTTTCTCTGCCGGCAGGGCTGGGGCACGTGGGTGCCACAGAGTCCTGGTGTGGTCTCTGGGAGTAGGCAGGCTGGGAGCTGCGTGGTGGCCCTGGACCAAATCCCCAGCACTGGGATGCTGAGCTGCAGGTGCTCCCTCAGCCAACGGGGGAGACAGTTCGGCACAACCCCAACAGCACCATGCCTTGCCTTTGGTTTTGGAAGGCCAGGGCTCCTCTGGCTTTGGTGAGACACACCAAAATTGTAAGACACACAAATGGAGAGGCCTCCTGGCCCCTGAGAGCCTGGGACTCAGCAGGAGATTTCATTTCAGACCTGAGGCCTTACCAGGAGGAAGCAATCCCCGCAGCAGCTCTGTTTGCCACCCCCCACACTGAAACTGGTATTTGCTACACGGTGGTTACGCAGCAACCATCCTTCCTACCCCCTGCACTCTACTGTTGTAAGGTGTTCCTCCTTTTGTTGTGGGCAACGGTCTTAACACTTCAGCTGGAAGAGCCTGTGGTTCTTCACACTGCCCCATCTGCATACAGCCTTAGCTACATGAATGGCGCCTCTTGCTTTTAATAGCTTTCCTTACCTTGTGAATAAGAGCCATTGTTCTGTTCCCATGCTTTGAGTCTTTTATCCCATATGTCTTTGCACCCTGCTTCCAGCACGGGGTTGTCCACTCCTCATGACAGGGCTAGAAACCACTTTTATTCTCCTAGAGCTGTGAAGCCCCATTTTGAAACTGATACATGGAAAGGCAGGCTGAAGCGGTGGTTGGTCCTGTGAGGATGGCAAATCCACCTATGCTACTTTTCCCCGCAGGCAGGAGTCCTGATGCTATATTTTCTGACTTTAAGCTTGCAAATGCAGTCAGCTGGGATTGTGGGGCTTTGCAGTCCAGCTGCTTTCTGCGCTCCTCAGCCCTTAATCGTGTTCCGAACTTGGGCTACAGATGAATCCTTGGAAATGCCTGGTTTGCTTCATTCCTCAGCCATTTAACCATGCCAGATGGCAGAAACTAGCATGTTTTACTAGCAGATATACACCCTGGAGCCTAGAAAAATATACTGAAATATTATCCTTTCTGACTCTGGTTCTGGGAAGGAGTGGTGGACAGGTACCTGTGGGTGCACTTTGTATCACACGCCTGGGGAGAAGGAAGCTGGGGCCAGTCCTGGTGCAATGGAGTCCCACATGTGAGCAGTGATGGCCAGCTTCAGCACAGGGATCCTGGCAGGCTGGGCAGGTGGGAACAGAGGATAAACCATGATGTTTTCTCCTTTGAAAATCATGAGAAGTTACTGGCACTATGAGGCAGAACACTTACTGCATTCCTGAGTTGGAGCCTGGCTCCTTGTTGGGCTCATTGCTCACATGGGCTTGATTATCAGTGCAGGGGCCTGGAGGTGCAGTTCCCTGTTCACAGGCTACTGACAGGAAGTCTATGTAGCTCCCTCTCTCTCCTGCTTATCTGAACTGTACTGCCACTGCAAAAGACTTTCCAAGAGATGATGAAACCAGACCCTTCTGGCTGAGATCCTACAGGAAGGATGCATACCTGCCCCTCAGTACTGGCTAGGTTCATTGCTCCCTCTCCTATAGAAGCAGATGCAATTAATATAGAAACCAAGGGTTTCCAGCAAAGAGCTGTGAGGCAAACATTTTCTTTCACAGCCATTTCCCTCTGTGAAAAACTGGGATAGACTACTGCAGACTGGGGTTTGTAGAGAAGGCCCATATCAAAGTTCAGGCTGTGCTCTGACCCTGTGAAGTTATGTGACATGTTCCTCCTTTTCTTGGTCTTGCTTATCCTGCTGGTCATGGCACTGCACCTCAGCAAACTTGACACTGAGCATCCCTCCTCTTCAGGCAGGTGTGCCTACAGGTGGGCCAGCTCTGCTTCTTCCACCACCTCTCCCAAAGCTTGCTGCTGAGTTTTCCCAGTGAGCCCTTCCAGCATTGGCTTGACTTCCAGGCCAAACCACAGCACCTAAGGCTGGGAGTCAACACAGATAAAGGATAGTCAGACAAAGTCACACTTAACAGCTGACCAAGGAGAAAGGAGGATGAAGAAAGGACTTGTACTGAAGGGAGCACGGCGAAGTGCAGCCACTGGCTTTTGGCAGCTACTGCAGGCTCCAGGGAAGAGCAGAGGAACAAGACCCTCTGCTTTGATTCACTGAGAGAAACATGGAACTGTTTTGAATCTTCAGAAGAGACTTTTTTTTTCAGAAAGATATTTATCCCCAGGAGTGGTTTGGGTGTGTTATGAGTGATTTTGGGAAGTGTGGCAAAGCTGTCAAATGCTGCCATGGATCTGCTCTGCAGTACATTGGTCATCATTAATGTCACCAGGGTTTCCCCATGCAAGTCAATCTGCACAGTCTACTTACTGGGATCAGCTCCTCTCTAAGGAAGGTGGATGGCAGGGCTGTGCTGAGATCCCTCTGACACATCAGGGCACACGTGCACAGGCCGAGCTGCCTTGCTGGTGAGGCTGGGGAAGCTGGAGGAGGCTAGGAAGACACTGAAGGCTGTAAACACCTGACTGGTGGAACAGGGAGCAGGCTGGGGTGATCCCAACACTTCTGGGTGCTGGGACAGGGGAGGCTGGAGAAATGTACTGGGGCGGGGTCAGGGGCAGTGCTGGTGTGAAAGGAGGCACATGGTGGCAAAAGGATCTGCATGAATCAGGGATCTCATGGCTCCCCATCCCTGCAGGCAACAGAGACCCCAGCTGGTGGCTGAGGTGGCAGTGGAGCTGCTGCTTGAGGTCTGCATGCTCCAATGGCACATGGAGAAGAGGTGCACAACAAAAGCAAGGAGCACCGGCAGTGTCAGGCAAGCATGCAGTGTCCCCTCATCCTCAGGGGCTGAGGCTCTGACACTTCAGCCCCTGCTCTGTCCTTCCCACACACAGGAGGAAGAGAAGCAAGAGGTGCAGGGCACTACAGCAGAGCTCAGCGGGGAGGTTGAGGTCCCTTCCTCAGCCCATGTGCCACAACCAGGACAGTGACAAGAGCTCATCCCTATCTCCAACTTCTATTCCCAGAGCCACGACCTGGCCCAGCAGCACCAGAGCAGGCACCAGGATCTCTGGAGTCTGGAGGAGCTGCTGCCACATCTGGAGGTAAGAACACCACTTGTCCCCAGGGATCCTTCTCCCCCAGTGCCCGCAGATGTAGCTGGGAAAGGGGACCTAAGTATGAGGGCAATGCCTGAAGCGATGCCTGAGAGGAAGTGCCAGGACCTCCTCCAGGCAGAGGTCTCACGGGAGTGCCCCCCACACAACTCCCTCATGCCCTGCATGATGCTCCTGTTGCTTCCCTCTCCTGCAGAAGCACTTGCAGGCAATGAAGGAGGAGAGCGCTGCTAGGCTGAAAGAGCTGGACAAGGTACAGGGGTGAAGTGGATGCATCCTGGCAGTGCAATGGATGGGGTGTCAGTGCTAGACCTGGGCATATATGCCGGTGTTCTGCCACAATAACTTTATCCTTTTTTAAGTGCAGAATTACAAAAAAAATCTGTTCACCTAATGAACTTTTACGCTGTATTCTGCTAGCCTTTTTTAAATTTTATTTTATGGACAAAGAGAGCTGGCAGCGAGGTATGAAACAAAGAGAAGACTGGAGAGCGTGATGCCAGTGCTTACACAATGAGTGCTGTTGTTAGTGTTTATTAAGAATATGCATGCGTTTTATCTTTGCAGACTCCTTGCAGAACCACTTGAAGTGGTAGGGCTCTGTCTAATACTTTGTTCGTTAAATCTTTCAATAGATAAAAACAAATATATATTTAATTTCCCTTAATTAATAGAATAAGACTTCCCAAGTATTTTGGAGGCAGAAGTAGGATCAGTGCACACTATCAGAGTCTTATGGTTGTATCCTAAAAATCTGTTATTTTTTATAAGCCACAATTTTGGCTCACAATTGGAAAAAATGGGGGTAGGCAATGGGTCCAATTTTTTTAATAGTGGAATTGTTGTAATTATGCCAAGCAAGAACGGCAATTTCCAGAAGAAGGAACACTTGACGTGGCTAAATTTACTTACCTTGATGATAATAAACAGAAAAAATGTGTGCTTGATTGTCATTGAACAAGGGGGCAAACCAACACCGCCAGAAATATATGGTCAGCAGCTTAGGGGATAATAAACCAGATATGGAAGAACAGCCAAATATGAAAGTAACAATCCTTTTAAAAATTCTGACACAGCATTTAGATCTTTGTATATAAACTCATTACCTAGTCCTACTGTATGACTCCATTAGGAGTACTGTATCTCATTTTTCCCATTAAAATCTACTTGGTGAAAGATTAAAAAGAGATGCAGATTTGTGAATTAGAATCTGAAGACCGTAGAGGAAAATAAGAAGAAGATATGAGCAATTGAATTAATAGAAATCACTTAAGAGAGATATAATGGAGTGAACTGGAAGACTAAGTGTTATCCCCATACACATCCATATCCTCCCTCCATCTGACAGCTGGAGATTGGGTTGGATCCTTGTGAAATAGTTAAACAAAATTAAAATTAAATTTTAGAGAAAAAAATTAAACAAAGTTAAATTTTCAGCACAATTTTAAAAAAATTATGTTCTGTCATTGCTGAGCTGCACCCTGCCAAATGCTTGTAAAGACCACCATAATGATGAAGGTCAGAGGAAAAAGGGCAAGGATCAAGGCAGGGGTAGGAAGAGAACAGAAGGTTCATGCCGGTACTTGGTGCATGTGTTTGTGAAGCTAAAGAGGTCTGTGTACTCACATGTTCAGGTGTCCTCCCACTAAGTGAACTTTTATTCCCAATAGACGAAGAAGAAGTGGGCTTGGAAGTCTATGTTTTTAGCTCATTAGCAGGTGTTTTTGACAACAATGTGGCAGCCTTTGTGACCAGTGTCCTGTCTCTGGAAAAGGATGGTGACCTCCATCTTGAACTGTGTGTGGGTGGGAGACAACTTTGAAGATCATGTCTTAATACATTCAGTGGAGTCATTTGTAATTTTCAATCAAACAGGGGAGATCCTGGCTGTCCAGCCACCCACAGATGCCATCACCCTGCAGCATCACAGCCATCAGCTGTGAGGCTGGTGCCAGGGGATCCAGTGTGCATCTTCTGTCCTTACATATGCACATCCCTTTTACACCTGTACCTGCTCTCCTTCTGGACCCTGCTGCCATGGATTTCAGGAAGCTGAGTCAGCTCTCTGGGGCCCAGTGTTCAGAGGCAGTTATGGTGGAGCACATCCCCACATCCACTGCTCTCCCTTTTGGCCTGGAGAAAAATCTGCTTTTCCAATTGCTGTAAGTCTGTCTCCCTGGGAACCCACACATCAATATTCATGTAACAAATCATGGATGTTGTCATGTGATGATCCAAGACACCCATGCTGCTGGGGCTGAGAGGTCCCTATGACTGCCATTTGCCACACTGCCTGCAGAAGGGGGTCTTCTGACTTTATTCTGTTTTTATTAGCTTGAGTACTACTCATATCTTAAATAACTTCTAGATTTACAGAACAATGTTTCTATCTTATAAATATGAATGAAAGGAAGGAAAAGAAATGTAAAAACTTCCCGATTTTTTGGGTGCTTCTCTTTAATTTTCTGTATTTTTCAAATTGTGCCATCCTTTAGTACCCTGCTTTACCTCCAAGCTAAGAAGGGGAATAAAAACCCCCAATGTTTTCTCATGCCTGCCTGTATATGAATGTCATTGTGAGAAGGCTTTAAAATATCCTTATTTCTCAGTGGGCACTTCCTTTCCAGGCCACTTATGAGGACATTTACTCCAATGCTGACACATGGATTGGAGAGGAGCAGCTGAGTATTATTTCTACAGTGTTATAAAGAACTGCAGCACTCACCCACATTCATAATTAATACTATAAAAAGACACACATGCTCTGTCTGGCTTCTCTCACTTTTTGTTATCTTTCTTGTTCACTTATATTCAGTGATCAGTTATGTGCTGTTAAGGAAAGGGAAAGACTTCAAGGTCATGGCCATGCATGGTCCCTCCCAGACATGGCATTGCTGCTCTAGATCAAATGCCTCATTATTTGCAATAAAGATGCCCTGAGGTCAGGAACATCCAAAAATTACTCTCTGAAGTTTTGACCATTCAACTCTGAAGGTAGCTTATTAAACACTAAATCATCAGAAAGAAGGCAAACAGCAGAGAAATTCTCAACCTGTCTCTTCCTAATGTATCTTAAAAACAACAAAATCACCCTCCCTAACCAACTTTTCCAAAAGCAGAATAGACCAGATTTTTGCAAGCAGGGAGAATGGCAATGGAAGCTGACTTACAAGCAAAGCTGAGTTTCACTTAAAGAAGATATGTGATCATGGATGGGAGTCACCATCTTTTCAGTGGTCATTAACCCTCTTTTCCCAGCAGGATTATTACTCCTGCCTGGTGTATTTCATTCACTGAGGGAGAATGCAATCTGTATGAGGTGTTTACAAGCATTTTCCTGGCACACTGAATCCTTGGGTGTCTCTCAGTGTCATCTGTCCATGTATTTATACTGAAGTCTGCCTGCACTGCAGAACTCTACCATGGCAAAGAAAATCACTGAGCCTTTCATAAGTATTGTAGTGTCCCAATTTCTCTTTTTGCAGCAGAAGATGGTTATGCAACAGCCCTTGGCAACTCAAGGTAACTGTAGGAGAATAATGCTTTATTTTCAAAATCAGTGTCCCACTCTAATGCAGTAAGGCCAGGGAAAGCATGGACTGGACAGAAAGGATGTGCAGTTTGCTTTTTTAATCCCCTCTGTCTTTGAACTCCTTGATTAGCAGATTTGAATAAAATTCATGTAGGCTGTAATAATATTGCAGCATTTTTTAATAAAAAGCCTCCTGTTTATATGGTAAACAGGAAGAAACTAATAGTATTTGTTATTGCAGCCTGAGAGCTTCTTAGCAGCAGGGCAGAATTGTTCCTCTTGTGCTCTGCCACTGTACAAGGTGGAACTGGAGACGCAACTGTTCCCATAGTTAACACCAGCCATGTCAAAGAGGTTGCTGGGGTTGAAACAGAGCCCAGAGCAGCTGTGGTAACAGCAAACTGGTACTCCTGCCAAGAGCAGGGGCTACGGTCATGCAGAAACATATCAAGCATATTTCCTTTAGTCTTTCTGACAGCAGTGGCTCTTTAAGGCTATATTCCTGTGTCCTCTGCAGAACTGGAACTCCTTGTCTGCCCATGCATTAACATGTAACCATGCAGCACGTTTCCCCACATTTGCCATGCATACAAGGTGTCAGCAAGAAGAATCGGAAAAAGAGGAATAATGACTGTGTCAGTGATTCGTTAGCAAAAAGGATTATTGTGCCTGACTCATGGTAGTATGTTGTCTAAAATAGCAGTGTAAAATGGAAAGGGGGTCCCAAAAATCTGTGGAAGAGATGTGAGGACTGGTGATTATCTTTTAAGACCACTGCCCAGTGGATATTTTGACCTGAGCATGCTTTAACATTCAGAATTGGTAGTCTTTCCTGGCTAGTTTGGGTCTATGACAGTAAGATTTATTTCAAAAATATTTTGTGCCTTAAGTAATTTGGCCTGAGAAAGTTGTTTGATATTGCACTGTCATAATATTTTAAAACTGTCAAGGAGGTCTCAAAACCAGACTCCCATTATGAGAGTTTTCTATAATATACCTGAATCCATATCCTGTTAGTGGGCTATAGTTTTATCAAGAAAATACAAAAACTCTGGTCTTTTTAGCCTTTCTTAATTGTTACCCATTACTGGAGACAAACCACAATTTAGTGAGCTTGAACAAATTGTCAGCCACTTTTGCTCTTTTAAAGAAAAAGCCAATGACCTCAGATTGCATTTATCTTTTTAAGTTTGAGTTTGTTTGGCCAAACACATTTGAGATACACACCTGAATCAATCGAAGTTGCAGTGATTAATATACCTCCTTCTTTTGGCTATTCAGCTTTCTGACACCCAACAAAATCGAGGAAATTAATATGACATAACAACTTTAAGACCACAGTATTTCTAGAATAGGAAATAGAAATATTAATACTCTTTAATTAAAGTTGGCATTCCAGTTGCTAGGGCTTCAATTAGAACTTGAACATTCAGATTTTCTAATTTGCACACAAAACTTGATTTCTGGATGAAGCTGGCTTTGTAAACCATCTATCATGGGAATCTCTGGTTTTTTCTCTGCTGTTTTACTGTGGCTATGCTTTTATGTTTTGTATCATTTATTGTAAATTTTTTGGGACAGGATACCTTCTTTAATTTTGTGGAATCCTGACTCAAATATTAAAATTTCTGCAAGCTGAGTAGTTAGAATTTTGCCAGTAATACCTGCCAAAATAAAATTATGCAATTGTTTTGTTGCAAATTTTAAAATTACCAAGCAACTTTAAGTCTCACAGGGAAAATATAAGTCTTTGTGATTTACATTTTAATGTATGCAAGGAAATACATATTTTTTCCAGCTTTGTCTTTACTTTCAGTGTCTTATTTGTACTCACTAAGCATTGTTCTTAGTGATGGTAGGGTCTCAGAGCATTAGACAGGTGTCCTGCCTGTTTGGACCAAAAAACAGTGGTAAATAAAAAACAATATCAGTTAGCAGTGCTGCCTGCTCCTTCTGTGTGACACAAATGGTTTAAGGTGTCTTCCAGTCTGTTGCAGCTGATAAGGCACAGTGTGACCATATTTTAATTCAGTCACTTTCAGTAATAAGAAAGCACTCTGCCACTAAATGGTTGTTGTGGCATGTTTTACTGAGAAGGATGGTAGAGCTATTATTTCTTATGCCTTTCAGAACTTATTATTTTATACTTTCCTTTCTAAACTTCTGCCAATAACAGTGCTTAGGACAGAGTGCTTTAATCTCCAATCAGTCTTTTTCTACTTCTGGAGTAAAAAAAATAGTGCTGGGACTTAATATATGAGTTATGCTCTCTTCAACCACCATCAATACAGTGGACATCGCTTCATCTGTGGGCAAAGACAAATTGCAAAATGCCTGGAAGCTCTTCAGCAAAAAAAGATTAAATTGGAGATTTCAATTTGGTTTTCCCGTCATACTAATATAATAATCGAAGCCACTTTGGACAGCATGTTGGAAAGTCTGCAAATGCAATTTATCAAAACTGGAGTAATGTCATAAGAAATTGTACTTGTAGAGGCCTTTTGCATTTAAAGAGGGGGAATGAAGTAAAGGTCTGATTTCTTTTGTTCTTTGGTCTTGAAACAGGAACTAAATTCTTATTTTCTATGCTTGATGGAAAATTTTTGTTATTTTCATGATTCTTTGATATGTTTCTCTTAAAAAGAGTGGATGGACTCTAAATAATTTTGACATATTTAGATATTTGTGTTCCTAGGACTACTACTCCAGGAGTCCTCAAGGATGAGAAATTACATTCTAGGATTTTAGTCTTGGACCATTAAGTCATTAAGGAACTACATTTGCTATCTTAACTCTTACATGTCCATTGGAGAATTATCTGGCTGCCTTTTATTATAGATTCTGTACGTTATGAGCTTATTAAGAAAAAAAGAAGTTACACACCATCCCGTAGGCCATAACCTTGTTACTTATTGTGAAAGGGTAGGATTGACATCACTCAGAATGCAGAATAAGCAATAAGTAAGTTTCATCGGTAATAATTAGACATATAATTTGTCAAATAACAATTTGATATGGTTCAATAAATCTGACTAAATATAACAAAATTTAACAGTGTTAAAATTTTAATGAACTTAAGTGGTTACTTAAAGTAAACTTTACAAAGATTCTATAAGTTTGAAGACAATGTTGAGGCTATTTTTTACTGGATGGAAAAAACAAAGAGGCAGACCTTAAAGAAAGCTCATTTAGGCTGTGATATTTATGGAGTGAAGTGTTTGGCTCATAGTCAAATTATATGCAATTGGAAAATCATGGATGAGACTCTTCATACGTGCAACATTCTTTGTGCCTTCATAAAAGAGTTGTGGAAAAGGCACCTGCTTATTCATGTGTCTATCACATTGTCAGTGTTCCAAGGTCATACACAGTGATGCACACTGTGTTACTCTACTCTGATAAGTTTAGAGAAAAGATTGATACCGTATGGTTTTATCCCCTGGCTACAGCTCAGGCCTTTACATCCTTTGGAGCTTGTACAAAAATACTACTAGTTTGGTCAGGGGTCAAGTGCATTCATGACAGTTAAAGAAATTAAAAAGTCCCATTTGCTTCCTACCTTTGTGTCTTGGGTGCTCTGTTGCTAACGATAACGCCATAGGTCACGTCACGTCTATCACTTCAGCCTCCATAGTTGAATCCTTGTTCTGCTTTCCCAAAACCTATCATGCATATCTGCTCTAGAAAGAAAAACATGCAAGATGCATCTGATCACCAATGGAGCTGTCTTTTCAATTGGAAGTTGTATGCTCAGCAAATTTATTACTGTGGCACACAGCAAGGAAGAGTGTCAAGGGCTGTTTTACATGTACAGAAAAGCATTGTTTTTTACACATATAAATGGTTGTGTAAGGCTCTCAGTTGCTGATGGAGTATCTAAAGGAACAGATGTGGACTGAGAGCTTCATGGTATCTTCCTTCATGCTCTATCTGGTGGAAGGGGCATCTGGCAAGCTCCATGACATCAGTCATCCTTCTGCCACCAGACCCATCTGTTCTCACATCTGGTCCCAGTTCTGCAACACGTGAGGGCTACCACAGTATCCTTGCCTTGGGCCTGACTTCTGGTTCTCTTACTTTTCCTTCTTGAAGTAAGTGCAAATTTATCATGCTATATTTAAAACTTAAAAATTTAAAAAAATGCAGTGAAAACCTTCCAATATAAAAGTTTTTTGCAGGATTAGCAGTGTGCAAAATTTACCTGAAGGCTATATGGCAGAAGGAAAGTACCTTCTCACGCTTTCCAGGCAGACCAAGTGAAAAAGCAGGCTGTGTTAAAACCTTTAATTTTGTCAAAGTTAATTTTGCCATCAGAAAGAAATCAACACAGCTGCCTATCCAAAGTTCACCTCTGCCCTGGCAAACCATTACTATGAGAAAACAGGTAGTACATATGAGAGTACCAGTACATGGTTACTGCTAAGCCAAAAGGGCTAGCTCAGCAGATGCACACAGACTTTTAGAAATCACCAGGCGTTGTGCACATATTCACGTGGTCAAACAAGAACGTTGATAAATTCCCGATCTCACAAAACATCAGTATTGCTAATCTGGTCATGATGAGTCACAGCTTGTTGCTATTGCGCATCTGAAAAGATGAGTGAGTCATTTTGCGCAGTATGAAGCAGGAATCAAATCGCCTCTGGGCATAAATTTACACGAAAGTAAAGCCACGGAAATCCTTTTACTGCTGCTATAAAAGCACACAGATTAATAGTGGTGAATGCTAAAATGGATCAATCACAAAGTACAGGAGAGACACATAAGTCTTAGTGTTAGCCAGCAGAGGAGTTTTAGTTAGAATGTACTGAATAACTTCTCACTAGGGAATTAGGTGTCCTTGGCTGTTATGAAACTTACTGAGATGAGGTTCTTGCCCAAGGTAGCTACAATGATATGAATGCAGTCTTTGTGACAGCATAAAATCTTACCTCAAGCCACTTTTAATATGGCTTAAACTCAGTTTTTAAAGTAGGTGCACAGTGAAGATTTGTGTGGCCGTGAATAACCTGCTAGGGTTTGGGACATGGAGAAGAACCTCTGAGCTGAGCAAGAAAGTGGAATTTCAAGGGTCATTACTGCAGGAATCACACTGGGTTTTAATTTTGCTCTGATCCTTGTGTGTTATTGTTATAAATACTGTCAAACTTCACTGTGAGTTACCAATACAGTCAGATGTGTCCTGCTAGACTTACACTATATGTCTTGATTGTGCTGACTCCTTGGTAAAGCCGTTCCCAGTGTTTTCCCCTGTCTCCCCTAGTGACTGATCAGGCACATGACTTATTCCTGCTGATATTTTATGCATTCAATCCTCTCCCTTCCAAAACAGATCTCATGCCAATATGTGGAAGGTGGGAGCAGGAAGGGCAGGCTTCAAAGTCACCTCACACCTAGGTCAAAAGCAGTGGGCTGTGCTGGCATTTTACATAAGAGGTTTTTTTACCTAGAAAGAAAAAAATCCAAGAATATGTGAACTCTTATGTGAAGGAAAAAAGTCACAGTGAAGGCTCTCTTACAGGGGCTCCTGTGGCACCTCACTCTGCGCTCTGCCCTCATTCTCAACTTAGAATTTTGTCACTATAGAATGGGGAGAGAGAAAGCCTTCTCCCCTTCTGCAGCACAGGAGCTCTTTGGGAATCTCAAGCACTCTCCCTGTATCTATTGTTAATGGGCTATTACTTTTAAAATGTAAAAAATATATGAAGAACTCCAAATGGTCAGTTCAGCTGTGATAACTCTCTATGAAGCCTCCTTCACTGCCTTACGAGGGCCAGCACAGGCTCTTTTTAAGGGCCCCAAACAAGAAGGAAACAACACATTGGATGCAGTTCAAATCCTACCCAGCAAAGAAGGGGTGAGCATAAAGTCAGGTGTTGTAGAAAGCAGTGCTTATGCAAAATTTCTTGGCTATGCAGCATCAACTCTTGAACTATGTCTTTGATTAAGTGGGTAGAATAAAGTACACAAAATAAGGAAACAATCTTGAATCCTAGCATTGGAGCCAGAGCAATCCTTTATCACTAAATGTAAGAAAAACAATCATTGCATTAAAAGTTCAAATACAGTGTCATATGACTTTTCTTGATCAAAAATCTGTCATTAGCTAGAGCACTGAAGCAACTCTGCTGTTACTCTGCATACTCTTCAGGCACAAATGCTTTTCTCTTTTGGATGGAAAGAATTGCAGTTGTTTCAGTGCAGGGAGTTGATGTACAAATAAGAATAGTTCCACTGAGGAGAAGGATATTATGGTCTTCTCTGGAGATGTTTATTTGTTTGGTGCTTTTCATTTTCATTTTTTTGCATCTCTTTTTCTCTGATGGTCTTGCTCAATATTTCTTACACGGAACATAGGAATACAATTCTCTACCTGGATCTGATGGCTAGAAACTGTGGGCTGTGATGATGAAAAATCTGCCCTTTTGCATTTTCCAAACACAACATCCCACTCAGACTTTCCTGTGTATGCAAGCAAGTACTGCCTGATAGTTTTTATAACCAGCATATGATGACGAGAAAGTTTATATGTTAGTGAAGACAATGCATTAATAAAAAAACACTCCTAGAGTTATTTGTAGAAAAAATAGCAATCAGGCACCTGGCTTCTAGTTTTGTTTTGGCCAATTACAGCTTCTGATTAGTTATCTGGTGAGAAAGAAGCCATTTGTATCTGTACTGAAGCTCTCAAACAGTTACCCTGTACTCTATCAGCCTTTTCGTCCTTTCTCTCAGTTCACACAGCTCTCAAGGAACATTAAAAGAAGGATTGAAGGAACAGTGACTACAAAGTGGTGTGGTGCAAGGGGAAACAACAGTGTGCCTCAAAGCTAGGAGCCTATGACAGGATTTCAGGGACAAAGAGGTTATGAAACTGCTATAAACAATTCTACTATTTGCAATTTGTTAAAATAAATTTTTAGCCATCACTGCTGTTGAATTAATGAAAAGTATTTATTAAAGTTCATTTTAAACAGGTTTCTACTATGTTTAGGGCAATAGGAATATTTAATTGTTTAAAAGGTATAAAGAGATAATATATAAAGAGTACTAAATGGGGGGAAAGAAGGTAAATTGGCTGTAGTTGCTCTTTCTTTTTTTTTTTTTTCTTAAAATCTAGCTGGGATCCAATGAAGGATTTATCATTGAAGCTCTTTTTCATGTGGGGCAACTCTTCAGTGTCTACAGAGCTGGGAGGATTGAAGGGCTCAAAATTTAGATCAATAAATACAGAAAAAGCTGGTGATGCTCTTCACAAAGCTGTTCTGTATGAATTCTGCAGCTAGTGAATTCTTCTCCTATCCAAAAGAGATGTCTTTTCCTGTGCTGTTTTCTTTAGCCAAACTGCTTTATGAGAAAGCGATCCTCAATTCTTGCTGTCTTCTCCACCTCATAAATTTTAGACACAGAAAATAACAAACTTCCTCAGAGATTCCTTGAAGAACAACTATTTTTTTACAGTCCCTGGCCAGGGCTGTGCAAAAAAGTGCAGTATATTTTGCTCTCCGTCTCTTTTTAGTAACTTCAAATCCCAAATAGTTGTGGGGAAAAATAAATATTTATTCACTTTTTTAAACTTTCTACCCTTTTGTTAAGGTGTGCTGTTTCATGTTGCATGGTCCTTAGAGACTCTTTGGCAAAGCGATGGAGAATTGAACTTGGTGTTACGGATATTTCTAACGTGGAACGCATCTTTCATTCCTTCAAGACATGTTTCAGTGTATTTCACAGAAGGGCAGTATAAAGAGAACACAATTCTGAAATAAAAGCTGCTCTTGCACCAAGAACTATTGCAAAGAATGGGTAACACTTCATGCCTTTTCTACATCATATCAACACCAAAGAGTAAAGCAATACATTCTATGGATTTCTAGCTCTGCAGCAGCTAGACAAAGCTTGTCTTATTCCATTGTCAAGGGACCACATTAGCTCCTCTAGATAAACTACAGAACATCATCTTCAGTAGAAAAAGCTCATTTTTTCCACACTTGTCCCTGTGCTACAAATTAAGTCAATCAAGCCACCATTTATCCAGTGCTGCTCCTTCTGAACTGAGAGATTTAGCAGATAGAAAATTTTTTGCTGCCTTCTTAGTGTGGTGAAGAACCATGAATACTAATATTCTCTCCTCAAAATGAGATTCCAGGGAAGAAATGCAGCTACATAGAATGTGGCTGCTTTGCATACATCTTTCATCAAGTCTTCTCCTTCAGGAAATTTCCCCATGAAAGAGAAGATATTTTCTATCTGAAGAAACATAAGCAAGCATATATAATTATCTGAAGTACTGCCATAGTGTTTGAACACTCTCACCCCTCCCCCTCCATTTTTATTTTTCTGAGATTTTAGAATAACTTCTGTGAGACCAAATTTTTTTATTAGGTTCATTATAACAGTGCCTTGTAGAATACAAGCATAGGGTTAAATGGATGCCCTGGTTTATGTTCTTCCCTTAATTCAATAAGTGCTCATATGAAAGATTTGGGTATCTATGGTAATACTTATATTCAGATCTAATAATTGTTTTCATGATATATTGTTGTAATATATTCTCAGGAGTGTATTTAAATATAAATTCTTAGAAGAGCTGGGATAACGTTCTAAATAAGAAAGGCTCATTCTAGTAACAGCTCTTGGGAGAATGAGTTAGAAACTCACACAGTGAGGGGAATATAATTTTTGTTGACTCCCCAGAGATCATCTGAAAACCAGGGTAATTTTATGTTATCCACATATGTATTTCCTACCTGGATTCTTCTTCTATTACTTCATCAAAACAATTTCTTTCATACCCTTTTCGATTAGAAATTAAAGAAGCGAGACATATTTGGTCTGGCTTTTCTTCTGCTCCTATATTATTCCTCTTCATATAGACTTATATTTTTATCCCCCAAAAAATAGCTTCGTGAAACTCATATTTCCATCCACCTATTTTTTTAACCAATTTTTTTCTGTTGCTCCTCACCCCTAATTTAAATGTTTGCCAATTGAAGTTGAAACGATTCAGATATAGAAACCTCTGGGAAGAAAGAAAGACAAATGCCATGGCCTTGGCTCAGGAAGATGTATGCGGAGCTTAGTTCCCCTGGAGGCAGCAGTCAGCTGGCCAAAAATGCTGTTTTTACGGAGCAGCACCGTCCAGCACTGCAATAACCCCGGGTTAGCTGTGGCACGCACTGTTTCTAGCCCACTCAAGAAGGAGAAAGAAGGAATTAGAGGGATGGTGGAGGATGGGAAATGTGAGAGTCTGTGAGGAGACATTAAGGGAGGTAGCACAGAAAGCTCTAGAATTTTTGAATTCATGTGTTCTGTGGCTCTTGAGAGTTCTTCTCCAGTCTGGGGTGCTGTGAGACTGCAGAATGCTGCAATGCTGTAATTATAGTAGAGGAGAAGAAGGGCTAATATTCTGGCAGTTTAAAAAAATCTTTTACTTATCTGTAAAATGGCATTGATAATGGCTGCTTCGGGTAATGGTTTGACTATGAGCTGTGGATTAGACTTCAATCTTTTTAGGGAACATTGTGCTGCTTTCTCTGGAGCATTTCCACAATTGAGAGATGGTAATTTTTTCTTTGAGATTTATTCTTGAAGAGTTGTGAACTACAGCAACCAGTCTTTGCAAGAAGAGACCACACATGTTCAGAACAGTTTCTGCTAAAACATGCTTCCAACATTTTAAGGTAAAGATCTCAGCAAAGATAAAGCAGTATTTCTGACCCATAGGGACCCTTGTACAGTGTTCAAAATTCCTTAAACATGTAAATTTGAGATATGCACTTTTTGCATATTTGAAAAGGAATAATGAGAATATTGTGCCATTCAGTAACCTTCTTCATACCATCATTACTGGGAAAGGGAATTTTCTAAGTATAGAAGATTACAGGACCCATACCAAATTAAGCAATAGTGTGAAGTATATTGTTTATTCCTTTTTTTCCCCCTTGCCAATTTATCCAGGCAAATAATAAAATTATTTGTATAGAACCCCCCTATATGATGTGTAGATAAATCTAAAAACGTTAAGAATTATTAAGTTTGTTCTGAACTAATAGTTCCCACCTTGTATCCTGAATTTGTGGATAACTAATACTCATTGCAGAGATGAGTTGAAATAAATTTTACTCAATTATCATAATATCTGTCTACTTCATATTACAGGACACCACAACAAGAACCTCTATCATTGTGTTGCCTCAGAGGCATTATGAATGTCGAACAAACCAAAAAATATCTGTTAATTGTTCTGTGTATTGTTGGCACTCGGAACAGAAGTTCATCCTCGCCATATGCCTTACTCAGGGCAAACCTTGGTCCACATGGGAATCAGGACAGGTAATAAATTGGGTTCTATCACAGAACAACACAGATTCCCTGACCCTGAGTGTGGATTTTCACAGCATGGACTAAGCACTTCAGTTCTGCTTTGGACTGGGAACAGGGAGGTGATATATAGTGACTTTCTGGTACTTCCTTCCCTTGGTAAGCCCAGCATGACATAGAGGAATGGGTCACATAACAGACATTTGGGACTACGTATTCAATAAAAATTCCAGAAGAAATGAATTCTTGCTCCTTTGAAAGACCCCGTCTTTGCAGATATATCTGAGCCAGATGGTTTTGGATGTTATAAAGGCAATTACTGCCCTTACTGTACACTCCCTGTAGCTGATGAGAAATATCAGCTCTAATGTGGACTTTGGCAAATTATGTTTCTTATTATTTGTGGAAAAAGGTTAGGTTTGTCTCTGAGGAATTTTTCTTAAAGGTTACTTTAATGTCATATTGATGATTTTTTATGTCCTAGCAATATAATTTTCAGTGTTTGCTAGGTTTTTTTTGGTTAAAATAACTATTGGGTGACATTTCAAAAACAATCTGCTCTTTTGGCTAGCTGAGACTTTGAAGGATAATGATTAAAAAGAGAAAGTTACAAAACTATAAATGAAACAGATGCCTTTGACATTACACTCTGAAGTACAAATTCTCTCCCTGGACATTTTCTGTTTTTATGCTTTTCCATACCTATATACATATATTAAACACTATGCTATATGAGCTGTAGCAGCCCTGAGTAAGAACTGGATGCCCCCTTCTCTACTAGACACATGCAGACACAGAGCATTCCCATGGACCTGGAAAATATCGCATGCAAATTCAGAAAGCCTAGGAAGAAGCATGGGGAGGAATGGGGAGTAAGTTAAGTACATAAGGTCATGTAGCAGATCAGTATCTCAATTTGGTCTATAGTCCAGACCTCTTTCACCATTATGCAGTGTGCTAGCTAGTTGACCCCTTGACTGACTGCATAATAATGTATTTCTAATTCAGTGAATTAGACATTTTTTCGCTGTCAAACAACCCTGTGATGACACAGCTGTTAATAGTGTCAGTTCCATTACATATTTGAAAACAAGGTCCTAATTACCTAATTGTTTAAAGTGGTGTCTCTTTTCTGAAGATCAAAAGACTTAGCTACAAGTTTACCTTATCACAGCTATGTCTTCTAAAATGGCATTGCAGGTGCTTTGGGCAGGAATGCTGGTTGAAAGCACAGCCCTTCTCTCTCAAACCATCCTCTAACTCAGTAAAAGCTATGCTCTATTTGTAGACCGTTAGCCCTGAATGGAGATAGTAGAGCAAAACTTTCTGGCTCTTTTATTTGAACAGCTATTCTTCTAGTTACTATGCTTCTTGGAACAATTAGCAATACCTCACTTTTTGTCATCTAACATTCCTTAAATGGACTGATTCCATCTTTTATTTCCTGCTTAGGAATGGTAAAAATAAACTTTACCTTTTTCATCTACTCTGTATGATGGATAATTTTTATTGCCAGTTATTTGCTGGGGAAGGAAAATAAAACCTTAATAGTATCCAGCTTGCCTTTCTAGGCACGCTAAGTCACAGACAAGTTAATGGCATGGCTCCTGCAGACATACTATATCCTAATAGCCTAATTTGCAGACTTGACATTACCCAACGATTTCCAAGAGCAAGAGTGTATAACCTTTGCCATTTTCCCACATCCATATGAATCTATTGTTAGAACACCACTGTTTTGACACCTCTCGCCCTACCAAAGGTTTTTAGAAGCTCGTAGCAGTGTCTTCAGCACAGGCTGTTTCTAGGAAGGTGGTCGACAAGAGTGTGATTTCTAATCCCTAACAGAACACACTGAAAGATATATGGTATACATCCAGACCTATTAGCCTTGATGTGTTCACTGAGAAATCATGCTGTTGCAAGGAAATCTCCTCAGGGTTCCTGGCAGGTAGCAGCCCGGAACAATCTCTATCAAGGAGGTTACTTTTGTTTATGCATGTTACTTTTTCTTAGTTTTGACTGCACATCTCATGTGTAGCTAACTATTCCCAGCAAGTATGTACCAGCTAGTCACCAACGCAACAGTCCCAAGACAGCTGGTAATGAAAGAGTGCTTGAGAAGTGCTTAAGTGCTTAATAGCTGGTAGTGCAAAAGTGCTTAAGAAGTCTTGCCCCTGGGCTAGAATTGACCAGCTTGTTATTTTGCAGCTGAGCAGCAAAGGAAAAGGAAAGCAAGGAATACATCTTCTTGTTCTGCCACTGAGCCCAAGAGCATCAATGCTCTATGCAATCTTTCACCTTATCACAGTGCACGCTTGAAATGAGGGCTGCGCAGTTAAGAATGATCTGGCATGAAAATGTCTGTGCATAAATCAGGAACCAGTCAACAGAGTCAGCTTTCTCAGACCTGGGCTGCAGAGGACAACCATGGAAAGGAGCTGCCTGTTCTGTTCAGGGCTGTGAACATCTATATCTGCACCACTCTAATCCCTCATCGTAATCTTCAGGAGGAGTCAGCACTCTTCCTAAAGTGCTATGGTTCAGCTTGTGTTAACAAAGATAATCAAAACAGGTCAGAATAGTCATGACCTGAAAGCCTCTACCTAATAACAAAAATTCTGTTCTAGGTCACATGTAGTCCTCGTGCAGAAGATGTTGCAAGTTAAGATTGAAAAGGTGTCCCTCAGGCTTTATATGCAAAAGGCAGTGTTTCACAGGGTGAGAGCTATGCGCTGCAACCTTTTGTGAATGAAAGCTTTTTCTCTGGCATCCTACTGTTCTGAAGGTCCAGCTTCAGCATTCAGTACACTTTCCATGCTGTTAGTCTTGTGTAAGAGCTTTTCAATGTCCCTTGATGAATGGACATTGAGGTCCCTTGGTGAAGGCTCTAGCTCTGTTGAGTCTTACTGTATGTCTTGTACTCACGGTAAGTAGCTGAAAACTCTGTCAGAGACAATCCAGAGACAGCTTCCACACTTTAGCAGGTGAACGGCTTGTAAGCAGTGTCTATGAGAAATGTGACTACTCTCACAAAAAAGGGATGACACCCTTAGAGAAAGAGTTAGGCTGTGAGTGGTGCTGATATTAGGGACATCAGAAGATATAGTACCCCTTTTGCCATAAAGATGACTGCTTCTTTCTCCTTAGTGTCAGCTTCTCTAATACTGCACAGATTGCCCTTCACACTTTCATGAATGAGGTTGCCATTCAGAGCTAGGGATGCACTGTAAACCGGTGCCTTGAGCTCCTGTCAGCACATGATTGTTCTTTCTGCATGGCATAAAAGTAAGAAGGGAGTTACCTAAAGTGGCAAGAGCACAAGAGAAGACTTGGACATTGTAACAATCAATTGTACCTTACCAGGATCTCTATATTTTCACCTTCCAGTGCCTTGTCTCTTTTTAATAAAAAAATGTTTGTAAAGTATTACTCTGCATACTGCTTCTGAAAATCTTTTCCTATCTTTTAAATGGGTTTTTTACTCTTCTCTTGCTAAAATTGCTTTCTTCTGTAACAACAAGTCACTGACATTTTTGCTAAAACAGAAAGCAACGGGAGTGCTTTTTCCAATCAATCAGCAGTACTTTGATATGTGTGTCTTGCTGAAATCCTTGTGGAGTGAATTTTGGGTGAAAGATCAAGAACAGAATGCCAAAACAGGGGAGTTATTTGTATTATTGAGCACCTGGTGCCACCAGAGCGGGAATTGCATCTCTGGCACTTGTCTTGACTGGAACTTGTCTCGAACAGAAAGACAACATTTTACTTGAGAGCAAGACAGGACTCATAGGTGTACGTGAACATGGTATGTCAGGAAGAACTGGATAATTTTTTTTAACGTCGTTACCATTTATTAAGATTCAAGGTTTTCTCTTGCCTGTGGTATGGTTTAAAGGAGGGATTTGTGAGAGGCCAGGGTGTTGTGGAGGCTTATACGGATGAACTAATCAGATATATTATATATCAATGAAATTTATTTCAAGTCAGGTCAATTCAATGCTCCAGTGAACGTTAGTTAACCACTGGTTCAGGATACAAGGCAGGAACAATTACAGTACAGCTGAGTTAAGAATTCTTAGGATTTAGAATTAATATCCAAAATGTGCTCTCATTCACCAAAGACCATGAGAGTTATCAAACTTAAAGATTTAACTTAGGCAGCATCCTGGAGAAAGAGGAATATTTCTCAGTGCAGACCTGCTATTCCAAGGAGGACCAACTCAGTGTGCCATCTGTCAGGGCTCTGTTCATACCCTTGTGAAATCTGAACTAGGTCATATGTGGTCATACCTGTTTCCTATTGTCTCAGGGCCTGTCAGCACCTGTGCATGAGACAGCAGCCACAGCAAGACAGCAAAGGCACAATAATAAAGGCATGAAAGTAAGGGCAGGAAAAGCAGTAGCGGCCGATCCGCTTCAGCAGGAGGAAAGCGCCAATGTCTATAAGGTCGTGTTGCATGTGCCACACAAGGGCATAATGGTATGTGTGTAAGGAACTCTTTGGAGCATGAGGGGCTGAGATTCCTTATGGAAAAAAATTTTGGGGGACTGGACCCTTTTGCCTTAGTATGATTGCTGCCATGGCATGGAAGAGCCTTTCAAACAAGGGCAAACACCTTTGTTCTGAGTGTGACAGAAAGCAATGAAGACAGCTGGTGACATCTTCTCTCAAAGAGGTAAAAGAGGTATTATTTTTCAAGCCTGTGGCTGCTCATGATGTGGATCTCTGCATGACACTGCAGATTATCCTTTTGGTGATGTGTCTTTACTTTCAGTTCTATATTCAGAAGGTGTAAGCACAAAAACAACACAAATTTTGTAATTGTTTACTCTGCTGTGACCACTGGTGTTTCAGGTGTAAAAGGAAGTGTCACCAAAGCTTGTATAACTTCTGGAGAGAGTTTCAATTTTTTTTCAGACTGGATTCCCTTGTCTGTACTATGGCATCTCAGCAGAACTGCTAGTTCATGAGTTAACTTCTGATCGAGCAGAGTGTCACATCAGACCACAGCAGAACAAGTTGAAAGGCAGAGCAGAGTCAAACGGAATAGCCTGAGGATAATCTGGCCTAAGTCTCACAAGTCAAATATAAGCCTGTGGACAAAACCACCAATACTAGAAAAAGAGAAAGGAAACAAAAATGCATATGGATTTCCTCTGCAGTGAAATTGATGTAGGAAAACACAAGCTTTGCTAAAATAAAAATATATTATGGCAAATACAAAGAATATTTCTTCAGCTTGCAGTTTTTGAGGAAACAGTGTCACTGCTGAGTCCAGAATCATCTCAGGAGGTTACGCTGACATATTTTTTTCTCCAGTTTGCAAGTGTTCAGCTTCCCATCTTCTTCTTTTCTGAGAATTTACGACTGCACATAAACTAAATGAATGTCAGATAGAAGGCTGGTTGTGTTTCTCAGCAGAAAGATGTTTCTATTACGAAAAACATCTGCAGCAGGACTGATGATGTTGCACGTACCTTGTTTTTGTAAACTCTCTGGTATGATCAGTGTATATGGCATGTCCTGGGGCAGATGTGTAATGTGAACTGCTTGTTGGTCTGGGGATCAGCGCATGATTTGCTCTTTTGGGACTTTGTTCCTCTTTGGCCAAACTGTTCCACAGTACCCCACATATATTCACACAAGTGAAATGGTGGAAAAAGAGTAAGAGTCCTTGCAGATTCTTGACAGTTTCTTGGATTATATTGCTGGAAAAAGTACTAGTAGGAAGACCAGTCACCTTTGAAGAAGAAATCTGCATTAAATAAATGCAAACATGCAGTCATCCATATATAAATGAATAAAGCAAATAAGCTGTATTGATAGACTGCAAGTTAGTTGTTATTCAGGCATGAAGTCCTGGAAGAATGCTGGCAGTCACATTACCATGAAAATTTTACAAAATTTGAATATATTACCACAATGCATTAACTTCATCCTTAAGTGTACTCCACAACACTTTTTTTGTTGATTAGTGCTTGATGCAAAATGTTCTCACATGTAAATATTGTCATACTGCATATCACAGCTCTGGCTTTGGCCCACTCACATTAGCTGTTACATGGATCACTTATTCCTGAATGTACTATGATCTTCCAGTTAGGATCATTATATGGCGTTTGTGTATTGTGCAGGATATGGTGTTTATGCTTTTGCTTTAGCTACTCAAAGCTATTTCCATGCTGCTCAGTTTGTTTATAGCATGCCTTTGAGAGTTGTGCAGAATACCAGGACTCCCTGAGCAGTAAGTTAGGGAAGGCTGGGTATTTCTTAACAGAGAGCTGAAAATTTCTCATATTTGGTAAAATGTTTCCTTTAAACTCATTATTATAAGGGACTACTAAAAGTTTGTATTCTCTAATTGAGGTCCCAATCTCTACTTGTTCTGATCCTGTATCCAAAATCCTTTACCACTAGAAGAGTGGCTTGTGTCTTTTTGAAGGATACACAGTGTCACATTAATTTTGGAGCTGCAGGAGCCAGCCTTATTTTCCATTGTACATTAGACTGGTAATGACATTTTCCTGTTAGGAAGGGGACTGTTGGTGAAAAACAATATAATTAGATCTTTGAGTTTGCTTTATATTCACGAATTATTGCAATTTTCCTTGCTCCATTGACACTTGGCATGTGAAAAGAAGATGAAAAGGAACAAAACTCCCTCTGGGTCTTAGCATGTTAGAAAAGCCACTCTTAATCAGGTATTTTTCATTACAGAGATGTTAGCTCTCCCATGGACACTAGAAAGATACCCGACATCCCTTCTTTATTTAGAAAAATAGATTTTCAATTATTAATTCCCTTCCTTCCTTCCTTCCTTCCTTCCTTCCTTCCTTCCTTCCTTCCTTCCTTCCTTCCTTCCTTCCTTCCTTCCTTCCTTCCTTCCTTCCTTCCTTCCTTCCTTCCTTCCTTCCTTCCTTCCTTCCTTCCTTCCTTCCTTCCTTCCTTCCTTCCTTCCTTCCTTCCTTCCTTCCTTCCTTCCTTCCTTCCGTCCGTCCTTCCTTCCGTCCTTCCTTCCTTCCTTCCTTTCCGTCCTTCCTTCCGTCCTTCCGTCCTTCCTTGACTTTGAAAAAATATATCTCATGCATTAGTCTCTGCTGCAGAACCTTCCTTTGCCCTGCATGTTTCCTACCTGATTAAACAGCTGCCAATGGAACTCTTCGCAGTGCCCCTCCATGTATCCCCAGAAAATTATCACTTACTTCCTTATGTCATAGTGAGTGCTCCTGCAGCCTCTTTGGGAAAGACTCTGCTTAGTATTTCTGATGCTGTTTTTATCAGCAGAATGATATGAGAGTGTTGTTTTCCCATGGACTTTGGGAAATGGCCCTGAAAGTTAAACCATTTGCTCCTCATGGTGGGAATCAGCCCCAAATACAATGCAATGGAAGACTCTCCTTTCTGCAAAGCCTTTGTAATATCGTGTTTGTAAACATGCTCATCCAGGAAGAGGTATCCTTTTAAAGATGTATCCTATTACTAGCACAGTTACCCCAGAACACTTTACCCTTGTGGAATATATTTGACAACATAAAAGAGAAAAGGATTCCTGCTTCACTGATGTAAGAAACCAATAAAGAATACATTAAATTGGATGCTTTATCTCCCCAGAGAGCAGCCTGAGCAAAAGATGCCTCGAAAAATCAATGGATTGAGTGGAATTCTCTGTGATTTTTGCCTCAAGGTGATAGATTTAACACACAAACTTCCAAGAAATTTGAAGATTGGGTTTTTCCAGCCATATTATTCAGCTGTATTACACCTGCTAAAATAATGACGATCTGTTTTCGGCATGCTTGGGAGTAAAAAAAGGCATGGAATGAGATCTGTAATATATCCTCCATAACAAGAAAGAAAGGGAAGAAGAAACTTCTGATGGTACACAACCTGTAAGAAGGTAATGCTTTTCTCAGTGTTCTTAGTTTCATTTTTTTAATCCAAGTTCTTGTATGTGTCAATTATTTCTATCAGAGCTGAGTAGGAGAAAGGTCCAAGTACAACGTTCCTCTTTTCATTGTAGGATAAAAAGATATGCCTCTTGCATCAATTGTATAGCACTAGCATATTGAAAGACATGAGCTCGGAATATTACAAACAGTTCCCTTGTCTAAGGAACAATTATTTTTACTTTCACCCTCACCATGAAAATGCAGGAAGATGGGTGACATATGTTACTATGTGAAGTGTGTATTGCAGGTTAGGTTTCATCTCTGAACACAACTTCTATTCCAGCCCAGTATCAATCATAATGGAACAGAATCATAGAATCATTGAATAGTTTGGCTTGGAAAGGACCTTTAAAAATTATCCAGTTCCTACCTCACAGATATAAGGATTTGGAAGTCTGTATATGTGCAAAATAACACTGATCAGATAAAAGTCATTTCAAAGCCCTCTTCTTCTACTGATTTTTTCAGTGACTGTGAGTAAGATGTAACACTTTTTTGTAATTCTGTTTTCTTTACCGGACAGGGGGAACATTCTGCCATGTTTCACGTAAACCCTTTCTGATGAGATTCACCTTTCTGTTGCTATATCAGTTTCTGAAGAGATTAAAATGAAAAATATATTAGCAGTGATTACTTCAGCAGGATCTTTTCTGCCTTGATAGGGAGTAGACTGAGTGGCTGAGCTGGAGCTGCAATTGTGGCCTTGGAAGTGGTGTAAGCACTAATCACAGTTAAAGGTAGATAGAGGCCAATTCCTTACAAGGCGTTCATACCTATAGATTGTGCCAATTAAGGAAGGCAATCAGTGATATTTAACTCTGTTTTTTTACAGTGCTTTACAATTGGTGTGGGTATGTGGTCCCAATGAGGAATAAGTCATCAATACATTATTATAAACCACAGTCGTTCCTCTCCTTTGCTTAACTGCTAAAACCTCTGCATTAGATAACTTTTTCTGCCTGCCTCTAGAATGCTAGACACCAACCTAGGACATCCTTATTTTCACTGGCAGGAAATTAGGAACTGAAGGTGACATACACAAATGAAGTGTCTGACTGCAAGAAACCAGTCAGCATTAGCTAAGTGCTAACCAGGCTCCAGTAGTTATCATGTTAACAATCAACTTCGAGCCAAAGAAAAAGTAAGTCTTAAAACAGAGAGCTTGAGAGATAAGGATTTGGAGGTAATGGTGTTATTTTCTAGCCTGTCAGTGGTCAAAGAGAGTTGAGATCTGAAATCTCTGAAATCTCTTTACCTAAGTTGAGCAGTTTGCTTCAGAATCTGGGGTTAAAACTGGAAAACCTGAGTAACCCAGAGGATTTCATCTCAGTTACATATACAGTGGGAGAGCACACAGAAGTCAGTGGGAGCAAAGGAGGTACCTGATGATGTTTCTGGCAGGAGCTTTGGTAAAGTCTGACTGTGACCATGTCATAGTGTGTTTCCAGAGCACAGAAAATTCTTAAGGACCAGCTAGCATATGGTGCTCAGAGGACAAGCTGTTCTGAGGAAATGAGTGCCTTTCCAGTGACTACACGCAGGAATTTTTATAGAGAAGTCTGTTGGGGACAGCATTGGAAAGGTTTTAAGTGAAGCAAACCTGTACTTTGTTTGTCAGGTATAGAAAAGCTGATGCTTTTATGCACCTCATGAGCTTCAGTATTTAATTTCTGAAGGTCAGCAAAAGAACACAAAACGGGTAAACCACCAGGGAAAAATCCAGAGGACATAGTCTCTGGATTTTTTTAGTTTAATTATTTGTCTATGCATGGCCATATGGTTATCTCTTCAATACTAGTCCATGGTGGTGTTTCTGGAACTCCTGGGAATATGTAGGCAAAAATACCATTGCACTGTGGCAACACATATATCTAGACAGTCAGGTTTAAACCTCTCTAGCCAAGATCTTACTGGGATACGTCAGATGTGGCTTGCTGATGACCACAAGTCATTTGAAATCCTCAGGAAAAAATAATTCTTGTGACTATTTTCCACTTTAAAAAAACCCCAAACCACAAGTTTTAACATGGTGCTACAGCTGTGGTACTTGTCTACTGCTCCTCCTGATGAATTATTTGTTTTATAGTGAAAGAAATAATCTTTCTCTTTATGATGGCTCATTTGCCACAACTTCATAGTTCTGTCATTTGTTCAAGTGCATGGTAACAGTGTCTGCCACTAAAATGTTCCTGTCTACTAGACAAGGTATAGAACTGAATCTCAAGGCACAGCCCAGGAAAACAGCTTTTCTCATGCAGCAGCAGAGTACAGCTTTAAATCTGGATTAAATTTTATATATGGATTAGTGTAGAATTTGAGCTGATGACATTTTCAGCCTGATTGTATTTCTTCTTGCTTCTCATGCATTCAATGCCAAGGGCAATCTGGGTAAACAGGGTACTGAAAGCAGATGAATGAACCTGACAATAAAGGTCAATTTGTAAAAAGCTCTTTAGCAGATGTGACAGAAGAGATTTTTTGTACCACACCTCTGCAAATATATCATATCCAATGACAAAGCTAAAGGGACTAAATAAGAAAAAGGGAAATGGTTGGAATACACAGCTGTGCCATCAGTGTCTGTGCAGCTGAAGTCTTCATTTCACCATGCTTTCAGAATAGTACTCACCACTTAACCTCTCTTCAGGGTTGGACTCAGTCATCTTAAAGGTCTTTTCCAACATAAATATTTCTGTGACTCTATGATTCATTTCTTGTCACCCACATGCCACTCCATCTATTTGTCTCCTGATACAAGTATGTAAGCAATAGAAAGCTGATCTGAGACTCTTTGAAAACAGGCAAGTTTTCTACTGTCAATTATCTGAATTGGCCATGAGAAAGAAAATGAGATGAAGTAATAAACAAAAAACCCAGGTTATTAATGACTTTATGAATTCAAAACCTCAACCACACATAAGACTGGATTCAAGCTCAAAATCTACTTTTTTCTCCCCTCCCACCCCCACTTACTTCCCTTTTGAACAGATTTTTCTCAATTTTCATTTTCTCTTAAAATATGGGTCTCTGTTGTGATTGTCTGCATTAGCTCTTATTCCTTTTTGCACAGTGAATGTCTTGAAGCAAGTCTTCACTTCAGCATGTCATTAACTTTGCTTTTTTTTTTTTTTTCCGGGTACACAGTGTATGAGGTGAAAATACACTGTTGAACTTGAGTTGTTGAACTTGATCTGGGTTGGCAGGTAGTGTCTGATAACTTGCTTGATGGTGGACAGTTGACCCTAGTCTATGCTGGCAATCATCTCGAATGCTCTAATCTGCTCCTTGAGCTGTATCTTGAGCTGATTGATGGGTTGGCTGTTTGGCATTGAAAGAGGAATTGTCTGGTGTTCCACACCTTCATCATTGCTCTTGCTTTGCCCTGGTAATAGGAACTGCTTTACTACCTCAGATCTCTGAGACAGTCTGGCTACATCCTGTTTCACAACACCTCCTCAGTGTTGCCTTAAAACCACTTTGTGTCAGGCTATGCAATGAAGCTTGATCTCAGACCTAATTTAATGGAACGTCTACATGTGTCAGCAGAAGGCTTTCTGGAATGGGGTGCCTGACTAGCTGCAGTTCATAATTTTTTCCTGTACTACTTCCACTTGTCAAAAATTCTCCCTCCTGATAACTGCAGACCTTCTTAGAACTCCTTCTCTCTTGCAAGGAAAATTCTTACTGTAGGTGAGACTGTGAAGTGCCGTGCCCACAGTTTCTAGCAGAAGTTCTGCCCCCAGTAAGCACTCAGAACTCCTGCCCCTCTTCTGGTTATGTGGTCTGTTTACTGCACCTTGATTTGCTCCCAGAGTAAGCTATTTTGTGAACCATCCTCCCAGGTGTTCACATGCTACCCTGAGGTTGCCTGGCAACAGCCATCACCCCATAATGATATTACCTCAAGAAATCCCCTCCCACTACAAACAGGCTCCACCATGCTGTTTCTGCTGATCTTCATCAGAGCACTCTTTTCATGAAGTTGAAAAGGTTCTTGTCCACAGACTTGGCCATGAAAGATCTGTGGACATTATGGTTATAACTCCTCATAAACTAGCATAACACAGCAGTGTAGTAAAAAATATTGCACACTGTAAAAAAATTCACACTTCTTGGTTCTGAGTGTTATGTTAAAATGTTCTACTACTTCATTTATTTCATTCGTAGTAAGAAAATTATGAGCATTGTACTGCTTTAATAGACTGCTAAATCCTGATTTAAGAGTTCTTTTTCCTGGTCTGTCTGTAATTTCTGAGGTGTCTGTCCACCTGCCAAAATTGTTCTAAAAGCCTGGGCTGTTTTAGAACTGCTTTTACCTTTCTGGACTCATTGTTCAGGCATTCTTGAACAGAATGTCTGTCACTGTTAAAGATGTAATTAACATCATTGTCATAAGTGGAAAACCACTGCATATCCATCATATCTGCCTGCTACTGTGCATCCACCTCTACTACCATCACCTGGTCTTTATAGTGGTTTCATGCCACCTTGTATAAGCCTTGGGTTTCCTGGTTTGAAAGCTAGGTTGCCACTTCTCTTCTTCTTATAGTGACAACTTCAATCTCCCAAGTTTCCCACCCTCCCAGAAACATAGCAAATATGTTTTTCTTTTAACAGAAGTGGTGATGTAAGCATGTATGAGGGCTTACTGTTATTGCACCCATGTAAGAAATGCAGCACCTGACAATCAATTGAACTCATGTACAAATAAACTTTATTTATAAAGTATGACAGGATTTTGTTGTAAAAAAAACATTTTTTTTTTACCAGAATGTCGTTGTCCCACCTATGTTCATTTTCCTTTCTGTGATTTTACCAGGCCCTGGCCAGGAAAATGAGCAGGTCATGGCATGATTCTGACTTCTGCCTCCACGGTCAGTAAGCTTCACCTTTTTAAAACCTTATATAAAGTTACTGACCTAAAGCTAAGGAAACAAAATTAGCATAAGCCCACAAATTGTAGAGCTCTTACAGACAGCTTTAAGGCCGCCCCTGCAACTGTAGGAACGGGAGGTCACTATCACCACTTGCCCTGTTTGTGTGAAACTTACTGAAAGTTTCACTTTCCAGTTCTTAGCCTCATTGGTCACTTCTCTTCATCTATGTCAGAAAGAATTTAGGGGCTTTTTGTTGTTCCTACACATTTTTTTATGGTTTGCCATTTTCATTCACATCACTGCCTGTATCTTGCATCAATGTGGAAGATCCAAAGTCTGGTCAAGTTGAAATGTATGGCTATCTAGCTGGGTTGTGGCCAGGTGCAGGGGTCTCTCAGTTCCCCTCATAGGACTGGTTTCTTCTCTGCCTATTGCACAGATTTCACAGGTGACCCCTTGAGTGGCCTCTGAGGATGGATTCATAGCCCTCAGTAATTAGGTGCCAGTCAGACGGCACCTGTGAGAATTTGCGGTATCATGTTTTACAAAATTATGACTCTCAGTTAAAATAAGTGGCCTAGAGAGACTGAATGGCTGGAATAGGGGAGGGACCTTTGTGGCACATGGACACAAACACGACTTCTTGGGTAAGAATTATAGTACTTCAATACATTTGTCCTAGACTGTTCTTCAAAGTGTTAACCTCTCATTCTAACTGCTTTTTCAAGCTACTTCTTGGGGATTTAACAGTTTTCCATAATTTCTACCAGCCGAATTCCAAAGGAATGTAAGAGAAGTCATCATTGCTCTCTGGGACACAGCTCATCTGACCTACATTGATATCTCCTGTAACTTTGATTGTAAAGTGAGTCTAATTCATACAGTCACCTGCTCTCTAAATATTTAAAGTTATATAAGGTGAAATTTCCTACCCTGGGAAATGACCCAGGAATAACAACACCTCTGCTGCAGAAAATAATTGAATGAGTGCTAGCATTCTGCCAGATAATCAAGAATATTTCTGGGATACAGAAAATTGTAGAATACCAAGCTGATACGATTTTAAGATGACAGACTTTGTACCTCAGGAAAACTCTTCTGTGTTGAGCTGGCCATACAAATCTAATAAACAAATCCTGAGACAATTTTGTTCTCATGCAGATTTATTGGACATGACCCAAAGACCACCTACATGTAGTTTGGGCTTTGGTGGTTCCCTCCTTTGCCTCAAAGCCAATTGCAGAACACTGAGGCCAAACTAACCATGTTTAGCCTACAAAGTACGCTCCACTGAAGTTACCTGGGATTCCTTACCTGCCTGTATTTTGCTGAAGTAGGACACAACATTGATTTTCCTTTGTCCGATTCTCACCTTCATTTCACCTAGTGCTTAAGGCAGAAGTACAAGCACACAAAAAAGGGAACTTCACAGGACTCTTAAAAGTGAATCAGGAAGGAAGTTATTCAGTTTTTAAATGTTCCCCAGTCTTATCATATGCTGTGTGTTAAAAGGAAGTAGATGGCATGCTCCTTACCTTTTACGTAATGCTTGGTATTTCTTAAAATCATGCTACTGATGAGTGACTGCTAGGAGGCAAATTCTTTTTCTGCAGAGTGGTGACGAATAATATTCTTCTATTGAATCATAATTCTGTAATGTCTGCCAACAGACTGTGATCCAGCTATCAGCAAGAAATAGAGTCTTTCTATTTGGCACCAGATCATGGTTGGAGCAAAAATACATGCTCTGTAAAGGATAGAAAATTTCCAAATTAAGTTTTATTTTTCTGTATGTTACTGCAGACACATGTTTACAAACTGAAAGCATGTGGGGAAGTATACTTTCCTAAGCACTTTAATGTTTTTTCATACCCCCTTACCAGCACTTTTTTCTTTTTTTTTTCTAGTTCTATAATTTAACCACAGTATCAGAACTGAGTTATTTCCCTATGAAGCTGGAGAACACACCACAATCTTTGTAATGCTGTCCCTTCTTCGTCTTTTCCTGGATTTAAAAAATCTCCATTACATACTCTGTGCTTTCCCATTTTTTTTCCAATGGAATAATTGCACCCCAAGAGGGCTGAACAGCTTCATTAGCATGCTGTGTCGGTAAGTAGAGGTTGCTCAAGATGTCCTGTGTGTATCCACCCAGCTGTAGCTCAGACAAAAAAGCACAGGATTCAGAATAGACATGACATTGTTTCCATGTCACTGTAATTACACTACACTCTGTGCAAATAAACACTCTCATCTACTAATACAGCAGCCTGCTGTTGTTCTGTGATTGAGTTCTTCTTTGACCTCAGAAGGTCAAAGGCAAAGCCAGAGCAGAAAGCTGACATATGGAATGTCAATCAACCAGAAAGGGACAGAGATTGCACTCAAAAGGTGCAATGTCCTCTTTTGGTGAATCAAGACAGCCTAAAAAGTGAAAGCAGAAGAGCACTCACATCTGAAGTATCATGAACAAGAACATGAAAGCTACTACAGACTTTGTGGGCTCCTCAGAGCCTGATATCCACACACAATTCCAGGTCAAACTACAGTTGTTGTAAGATAGTATTGACTGGGACCTCAGCTGTAGAATGGAATGTATGATAAAGGACAGAATATCTTTTATCCCTTTGTGCCTCAATTGGCCCCTCATTCTGCAAAGGGCTTTCCTCAGTCATGCTAGAAGTGTTCAACTGAGGGCATCCATGGACCTTTGCCAGCCTCACTGCTCTTTCCTCCGTCTTCAGTTCTACTCTCTTTTCAGCTATCTGCTGACTGTCTGTTCCTACAGCTGCAATGATTAAATGCCTTCTTGCAGCTCGCCGTGCTGCGTTTGTCAGTGGCACATCATCCAGCTTATGTACCTTTCATGGTATGCTTCTATTATATGACCATTAGTATTTATTAGGTGAGAATTACTATGTATTAGGAGTCCTTCCAGACTCTCCCTGCCCATGCAAGACTGGATATAATGATGGGAGTAATTTCTATACCAGTGCATCTACACAATTCAATGCCTCTATACCAGCTTCCTCCAGTATGTTCTTTATGGTGGTTGCTAGGCCTCCAACACAGTTCACAGCCCAGCAAAGCAACTGATGTAGATTTTACTTGGTCTGTATATTTTTCGACAAAACTTAGATTTTTATGAACCATATACAGGTTCTTAGGTTCGATTTACCCTGTTGTACAAGACAGAGCAAATGTTTTCATTCATATTGGTGGGACATATCTCAAACATAGAATTGATGGTTAGACCTACGGGAGTATCACTTCATTGTGAGAAATATATTTGGGTTAGAATGTGCTGCCTTTTCTTTTGTCTTCCTGTTCTGCAGGGTACTGAGTCTAAAGCGCAGTCTGAAAGAGGAAAGGGACTGAATTGAAAAGGCTATATGGGCTGAAAAAAACAATATGAAGAAATCAGCATGGGAAAAATAATGATAACAGCCACTGGCACACAGAAAAATTATATGCATTAATTCTTTGGAGGTAGCATATACACAGACACAAGCAACATATGCAGTTCCCTGGAGAAAATTCTGTCTTAACTAAGAGACTTGAACTGCTGCTTTGTGTCCATGTCACAGTGGGAAAAAAGAATTAGTGAGACTCAAAAGTTTGCTCATTAGTCTAGCACCCTGCCTCTGGAATGTCTTTCACTTACAGAAAGTAATATGCTAAAGAAATGTAAGATACAATTTCCTCTGTCTAACTGAATTGAGAATTCTTCAGTTACAAAAGTTGCATACAACTACATGCACAGATGGAAAGATATGCACACAACAAGCTTGCTTACTGATTTGTATGCTACTTGCATGTTTGCTAAGATGGTTTCAAGTTCCTCCAGAATTGCACAGGTGAATTTTGGGAGAGTCAGATCCCAGTAGCTCAAGAAGCCAGCAGATATGTGATACTTAGGGTGAGAAAAGTTACTTCTAAACTAAAAACCCCACAGTGTAGCCATTATAGGCTCTGGTGAGCCTTTGGAACTGACAGAAATAGGGTAGTGCTATTCAGCATAAACACCACACTATGCAGAAAATAAATTCACTCCCCTCATAGTAATGAGGATTACGAGCTCAGTCAGTGAGAAGAGATGCTGATCAACCCATGCTGACAAAGAGCAATTCTACCCTTTTCTCTTCCCATTCTCCTTCCTCATTAATTCCAGTTGCTTCACATTTTTCTACTAAGCTGTTTACTACTTTGCTATTTACTATGCCTATTCTATGTAATTTTTCTGCTGGAAACTCAGCGATAGTAATGAGAGATACTGCCATTTCATTTGTCTCTCACTATTAAGGGAGTCGTGCTCATGGAGTATTTTTGTTTCAATAGGTTAAGGTGGATTAATTTGTCTATAGCATTCTTGGCTTTTGCACCCTGGAATTTGGAAGAAATTTACGCTGTGATGCTGCAGAAAAGATTAAATTCTAGAGTTTCTTTTACTATGTACAATCATTGCTTAGTAAGGATAGTTACAATTCACAAGCTGGGTCTATTCTTAAGACTTTTTAAGACCTGCACTCAGAAAGCTGCTCGTACAGGTTGCAATTGCTATTTCATAGCTTAAACTTTCTGTTTATTATTTTTTAGAGATACACATGTGCATTTACTTAGATTCATCTCTTAACAAAACCACATCTGATATAACTGGACACTTTTCCTTTGATTTCATTGGTTTGCCTTTCCACTGTCTTTTATGTTACTTGGAATTTAGATCATATATACCTTTCTCTCTGCTGACTCACACTCATTTCTTTACCTGTCTTCTAAGGATCCAGACCAAGATATGGCAAAAATTGCTGTTGTTGCTATATTGAAAGCATTAAGTGCTAGGCTGGATGAAAAGACCATAAAATCCTGTAGAACTTATCTTCTTCAATATTTTCCCTGTGACTTGCCCTGAAAAACATTCCAAAGAATTGAGTTTGACTATTATGTATGATAAGCTGCAACCTTATCATGAAGTCTGGCAGTTCAGAACAATACCTGATGTGACTGTTTGCCATTTTTGACACCTTCCGGCTTAAGAGAGAAATAAAGAAAAAATACTTATTTGCAACTGCAGATGAACAGCTATAGTCATTCTTAGAGTGAATTGCTGTCAGTTTTGTTCTCTTTTGATTGCTTTAATTCCATTTAATTATTTAGCTGTTTCTTCTGGACATAGGAAATTTTCACTGATTTACTTCATTCTTCTGTTTTGTGATTTTGTCTTAGGCCATTTTACTATGAACTAAATTCCTTTAGGAAAGCTCACTAGCAACAGGAAGAAAGGAATATTTATTTTTAAAGCATTCTGAAGCATACCACACCCCTTTAATTTCATAGATGCAAACACACATCAACTCCATGGGGTAAATCTTTAATACACCATCATCTCCATTTTTTGTTAGCATTTAGCAAAATACTGAATGTTAGAGATGCTTTTAACTGGCGTTATGTCTAGCATTTTTTTTAAGAATGCCTTAGCATTTTAGTTGTTTTGTCCAGTATGTGAGTTTTAATGAAAATAAATTCATTAGTCAGTTTTCTTGTTCATGCTAAGAACCCCTAAAAAGCAGAGTGATATTTTCAGATGTTGAGGAATGAAATTCTGAAAGAAAAGAATAAATGTCACTCTTTACATAAAAACATTTCATTTAAAAATAAGTGTTTTGTCACCAAAAAGATTTCAATTAGAAATGTGGCTAGTAGTAGGCAGTAGCTAGTATGCCCCATTGATAAGTGCTTGGTCTCACCTGTCTTACCATTAATTGCTCAATAGTCACGCTACAGTGTTTTTGCTCATGTCAATAACTACAATCTTAGAAAAAGCTCCTCCTGAAAGAGGAGTGGATGAGATATTAACTTAAATATCATCCTCTGACTCAACCAGTAGTAGCCTGGTGATGTGCACAGACTGAGAAGCAGAGCCTTTTCCCAGGATTCTGTGACAGGGCAAGAGTGTTGGACTAACTAATATAAGAAAAGCTGAAAGAGAAAAGAGGAAAGCAAGGCAAAGAAGCTGAGAAAAACCAAAAGCTTTTCTGGAAAGAAAAACACAAGTTAAGGGGATAGGAGGGAAGAATAGCTTTGCAAGTGGCAGGAAAAGGCCTTGACATGTATCAGGAAATATCATGCTAGCCTGATGTTAAACTGAGACCCATCACCTGGTGCTGCAGGACATGCATTCCTGTCTATCCTGAAGGCTCTGAAAATCTGTAGGGAGCATAAACAAGAAAAACCCAAGGTACAGATGAATCCCTCAGAGGCTAGCCATTTAAACTTCTGATCTGCTCCTTATGTACAGAAGTAGACATCTGATATGTCAGCTGAATTCTGAAATTGTGACAGCATTTGCCAGAATATCTTCAGTTTTGAATGATCTGACTGAAGCACAGTGTGCTTTAACTCTCAGCCTGGCTCTCAGGGGCTCTGCCAGTGTGCAACTCTCTTTCCTTTAGTTTGTCTTCAGCAGTTGCCAGCTGGGTATGAGCGTACATGAATCTGTGACAGTGGAGCCCTGAGTGATCATGGCAAAGCACAATAATACCACTGAATATGTTCCTCTTAAGGAAAGCAACAGGGGAATTGATACTGCTGCTAGGTATCATTTCATATTGTTCACTTGGTTCTTCTCTAAAAACAGCTCTGGAAATAAGTGAGCTTTCCATATTGATATCGACAAAGATTAAGTTATCTCACTTTACCCTAATAATACTGTAGCATATACATGTCTGGAAACAAAAGCCACAAAGTGAATGATAGTCTGCTTTGTTAATGGCCTTTGAAGGACTGCTTAGTGTTGACACATTTAAGTGAAACTATGGGAAACATAATTCCAGCAGGGGGAGATCATGACCACTGACTCAAAGATCACCCACTCAGGAAACCAACCTATGGAAAAAGTTAAGGAAATAAAGGTCTCAAAAAATCATAGTGAGCATGCATAGTCATTTACATGGTAAACAAACAATAACCAATAATAACAATAATAACCAATCATTTAGCAGAATATAATGAATATGTATTAGATTATCAATATCTTGTGCAAAATAATTGCTAGTTTTCATCAACAGTGTGCTAGTCTCTACCTTGCACCCCTACCTGTGCATTTATTTAATAAAAGAAAATACCTTGGACTACTATAGCCTTGCAGTTGCTCTTTATAAACAGTCATTGGAAAGCCGTTAATTTCCTCATCCATTTAGGGCAGATAGTACTTCTCATTCAATTTTTTTGAGTATTGCAGCTGTGGTGGAATTTAGTAATACATAGAATTTATTTTGTCCTAGAGAAGAAGTGTTTGCAGTTGCCCTGTGATCTGCAGACTCTGAGAGTTCTCATCTGCAGTCTTTTTAAATTTCTTGACATCTTTCATACTCAGAGAGTAGTCACTGCAATTATGCTCTGCTGAGCTATGATTCTGGGAATAGTTTATCCACAGCTTTGAAAATCAGCTGGAAGCTTCATCATTCTGCATGGAATTGCAAGACTAGCTTATGGTATGTGAGTTTAACAGATGTGAGGATCATTTTAGTTGCTTTATGCTTTTAGAGCTATTGTGATGTTGTTGAGCCTATTTGTCTAGCTCTGTGCTATAATACTGAGGGCTAGACAATGTTGTACTTTGTGTGGAACTGGATTTTTGCACGTATGTTAATAGAACTCCAGCAGCCTTAAAAGAAAACATCAGTCTTCACAGAACTGTCAGTAGAGTTCAAATTCCCATTCCAGAGTTCTCAGAGATGCACTGACTTTAGGGCCTATCTGAAAATTTGCCTAATAAAACCTGGTCCTAAAAGCTCAAATAAGGAAAATCTGGAAAAATTAGCAAAATATATTTCAAATGTCGTCACCTCAAGTGTTTAAAGTCAAAGCCAACAGATGTTCACTAAAAATGCTTTTATCTGTGTTCCAGGACTGTATTTTTAAGTACACTGAGAAAATACTCAGATCCTGTATACCCCATTTCTCTGTCAAAATAAAAACAACTTTCAAGAGCACCCAGATGTCTGCTACAGATCTCAAAAGAACGGTTTGTTCCTTTGAAATATTGGTTTGTCTTCCAGAGGGCTGCCTTTCTTGCCTGCGGATCACTGAAGACACTTCTATTGCTACTTAGAGATGTTTCACTTAGTTCAGGTAACTGTTGTGCTGGGGAATGAGCAGACCTCCTGAAATGCCTTGTCACTCATTCCTGCCTGACTAAGCCTCATGATTCACTGGGCTCTGGACATTCATGGGCATGCAGAACAGTAGCTATTTGTAGCTGCTTTCATAATACCTCTTTAGTACAAAAAGTATAGAGAAGGGGAAAGATCAGAGATCTGTGATGGCTTTTGGAATGAGTAAATAGACAGGCACTACTACATAATAGAAATATTAATAAATAAACATCATAGAAAAGAGAAGTCTGAGAAGGAGTAAGACAGGGGTCTGGAAATTGCTATGTGGTGTGGGGAAGGTGAATGGAGTTTGACTATTCACCATCTCTTCAAAACAAACTTTAAGAAACAACACATGAATTTAGAAGGAAGGCATTTCAAAACAGAAGGATTTGGTCTTTATAAAAGTTACCATTAATCAGTATAACTCCTTGCCACAGGATACTATGATTGTTAAAAGCTCACACAGGTTCAGAAAGCAAATTGTCAAATTCATAGAAAAGAAATTCTTTGGGATCTTAAATATAAAAAGAACTTCTTTGGCTGGAGAAGCCCTTGAAATTGATGCTTGTTAGGAAACTCTTTTATAAAATATTGCTTCATGCTTGCTTTTGGCTGCTTTGTCTACTACATCTGCTCTTGTCTAGTGTAACAGACATCCTGGGCTAAAAGGGCCTTAAGGTTAGACCAAAACCACAATTTTTTATGTTAAAAGGAGATATTGGAAAACCCAGTCCCCAAGATTTTCATGATGTTGGAGCTATCCTCAATTTCCTGAAGCTGGATATTATTCCTGGCAGAGGAATATTTTGCATATTTTGCTCTTGCTTACCATGCTGCTTATTGTGACTATGTGGTGGTTGTTTGCATAATAAAAACATGAAAATTGATTAATCCCCTCTTCAAACTATACTCAGGGGAGAGATATCTTCCTTATGCTGCTATCTAAACACCTTCCAGGCATGCACAAACTAACATAACTAATGATGAACACCTGGGAGAAGGACTGCCGTACTGTTTTAAGCAGAGTCTGTAGTGCTTCTCTGTTCTACCTTTCTTTTGGAGAAGGGTCACTAGAGAAGCTGTGTAGCAGAAGAGATTAGTGGTGGATGTGCTCTTTGTTCTTGTTCATACTGGCATCTTATAATAAGGACACTTAAGGTCTTCTCCATGCTTATAGACCTCTTTGAAAGAAAGGTTGATTTTATTTCTTTTCGTGTTAAATTAATGTGCTTCTGCTTGTTCTGCTTTATGAAACACAGCTTTTATTCTCTTGTCATTCCTTTTGATGTTTCTGTTTTCCAATTGTTCCATGGCCGCCTGCAGGGACTGAGACTTGTATTTACGTTTTAATCCCTCATTTCTGTATTTTAAATGCATTTTATCCTTTCAGCCTGTTTTCCAGTGTGAAAAGGTCTGCTTTGGTCTTAGCACTCCCTTTATCATTCTAATTGATAGTGGCTAGGGTATGCAGTGCCCTTTTGGATGTATGACACACCAGTGAGGTACATGGTCTTTCTGGCTTACACTGCTCAGCCTTCCTGTCAAAGGAGCTTTAAGGAGGCATTGTCAATGCATGAAAAAGATGGTTGTCTTTTGTTCTGTACTTCTTTCCTTGGCTACTCCAGCTGAGAACCTTGTGCTCTTTGTATGCATATACAGGGTGCAGTCCCATGTCCTGAAGCTCTTACAGCCTGAGGAAGGGTTGTGTTAGGTGGGGAAGCCATAGATAACTACCTGACCACCCATTAAAGAGGGTAAGGAGCCCTAATCACCATGAGGGCAGGATGGCTGGGAGTTTGGATGGATATCACGTTCTTCTGGAGTAGAAGAATCCAGAGCTATGTATCTATGTACTCCTCAAGGCATACAAGTACTGTGAAATGGGGAATTCTCTGTGGATTCTCTCTGCTCAGAAAAAAGAGTCAGCTTTATGTATGACATTAACGTGCATAGGGAAAGATTTACATATGAAAGTCTGCCTTGTTGAACAGAAGAAACACAATGTTGTGATATGTTTTTATGATTAAAACATCCAGACGCAACCTTCTCAATGTTTTTCCTCAAAAATCTTTTTCTTATTTACAACCTGTCAGATCATCTAGGAGACAGAATGTGTCATGTGGAAACTTATTTTGCTAAGTATTGACTCAAAGCAGAGTAGGTAAAGCATTGTAAAAACAAACCCAGGGAAACAGGGCATGTTCTATAGTTCAGATCTCCTGAAAAAATAGTTTGTTTAGGAGTCAGCAGAAAATCTGGAAGGCTTCAAATCAAGAAAGCAGAGGAATCTATGTTGCACTTGTTTGACTCTGTGTGTGAGAACCACGAAGGGATAGTTATTTTTGTAAGTGTATAGAGCTTGAAAGACAGTGTGTACTCTCTACTAAGACCTCTTTCATCCTCTTGTGCCTGGAGGACTGATTAACTTTTATGCTCACCTTATTTTTCCCCTGTTGCACGGAAGTCCATGGGAATGAGAATTAGTTCCCAATTTATGTTAATTCTGTATGAGGACCCATCCTGGCTGCTCAGATTCCTCCGCCACAGCCCAAACATGCAGTAGCTGGTAAGTGGATGAGGGTGGTTTTATAGCTGACACTGGGAAGCAAGTGTTGTTGACAATCTGTGGACCTTCAAGATGCTAGGAGTTAGAGAAGTATTAACCACTAAGGACAAGGATAGGGGTGTTTATTCCTTCTTGTACTGTCCAGAGATGTCTCAGATGAGTAGATTCAAGCTCAGCCAGTTCTGCCAGAAGTTGCAACATATAGATATTTGAGAATAGTCAATGCAAAATGTTGAAAAATTGCAGAAAATTTTCAGTGTGTGTGAAAAAAAGTAAAATCCAGAAATAAAAACCTACTTCCTGAAGACTAAATGCCTTTATCTTCCCCCTCTCGTTTGTATTTGCTTGGAGTTTTTTTGGTTGTTTGGGTTTTTGTTTGCTTGATGCATGAAGTTTTTCCAAAATTATGCTCTTAGCAATTCTTTAGAATTTGTTTTTCTATCAGTTTCTGAAAAATACCGTTGAAAATATGTTATATGTGAAATCTCATGCAGAAAGTCAGTTTTGAAAGCAGTTCTTGTAGAAATGGATGGTTGCTTTCTTCCAGCTGACAAACCTACTTTTTCCATGTGTTTCTATCACAAGAGAGATAATTCGTACAGAAAAGAAATGTACAGTTTTGTATGGGGGTAGCTGATAATGTTGTAACAAAGGAAGGATCATCAGCCTGAGATTAGCTCTTTAATTCCCATTACTTAGTGGGCTGCAGTGTTGTTATTGAAAAGCTAGGGAAAGAAAAGGAAGAAGTTTCATCACAGTTCAAATGCACACACAGTATTTTGACGTGTTGACAGATTGCTCTTCATTGCTTATAAATTTTTTATTATTGTAGGAGGAATAAAATGGAAAAATTGAACCAGCCATAGCTTTTTCCTAATAATTCAGGGAGCAGAATTTTGTGTTCTGCATCTTCACAGGGCTTGTAGGAGGGAGCCTGAAGGTGCTGATTCTTGAGTGTGCAGCTGGTTGCAGAGTTCTGTCTTTCCCACCCAGACAATTTTTTTTCTCATCCTTATTTTCAGGGTAAAGAATCGCTATTATTCATTCATTGGATGAGATATTACAGCAGTCCCTAGGTTCCTATCTTTCAGGGTAAGTGGCATTTTTCAAGAAAAACTTGATAAATATCTCTGCTGACCACAGATGAGGATGTCCAAGAAGGTTTTACTGTTTGGTACAGAGAGTTTTTATGTTCAAAAAACTTCAAATGAAAACATCAAAAGAATTGCTAGCTTTTAAGATATGTTTCCTGCCTTCTGTTTATCATTCTTTCTTTTATTCATTTGGTCCTTCTTTTTTTCTGGGAAATGTATTTTAATGAGTCATAAAATGACTGCAGGAGGGGAGAGGCTAATGTTTGGCTAGTCCAGCTGCATTGGCAAAACCTAAATTCCTGTAGATTTAATAGCCAGATTCTGCTCTATGGCAAAGACATACTATTGAAACAACAGTCTTGGAAGACCATCAACAAAGACTTGATTGTCATTATAAATTAAAAGAATGTAATGATTATGGCACTTTTAACTGCCTTTCAATTAACAGACTATTCCTACCTCTAGCAAGAGCTGGTAAACAACTTTAAGGAGTGCCAGTAAACTATTTTAAGAATTTTTTATTTGGTCATTAGCTGGTTACAAGAGCAAATATGCCATTTGCTACCATAACCTGGACTGTTATAGTTGAAAAAGCAAAAAAAATTTTGTGCAGACAAGTTTCAGGCTTGAGGGCCTAAAAGTTTTTCAACCTCACAGAGGTTGTTAGCTCCTGTAACTGGTAAGTGGGTGCAGGTGTGGAACAGTGGAATCTGTTTAACTTTAACCCTGCTTCTTAGTGAACTCAGGTGTGCATGGCCTTTACTGTAGTGAGACATCTGGGTAGACTAACATCCTCTTGGTGCTTCAGTACTTGTTCAGGTTATTCAGCAACACATACTAAACAGTTTTGCAGCCCAAGGGCTTGGGACAGGGCTGAAGTTGTGAGGTAAGACCCCTTGGTAACCTGGTCTTGCTGTTCATGCTTCTGAGCCAGCCCCCCTCTCCCTAAAGTCTCTAGGACTCTAGGACTGTGACAAAACTGCCTCAAGCAGTCTGTGATGCTTTATGAGAGTCAACACCTCTTGTTGTGTTCTTGTACTGCCAAGAGCTTTGACTCAGGTGACACAGGGAGCTGTCTCTCCTGTTCCCACCGACACTTGTTCGGAGGGGCTGCTGCCAGTGCCTAACATGTTTAAAGGCAAAATCTTTTGTACTTGTCGTTGGAGCAGGGAGCTTCCTGTTTTCTCACAGCAACAGCTGCCATGGTGCTGACTCCACCTCTAGGCACAGACCACAGCTCACATTAGCAAAATGCTGAGAAACAGCCCTTGAGACCCTTACAAACAAATCAGCCATGTTTTTATCTTTGTTTTCATTTCAGTGCTGTCCCCTGTATTTTTAACTCTAGGAGTAAATGCACATACTGGGTTTTATCTCTTTGTGGGCCATCACAAAAAAAGAATGTTGCTTAGTCCAGCCTCTGCCTTCAGAAAAAAAGCACATTATTGGTCCATGAAGGGAAACGGCAATTCAGCAGAATGTGGGAGCCAGGTTGTCCCCTGTAACCACACAGAGGGAAGGAATATGAGACTCTAGGTAATGTCTTGCTCTGCTAACTTTCACCATAATGGTGAACTCTTTCTTTGTTTATTGCTGCACCACAGAAGCCTGAAAGAAGTATTACCTGCCAAAAATGTCACTTTTCTACTCTGCATGCATGTTGATGGAGCCTTTACTCCTCAGATATGCGGAACAAGTCCCTGTTAGTTCACTGGCATTTTTTGTTTGTGCAGCAGGGAATCCAGATTGAGGTAATAGAGTAGAACAGATGACCTTCCTAAATGCCTGAATGGCAAAGCCAGATGTTTATAAAAGCCAGAAAGGTTAAGATATAATTTACAAAGCAGACATATACTTCAAAATTCATCTACAAAGAAATATTCTGTTGATGCTTTTGATCCACTTGTTAACAGCTTCCTTAAGCCTCTCAAAGAGGATATAGTTGTAACTACTTTTATCACTGATAAGGATAAATATTTAGTGCAAACAATATACCAAAGACCTTCCACTGCACCTCCAGCATACTTATGTTTGCAGTTTCATGCTTCATTATATTGAAAGATTGTTCCAATTAAATAAAGAAAATAAACATGTACTTCTTACCTGCTGCTTGTATTGCAGTACTAAATAGACACAATTTATGAGAACAGAGCTTCACTATGCAAGGTGTTGAACACAGAAGGTAGAAATTCAGAACAATTGAGTCAAATGAGTTATTAGTTTTTCCAGTAAAGGAAACAATTTTCTGGAAGAGACTGCAGGGTAATGACTGGCAGGACCTTGCCATGACAGTCTATTTAGCATGCAAATGTGACACCAACACTGAGATTAATCCTTAGGCATTACTCCTGAGAGAGCAAGGTGTCTGCCACCTTTCTGATTCCATTTCCTAAGCCATTTTCCAACCTGATCAGCTCAAAATTTTATCTGCTCCAGCAATTACATTTGAGGTGGTTTCACAGAGCAACTAATATGCCAGTCAGTAGACCCCAAAGAGGGTGCACGGGGTTGCTAAGACACAGTCAATGACAAGGGCTGATTTCAATGAACTCCGGGCATGGTACAGACACAGTCCTAGTGGACATCTCAGAATGTCCTCTGCCACAAAGTAATGCTGTAGCTGTACCTATAGCTGAGTTTTGCTCTAGGAGTGGGCCAGCTAGGTCATCTTTGCTCTTGCCTTGTTACTGACTAATCAGACACTTCAAAAGCCCGTGCTGCTGCAGGGAACAACTTTCAGTGAGACAAAATGCCTGTCTTTTGCAACTAACCTGGGATGCGAAGTCCCAGAGATAGTTGGTGGAAAGAAGGTGAATTGTCATCTTTCTGAGAGTTGCTGTCATGATTACTGTTGGATGTAATTGGGTATGAATGGCAGATCTCAGCAATAAAACATTTTTTAAATGTTTCAGGAGTCAGAATCAGACCAGCACTTTGAATTGCTATTCTGACTTGTTTGTTTAGCTTTCCACTTCAATTTTTCTCTTAATATTTCTCTTGCTTTGTTCCAGGTGATCAGACAGTGTTGTGAGAATTACTACACAACAAAACACATCTGCAGCACAGCAGGGTAGGACGTTCTGGCAGGTGGACAGAAAGCTTTTTATTTTTACCTTTATTTGACATTGGTTTTGGATAATCAGCTGTGCACTTCCCCTCTGATGCACACTAGTCAAAAAAGGTATAAAAGGTTCACCAATTTCAAGAATAAAAGAAAACTCTATGCAGTTCATTTTTTAAATTATGTAATAACTAGATTAAAAGAAGCGTTGCATTTATGAGTCATCCAGAAATCCTTGTGATCTTCCTCTGCTTTTTAAGCTAATTAAAGCAAGTAATTTTCCATCCTCTGCCACTGGTTTCTGTCTTGGTGCAAGGGTTCACATTGAAATTTTAATTGATTTGCTCCATGCTATTCAATTCCAAAGTACAGTTCCTTGTTAGTCTTCCTGACTTGTAATGTTAATTACAAGGATAATCTAGTACATCTACAACTTCTGTGCATGTACTCTGTGATTTCTCCAAATACTGACAGGTTTTATTTGAATGATGTATGGTACAATGGAAGAACTGCTTTTCCTACATGAGGAAATTTCTACACATGAGCAAAAGGTGGATAATTTATTTTTTCTCCTTTAAGTACTATTGTTGGGGCAGTTTTATTTCTTAGCAGTTTAGAGAGGAAAATTAGTATATGAAAAGCACAGCCTTCCCTCTGCACCTTTCAGTCCCCAGTTCTGTCTCATGTAGAGCAAACCTATCCAGCCCATCAGTGCATTTCTCCTCTGGCTCTTCAGCCCCCTGTGCCAGACCTCTGCCTTGTTGAGTAAGGAAAGATAGCAGTGTGGCATGAAGAAATATGAGACGCTTTCCAAATGGCTCCTAGAAATGAATTTATGTTGTGTCTGAGACAAAAAAACCCACCCTCAGTTGTAGCCTATGTCTCTGTTAGTTAACTAAACAGTCGCTGTGTTTTCTGAGTGTGCATGGTGAAAGAAAAGGAAAGGCGTTGCTGAAGGCAGTCATAGAAGATAAATGGCATCAGCTATCTCCCCAGTTGCAGGAAAGGGGTTGGCAAATCCTAGGAATAAAGTTTAGCTTTTTCTTGCCAAGAACAACTGATTCAAGGTGGAAGGTGACACAGCAATCAGTGTGATGAACCTTGACAAGCTGGCAGATTAAAAATTCTCAGTAGAGCTGTTGTAACAGCTTCAGGGTTGCACCATTTGCCCATTTGCCTGTTCTGCTTCTATTTTCTGTGAAAGGGAAAGTTCATTTTAAGATAATAATAAAATAGATTTTTTTCCTGTCTTCCAGAACAGCAAAGATCCATTATGCAGTATTTAGATACCTACTGGTCTCTACGTGGAGTTGCCATACTGTTTTATTTGGGTGAATAAGCAATAAATGACTGATAACATGAATCACCTTCCTCAGAAGTTTCATCCAGGTTGCACGTAACTTTCACTTTCACTGTCCTGCCTGAACCAGGGAGAAAGCTGTTACTGAAGTCACATGGCATGTAGATAAGCTGTGGAATAGCAACTCAGATTAATTTGGACTAACACAGCTGAACAGAGGAGGGAACCCATGCACTCTGGGTATAAGTAACTATATATAAAAAGCAGCATCTAACAAGTTGTAGGGATAAAACTATACATGGAAAGATAAAAAGCAACAGACACCAAATAATAGAAATTGGCTTTAATTAGACAAATACATGGAAGTGGCAGTTAAGTTGAGCAGATCTCTGAGCAATTTTTCTGCCTCAAAAGTGGATACCAGAAAGAGGCTGGGGAGCTTCTAAAGTGGAGAGCCATTGTCTACCCAGCACTCTGCAACCAGTGTAAACCCCTTTTTTGAAGTTATGAGCCAGTCCTCCGAGGACCGTGCTATCCTTTGACACTCTGATTCTCTTGGAATGATTGTCCCATCTTTTGTTTCAGCCTTTGTGTGAGCATGGATCTGTTGTCCATCTGAGTTCAGTGGCTCTATTTAGGAAGAAGCTCATGTCTGAGGTACTACCTGCTACTGGCTACCTGCTACAGCCACCTAGTCCTACATACTGTGTGGCTTAAAGACTGCAGAGGCCTTTTCACTCCAGCTGGGTGAGAGTGTACTGTCCTCACCAGGGGATGCTGCTTGCAGGCAGCAGCAATTTTTATTAGGGTCTGCCTTCTCTTTCCCTTCAAATATTGGCAAAATGGAAATAATGTCTCCAGAACCCAAATCTCTGTGCTGTCAAAGCTGAACAATTGCATCTTCCTTGAGTACCAGGAAAAGGCTTGCTCTCTTTGGATTGGTAGTGCTTTGGCACACTTACTGTCTTCCTGCTCCCTATTCAAATGCCTGTAGATACATATCTAAACTGGTTTTCCTGGGCCAAAATTCTTCCTAAGACAAACAATCTCAATTTCTGGGACAAATGGCACAAAAATAAGTTAAGAAGCCTTTTTTCTTTTTTTTGCTGTCTGGCAGTTCTATCTGTACATTTCATTCCTGCTTCTTTGTTTTCCAAACTAGATTGTTGTCTGAGTTCACATCTGCCTGTGGTCTTCCAGTAGCTCACGGTATTAAATTTGTTTTTCTTCTATGTAGGCAACACCATGGAGGTTGATCCAGTCATTTTTCTTTGCAGTTAGTTTTACGTCTAGAATGTTCCACCTTCTCTGCTTCCTGCCATATGATGGTTCAGGCCACCTGCACATTTAGGAGACCTGGCATGTGTAGGAATCATCCCGCTTTAGTCTTCACCTCTTAAAATCACACACCTACCATGGAGAGCCTCCCCACTCTCATTTCACTGTTATTCCCTGCTTGTTCTCTCCTGCTAAAGAGTGTCAGAGAGGACAGGTTTGAGAGATGGCAGAAGTGCACCTTGAGGGAAAAATTAATTTTAGAGTTCAGTATATGAAAGAAACTAGTTTTCTTAACAACCCTTAAAGTTCTGGGAACGCTTTCTCTCCTCACCTTCCCTAATGTTCTCTTGGATTAGTGGTCCTCAAGAGAAATCCATGCTACTGGGTACATCTCTCTAGCACTTCATGCCATGTTGGTAGTGCTGCAACTGCACTTTTATATACACGTGCAGCATATTGCAAAGGATGTGTCCAGCGCTTACTCAGAAGACCAATAGTAGAGTCTTTAAAAAAAGAGTAGACCTCTAATGCCTTACCTGGGTGCTCTGACTGACTCTTTCCTTACATTCATACAGAGGTCTTTACTGTGGCCTGTGCTGACCACCGAGGACTCTGGTCTCCTTCCTTATGAAGCTTCCCAAGACACACAGACTTGGTTTGGGGATCTCCAGACATGTTAAGCTATGAACTGCTCAGCCCCCTCACAGAAGGACTGCTTCTGGACAAGAGAAAGGTGAGCTTCTTAGGGGTAGTTACATTTGGTGGTGCTGGGAAATTGAGAACAGTGTGGTGGATGATGGTGAAATGAATGTCAGCTAAGATGTGCTGGGCCTCACCACTGTCTACAGAAGGGGCTTCAACTTGTACATAGGTGCCTTACTATCAGACTGCTAAAATCTGGTGCATAGATTTCCCTCTGTATCTCTTATTGCCACTCTTTTCTTTTATCTTGTCTGACATGAGTTGCACAAGGATGTTTAAGAGACCTGTGGCAGGACGTGACAACTCCCTCATTCTGCTAGTCCTCTCTTCAGTTTGCTTCTGCAATTAATCACCATTAAACATTAATACAGAAACAATCTCAGCCTTACCTGCTGAAAGAAAGAAATCAAAGCTATTGGGATGTTATGATGTTGCAGCCCTCTGGCTCGCTCTGGGATCCCAGAATAAGCCCTCTTGTGCCATTATCTTGGTCACAACTACTTGGGCGTCAGGTACCCTCTGTCCATACCTGGGCCATCTGCTACCTGACTTGTGCGCCAGAATTGTGGCCAGAATGTAAAATATTGATCAAAACCAATTGTCTTGATCTTATAACTAGTGATCCTAGAGGGACACCCTTTGAGCTCTCCAGGACCACCACGGGCTGTGTGACCCAGTATCTCCCCCTGGGCTAGGACACCTCTCAGGGTAGATTTCACAAGAACTGAAGGATTGTCTGCTGATAATTTAGCAAGGACTCAAAGGCCTGATTTCACAAGGTTTGCCAGCCGTGCACTGATGAATGCCAGGAAACAAAACTGGGACGTTTATGAAACTCATGAAAAGGAAAATTTTATTCACAGGTTAACTTGGGGTGGGGGATGGGGGGAACGTTTGTGTGCAATTTGACTACATGTATATTATCCCTATTCAAATAACTTGTTGACCAAGTCTTTCCAACCTTAACGATTCTATGATTCTATGGTTCTAGCCGCACCTAAATTCTCTCTGAAAGAAGCCGAGAAAGCAAGAACGTCTATTCTGAACCTCGTGGCTCAATGGGAGCATCCTCCTTATTCTCTGCATCCACAGTCCCTCTGAATCATTCTAACTCAAGTATACCTCAGTTTTCCTTTGTGTGTTTGTTCTATGTAAGTAATATAGTGAACTTTGCAATTCTTGAATCTTTAAGTCGCTACATCGACTGTAAAAAAATTCCATCAAATCGCTGTTTTAAATTGGCTGATGCTGCTAAGAATTATACAACCTAATACTGTGATCTATCTCAAAAATACTAATAAATCTTAAATTGCTAACCAAAGCTGCATAACAAATCATATTCCTGACTATTTGGTGTAGTTGGCAGAATATACAAGGTGGTATTCATGACAACTTGGCATCATCGACCATATCCACAAATCTGTATTTGCGACAGATTTCTGCATATTCAGGAAGGGGAAACATAACCTGTAAACCATCATGCAAAGAAATGGACAGATGTTGTCTTCACCACATATTTTTTTCTACATTTTCTATGAAGTAATTTACTATTGTTTGCTCTGATGGTAACTTCTAAGCAGAAGTGTGAGTTTGCACCTATTCTATTTTGTGTGCGTTGTAATTGCTGTGTAATGAATACTGCTTATAAGTTTTGTACGTCCTCAGAGGAAAAAAATTTTCACCATCTTTATTTAATGAATAATCTTTTTCTCCTGCACTAATGTTAGCAGAGCATTCTTCTAAGAGCGTGGTCTGGCTTTTTCTAGCAAATTCTCTGTACCTTCACTTCAATGCTGTGCAGGTAAGAAAATTGTTTCAGAGGGATATGAGAAGAGGTCCCTTTGTATATTCATTTGCAGTAGCATCTGACTTAGTGGCAAGGAACCACTGTGTCATTCTTCTTTTACAGGGCGGTGAAGGGACAAGTTGGCCAGAAAACAGCATCTTGGATTTCATCCATGGAAAAATATATACAATTCAAGATTGTGGAATGGTGAAGAGAAAGCCAGCAGGATTCCTCACAGATGTTGGTAAGACCAAGAAGGGATTTTTTATTTCCAGAGGTGCTTTTAGGAATGGACTACAGCAAAGAAAGCAGGAAATATTAATTTTTTTCCTTTGGTGGAATGACATTCTGTTTTCTGTAGGCTGTTGCTAAAAAACAAGGTCTATCTGATAAGAACAATGTAGAGAAGGAGAGTTAGAACCCAGCTTTCAATATTTTACTTCCTTTTCTCTTTCCATGAAGAATCCTACAGTGGGAAATAAAACACAGCACTGAAGAGTTTTAGGAAAATATTATGATAATCGTATTTCTGTGTGAAATCCTCACTCCTCAGTCTGGGGCAGACTCAGAAATCACAAGTTCAAAGTTACCTGAAATGCAGCTGCAGAACTTGGTGGTTGGATCATGAGCTTCCTATTGGTTTCTCAGCAGTATTTCAGTTGAATTTGACCTTGCGTTTCAAACACTCCCTACTTCCTTTGTAGGTATTAATTTCCCAAAGCTCTTTATTGTACTGATAATTAGAGGGATTCTTGGGCTAGTAAAATAGCATGAGGCAACTGCACACAGTTCTGTGTTGTGACTAAGAAGGCTACAGGTTTAGCTCTGCCAAGGAAATAGAGTTACATGATGTCCTCTCTGCAAGGCAAAGTTATTACAGAACAAGACAGGGTTAAATTTTAAAGGAAAAAAAGCAGTCTCTTGTGTCCTGTAACTACAGCAGTTCACCTTAGTTACAGTCATAGTTTAAGCTCCATCTATATTTGATGTCGAAAGAGGCTTCTCCAAGTATGAGATAGGCCAGCTATGGATCTGCACAATGGAAGAGGAGCTCTCCACAGACAGAAATTTTCAGACAGAAAATATCCACCTCCTCTGGGATTCTCCATGGGTTGCAGTCTGTATATCTGCTCCATCATAGCCTTCTCCATGGGCTGCAGGAGAATCTTCTCTGGTGGCTGGAACACGTTCTCCCCTCCTCCTCTGATATTGGTGTTTGTAGAGTTGTTTCCTGCATTTTTTTTCCACACTCTCCACAGCATTGTGCCCTTTCCTAAATATATTTTCCCAGAGGTACCATGAGCTTTGTTGAGGGACTCAGCTGTGTCCTGTGTCAGGTTTGTTAGAGTCACCTAGATCTGCCTGGGCTAGTCTGTGTCCAGCGCAGGCTAGCCACTGGCCTCCTCTCACAAATGCTGCTCCTGCAGAGCCCCTACTACCAAAAGCTGAACACCTGCTTATAATATTTGCCACTCCTTGCCTCCATGAATCTGAATTGTTAGAAATTCACAGAGGGTACAGCGGGAGGGATCCTATGTGATCTCCTAACTGGAGTTTTTGTGTATCATAGGAGAAAGCCTCACCATTCTTGTGTCCGTCCTGGAAATGGTGGGAGAAATGAGGCATGTCTTAGACAGACCTTCTGCACAGGTTCTAGCTCTGTCAGTGGAAACTCCCTCCTTGTGGGGTCCCGACCCTGGGACCAGACTAATATCGGGAGTCTGCTGAAGAGGGAAACACCATGATGAGGCTGAGGTGAGGGGCAGAACTAGGTGAAGACTTAGTAGTCACCCCTTGCTTAGCCCACAGCCCCAGCTGTGCAGACTCTGATAACGTACCTCTGACACTCCCTACGCTGCTTATCAGCTGCCAGAAAATTAGGCCTAAACTTATGTCAAGAGCCTAGACAGTTTCTAACACAACACCCTGGGGGAAGTATTTAAACCAAATCAAGAAGCTGTCACCCACTCCCAACTAAGCAGTAAACACAAGCACAACTTGTGCTTGAGGGTTTAGTTGTGTGGCTCCTTTAAATTATAGAAGAGAGAACTTTTTCGCTGAACCATGACGCCTTCCTCCCTCCTCACCCCTTATTTATTTACCCAAACAGCCCCTGTTCAACTGCCAGAGTCGTAGCAGGGTGTGCTGTAGTGATTAAGACTTTGAGTACAAAGATATGTGGGGACTAGGGGCTTCACACCAGCTATAAAACCAGAGCATGGGAGTAACTTGGTGGAGCTCCTTCTCAGCTGGTCTGAGACCCCCATCACCTCTGACCTTGTCACGGACTACTGGAACACCAAACAGGTCGTATTCCCCTTCCCCCAATTTAATGTATTTTTCTCTACCAGTTTCTGTCTTATTATGTTATTATGTATTGGGCTTGCTATATAGGCTAAAATGACTTGCTTAAGGACAGTGGAAAATACAATAAAATTGTAGTATATGTTAACCACCTGGCACCTTGTCAGTGATTCACATTAACAGACAAAATCTGTCTCACTACAGATAACAATGCAGGAACAGTGCATGACGCTTCTCTGTTAGAATCCATTTTGACATCTGGTTTCCACAGATATTTCCCACAAACAGTGAAGCTAGACACATAAATGGCAGAGAGTACGAGTCACAATGAATAATGAGGACATTTCATGAGAGGGAGACTCACTGTTAGAATCCACCACCACTCGGAGGCATAAAAATATATTTCTCTGCAAATTCAGCTCTCCTCTTATGCAAATGTTCTCCTTATTTTGCATAGAAAGAAATAACTAATAGATAAATGAAATGCCATTCCTCCTGTTTTCTTTAAGAGGAGAAGAGTAATTTATTATGAAAGGGAAGTATTTCAGGTAATTACTACTGCAGACATAGTTTTAGTATTAAAGACAAAGCTGCATAGTTCTTCTGTCTTATGACTAAAATAGCTTCTGCTAAGTAATTATTTGAAATGGAAACAGACCAAATGTATTTCATCCACTGGAACTGTGGAAAGCTCGTACTGATTATTCATGCTTTGACTTTTCTTCTAATGGTGCAAAATCTTGACATTTCTGCAGTGTTTCCAATTGTAGCTACCATCACAAACTATAGGTATTCTGTAAGTCCCACTTCAAATTGGCTTTGAATTTGTCTTGGGCTGTTGTTTTCCATGACAAAGGTTTTCCTTACAGAGCCTTTACATAGAGAACTACTATGTGGGCATCTTCTTTCTCTACATTTTCCTTGACACCATCTCATTTACCAAAACAAAGGCTCTTTCCTGTTTTGGCCTCATGACATTTTCCTTGCATTAATGTTGCTTTTCCACTGAAGATATACTTGCATATAATACTGAACCATAGGAGGAATTGTAAACCTTTTCTTTCTGGAAAAATCAGGTATCCACCATTACAGGCTCTGCATTGATCAGCTGTCACAGTTCAAGTCCTTCCTCTTTCAGTAGAGCTCTTCACAGATGATTATTTATTTGCTACACTGACTGAAGTAGTTTAAGCCAAATTAAAACTGTTTAGAGTCTTTGTCTGCTGTTTTGACTTGCATATAGTGTCCTTCTGATGACACTTACACTACAGCTCTTATTTTCTACTATAGCGGCCTATCTAAAATTCAGAATTTGATGAAAAATGTAGTCAGTGTTAATTTCTCTCTCATACTGCTTTCCATGGGTGTTTGGGAAAACAGTGTTTTTGTCTTATTAACCATTTCAGCAGCGCCACGCATGACAGTGCAGATCCTCACACAGCTGCTGTACAAATGTAAAGGCTGCTCTCAGCTAACACTGAATCAGAGATGATGGGTCAGGTTAAATGTACAGTTATATGTATATATATACAGTAAGTCTGATTTAGAAAAGTTCAGATATGCTATGTTAAATATCTATATCATATAAGGCCAGAAGAAGTTGAAATCGATGCAGGATTAGCCAGTGGAAAGCTGACTCAGGCAGCTTACCCAAGTCTCTCCAAATGTTTTAGCCTTTGGTAAGCTGACTGGAGACTTGAAAAAAATACCAGAATTTTCTTTCTGACAGTTTTGATTGTAGGAAATTTCCAGGAAAGGGACTTCTTATAATGAAGGCTTTTTAAGTGAGAAGAGTGTTAAAATATCTTGGTGCTACTAAATAACTGTGAAAAAAATAGCTGATAAGTTTTTCAAAAACTACCATTTCAATTGGAAGGACTAACTCTTCTTAGTGTTGTATTAAGAGCACAGGAGGAGCCAAACTGCACAAGATAATAACAGGAAGCATAGCAGTCTTTAGCAAGAGCTAATGCTTGTTCTTCAGGAAAGCGAAAAGAGGCTTTTTTACTGTTCGGAAATGGACTGAATCTCATTAGAGGTTTTCTTAAGATCCCAACCTTTCAGAATATTTGTTAGAATAGTCACTTCTGTTTACTCTGAAAGTCTTTTCACTGTAATACAAAAGTCAAAATTCCTTTGAAAACTTGAAATAAACTTTCTGTGACAGATCGATCACCACACAGCAAAGCTATGCTGAAATATGGAAATAGCCTGCCTCTTCTCCTTTGAGACTTTCAAATATATTTGTAATTTACTTAATATTGATAGGAAAGGAGAGCACATCGGCAGCAAAGACAAAAACCATAACTCTCTGTGCTCAGGTAATTGAACATGTTCATTTTTTTGTGCTGCTTTATGCTTCATCCCTGCCCGAGTGTTTTATTTTTATTATGTTTATTATTTATGTTCCCAAAGCAAACAGAAGCCTTTGTGAATGATCCAGCCCTGTGTGTTTCCCTTTGAAAAGTGTCCCTGTTCCAAAGAACTTGTAGGCTACAGAGCCTTACTGTGTGGGGCTGAGCTGCCAGCTAAACCACGACAGTCTTTTTGGCGCCCAACGTGGGGCTTGAGGGTTGGAGATAACAACAGCTGCTGGTCACAGCACCGTGTTGTCCTTTTTGCAGTTGGTGTTAAACATCGGTGTTGGTTTGTTGAGTCTGCTGTGTTCTGCTGTGATTAGTAATGTTTTGCCTACGAGATTTGTTGTACAAACACTCGTTTTCAGCTTTATCTGGTATTTGGGGTTTTTGCTGAAACTGTTAATGTACTTTGGATACCACCTTGTTGAGGCAATTAGCAATTATACCTCCTCCAGCTTCCCGCGCTGCCGCGTGGCGGGGGAGGCTGGGAGGGGCGGGGCCATGGTGGGGGCGGCTGACCCCGACTGGCCAATGGCAGGTTCATTCCGTACCACGTGACCCCATGACCAGGATACTGAGGAGGGGCAGTTGCGGCTCGGGGGCGGCGCGGCGTCGGGTCGGCGGGCAGCTGTGTTGCGTATGGTTTGTTTTGGTGGTTGATCTCCCTCTCCCTACCCCCTCCACCCCGCATGGTTTTGTGCCTCTCATTGTTTTCTTTCCATTGCATTTTTGTTGTTGTTTGATATTTTTAAAATTTTAATTATTAAACTGTTCTTATCTCAACCCATGAGCATTAACCTTTTGATTCTCTCCCCCATCTACCAGTGGGGGAGTGAGTGAGCGACTGTGTGGGGCTGAGCTGCCGGCTAAGCCTTGACAAAAACTTTTTGCCAAAAGCATTGAAACAGCTATCAACCTACAGATCCCCTAAAAAAAGTCCATGCTTTAAAGGGATAGAGTCACTTCAGCGAAAAAAATGAAAAGGTTACCAAAATAAGTAGGAGAAAAATGAATAAAGTTATTTTCTTTGTATTTGATTTTACCTTTAAAATTTTTGGACGATTTAATAAAACAAAAACATTTTTATTATTAAATTAATAAATTATTTTATTATTGTATACAAATGTACTTATCTGCCATAAAAATATTTTAATTCTAGAAATTCTGTTAAAAGGAAGGCAAAAATACTTGTAGGAAGTTTTTGACTGTTTTGTACTCTTCCCTCTGCACAGCTTCCACTGTATGCCCAGCCTTGCTGACTTCTGGAAATGGTGACACTGTGCTGTAGAACTTCTTGTTTCTTTAAATGTCCACAGTCCTTTCTTGCAAATTTTAATGCATTAGGAAACAGGTTGCACATTTTTTGTACCTTGGCTGCCTTAACAAATATCTTTAGCAAGTGGCTTCTTGGGATTTTCTATGAAAAGACATCTTCCCTTACTTAAGGGAAAGAACCAGACAAAATCTTAGCATTATTTCAAAATGCATGTGACTTCCTTCTCCTCAATTTCATTGTAAATCGTCTGTCCTGATGGCTCTCAAAATAGTACAGCTTAGAAGGAAACTTTCTAGCTATATCACAGGAGAGAATTATTCTGTGTATTTACGTTATAAAATATCACAGGAGATAGTTACTTTGTATAATTACATTATGAAGAGTTGAATCTAAAAGTCCACCACCAAAATGTTGCCTGCTTGCAGCATTTCTGGAGGACACTAGAAGTCCTCAATAAAATAAAATACTTGAAGTTGGATAAATTATTTTCAAAAGTACAAGGAAACTTCTTGCTCTAGATTAATATCCCAGGTGAAATTAATTGGCCACGTGAAAACACACTTAAGGCAGTCCCTAAGGAGTGTCATATGAAAATGTCAGGACATTAGGCTGTAATATGCCCTGCAGGTCTCTGTGGAATGTATGCTGTACCATGTGTGTATACAGGAACGCTTCTGGCAGGTTCCATGAGGTAATGATGGTAATAGGCTGTCGGAATGTAGTTTATACTGGGGTAAGATACCCTCCATCCTATGGGAAGCCAAGGACTATGGCAGCAGGGCTTCTGGAGGCACCTTCAGAAAGTCTAGCAGCCAATGAGAAGGCAGAATCATGCAGCTAGGTCAGAGATGTTCAGGATTACTAGATGGTATATCAACATTTTTTCCTGCTGCGCTATGTCCCTGCAGAGCATGACCAAGGTTCCTACAGGGCTGTACTCCAAGATGCCTTCTTTTGCCTACAGCCTCAAACAATCTTTCCTGGGGTTTTACATCTTTGCTTATGGACAGGGTCAAGTTGTCTTGCCTCCCAGATCCCAAGTCCAAATGGCAATTTGTGGTTACTTCTTCTTTCTTCACTAAGGACCTAGTGTAACCAGGGTGATGAAGTTAACCAACCAAGCTATACTATCCAACGGCACATCATGTCTGGGGACAATCAGTGTATTCTTCAATCTGTATTTTAGTCATTAGTTGATCATTAATGTGAATGAAACAATAGACAATGTGTTTCTGTTAGAACCTTCTTTTAAAGCTCAAAGCCTAATTTTTAGGTCCCAAACCCTCACTTTTCAGGTTTAAACCTCTGTTTTAAGGATTAAATCCTCATTTTCAGGTAGCAATGATTCAGGGAATAAATGGTTGGGTGTTACTAATGCAATCTAGTGTAGCTCAACGAATGTTGGGGCCTGGAGCCAAAACTTAGCCAGGATAATGAGATAGCCTTAACAGGAACAGCCTGCACGGTGACTAAAACTTGTTGCTGTGGGGGACTCAGAAAGGCTTCAAGATTAGAAGTGCCTAAATAAAGTTACGATGACATTTGACCTTAAGAAAAGCAGATGTACAGAACCATAAAGATAACGAACTGCAGAGCAAACACTGAACCAGAACAGACCATGCCTCAAGGATAGTACATACGTAATCTCAGAACTGAGTGTGCGCGAAAGCAAGGGTTAACTAGCGGACACAGTGAGGAAGAGTATGTCCTTCATCCAGAGACAGCTAATGACCATGGGGAGACACCAACAGGCATGTGCAAATGAAATTTGCATATGATGAATATGTATATCTTCTATCAGAAAACTTATGAATATGTACATAAAGCATGTACTTAACCGGCACAATGAGATCTGACTCTGATGGTGTGCACGTTAGGAGGAGCGATCCCCTGTGCATCCGGTCCAGCAAATAAAGCCTTTTAACACTACATTGGTGTTATGAGGTTTATTCCCGATTTCAGTGACACTAGCATTCAGGACCCTGCATTGTATAGGCTTGATTTTTTTGTGCATTCACCCTTAGTCATTAGTTATCTCAGGATATTTACTATTTCTCTCTGAAAAATATTTCTATGCAAATATATGTCTGGGGAAAGAAAATAGTTTAGGCAGCCTGCCCCTGTCTTTTTTTAGCCTGCTTCACTGAAAACTCAGTTGTTGTGGGTTCACTCATGCTTTCCTGTGCAAATATCTACTACAAAACAAGAAGGACCTGGTTTGTTGGTTAGGGCATTACTTTTCTCAGGCTGTGCTAAGCTAGGGTCCTGAGTTTTCTGCAGTACTTCTGGTTTCATATTCCAAAACAGGAGAATTTTTATGGCAATCTTTACTTTGTTTGCTGAATGCCTAATGTGACTCCACAACAACACTTCATCCAGCAGCTCATCAGAGAAACAATACCCAATATCTTACAGCAACTTTCTGTGAGACCCTCAGCAGTGATAGAGCCAAATGTGGCTCCAATACCCAGGGTGTGCAAGACCTGAGTGGGGAAATTACAGAAGAGCTCTGGAAGTCTAACATACATGTTTTATGTGGTCAGCAGGAAATAGAGTTAAAAATTCTAGACTTCAAAAACTGTTTTTTCTTATTCTTTGCATGTGATTTTTTAAAATTTATTATTGTCAATAAGATTCCCAGTGCAACAACAACCCTTTTGAGAGCAAGAGCTTCCATGGCAAGAAAATTATGATAGCAATAAAACTACTAATGGTGTTGTATTTAAACACCCCAAAGGCTCTCTGATTTCCAAGATCCTTCATGAAGCAATTACTTGGGTTTTTACCAAACAGAATCCAAGCAGTGTGTTTCTGTGCTAAAGGTAATTTCTAGCGAAGAAAGTAAAAACAAATGAAACTGGGGTACCAGCTTTTCACAGCCAAATTTACTACAGTGATTGTAAGAAACACCTTCAGAACAACAGCATATCCCTCCCGGGGCAGAGCGCTGTTACAGGGTAATCACAGAATCACAGAACCACAGATTGGAAGGGACCTCAGGGATCATCTACTCCAACCTTTCTGGGAAGAGCACAGTCTAGACAAGATGGCCCAGCACCCTGTCCAGATGAATCTTGAAGGTGTCCAACATGGCTGAGTCAACTACTTCCCTGGGGAGATTATTCCAATGGTTGACTCTCCTCACTGTGAAAAACTTCCCTCTTGTGTCCAATCAGAATCTCCTGAAGAACAACTTGTGTCCATTCCCCCTTGTTCTCTCCATGTCACTCCGTGTAAAAAGGGAGTCTCCGTCTTCTTTGTAGCTGCCCCTTAAGCACTGGTACGTGGTGATGAGATCCCCTCTGAGCCTCCTTTTCTCAAGGTGGAACAAACCCAGTTCTTCCAGTGTATCCTCATATGGCAGGTTTCCCAGTCCTTTGGTCATCTTGGTGGCCTTTCTCTGGACCCCTCCCAGACTGTCCACATCCTTTTTGTATAGTGGGGACCAGAACTGTACACAGGACTCCAGGTGTGGCCTGACAAGCACTGAGTAGAGTGGGATAATGACTTCTTTCTCTCTGCTGGCGATGCCCTTTTTGATGCAACCCAGCATCCTGTTGGCCTTCCTGGCCGCAGCAGCACACTGTTCGCTCATGTTGAGCTTCCTGTCCACCAGGACCCCCAGGTCCCTCTCCACAGAGCTGCTCTCCAGCCAGGTGGATCCCAGTCTGTGCTGAACTCCTGGATTATATCTTCCCAGGTGCAAGACCTCATACTTGTCCTTGTTTAACTTCTTAAGGTTCTTGCTGGCCCACTCTTCCAGCCTATTCAGATCTCCCTGCAGAGCAGCTCTCCCTTCTGGAGTGTCTACTTCCCCACTCAACTTGGTGTCCTCTGCAAACTTCATCAGGCTACAATTGATGCCGTTATCCAGATCACTTATAAAGATGTTGAATAACATTGGGCCCAATATCGATCCCTGGGGGACTCCACTAGTGACAGGTTGCCTCTGTGAAAAAGAGCACCCTTTGGGTGCAGCCTGTCAGCCAGTTCCCCCACCCACTGCACAGATGACTTGTCTAGGCCATAGAAAGAGGACTCTTTCTACATGCAGTAGCTCTTGTTTTGTTAGCTACCTCAAGTGCAGTTCATATTAGTCAAAAGCTTTTTAAACACACACAGTAAAACTGACATCTGCTCTAGTGCCTAGTTGAGATTCAGGACTGATCTAACAGCACCAAATTAGTGACAGGTAGTTGTGAAATTAGGATTTCATGGTGCTGGTGCCAAGTCGAAATCTTATAGCAGGGGTAAAGGACACCACATCAAACGCAATGATTCTCTTTTGGCACATAATGAGCTTATGAAGAAGGTATTGCTTGCTGCAGAAGCTTGTGAACCAAATAGAAGGTATAAAGCATAGGGTGGAAGTAGAAGAGCATAGAAGACCACACAGTATTTATGAACACAGTGCTGAGAAAGACTGCTTCTGGAGGGGCACTGCCATGACTGTGATCAGGAGACCATTGTAACTTGAGGAGTTAGGGATCCACAATACAGTTAACCTGAGCACACCCAGGCCTGTGTTGTGCTGAGCTGCACACACAGTGTGGCCTTCAGGCTTGCGTTGTGCTGCACAATCCCTTGGCTGCAGTGACAGAGTTAGAGCTGTTGTGAATAAACTTATTGCTTCGGGGGAGTCAGAAAGGCTTCAAGACAAGAAGCGCCTAAACAAAATTTACGACGCAGGTGTACAGAACCATAAAGATAAGGACACTGCAGAACTACCAAACTCCTGTCTGGAAACCACCTCATGATCCCTGAGGTTCCACTCAGAAGCACCTAGGACAAACACGCAACAGCGTCAGGACTGCCACTGTTGTAAGGGGCCTCAGGCAAGAATGCGCTCAAGGAAGTAATCTTCGCAAGCCTGAAGGGGAATGTCCTGGAGGTATGCAAACAACCTAGGAGCTACCTAAAATCAAGACAAAAGGAACTTAGGACATTTCCATCTAGACAAGAGTCAGAATACCAACACACCTTGCAATACACCGTGACAAGATTACTCGATGGGCCAACTCATGACCATATGTAGAAGAAGGGACTTAAAATGCATGGGTAATTAAGATGCAAGTATTATAATTAGTTCCAGGAAATCTAATGCATATATATATAACTGAGCAATATAAGCTTTTTCCATCATGTCTTGTGGGACGCACATTAGAAGGAGTGATCCCCTGTCCATCCAGCACTGCAATAAAGAATACCTGCTTAATAGTCATTCAGACTATTGAGTCCTGATATCAGCTTTTCATGGCATCAGCAGGATAAACTCAGTCAGCTCATTCTAACTGCAGACAGCTCCCACTTGTCACAAGTGATTACTACACCAGCATGGTCTTGCCTTTATCTAACAGAGCAGCAAGAAGCTGTCATAAGAGCATCCTTTCTGTTTGATGGTACAAGTGATGAATAGAGATGTTTTCTTGTGACAAAATGGAGGAACCTCTCTCTGTAGATGGGATCAGTAGAGCATTCAATGCGAAAATCCATCCAGGGTCTGCTTGATGCTGCACAACCATGGGGTTCCCAGCATCTGAAGTGGTATAAGATTTACTTGCTACCTATATTGTATGCTTTATTCTGTCTTATTAAAACAGCTATTTTATTAAGCCATTTTTTGCCAGACCTTTCTTACTGAGACCCCAAAAGAGCCCTGCACCATCTTTCTATCTCATCTCACCTCCATCCCACTTGCCTTCACCTTCTCACTGGTGCAGAACAGGCAAAATCCCATCATGCAACGAAGAAGGTCCCTTGGGCTTGGCTCACCATGTCTAAATAACTTGGATGGGAGAGAAGGGATGATAAAAGTTTGGCCTTCTAAAACAGGTAGTAGGAATGGAAAATTTGTTAAGTACCATGGTGAGGAAGCTGTGTGAACATGGACATAGGCAGATAGAAAAGCTATTGAAGAAAAGCATCTATCGAAGTTTGCATTATGTAGACTGGGGAAATGGGTATTAGTGAAAGCCATGTTTACCGATTTAACTCTAGACACAGAGCTGGGATGTCAGCCCAGTCTGTTTTGTGCTATTATTTTGGTAGCCTCTGTCAGAAGGAGTGTGGGGGATATTCCAGCATTAAATCTTTCAACATTTTGTCAAAGACAGAAACAGAAGTAAACCAAGTGTGTTTGCAATGTGCATTATAGCATGTGGCTTTCATTCAACATTATCCCTTCATTATTCCTTTCTGTTTAGCTCTGAAAGGCTTTTTATGGATAAGCCACGTCTGGCAATCCTAAAGACAATATTAAAGAGAGATGAGAACTGTTTAGTTGTATGGAGGTGCTGTTATTACTCAGTCATCTATTTTCCTTCAGACATGCACACAAAAGTGTAGAATGACTGCAAAGGTAACTGGGCGTCTGCCTGTGGTGCTGACTTTAATTTGCAGCCTCACTGTTGGAGGTGCAGAGCTATTCCCTGTGACCATCCACTGTGCAAAAAAGAGATCAGACTGCATTACCTTCTCCCGAAACATTGTTTTTAAGTTGCCTTCAGACCAACAGCCTTAAAGCAGGGATGGAAAAATTACCATGGCTAAAACAAATCCTTATGAATCAGAGGTTAAAATAGAAAATGTGCTGTAAGCAGCAGGTGATGGCACTGGAAATCTAAGGATGCCTCATATAAGCATGTTGAGGAATGGAAAATGTTATCTGATTTCTTTTTGCTTTTGGTGTGGAGGTGTGGAGAAGGTCTGTGTAGGAAGGGAGGAATGGAAGTGGGGACAAGATACTTGCAGAAGCATTTCCCATTTATAAATTTTTGCAGCACTGTTTTGTCAGCTGGTGGTTAACTCTGAAAGTATGTGTGAGACCATTGTCTGAGTTCTTTCTTTTGTCTGCTGAAAACTGTAAGCACTGCTGAGCTCGAGCTACTGCTTTTGGATACCTTATTAGATTCTGGGCTCATTAAGATTATGGGGAGACTCTATCACAGATGCTTTTTGGTTGCCTGTCTCCCTCACAGACTGGGCTAAATGACCTCTGAGAGAAAAGTATTTAGATGTCCTCGTGGTGTCTTCATGCATTCATCATCCCTAAACCCACCATATTCTCACATCAGCTACTCCTCCCTGCTGTTCCGCTTAGTCACCATTCCAGTTCATTCCTTTCTAGCAGTATCAACAAGAACCCTTGTAGCACTATTCCCTTAAACCTAGGCAACTCCTGATTTGGTCCTGCTACCCTGTGTCTAGCTTTGGTTGATCCTCATATAAATATGCTGAGCTGGATTCTTGTTACTATGGAAGAAGTAAGCAGGCAGTTCTTTGCACAGTAGGGGTCAAATGAAGCTCTTGAGAGCAACTTAAATTTCTGTACCACTCACCTTTGCAATCCGTAATATTATTTGTCTGTTTCAGAAAGGTGGTAGAAGTGGGTTTCTTCTGTGTAAACTTATGAGTTAGGAAGTAAATGAAGTGTCTTTATGAATATGCAGCAGCATGTTTATCAACTTTGAGCCTATTTTTAGCTCTCTATATATGCATGCAGGCTAATGAATATCTTCAATGTCTCTTATAAATGGAGGAGTTATTTTCCCCGTCATACTGATCACACAGCTGGTGGCAATCATTCCAGCTTCAAGCTAACTAAGGTCAGGATAGATATAATTCTACTGAGGATAAGTTTATTAAAGAAGGACTCATAGTAGCAGTTAAAGTTTTGCAGAGACTACAGATCATGAGACATCCTGTGACATTTTTTTTATTAGAGTGCAGCCTTCATTACTACTAATTCTCATTTTGATAACAATTTCCTGTCTGTGCTATTTGCCTATCCCCAGATTTTTCAAATATCCTGTTGTTTCTTTGCAGAATTGGCTTGCTAACTACCTTAAATTACAATCAAGTGGTCTGAGCAGGATCATAGTTAGGAGGTGTTTTATAGCAATATTCAGTATTTGCATTCATAGGTGGTTTTTGCTCTGTTTTGTTCTCCTTGTGAAATTCAATTTTCCATAGCTCCTGAAGTGCTGTTCAGGATAACACACCACAATATAATAGGACTTACTAGATGTGATTAAAAACTCACAAGTCTGAAGTCAAACCTTTTGCAGAAAGATTGCCTCCCCCAGACCTACTAAATATGGTATCTGCTGTACTGTAAGATGAGACAAGAGGTAAGTTGATGGCTATTCTCTATTTTGACTTAATCCTCCCTAGTGGCTTTTTCAATCTGCTTGTAAATTGGCTTCCTGAAAGAAGATTGCTATAGGAATGAGGAGATCTGGGTCTGCCTTGCATGCTGCGTGAGGCTTGGAACTGAGCTAAGTTCTAGCCATCATGGTACTGCTTTTCCCTCTTTGACCCTTTGGCCAAAGGTCCTTTGCCCACACAGGTAATTGAGGCTGGATATAATCAAGCTAAGTAGAGACACGCACAAGTTTAAGAAAAGAGGCAGAAACAGCTTCTGCAAGGCCAAGTGGATGGATTAGGTCTGAAGATTTCTGATTTGGAGTGGGCTGGAAGGAGGTAAGGTTTTTCATGATTTCTGGAGGAGATTTGGTCAACCAGATTAAATCACTGAGGTGACAGGTAAAATATATTGTTTTCAGGGTGGGTGGCTTGTGGTACTAAGGGTCATATTGTGGTCTGGGGTAGAGTTATCTTGGTATGCATCCTGGCATGTTTGAAGAGTGCCTTTGGTGAGAAACCAGTTTGCCTCATGCACAGCTACATCAAGCTGTGACCCCAGGTGCCAGCAATGCAACTCACATCAATGGTGAAACAAGGACTCAAACCCTGTGTACAAAGTGACTACCATAGCAGGTGTCCCTACTCTGCAAGCTTTATCATGTACAATCAGGGGGCTCAGTTTGTAAAGTGAGGTTAGGAGCATGACCACCTCCTCCAGCAGCCTGAGTCCTTACTGCCTGGCTGCTGGTGCCCAAGCCAATGCCCAGAGACAAGGCGCCTCTGCCTAGGATGAGGCATGTAGCTGCTGCTTTCTCATTTCCACATTTGAACAGCTGAACACATATCCCAGACATATACAGACACACACGTGTAGAGAACATGGCCAGTCACATGCAGTGCCGCAGACAAGACACTAATTTCAACAGTACCCTCCAGGTTAAAAAGCACATGTGTGTTTGTGGATTCTCTCAAGTATTGTCACCGAAATTGGGAATAAAACTTTTTAATACCAATGTAGTTTTAATATTCTTAAGAATTCTTAAGAAGCAGTCATTCTTCATTACGGTGCACGAGGGATAATTCCTCCTAGCGTGTGTGCCACAGGCCATAATAGACAAAGCTTATATTGCTCAGTTATATACATACGCAATAGATTTCCCAAGATAGTTATACATATTCATTCACAGTGTGTTGCAAGAGGTGTCAGTTTCAACTGGTGTTCTGACTCTTTTCTAGGTGCAGATGTCCTTAGTTCCTTTTACCTTGGTTTTCACTGGCATCTGCTGCTGGGTTGTTTGCATTCCTCCAGGATGCCCCGACCATGCTTGTGAAGATCATGTCCTTCACTGCATTCTTGCCTGAGGCCCCTTACAACAGTATTACCATGACCCCTCTGCCTACCTGGAACCCCTGCCCTCATCCACAACTTACCAGGTGGTCCAGCTTGGAGTTCACTGCAGATACACAACACTGACACAACTCGTCTCACAGGTACCCCACATTTGCAGGTCTCCCCCTGACTTGCCAGCTGGTCAAGCTTGAAAATTGCCAGCGAATACAGACACACCCCCATGCACAGCAGGTTTGGGAAAGATATAGACATTCATCCCCTCCAGCAGCCGGCACCAGGCACATAGGCTGTGACCCACAGTCCCACTCCTGATGCCAGCACTGAACCCCTCAGTCACAACAATCCCCCCAGCTCAAGTCTGGTTTTGGGGACACACACACAACTCCTGTCCCAGTTGCTAAAGGTTAAGGACCACACACACACACACACACACACAGCTCCAGTCACTGGCCCTGAGACCCCTGCTTGCTCCAGTAGCCAACACCACAGGCCAGGGATGCCCACACCGCTGGTCTTGCTCCAGCAGCTGGTACCCACTCCTCTCATGCCAGCCTCCCTAGCAGCTGGCACTGATTCCCTGCAGCAGTCACACACATGGGATAGACAGTGAGATTACGCAGAAAGGTAGTCAAGAGCAGACAGGACAGACTGTGGTGATCACGCGCAGGGCTCAGCCAGACGAGCTTCCTGACCAGCCACAGTTTACAGGCAACCAGCCCCTTTTCTATCCTTGTGTGTCTAGCCCACTTCTTTGTTTCTCCCTGCCCCACCTTCCGCTGCACATTTCTTCCTCTGCTGGCATAATCCCACTGCCCACATCCAAGGTCCTGGACCCTCAGGACTGCATGCTTACATGCTACAAAGTTCTAAGTTTGCCTGCAGTTTCTCCATAGCCCATCAGCTGGTGTGACTGACCAGGTTTGTTTCTGGTTATTGTCTTTGGTAATACTAATTGCTCAGATTTTATGACTCTATTTGTCTCCCTTTCCTTATTATAAAAGCTAAGAAAAGAAACATTCTCACACTCCATATATCCACACATGGCTGTGTTAGTTATAACTTTTTCTGTCTCTTTGTTCCTCCCTGGCCCTTCCCCCTGCATCTCCCTTATGTGTCTGTGCAACTCTATTGACTCCTGCCGCCCCCCTCCGTAGTTCTTTTCAACAAAAGAAGTTATTGAGCAAATTCAGTCCCACAGCAAATATTGATTATCTATATTTTCTTTGCAATTCAGGATTGATAAATAGGTATTTTAACACTTCGCATTTTTCAAGACACTGAAAAGTCCCTTTCCTAGGCTTCTGTTGGTCTTGCTCTCCTTCATAGACCCTTGTAAAAGTGATAACTGCACTATGCAGAGCCACATACAAAGGAATGAATTACCTTTTTTTTTTTTTTCATTTTGGAAGTGCTGACTCTGTTGGTGCACCACAGAGCTTCATAAACTTGCTAAGTGGTTGATCTAAGTTAATAACTAATATGTTTGTAGAATAGACACATTTGTATAAAACGAGCAGTGTTTTGCTGAGTAACCTGATAAAACATTTGCACCCAAGTTGGGCAGATGACCCTTGATTCATTATAACATGCCTTTCTGTGGCTTCACTTTATGAAGAAATATTCAGTATGTTGCCTTAAACGTATATATTCATCTTGGGTGAAATGGAATAGCACAGGAATTATTAGTAGTTAAGGGAGGATGATAGTTCAAGGTAGTAAATAATGCTTAGGCCAGATAGCAATGAATGCCTCATTAACAAGAACTTCCTAAAAGAATACAAATCAGTAGAACTTCAAGGACTAACAGTGGAAACATCCTGCTACAAAGAAGGTTGTGAAGATAAGGAAAGGCCACAAATCAGTCAGCAGTGATAAAAGGGAACATCTTGGCCCAGAAGGCACTGAAGCATCAGCGGTAGATTTCGACCACCGACTCAGCTGAGGGATGAAAGGACTACCCCCCAACAATATTTGACCTCAGAAAAGCAGATGTACAGAACCATAAAGATAAGGAGCTGCAGAGCAAACACTGAACCAGAACAGACCATCCCTCAAGGACAGTGTATACGTGATCTCAGAACTGACTTTGCGCGAAAGCAAAAGTTAGCTAGCAGACCCAGTGAGGAAGAGTAGGTGCTTCATCCAGCAACCCCTGATGACCACCAACAGGCTTGTGCAAAGGACGTTTAGATATGATGAGTTCTTGGAAAATTAATGAATATGTATATCTTTTCTCAGAAATGAATGAATACGCATGCAAAGCTTGTATAAGTTATGCAACTAACCCTGTGCGGGCACGCACACTAGGAGGAGTGATCCCCTGTCCATCCAGCACTGTGATGAAGAATACTTGCTTAATAGTCGTTCAGACTATCGAGTCCTGATTCCGGCTTTTCACAGCATCATTTCCAACCCTCACAATTTAATAGACAGCTTCTGGAAAATACAGGCTTAAAAGTAAATGTCAGCAGAGGGTTTTTCACCTTTTCAGCACAAAGCATCTCTATTTTGAGTGATCCTTTTATCCTGATTTGTCTTCTTTATGCATAGCTACAATGTCCAGTGTAATAAAAAAGCTGTCTCTTGGTCTCTGCATTCTCATTTGTCTCCCTCTGGTTATCCCAAAACAGTGCAGACCTTCAAAATTGATCTGGACAGCATTTCACGAGTCAAAAAAATGGCTTCTTCCTTCTCCAAATATTTTTTTCTCTGTGATTTTTTTTATTTTTTCTTCTTTTCTGATTAGCAGAATAAAAACTGAAGAAAGCTGTAAAAAATTCCTGAAAAAGATAAATGCTACTGCTGTTCAAATCCCCAGATCAAAATATTAATGAAATTTCTGAAATACTTAAGTTTACATTTTCCATAGGGCTTTCAGTACAGAAGGAGCAGTGACAGGTAGGTAAGAATCTTCGTTACAGCACACCGCCTCTGCACATCTGACACTCTTCAGGTGGCCCCTGCTCTTGTTGTCTCTTTGGCCCTACCATTTACATATAACAGTGGTTTTCTTCCTATGTTTTTCATCCAAATCATGTTTTATACCTCTAAATCTGTCTGCTTTTTTTGCCTCCAGCCAGTGACGTATGGACCACTATCATTGTGCTATGTAATGTGGCCATTATTATGATGTCCAGTAGTTGACTGGTACTAGACAAATTCAATCAGTTTTTGAACTGCTTTTTATTAAAATCCAACTGATACAGAGAAGTGTATTCAGATTCCCAAATCATGCCTACTTGAAGCCTTTTGTGGAACCTCCCTGGTGCTGGTGTTCTCAGAACAGCTGCTGTGAGCTTAGGCAGAATGTCCCTTCCTGTTAGATTTTTGCCTTTTTTGATGACGTTTAGCTGTATTTTTAAGGCTTATTATTTTTCTGGACATTCCAATTGTTCTGCCTTTCATTTTATTGGACTAATGGAAATAACAGGTGTCATTGTGCCCTATATTTGTGAGTACTTAGAGTGTCCTTAAGGATTTCCTTTATATAAATTACAGTCTTCTCTTCTGTTGGGTTTTATTGCTCAGTTTCTCCCTGATGAGATGAACACACACACACTCTTTTTTGTTTTTACTGCTTTGGGATAATTTTTTAGCATTTTCCTCTAAAGGTTAGCCATCTGACCTTTGGAAAAATAACATATTTATGATTCTGTGGCTGATTCAAAAAAATGGAGGAAAAATCTAAAGGGAGTTTTCTAAATATGAACTCAGATCCATTTAAGTTCAGCCTGTTTTCTACAGATTTTTGATGTTTCATTACAAATGTGAATAATGTAGGCCTTTCTCTAAAGCCGTGTTTCTCCAGTTAATTGAAGACAGGTAAAAAATCGCATTTGTAAATGAGGGGTGTCTTTACATGCTCAAAAAACAGCCAGAAGACTATTTTTATTGACTGAAAGCACAGGATAACTTAGAAAACAGCAACAGAGGTATTTTGATACATTTAAAAGAAATTTTTTATTTTTGACGAAAGCACTTGTTAAATTTGACTTGTTCTTTTTCCTTTTTTTCTAATCATATTCTCTGTTCATTCTTTATGCTTTGCCTAGTTCTAGTTACATGCTGCCCTGTATCCAGTTCTCACACGCAGTAGTATCTTTCTGCTGGCATGTGCATATTCACAAAGTATTAATTACTCATGTGAAGGCACGTTCCCATGTCTATCTTATGCAGTTTGCTTTTCCATTCAGTTTTTCACATATTTACAGTAGCCAGTAAGTTAGAGAGCCATTCCTGTGGCATTGCAGCATAGTGAAATTGATGGAGAGCACTGATCTAGTTTCACGCACTTACCCTGAGTCCAGAGGGATTGAGGGATAAAGTATCTCCCTTCCTACTTGTAGTGAAATAGTTGTCCGGCCAGAGGTGGAGCCCTCCATAGACAGAATAAAGTGTTGTGAGATGAGCTGGATAAAACACAAGCCTCCCAAGGGAGTAAAGCTGTTGGAGACACCCCAGTCAATGATCACTTCTCAAGGGAGGAGAAACTTAGAAGATTGCACAGAGCAAAGGATCTGACATGCCAGTTTCCTGTGAGCAAAGCTAGGGACCGTCTCATGTGTGTGAGCTGGGATGGGTCTTTTGGTGGGCTAAGGCTGGAATTCAGGAAGACTTGGGTCAAAAAATGGGTACTAGGAAACTGTATGGGGAGCCAGTCTTTGTGGGAGCATCAGTCTTCCATGCCTGTGTCAGACACCAACAGGTGGCTCTCATTTTGCTTCTTGGGACAAGGGCTTCATATCATGCAACAGGGAAAATGGGTGAAATCATTGCAAACTTAAGCTTACTGCCAATATAATATCCACTGTTGTGCTTAAGTATCAGACATCTGTATTGAGTAGGCAATAGACAGCAGATGTGTGTATACTTGGTTGCCTGTTGTGGTGTGGTTTAGTTTGTCTCAACCTTAATAATATCACATGTTTGGCGATATTATTTGGTTTTATTGTAAGAAACAACATGAAAAACTAGTCATAACTGACAGTACTAACAGTCAGGTGTTAGTTCAGAAGTTCTGCAATACCAGAGGGATGATTAAATTTTACATTCTCTTACAACGCTCTTTGCTCTGAAGTAATATTGTGCATAGGATATCTTTTGCTGTCATTGCAATTTGTTAGGCATTTACAGTATGTTTCCGTGCCAAAAGTACTCTCAGCATGAATTAGAAGAGCCCTGTCCTCATTTGACAGAATTACTTTGAATATGAAGCCAAATCCTGCTTGTTTAATGGAATCCGGATTGTGCACACAGGAATGTTGAGCAAAATAGCAACCCATTCAGGCTGATCTTAGATTTCTGTGTAAAGCTTCATGTCTCCTCTCCCAGAAGATTCTCTCCATTGGAACAGGCAGTCTGCAGTCCTGGGGAAACCTCCCTATTTTCTCCAGCATGTCTGGAGATGCTGGTGCATCTGCTTTCAAGAAGTTCCAAACTATCTGGTTTTAGTCAGGATGGTACAATGGAAAATTACAGCCTGTAACTTCTGGCTCTTCCTGCTCAGTTGATAGGTACCTTCTTTTGTCCCTTCTGCCAAAGAAATAGGCAACCTTAGTCTCTGGTTCTGGCTTTGTCTTTGGGCAGTCGTGATTTTTCTCTGCAGTTGTTCGGGGTGAGCCCAAGCACAGCATGAAGGAAGACTAAGGAAGACATTTTTTTATGCTTGCTGCCAATAAGACTCTCCTCTTCCTCCAGTTTACAGCCATGGAGTGTTAATTTTCTTCGTCTTCATCTTCCTTTTTTTTTTTTTTTTTTCTGTAACGCCTCCTTTTCTTCCATCAATCCCTTAGTTATCACTGAGAATTTATGCAGAGAAACTGAAGTCCCCTTTACTCCAAAGCAATTGGATGGGAAAATGCCAAGAAGGAAAACCCGTTCTTGATGACAGTATCATAACAGAAGAAAAAACAAGTTCAGCTGGAAATGTTCCCCTTTCATTGTGTTCCTTCCTAATGTCTGTGAAGACAATCTTGATTCCAGGTTTACTGGAGACAATTTCACCAAGAATTCTTCAACAGGAAGAGAAGAAACTGGGAAGTAAATTTCAGAATTACAGTGTCCTGCCTTGCAGATTAGGCCCATGTGGGACTATTAGAATGTCTTTGGCATCCAACTAGAGATGAAATGTTTTTATTACTGGTGAACAATAGTCCTATTGGAGGAAAAAGTGCAGTTTCCAAGGAAGGAAGAAAGATATCTTCATGAATTTGCGCTTAATTGCCAAATATCAGTGTTTGGACCAAAAAAAAAAAATTAAGGGAAAGAGTATAAGACTTGAAACAGTACTTTTAAGTGTTGCGGGGGTTTTGAAGTTTGACTTTAATGTCAGAAGGTTGAAAAATAAAACAAAGCATTAAAGCTGTTTATTTCTTTGTCAGGCACCCCACACATCAAACCTCCAGCAATCTTTTGCCATAAAGGGTAGAAAAATTAAGGGTAGTGGAATATGCCTGCTGTTCTACCATATTTGCTTCTGCAACTGAACTAATACAAGGGGGGTTTGCACATCTGTAACTGTACACCAACACATGCAGACCTCCAGCACTTCCTCCTTGCCTATAGTTTACCTTTCACAACAGGTTCCCTCTTTGTGCACAGTTTGGCACAGGTTTCAGATTATACTGGGCTACTTATGTTTAGCATTAGGAAGGAACTTCAGATCTCTGATGTGATTAGGGCATGATACTAATGCATGGTAAGGAGTGAACACGATGCTGTGGATGCTTTCTAGGGAAGCAGGTGAAATGGCAGGACTCTGGACACAGCTTTGGACAGTGATGAAGGAAGTCACAGGGATAAAGAGCTGAGAAAGGGCTTGAAACACCAAGTTCTACAGAGGACAGGGCTAGAAGAACCAGCATTTCCTAGGGAATGTTTTAACCTAGTCATGAAAACTTAATTAATTTTACAGTTGTTCATTTATTAGCACTAATGAAATACACCTATAAATAAATAAAATTAAAAGGGAGTTTGGGCATATCCTTAGGAAGATATTAAAAGGAAGGTAATTAAACCACCTCCAACTCAATGCTGTTAGCTGTGGTTCAACTAACAGAGAAAAAATAAATGGATTTGCATCTTTGCCATGAAATGGGATGAAGTATTATCATTTTTGAAATGGGAGAATTTGGAAGCTTCAGATATTTTAGGAATTCAGTTTTGCAGTAACATTTGTTATATTTACTGATGAAATTTGGTTTTGAATGAAAACAGGTTTATTTCTATGGAAAACATTTTCTTTTGATAACTTTGGAATTTTTTTCTGCTTTTTCTTTGGGAAAAAATATGTAATCAAAAAATTCCTGACCAGACATAGTTAAAAATAGTGAGATTGATTTCTTCTTCTCTTGAATAATATTAAGTTGAAAGGTTATTCTTGTAAGTGTATTTTTTGAACATTGTTCTCCTCCTGCTGACAGCATAAATAACCAGGATTCCCGCGTCTCTTGAAGGTACAGAAACAGTGAAAACGAGAGGTCAGACAAGCAGCGTTTTAGTGTCATCACAGCAAGACATAGCAAAAAGAGGCCTGTTTTCCAGCCAAAAGCATTGATCCAAGAAAGCAAAGAGTTGAAATACTTTTAATCAGGGAATGACGCAAAATCCAGGTTTTATAAAGATGTTGGGATATATTGCATATGCAGTTGAGTCTTGCTATCTGATCGTAATAATAATGGATAACTGCTGCATCAATTAAACACCCATATATCACCAACGCTGGTGGGAAGAGTAGGAAATAATTGATTGCAGCTGTGTGACCAGTATCTTATTTTCTGGAAGTCAATGAAACAAAAGGTATGAATATTAACTTGGAGGAGGCTGAACCCCCTGTAAAGTGTGCTGTGAAACACTGTACCAGTTGATGTATTTTGTATCAGAACAGCTGGAAAGCTTTGCAAAAAATGACAAATTCTTTTTCTTTCTCTCATATTGCTGCTGGTGTCTACCCCTACATGGGAGAAGGCAGGCTCTGGCCCTTGGATCATTTGCCTTGTGAGATGTTGTGAGGGACATTTCTATTTTGTTTTTGGTGTTATGGAGTCCTGTTGTTAACTTTGCCTGTTAATGGAGTTGCTATGAAGAAGATTATTTTCTTCTCAACAGTAAAGAATTAAATACTGGGTTGTTTTTTAATAATGTCTTGATGAATTTTTTTCCCCCTGTCAGTTTTCAGAGGGGAATTCCATTTTGCTCCAGCATATGGGAAAAAGAAACTTCTGACTGGCAAGTTTCTTCAGTAAAGAGGACACAGAAAACCTCAAATGGCATGAAATATTTACCAAATAAAGCTGAAATATCTACCAAAGGAACAAGAATGCTTTTGATGCTGTTACTGAAATACTGCAAGCACATTCCCTTTTCATATTCTTTTTCTTGTCAGAAAACTCAGAAGGGAATTAGAAAGATTGTGAAAGAATTCCACTGCCTGTGATAAGCCTCTTTCTACTTACTCTAAAATCCAGAAGATTCTTTCCTTCTAAAGTAAGTGCTTTTAGTAAATTCAGAGCATTCCAAAGATATTGTTATTTCTGGGATATATCTGCCAAAGTGAAACAACGGGAACTGGGTTTACTCTGTTGATCTAAACCAAACTCCCTGTGACATTAAATCAACCAATAATGCTCAACTCAATAGTCTTGCCCGAGATTTTTTGAGAATGCAGGCCCCAGTTTATTTCAGCAGAATGAGTTCTGAGGAGAATATCCATCTTTTGAAAAGGTGTCTACACCTGTAGATGCCACAGAAGAGTTCATGAAATAATCTCTAAGAACCTGCAGCTTGCCATTTAGTTAGTTCTTTGACTTGGCCCAAGATCATAGAGACCTGTTGAAGGAGACCTGAAAGGTATTTAGATCAATATGCCTTTGCCACAAGGTGACCTCTCTTGTCCCCAAGTTCAGGCTTCATTTAGGAAGGCATATGTACTTGTACAGTGCTTCATATCTGGAGAGAAACCTCCGAGGCCTTGCTTCTTCTGCTTGGTTTTGCACATAGCACATGCCCTTATACTGGAGTCTCAGAGATGGCCTATCCAGATGCCTGTGATGTTTCAGGTTTATAAGGTCCAGGAGTATCCCATCAGAAATCAGGATAATTCACTACTGCTTCTTCTTACCTGCATGAAAAATTAATGCCTACAGTAATGTCATTCAACATGGGCTCACCAAATCCCTCTTCTTCTAGTCTAGAATTAGAAAAAGAAAACAAGCTACAGAGGAGTGAAGGAATTTTTTTTCTCTAAGCCACCACTCCTTGCTCACAGATCTGCTTTAAGCAGAAGCCTCTGTAAGCAGAAAGCCTGAGCTGAATCAGTGGAAGATGTGGTATAACTTTAAACTGGGGAGCAGGCATCACAATTGGCCTGCAGTACCTCTGTTGAGCATTGCAGCATCCCTGAGATAATTTATTATACAGAGCAACTGGGATTTACAAGAATGAATATCTGATGGAGTCTTTTTGTGTGAGCTAATATGATTCATAGAATCATAGAATGTCTTGAGTTGGAAGGGACCCACAAGGACCATCAAGTCCAACACCTGTCCCTGTGCAGGACAATCCCAGATTTACACCCTAACTCTGAGGGTGTTGCCCAAGCGCTACTTGAATAGCATCAGGCTTGGTGCCACGACTCCCTCCCTGGGGAGCCTGTTCCAGTGCTCCACCACCCTCTGGGGGAAGAACCTGTTCCTAATATCCAACCTAAACCTCCCCTGGCACATCTTCCTTCCATTCATTTTTTAATTGATTAATTCATTTGGTTCCCTATTAAGCCTGACACAGGCCTTCTGAGACCAATGTCTTAAAGATCTCTCACCTGTGAAATTCTGTGACAGTGAGTCACTGTGGAACCTAGCAGAAACAGGTGGGGATAGCAGTTTCTTACCTTCAGCTGTGCTTTCAGAATATTTTTGTTTAGCTTTACTTTAATGTGGGAGGTTGTTGCATTTTGTCTATACATTTTAAGAAATATATGGCAAGTTTAACCTGGTGAGTGCTTTCAGAAGACTTATACCTGAGCAGTTCCAGAAATTGAAGCTGAAGAAAATACTCGGGTTTGAAGAAAAAAAAACCAACACATTTAGATTACTGTCACAACCTTGGTGGATGGTGACAGACTGACACCTGTACATACCCTTGGAAAAAACAGTATTGCAAATAGGAAGGTGACAGACTTCCTGGCCTGACAAGAAAATTATTAAAGCCCTAAAGCTTGTCGCAGCACTGACTCTGGAACCCAAAATGTCTGGCACTGTGCTCACACTCTGCTGTTAGCCCAGTGCTGGGACAAGCCAGCATGGATGTCAGCAGCAACATGACCAGATGCGTTCCCTGCTCATGAAGGACTGATGAGACGTTGACTAGAGGCTGTTTGTGCTGAATGTCCTTCCTACACACCTCGAGGAGGTCTGTACTTCAGCAGACACTGTGGAAAGGAACTGTGGGACTGGCTGTGCTCAAAACATTTTCCTAGTACTTCTGCTGTTTACTCCCAGTCCCTGGCTCAGTTCACATGGGCCTAAAACAATTTCAGAGCAGGGTCGATGATTTTTCTGTGTCAGTGAGAACTTTAGTTACCTTGACTGGTTGGGCTAAGTGGTCACCACAAACAAACAATATCTGGACAAGTCCCTTTCAAGTTCCCCTTTTGAGCATATAAACTCAATGACGCCTTACACCGTTCGTTTTGTTTGCAATTCCATCCAAACAGTCTGTTTTTCTCAATTTATCAAGGGCTCCATCTTAATGTTTCCAGAGAAGAAAGCAGTTAACGTTTGCTCAAGGAAGTCTTCTACATTCTGCTGCAATTCTACTTTCCTGTTCCAAAAGAAGATAGCAAGTCACAATGGTATTGATGTGAAAATGCTGTCAGTAAGTAATCTCACTACTGAGTATAGACTTCCACTTCAGTGCTGGGTCTGTCCCTGGTACATGCAACACTGTAAGCGTCAAAGGATTAATTATATACTGTACAAGATGAACTAAGCAATGGATTTCCGATGAGTGCTTTCTAAGTACCTATTATTTAAAAATTGCTATTCTAAACTTATTTTTGCAATTTTATTTCCTATGCACTGATTAATCTGCCTGCTCTGTACCGCTATTAAAAATGTGCAAAAACTGCATTTTTCTTCCCAACATTCTGGTGCATCGTTCACAACCTTTTTTCCAACAGCAACTATTCTTTACATTTCTCTTGCCTTCCTTCATTCTATTCAGTAGGTTCACTCAAAATTAAGTAGTTTTGTCTGCCCTCGTGGTGCAACAATGATTTACCATTCCAGTGACTTGACATGAAAGTTTTCTGAATCTCCCCTATCTCCCCAAACACAAGTTATATAAACAGGTTGTGGTATATTGGATATGCAGCTTCCCATTCAGGGAACGGAAAACTGTGTGTTCAATCTTAAGTTTGCCACCAGGGAATATCTGACCTCAGTGTCTTTACCTTAGAGAAGAATACAAACCCTTTGTTCTCATTCAGGTTTTGCTTCTGAGTATGATATTGTGACTCAGGAGAGGCCTGCAGACTCAACAACCAATATTGACATCCTTCAGTGGAGTTCACGAGGGAAACTTTGTGAAAACTCCTGTTTTAAAATAAAATGACAAAACAAACTTATTCACTCAACAGCTGCAATTTCAAAATAGCCAAATGGCTTTGCCCTGCTATCAAGGAAGTTACTAAGTGCTTCATCTCAGACAACAGGAACATTGCAAAAAGCAACATTCTGCCTGTATGCAGACTGGGGTACTCACTCACAGTTTGTTGTTGTGGGACCTGTCACCAGTCACAATTGCTTCTGATTTTGTGTTCAAATATTGAGTGACCTCATCACTCTGACAGCCTGGCATGCCCAACTCTTCCATAGCTATGTGTATTGTCCATATTATGAAGAAGATGGTGTTAGGGGTAGGGAAGATCCAAGACATCCCTCGAGTAGCAGCTGTACTATGAGAAGATGCACTTTCAAAATGGCACCAGGAGGAATTTGGCAAAACTCATATAAATCAGAAGGAATGCCCTGATTTTCATGCCACATCACAAGGTCTATTGTCTTCGCTAGATCTGCATCACATGGCCAAAAGTTTTATGACCATCCACATAGATAATATTTCCACCCAGTTTGCTGGCCTAGGGATTATGTGAGTGTAATTTTTTTCCTGCACTCTCTTTGTCTGTGGTTACCCACTAAGAGAGTTCACTTTCAGTCTTTGTGCAATACATTCAGCTCTTGGTCACAACCCCCTTGCAACCTGCCTGTTTGTGGTTTAACATGTTAAGCTGCTGATGGGTCAAAAAAACTGTCTCACCCTAGAAGCTCCCAGTCTCACAGGTATTAGCATTAGCATTAGCAGCAAAAGAGACAATTGATAGCCAACATAGAAATGCACTGTGGTCATCACTTTGGCTGATTCAAAAGAAGGGCCTGCCACACCCAATACTCACAGAAAGCTTGTCCTTGTCAGAAGCTTGTCAGAGCTTATTCCCATCTTGGGAAGATCATAATGTCTATCTGCCACTACAGAATGGTTTCCTTCAGCAGAATTTTCTCCTCAGAAGCTTTTCATGGTCTGCTTGAATTCAACAGATTTTAATTTATTTCAATTGTAAAAAATGCCAAATTGTCAGTGTCCGTGCTTCAAAGGACATGGGTTCAGGCCAGACCTTACTATTTGATTTCTTATTTGACCAACAAGTTACAACGCCTAAAAGTTCATGACAAGAAGAAAAGCCTGTTGCAACTCAAATGTGACTATTAATTTTGGGGTCCCTGAAATCTAGACATGCTGCAGTTCTTGGACAGGAGAAAGGCCCATCCTCCATGTTCCACATGGAAACTATTAGCATTCAGGGTTGTCCAGCCTTGCTTGTGAGCCTCTTTCTCCAAATTATTTCCGCCATCCCACTTCCATGGCGTAAGAGAGTGGCTGAGTGGTTCTTATCTACCTTCTGGCATTAAACCACATTAGTTGATCTTGTGCAGTAAGCAAGACTTCCTGACTTGATTCTCTGTTCTGCTGCTCAGCCATGTCAGGAGTGGAGTTCAGAACCAACTTAATCTGTTGACTATGACCTCTCTGAAAGACGTCTGGAGATTTCCCTAAGGCAGAAAAAGAAAGATGCTCAAAAAATTAGTCAGCACGCAATGAGGTAAACTCACCTTTATTCCACAAGGAACAAGTATCTTTTACGCCTAAGCCTTGTGAGGGGCAGTAGAGACTAGAAAAAAGCCAAAGATCTGTGAACAGGACAAAGGAATATGTTGGAGGAGCTCAATAACTATTAATAGAGCTGGTGCTTCTAGGTGCTGGAAAGAGTACAGGCTGTGAGAATACCAGGCAAAATTATTATCATAGCATCTTGAAGATGTCAGGAGTCTGCTCCACTGATTGTCACTTACTCACAGGTAGTGCACTAATGAGCACCCACATCAGGAGAATGCCTAAGTTGCACCAGAGGGAGCAGCGGTGGGGGACAGGACAGATGTCTGGGATTGAAGACTAGTGAAAAAGATGAGAGGGGGATAAGCTGTCTGGTTCAGAAATATGACTGATAACCCTTGAGCCAGATGATCCATCTCGCATAATTCCTGGGCTTTCTGAAGGCAGAACTTGCTTTGTCTAGAGCCAGCTGGGGGAGGAACACTCCTGAACTCACTGCCCTGTATCATACAGCTGAAATATAACAGAGGATCAGTTACTGTTTTACTAGAGATCTTGGGGATAATTAGTCTTCAAACTCTCAACTCACTGTGGCTGTGCTGGCAGACCTCGACAAAAGCCAAGTAAAGCAAATTTCTACTTTGTTTTCTTGTTAATGAATGAAGACATTTTCACTCTGACACTTCAAGTAACTTCTCGCAGGATATTATTTTTTGCAGTGGATGTTTTTAAGAAACTCAGGCTTATTAAAACACAAAGCTCAGCATGGGAACATTTCTTGGCATCAGATTTAGTTGGTCAACCCTTAGAAAGCAATTAATTTAGTGACAGATAACGAACTGAAGATATGGTGAGTTTTTTTCCCTTCCCTTACAATATAAAACACAGACATTCCCTTCCTGAAGCATAGAAGTGAATGTATCTTTAACCATGACAGTATAATAGTAGCATCATTGCTAATAGTATATCACAGAGAGTAGAAAACGTTTTCCTGGTGCAGGTCTTGTTACTTTCTAAATTTGAAATTTACTGAGGCTATGGTACATAAAATCTAGGACTAGATTCCAGCATTGGCTTTGCTAATTTACTGTGCTTTCTGGAAACGTTACCTATAATTTAGGCTGCTCTTAAACAGTGCAAATGACCATAGCATTTGATGAGCAGAGTATTTGGCATAGATGCATAGGTGTTTCTGTCAATGCAAAATCCCTCTGTGAAAAATCATCAGATTCATCTATCCTTTCATGTCCGTTTGCAAGGTTATCTGTTGCCTGGAGGTATTGAAAAAGGCTCAACAAGGAAAAGCATCAAAGAATTCTGCAATCTAGGTTTTATCAGCAAAAGCACAACATAAGGTCAAATGAGGACTATGATGGACAGTGGGTTTATTTTACAAAGTGACTTTGTCAAAGCTGAGTTTTCTTTCCTGCAAAACTCACTGGTCCTTTGAATACTTCATGTCTTCAAGGAAAATGCACTCATTCTGTTAGGAGTACATTACTTATTGTTTCACCTCACATACAAAGGCCACAGATATCTACAAATTATAAAGAAAGCACTAATGTGCTTGTAACTTCATGTTACTGTCTATAAAATACCTGGAGGCAGTAAAGCCCATTCAGGATGGCACTTCAAGACTGCAATTTTCAAAGCCATCTAAGAAATGCTGAAGATTTTTCCTCATTACTTGGTCTGAAAAATCTGCTAAGCTTCATTCAAAATCTGTGCTGTCATTCAGAGGAAAGGTGTGAAGCAAAATGAAAATGAAGCTGAACACCACTGTAGTAAGATAGAGGTGTATTGTCACTCTCCACATCTCCACATAAGTAGGAAGTAGAGTGTGATGTAAAAGTGTGAGAGGACAAATGTAAATTTCTCCTGGTTACGGAAAGAAACTAGAACAAGGAATTTGAAGGCAAGAAAAATATTTGTCCTGTTTTTCTTTACATGCAGTCCGTGGGGGACAAATTAACAGGTATATAATATACAGTGGTCCCCACTTTTCAGAAGACAAGTGACTAATCATGGGGAGCAGTTTTTCAGAGTTGCTGGGCAAGCCACTCAGTACTGGCTACTGAACTCCTTCCAAAACTCATCTTGGATCTCTTTTCACTTTCTGGCTGCAAGCATCTGAGACCAAGATCCTGGAAAGCAAAGGGATCTGCTCATTGTTCTGAGAACTATGTAGATTCAGTGGATTTTGGAGCACAGCTTTGAAACCAGGCTTTTCTTGAGCATTGTTTTGGCTTCTGTAAAACTATCAGGAAAGGAGTGGGAGAGGCAGAAGACATAAACCAAGAATGAGGATTTTGCCAAGCAATAACCAAAGCAAAGGTCTTCTAAACTCAATCCTGTTTTTCTCAGTTTCAAAGCACACGATATGGTTTTAGCTCTGATTTTCCTAAGCGTAGGGTTTGTCCATAGCTGGGTCCAGGTTATAAACTTGAGCTAGAGCAGATCCTGCTCTCTTCTGGACTCAGGCTCCTTGTCAGTGCTAATCAAAGCCTCAGTATGCTTTTCTAAAATAAAATAAAAAAAACTACTTTCATCAAACAATGAAAATATCCTTCCTTTGATGGAATTAAGACACTTTAAGTTGCTTTTTATGTTTAGCTTTTGCCCTTCCTATAGCTTAGGTTGAGGATTAATACAATGCACACTGCAGAAAACCACATAAGCCTGCATCCCTCTCCTGGGAGAACGCTGTCCCTTCCGTGCCTTCTGCAGCCTTCTTTCTCATGGCAGGCCCATTCAGATGATTGAATGAAAATGAGTCATTCTAAAAATATACTGTTTTTAAATTCTTCTTGCAAATTCAAGATGATTTAATAACGCAAATACATCACTGTGACAAATTTAATTAAAAGAGAAAAAAAAAAGAGATTAAACCAATGTCTTTCCTAAATTATATGGAGTGACTTTCAGCCATTATACAATTAAATGATGTCACCTTTTGCTAACCATTTTCTTGAGAAGTAGAGATAGAAAAAGGCCCCTCCAAAGATAGCTCAGAACCTGCAGAAAATGTTCTCATCTGTGCTGAAAAAAAATCCTTTGAAGTCCAATTTAAAGATTTAGTTTTTAGAGTACCAGAGAATTAAAGCTGCCTCTTTTTGTGACTGCCATTGCAGAAACCTATACAGCTTTCTAAGAGGTAAATGTCTCAGCCTGGATTACTTTTCATATGGTTAGGGTGTAGTGATTCATTTTATCCTCAGAATGTTGTCTCACATAGGTGAGATTAACTTGGGCAGGATGCTGCTCTGACCTTGGCAGCATGCTGTGTTTGTTTGCTTTACAAGACCTTCCTCTTCCTCTGTTGTGGCATGAGAACTGAGCACACGTACTGCCTGAGACAGAACTGGCTTAGTCTCCGCTACTTAGCCCAGCATGACCCCAAAGCAATGTTAAGTGCCCAGCAAACTAGGACTGGAGGCGGGAAGACCAGCAAATGACAGAAACTGGGCTTTTAGTAAGCCAACAGGCTTTATTCCATGAGGAAGCAGGGCTGAAAAGGGATTCCGAAAGTGCACATAGTGAACCTGAAGGCAGCAGGGTGAGAGCTGTTGAGACAGGGGATGCGGTACCCATTTGTCTGCTGGAAGTGCTGGGACTGACAGCTCAGAGCAGTGCAACCAAGATAAGTCATGTAAGATTAGTATCACATGAACCTCCACAAAATTTTCTTGCAGAAAGGAGAATCTGAAAAGAAATTAACAATTATGATTCATTAATTGATTAGAAGCTTACAGCAACTGTAGTAATAGTAGAAAGTAATAGTATTCTTAACCCATGTAAACTTGTTCATATTTTTAATTCAGTTAATGCTTGGAGAGAGACATAGAAGAATACTCTACTAAACTCATCCATGGAATCTGTTAATACCATAGGTCAAGTTCAGAAAAGCTGTAAAAGTGAACTTATCCAAAAATTACAAAGTTTGGAGGTGCTTTCTGTTTTATCTAATTTTACCGTAATACCATATGCATAACTTTGTAAATTATTTCATACCCCTGGAATTAATATTTAACACAAAAATTAAATAGAAATGGATTAGTAAGAGGAAAACTTCAGTAAGTTACTGTCTGCACCATTAGAAATGCAAGAGCTTTTCTATTTCTCTGTTCCCACCCCATACTCTACAGCCTGTTAACTCCTGATCCTGTCTCCACGCTGCTGTTCTTCAGCAGCATAACTCTTAATTTATTCTGGTATTGTCACCAAATAGCACTGTCATTTCTCAATATGCATCACACTGTAATGCACAATAAGCATCTGATTAAAAAGCAGTACTGATTTAGCAGCAAAGTTTTTTTACTGACTGTGAATCTCTCTTTTAAAAATACTCTTAGTGTTATTGATTAAAAGCCTAAATTTCATGCTTGTATTCTTTTGTGAAAGTCCTGTCTTCCAGCATGTAACATAAAGACAAGAGAAGAACATTTGCCTAGATTTGGAAGCATTTCCTTGAACATTTTGGTAGCTCTAAAAGTTTGAAACCCTCATTTATTTTGCATTTATAATTCATGCAATATTCAAATTTAAGACTGAAATCTATAAACAGCCTCTTCCTGATAGTCCTGCAGAAGGAAAACTCCTTGGAGTCTCAGATGGTTGTTTTTTCTTGCAAGAGGAACCTAATAAATAATACATGCCATAGGATCTAAACACCCAATTTCTATGGGTTTTAATTTGTTATGTTTTTAAATCAAGTTCAGCTCTGTCTTGGTAGTTTGTTTCTTCAATGTAAATATACATCTATATAAAGATTTATATTCTGAGAGCATCTCATGGTCTCAAGCATCTGAAGCCACAGTGGCACACAGTACTTGAACAAAATATCAATGTGAGGTTTCTAGCTTCCAGGTGGAAGGTAACAAAAAGAAGAGGCAGAGAAAAGCCACCCTAAATCCTAGTTTGGTGACCTAGCTCCCAATCCACTTGCTTCTCTCCAAGCCAGTGACACTCCAGCATCCTTCCTCTGGGATCCAGTTCACCACTTTTTGTTACCTTCTACCTGGAATGCTTTTTACTGTGGAGTTTGTATGTGGAAGAGGTCTAAGGCCAAGGTAAAAAAAATGGCTGTTAGTTCAATTTTTACAGTTTTACATGTAATGTTATTGGAAAGCAGCCTATGCTTTTTAGTTAAGCCTGAATTTAAGAGAAAGTTGGTGAGTAGTTGCCAAGCAGATTGATAGATCTGGTCTTTGGGGAGATGGCAGGGGAAGCATTGTTAACTGGGGCTTCAGTTTGTCGCTTCTTAGCTTTAGAGGATATGTTCACAGAAAATGTGCAGGACTCTAAGGATAGAAGTAACCTTGTTCTCTTGAATGTCCTCATCCTCTGCTCCGTCACAACTCATATTCCCTTGGAAGGCATTTGCTACTCCAAATGAGGGTTTGGTTTCTCTGCTTCTTCAGGCTCTTTGTGACAAAGACGACCCAGGCTGCATCTGGTGACTCACAGAGATATGTAATTCTCTTCCTAAAAAGACATTTCCACAGCAAGCCTGACCACAAGGGGAGTTTAAGAGCATGGAGCTATGGATGGAATCTCTACTGTGTAGAGTCAAGTCTTAATGGTGTACCATAGCCATTCATCTTCTGCCTTAACCTTTCACACAAGCTCATCCTGCTGCACATTGACATGACATGGCTGGAGTACGTTCACTGACAACATGTCCTGGGAAAGCAATCTGTCCTTAGCAGTCAGCTAGTAGTTTCCCAGTGCTGTCTGGTCCTCCCTTTTCTTGTCTAGCCTGACTGTCATTTGTACCACACTCTGCCCATGCACATCCTGCTGTAGGTTGGCAAGTGTTCAGCTACAGGCCTTGGTTGGATTACAGCTTCCTTTTGGCACAAGGGTATGCTGCAGTCACATAGTTTCTGTGGTCCTGCAGGAATGGGTTCCTCCATAAACACAAGGGGTCAGTGAAAGTGGGAAGCTTTTGAGAATCAGGCTGATCCTCACACTAGTACTTCTGCTCATGTAGACAACTGATGATAGCTACCACTTGCCAGGGAAGTGTTGAGCATGCAGTTTGGGATTACGTTAAGCACGCAGCAGAGACTGTCAGTCCCAGAGAAGATAAAGAGAGATTTTCCAGGGACACTATTAAGACCTAGTAGTACTGTTAGATGTCAGTGTAATTTAAGATGATGAGAGGGAGAGTTTTCTTCCATGATCAGTGATAAGGACATCACTCTGGTCTCCAATGAAACCATGGGGGGGGCGAGGCTTAAGGGAACATGTGACAAGCTTGAATTACACCCTGCTGAAGAAAAGATCATCTGAGAGGGTGAAAGAGTAACATAGTCATGTTGAGATGATGCCTGCTGACATGACTCCAATGCTGCTCAGAGGTGCTTTGAACTTAAAGACCTGGCTGTGGATGTAGTGCATTTTTTTTGTTCAGACAAATCAAAGTTCTAGGCATTCAACGGTCCTTTATCTAAGAAGTATCTCTTTGAACCCACTGCGAAATGGTAGGGAGATACCATTCTTTGATAAATCAATTAAAATTTAATCAATTCCCAACAGCCAAGCCAACTTCAGGCTCAGTCATATGGGTAAATTTCTTGTTGGTCAGTCATTTTTCAGCAGGTTTTTATAACACCATCCCAACAGCATGGAAAGCTTAGGTATAACTAATTCTCTTGAAGAAGAGACTTGTTCCTTTTTTTCCTTCCCTAGATCATGAAGGTCTTCCTCAGAGAAACATGAATAGAGTTTCTTCACTGTCACCTGCCAAAATCTATTGGCAATAGCAAGGAGGTCTGTGAAAGATGTAAGCATAAGTCTTCACCAGTTAATGAACCTGAGTGGTGTTAAATGCCTGCAGAGACTTAGGGTGGACCAGAGCTAGATGTTCTCTGCCAAACAGTAACACACTGGGGAATAGTTGTGTATTATCTCCAAATACAAGCTGACAGATGTTGCTGTTATTTTTCGTATCTGAACACTCTGTGGTGACCGCACATAAAAAATGCTGCATGAGCCTGGGTGAGGCACTCACTCATGGGAAAGAACGGGAGCCAGCCTGGCTGGGAAATGTGTTTCTTAAGCCTACCACTCAGGAGAATAAAGAGCTAGGCCCCTATGCACAAGGAAAGCCCTGGAATTTTTTCCCAATGGCATGGAAGCTCAGTGAGAGCTCAGGGCTCATATCTATGAGCAAGGATTTAAAATCTCCCTTCCTGGCCCTTTGATCCCCAGAAGTTGGAGAAGGTCCCAGGGTCTCACCAAAGATGTTGGTAACCAAAGAGTCATGATGCTGTTAGGCAGACAGTTGAAGGAGCTGTGGAAGTATACTAGAGAAGGACGTATTTTAGCAGGAAGCAAAGTATGAAGGTCCCGCCTGCTGTAACTGACCTTCTGTGTTCCAGTGGCATTTGGGGAACCTGCTGGTGCAATGTGCAGTTTCTGGGGTGGGCTTTCGGAGCAAATTTGGACATCAGCTTGCAAAGCTGTCAATGAAGGCCAGGGAGCTGTCTGCTCCACTGCCTAAAACTCGTTCCTTGCCAGCTTCTCTCTGCCTGGGAAAAGCTTCTCGGCATGCCTAAGATGGCTGGCATAAGGGACAAGGGAACAAAGAAGCTACTAATCTTATGAACCAGCTGCAGTAAGGGTAGGGGTCCCAGCTGTATATCAGCAGAGGGGCACAGAAGGATGAACCAGGCAGGCAGGTGGGTTTTCTGGCAGAGTTTAGTTGACAGGAGATATGAACACATAGTGCTTCAGCTCTGGTCAGCACTTCCCATTTGCCCACAGTCAAGCCCTGAGCTTCCCAGGCTTATGAAACACTTGTGCTGGTGATTGCAAGTCCTTTGCTGCTCAGCAAACTGGAGCACTGCCAAGAGTGACTGTGCAGAGATACTCACAGACTGTAGAAAGAGGGATGAATATTTACCCCAGCCTTGCTTCTCTAGAGCACCTCAAGGGTCCCTCAGGCTTGCTGAGCAGCCATTCCCTGTCCCATCATGTGCGACACCACTATTAGTGTGTGTTTGTGCCCTTTTCACACACTTTTTCTTTTTATTTTAGTCATAAAAGCTTCATACTCTCTTTGGATAGAACAAAGTCAGGGATTTATAAGCCAGGGCAGACAGAGTTTTAAAAGCCTTTTACAGTCGTCAGTGGAGAAGTGTGTTTTAGCACAGTAACTCACTTTTTCAGTGCAGTGATCCCTCTCTCTCTCTGTTCTGGTCTCTTGACCAGACAACAGTGTTCTGGCACAGGAGATCTGCTGGGAAGCAGGCCACAACTGTGCTTTTTGCCTGACAGCAGCTGGTATTGGTATCTAAGACCCTGGATGCAGCCCAGCTGGTTTCCAAGGGGAATCTGGTCTTAACTGGAGACTTCCAGTCACCTAACAGACAGTGACTACTACTGCTTGCAGCCATGGGACATCACTTGCAATGATCTCTGCATTTGTTCAGCCCTAAACATTGCTTTCAATGCTGACTATAAACTCTCCTAAGCCCTCAGTCGGAGCTACTACTGGGACAAAGGCAGTAAGAGGACTTGCACAATTTTTGCTATTAATTACTTATTAATATACAAAATCTTAAAAAGTATTATTCTTCATGTGTTTTTTAAACAAGCCAAGATTTTTTTAAATTGCTTTTCCTGGAGGATCCTTGGTCTAGGGAGATTATGATAATCACAAGTGAATAAAATACTAGAGTAAATACTCCTAGTTCAGAGATCTTCCTGACTCAGAAGAAAAGCTTGTGGTGAGATGTTTGACATTTCACTTCTGCTAAGGGTTAATTTAAGACCCATGCAACATTCACTGAATGCCTTAAGTGAGGCAGGACTGTCTTGTCTCAGCATCTGAGAAAGGAAATGAGGACAGAAAGGAATTTTTTGAGTGGAAAACACTTGCAGTCTCTGAGAAACAAAAAATAACATTAAGTGAAGAATGGCCACTCTACGGTCAGCTTTAAAGAGGCTTAGATCAGTTCATGCAGAGAGAAGAAAAATCAAAAGCAGGTAAGTTGATTGAACATTTAATTGTAATAAACTGACTATGCCTCTCCTGTTTGCTAAACTGCTTACGAAGCATAGTTAGTTTTTTAAGGGTTCACACCATATGCTCCACTTATATAAGTAGGTAGTGTTCTTTACAGCACATAAATAAATTTCCATCTGAAAAATAAGTATATTTCAATATCTGACTCTCACCTAATTGAGCTGGTGTCATGGCCTACAGTAATATATGGTAAGTCACATCTTCTTCATTTGTTTAATCTCCTCATTCCCAAGAGTCTTTCTGACTTACATTCCTTGGATAATGTTGACATCTGAGTTGCAAGAGTCCCCAGAGAAGGCTGTTTATGTAAAGTGCATCTCCATGAGACATCTCAAAGAGGGGTCAGTATCAATATCCTCACTTCACCAGTGGGAGAGAATAAGGAGCTTTGTAGCTCTAGCTTCTTCTCAGGCAAGTGTACCAGGCTCTAACAACTGGGCAGTCTTCTCCCTTATGCTTTGTACAGGGATCGCTCTCCACAGCTTATTCTTGTGCATGACTGTAGTGGTCCTACTGAGCTATACCTCACAAACTCAGTGAATATGAGAACTTCTGTAGAGTGCCTGGGAGATTTCCACTAAAATGTTCTATTCGCATTTTTCTCCCCCTGAATGTAGTGCAGAATTGTGTTGAGCTGACCTAAAAAACCCATGAGCAATCGCCATCTGCCAGCACACTGAGTAGTGGCCATTTTATTTTGCCTCTCTTTGTCATAACCTATTAAGCTAGTCTGGCTCATCTACACACTAAAAATGGCTGCAATCCCACAGAGGATGAAGGATCCTTTTTTTAGGTAAAACCAAGAGATCATTAGAAGCTTCCTAATGCTATACTGTAACACAACATGAAAAACCTCCAAATGCGTTGCACCTCATTCCCATTTAGTACTGTGAAACCCAATTCTTTATTTAATCATCTAAATAAGAAGGGCTTTCAATTTGTAACCTGATTGTCTGTAAACAGATAGCAATAGGTGTCCTGGAATTCCTTCCAGTATTACTCAGGAAGTAAAAAATAGTTGTGGGGTTTTGTCCCCAGGTCTCCCAGATGAGTTTCAGTACCAGTGAAATTTTTCAGAATCAACCTCTATAATGCGTCAGTCAGCCCCATGCATTATGACTACCTCTGTTAAGAAGAAAAGGAGGGTAATTGTTGTAGGTGATTCCCTTCTGAGGGGGACAGAGGGCCCAATATGCCAACCAGACCCATCCCACACGGAATTCTGCTGCCTTCCTGGGGCCCAGGTCAGAGATTTCACTAGAAAACTCTCGGGTCTAGTACAGCCCTCTGATTACTACTTGCTATTAGTTCTGCAGGTGGCCAGTGATGAGGTTTCAGAGAGAAGCGCAAGAGCAATCAAATAGGACTTCAGGGCACTGGGGCAACTGGTTGAAGGATCAGGAGCACAGGTAGTGTTTTTCTCAAGCCCTTCCGTGGCCGGGAAGAACAATACTGAAAGGAACAGGAAGACTTATCTAATTAACACGTGGCTCAGACACTGGTGCCATCGGTGGAATTTTGGTTTCTTTGATCATGGGGAGGTTTACACGGCACCAGGCCTGCTGGAAGCAGATGGAATTCACCTAACTCAAAGTGGGAAAAGGATTCTTGCAAATAAGTTGGCGGGGTTCATCAAGAGGGTTTTAAACTAGGTTCAAAGTGGGTGTGGGGTGTAGCCATGCCCACAAGAGCAGAGCCTAGGGGTGGCGTGCTGAAGTTGGGAGTGAAACCAATAGACCAGCCCAAGTGCATCTACATCAATGCAGGCTTTATGGGCAAAACCAGGAGTAGCTGAAAGCCATTGTGCAGCAGGACAATGTGCTGGTTTTGGCTGAGAAGGGGTTAATTCTCTTCACTGTGGGGGGTCGGCTACCTTTCCAGCTTCCCGCGCTCTGCCAGGTGGCGGGGGGGGGGGGCTGGGAGGGGCAGGGCCATGGCGGGGGCGTCTGACCCCGACTGGCCAATGACACGTTCATTCCATACCACGTGACACCATGACCAGTATATTAAGGGGGGCTGTTGCGGCTCGGAAAAGGTGCAGCGTCGGGTCGGTGGGCGGTGAGCGGCTGCGTCATGTGCGGTTTGTTTCAGCAGTTCGTTCCCCTCCCCCCTCCCTTCCCTCCCCCCGCTCCGGGTTTTGCGCCTCTCGTTTTCTTTCCACTGCATTTTTGTTGTTGTTTGATATTTTTTTAATCTTAATTATTAAACTGTTCTTATCTCAACCCACAAGCATTAACCTTCTGATTCTCTCCCCCATCTACCAGTGGGGGAGTGAGCGAGCGACTCTGTGGGGCTGAGTTGCCGGCTAAACCATGACAGAGAAATATCACTTAGTTGCCATCACAGAGACATGGTGGGATGATTTTTATGACTGGAGCGCTACAATGGATGGCTATAAGCTCTTCAGAAGGGATAGGCAAGGAAGGTGGTGGGGTGGTTCTGCATGTTAGGAAGTGTTTCAATTGCATAGAGCTTAGCAAATTTGATGATAAGGTTGAGTGTTTATGGGTAAGGATGAAGGGGAAGGCCAACGAGGCACATATCCTGCTGGGGGTCTGTTATAGACCACACAAGCAGGATGAAGAGGTAGATGACATGTTCTACAAGCAGCTGGGGGAAGTATCACAATCGGTTGCCCTTGCTTTAGTGGGGGACTTCAATTTACCAGATGTCTGCTGGAAATACAACATAGCAGAGAAGAACCAGTCTAGGAGGTTCCTGGAGTGTGTGGAAGATAACTTCCTCACACAGCTGGTAAGTGAACCTGCCAGGGGAGGTACCTCACCTGACCTCCTGTTCCAAACAGAGGACTGGTGGGAGATGTGGTGGTTGGAGGTTGTCTTGGGCTTAGTGACCATGACATGATTGAGTTCTCGATTCTTGGCAAAGTAAGAAGGGTCATCAGAACCACTACCATGGACTTCCGGAGGGAAGACTTTGGCCTGTTCAGGGCACTGGTTGGGAGAGTACCTTGGGAGACAGTCCTGAAGGGCAAAGGTGTCCAGGAAGGCTGGGCTTTCTTCAAGAAGGAAGTCTTAAACGTACAGGATCAGGCTGTTCCCAAGTGCCGCAAGATGTACTGGTGGGGAAGATGACCAGCCTGGCTGAACAGGGAGCTTCTGCTGACACTCAGGAATAAAAGGAGAGGTTACGACTCTTGTAGGAAGGGGCAGGTAACAAAAGAAGAGTACAGAGACCTCATGAGGTGTTGCAGGGACAAAATTAGGCAAGAAAAAGCCCAGCTAGAACTCAACCTGGCCACTGCTAAAAAGGATAACAAAAAATGTTTTTACAACTATATCAACAACAAAAAGAGAATCAAAGAGAATCTCCATCCTCTATTGGACGTGGAGGGGAACACTGCAACTGAGGATGAGGAAAAGGCTGACGTACTAAATGCTGTCTTTGCCTCAGTCTTTAATAGTCAGACCAGTTATCCCCAGGGTATTCAGCCCCTGGAGCTGGAAGGCACGGATGGATCGCAGAATAAACCCCCTGTAAGCCAGGACGAAGCAGTTTACGAATCGCTGAGCCTCCTGGACACTCACAAGTCTATGGGGCTGGATGGGATCCACCCGAGAGTACTAAGGGAGCTGGTGGAAGAGCTCGACAAGCCATTCTCCAGCAGTCCTGGTTAACAGGGGAGGTCCCAGATGACTCGAGGCTTGCTGATGTGATGCCCATCTACAAGAAGGGTCGGAAGGAGGATGCAGGGAACTACAGGCCTGTCAGCTTTACTTTGGTACCGGGGAAGGTTATGGAGCCATTCAGCTTGAATGAGTTCACCAGGCATGTGGAGGACAACCAGGGGATCAGGCCCAGCCAGCACAGCTTCGTGAAAGGCAGGTCCTGCCTGACCAACCTGATCTCCTTCTATGACAGGGTGACCTGCCTAGTGGATGAGGGAAAGGCTGTGCATGTTATCTACCTGGACTTTAGCAAAGCCTTTGACACTGTCTCCCACAGTATCCTCCTAGAGAAGCTGGTGGCTCATGGCTTAGATAGGTGTACTTTTTACTGGGTAAAAAACTGGCTGGATGGCCAAGCGCAGAGAGTTGTGGTGGATGGAGCTAAATCCAGTTGGCAGCCGGTCACAAGCAGTGTCCCCCAGGGCTCAGTATTTGGGCCAGTCTTGCTTAATATCTTTATCAATGATCTGGATGAGGGAATCAAGTGCACCCTTAGTAAGTTTGCAGATGACACCAAGTTGGGCAGGATTTGACCTGCTTGAGGGTAGAAAGGATCTACAGAGGGACCTGGACAGGCTGGATCGTTGGGCTGAGGCCAACTGGATGAGGTTTAATAAAGCCAAGTGCTGGGTCCTCCACTTTGGTCACAACAACCCCATGCAACACTACAGGCTTGTGGAGGAGTGGCTGGAGAGCTGCCTGGTGGAAAAGGACCTGGGGGTGTTTGTTGACAGCCAGCTGAACATGAGCCAGCAGCGTGCCCAGGTGGCCAAGAAGGCCAACAGCATCCTGGCTTGTATCAGGAACAGTGTGGCCAGCAGGAGTAGGGCAGTGATTGTTGCCCTGTACTTGGCACTGGTGAGGCCGCACCTTGAATACTGTGTTCAGTTTTGAGCATCTCAATACAAGAAAGACATTGAGTTGTTGGAGCGTGTCCAGAGAAGGGCAACAAAGCTGGTGAAGGGTCTGGAGAGCAGGTCTTATGAGGAGCGGTTGAGGGAACTGGGGTTGTTTAGTCTGGAGACAAGGAGGCTGAGGGGAGACCTTATACCCCTCTACAACTACCTGAAAGGAGGTTGTAGTGAGGTGGGTGTCAGTGTCTTCTGCCAAGTAACAAGCAATTGGACAAGGGGAAATGGCCTCAGGTTGTGCCAGTGGAGGTTCAGATTGGATATGAGGAAAAATTTCTTTACTGCAAGAGTGGTCAGGCATTGGAACAGGCTGCCCAGAGAGGTGGTGGAGCCACCATCCCTTGAGGTATTTAAAAGATGTGTAGATGTGGCACGTCAGGGCATGGTTCAGGAGGCATGGGGGTGTTGGGTTGATGGTTGGACTTGATGATCCTAGAGTTCTTTTCCAGCTTAATGAGTCTATGATTCAATCTATTTATTTGTAAATGCATTCACCTTAAAATATTCTGAGATTTGTCATGCTCAGTCTTCACAAAAAAGAGGAATCTTTGTGGCTGAGGGGTGAAGATGTGATAAGCATGTGTGCAGCTTTTGGTAAGTTAGGAAAATCTGGAAAGGTGTCTCGTTTTCAACAGTTTAAAAGCCAGCTGCTTCATGGATGCAGAATATTCACAGCTTATCAGGCTATGAAACTGGAATAGTAAAGAGTCCCATCTCAACCATGTGTGGGATTCAGGATGATGGCTTACATGACCAAATTGGAAGTGACTGTACACATACCTTGGCTATTTTCAGCACCAATGAAGTGCAAATTGAAACACTATAACGCCTCAATACCTTAATTCTATTTCAGTACACGGTCTCCCTTCTCATGCAGACTGGCCTTTGCTTGGGCTTGACTTCTTTGACCAGTAGCTGACAAATTGGAAAGATGATGCTCCATTCTGTGTAAATTTTAAAATAATTTTCCATTAAAAATTAATTACAACTGAACTACATTTTCAGTTAGGCAGTTGTTGCTTGCTGTGCCCTAAACCTCTTACAGCCCAGCTGAAACGTTCACCACCTAAGTTTTAAAGAAGTTAAAACTGCAGCTTAAGCTTTCTAGATACACTGCTATATCTGACCGTTTAATATAAAAATAGGGTTTTGGAGAAAAGCAAATCTCAGATGAAAAAGTAATTTCCATCCCACAGTTCTAGCAGGATTCTGCTTCTCTCTGAATACTGAAGGCCATTTGTCTTTCTCAGTTGTGCTTCCAGCACCTATGACAAACTGTCTGTAAAATCACCAGAGACAGGCTGAGTAGAGCTATCTTCAACAAGGAATATCCCAATGCAGTTGTAACCTTGTTTTTCCTGAAGAGAGGAGGGACAGTTGGAGAGGGAGAATTAAAAATCTTAGCTGAGATTTTTTGACTGGGGCTATTGATGCTTGCCACACACCTCCTGGGATGCCAATACACAGGACAGCTTTGTGCCGGCGTTGTCCAGTAGCTTTCATTCAAGTCTCGTTTTCACAGAGCTTTATGAGGTCTGGATCATCCATGGTACTTCAGGAAGAAAATGAAATGAAGCCATTAAAATGGACTCACTCAGGACAACAAATGGTGAGTATCATTGCACCCAGTTTTTCATTTAGAAGCTTAATATCTGCCCCAAGCATGCAGTCTGTGCCTTCACTGTTGTCAGTGAAGGTTGAGAGCTTGCAGTACGGCTAATCATTGCACCCCAGGACCAGTGTCTGAGAAGTAGATCAATAATGCACCTCCCTACCTGCAGTGGTTTTTCACCAGAACCACTAATGATGTGCCTGCTGATTTATTTTTGTCTTGTTCTCCTCTGGAGAATGTTTTGCCTGACAAAGTGTATTTTTAAAATGGGAGAATGTAGATTGCACCAGCTTAACCACTAGAAATTATCCTTTTATATCTTTTAAATAAGAAGGCAGAAGCTGGTTCCAAAGAATAATTTAGCTCAAATGCAAAATGAAGCCTGTCAAAATCACCTGCTTTCCCTCTTTGGTATCTGAACTCTCTCCCCAGACCACACTGGTCTGAGATGAATATTCTGGTGCCTTTGAGATGGTTGTTTCTTAGGGGAACCAACAAAAAATACTTTATTGCCCTGTTATCTTCCTCAAACAGGAGACCTCACTAGAACTCAGGGTAGATTAAGAGCCTGCCCTTGAACTCACAGACTGCAGTAGCATTAGTGTGTGTTCGCCTCAGCAGTGCTGGGCTCAAAGTCTGCATAGGTGTTACAGGATGTAAATAATATGGGTTGATTCTCTGTGACTGTCCCATAGCTGCTTCTGTTAGTTAAAAAAAAACCCAAACGTATCACCATGCAGTGGTCCTAAGGAATAACTTTCCTAGTGGGAAGGGTATCAGCATTTCCTCTGAGACATACGGTTATTTCTCTTTCTTCTTCTAACACAATGACTTTATGCTAATAAAAATGTTAATTTAAAAAAAATGTTTCTAGCAGCTTTTATGCTGAACATAATAACTATTGATTTGTCCCTGAGCAAGTAAAATGAAGCTTAACTTTGTGCGACTTGCCACCTGCAGAGTTTTATATATATCACCAATTCTGGATCCAGAGATATATTTCATGTCATTGCAAACCTGCTTTTAACCTTTTTGGTTTTAAGATCCAAACATATTCTCACTAGACCATGGTTAGATGCCTGTGTTTCTTTCAAAGGAATGTTGTTCTGCTCCTCATAAGGAAAGCTATTTCCTAATAGCAAAACTTATTTAAAATTTGATAATCACCTGCAGATGCCAAACCTCATCAGTGTTTTTGACAAATGAAAAAATTAACATATCAGTTCAAATAATATCCATGTCTCTCCTTGATTCTGTTATCATTCTATTTGTATATCAGCAACCATACTTGGATTTCCAGGTGTAGCCTGGTAGGAATTTCACAGGAAAGCATTGCAAAAACTGTATGAAATCACCTTTTTTATTGGCTGTGATTCCATTTCAAAAGAACATCATACCATTTACCCACATCATGCACCAACAAGTAGCAGGCAAATAACAAGTGAAATTCACATTCACAAAGTCTCTACTTTAAATTGTCTTCTAGCTACTTGGAGAGTACTGCATGCATCTGAAAGAAAGCTGGGGAGCATTTCTACTAGAAAATGCATGGCTAAGTTGAACTTTGCTCTCTGTGTGTGAAGGAGAGAGAAAGAGAGAAAACAAGCAATTTTTTAAGGACAGTATTGAACATTTTACTAACTCAGCACATGAAGAAACAGTTATCAAGATAACATATATTCAGAACACATACAGACAACCTGCAGATACATAAGACATTACTTTGAGGTCACAATAACTAATTTCTAACAATGCTTACTCTACCACAGTAAGCTTGCCAAAAAGATGTATTCAGCAGCATTCAAATGAACTTTCTTGACGAAGGAGAGGGACTGGGTGGGACCTAAGCCAACGTATGGTACTAGAAACATAGAGGAACTCCAAAGTGATTTAGCACATGAATTATTTTTATTATTATTTTAAACACAAGAGTAGCATTCATAATTAATATTGCAGTCTGATTTCATATGGCTTTCTCTAAAGATAAATATGAGTTCACAAGTTCAATGGCAAACTAAATCTTTTGCCCTCCAAATGTGGAGGCTCTTTGACTTTTTTTTAACTAACCAATAAGGTCTTGGAGCTGTGAAGGAAAATGGCTGCAGTGTCTAGCCACCAACCTTTCTGTGTAAATAAAAACTAGCTAAAAAAGCAAAAGACCTCATTTACCTGAGATTGAACAGACCACTGATGCAAATAAAACAATGGCATGGAAAGACAAAGAGATATTCAGAATCCAAACAATGAACCATGCTTCTCTTTGGTATTAAGTGCTTCAACACCTGCTTGAGTGCTGAGGGGGAAAGTGTCCAAGACAATGCTTCTCACCTCCATGTATAAGCCAAAGGTGCCTGTGTCCCATGTTGCCAGTTCAGAGTAGGAAGGGAAATGGATGGGGAAAAGGGAGGGGAGAGTGCCTGGTCTCGAGTCTGTTCAGCATGTCTCAGGCACTTTGGGGGCAGTGGAAAGACTTGAGGAGAGATCCAAAACCCATGCAAGGTGCCAAAACTTATGTGAGGCACAACCAAGCAAAACCTGTCCAGTACCTGTGGTAGATCTTTTGTCATGTTTCTTTAGTGAAAAAAAACAAAAAAAAAAGGAAAATTAAAATACGAACTACCAGCTCACACCTGGCTGAACTCTCTGCTGTCCCGGGAGGAAGGGCTGGGCAGGTGTGGAAAGCTGAGTTGCAGAAGAGATGAAAGGGCTGGCCTGGGAAGCTCCCACAATGAAAAAGACCCAGCAAACATTATTTAATAAACCACCTTTCCTTTCCCTCCTGCTCTGTGAGTCTGGCATGAGGCCTAACAAACTCAGCACAGAGTTCTTATGGACCTCTTCAGGGTTCAAATAGGGATGTTCACACAGCTCAGGAGCTTGGCTCAAAAAGGAGTATTTTTCATGCTCTGAGCATGGGGAGAGCAGTACCTGTTTATGAAATTTGAGCACAGGCCACACAAGACCCTGCCAAGACCAGTCATTCAATGGCACAGATGCTGAGGCACAGGTAGAAAAAATAATTCAAAACACTCTTCCCTTCCCTCTCTTCTCCCTTTCTTTTCCCTTTTCCTCATCTTCCACACATATGTGCACTCACATGCACATCAAACTGTCAGGGAGACTGTAAAAACAAACAAACGAACAACTGGCAGTACCATTATGCAAGGAAGACACCAGGCAGAAAATTCTGATTTTATGTCAGGAAACGTATTTGGCTGGATGAGGATATGAGTCCATGATGGGGGCTAGGGAAAGGTCAACGAGAAAGTGGCAGAGAACGGCCAAAGCAGAACAGAATGACCTCATCCTCTTTGTTTGTTTGTTTTTTTGTTTGCAGAATTCTCCAGCACAAGGCCAGGGGAAAATACGAATGGATGTATTCCTTTTAGCAGGGACACATTCCTGCTCGTTCCACTTATGTATTAGAGGATGCAGGCTGCAGAGATTAGTCAGAGCATTTCAAAAATATTGATGTCAGTGTGTCAGTGTGATCTGGGCTAGAATATTTCACTACCAATGAGTGGCTGAAGCAAAGGGCCAGCCTCTGCCTTTCAGCTTTCAGGGGTGTTGGATTTAGTTCCCTCTGTGGCAGAGCATCAAAAACTGCTACTGCCTTTGTGACAGGAGGGTTTTCAATTCTTTGAAGTTTACTTAAATAGTAATTTAACAGTGGTTGCTGAACTTGTATGGGGTGAGTAGGACACTTTCCCTGGAAAATGATAAATTGCTCAACACTGCTCTGCTACACCCAAGCATTGATTCAGACACTCATCTTGCATTAAATGAAGCTTAGGACAAAAAAACCCACTGGTATTATCCAAAAGAGTAAAACCTACCTTTTCTTTACTGTGGGAAGTGCTTGGCAGTTTGTACTTGAATGAACATGTCTTTTTTGTAGAACCAGCCTGAAATAGGTTGCATCTTTATCAGCTGGTTCTGACTTGTAGATCAATCAAACTTCCTCAGTCTCCACTTTGGATTTGGTAGAAACCTATGGTTGAAGTTATCTGTGAAGAAGCATGGACAAGCATGCCTAAGAATTGGATGGGGAGGCCAAAATACATATATTTCTTCTCTTTCCTAATATTTTTCTCTATTATGAGAGATGCTGCTTAAAAGGCACAGAGTTCACAAGCTCATTGCCTTAACTATGGTGCAGATTTCTTCTGCTTACCTGAAAAGATGATAAACATCTTTTAAAATACTTTATCCAGGAAAGTACTGAGATGTTTGCCTAAACTCAGTTCAACTGAACATGTGTGTCAAAGAAGCTCCACTGAAGTAAAATGCTTGATTTAGGGTACATAATGAAGTGTCTCAGATTGCTTTCCTTTTTGTTGTCAGTAGAAAATGTGTTTTTGCTTCCAAATCTCTTCCCTTTACTTATGAAACTTTTGTTGTTCCCATGACAGGGACAAACAAGCCTAGTTCTGCCAGGCAAACCCTGATTCTCTTACAAGATTGTGAGGCTGAGATGGCATGATGTTCTCACAGCAGCAACTACAGAGACCTAGCCAAATGCAAAAATTCCAGGATCAGCATTTCAGATGACAAGCCAGACACCTGATCATAGGGTCTATATTCAGAATAAATCTATGTATGTAAGTCTGTGTATGTACAAGCAAGTCAACCTCTCCAGTAGAATTTGGCTTATGTTATGCAGTTACTTGATACCTGAAGCGCTATGTTGAGAAGCTCTCTGTAACTGTGTCTGGGAAAGGCAACAAAGATAATGGTGAGACAGATTTCCTCACATCTGACTAACATAAAGGGATGCCACACACTGTTATAATATTAACTAGTTTCTGCACAGCACTGGAGAAGCATTCTCACTTTATGCCTTTATAGTAGGTAGAAACTGAAACTTAAACTTTACATCTGGAGAAGCTCAGTGGGGCAGGAAATTAAGTGACCTCCCCAAGGCAATGCAGTAATTTAGCATGATACACGGTAGGTGAACTCAGGATTTCTGGATCTCCAGGGCCACCGCACTCTCCCACACAAGGCAGGAAGGGGTGGGCAGAACACAGCCACAACAATATACAGGAAACCAAATGTCCATCTTGCAACCACCGCAGGGAATGGAACGGCTGAATATGTCACTGGGCAGAAAGAGGAAGGTTAGTTAATCAGAGCAGTCTATGTACTTGGTCACTGGCTTCAAAGGGGTTGGGGAGATCCTCTACTAGAGCACCATGCACTTTCATGTGGTTTCAGGTCTCAGAATGGCAGCAGTCTGACCAAATCTGCTCTTTCAAGTTAAGTATATGGCTAATTCCCAAAGTAACATGACTCTTGCTTAGATTCTGGGCATTTAACTTCCACCAGCATCTGAGGGCAGATGACTCACTTCTTCCACATTTCTGAGTTAATGTCAGCTGTGTATGTCATGTACGATTTACTTTCCAAATAATCTCCTATTCATGCCAGTGATGAAATTAAAACAGAAAGGCTCTGTATCCATGGGAGAAATGAGATATCCCTTCCAAGGACAGACATGCTCAACAACAAATGGCTAGTGTGAGCCAATCAACAAGAACATTAATAATAGTAACAGCTAATAATTATTATCAATAAAAATAAAAAGATAATTAAAGAGAATTAAAGAGAATTAAAGAGGCCACTGTTCACACTTAGTGAATACGCTTTCCTGCTTTGGATGGAAATGCATGTGAGGTTGTTCCTTTTCTATGCTTAATGTACAGTTGCCTTATTTAACATACATAGTACTATGGCTTATAATAAAAGTTGTGTAGTCTGCAGCTTTTTAATCTTTACATCCATTCAGAGGCATCTACTGGATGTGACTATGTACAAAGAAGGAATGGATTAGTCTTGGGCTGGAGGGAAGGGAAAAAGGCAGTCAGAAGGGAATGGGAAGCAAAGGGACCTCTAGTGAGCAGTAGAGGCCAGAGGTGGGGAGGGCTACATGATGGATGGCAAGATTGTAAATCCCCATTGGGCAAAAGAGAAATCCTTTGCAGTACTGTTTATGCCCGTCTAACAGTCTGCAGTTATTACTTCTTGAACATGTCCTGCAGGGGCCCTGGTAAGTATTTGATGACTGTGTCTAGAATGCTCTCTTCTTCCTCCTCCTCTTCATCCCCACAGCCAGGAGGGATTGCCTTCTTTGGGCGCGTCAGACTCCCTTCAGCATTAGCTTCCAGTGCAGCCTGGGCCTCTGCTTCCTTTTCTTCCTTCTTCTTTATCCCATACTGCAGAGGAGAGATAACACATTGTCACCCACCTCCAAATAGGATTACTGATGAAGCCAACCATCATGCATGGTACCTCATATTGAACTCAATATGAACTTCACTGTTAATATTCTCCTTTTGCTCTTTTACACAGACACCCAAATTATCAATCCTAACAACTCCCCTCTAAGCACGGCCCAGTGGATGGACAGCTCTCACAAGACAAGATGGTCATATGCTCAGATCACTCAGAAACAAGCACAGGAGAGAACTTGGGATTATATAGCTGTGGGTTTCACAAAGACAGTACGAGCTCTTTGTTAGTAAAGTTTTGCAGTGCTATGCTACTGGTGTAGATTCTCCTCATTTCCATTAAAAAGTCTGATGCTCAAGTCCATCATCCACAATGATTTTGAAATTCCATCTGCAGCATTTTATAGTAAAGAGTTATGCATGTGGCAAAGCTTCAGGAACAAAATAATTATCAACAAAAGAAAGCAGAGAGGACAGGACAGACAGGCAGACTGAAGTGAAAATTACAGTTTTAGATATTCTCATGTGGGAGATACCCTACAGAACCTCATCCCTTTTCTCTTGGTGTAAGTGTGATAGAAAGATGTTTTAGTAAAAATAAACTTAATGAGAAACTCTGTCTGTATTTGCATGTGGAACTCTGCACTTCTGGGGGTAAAGCTGACTCATACTGCCTGAAAAGAAACATCCTTAAGCTTGTGAGTAGAATGGATACCTGAAGTTTGCTACTCCCATTGAGAATTAAAGACATGCCAATAAGACTTCACATAGGTAACCAGAATCTCATTTTATGATTTTCATATTCAAAATTCCACATTTAATAGAAGAGTATAGATACGCCTGAGTGAATCAGACTAGCAAGAGAAGTGCTGTAGTATCTCAGCTCCCGCAGTAACTAGGGACCTCTTTCCAACGGCTAGTTTGAAGGTGTTTCCAAGGAAAACAATTTCTACTCCACCAACACTCATCACTCCTCAGCCTTCTTACATTTCAGTAATTCTCAGGTTTTGCAGCTATTTCCATAAGTGTTTGCACAGAAATTTTGGAAATTATGGTGATACGTGATTTAAAAAATCAAGTCAAACATGCAAACATGCAAATCTACAGCAACGAGGATACCTGCAAGCTGCACTCTATTACTTACAATCATTTCACTTCAGCTACTTTAGGGAGGCATTTGAGCTTTGTGAGGAATAGGAAAGGCATTCAGGTCTGCTGTAGCAGCTATCAGCTTCAAATCATTGCTCTGTAAAATCCAGATGCCTTTATTGATTCCTTAATTTTAATTAAAGTACAAAATGGAAATAAGATTGCTCTCAATATATCAAAAACATAAAGTAACTAACCTAAACCCATGCAAAGGCCAGCAAAACATTTTGCATGAATAAGCTTGAAAAGAACTTTGAAAAGAAAATTAGATATGATTTAAAAAACATCAAGGAATTATGTTGGTAAAAGTATTCAGTATTTTCTAGTATCAATAGTATGGTACTGTGAAGTACCATGAAGTAGATGCTCTTTTCATGATTTTCTCTTTTCATTTTTTTCCATTAAGAATAGATCAAATTGTTTCCCAGTAAAGCAAAAAATGCATTTCTGCTGTCATGACTTTTTGATTTCAAAGGGCTCTTGGGTTTGTCAAGAAACTGCTAAATATTTCTAAGCAAAGGCAATATTTTTGCTTCCTTTCTCCAACACCATTAAGATTTAGGATGACCGCCTGCAAGATGAAACCAGTAACTTCAAAACCCCTTAGTTCTCTAAATCAATTCTTCTAAGCCAAAATGTTCATCACAGACATTTGTCTTATGATTTTTATACCTAGTGGATGCCAGTCACACCAGATTTCATGAGAGTGCTGTTCAAGAGAAATGATGTCTTCATTCATGTCTGAGGCAAAGGAAGTATTTGATCAACTTGTAGTTACAGGGCTGAACACGACAAAGAAGATCCAACATAGGGCCAGCAACCACTGCAGGGGGAATGACATACACTGCTAGGCTGTGGACAGTCTGTATGGCTGGCTGATGCTAACTCTCCCTTTCAAGTCACAGGTAGATGTCTCTGGGTGATTTTTCTACAGACTTTATCTTCCTTTGTCAGCAAGAGAAGAAGAGCAGTAGCGGAGACTACACAAATTGTAGTAACACACAGGTCCCTTCCATTCTTTCAAATCCTCCATCTCAAAATAAGTATCAGCTCATGGCAGGTTGATCCTGTAGCTCATGAACTTATTGAACAAACATCCAGGCCACAGGAAACTGTGGAATAAAAACAAGCACTCAGGTGCTACTGTGTGCTAGGATGGGGGAAGCTCAAAGATCATATAAAGGAAATAGCACTGTACTTGTCAGCCTGCGCTGACAGGTTTCCTTAGGAAGCCTCTACTGATTGCCCTCAGAGAATTCCACAGTGCTACACAGACCTTAGGTCTTATGAGATATTGCCAGTCTTATGGGGCAGCTGCAGAATGGGGCAATACATGGCCTGGAAAGATTTTTTTTTTCACTGTAAAAGGGCATTAATAATAATAAAAAAGATTCTATTGTTCCAGCTTACTGGCACAAATGCCAAGTACAGAAATAAATTTTTCTTGGTTCCTACCCATAGTGATGCTACAACATGTAGAAACAAGCCATTTCCTCCTAGCACTTACATAACACCCAAATACAAATTTAGTTGGAGCAAAGGTATTCTTCTCTTGGAGAAAGATGACATTGCATCAAAAGCAATTTTGTAAGAAAGGATTAATTTAGAGTATTCAGTGCTAGCCTTTAAATTTGGTAGCATTTTGTAGTGCTTTACATTAATCAAAATCTAATGCTGTGATGCTTCATAGCATCAAATTATAGAAAGGAAAGTCATAATAAGAGCAAAATTTTAAAAATGCATCTTAGTGCCTCCACATGAAATCTTTTAGGTGAAGTCAACAAATAATTTTAAAAAAGAAAACTAAAAATAATGATATTTTTTTTTTTGGTGTTTTGCCTTTCCTGAGGATGGCAGATATTGCATTATCTCAAAAAAAATTTCAAAGGATGAGAACAATTTTTTTTTCGAAGTTCCAACCCCACAAAATTTAATATCAGAGGCTGTATTTGTATCATTATCTGCTTGGCCTTCACTTATGCCACCATGAGTTAATAGTGTAGAATTATGGACGTAACCCAGCAAAATACTGAAACATTTTAAGTATGTGAACCACCTTGCTGCTCCTAAAGTCGTTACTGTGCTGTCAGATGAGGATTGTTTTCACTGGGTCATATGTTGGTGAAATACTGGTGGGCTTGAGTCCTCAGTCATCAGGTGGAAAGAGTAGGGAAAAAACACCATGGCCCTTGGTTTACCCCACACTCACTGACTGTACATCAGGAAAAGACCAGACTAACAATGCTTCCATCAACTTCCTCCCCATCTCTTTCCTTCCCCTATTTCTGCATTCCACAGAAAGCCAAAGTAAGTGCATGAACCAGAGACATGCTGGAAATACGATCTAACTCTAATGGCAATATGGGTGTCAAGGAACAGGGGAACTGTTGAGCCAAGGTGGACCTGCAGCTAAAATGTCAACCCACTACAAATATAGTTACCATTTCTTATGACAAGCTAACCACTGCCTACTAAAAATAATCATATCTATCTAGCAAATATCTAGGCTACAGAATGAGTAAAGGAGTAATACCACGGTTAAGACACTTGCAGAAGTAACTGCTTATCTCTACGCAGTTGTGGAACTGACTCTTCAGGAAGACAGCTGGAATCAAGCTACAAGTTAATGGTTACCTTTGGATCAGAATTGAAACTGACTCCTTAGGAACAAGTGATTTATTTGGAGAAGTTAAGGAAAAGCAAAAGGAATTTTGTGGGGATACAAAGACAACTCAAAGCCTGCGTGGTGGGACCAGAAGAAAAGTATCAGTGCAGAGGATCCTGGAGTCTGAGAATAAACTGAGAATGAAAGGCTTTCCCATTGACATGCCAGGCAGGATGCCACTGGGACTCCCATACTTGAATGGGGATTTAAAAGACCAAGAGAGTGGCCTTGCTGACCTTAGCAGGTTGGGTTAACCATAACATAATACCCACAACGTTATGCTACTAATATTTACCATGACGGGATGCTGCTAAGGTTATTATAGTTACTCACATAATTGTACCTGCTATTGCCACAATTGAACATATTCCTGACATATTTTACAGTATCTATAAACTATTAAATATCACTATGTATTACTTTATATAGTCACAGCTTCTTTCATCACTGGATATTTTCACTGCACACTTTTCTTCCCTCCTAATACTTGGATACGAAGGGAATGAGGACTGGTGCTGTTGGTATACATACCCAGACTTACAGCCTCAGCTGCTGGTAAAGAAGATAAACAAAGGCATGTTTCAGTCCTTGGAGGAGAGGAAGGAACCATGTCCCCTTGGCTATCTTGACACGTTCACAAGTCTGACTAACACAAGGTTCAGCTGACTTAGGGTGTGCGTATGAAGCCCACAGCAGGCACTGGAATGCAAGTAAATGTTGTAATGTCTTACTAAGATAAATCCATGCAGATCTGCATACTAGGAATTTTGTAATGAAACAGCATGTCCTAGATGGACCTGTCTGGCCAGCACTTTTCATGGCCGGTAGCAGCTGTTAACCAAGTCTGTGACTGCATCTGGGTGATAGACATCTGAACATACGCATACAGGCACCCTATAACACAGCTGTGCACCGTTCATGGTGCTAGGAATTGTTAGTGGCTGGTTGTTTCCACTGTGGACAACTGGTAACATTGCTCTTCTTTCACTCAGGGAACACCTTTTCCTCAGAGAGCCTGAAATTGGTCTTCAGTCTACATCCCAAGAAATAATACTGCATATATGCTAACACTGAGTTTTAGTTTCTGGGAAAAGGTTTTTCCTCTCATTGTTTTTTGTAGCTGCAGGTGGTACCAAATCTATGACTGAACAGATGTGGCAGATAGAGCCATCTCTGGAATTACTATTTTCTTTACCAGCTGAGCTTTTAAAAGCTACCAAAAGATTTCAATGCCTGTTCCTTACCTTGCTTCATATACAAATTAAGGGAGAACTTGCCTCTTATTACACAGCCCTCTTAAATTATATTCACATTCCAGCCCACAACACAATTAAAAAAGAACAAAATTATCAGCCAGACTTGGAAGTGTATGATTAAAGAAGACACTGAGAGGGCAACTTGCCCACCCTTCCACTTCATGGGTTAACTTGACCTGAACCAGTCTTTTTCTTAGAGACCTCAGCTGGTGAAGAACTCTCACCCGCTCTGGAACTTAATTATCCTTTACAATTAAAATATTTCTCCTCATGTCTAACCTGATTTTTTTCTGAAATGTCTTTTTAAAAGAAATCTGTAAAACTGAAAAGACACAGCTATTAGAAAAAGATTTATTTTTCATCTGTCCTTTTGGGCTTCATTTATTATGTGTGCTAAGCTATTTTTTTCTCTTCCATTACCAAAAAGAACACCAGCCCAGTTAAGGTCTTCCCATCATTACCTCTGGAACCTTCTGCCAGGACTATATGTAGGACTGGAACAAATTGAGAGCAACAGGCAGAGTTTAGCAGTGACCTTTAGCTCCACAACTGTGAGTGTCTGGGGTACAGAAAAAGACTCCATGTGTATTTCATTTATACAAGCCTGAAGTCTTTTTACACAATTTCTTTGTGTGATTTCCTTTGTGAGGCTGCTAAGCATACCTTTGGCTTTACGTTTCAGGTGAAGGTGAGGCAGTTTTCAGTCAGAGGCTTAGGAAAGTGCCATTATGATGGACTATGACCTGTTTTTGTATGTTGTATGTTTTGTATGTATGATGTATGTTCATGTGGCAATGGAAACAGCATATTTTACTTCCCCTACATCTATTCCCTCCAAGCCCCTGAGCTGGGGATGTTGAAGAATGAGAGAAGTTTTCCTACCTGAGATGGCAGTACTGAAACCCAGAGCCCTGAGTACACTATTCCCAGCACACAGAGCCTGCTTTGATGTGGATCTGGCCCAGCAATGTGTGCTGGCTCTTCCTCCACCTCAAATTAGGGATGTCTTGATTTCTGTGTGTGAACTTTGGTGCTTTTTGTTTGTTTGCTTGCTTTTCTTGGTCTACTTGTCTTTCTGATCAGTTCATTTATCCCTGACTTGATGTCCAAGGAGTTGCTATGAAGAGGGGGAGAGGATTAGTTCCCAGAAAACTTCTGGGGAAGCCTTTTAACACATTTGAAAGGAGGACACTATTTTTGCCCCTCAAGTTATCCATTTAGGTCTAAGCTCTGCCATGTACTCTTAGAATTACCCAGGCTGCCTCAGGCAGCTCAGCTATGCTGACCGTGGGTAATCTCTGTGCTTTGTGAGGGGTAATAAACAAAGAATCACAGCCTGCCACATGGGGAACCATGCAAATTTCCAGCTGTGGTACTGAATGAAAGGTAAGAGAGAGAGTCCTGGGTGTCTCAGTCCCTGCCACTCCCTGGGGGTGTGTGCATCTGAGTGTTCTTGTATAGCTCTGCTGACCAAGACCCTGCCCCTGTGTTAGTGGAAGAGGGCTGATTAATAATGGAAAAGAACAGTCTGGAAACTGCAGTCCTAAATTACATTTTTCAATTGAGTATGAGCCAAAGCGGAGCACAACTCAGGAAGGAGGTGGCAGACAGAGAGAAAGGAGAGCAATATAACTTTGGCAAGGGGGCACTTAAGATGCAATGGCAGAGCTATGGATATATGAGCAGTTTCTTCCTCATGGCTCATCTCTCCTGGAACAGACGTTCCCAAGCCATCTCCTTGGGGGCCCTCAGAGTTTTTCAGCCAGCTTTTCTGCAGCTATTTGTAGACATGGATTCTGCCCTTTCAGTCCTTTACCTCACCCAAGGCTCCATCTCCCCACAAGTTCCCTGTGGCTTCATGTGCCTTGCTTCTCTCTGTTAGCTCAGGCTTTCAGCTCTGTCAAAATCAGAGCAGCTCTACATCCTTCATCTGTCTAGGTTCAGGTCTTCCAGTATGCATTTCAGCCTTCCCCTCTCTTTCTTTCAGGGGGCTCCCATGGCAGGTATACAGAGGCCTGCAGCTTCCAGCTTGCACCACATGCGCAGATCAGATGCAGACATGGATTTCAAAGGTCTCATCTGATCTTCATCTGCCTCCCATCAACAACTTCGCATGAAACTGGGGGAATCTGACAATCACTTCCTTCTCCCCCACGACAACATTGTTGCCTGAGAACTACATACCTGTTTTCTGTTCTGATTAGCTGTGGTTTGCAATACATTCCTTTGGGAATATCCATTGCCCCAAGCACCCAAGAGTAGTGCTGCCCAAATAAATAGATTTGAAAGTTGCTTTTCTGCTGCCCTACAATGGAGACGGTGGAAGATAAAGCACAGCTCTCCTGAGTAGATCTGATCTATACTCAACAAGCCTTGCTACTTTACTGTGATTGGAAGCAACATCACACCTGTCCAATGCTTGGTGTTTGCATAACTGTAAGTTAAAACCAGAGCTGTGTCTGGTTCATGGCTGCAGAGGACACTCCGAATTTGCTGCAAACTCAGATCAACAGGAATCTTTCCATTGGTCTCAGTGGAGGTGGGACCAGATATATATGGTCAAAACAGAGAGATGGAAAACATATTTTGGCTTGATCCACTGTGGATGCTGACTCGATGCTGAGTAAATTGGCCCTTCTGCTGACTGCTAAACTGCCTGGACTATACTAGGTTGTCACAGTCAGAATGCTTCTTTCCTGTTACTACATTCAGGTGGTGTGAACTACAGTTTTTGACCAAATGTAGTCCTCTTTGGGAAGCAAGAATCTATGAGAAAGAACAGGCATAGATATATATATAATGAATTTTTCAGAATCCTCAGCAGAAAACACGGTTTCTTTTTCTCTGTGTTTGCAAATATGTTAGCTTGGTTCCTCTTGGGTATGCAGCATCCATATTAAAACAATGCTTTACTGCATAACAGCCAGCCTCAGTGAGAGGGAATGAGGTTTAGAAATTTTCAGGAGTGGAGATAATTACATTACTGCTGAATAGAAGAGACTTCCATCTTGTAATCAGAGAAGAAAATTCCAGAGCAAACACAGAATATCTGACTCATGATCAAGAACAGCATGGATCAGAGGCTCCAAAATATTGATTTTAGGTACCTGGAGGGTTGACTGAAATCACCACACTGGCTCATGATCACAGGGTCCAAGGTAAGTACTGTACATATTGTGCTCCCAGGCCTGTTAGGTCCTTTGGAAAATCTCGCCCCCAGAACCTGACTTGTGGCTTCAGTTAGGAAAATCTGGGTCAATTCTGTTCCTCAAAGCAGCCAAGACAGGATAAGAAGAACGAAAAGTTACACATTCCACACTAACATGTACAGTTTAATTGCTTATAGGATACAGTGAAAATTTAGTTTTGCTCCATGATCACCAGGATGGAGTCAAGCTGCAGAAGGTTCCCATGAGAAAAGAGGCATTTTCCAGTGATGCAGAGCAGGTATGCTCCTAGCCAAAGAAGGATATGATTTCTTTTATTTCCTATGTCTGCATTTAGTTTTTTACATTAAAATCTCCCAGAAGCCAATGGCACGGACCCTGAAAATGCACAAATGCAGTCACCTGAATAAGTTTAGAAGAATGTATGTTACAGCTATGTATCTGACAGCATAAATAAATCCAAAGGATATATTTGTGTTTATGTGTGCACTTTGCAAAACCAGAACATGAAGTATAAGCTGCTGCTCCTCCTTCCTTCCTCCTGCAATTTTTTGCTTTTCCAAATGAAAGCCTTCCCTTTAGTATAAAGCTGGTAAAATTAATTTCCCAGAATGCTGCAGTAATTTAGATTAGATATAGCTACTTATTCTCCATAGACTCTGTTCACCATATGTGAAAAGCTCTTTCTTCTTCTTTTTTTTTTAGATTTTTATTTTTTTGCATTATTTCATCTTATTTTGAAAGCTCTAGTCCAGTTAGTGTAGGTCTGGCATTGTTTTTCTACAAGAATCTAATACAAGTCCTCCAGTGGTTGAGGAGTGGTTCACTGCAGGGTGAGGTGTCAGCTTTGTCTTACAGTGCAAAGCATGGTGAAGATGCCGATAACTGGCAAAAGAAATACTATTTATATTCTCCAGGGGGCTAGGAAACTCATTGACTGCTCATGAGGCTTAGAAATTATTATCATCCTGCATTACTAGGTTTGTGCTTGTTGGAGTTCATAATTTCATTGCCTTATTGACCACTCGCAATTTTGCAGACTGGAAGTTGAAGCCAGCTGAAATTCAAAGGCTGAACCCTAAATGGCTGGTTAATTTCAAGTTCAACTCTCAGTAGACAAATGACATAAGCTCTCTGCATCTGATCTCTTTGCAAATCTCTGGGAGGCCACTAAAGCTAGATTTAAAAAAAAAAAAATTCTAAGTGACAGTTTTGTTTCTAGCCTGTTGCATCCATTTCTCTGTGTACGTGCTATTATGAACAGTAGGTTGTCCTTGGCATATTGTAGTACATAAAAAAGTGCTCTAGAATATGTAGGAGTGTGTTACCAGCAAGGAAAAGTGGCAAATAACAGAGCTCATCATGGCAGATCAAGAAGGAACTTAGAAAGCATTCTGGAAGTGATATTGGTGTACATGATAGAAAGTATGCTCCAGCTAAATTTATGCTCCCTACTGTAGTTCAGCACTGTGAGGGACAGTTGCATTCAGTTGTATACTTCTATTAGATAGCAGATTTGAGGGAAATGGAGATGAAATTCTATCTAAACAAAGACAACAGATCATAAACAACTTAATTGTTACGCAGGAAAAAAATTCAAAAATATTAGAAGAGAGCCAAAAAGCAGCCCCAGATATAAAACGAGCATACTTATCTCCACTGCGGAGAATCCTGGGACTAACCTGGCAGGAAAGTGGTCCCCTAGACTGACATTTAGGTATGCATCCACTTTTTTTCCCCCAGCTTTCTGTGTGACCTGTGTGGCAGAGAATTCATTTTTCTTGGTGGACAGAACTTAAGTAAGGCTTACCCTTCCACAGGGGCTGCAGGGAGAGAGTCTGCTCTGAAACACAGTCATTGCTTGTAATGATGCCACACTGAAATATAACAAACTGCTTCCACGCCATTCTCATAAGGTTATTCTATCCTCAGTAACTCCCTTAGATTGATAGGGTCAGTTTGACAGGAAATTAAGCTCCCTCAAATTTTCACTAAGACATTTTTTTCCTTCAGTAACCTACACCAATGTTTTCAATGCCAACTTCGCTGACAGCACAACACAATGTAATTCTGGAATGGCAAGACCTCAGGAAAGATTAGGTAGGTGATTATCTTTAGTCTTTGCTGTGAAACTGTTTAATTTTTGTCATCAACTCCTTGGGAATTCTTCTCTGTGGAATAAATACTGCCATATCCCATTGTGGCTAGGATCTAATTAGTACACCCACCCTGACAGTACATCTGTGGAGACTACAAACTCAGAGCCAAGACTCAGTAAATCAAATGTAGTTAATCAATTAGTTTCAAACCTTTGACATACACTTCCCTCTCAAGTACAAAAAGTACTTCTCAATCCCATTAGCTGACAAAAGAGAACGCTGACATCAAAATGCTTTAAAAATGGGAAGAACACTTTTCACACCAAAAAAGAGCAAGTAAGAAAGTACGACTGTTTATTCACATGCCCTTCACAGGGACATGAAAAAATGACAGGCAAGTCACATATCTTTCTCTAGTCCTTTTTTATCTGGCACACCAGCCTCTCCCTTTTGTAATTCAAGGTAGTTTTCTTGCTCCCTAAGAGGCTGTGGAAGTCATGTTTGTAGTGAACAAAAGTTCATAAGGGAGGACATCTGGTGCATCTTAACAATCCAACTGTATAGCATTAATGATGTTACAGTGCTAGAGGAACCCACTCAGGCTCTATACAGCTTCCAGGTTGGGTTGCTATTACAAATTTGGAGAACTGCTATCACCTGTGAACACCACTGCATCATAAACCTGCCACCACTGCAATAGCTTGCAATCAGCTTGGGCTGATAGCTCAAAACCCACATTAGAGATGCGGTGCATGCTTCACATTTCTTCTAGGTGGAATCAGCTGTTGTTACACTCTTCTCTTTGTTTTTGGTGACTGGCCATGGTCAGAGAACAGAAATTTAGCATTATCAGTGATATGTGAGCAGAGGCATATCCCATGAAGCTCACAGCCCACATCGAGCTAAGAGCTGTACAACTAAAGGGAGAGACAAACCTTTTATAGAAGAGCTTGCTGACTCTACATTTTTCCATGGGCATGTCTTAGTTTCACAGCAATAAAACAAAGGAGTTTCATCTCACTGCTACCAGCTTCTGTTTACTAAAGTAAGAAAAGGAGTCTTTTCAAGAAAGAACAGTTACTATAATAACTTTACCAGGTTCTTCAGTTCTTGGTTGTGACCTGCAGTTTTTCTTGCCCTCTTCATATATTCAGGACCTCATAGCAATTCAGATGGGAGAGAACAGCTGAAATGTTAACCTTTTGTTGGTTGGAGGTGTTCATCTTCCAGATGGTGAGTCAGGACAAGAGTCACAAGCCCATTTTCTTTCTCTCTCTTGGCCTGATTGGGTGTTTTTTTCTGACATGGCAATGAATGGGATCTTTTGCAGTGGCATGTTGGCTTTTTGTTGTGTCCATTTCAAAAAGTAGCAGCTCTAAGTATTCACTTACAGGATAAGTGATACCCACCCATGCTCATGTTATCCTCCTCAAGCTAGGCAAATGAAGGCTGGCTCTCTTTTTATATTGTCGGAGCACTGTGGCATCATTAATGAGAATTCCAGTAGTCTTGTACTGGGAGGAAGAGGGTGAGAGAGAGACCTTACAATCACACTGAATTGAGCCTTGGATGATGTGAAGTGGCAGGAAGTGCTGGAAGGAAATACATCAGTAATTGAGCCTGCACATGCACACCAAAAGCATGCTCAGCTGATCATGCTGTTCCATGCCCCTGACCACTCTTTAGTACCTTCCTATAATTTTCCCTACATGAAACATCTGTGCATGCCTAACAGAGCCATGAACCAGTGGGAATGCTACCAGTTCAGAAATTTCCATCTCATCGGGGTATTAATGAACAGTTATTCTTCAAATTAAAAAGAGTATTTCAAAGGAACAACTAAGAATATACCTCACTGAAACACAACTGAGCTTTTTCAGATGAGCTCGAATGTTTTTTTGTTGGCCAAAGCCTCAGCACATTTGGGTAAAGGCCCTAGATATCCAAATTGCTGCTAAAACCTGGAACCTTTTCATGTGATAGTTTTTGCTGAGAAGCAGGGAGAAAAACCCTTTCAGAGCTCAGTGTTTGCTGACACAAAAAAGTCCTGTGACACTGGAAGGTGTCTCTTACTAAAAATTACTACCATGCAAGTACACACAAAAGGAGCTAGCACAAATGCAGTGAGGAAAACAGAAATTCTGAGACTCATGGAAGGAATGTTGTTGCCTCTGAGAAGCATTAGATAGAAAAGGCTCTCTGTGCAAAACAGAGAAGCCAGCAACCAGCTCAGCCCAACCTAGAGCCAGGGAAGGATAAGCTAGAAGAACAACCAGACGTGATGCTCTGTGTCTGAGCTGGCTGAGTTGCAGGACTTGAAGGAGAAGTTGTGTCATGCTCACTGATAGGCAGCTTCTGGCACCAAGTCAACAGGTGAAGCAGGTATATTACCTTTCAGATCTTGTTTAGCAGATGCTGAGGTCTGTGTTTGAGGTCTGGCACTTGTTGCTCTTGACGTGATGTTCTCTGAGGGTGGAAATCCCCCATCTGCAGGACTTCTGCCAAAGGGTCATGTAGACTGGGGGAACTTTGCATATTGGCAAAAAACTTGTGTGCAGATTTTTAAGATGGGCACAAGCTTCTCATTCTGCAGTTCTTTCAAGGAATGTGGGAAACATGCCTTTGATTTTCTTGCTGATAAAAAATTTCCCTCTTATTTATATACTCCAACATCCAGCATCATTACTGGTAACAGTTTGCCTGTCACTTTCCCAATGTGGCAGGTTCATCACCCCCAGTTCCTGCTCTTTTTGACTTGGTGTCTCCCCAGAAAACCAGCCCCTCCCATAGGTGTGTCAGGAGAGAAAAGTGGGAGCCTTAGAGACACAGTCTCTGTCTGAATGCAGAACAACTTACAGACAGCATGAGTGTAGCTGGTTCTAAAAGCACCCGCTTGCTCTCTAGATTACCTGTCAATATGCCATGACACTCCTCTTTCCCAGCACAGCACAGAAAGCCTGAGGACACTGTGTTATTATTCAATAATGCTGTATGGAAATGCTACTTGCCTGGCTGTTCAGGCTTGTGTTTGGAAAATTACTTTTCTGGGACACTAACTTCATCAGCCTTTATCAGAGCAGGTGTGGGGCTCCCAAGAGAACAACATGCCAGCTTGTGCTGGAGGAGGGACAGCAACACTGCAGACAATGAAGAACATAGGAAGCAGGAAGCTGCTTGGTTTCAATAAATTTAATTAGAAGACATTAAAAATATTTTTCCCCACTTTGCCCTCTGGCTTTTCCTGCAGTGATATCATCTGGAAAGTATATTCAAAACAAAAGCAAAAACTCCAGACAATTCCTTTCTGCACCATGTTTTAAAAACACAGGGACATTTCTACAGCACAAAGGACAAAGCCTAGGAAGCCACACTATTGATTTTATGTGTCCAGGTGCTGGCAGCAGGGGTCTACAGGGGTGGCGTCTGTGAGAAGAGGCATGGGGCTGCCCTGTGCCAGTCACAGCCAGTTCCAGCTCCAGACAGAGACACAGACTGCAAACTGGTAGTTGTTTTAAGGCCATGATTAAGAGGAACTAAGCTGATTATTTAGCAAGATGTTCTCCCATTTGGTGCACTCCTCCCCACAAAGGTTCTGCAATGAATCTGGTAATGGAAGAGGAGGCTCTCCATGAGCACCTTGATCAGTTTGATAGCTACAAGTTAAACATCTCTTCTGAGCTTTTCCAGTCACTGGTGAGAGACATACCCTACGGACAGAAATATGTCCTGTCCCAAGGCAGGCAGCTATGAGATCATCCTTTGATGTACGCATTTCTCCCTGTTGAGTACTAAGGAAGAACTGGCCACCAGCTCAGGTGGAGACAACAAACAGTTTGATAGCTAAAGACTGATAAGGCAAACCCACTTCATGAACCTGGTTATCCCTAAAATGTAGCAAAATATTCCCAGGGCTCCCTCCTTCAGCTGAATTTAATTCCCTCTCACTCTGAACTCTGTAGATGCCCGTTGTGAAATTCTTTAATTTTTTAAAAAATACTTAATTACCCATTCTCATCCTGACTGATATATTAAAATTAGAAAGCAGCAAGGTTCCTCTTCCTTCCCCACCCCTTACCCTCCTCTCCCTTGAGTATAATCAATTCCTACTGCAGAAATGGAAACATTTGGGTTCTGCTAATGAAAGCTGGCAATAGCTGTGAGATACACAGTAGCATGTCCCAACTAGTTCCAATGTCACAAACTACCATTTCACAGCTAACAGCACAAAGAAAGAGTATTTTAAAACGAAGGCCAATCTGCCTTCATTTAGTGCTGATTGAATATACTTCTCGGCTTACTCATGGATTCCATTTAGATGTAGCTTCAGGATAGTCTTCCTGCAATTCTCATTTCCTTGCAAGACTTTTTGTTGCATGCTAGATCTTAGCTATTTTTAAATGTGGGTCCTAACCCTTTGAGAAACCAAAGATCAGGTTCACCAGACCCTGTTCTTACCCTGTTTGAGAAAAGGACAATATGTCTTTCCTGATTAATATTGAAAGATCTCCTACAGAGTTAATGGCTTCCCAATCAGGATAATAGTACTCACTACCTGCCCATTAATGGAGAGATCATGCACAAAATGATAATTTCAGCTGGGGAATGTGAAGCAGGAATAGATGAGCTCTTGAGATGTCAGTCCTGATGCTCCACCTCACTCACTATCCCTGTTTCCCTCAGTGACCTGCGGACATTTCTCAGTGATGCTGCTAAGCTGGAGAGTTCCTGCAGCAAAAAGTTCAGGGAACAAGCTTGGCTGATTTTCCCTGCACATCCTGAGCCACAATACAGTAGGGTCATCTCCCAGCAGCTCTTTTCTTTGGGTACTGCTCTGCCACCACTACTCTCCTGCAATGTGAGGCCCTCCCACACTGACTCCTTGAAGGGAGCTAGTGGGTCTTAAGCTTTGAATGGTTGCAGGGCACTTAAATCTCATCGCCTGGTCAGAGTTCTGGAGAATATTCTCAGTTTCTGGGGACAATTAAGATTTTGCTACAAGAGTGAGGTTTATTCAGGTATCACTTCATGACAGCCTGAAGAATTTATGCCAGAAGTTGTGCATTTGGATAATCTGAAATTGAACACCTATGTTTCTTGCAGCAGAGGTGGGGAAATAGCAGGTAGGGGAACAAGACTGGAAGCAAAAGGAGACTTGGACAGGGTGTCTGGTGGAGCCAAGTGCAGAAGAATAGAGCACAATGCTGTGTAAATATCTCCATCCCCATGGAATTTTCCTGGTAAGTAGCATCTATGAAACTACAGTGATTTTGTCCTCCAGCTCATACCTTCAACTTTCCACAGCCCTACCCCAGTGTTCTTCCCAGCCCTGGCACTCCTCTAGCAACAGCTTCCTTTACTGATATGGATTTGTGGTAGAGCCATTTCTGTGCCTACTAAAGGGGAAATGCTTTTGTCTTCAAGTTCGTTCCTAAATAAACTGAAACAGATTTTGGGCAAAACTTCCAATGCGAATGATGAAAAATGCTAGGAGTCCTTATCCCAGGCTAAGAATGTGCCATGCTTAGTATGAGCCAGGATGGGGAGGGGAGGAGAGGGAGATAGAGAGGGAGAAGAGAAAGACACTGTCCCCAGAGCTAACAGCCCAGACTTGCTATCTTCTTTATATGTTGTAGAGATGAGTCACATTCTGAGCTTATACAAAAAGGAAAGGAAAAAAAAACCCAAACTTACAGAGCAAAGTGAATAGCATGAATGCAATGGTACAGCAGAATGGTAATACTGCATTAGATCATGGGGTTTAGTTAGCTGGCCAGAAGTTGCTGCTTTGAGAAGATTTGTAAGAATTAGGGTAATATTAAGTGATCCTGCCTCTGGCATCAACTGCTTTCAATCATCAACAGTTGAGGGATACCATGAAACCAAGCTTGCATTTGGGCTGTCATGTTTAGCTCTTCTCCATGAATGGATGTAATGTTTCTTCTTTTCTGATCCTGTTACATTTTTGCATTTCTGATTCTGTTGAAAGACTTCAGACATGATGCTTGAAAATGATGCAACCTGCACATGGAGCACTGCAACACATCTGAAACTGTGACAAGGATTTCATAATGCCTACAAAACACTACAACCCTCCTGATCCCTCTAGTAAGTTGCTAAGGTAACTTGCCGAATCCCACCCTTACTGGGCACCTCTGTGAGGATATGTTGAGAAGGATGCAAGTGTTGTACACTCTTCTGAGCTTCCACGTTGCAGCATCACATGTTGGGTGCTCTTTCAATTACAGCTAGAGACTGAACTAATGCATTAAGATTAAATTCCAGAGAGCGTGGAAGAGAGAGTGAGTGCTGTGGAAAGAAGTGACAACTTTTTAGCCTGAAGAAGCACTTCTTCACTAAAAGAGTTATTATTCAACCAAAAGCAGCATGGTTAGATACTCTTCTAATTTTTCATTATATATATTAGAAGACTTATGCATACAGGCAACTCTACAGTCACATGGTAATCAGAGGTCTACCTTTATTCAGACTCAGCAAAGAAGTCTGAGTCTTGGAGGACATGCCTGTTAACTGGCTTCGTTTGTTCAAACTTGTAGTGTAGACCCGGGACAGCGTACACTTAAAGAAACATTTTGTGCATGGTCATCCCATTCTGCATATTTTCAATTTTCAAGGCATTTTAAAAAATTAGGTGGTTCTTCAATATTTAGTCAAATCAGTTCTTTACATTCCCTCATTTGGCTTCTGTGTCTCTCTTCCAGGCAAAACTGAAATGTGCTATGAATGCTTTTCCAGTGTGTGCATGTCATGACTGGTAATTCACAGTTGACAAACACAAAGTTCAGAAACACGTCAGCTCTTTGTTATGTTTTCAAAGTGTATTATTAGAGAATAAAAGAAAGATCTTGACAGCTTATGAAAAACATACCAGATAAACATAAAATACATCCTACATTTTACATGCTAGTCTTTATGACTGAGTTAAATGTTGTTGTCATAATGAGATTTTACTGATCGATCTTACACTGGTCTGAAGATACAGGTCAGAGCTGACTTTCTAATTTTCCATTCTGTAAATGCACTTATTTCTAATTGCTATGCTTACCCCTTTCTGAGTTAACCATATCCACGCCCTTTATCAATCTACACTTTATAAACCTTAAAGGCACTGGGGTTCGGTTTTATTTATATAGTCTGTGGTCTCTGATCATAATACAAACTTATATATCATAGCGCAAGATTGCATTTTCAACTGTGATTTCAAGCTAACTTAATGGTCCTAAAAAATAAAATCATCCCAATTAATAATAATGAAAGTCTCTCACTGATTTCTCTGAGCAGGGGATCAGGCTTGGGACTTTCTTATTTCTTCTTATCTCTATTAAATTGAATAAATTTTACAAATATTACTCATCTTACCTCTTCAGAGCATTTGCACAAGAGAGTCTATTTTGCGTAGTCTGCCAGGGTCTAAAGTACACCGGTACTTTCCTTTTCTCCACACCACATTGATAGTGTCTCAATCAGATTTCTTTTCTTCTTACAATACTGGAAATTAGTGGGATTACCTTCTCATGCTGAAAAGCCTCACCGTTAAGCAGATACAGGAATTCAAGGAACATGGACTCTTTTTCAGCTTTGCCACTAAATTGCTGTGTCATCTTGATGATGCCCCTTAACCCATTTTGCTTCCTTGTTCTTCTGCTTTTCTCTGCTGTCCTGAGCTGTTTATGACCAGCTATTTAGACCTTATCTTGCACCACAGAAATCAATGGTAGTTTTGCTATTGGCTTTAACAAAAACTCAAAGGGCATGATAATTTGCTGTTTTGGAAGAAACTCTCGTGTTTGATTTTTTTCTCCCTCACTGAAATTGTTCTTTATAACAAAAAAAAAAAAAAAAGAGGCTGTACTGCATGAAAATTAGTTACAAACAGGCTGAATTGGTCTGTTTTACTAAAATTAAGACATTTCACTTACACTGGTCTTCTCACACCCTCTCAACAATGAGTCCTTGTTTGAAGAAATATTTCAGTATTAAAAAAAATATTTCCTGACATAGGGCTGTTTAATCAGGCCAGAAACATTGGGTTCTTCTGTTACCAGATGAAATCTCTTTCAAATTAATGTTTTTTTTTTCAAAGATCTTCAACATTAGTGTTTTCAGCAACATTTTGTTCTCCAACAACTGGTTGATGGGACCTTCTGAGCTGTACCCACAGCACACAGTCTTCTCCCTTAACAAGGATTTTGCTTCAGGTCTATAATACCCCTTTGATCACATCAGAGAGACAGTTTAGGCAGTTAACATAAATTTGTCTAAAATTCATCCTGCAGCTGTCTGTTCCTCTGGGAGAGGGGAATAATTTGGTCAAAGGAGGTTGCAAGACTACTTCCCTCCCTTTCCTCACTCCTGCCAGGCAAGGGGAAAGAAAGAAACCTGATATCCATTCAGATTTCAGGTAACTTTGTGATTCCATTCTGGCAGCATTAATGGCTTAGGGGTAGATGAGTGGAGTCATTAGCAAGCAGAGCTGTGCTCCTATCCTAACATAATCCAAAGCACAATTAAATGTTTCATTCTTGCCTTTAATTGTCTGAGGGAATGCAAAGCTATTTCCAACTGCAGGAAACATATTTTTGTCATCAAATGCATTTCCCCCTTTTATTTCTTTTTTAAAAGTTAGTATTATTTTAATAAGGTTCAACAATGTTTCTGAGTAAAGCTGCAATTTTTGGAAGAATTTTATCTGCCTTTGTTTCCATCACTGAACCACAAGCTTGATGGCTGAAGCGAACTCTGCCCACAGCATTGTTGTCGTCATATGATGATTCACATGAGTTTTGCATGGGATGTTAGGTCTTGCTCTTAATCTGGCCTGCAGAAAAGGAAATAGATTTTCTGTTCTTTCTATGCACACTTGTCTTTACCTCCTTAATAAAACAGGCACTAGGTCAAGAGCCAAGGACTAATAATTCACAAGACTTAGAAGCTACCTATTTGACAAGGATTCTGTTTGCAAAACCTTTATCCATTTAATATGTATTTAAGGGTTACAATTCAGAAGTTGTGCCAAGCCTTAGAATACCCTCTTATATTATGAACTGCGCACAGGAATCTGGTTCTGTCTTCCAACCTCAGATTGTCAATGCAGGCTCACTGGTATAATCTATGTTTCCTTTTCTGATGTATCCATCTAACTGCCCCAGTCTCTACTATCTACAGTATAAATCACCCAAGTTTGCTTTTTTCATGTCAGAGCTGTTATGTAGCATCATCTTTGGCTGTGAATGACTTTTTGAAATTTTCATCTCACAGGCTTTGTTTCTGTCTTTTGTACCCAGAAAAAAATTTTCAGCATTATTATCAGTTGTGCAGAATTCATTTAACAGAAGATCAATATTATTGGAAGTATTCTTCCTTGGTGCCTTTAATTCTGCCAGTTCTAAAGTTCTGCTTCTGCTCTTTTTCTTCCTTTATAAATTCTAGAACTTTTTACCATCTTGACTGTATTATTCTTCCACAACTTCTTCATTCAGTATGTTTTCAGTTTTTAATGCTGACTTTTTTTCCTTCCAAGGCTATCAGGACCCAAACAGGGTGGAAATACTCTGGCTAATTATAGAATCATAGAATGGTTTAGGTTGGAAGGGACTTTTAGAGATCATCTAGCCCAACCCCCTGCAGTGAGCAGGGACATCTTCAACTAGATCAGGTTGCTCAGAGCCCTGACCAACCTGACCTTGAATGTCTCTAAGGATGGGGCATCTACCGTCTCTCTGGGCAACCTGTTCCAATGTTTCACCACCCTTATTGTGAAAATGTTTTTCCTTACATCCAGCCTAAATCTACCCTCCTTTAGTTTAAAACCATTACCTCTTGTCTTGTCACAACAGGCCTGGCTAAAGAGGTTGCTGCCATCTTTCCTGTAGTCCCCCTTTAAGTACTGGAAGGCCACAATAAGCTCTTCTCATAGCCTTCTCTTCTCCAGGCTGAGCAACCGCAACTGTCTCAGCCTGCCTTCATAGAAGAGGTGCTCTAGCCTTCGGATCATTTTCATGGCCCTCCTCTGGACCCGCTCCAACAGGTCCATGTCCTTCTTGTGTTGGGGACTTCAGAGCTGGATGCAGCACTGCAGGTGGGGTCTCACCAGAGCGGAGTAGAGGGACAGAATCACTTCCCACGACCTGCTGGCCACACTTTTTTTGATGCAGCCCAGGATACGGTTGGCCTTCTGGGCTGCAAGTGCACATTGTTGGCTCACGTCCAGCTTTTCGTTCACCAGTACCCCCCCAAGTCCTCTCTGCAGGGCTGCTCTCAATCCCTTCATCCCCCCAGTCTGTATTGATAGTGGGAGTTGCCCTGACCCAGGTGCAGGACCTTCTGTTTGGCCTTGTTGAACCTCATGAGGTTCTCACAGGCCTACTTCTCTAGCTTGTCTAGGTCTGTCTGGATGACATCCCATCCTTCTGTTGTGTCATCTGCACTGCTCAGCTTGGTATCATCTGCAAACTTGCTGAAGGTGCATGCGATCCCACTGTCTATGTTACTATACAAACAGTACTGGTCCCAGTATGGACTCTTGAGGGAACCCTATCATTACCATTCTCCACCTGGATATCAAGCCATTGACCACCACCCTCTGGGTGCGACCATCCAACCAATTCCTTATCCACCAAACAGTCCACCCATCAAATCTGTACCTCCCCAATTTAGAGAGAAGGATGCTGTGGGGGACCGTGTCAAAGGCCTTACAAAAGTCCAGATAGATGACATCCATAGCTCTTCCCTTGTCCACTGATGTAGTCACTCCGTAGAAGGCCACTAGGTTGATGAGACAGACTTGCCCTTGGTGCAGCCACACTGGCAGCCTCAAATGACGTCCCTGTCCCTCCATGTGCCTTAGCATAGCTTCTAGGAGGATCTGTTCCATGATCTTCACAGGCACAGAGGTGAGACTGACAGGATGGTAGTTCCCCGGGTCCTCCTTTATACCCTTTTAAAGATGGACACAATGTTTCCGTTCTTCCAGTCACCAGGGACTTCACCTGACTGCCATGACTTTTCAAACATCATGGAGAGTGGCTTGGCAACTACATCAGCCAGTTTCCTCAGGAGTCTGAGAGGCACCTCATCAGGTCCCATAGACTTGTGTATATGCAGGTTCCTCAGGTGGCCACAAACCTGATCTTCCCTTATAGTGGGATAAGCTTCATCCCCCTGGTATCTATCCAGTGGTCCATCGACTTAGGAGGGGTGAGGAAAGAGGTTACCAGTAAAGACTGAGGCAAAAAAGTTGTTATGGGGACAAAGCTGTTTGGCAGAGCACTGCTTTTACATTAGTCTATAAGCACTATTGCTGTTTCTATGCAGAACACAGGAGAGCCAGGAACTGCTCACAAGCAGCCGGGACATTGCAGGGTCACGGAAGCAGCTAAAGTTATCCTAAATTTAGGACAACTTTGCATGGAGTAAAGGAGGTCATGGTATCATGCCCATGGGCTGAAGTACAACTATAGGATACTTTATGTCTCAGGATTTTGAGGCTAAGAGGTGTCACCAGAGCCTCTGTTTTGTGGCAGAGATCTAGCCCCATTTGCACATATATTTAAGTTCCTTTTTCATGGAGGGAGTGCCTTTAAATCTTGGCTTGACGTTTGCATTTACTCCTTTAACTTGCATAAGTTAATGACATAAGTTAAGGAAAATTTAAGTTATGACTTAGAGTCAAAGGACACAGAAAATAGTCAACTCCATTTCATATATAGTGAATGTTTCTGATCATGTAAGATGATAATACATACAATACCAGGTTCTGACATTTTATTATCAGTTGACATTTAGTGATTTTTTTCAAGAAAGAAAAAACACCTATGAGCTGTGTGAAAAGCAGTCATGGAGCAAAAAGGCTGATATCTTGGGTCAGATAATCCATAAACAACCATCCCATGCACACATACACAAACAAAACATGTTTAACTACCCACACAGAACGCATTGCAAAACTGCCTCCTTTATAGTATGTGCAGTATCAATGGCGAAACAACACTGCATTTTTCCTGAAGAATACTTTCATTCGTTCAGAAGAAAGAATCAGAGCACACCAGCTCTTACAGAAGCAAAAGAAAGGGAAAATCAGCCTTTAGTGGAAAAGATGAAAAATATTGTGGTTAGTATAACAATATCATTGTTCCTGTATCAATCTGTACATTTGCATTTAAACAAGTTAAATACTGTAGGTCATTTCTCTGCAGTTTAAGAGTTCTAAATAAAATTGTCAGTTACTTAATTTGTAGCTAACATTCTGGGTGGCTTTTTAAAGTGGAAAAAAAAATTCTATGCATTTATTATCTTGTTTAAGCTTATAATCAGCAACCTGCCGTGACTTTGAATTAATTAGTTTGTTGTTTTTTTTTTTCCTGAGGTGTGGCAGAGGGTGGTGTGGAATCCAAATTTGATAAGGGACATAGACTCAAAAGAAGCTTGTAGTTGTTCTTACTGTGCTCTTTGATGGTCTTCACAGTGGGATGGTCCTTTAAATGAACAGTGTAGCACAACTGATAAGAAGCATGACAAATTTAAGTTCTGCTTTCATCATTAGGATAGCAATCTATAGCAGAATCATTAACAAAACTTCTCTACCACAGGGTATTCTTCCCTTAGCTGTGCTGTCTTCCTAGAATGTTATGTCTCCCAGCTAAAGGCAACTGGTTGGGTAATGGAGCCAGATTTTTCAAGCAGGATGGAGGAACCCACCTAGCCCACAGCCACCCCCCTCTCTGCATCTGCTTTTCCTCTCAATTTGGCACATTTGTCTAGCAATGTCCTCAGGACAGGGTAACCCTGATACTAAGTGCATGCCGTCCTTCCCACGTGGGACTGTGGAGACCAAGTGAACAATCTTATAGCCCTAATGCAGACAATTGCTGGAAATAGAAGCCAGACTGCTTCCTGAGACTGAGATCCTCTTCTCCAGGCTGCACTAGAGGTGATTTTATCCCTATTATTATGTGTCAATACTTATAAATGCCTAAAGGGTGGGTGTCAGGATAATGGGACTAGGCTTTTCAACAGTGCCCAGTGACAGGACAAGGGGCAAGGGGCACAAGCTGGAACACAGGAAGTTCTACCTCAGTATGAGAAAAAACTTCTTTCCTGTGAGGGTGACAGAGCAGTGGAAGAGGCTGCCCAGGGAGGGTGTGAAGTCTCCTTCCCTGGAGACATTCAAAACCCACCTGGACATGGTCCTGTGCCCCCTGCTCTAGGTGTGCCTGCTCAAGCAGAGTGGTTGGACAAGATGATCTCCAGAGGTCCCTTCCAACCCCTACCATACTGTGATTCTGTTACTTCACCCTTCATCCTGTCACACAGCACTGCCATAATTTCTGTTTTAGAAAGCATGAGGCTGCTTACTGGGGTGATACTTATTGCATTTTGCAGATTGTAAAGCGACTGCAACTCTTGAATTTTCCTGAGCACTACCCATAACTACAAATGAGGTTCTTGCCTTTGAGTTCTACTTTTGTACACCAGGAACCATCAGAAGTGTTAGCCACTGTGATCAGGTCTATATTGCATGCAAAACTGAAGACTTTTAAAGGAAGGGAGCTGCATTTAAGAGAACGACCACTAGAAAGTGCATAGATTTAATCAGACTTGTGATGTCAGTGTTGTGTTTTATTAAACGAAATCATCATAAATCCATTGAATGTCAACTTCTGTTATCACTGCACCAACTTATAAATTAGTCTGTTTCCACAGGCATCCCATTATGCAGCTTCCAGTTTGATTTTTCTGGCTTATTGTGAGGTTGTTCAGTGTGCCCTTGAGTACAGTAAAGCCAGAGAGACATAGCATCTCCTAGCAAAAGCCAGATGCTTTAGTAACTACTACTCCACTTAGCCACCACTTCAGACCTTTCAGATTTTATTTGAATTAGACGAGCTGTGACATTTTTAGTATCTTTTGAGCAACTGCCTTACTTTACAACCATGAAGCTCAGATTACAATACACTGGGGTAACAGGAACTGTGTAAGATAGCTGCACAGGAAAAGCCATAGTTTTGTCTTGTGGGATTCTTACCAAACCCCTTCAAAGCTGTGCTTACTTAGTGTTGAAGTTTTGAACGTTTTATCTCAGGGTTCTTTGTCAGAATCATATACAAACTTCTATGTGCACAACAGTGCAGGGCTTACCACGTTGTTTCTCAGCCACCACTGAGCAAATGTCAAGAAATTCTTCTTAAAAAGCAGAGTTATATTTTGTGTTAAAAACTTGTATGGTGTATGTGTGAGATATGGGAATGGATTTCTTGCTGTTTGGCACTATCAGGACAGATGAAGCACCTTTAAGGTCTCTCTGCACCTGAACTACCCCCACCCTCAGTAAATCAATAGCTGATTCCTCAACTCCATTGCACATCAAAAATGGGATAATTTGATGAATTTATACCTTTAGTTTTTGAACCAAAAATTCAAATTCCTTTCTAAACTACTTCAGGCCACTAGAGAAAAACTGTCCATGTCTTTCAAATAAGTAATTTCTCTAAGCCTAAAGTATAATTTTTTCATTTCTGGTCATCCTTACTAAAAGCAGACCACAAATCACAATCTTTCATAGAGCTACTGTGGTTATGCTGGCACTCTTATTCACACTGCTTTGTGATTAAGACGCTTGTCAAGATGTACATTGTAGAAATAGGCAGGGAGGAGCTTTGAACTACCATCTCCTGCCAGGATGTCAAATATTGTCTCTGCCTGCCTCAATAATATATACAAACAGTACAGGAAAAACACATGGGGTACCCAAATCACCGGGAAAGATGTCTCAAAACTGTCCAAGTAGTGAGACTTCTTAAAAAACTATGATGTCACTGAGCCTAAAGCCTTTCACTGAAGAAGTTTTACCACGGGTATGGTTCCATAATTGTGTTAAGCAGATTTGAATTCTATTAAGAATTCAAACTCTATGCTACTGTCAGATATTTGCTTGTTGCCTTTCATGTGGTACCTCTAACATTCATGTGTTCATGTGGATCGATAAATTGAAAAGACAGAAAGGTTTTAAGGAGGTCCATTCCCAGTTCTGACACACTGTGGGAGTACTAAATCTAAGGCAAAGCACCCTGCCTTCTCTCTTTTGCCTGATGCCTCTGTAAGTGCTCTCACTATTCAAAATTCCCAGGTTTGCTCTTGAGAAGTAGCTGTATTTTGCAGGGAGAAGCTGCCTGTTAGAAGCTCAGGACCACTCAGTAGAAGGAGAAGAACACAGTCTCATTTATTTTAAAATCTGATTTTGCATTTGTGAGGCAAGCAGAGATAAAAAGCAGTGTTGGGAACATGAATTGACCATTCATGGTTAACAGCACAAGTGAACAGCCAGAAGATGGAAGAGAAAAATCAGTGCAAATGTGGTGTATTGAGTTCTCCCATAATTTGAGAGTGCTTTTGCCAATGAAATTCAGTCAGAGTTTCTTGCCAAAAATGTCAGTGAACAGACCTGTGACTCCAGCCTCTGGAAAGGCCTGGAGGGTGCAGGGTGCCTTTTACACAGGCTCTAACGTGACATACCAGACTGAGAGGCAGATTATGACTAGCATAAGCAACAGCCTTTCTCCTCAACACAAACTGAGCCTGCCAAATGACGTTGAGTGCTAAATCTCTGAGAAAATGGAACGTTAAACAAGGGACCACACACACCTGCTCCTTCCCTCACAGTGTTAGATGCCCTGCAGGCGCAGGGATATCCCTATCTCTGAGCATAGCTTGGCAGTTTCTCATTTGAGATTCTCCCACTACCTGTCAAAAGTGAAGCCCTGAAGCACCCCCTACCTCCCTTCACCTCCAAATACACACCTAAAGCATATGGCAGCACAGAATCAGTTTAAATCACTTGCCAAACACCCAGTCTGAATGACAGAAGAGTGGCCATTCATCCAAAAGCAGACCAGCACTTTTCCATTTGTTTCTGCTTGCAAATCACCCCTCCCTAGCAAATCTCTTGGAGGAAGACAGGACTCTTTCACCATGCGCTGAAATTTAACAACAGCACATTATTTTCATTTGCAACAACCTGTAAGAAATAGAACACATATCCTCCACCTACCCCTCCATTGAAAACCATTGGGTTTGGAATGTGAGGACCACATTTCAAATGCCTGAAGAGAGATGAGTCCACAGCCCTTTCACTGTCCCAGTTAGACTTCTCCAGCAAGAATTCAATATAAAGTCTCCTTTGCAGCTCTCAGATTGATCTATGGACCTCAGCTCCTCCTCTGGAATCTGCCTTCTTTCTCAAGACATAGGAGAAAGGCAAATGAAGAGTGCAAGCACACATCAAGACTGAGAGACTGTTTCAAGAGCACATACAGTTTATTGCCTCTTTTACTGAAGGAGACTGCATACATAGGAGTGAGAACTGACTCTCTAAATTAGAAAGGACAGATTTGCAAAGGCTGGAAGACCAGCTGGCACATGGATGGAAGACACTGGTGTTGTACTTCCTGACTTATAAAGTACTGTCAAACTTTTAGGAGTGAACTAAAGTAAGCGTGCTTCTGTTAAACAGCACCAGACTGACAGGGCCCTGTGTGAAGTCAAGGAACTGTTCCTCAGATTTCCAGAAGGTTCTGCATCATGTCCAAGGCTTTGTGGAGATCTGAGAATGCCTCAGAAACATCTTTCTCTATTTCTGCTTTAAATCTTCTCATTCATGTCTCCTATTGGAGCTGGCCCCTTGGCCTCCTACTAGAGGGCATGCAGACCCTCCCTTCCTTTCCCAGCTTAACCATAAGCAACAAGCACCCATGGGGAACAAAGACACACAGCAGGCAGAGGCTACACAACTGCCGCAAGCAAAGCATGCCCCAAACTTTATCACCCTGTCCCATGCATGAACTCAGATGTGGCCTTGTACCAGCCCTTCTTTCAGGCATGTGTGGTGACAAATTCTCCCTGACAATCTTAAATCCTAAGCTGATGAAATTGAAAGCAATGCCAGAACAGATGCAGGGCTTCATGGTGAGGCCAGAATAAAGTCACATCTTGCTCTAAGGAAGCCGCAGCATTTCAAAGGCTGAGCCTGGCTCTGAGGACTTTTAACAGAAAAGAATGATGCATCTGTTAGCTGAGCTGTGAAGGCATCAGACTGCATTCTCAAGCAGGCATAACTCCACTGGCCTCATTAAGTCCTGCTGAGTTATCTGATCGTTCAAGACTCAGATAACAAACTGCCAATATAAGAGACATAATGTGGTTAATGCCTGATCTTAAGCAGTAATGGGAGCTCTTAGGCTTCAGCAAAAAGAGAATAGACCTTTAAATCCTGCTTGGTGACCTTCGTAGTCCTTGAATTAGCTTGACATAAAAAAGAACCAACTGCTGTACAAGCCCACCCCTCCCCCAATCTGATTTGTAAGCTAGGAAAAGAAAAAGAAGTTACATGAAAAAAATGGTGCAGGTGTACTCATTACTCTTAGGTCATTGTCTGCGTTTTGAGGCTGACACAAGCAGCATCTTCCAGGCCAGAACTGTCTACCTTTAAGGATGAGATGAATAAAAACATTCGGGGAGGGTGTGTTGGAAAAAACTCAGAGCTTCTCCAGCCACTTAGCCAAGTTTTTTACTATTCTGACTGAGGGTTTTTTTCCACTGAGGAAAGAATATTTTATTCCCAAAGCAGCAGAGCAGCAAATAAGCTGTTCTGCCTCTCAATGTAAAGGGATGCATTCATGCCTTTGTTGGGACTTAGTCAAGAAATTACTTCATGTAGTCTTGACTCTATTGCTTAAAGAAATTCCAAGTGGAAGGGTGTAGGCATGGCAGTCACTTCTAGAGACCAGTAGCAATGGAAACGTGGGTCATACAGGCTCCAGGATGGTTTTCACTTCTAAGTCCTAAACTTCTGTCATAGACTGCTACTCATGGAGGTGTCCAGGTTTTCAGGAGAAGAAACCCCATTTACACCAGGGTCTGACTCTCCCTAGGCCTCCAGCTCAGGAAATCTATTCCCTTCTCAATCATGGTGTGATTTTGGGTAAGTTGCTCGATTTCTCCACCTCTAAATCACAAGTAGTAATGCTAAGTAAAAATTAATAACAATTAAATTATTAATTAAATTATATACTTTATATATATTATGTTATAAAAACATAATATATAATTAAACATACTAATAATAATTTAAAAATTAGATTTTGGAGATCTCTTGGGAAAAAGCCCTTCCTCTGTGCAGCTTGGTCTTTCTGGCTGATGCAAACAAGAAACATCATTTGCTACACTTACAATTACAAAGAAGTATCAAAAAGGCAGAAAAGGGGCTAACTGGTATTTCAGAGGTGAAAACATACCGCTACCTTTGTGTTTCTCACAGGGAATCAAGGCAAAAATCCATTGAAAGGACCTGACATTATTTTTTTCATACAGGTTCTTGGTTCCAATTGTGCAGACTTGGGCAGTTCCTGTTCTGGACAGCCAGCATGAATGACTGTAGCTAAAACTCAGGTAGGGAACGGGCTGTGCCTGCTCAGCTGGGGAAGTAGGCTAAGACAATTCTGCAGCCTTTGGAAAAAAAAACCTCTGGATCCAGCATGCATGTATGTAATTTTCCTTCCTTCTTCATGGAGTGGATTTGACCTGTCAGTGAAGGCTGTGAACGCTACTACTCAGTAAGCTATAGCTCAGCAGCCTCTTTATGCTGGTGTTAACTATTGTTAGTCCCCTGAGAAAAGGCAGGTCCCTCACAGAATTCCTCAAGTGTTGGACTAGACATGGTGAAGAGTGAATGCAGACTGCCACTGAAACAGGAATGAACTAAGGCTTTGTTCATGATGCAGACATTCCCTTTGCATTCATCTTCTCCTATATGCAAGGCAAAAAAAAAAATCTCTTCAAACTCTCTCTATATACATTTCTCTGTGTGTATATGCACACAAACTTGGGAATATACAATGGCTGTGTATACTGTTTCCCTATAGTAAAAATGCTCTGTAGAAATAAAGCAGTGATTCACAGATTCTTGTTCTGCAATATAGTCAGTCTATCCTGGCTATGAAACTGCAGTTCAGCTAGAAAAAAAAACAAACCAAGGCACAAGGGAAAGAGAGGGAGGCTGTACTGTGTGGTCAGACAATAAATTACAAATAGTTACTGCTTTTCCACCTTTCTTGTCCTCTGGTAACATAAATAAATAATGATGGGGTGAGGGAGGGCTGTACTGAAGACTTCCTTATTATGAATACAGAAGACTTTGTCAATTAAAATTGTTGGATATTAGTTTCCAAACAGATCTTCTGGTAATGGGGCACCATGGTGTGAGGGCCAGAAGTGTAGACTGCACTGTGAGGTGGCAGAACAGCACGTCCAGCATAGTAGTAATATCTGGCTGTTCAGACGCAAATGCTCAGTTGCAATGGTATTGGAAAAGAACTTGCAAAAGGCCAATTGTTGGGGTCCATATTTCTCGTCTTTCCAAGTAGGTGAGCCAAATGCTTGGACTTTCAATAAGTCATGGACATGAAGGCTTGAGACACCATTCAGATGTCCTTCCTAGCTAAATTCCAGCACTAATTACTGTATGCCATCTGCTTGGGTTTGTTTTGCACCCAGTCCTGAGAGGGTGAATCTTCTCAGCCCTGTGCCAGCAATATGCATACGTTCTGCCAGCAAGCTCAGTGAGACAAAAGTTGTTTAAGTGAGGATTTTAGCTGAATGGTGAAGACACCCTAGTCAGTGCACAACGATAAAAAAAAAAAAGGCTGCATTTCAAGAGACGTTTCAGTAACTCCAGAAGCATCACCCAGTGGGATCTCATTAACAAGTATCCAAAGCGACACCTACTGGTGTAGATCTGGATTACCGTGAAACATAGAAATGAGGTTAGAACAAGGCAGAGCTGCACAAATAAGCTGACTAATGAGCCCCAAAAGGTATTAGTGGGGGATATCAGCAGCTGGAAACTGAACCTGCTGAGTTCTGCTAAATAACTGAACCTCTAACTATTATGGTAGCAGATGAAAGAGATGTCAGCTTGCTTCTGAGCACCAATGGTTTTCTAATGGTGCCTCCCTTTCTTGAATTTTAAAAATGGCCTAAAGCTACAGCACAAGAAGGAATTAATGCAGCTTTTCCCATCAGGGAAGCTTCGTTGGTTTAATGCCAAGAGATAAGACCTGGCACACACGCTTTCATTCAGACCACCTAGCGAATTCTATACATGTAAGTGGCTGGATTCACAAAGGCCAAGACATGTTGCATATCCTTGGACTTTCAAGGGAATATAAAGATGAAACTACAGGGGTTAGGTAGGAACAGATTCCCATAAATCACTCCAAAGGTTACTATATTTAATGATGGCCTTGGACATCCATAGCAGGTACATCAATCCCTGTTCCATGCTGAAAAACACATCTGGGAAGGCACTATTCTCTCTCTCAACTTTCAAGAGAGGCTGCTGAACTTAAGCATTCCCAGATAAATTTATTAACTTTTGGCTTTCTAGTTGTGCTTCTTCCTACTGGAGACAGGTTTGTTCACAAAAGACAGTCACTTCCTCGCAGACAAGAGGACTTTTTTGCAGATGCGAAGAAGAAAATTAAATCTGGCTGAAATGTCAAAAGGTTGAAAGTGTTAGAGAAGTGGGTGATTTAGTAAAATTGCAAAGGGCTGTAGTTCAGAAACAAGTTTGATGCTAAAGATCTGTACTATAAACTATGGAGAAAACTGATATGGAAAGTCAAGAATCTGGCTCAGAGGCAGCACAGACCAGTCAGGACATCCTTGCATACAACTGGTTGGGGGACAAGTTCTGGCAGGAGATCAGAAGTCTAGTCCAGGTCACTTTATCACCTTGGATGCCACCAAATAAAAGTATAAAAATGATCTGCAGGGTTATGGTGCTCTTCAATCACCCTGCAAATGTCCTTTCTTTCTTCCCACTCTGCTTGGGCTTATGCCAGCTTCAACTGCCCTCAGTAACCAAGGAATCAAATGTGTCCATAAAACAGTAAACATCCCAGGCATTGCCCTTGCAGCCTTCCTCACCCAGAGCAGCCCATGATTTAATTGCTGCAGAGTCTAATTCTTCATGGTTGTCATCGTTACTGGCATATGACTGTACTCACTCACCCCTGAGCCTGCTTCTTGGAAGGCACAATATAATCCTTGCCTTGCAAAGCATCACACTGGGAGTGTCATAGCCAGGTCTATTGCTTTCTCATAGCCAGAGGGCCTGTGACCCAGTTGTAAACACTCTTTAGTCTATAGCACAATGAGTATCTGCACTGAACTGAAGTAAGCAAGGAATTTTTTCTTTGTTTGTTTTTATCCTGAATTATCAAAAGCTACTGTGAAAGCAGGAGAAGAGTCAAGTTAATGATACCTCTCCATCTGTGCAATACATACACAGCCCTGAAAATCTGTTTTAAGGCCCACACATTGAACAGTAGCCACAGCTTCACTCGATCACATAAGCTTGATAAAAATTTATATCATAGGTTTAATACAAAATTTTTTTTATTATTTTAAATGGAAGAGGTCAGGCAGAATCTTTCTGTTCATTGAGATATTAATTTTATAATTTGAACTACAGAACATGATTAATTGCTGACTGAAATCTTCTCTTTGCTTGAAATCCTTTACCTTTTGAAATGCAAAGAATACAATTTCTTCACTTTTTTCAGATGTCAATAGTCTCCAGTGAAAAATTTACTTCTTCCTTACCAGTAAGGCTACATCTTCAAAATTCCTTTTTCAGGCAGTGAAATTTCATTCCTTTTTACAGGAATTTTTAAAGCCCTTGGCAATGCCTGCATCTGAAGTTAGAAAAGAATGAAACATCCCATAGATGTACTAACACCAAAGAGTTGGGTAACATTGTGAGGCTGTTTTATAGTGACAACGTTTTACCAAAGTTAAGTTTGCACTCCTTAGCTTGGAGCTTAGTTTCAAAGGTCTGATATTGCTGGGGAACAGTCTCGATTCACAGTCTGGTATTTTTCCTGCCCTAAGGCAGGATTTTCACAGCTACGCACCAGCTACATATGGAAATATGCAAATGAAATATTAAAACTAAATAATTACATGGCGGTCCATGTTGATTATCTCACATAAGAATCTAGGATTGCAGCTATAAATCCTGACTGCCTCTTTGTCTGAGTTAGTGCCAAAAGTTCAGTTCAGCAATCAGATTTATAAGAAGAAAAAAGATCTTAAAAAAAGCAGCATTATGAGAACACTTTCCCACTGGAGAGAGCAAAGGCCCTAACTTAGGACTTCTCCCATGGCCAGCAACCCAAATACTCTCACTTTTCTAGAAGTAAATTCCAACACCTATCTTAAACCATGGAAGACCTGAAAATTACATGCCTTATGTATCTACACAGAACTGAATAGTTTTCATGGTTTTCCTGGGACGTGGACAATTCCAAATACTGCAGAGAATATTACTGCCTAACCGCTGAGAGCACTTAATGGTGCAATAAGAAAAATGGGAAGAATTAATGGCACACATCCAGAGACAGATGACACTTAAACAGAACAAGACTCCACATTCTCCTCCTGTGTGATATGCTGTCTCCAGGAACAAACATCAAACCCCAGCCTTCACCTTTCTCTATTGCCAGAAAAGGAACAAGGAAGTCCTGAGCATTTCTTACTGTGCCATAAAGGCTCACTGATGTAACAAGATTTCTGCCACCAAGTCTTTAATCACATAGTGACCCTTCTGCCTTTGTACTTTGCAAACAGGAAAAAACTCAACAAAACTCTTTGTTCCGCACGCAGATAAATCTCAGAAGAAACTGTGCTTGGGATGAAGTCATTCACTCTGTTAGTGAAAGCATAATAATAATAATAATATTAATAATAAAGAATTAAACTGTCAGATAAGGAAATTCATTACATTGCCATCAGAATTTGCATATGCATAGTAAACGAGCTTGAAACCACACATTCTAAGGTGTGGCAGAGATGAAATATTGAACATCTGCTTATTAAGAAAACTGTTGACCTCATCTTGTGCAATGGGAGAGCTGAGGTTACTAGAAGCATAAATGTATGACACACAATTAAGCACTGTGCTGCAATCTTTACACAGCACCCAACAGTGTCAATTACAGTGCTAGAGACAACCTTACTCCTTCCGGCATTTTAATTTTCCATTTGCCACTTTTCCATACTTCTCATGCAGATTTCATGCTCAAATTGGAGGGCAGGAATCCTTACTATTATAACTAAACTTCTGCTTTATTCCCCACAGCACATAAGGATGGTCAATGACAAGCTCTGAGAACTGAATATACAATAGTTACTGAAGCAGTTCATGGTCCAGCTCAGCCATGGCTAAATTCCAACCTAAATTCTGTTTTAAAGCCAAGCCATTTGGACAGAGGACCATGCTTACATCCTTTTTGGTTGAAACATACCATTGTGAGGATAGCCTTGAGCTCTTTCTACTTTTCAGGGTGCGCTCAGCATTGGCAACCTTCTAAAGCATGTGTAAGATTTGCAGGAAGACAGACTACACGCATTGTCTCACTAGCAGACAAGACAGGTACAGTGTTAATTACTGAGCATGTATTAGAGCTCTCTCAGGCCTGGGTTCTACCACAATGGTGGAAGTAATTAATTATGTAAATAAGTAATTACAGATTATTACATGAAAAAAGTAATTAGCTTTCACTGCTGAGGTAGGCAGGTATTTAACACAGACAAGGTCATCTGTTTATAGAAGGCAGTATTTCAACCCAACAGCACTGGAAACAAGATGGATGCTTTAGCCCCGCAAGTGATAGTACTTGGTGTTAGCAAGGTAACAGGGATATTAGCTATGTGCAGCTTCACCACTGGGGTGCTGGCAACAGACCCTGACCTACCAGGCACAGGATCACCGAAGGCCTCTCAGCAGTCTGGCCTGTGCTGGAGAGGTGTGGTACCTCTCCCCAGAGACAGCTGTGGTTGCGCCCAGAATATCTGTGAGGCAGTAGTGTTGAGATCAAGCCCAGATAAGATCTGAAAGCAAGCTGCATACCTGCACCTTGGGGTAGAAGGAAGCTGGAGTACATACCAGTATATTCCTTACATTATTTCAATCCATTTTCAGTATCAGATGCTGGACTTTAATACTGGATAGGAACTGGCAGACAACTGGTGGTCCAGTTATTTCAAAATGTCATGTCCAAATGTCATCCTTAAAAATCAATTTCCAAATGAAAATGCTGCATACTCTTTCTTGAAAAATATTTGTTTTTTGTAAATTCATTCTACTCTTTCCCTAAGTCATTTTTGTGCCCAGCTGCCATGCTGGGCTGAGGGCATATGTATCTCAATTTAACAGACTGGATTTAAAACCTGAAGTTAGCACATGTTGAAACATATCTGTGGTATCTGTCGTCATTCCTTTCAAGCTCTGCCATAGCTCCCACATTTCCCGAAGCCCTAAACAAAATAGTGTATTCATCAGACTTGTTGAAGAGCCAAGGCAAAAAGTCCAAAACAACAGATATGATGAGCCTGTCCTTTCTGTAGGCCTCACGTAGAGCCATATTACCTAACTGATGAAGCTGTGATTCCCTGGCTTGTTTCCGTGACAGCCTGCAGCTGTACTAAGGAAGTAACTGTAACCGTGGGTTTACGTCCCAGAACACACACTTTCAAACTTGTATTCTGCATAAATAATCTGTTCCTACTCACTCACTCAACTCACTTGCTCATTTCTCACTTTTATGTGAGAAATGCAAATACAATTGGGGAGTTCTCTAATACTTGAAAATTCTTGGATTTAGTTCCTACCTGCTAACAACAACTTGTGTGTACACATACCAGACAGAATCTCTGTTTCAGTTTTTTCCTTCTCTACATCTCTTCTTTTACTGGAGTTGCTGAAGAAATTACGGCAATTTCTACATAAACAAGTATTTTTCTATTCTTTCAACATTTTTTTCACATTTCCAGCCACCAATTCACAATACTTGAGACAGAGTTTTGTATATCATCAAATCCATCTCTTTGTCAGGGCAAATTATTCTCTCTCTTTCATGGAACTCTCAAACTTAAAAAAAAAATACAGCTACTTTCTACAGCTTTATTAATCTTTTCTGATTCTGCAGAAAACAGCTTCATCTTTCAAATCCAGGAGAAAGAAAACCACATGGAACTGAGGTCCTGTGTTTCCACACGGTGGGTGCACTCCCCAAAGCAGGACTTCCTGTTGCTAATCTCAAAGGTAACCCACCACATCACTAGAAGAGCTGCAATGCAGAGCTTTGACTCAGGTCAAATAACATTTCTTCAGGTATCCTTATTTGCCCTCTCTGCAGAGCCAACCCTTTGCCATATTGCTCAGGAGTCAACGCTTCACCAAGACACTTCCCCATGCAATACTCAGCACTTAGCAAAGTCTAGATAGCTGACAGCATCCCAAAGAAATCCCTGTTGGCTGGATGTTTCATGCAAGTTCAGGCTGTATGCATCTTACTCACGAACATGTGAATTCTATTCTAGATCACCTTGGATTCATAACAGAGGGCATCTCAGATTTCTTAAATGCTTTTACAGCAGTTTGCTCAACAGCAAGAAAAATGCAACAACCATATACCTCTGGGAATGCTTCAGTGGTCTAGCAGAAGAGACAGCAACCAGTGAAAACAGGACATTAGCCCATCTGCCTGCAACTCAGAAATTCATTACTCTCTTTTTTTCCCGTGTGTCTAATGCAGACCTACGTCATTGCTTAGAAACAGTTCCACCTATAAATATACATTAAACATTTCCTGCACACATTGATATGTTTATATTAATATATTATACTATCTAGATACTTATTTATTAAATACATTATAAAATCAACAAATTTTGACCAGATAGAGGTTCTGAATCTGTCTGTCTGGTAACTAATACTCTAACATGAATACCTTTTTCTAGCAGTGTCCCAGGTAGACAATTTCAGGTAAGTACTTTCTTTTCTTAGAAGCATAATCCCAAATTTCTTTATTTGCAGAAAAATCCTCTATACCTCTTTACAAGATGCACTAGGCCACCAGAACAATTAATCCTTATCCATGCTTCCCTCCTGAATCATAAGTATTGGGTCAGAAGTTCAGCCCAGTGCGAACACAGTCATGTTTGTGGACAGCCACTCTCAGCTCTGGAATGAGACTTTGAAGCTTTTCCCCAGACATGTTCTTAGGGCACTGTAACCTCTGCAGAAGTAGGCACTGTGCAGGGAACTTCTCGTATACTGAGAGGACTTCCTCATTCTGTCTACAGGTATTTTCTAAAATTCTTTGGCATGTGATATAAGTCAACACACCTGCCTTCGACATCAGAAACCACCCCCTCCAACAATTACCTTCATTTGTTTCCAAGTTATCTGAGCTTCAGGACGTCTTCTTAAAAACTAAGTTATGCTAAAGAGAAAATTTTGACCCACTTTTGAGGGTGAGGCAGTAAAACTGCCTTCTTCCTCCACACATTGATCCCTACAAGCTAATGTATGGTAACAATGGGCTCAGCTACCTTAAATGAAGCTCATTTCTTTAGTAAAGTCTTGTTTTGTACATTTCTTTTCAATCTCATTCTGAATCCTCACAATTATTCATTTCCTTCTCACACCAAATTGTATCATTACAAGAGTCAACTTAAGTATATTAGAGTGCTTCCCAATGGTTAAATCCCTCAGAGAAATGAAACTCTCTTTCTTTCAGATTAATCCCCTGGGAGTAGTGGAAGCCTAAGTAAGAAAAGTAGAGTAGATTTGTCCCATTTTACCTGTCAATGTAAAGAAAGCCTTGGAAGCAATAGAGAAGATACTTGGACTGTATCTCTCAGAAAAACACTGAATTATGGCCCGTCTCACAAACCACAAATGCAAGCTTGGAAAGCACCTGCATAGGGCCAAAGAAGCCTCTGACATTTAAAATAATGTGAGCATTTAATAGAGAATGAGAAAAATAGACATTTTTCTCCCCTCTTCTTCAATCTCCATTTCAACTTTTCAGGGTTTTTAGAGTGTGAGAGGGGTGTTTAAACAGGGACAGAGCTCCAGGGACAGTGCGCAAGATTAGAAAGTTCAGTGTGACAAAGTAATTACCTGGCTCTATCCAGGTGCTCAGGGAACTGGTCACAAATCAGCTTAAAACAGTAGTTCTCCACTGAGCTTTATGAGTTTACAGGTGTGTGCTGAAAACTGGATCCCTACCTTGTCTCGAATCCCTTGTCTCATAACTTCTCTTTCAGCCTCCATCTTGGCATATTTGGCTTTCCTCTCTTCCTCTTCTTGCCTGAGTGCTTCCTGTCGTTCCTCTTCTTTCTTGGCAGCATCTGGGTCTTTCTCCTCATCCCCACCAAGCATCTTCCCCATGTCTTTGGTAGCCCCTAGAGAAAGCACAAGAGAAAGTCAGCCCTGTAAGGATGTGGGAAAACCACCATGATGCCAGCTCTCTCCCTCCCCACACTCAGGACCTCCTTCCACCCCCTTGGCATCTGGAGAGGTTTCTTCTTCCACTGAAGAGGAAGCACACGCCCCACAGAGGCAGGAGGTGAGCAAAGCACCCAGCCTGACCAGGTGGGTTAACTGGCACTGGTGGGAGAAGCACGACACCAAGAGGAACAGATTACCCCTGTAGACTTGCAGTCCTGAAGGGGGCAAGCGGTCATCCACACAATGTTTTCACTCCATCAGCTGAGTCAAGTGACTGAAGATTGATTTTGGAGGGTCTTTAATCTAACAGGCAGGTGATACATCCAGAAAGAAACGACATCAGGGCTAGGAAAGGAATTTGAAATCTCTATTGCAGGGATGAGTAATCACAGTCCTAATTGTTGCCAGAAATTACATAATCCATGACACGTAGGAGCATGCAGTATTAGCAAACATTTGCAGTTGATGGTTTCTAGGCTTCTACCATGGATCAGAAAGAAGCAGCATCTCTGCGTGTCTCTTATCTGGCCTTGGACACCACTGCCTCTAATGCTTAGCACATACATGGGGTCTTTGCCTGGTTCTCTTTCTACCCTTGCATGCGCAGTGGTCTCAAATTTTCAGTCCTTACGTGCTCCTAACCCAGCTTTTTGTTACTGTGTAAAACCCTTGCACAGCTATGTAAATAGGGAGGCTTCCTACATGTCCCTCTGCCCCCACAGGGCTGCATAAAGGACATTTACTCCTTATTTCAGAGGCACTTTTATTGGAAAATGACTGGCAATCATCCAGCTAGGGAGGAATGCAGGGGCTGGGGACAGAGGGAGGTAATTTATTGTGATACTTCATCATCAAGGCACTGGAGGGCTGGTGAAGACACGTATCCTTTGGGAGTTCTGTTGGACCTTGCCTGGAGCAGGAAAGCACCCTGCATCATTTACTAACTGAGGTACATTCACCCTGGAAGAACACTGTAGGTGGCTGGTTACTGCCCTTAGTTCCTGGGTCAGGACAGCTCCAGATTGGCTTCTTACTGGCTGAGACTTAACTGAGTTTATCTGAGACAGCCTTGTTGTAACACACACTCACATGCACATACATGTATACATATTCAACGTTTCTTGCCTTACATAAGGCAAAGTTATCTGTCCTTTTGAAAGGCTTAGGCTAGAAGAAGACATTGTCAAAGTCCTTCAAATAATTGTTTGATGGCATTATTAGAGGCAAAGTGAAGGAAAGGGGTTTTCACATCCTCTTATCCCTCCCTTATAATTTACCTCTTCAATGTGTCAGCAGTGGCAGAGGACTGTGTTTGCTCTTGCTTTCCATGTCCATTCTTGGGATGGCAATGGTGGAACCTTCATTCTTACAGGGAGAAACCTCTGGAACCTGCCAGAATGATTCCTCCTGAATTGCTCCAGAGAAGGCACTTATCAGATTAACTAATGCCTCTAACAATCACAAAGGCATTTGTTAAGAGGTGAGCTGATCCCCCCACATTTCTTCTCCATGTCATGTTTTCCCAGAGCCCTAAATTGGAAGCAGCCCTAAATCAAAAGCAACCCTCCAATCCCCCAAAATGTGACAGAGAAATGCCCCCTTTACATGTCCCATAAAGAAGCATGGGAAAACTGATCATTTTAAGCCTGACGAAATCTGGCTGTTACAGACTTCATTTAGGTGGGAAATAATAAGAATAAATATGACTTCCTCCATTCACCTAGGTAACCACAAGCCTCTTGACACTTCCATCCTGTTGGGGAACTTGTGAATAAGATGAGGAAGACACCCAGGGACCCCAAACAAAACCCATCTGGAATATTCATGATCCCTAGCTACTGTCAGCCTTCCTGTACTGTCACTTTACATCCTCCTCTGCAGGGTCAGAGTAATACAGGAATTCTTGCATTGAGGCCAAATTTACTCAGGTGATTTCTTTCCTGGAATGCAAGGACTGAAATTGCAAACAAACTAGAATTTTATAGCAAGTAGAAAGGCAATGCAGACTAGTTGGGTCACACATCCCTATTGCCAGAACCTCCCTAAGCAGCTTTACTGTGCCAGTAACACCTTTAATTCCTGGATTCCTCTCAACAAATATTTCCACTGATCAAACTGATTTGGGTTCAATAATCTACCAAGTTTATATCTTTTTAGCTTAGAGCTACCCAGACAGTGTAATACACTAGTTACTTATGAAGCAGAATTCAGCAGCAGAGATTTTTTTTCCATCCAAGCTCTATTTCTAGGCTATCATTAAGTTATAATGTCAACTCAGCCAATCATGTAAGGAATAAAATTATGTAGACTTCTTTTTCTTTTATCTCTTAGACAAGGCCAAGATTTTGAATACTTCAGGCATTTGATTTTGTAGCTATTCAGCACACAGAACACCTACAAGAACAAGAATGTAGTTTCAGAATCCTCACAGACACTCTTAATTCAACCCTGTTTTTGAAGTCACCTTCTAAATACGTGGAATGCTGTACTGTGGTATTACTGTTAACTACTTGTAAGGGAATATGTTATGAGAAGCAAAATTTTACACTATATTTTAAGTCCAATCTCTTGTGTTACTCTTGGTATAAAAAAGCTTTTCTTCTGACTCATTTGTTCTTCAGCCTAAACTTTAGGCTTTGTCGTTAACATTGCCTGGATAACAGCTTCTGTTTTAAGCAGTTCAGCAGTGAAGGCTCCAGAGAATTCATTTGCGTGCAACTGAGATGCTGCACTTACAGGCACAAGCAGAAGGAAAGAGAATTTCTGTCCTCAAGCCTGCTTTTGAAGCTTCCAAGGAAACAGAGGGGAAGGACATACTTACTGAATCTGTTCATATGATATGCCTGAGTCTTTTTGGCCTCTTTCACATCCCAACCATATCATCTACCTTGACATAAAAGAAGACAGACCATGCCAAAGAAATCACTAATCAGTAAGGAGCTTCAGTTAACGTTATTTCCAACACCTCTAGACAAGGCCACGGAAGACCACATAAATGGCTAAAGCTCTAGGACAACATGTGCAAACTGTAACCTTTCTGGCTATAAATAAACAGCCCTGCCCCCAAAAGATAAAAAAATTCCATGAGGGGAAGCAGCTCAGAGGTGGTTTGTTTAGAAGACAAGCGGCACAGCAGGCATTCCAAACTAATAGTAATTCCCTTGATCCTTATGGGCCAAAGATCTAGGCAATCAGGTGTAAAACCAAATAGTATGAGTGCACTCAGATACACTTTCATGTGAGATTTGCTGGTTTAAATTGTCATCAGTCATCTGAAAAAAGTAATTCAGTTGTTGGGGAACATGTGGAAGACATTCCCCAGTGAAACAGCTGGAAAGCATGTCAGCTGTCTGGAAAGCAGTTTTGCAGTAAAGGCCTTACTTAGGGTCCTGGTGGACAACAAGCTGACCATGAGCCAGCAATGCATCCTTACAGCAAAAAAGGTCAACAGCTTCCTGGCCTGCATTTTGGGGACTGTTGCCAGCAGGTTGAGGGAAGTGATCCTTCCCTTGTATGCAGCCCTGGTGACACCAAATTTGGAGTGATGTACCCAGTTCTGGGCTCCCAGATACAAGAGAGATATGGAGCTACTGGAGTGAGCCAGCAAAGGATCATGAAGAGACTTGAGAATCTCTCATATGAGGAGGGGCTGAGAGAGCTGGGATTGTTTAGCCTGGAGAAGAGAAGGTTCAGGGCGAGTCTCAGTAGTGTATGTAAATACCTGATGAAAGGGAATGAAGAAGAGGGAGACGGACTCTTCTCACTGCTGCCTAGTGACAGGAGAAGAGATAATATGTACAGACTGAAATACAGGAATCCCATTTAAACATAAGAAAAAAAATTTGGGGTTGCAGAAAAAGGCTGTGGAGTCTCCGTCTGTGGAGATATTCAAAACTCCATAGGCCACAGCCCTGAGCAAACTGTTTGAGAATGGAATTGGACTAGATAACTCCTGTGGATCCCTGCCAACCTCAGATATTCTGTGACTCCGTGAGACCTCACAAGTAAGTGGTTTAAATGTCAACTGAAAGTAACTGAAGTGAATTTTGCAAGGAAAAGGATGAAAAGCACTTAGCCAAACACATCTTGCACCTGAACTAAAGGAAAGTAAGTCCTTAAACTGCCTGACCTCTGTCACAGGAGCACCACTTCCTATGACCTAATCCTTCAGTATCTCACTGACATCAATCCAGCTTTCACACAGAAAATGTAAACTCACAGGAGCAGTGCTCAATTTGTTACTTGTCAAAAGAAAAGAAAAGACTCTTCTAAATATTGACATGCAAAGCTATTTACTGCAAAAGCTATATGGGACAGGATTAGGATTTTTAAGGATGATTTGCAGAGAAAGAGATTAATAGGAATATCTTAGGCATTCTTAATTAAGCAAAGGATGATGGAAATTTGCACACACCATTGCTTCAGGTAAGGTAATTAAGTAAAATCAGAAGAATTTCTTTTGCACAAATCTCATTTCGTATTGCAGATAAATAGCACCACATACCTGTCTTTCAAAAGGGCTGTATATATATGTGCTTAGATCTCAGAGGATGGTGCAGAAGTTCCCCCTTTCAATCACAGGTGCAGACGAAGCAGTGAGAGGTTTACCTGAAAGGCGCATGCCCTGAGGAAATTTTGCAGGTGTTTTTTTGGTAGTACTATTTGTGGCTGAGCCATATTTAGATCGCACAAACAGGACGACTGATGTCTCAGAGTTTCTAAATCACAGCATGTTTCTTATCGCATCATCCAAACATCTGGAGCTAATCACAGAGTACTGTCCTGGATCAGGAATGGGTCACTCATTTTTGCAGCACCACTTCAAAAGCAGAACTAAGAATGCTTTATGGATATTACCTTTTTCATCAAGGCCACGATGCAAAGCTTATGTCTGGTATACAAGAAGTCCTTTCCCCACTGTGGTGTTCATGAAAAAAGGCAAATTTGCCATTAAGAAAAAAGTCTTATAGCAATTATTATGGGACTCTCTACTCTGTCCTGAAGTCAAGACACTTAATCATTTATTTGTCAGGAAAGTCTAGGCTGGCATTTATATGAAGACTTCACTAAACAAAAGAATTTAATACACAAACTGTTCCCCAATATGAATCATATCTAAAGGAATCGGATCTTGTCCAAGTATTTTTGTCCACATACCTTAGATGTTACACAGATGCTTTCAAATTATTGCCCCTGGCTGCTCTGAGATAAACTTTGTGTTCTGTTGCAGCCAAAATACACACTAGTAGGTGAGATTCTTCTAGACAAAATACAAAGTGAACCCCTGTTACCTCTGTCCTCAAAATATGGTGCTATATTTCCAACCCCTTTACCTTCCTCCAGCAAAGTCATTACATCTGTTGATTATACCTGAATGAACTAGACTGGCAGAGACAGCAGTTTTCACCACCAGGGTGAAATCCTGTTCCCAGCAGGGATGGATAGATGCGGGTTTCTACTCAGAGATGTGACCATGTGTGCTGGGTGTCTGGCTTCCTGTTACATTAAATGGAAGCCCACTGTGACCTTCAGTTACCTGTTTACCATTTAAGAGTAAGGTTTCTACAGAGCCTGAATCACAGCCCAGCAAATGGAGTCTAAAACTGCATCAAGCTTCAGGTAAAGCACACTCCCACCTTTGGTGAGTTTACATATCAATTTGCCCTGTTAACACCCCATGTAGATGCCTTGGCCTATGTGTTTTACACAAGCAGGATGAATCTCCACCTATTCTAATCTAGTAAACAGCCAGCTAAGCAGCATGCTGAAATCCAGACTTATGTATACATTTTAGTCAGAGACAGAGTAAAACCCCAAACTTACAGTCTACAGGAGCAGAATATGGGATGGGGGGTGACTGTAACTTCTTCCTAGCACAAAATATGGACAAGAAACAGCAGGATCCCAAATGTGTTATGTCTGGACAGCAATCCCATTTTAACGTGTATCTTTTCACCCTTAAAGAAGAAAAAGTTGTTTCCAGCATATCACCAACCTCCCTTGCAGCTAAGAAAAAGTGATTGATGAATTATCACTAAACAGCATTTTACGAAGAAGCTAGTTCAGTCTCAAACAAAACAGAAAGTAAGGAGTATGTATTCTACAGGCAGACCTAACCCACTGATGTCTGGAAGTTATCTGGACTTTTTCAGTGCTACTGCAACACACTTCCATTCCAGAATGCCTTGCAAAATCAACTGAATCATCCATGAGTTTTTTCTGACTCCCAGAAATGAAACAGCCCCAAAATTACTACTCATAGCTCACTACCTTGTACACAAACAACTCCTGCAGCTTTGTTTAAACCTAGCAGGAAAGTAAATTTTCTCTCTTAGGTCTGGGTGAAAACAAATCAAAGGCCTTGGGACTTCTAGCAACCACATGGGCCAAGCAGGAAGGAATAAAGAGCAGTCGTTGATGGATTAGCTGCTCAACCTCATTTTTGTCTTTCACTCAGAGTTCTCGACATTACAAGATGGTTTTGATGACTTGCACTTTCTCATAGTTTTTTGTCTCGCTCTTCTTTGAAAATGAGACTCGGAAAAAAAGAATGAACTGAGCTCTTCAGCATCTCTGCCCAGTAAGGTCTCCCATGCTCCCTTCTGGGTTCTCTCCCAGGTCTTACAGCTTGTATATTGTGAGCTTTTCAGACATACCCCGCTGCATCCCCTTTCTTCAGTCTCCCTATCTGTAAAGCAGCAATGAATCTAGATGCCAATCTCACTCCAAGACTTTTTGTTCTGCAGAGGTATCCAAGGTAAGGTAGCTCCGGATTTTTTTGCTTCTTTTGAGTCAGGTTCCACTAGGTGATGCCTGTTTCAAAGCAGAGTATGGTACAACCCAATGGAGCGTTATTGGAGCTGACATCAGCGAAAGATGTTACAAACTACATAATCCAAAATCACTGTATTCAGCCTAGGGCCAGTTCAAAAACCTTAACTGCATGGACAAACTTTTCCTTGTTAGGAAACTCATCCATAAAGAACCAGTACAATATGTACTGTCATCTGGTCAGAATAAAGCCTTTGATTTTTCCACACCACTGGGGCAGCCTGGTTGTCTGCCAGGTCTTTCAGTCCCATTGACAAGAAGGGGAAGGGCAGATTGGGGCCTGGCATGTAGGGACCCAGGCTATCACACCTGTTTTAGAAGCAAATATCTTCCTCATATAGGTACAGTAAAACAATTCCCAGGAAAGGTTTTGTTGCCTATATCCACATCAACCTGCTGCTCTTTGCAAGTACAAAAAGTAGTCTGACCTCTGCTCTCCATTCATTTAGGAGTAGAACAAAACAATGCTTTCAGGAATGTTTTGGAAACAAAAGAGTACAGCTCCATGCTTGCTGTATAATGCTGTTTTCCTGAAAACACTTGCACATTTCTTCAGTGACAAGAACAAAGATGTCTCTACTACCTGCCTCCTACTCCTTCAACTGGGAGATGATGGTGCAGGGTCTTTTCCTTCTGCAGTTTTATTAGTCACCGGATGACTATTTTCCATCAAAAAAGTAAATGCCACACCAATCCTTTCAGCTGAAATAAAAACCTCACTTCCTCCTGTTAAAGTTTCAACGAAAATGTAGTAGCCCTTCAGGAGGATATTGCATAATATTCCGAAGTGGTAATTGCATGAACAAAATGCTGTGTTTATACATTAGTACTGAATAGCTCCAAAGTAACCATCATGTTTATTAATTTACTATAACCAATACACCTACTGAAATGCATTAGTGATTTACTGCATGTTAGCTTTTTTATAAACAAAGAACTGATGCCAAATTCAGTTGAGGACCTCACTTGAGAAATCATAATATCTTTGAATGCCATTTTCTGGTTCTGGTCTCTTTGCTACAGTGGGGATCTCTGATAAGGATCATTAACATTGTAGTAAATGAACAAATCCTTAAAGAAATTCAAAGCTCAAAGCAGGTGTGGAACTGTTTACTCTTCCAAATCCATGCAGCACAAGTGTCTTACAGAAATGAGAAGGGGCGTGTTTATATGGGTCAATCTATGGTTTTAGGCTTATTTCCAGGTCAATGAGATGCCTGTCCTTTTCAGCATTAAGTTTTCTGAGCTATCACAGAAAAATAGTATTGGGAGAATCCCAGTGAGGTCCATCTCCATCACCATCAAGTGGTGAGCTATGGATCATGGGTACAATGCAAGTTATGTAGTGCCAGAACACAAATGGACATGAGGAAGAATTAGAAAAATAGCATTCAAAGCATCAGTTTGCTTTGTTTATAAATGAACATTGTAGATAAAAAGCTGCACAGGACGGTATGGATTTGTTTTGTTATTTTGTTCCTTTTCTCCACACACAAAGGGGTTAGATTACCTTCCAAATAAATGAGAATGCAAGACACTAGTCTGGTCTATCCCTTGTCCCAGGGATCAGCTTTATGCTATTCCTGCCAGCCCTTTGTCTGGCCTGCTATCAAAGGACTGTAAAGTTGAAGGCAAAACAGTGAAAAAGGCTGTGGTCAACAGCTAGCTGGCCACTGCAGTGCTCACCAAACTGCAATACAGGCTTGGTCTGCTTTCAACCTTTTAATTTTTCCTCCACTTACATTTTCCAGGTTGTTGGTCTCCTTGTTATTTTCTTAGCATCTGTAGTAATACCTACCCCTCAACCTAGTGAAATTGACTGTATCAGTCTTTTCTGTTCTCTGAGTGCTCATGCTGGAATCTAAAATATTCCCTACCATCAGCTAACCAGGAAAGACATGGTCTTCAAAATACCCAGCACACAGAACAAAGGCTTCACTGAGGCCTGTCCGATGTAACAGCTACCAAGACAAACAGATAGAGGTAATAGTGAGAAGTTATTCACAGAATCAGCACTGTGACAAGACACCAGGTGATCGTTTGCTTGATCAAGATGTTAGGGTGAGCATCAACCCAACAGCTATTGTCCAGCTTTTCTTCTTCCAGTTCCTGGGATTTTCTACCACACCGTGGCCTGTGGTCATGGTGTAACACCAAAAAAACTCTCAAGCCTTGCCATTCCCTGCACCTTCTCTAGAAAAGGGTCCTGAACAAGCAGGCATTTGCTCTGACTTTCTGCATTTAGACAGAGAAGACTTTATTTTACTGTTCCCGAGGACCTTTGCTTCAGCCATTCCCCATCCCCAGACTCTGCTTTCTCTGTCTCTGGTATCTTACTTCAGTCTTTCTCTCTCTCTGTCTGTATCCAGCCAGACAAACTGCATTGCTTAGAGGTCTTCTTGTTGAGAAACAAACATTTGGAAAAAAATTTGGAACTCCAGCTATTTGGAGACAAATGCCTATTCTCACTGGTGCTTCATTTCCCTTAATGCCCCAAGGAAGACTTTAAAGACTGACATTGAAGGGCCATTTTCAAACTTGGTACAAGTCCATGCGGAGGCACATAGAACTTTCCAAGAACATTTTTTCCTGCAGTTTTCTGAGATAGCAGTAGGTTCTAACATGTGCAAGAGCAATGTTTCTTTCTGCAGATGGGTTTTGAAGGCCAAAACCGAAGGAGGTAGGGAGGCATATGAACAGAACATAATGATTTTCCTCTTTACAAGCTGCTACGCAGTCATCTTTGGCAGACAGAAGAAAGTGTTCTTTTTAGAGCAAGACCCTGCCAACCCCATCAGTATAATGTCTTTGACTAAAATCTTAGTCTCAATGATTTTTCCTGCAAAGTCTCCATCTCTGCACAGTCAGTTTCTCTTTGGCTGTGTAGAGCGGTACAGTACTTGCACACAAGCCAACATCTAATCTCAATGGTAATTGTACATTTGTGCAAAAAATGGATAAGTTCCTTTTTACTTTCTCTTTCTAGCTTACAACCATCAATTCATGTATTTAAGTGAATTCTTAAGTTCATCTGTGATTTATTCCTTTACACTGGTGCTAAGTCCTTTTTATACTACTATAACTAGAACAGTAAAGTTGCTTATGCAATGTATGTGGATAAATCATTTTTAAGTGACATTCATCTGATCTGATCTCAGACCCACAGTGACACTATTCTGGACATAGGGGGCTTTCTCCGTTCATAGTGTCATAAAGGTTGGAAAAGACCTCTAAGATCATCAAGTCCAACCATCAACCCAACACCGCCATGTCTCCTAAACCATGCCCTGAAGTGCCATGTCTACACATTTTCTGAACACCTCTGTGCTGGTTTCAGCTGAGAAGGGGTTAATTCTCCTCACCATGGGGGGTCGGCTACCTTTCCAGCTTCTGGCGGGGGCTGGGAGGGGCAGGGCCAAGGTGGGGGCAGCTGACCCCGACTGGTCAATGGGATGTTCATTCCATACCATGTGACACCATGACCAGTATATTCAGGGGGGAAGTTTGCGGCTCAGGGGAGGCGCGGCGAGCAGTTCATTCCCCTCCCACCCCCCTCCCCCCCCGAGCTTTGCGCCTCTCATTATTCTCCTTTACATTGTATTTCTGTTGTTGTTTCCTTTAATTTTAATTATTAAACTGTTCTTACCTCAACCCATGAGCGTTACCCTTCTGATTCTCTCCCCCATCTACCAGTGGGGGAGTGAGCAAGCGACTGTGTGGGGCTGAGCTGCCGGCTAAACCACGACAACCTCCAGGGATGGTGACTCTACCACCTCTCTGGGCAGCCTGTTCCAATGCCTGACCACTCTTGCAGTAAAGAAATTTTTCCTCATATCCAATCTGAACCTCCACTGGCACAACCTGAGGCCATTTCCCCTTGTCCAATTGCTTGTTACTTGGCAGAAGACACTGACACCCACCTCCCTACAACCTCCTTTCAGGTAGTTGTAGAGAGCAGTAAGGTCTCCCCTCAGCCTCCTCTTCTCCAGACTAAACAACCCCGCTTCCCTCAACCTCTCCTCATAAGACCTGCTCTCTAGACCCTTCACCAGCTTTGTTGCCCTTCTCTGGACATGCTCCAACAACTCAATGTCCTTCTTGTACTGAAAGGCCCAAAACTGAACACAGTATTCGAGGTGCGGCCTCACCAGTGCCAAGTACAGGGCAACGATCACTCCCCTACTCCTGCTGGCCACACTATTCAATGATACAAGCCAGGATGCTGTTGGCCTCCTTGGCCACCTGGGCACACTGCTGGCTCATGTTCAGCTGGCTGTCAACCAGCAACCCCAGGTCCTTCTCCGCTGGGCAGCTTTCCAGTCACTCTTCCCCAAGCCTGTAGCATCACATGTGGTTGTTGTGAGCAAAGTGTAGCAACTGGCCCTTAGCATTTTGGTTTGTTATTGGTTTTGTTTGCAGTTTTTTAATTGCCAATCACAGTTTCCATTTCATGACAAACTAGAAACAGCCACTGGGCTAATACGTATTTGTTATTCAGAATGACCTGATAGGACTGTTTCGAGGTTGAAGCAGGCACTGCATTTTATAACCATATTGTGAAAGATGTCACTGTTGATGGCCTGTCAGTGATATCTCATTTGTATGCATCACAGCCACTGTTCTTACCTTTTATTGTGATGGGCACATTTGATTTAGTATACTTAATATCTCTGAGCAGAGAAATGTTAGCTTCAGTTGATTCATTAGCTTGCAAACCTCTTCTGCTGTAAAAAATAAGCACAGTTTCTACCTCAAATAGTTTATAATCCCTGATGGATTCATTCTCCTTCTGCTGTGTGACCTCTCGTGAAGCCTACAAGGCAGCATGAACAATTATTTTCTGATACATAAGCATATTGTATACCAAACAGCTATTAATGTCATAAGATGACACCATTTCATGTCAGGAACTACAATATGGTGGTATGTGATGAGATGATTGAGATGAACATACAATGCAAATGTGGGAAGACAGAAGCTGTGGGAAGGTTGTCATCTATCTCTGAGCTGGGGGTAAGGTTTTGCAGCAGAAAAAAACTAAGGCTAATAGAGGCATCTTGATAGAGTCTTCTGCACTTTGATTTTGAAAGGTTAAAAAAGTCTCAGTTCCACACATATACCCATCTCACATTCTGCAGGGTACTGATTTCTTTTTGTCTGAGTCATCATTCTGCAACACTCAGACCACTACGAAGCACTTTTACCATTGTCTTTATAGACACACAGGTCCTTAGGTAAGGCTGACTATTACTTCAGTCACTGGTAAAAGTAATACTCCTGTAGATTGCCAACAGAATGTCTGAAAAAGGGGGGTGCTCACCTAAGCAGGTACCATTTAAGATCAGACCAGAAAACAGGCTCAAAGAATAATTTTTTTCTGCAATTTTTCAAATATAATTTATAGTCCAGTGTTGTTATGAAAGGCTTTACTGCAGTGTAAATATGTGTTTAAGTAGCACACTTGTAGCTCCAACCTGGTCGTACAAGGGAACATCTGGTGATATACATGCAAAGCTCAGTGTAAACAGGGCCGGTGTGTCCTAGTCCACCTGCCCCAAAAAGATGCCTTGGGTTGGGGACACACCATGACAGTAACCCAGCTCATCACCTTACCGGCCCAGATTCCTCCAAAGGTAAAAGTTAGGCTTTCCCTCCCATGTACTTTACACAGACATTTTCACAAACAGATATCTTCAAGGATCATTCTCCTTTCCCATCCCACACTGATGCTTGTGTCCTCTGCTGAAGAGCACCAGATTATGAGCCTGCAAGGTCCTGCAGCTGTGCAAGGAGGGACCAGGAGGAGGTATCTTTGTCCCTGAGACCAAGACACAGAACAGGCAGGTTCCTGATCCTCCTTTTACCTAACTTTTGCCAGTTAAATCCTGCTACAAGTAAGCAGGAGGAAAAAGCAAAAAGCTGGAAACAAAAACAATCATGAGCCTTCAGCACCCAGCACTAAGGGAATATTCATCTACTGTGCCCCTGCAGGGTACAAGCAGCTTGCAGAGGAACTGAAATGAAAATGATGCAGACATGACAGGGAGTGATCCTGGTGTACCAGATTGAGCTACCAGATGAAGAATCAAACCTGATTGCTCTTTTGGAGAGACATTACTCTACAAGAGCCGGAAGGCCACACAGACTTTTACTTACGCTGTGAAGTGTGTGCAATCCTAGTTAAAAAACATTCTGCCTTGCCTTAAGACACATTGTATTAATATGGTTTCAGCTGCATTACACCAAAATAAAATGCCATTCATGATGTGAACTGTTCTTTTAAACTATTATATTATACAACTCTTTTCCCTAAAAGAAAAGATGGTGCCTTTTATGGCTTGGCAAGGGATTCAGAGACAGGTAGAGATTAACAAAATTAACAGAGAGGTTCTGTAGCTGCCTCTGTTAGAGTTGCTGTATACACCTTTGGGAGGGACCTTCACAGTACCCCCAATTTGTCCTTCTCAGGAAGTTTGTTCATCTTCACTATTATAAACCTTCCAGAGGCAGGCATTTTTGAGCCAGATCTCTGAAAGTACACCTGGAAGGATGCAGTCCCATTCTCAGAAGGACAATCCATGCAACCCCACAATCAAAAAGCAGGGACAACTTCCTGCACACCATAAATGAAGTAGCTTCTGTTCCTGTTCTAATCAATAATCCCTGGCAGATACTTGTCTTGTCATCCTGACCCCTGTGACCCAGCTAGGGTGCAGCTATATATAATCTCTGTTAGCCCAGATGTCACAAGCCTGCTGCCCAGATTCCCCTCCTAGACCAGATAGTCCCATAGCTTGGGATGAGATTCTTCTGATCAAGTGGAAGCATGTACTTTAGAAGAGGAATTCTCCTCTGAATTGGCTGGCTGGATATCTACTGATGGAAAAGAGGACCTAATTGCCTTGTTCACATGAGCCCACCTGCACTGCAGCATCCTGGCATTAGTCATATGCAGCTTGTAGTTCCAACTGAAAAAAAAGTACTTAAAGCACATCTGCTTGCCAAAATATTTATTTGGCTGGGATTATGATTGTCTCAGTCCTGTTTCCCTGCTTCGCAGAAATTATTCACTTTGGCACAAAAAGAACAGCTGAATATAAAAAAAAACCATTGCTAAGTATGCAAATCTCTGCTGCTCTAATCTATTTCCTAAATTCATGCTAGTGACAGATTCTAGACCTTGTCTGTTGCCCTGGAAAATTACAGTCTTCCTCATGGTTTCTGACTCACAGGGATGATGAGACTATCCAGGAAGTCCAGACAACAACCACCTGTCAGACAATCCTGCTAGACCAGAATCTCCCTGTCATTTTAAAGAAAAGCTAACAGAGACTGGAGGAACACCATACAACAGTAACTTTGGTGACATGCTTAATACATATACATACAGTGCTTCACAATTGGCAGCAGGCTCAAAACCATCTGAAGAGAGCAGTGAGACTGAAGAAGTCAAAACAACATGGCTTCTCCCTCTGGTGGGAGGTAAGTCACCTATCTCTGCTGCCATGGAGGGGCATTAAATGCTGCTCCTTATGTGAACTTCTGTGTTCCAAGGTACTCAGATTATACCAGTTAGCTTCAAAATATTATGTTAGCACCAAAGTCAGATGAATTTGTTTAACAGTATTAAAGCAATAAAACAAACAAAAAGGTTTTTCTACTTAAAAAAAACCAAAAATATAACAAGACCAGAAGACCAGACATTTTAGCAAGATGTTATGATCACCTCATTTGCTTCCTCAGTGGCCAGGTGGGAAATTACAAACTGTTCCCCCTGCCCCAGCAGACTTCCCAGGAAGGCTCCCCTGTTGGCAGGAAGAAATGATACTGCATAAGGGTAGTGGGACTGGCCATGGGCTAAACCATCACTGAAACACAACATCCTCCTACAACAAAGTTTTAAAAGGACTGCAGTCAAATTTTCAACAATTATTAGGAACCTTTCCCAGTTGAATTCTGATGAGACGTCATTGTGAACATCTTCATAGCAGCAAGAGATGTTTAAACAGCTGTAACACTAACTGGTGAAATTACTTACCTGTCAGAAAAGGTAGGAACCCCTTACTGATAATTAATGCCCCGGCCAGCAACTCAGCCCCACACAGCCACTTGCTCACTCCCCCACCGGCAGGATGGGGGAGAGAATCAGAGGGTAAAAGTTAGAAAACTTGTGGATTGAGATAAGAACAGTTTAATAATTCCAATAAAACAATAATAACAACAACAACAATAGTAATAAAATGAAAAGGGAAATAGCAAGAAAGAGAGAGGCAAAAACCTGGGGTAGGAAGGTAAAGGGGGAATAAACAACCAAAACAAACAAGTGATGCACCCAACCAACACCAATCCCTGAGCCCCAATAGCACCACCCCCCAGCCAACTCCCCCAGTTAATATACTGGTCATGACATCTTATGATACAGAATATCCCATTGACCGGTTTGCATCAGTTGACTTGGCTGTGGCCCCTCCCTCCCGGCTTCTTGGGCACCTGGCAGAGCCTAGGAAGCTGGAAAAGTCCTTGACTAGTATAGGCACTACATAGCCACACTTAGCTGCTACTTAACAACAACTAAAACACCTGTGTGCCACCAGCACTATACCAGCTAAGGTGAAGAAAATTAACTCTATCCCAGCCAAACCCAGGACATTTTCTTAATATACTTCAAGAAATGTGGATGCTTCATAGCAGGAACATAGCAATACAATGGTGCTGTGATGCTTCTTGGCAGCTACAGTGATAACAGTGGGGTGGTACAGTATCAGACAGAGAAGAAATGTTCTTTGGAATGGGCTATTACTCAATTAGGTGCTTGTAAACCTTAGCTTATCGCATACAATCACGTTCTGCTTGAAGAAATGTTAACGTATTTTCTGTCAGTGATTTGTCACATTGTCTTAAGCCTGAGGGTCAGTAGAGTCTGTGACTAGAGAAGACAGAGTTTTCATGAGAAGCTGTGGAATTTCCATAGTCAAGAAATAACAGCGATTGCAGACACACCACAACCAGAAATAAACTCTTTAAATTTGTTTTGCTCTCAGCAGTTTCTTCCTACACCCACAGGCAGAAACATAATATATAAACTCACATACACACAAACATTGTATCTGCTAGCCAGACTAGCTCTCTCTTCTCTCTGGAGCTTGGGGTATTTCAGTTCTATGTGGGAGTTTCATCTAGAATGCAGCACTGATGGAACATAAATAAAACCCCAAACAGACAAATCTATCTGGAAGGAAATATTCAGACAGTAAAAGGCAAAGTGTGCCTCCAGGACTTTCAGAACAGAAGCTATTAAAAGACGTTATCTTTCCTCAATTAAAAAAAAAAAATAAAGAGAAAAAAAATTACTTCAGAGGTGTGATTCCTTCTGAAATCATATATGTCATAACCCCAACAGGCTTATTAACAGATTTGACATCATTTAAGGTGACAGGATTCTTTGTCAATGCCTGAAAAGCTTCCTTGACAAAGGGAGTTGTGTGGCATTTTTCACAGTCCCTATCCTTGCAGATCACTGCTAAAGCTGGCCCAAAGTCAGCAAAAGGGTTCACACTCACATCCACGCAGAACAGGAACAATGTAATTTGCAAAGTCTTTTGTATGGAGGTGCAAATGAGGAGTCCCAGGCTGCAAGGGCTTCCTTGGCTTCACATGGAGAGGAGGAGGCTGAGAGGAGACCTTATTGCTCTCTACAACTACCTGAGAGGAGGCTGTAGTGAGGTGGATGTCAGTGTCTTCTCCCAAATTACTAGCAACAGAAGGAGAGGAAGTGGCCTCAAGCTGTGCCAGGGGAGGTTTAGATTGGATATGAGGAAAAATTTCTTTACTGCAAGAGTGGTCAGGCATTGGAACAGGCTGCCCAGAGAGGTGATGGAGTCGCCATCCCTGGAGGTATATAAAAGATGTGTAGACATGGCACTTCAGGGCATGGTTTAGGAGACATGGTAGTGTTGGGTTGGCATTTGGACTTGATGATCCTAGAGGTTTTTTCCAACCTTAATGATTCTATGATTCTATGAGAGGTGCTTCAAAGCCCTGAACCTCAACTGAGCGACTGCTCACCCAGGAGACTCTGTCTGTCACCTGCTACTGAGCCCTAGGGCATTCCCTCCTCTGGAGTTACTTGATGAGGCAGTCCTACTTGCATACCTCCAGCAGCTGTGCCCAGTGTGACCCTTCCCTGCCACTCATCCCTGGCCTTGTCCATCACTGTGGCTTGAGGGAGCTACCTCCATTCTACCATTAGGCTATGCTGTCCTGGCAAGGAAGTCCTGCAGGTTGTCCCTGCCCTTCTCACCTCCTGCTTCCCTTGGTTTTGATTCACACAAAAATTATACAGCATGAACAGCCTCCTCTCTCCCCCGACATACACACACTTTGTAGCCTTTCCACTCAGGCAACAGTGAAACTTCAGGGCAAGTATTTCCTGAAACAAGTTGACACGCAGGCAAGCTTAGAATGCAGCACAGAGCATCCCAATCTGCAGAAATAGACATGCAATAAATAAACTTGCTTTTTTTGGGCACCTTTCTCCATAATTTAGAGCTATTAGCAACTGTAGACAGAATCAGGTCATGAAAGGACTAGCACACTCTGCCCAATGTTTTCTAAACACTCTTGCCTGTCCAATGGCCTTGGGTCTGGTTGCTACTATGGCACTTGGCAAGACGGTTGCCTGCCCTTCAAGGATTCCATTCAGGTCACTAAATGGACTATTTTCAGAACTCTGCAAAAATGAAAAAGATCCCCAAAAGGTGGAAAGGGAGCAGTGCTGGAACTGTTGGACCCTGCTGAGTTCAAAGTTTGCAAGAGATCTGAGGCGCCAAAACTGTCATGAGAAACAGAGAAGTGAAGCCTCTTTCAGCCTGAGACATATTCAAAAAAAGTAATTAAAAAAATCACAATGGCAAGGCAGTTATTAACATATTACATTTTTTCACATTCTGAGAGACTGGAAGTACAAATAGAAGGCTGAAAATATATTTCAAAAAACTAGAGAATAAAAAATAAAACAAGAGAAATAATTCTCTCAACATCTAACTTGAAGGAAAAGTTGCTGAACTGTTGCTCATGCTTCAAGTCTGATAATTAGGTAAGATGTGTGAAGTTATTTCCAAAACTGTCATTGTTGGGTTATTCTGTGATGATTGTATCTCCCTTAGAAACCTTAAAATCTTTGTCCTGACAAGAAGCACATTTGGTGTGAAACATTTGATCTGCAAGTCCTTTGAAGTCTGGATCCACTAGAGAGGCCTGAAGAAGTAACTTTCACAAGCATGTAGCTAGAGAGTGTCAGAATCTCGATCCCTATGCCTCCTTACTCAATAAACACAGATCCTGCAGTTTGCCTGGCTATTGCCTATTTTCACATGCACCACACCCTGGTTCAGACTTTAGTGTTCATTAACACAACTCTGAACTCCACATCACTATCTTCCCTTCTGCCAAGGTGACTTTACACTTTCGTCACTGTCTGCAATATTTTTCAAGAATCTCATCATACAGTCTGCAACTCAGGCCTTTGAACACCTCAACAAAAAAACCTTGCTATTTTCTCCTGAAAGACTGTGAGCAGTAAATCTACTCTGACATCCAGAACACCACCTCTCAAGACTAAGAACATCCCAAGATAAGTCAATTTCCTTCAAGTATCTGGAAAGAACAAGAAATATCTTCTACTCCCAAACCAACAAATGGAGCATTTCTGTTGCACAGGTTCCTACCCTGGGGGTAGGCCTTCTCTTTCACCCCAACATTTGTGATTCTGGGTCCTGCAGAACCCAGTGGGTAATACCTTCAAAACAAAGGCTGTTCTTTATATTGACAGAAACAGATTTGTAAGACAGTTTCTAAGGTAGGTTTTATCATCTTCTGACAAATCTAAAGACACTCCAGCTATCTGACACTACTAAAGTTTGTACCGTAGGCTGTTCTGAGGGTGCCAAGGTGAAGCTGTCTCCCTTTTTCAAAGCAAAAGTCATGAATGTACCTTGAGTAAGAAAGATCCATATGGCCACCTGAAGCACGACCCAGAGCTTGGCCACATACTAACCCAATACCAAAGACAGTCCTTTCCTGTCCAAAAGCACAAGAAAGGTAAGGACTATTATGTCCTTACCTAGAAAGGTAGGACTATTATGATATTAAAAAGAATTTCCATTTATAATTTAATCTAAATATTTACCTCATCTGAAAGCAAGAACAAGGCAGGATTTCCCTCCTGTGAGGCAGAACATCAAAGGACTCACTGAAATATCCCAAGACAAGGCCATCAGAATGAGAGGACACAATGGCTTCCCAGCCTGCCGTCAACTTCTGTGGGCCTTCCATCAAGACCAGGCTACATAATCCTGTCTCATATAACAGAGCCGGGCTGCATAACCCTGAATCATATAAAATCCTGATTCAGCAACACTCTTCATGCGTGACTCAAAAGAGAACCCACACACATGGAGAACAGATGAGAAGAGTCTAAATAGCTTTGTTGTTGGTTCCACTTTCATATCCTGGTGTCTCCTTCAGTCTCCACCATGGTGAGACCTCGACAACCCTTCTAGAACATGCAGATCACAGTAAATATCTTCTTAAAAGAAGGAAGGTAAAGTTTCCTGCAGAATTTTAGTCATGTACTTCAGGAGACAAAAGCCCTGCAGTGCTGTTAAGCACCGAGGGAGAAAAGACCTCTTGCAAGTCACCTTACAGCCTTGATTGTACAAGCTGTGCTTGTTCTATTTTCATTCTTCCATCAGTAGCTCTTTCTCTCACCCTTTTTAATATAGAGGCCATGCCTGCTATTGATCTGTGCATTTTTCAGCATTCAGGTTACCTCAGTCTATAGAATTACTCAAAAAACCTCAAGGGATCAGGAGATAATTGGGCAACAAAAGTAATTGATGCCATTTCTGTACTTTCTTTTTACTGCAGGAGAGTCAAAAGAAAATTGAAGGGCATGGAACACTTTTGAACCAGAAGTAAATGTTTTTTTGGAAACTTTCCTATAGAAGATTTTTAATCTTTGCCCAATACGAGATTTCTCATCCTCATTTAGGGATGAAAGATGAGGAAAGCAAGATTTTATTGGCTCACATCTCTAGATAAACCTCAACCCACAGAAATATTACATAAATGAAAGAGCCAACAATGCGGTCCTAAAACAAAATGTATTTTTATTAATGCCTATCTAATGAAAAAGTAAAAGAAGTGGTTGTGTAGGACTGTTGTTCTGCCTCCTTGAATTCACATGGATTTACATGAACAGCTCACTATCTAAGCAACACAGCTTCATTCAGCCTGCATTCAATACTTGTATGAATGTTACCTTCTCTTGCACTCTAAAACAAGTAAGGCAAATGGTGGTCAGAATTGCTCAGGCACCAATTATACCTCATGGAAACATATTTTTTCCTTTGGGAACTGCTGTCTATTTTTGTAGGTCTGCTAAGCCTATTCTCTAGAGACACTCTGGCCCTTTTGCTGTCCAGCAGAATGGAGGGTACAGCACAAGGGTACAAAGCAGCCCTCCACACGCCTTTAAGAGCCACACACACATCTGTTGCCTTATCTGAGCAACAGAAAAGTCAGGGTTTGATAGAGACTCTGAGGGGACAGCCAAGTCCAAAAACTTGATCACTACACTATGGTACAGGTTTGCCCTGGGCAAGGAGTATAGCATATGGTTCTAAATACCCTAGCAGCAAATCCAGCACAATCAACTGGGATTGCGTCTTGCTTGCCTTTAAGCATTTTATGGTAGGGTGAGTGGTACCCCTCATAGCCATGAAGAAAGGACCACCGTATTCACTTGGTGTATAAAATTCCTACTTCATAAACTGAGATTCCAATACCATGCTAAAAAGCTGCATTTGTTACTTGTGGTAAATAGGTATTCTATGCAGGCACAGTCTTTTCATTGGACCCTTGTATTCACAGATCTGCATCTGAATTACTACCAAACTGATTGTTTCACAATAGAAGTGTGCAATATTCAATGGCTTGTTCAAATATCTTAATCCTGTCATGGAAGCATCACAATGAGGTTTCTCACCTAGAGGAAAGGTGGCTATTTTCTTCCCCCAGTCCATGCCTTATGGGCTATGCTGAATGCAAATATGTCTCAATATATCAATACTGCCATAATGGAACAAAAAATAAACTGATGCGGACTTAAAAATGGAGTAGCTGGAAGTTAGCATGAGAGTTCGGCAACAGCTGACTTTGAATGGAAAATTCTGCAGCTCTGAGTTTGGTTCTGGTGTTCCTGTCTCCTCTCCTATAGACTCAAGTGGAATGCACACACAGGTTGTTAGCTATACTGACATCTCTTTGCTGTGAACCTGAGCACTCCAGTATTTGTGGGAAGTAAGAGGAGAGAATATTGTCAGATGTCAGACCAATATTTCTGGTGGCAGCAGAGCTCCTGTACCTGCCTAGATTTGTGCCCATAATAGTAGCTGATGCACCTGGATGAACCCAGCTGGGAGATATGCAAGGCAGGTCCTCCACCATGCTGCTTTCTAAGCTCTTGATAATGTTAGCAATGCTCCTGAACCGAGGCAGTTCCCAGCCAGTTGGGAGCCCTCTGGCCATCCGAGACATCCAAGAGAGAGCAGGGGAATTCCTAAAAGCATTCCACACACCACACACTATTTTCAAAAGGTCATCAGGATCCAGAAAAAGAATGTTTACTATAGTTAAGAGTGCTGTCTTCCCTGGCCCAGTCCAAGACAGAAAATAACTGGCTTTTTACTACCTACTTTCTGTGGTAGAGTGTAGAATTAGCACCTCATTAAAAATCTTTATCCCTAGAGGGAGTACTGCTATCACACCACTTTGCTCTTCCCCATGCCCACAAGCCTTGAGATGCAAGTGAGCGCAAGGACGAGATATAAAGCTTTCAGTACCAAACAAGAAAACCCGATACACAGAGACCCTAAGCCCTCAAGCTTCAACTGGGATAAGCTAGCTCTGTTTTTAACTCCACTGTCACCAATGCAGTAGAGACACGTTTCCGCAGTGCAACCTAGTGCTGACAAGCACATACATCATTTGCTATGGGGGAACTAGTTCAGGCTAAGATTTTTGTACCCTTAGTACTTGGTCTGGAATCAACAGTTACTGGAGCAAGGCTGACATGACAGCACAAACGGCATCCTTTCAAGGCTATGGCTTGCTTGCTGTTAAAGACATAATCCAATGTGTGACCTGCTGTACTTGGCCTAGTTCTTTCTGACCTGTAATGCTGTAGTTGTACACAGACACCATATGCAAGGGAAAAGAAGAAAAGGCACAATTAAAAGCTTTACATAGAGAAACAAATACTCTTTACTTCAATAGCCAATTAAATACATTTAGGATCCTCATTTACAACCCAGAACTGCAGGCATAAGGAAGGACATCAGAAGGACAGTTTCAGCATTGAGGTGTTTAAAAAATGAACTCTAGAAGAACTAGTAGGAGGGACTGTTATTTTCAATCCATCTGCAACCTCCACTGCAACTGGATTCAGTCTCATTTTTGCAGAGATATGGGCTGCAATACTGAGAAGCTGCCCATTTTTTTCTTGTGAAAAGCTGACAGCTCACCATTCACTCTGTGCATGGGAAAAAAGGACTAAAAAAAAGATTTTAAGATAATATATTTTCAGCTATAGGAAGTTAACAACTTTTAAATTAAATCAAAAGAAATTTGCTGATCAAAGGTTAGAAAGATCATCTAGTAGTGAAACAAAATTTATCAATGTCCACTAACAGAAATAGTCTGAAGTGGCAAACTGAGAGAAACACAGTGCATTTTGTGGTGTGTGTATGCAGCCAGCATCTGTCATGAATAGGTGTTCACATAAATTTGTAATTTAGACTCTGCAGTGCAGAAAAGGTCTGTGCAGCAGTAAGTGACGTGACATGAAAGTAGGTCATCAAGGATGCTACGTATGGGACAGATTCGATCCCAGAAACTATTAATAGAGTGGAAATTTCCAGTCAGGGAAAAAGACATGTTGCTGGAGCTCTACAGAATTGGGAATGACTGGGAGAAAGAATGAGTCTTTACTTTCTCTTTAAATATAAGAGCTCAGCAGGAACTAATGAGGAAGCAAGTTCCAAAAAAAGTTAGTCTGAGGAAAACTCCAGAGAAACAGAAGAATGCAGTTTTCCATAAAGTAATTGACCTGTGAAACTCCTCACCACAGGATATTGCAAATCCAATAAATTTTCATGGCATGGAGAGGAGAATAGAGAAGATCAAGAAGAAAAAGAGGGCTGCTAAATATAAGGAAAATACTTTCTGTTCAAGAAGTTCCTGAACAAACGCTGTGGGAAACTGGGAAAATATTTGGGGAAACATGATTCTAAACTTCCTCTATTCTTATAGGCTTCACTATGAGCAGCAACAGGATGTGGGACTCAAGCGATGTGTGCTCTTACCCTGTTGGACTGCTGCTTCAGCAGTACATGATGTTGAGCCTAGATTAGGATAAATTGGATAGATTAGGTAAAATTGGAGTTTATACCCATAGATTATTGGGATTCAGCACTAGGCTGAGAACAGGGGAATGAATGGAAATTGAGGCCATTGTGAGAGAGTCCTTTAAAAAAAGAGAACAAAATGTGATTTTACAAATTCTGTTACAATTTCTGAAAGCTGAGGCACATTGTCTTTCCTGATATCCCATCAAGACATGATTTCCTTTGTTGCCTTTTATTTTACACCATTACCACATCGTATGTATAATTTCTTTAGTGTTTGGAAGTTTAAAAAAGGCTGTTACCATTAAAAGATTTAGACACATTAAGTCTGTTCCACCAGCAAGACCCTTTAGTAAGTAAAATGCGTTATCACTAAATATAACATACTAATCTATTGCACTTGCTTCCATGCCTTTCCTAGTTGGGAAATAATTCCTTCAGGCAACAGGAATGGACTCTGTCAAGGAATAATGCTTGAGCTCAAGCTGACATCACTTTCACAGATGAACTGCGTGATGCAACATAAGTCTCTTGCTAAAAGTTGAACTAACCTTCCTTGCCCGACAAGTAGACCCACCTCTAATGGGATGATTTTGTGCTTCCTATTCAGGAAGTAACTGTAAACCAACACTAAGGACACAAGGTGAGGAAGATGTAATGACAGCCTGACTTCACCTAGCTAAGATTGAGCTCTATCATTTCAGCATGATGAAAATAATCTTCCAGCTTTCCTTTTTCTCTGTCACATAAATGGACAGCATGTGCGGATGACTTAGTAGAGAAACAGGCTGCAAACCATGTAATAGTCACATAACTGATAGTGAGGGAGAAAACAGAGCTAGACCAAAAAGAATATCATTCTTTAACAGGCGGAGCATGCCTGAATATTGTTTTTGAGTTTAACAAGATACAGCATACTGCTCAAGGTCAACAGGTCAACAGCTCTTTCATTACAGACATTCAAATTAAGCATTTGGATATTTATTTCTGCTAGTAATTTAAGGTTACAGGCAACATATTTGTTCAGGGAAGGCATTTGGGAGATAATATCCCCAAAGACAAACAGAGCCATGTCACATAATTTTAACGTAATTTTGTTTTACTTTGGGAATTAACACATTGTCTTTCTCTGCTACATGATGAATGTGCTTTCATCAAACTAGGAGCTTTGAAATAGCTAGATCAACTGGATATCCAAGTATGCCTCAGGTCTTCACAGTTCAGTACATGGACTATTGCTGCACTTCAGTGTAAATTTGAAGGTCACAATGGAAATTAAAAATGCCATCAGACTTCACATCAGGACAAGGAGATTCTTCCAAGCTTATAATCAAATACTTTCTTTATGCATAAATAGAGACTTTACAAAAATATAAGTTGTATATTCCTTAAAATGTCATTCTTTTGCAGGAACATAATCATATCCTCTTTAATCTCAAGAAGCCCATGATTTTGAAAACAGTTTCATTTAAAAAAAAATATTCTCATAATGTAAGCCTAGCCTACAGTTTTGATCAGCTCCATTTTGCTTCACCAGTATTTTTCCATTAGCAGTTGTCAAATTTCAGCCATGAGGGTTCATCTGTGATGTACAATGTGCTGTCTACATGAAATACAGAAAGCAAGAATCCTTCATCTCCCCATCTGCCCAGTGACAGAATTACAGGGCACCCCACTGGTCATGCTTTGTCAAACACTGACACAAGTACTTTTCATTTGAATTGCAAATATTGTGGAGCTATTTATCTAATACAAATTCTCACTGAAGAGGTATTTACAGCTAGTGGACTCTTCCTTTGAGAGGGAAGAAGGTAGATATGTATACTTAGGAATATTATATTTTATTTAGGCATCTGCTTAACTCCCAGGTTCTACCCATGTACACGCATATGCCACTTGACTGCAGATCATGCTGCAGAACTCAATGCTGCACTGCAGTATAGCTGAGATATATGGATGCAGAAGCACTTGGCATGACAGGGCCTGGTGCCTGGAACCTTCATTCTGTTCTGGGAGCAGGTAGAATCCCTTGCCAGACTAAAAATTTCTGCTGTTACTCATTGAATTATACACACTGGTTGAGATTTTGTCTTCAGTCACAGAGCTGGATTAAGTGTTTCTATCCTCCCACTTCATTCCTCTTACTCTGTCATCACACTGTAACCCCAAATGTCCCTGTGCAAATCTTCACAGGCCCTCTCTGAAAATGGATGGGAACCTATGACAGAAGGAATTGCTATGTTGAGGACTGCCACCATCCTGGAACCATTCCTGAAGCCACAGCTTGCACTATTTTCTTCACAACATGTGAGGCTGAACATAAAACCAGACCATTTCTCAAAAGCCTCAAGAATTCAATTAGCCTTTGGCGTCTTTTCAAAAAGAAAGCCTCTTTGCTGGGTACAGACAACAAACGTATTGCTAGGACTCACTATGTTCAGCCACTCATTCCCATCCCTTCTTTTTCCTACCAGAAATTATCTTCCTAAACTCTTCAATTCCAGCCATGTGGCTGTGATCCAAGGTGAATCTGTGAAATCAAACTGGCCACTTTGGTTGGTATGGGAGGGCTCAAGTGTCAATGAAGCAGCCCAAGCAACCGTTTTCTGAGCCTTCAATATATTCAGCTGTCCAATGAATCTCACTACAAAACAGACACTGGTATAAAGGTGTTTCAAATGCAGTGTTGCTCACTCCCAGGCCAGGAAATGACCAGGTTAAAAGAGTAAAAGGCACTTTTTTACAAAGGCTGGTTGTGTCTTTGCGTGTAGTCAGAATACCAGCATAACTGTTCAGACATATGATTGGTAATTATACTGGTATCCTCCCACACTCCTCAACCAATTTTTATTTAACACCATACTGCCAAGCGTATTAGGACTATACAAAATACAGTTGCCTAATAATAGACTTTGAGTTACCTTTATTGTACAGTCCAGGCTACAGCAGAGACTGTAGCCTAGTATTAGGTGACTATTCTCAAGAACAGTTACTGATGCTAGATATAGTGACTTCCCCAGGTGTCCCAGGCACCACAAACAGCAGTAACACCCACAAAAGGATGCCAGATTATTCCAGAAGACTGCTTCTGTAATACACAATGGACCATCCAGTCCTGTTGCCAGTACCACCACAGAACACCCCTGGCAGTATATTCTTCCCAGCTCCACCTAGATCATTAAGGACTATCAAGCAAAGATTTTTCACAACTAGCTGTGTCCTTATCCCTGCCATCCAAGGGGAAGATATGTAGTCTGCTCCAACATGGAAATATTAACAGCACAATGTTTAAACCTGTCTATTCAATTGTAGGGTTTGCACAGATTATATCTTGAAAAAAATGGAATTTTGGGAATTTTCTGCTAAGCTATTACAATGCACTATGTGAGCTTGGAAAAACAGAATTTGACAGGCAAGAGACCAAAACTGAGATAGGGAAGCACTTGTTTTACAACTATATCCTTGAGGAGAGCTGAGAGACTGATCAAAGCAAACATCCCACCTCAGAAGATGCTGAGAATGGCATGACAAAGTGTAGAGTAAATGAGAACAGCTAATTGGATGTTGATAAGAACAAAAATAAAGTGCCCATTAGGGGAACTATCCTCATTATAGTACTAAAAATTAGGCCCATAGGCCAGGTGCCACCCCCCCTCTAGTAAGTCCCTTACTCTCCGAGCATGAGTGGAACATTAGAAGTGAGCTGTACCTTTACATCAAAGCGAGAAAGAAATTAACCAATTATTAGCTGAGGTGTGTGAATATTAGCTGTGACTGACACATTTAACTGTATAAATGCCTCGTAGTTTCTCGGTGTGGTGTGCTAGCTTTGTGGGTTAGCACCTAGCACCCATCTTTGCACAAAAACAAATTAAATAAAATACCTCCGCTCTGTGTGTAGTTTGGCATTTTGCACACTTGGCGAATGAACCTGCTTTTTGGGACAACAGATAGTCTCTCACAGAGGACTCAGAGTTTAAAGAAACTGGGGGAACAGACGTCAGAAGGACAAGGATTTTTTTGATGTACTGGGGCAACCTTCAGAAGAAGCAATGCAGATTACTAGCCCATGCAGGCCAGAGTGGGAATTCAGACTATCCTACCCGAAACATGCTCAAAGTACAGTCTAACTGTAAATGAGGTTTGTGAAATTCTTGGCTTAAATCTGAGTACAGAATCCAGTTGTTTTCACCGCAAAGAACAGGGAGGCCTTTGGCTACAGTTCTACCCTTGGGAAGAATGCTACACCTGTTTAAGCTGTCATTATCAAGTACATAGTCCATCCTGAATCATCTCTAGAGAGTGATCATTTTGCTGCCTCTCCCAGATCTCAAAGCAGCCACTGGGATGTACAGTACAGATCCTCCTTCTTTCCTAGGCTGGGAAAACAGTCCACTCCACAAGATGAACAAAAGAATATGGACACAGAATCTGAGCCTTCTGCTATGGACAGTGATGCACCACTGTTATGGACATTATGCATCACCCCCAAGTTGTGTGCCCTTGCATCTCCAAAACCCTAGAAAAGCTGCACAAACTTTCCTGGCTAAATCACTTATGAAAACACTGGATAAAAAGTAATTGGACATCATGCATGTGCAAAGGATATTGCCCATAATGTGGGCAGGGTCTTGGCAAACCTGCATACAAGCAGCCTTAATTGTCTCTGAAAGCAGTTATTCAGTACCTGGCATCACTGTGCCACCAGAATAATGCAGATTTCCTTGTGGTCTCTGTGGCACTTTGCTGGGTCATGGGGCCAGCCAGACACCAGCAGTATGGTTATCTGGACCACAGCATCTATTTCCCATCAGTTCAGTGTAGGCTCCCCAGCCCTCGCCCTGCCAGCCACATAAGAGCACACATTGTAAAGCCATGTTTTATGTTTAAAAGGTCATTCTGAGCCTGACCTAGGACTCAGCTTTAATCCATTCACTATGCTGTTTTTTGATATCCTAATGTATTCAATGACACCACCATCAAGTCTTCCAGAACCCAAGGTATTATATCAGCAATAATGCAAGTCTGTCTGGCATGTCGTCTCATTTCCAGAAGGAACTCGCTTAGCGTGACATGATATACATTCAAGAAAATGTATATTGACTGGCATCAATTAAATCGTGCACACTGAAATATGCACTTACTTTCCTTGTGTCAAGACATTTTCTTGATTTTTTCAACATACAGGTGAACTTGGGTCACTCCCTTTCCATCTCAACATTTAACGGTTGAAGTAACATCCGTGTTCTTCTGAACTTCCCTCAGTATTCAAACTTACTGGGAAAACACAATCTTACTTTTTAGAGATTTCTCTGGGCAGCAATTTTAAAATTTTGCAAAAGCTCTCATTGTCTTGGGATGGAAAGACTTCACCAGTTTTATACATTGCAGCTGTACCATTTGTACCAGTAGAAATGCTTACTAAATGCACCCCTTCTTGTGCAGAATAATGCAAGCTTAGCTGTCATTAAAGAAACTAGGTCTAAGCCTGTTGCCACTTGCTAACTTTTCATGCCTCCCTTAGCATCTCAGTTGAGTTTCCCTTTCTACACCAGTTTGCTCCTTTTTACTCACACATGCATGTAATTCAGCCTAATTTATTAACAGACAAATATTGCATCATTGGAAGTTTTTGCGCAAGGATACTTAAAGCACACACATGCCATTTTTTTCTACGGGTGAATGGTGATCAGGCTGGAAACATGAAGCTGACAATAAGCCAAGTATTTGTTTTCCAAGTTTAAATATTTGCTGAACTGCTTTGCACAGCTGTTTTTTACAGTTTTATCAATATTGAGAAGGTTCTTTGCGCAGGGACCACTTTAAAATGCACACACATTACCACACTTCCATCACTGGCAAAGTGATGGAATAGAGCAAAGACTGGCTCTGTTAAAACAAAAAACCAAAAACCCACAGTGGCAAAATCTATTACTTTCATTTTCAACAGCTGGTTCTGACGACAGCCAGGAACAGTTCTTCCTTTAACCACTGGTAAGAATTGTGTGCTAGTACAGTCAACAGTCATACAAAATGTGTCTTGTTGTGTGGGATATTTCACCAACAACTTCCTTCGGGTTAAGGGAAATGGAAAGCTTCAAGTGCGTCATCTTTAAAAGGGAAATAACCTACTCTGGACTCCAAATGATTCTGGAACAGGCATGTCCAGACATGCAGATATTCCCAGATGAGCTGTTCTTGAAAAAGGAACGTGCAGATATTTATCTTAAGAGAAGATACGTTTGATTTTATTTCTTTTTGATAATTTGTATAGCTTGCTTTAAGACAGTCACCTGAATGCTAACACCTATTGAAAATATCAGCGGTGCTGCAAATCCCAGGTCTAAATGGCCAGAAGTAAAAGCACAACAATTCTAAACAATGTCAGGAGCTGGAAGCAAAAAGGACTTGTAGGTCTCCATCTTACGAATGCAAGCCTATGACTGTGAGGAAATAAAAGGTTATGCCAAATCTATTTTACAGAAATTCTTCATCACAGGTTGATGGTATATATCCACCTGAACATTTGAATCATGAATTAAAAGCTTGCCCGCAAAAGAGGGAAGACTGGGGCCTTTATAGTCACTGCTTCTATTATGACATCCTTGACAATAAATCAACAGAAAGTCTTCTGGGTAATCTTTTAGAAGTAGACAAGGGCCATCGCAATACACTGACCAATAGAAGAACAAGACTTGGGACTGGGTGAGGAGGGATAGCAAGACAAGACAGAAATGAGCCCTGCAGAACTGATGTAAAATGTGTATTGAAGCAGTGCCAGACCTTGCTGTTTGAAGACGATTTTGTCTATCAGCTTTCACCTTCCTTCTCTTTCTCTCTTTCCTTTTCCCCCAAAGAGAGACAAGGAGGAAAAGAGCAGCAGGCTACTAGAAAACATTTGACACCAAAGCAGGATTTTGGTAGCAAGGGCTTCGGGAGTAATTCCATAACCAGCTGTCCCATGGACACCACTTGCTCAGGATTAATTTCTGATCTGAATTTTGTGTTATACTCACAGTGCACAGGGGAGGCTGGTAAAACTCAGGTCTGGATCACTAGCTCAGGATATTAGGTCTGAAGAACTTAAAGCATTAGTCTAGCATCTTTCGGGTGTGGGTACAGACTGTTGGGCTGAACATTCAGGAGCTCTAGAGGGGATTATGCTGCATACATGGTCAGAGTCATACAGGCTGCAAAGAGGTCTTGATCAGCTCCTGGAATTGTTTTCAATTGTATTATTTCTTATCTGTATCGGAGCTCAACCAGAAATGTGTTTCTTCACACATCTCAAGAACAGACAGAAGTTGAGATTTCACAGTCAGTACTCAGCAGGAGGTAATACAGAAGACATCAGCAGAAAATCTCATTATGTCCCATTGGATCTTTTGGAAAGCTCAATTAAAGACTGATACCTCCAGTTTATAAGTCCAAGCATCCAGCCTCTGACAGATCACACCATCAAGGTTTTTCAGTTCAGTACTGATAAACCTCTGCAGTCCCTTGACTTTCTGCTCCCTTTTGAGAAGTGAAGCTTTCTCAAAACATAAATCCAAATCCATGTTCTATGTCTCTGCCTTCCTTACCTGGTAGCATATTGATGACAGCTCACTAAATATAGACCTTCCTTCTCAATCCAATTTTACTTGATGGGTCTGAGGTACTCGAGGCACTCTAGGCAGTCCTTATAACTTTGAATATCTGGGTAGCAAGGAGGAAAGTGGCGCATGCCTCATCCTGGCTTTACATACTGGATGAACAAGATCATGTCCCTGGGATCTTCCCCAGGATCATCTAACACAGGAAGGTAGTGTCTGGTTTGTAGAATAATACAGGCAGGAGGAAATGCAACCAAGCTCTGCAGTGATGGAAAGAGATTTTTCCACGGAGGAGAGGAAAGTGTAAAATGGTTTCAGCCATATAGCAGAGAACTGAGTTAGACTGAAACCCTGGCTTGAGAGATGACATATCTTGTAAGGACAGAGGCAGCCGAAAGGTATTTATAATGGTTTTTATTACCGATTCATTTTAAGTAGTGTTTTTAAAAGAAGGAGGCCATCTATTTTTAAGTCTTGCAGTCAACATCTGAAAATAAAAAAACACACGTGCTCTCTGTCCTGCATTCAGAGTCACCATGTCAACCCTGCAGGGCTGAGAAATACCATCCAAAGGAGAACTGAAGCTTCAACATCCTGCTTTTGTGGCTAATAAAACACTTGAGAGTGACCTCAGCTCCTGCTGAATTCAAGGCTGACTCCAACACAATACACTAGTATCTACCCAGTGTTTACAGTCAGAAGAACAAACGACCAATAAAATCAGGTCTCCAGAAAAAATAGAAATAAAAATGTTCCTGGTTCATGTTTTTAATTATAAAGCAGTATTAATGCCTTACCATATACATAGCTTTTGCCCTGTCCAAAATGCTTTACATTTTAGAAGCCTCCTATGTCCAGTTCATTAAGCAGGAGATAACACTGTGATTTAAAATCACTAGAAGCAATGATTCGACACAATCTAAGTTTCTTTGACAACCCTGCTTTAAGTAAATCACTGCTGTGCTTAACAATTTAGCCTTCTGTGTTAGCCTTGTAATTACCTCTGAACATGGACCTTGCTACCCCGTATCCTGAGAGCATTAGCTTTCTACCGAAGGTACAGGTACAGTTTATACAATGAATCCCAGTGCCCTGCAACCTGTCTCTTTTTTGTGTGTTGAATATTTCAGCTCAGTTGTGGTGTGAGAGGAACTGCCCTTCCATATTCCCCTGCTGCAATCTGGTAGCTTCACAAACCATTCCTCTGCAGTCTCAGTGGTTCATTCTTTTTCAAAAATTGAGAAAGATATCCATGAGAATGCTAGGACCTTCCAAGCATGGCATCTACAAGTAAGAGGCACTGGAAAAAGTCCAGAACACCTTCCAATGGCTCTGATCAACACCCCTTTTAACTGGCTAAATCACAGAACACTTTAAGCTAGAAGGGATCTCTGGGGGTCTTTAGCAAAGCCTTCTTCTCTAAGCAAGGCTAGGTACAAAGTTAGATCAGGCTGCTCAGAGCATTCCCATTTCCACACACATTTTGGAAATCTCCAAGCAGAGGGATATCACAGCATCTACATTTAAAGTGATTTTCTCACTGAAGAAGAGCAAGAATCATAAAAGATTTCAAAGGGTGCTTGCCCATCCAAAATAACTGGAGGGTAAGGATTTTCTTCATGTAGATGTCTGGTACTTCCCAGCATCAAGGGCTCTAACTTCCATGACCAAAACACAGAATCACAGCAAGATCTCCAATAATGTTTTGAGATGCTCGGGTCTGCCAGCTTTGTATCACATCCCCTGGAACCTAACACATCTTTGACTCCCTTTGGGGAAGCAGTGTGAAGCTCTGTTTTGAAATTATGATAAACTGGCTAACTCTTAATCTTGGTTTATTTCTACGTCTTCACCCTTCTGTGGAGCACTGTGCTCTCTCCCATAATTTAGTGACATTATTTGCCTCCAGTTTGCTTTTATGCTATACAGCTCTCTGTCATACATAAGAAACTACTATCACCCAATGTGCCCCCCAACTCTGCCTCTGATGCTGTTGGTTTTTTCTCTTTATGCTTTGTACATAAATTAAGGACTTCAAAGAGAAGAGCTAGGAAAGGGATGGGGGTCTTTCTTTTCAACTTTCCCTCCTATGGCTGTCAAATCTGCTTTGATTCTGGCATATGCATTCTGCCATCCCGAAACATGATAAGTAACAGCACATCACCAGCAGCACTGTGTTGCTCACAGGGTCACTTAACTACTTAATGCTTCTCGGGCAATATTTGTTTGGGAACTGATAAAGAGTCTCAGCACTGTAAGAAAGCTTCCCACTCCTTCTCCAGGATCTTGGCTTCTTTGCAAGCTTTTCCTCTCATCCTTGTATAAGTACTGTTAGTCCACTTACATAAAGTCTACCTAACCTCCAACTTAATGTTTAACAGAATAGTCAGATTTGCTTCCTATTTTAAGATTCGGTGTACCCTGGAAAGACAAAGTAAGATTATTTGACTTGATTCAGTTTAAATAAACAGAATTTCTCAGCAAGGTTGTTTGGGATTTTCTTCTGTCATAGCACACAGGCATGAGCTCTAGAAACAAAAATCATGCCTGGCATTGAAGAATTAACCATTTAAAAAAACCAGAAATCTGTTAGACTCTTGTCTCTCTGTCTGAAATTTGCTGAAGTTTTACTTGGTGAATGTGTGTTCTGTGCTCTGGTGAGCTTCCAAAAGCTCTCATTATTTCATAGTCCACAGAAGAGTGATTCTGTGATCTGCCAAGGTCTCTTTCCCTGGGACTCAGTGAGTGGAAGTACTACATCTTCTTGTATGGTTTCCAAAAAAGAATGTCTGAACAAGCAGCTGAGCCCACATTGCATCAAACTGATCATTAAGTGGGAAGCTCTTACAAACTCTTAGCAAGCCTTCTATCATATTGACGCTATTTCTAAAGCATTCTCGCAGTCATGTGATAGTAGATAAGATTCTTTTTTTTAGTTGTGTTCTGGGAAAAAGATATTCCAAGTAGCTCTTTAATGGCTCGGTAACTAGTAAGAATGGTGAATCAAAAATTACCTTAGTGTGACTTTTACGCTCCCCTCACAACAGGTTGAGCCGTATGAGTTGTCCCTCTGCAATCCTAAACTGCCTGCTGGAGTGACTTGGCCCTGAAGTCACAGCTTAATCCACAACTTCAGTAGGACTCTAGGAGAGGACTAAGCTTTTAAAGTCCTGTCCTGGGGAGGCAGTAGCAGGCAAAATTGCTGCCTTCCACCCCCACGTGTGTATCCTTCCTGCTGCAGAGCAGGCCCAGCCAATGCGGAGGTCAGAAAACCATTTCCAGCACAGCTAGAGTGAAGCTTAATATAAGGATTTCTGCTCCATATGAGGAGCTGTCCCAAAATCCTGGGTGTGGGGAGGAAGGGTTCATCAGGCCAACCATTATCTCCCATCCTTATACCACTCAGTCTTCTGCACAGACCCTCTGCAGCCAGGTATAACCCATGCAGATGTGCATCTCAGATCTGGCAGTACATAAGATCTACTGGCAAGGGACATAGCCAGTGCAACACCCTCTGGCTTCTTGAATTTGGCCACCAGCAATAAAGCAGCAAAAGCAAATCTTGAAGCCCTCAGGGTTCCCCCAGTGCAGAGGACCCTGCCTAAGCAGAAGAGCTTTTATCTCAAGTAATTCATATCCAGATATTTTCCTTCTGCTACTCTCATTTATTCTTTACCTTGTACCTTTCTGGGGTATGACACAAGACTATGCAGACTTTGCTACATAAATAATCACAGAACAGCCTTCAGCAGGGAGAAAATGCAAGGGTTAAAGCAAAGGTGAGGATATCTGAGGTCCAAGCTTCTGCTGGGCCTGTGTCAATGTCTCATATGATTATACAGTAAGGAAGCTGGGTGGATCACTCAGGCCTGCATGTGGCTTAAGGTGTAAGTCAGCACTTACCCATACTTGCACCACTTAGCCTTCTAAATACCTGGAATTTTCATCCTAGCTGTGAAATCCTAGACAGATGCAGGGTCAGAATGGAGAACAAGTGCGTTTTTTATCAACAGATCTCATGGGAGGTTCGATTTGGAGAAAAAGGCTTTCCAGAAAAAAACTGCCTTTGGAGTGCCCTGTGCTAATCAAAAAGGTGGGAAGAGAAGCTGAGTATTGCACTAGTATTTTGCAGCAAGAACCAAGGTGTTCCCTTAGCTTCCAAGCAAGAAGGCTCATAACAGCTCTGTTCTCACTCTGCACACCTCTCTTCAAAATCACATGGAAGAATCCTTGTATTTTCCAAAATGTTAAGAAATGGTGGGAAGGTATGACTCATTTGAGTCCTCAGCATTGCCAGAGGTCACTTGGACTCTGTGAGCAGAGCAGTGCCCATAACACTGTAAATAAAAATACAGTTCTATGCCACAGAAAAGTCCAGACTGCCAACTCCTTCTAGTCCAAAACAGGATAAAGTGACCTGGATATGACACTAGGTCTGTTTGACTTTAGGTCTTATGGCTCATTGCAGAAACCAGCCTTAAGAGTTTGAGCCAGAGCTGTCTCTGGAGGTTGCAACAAGCACCTTCTGCAAGTTTTCCCAGCACAGGTGGCTGATGAGGGCTCACAAGGTAAATTGCCATTCTATATATGTAAAGAAACAAACACACAAAACAAAGATGCAAATGGAAGGCAGTCTACTATTTTTGTAGAATCTCATTTGTTCATTAATTCAGACAGAACAGGCTTCGATGCTGTTTTGACATGCAAGTGGATAACCAGTCAGCCTACAGCTCATCTGTTTCCACCCCACCTGGCTTCTTATCTGCCAGTCCTACTCTCTGGCTTATTAGATGGGCAACAGACCTGACACTTCCTCTTTTTCTGCCTCCACTTGACAGAAGTCACATATGTCTCTCAAATGAGGCATCCATTCTCCCACCTTCTACACCTCAAGTACAACAGCGTGCTCAAGTGGTTGTTTTTCTAATGGTTTGTTTTAACCTTCGACAGCAAGCAAGTACATATTAGGGAGAAGATCTTCCCTTTCCCACCAATAGACAAATGACCTTCAGCCCAGGTCTTCAGAGGATTTGGAAGTAAAATCCTTTCTGTAGCAGTGGAAGAATTTATCCACCAAAATGCCATTTTGTGTGCCTGGAATGGACCAGGAAGACAGGAGCATAGCATCATGCACAATGACCAGTCCAGTCCTGTTTTGGGACCTCATTTTTCCAGTCATTTGTGTCTTAACTTTTGTGACAAAAAAAAACAAACCACTGATAAGATGAACTCTGAAAGTTTATCACTGTAAAAATTATTCTTTAGTTACCTGATCATGCAGGCTGGGAACCTGAAAGTGCTTTGCATGAAATGTAGCTCTTTGAACTTAGAACTTTGAAGAAATGATAGTGTGGCAGAGTCCTTAAATTTCTTCATGGCAGAAAGGCTGAGATTCAGTGAACCTACTGACCAAGCTTGAAGTTTTGAGCAAGTTCAGTTGATTTCCTGGATAGGCCCAGAGCTTTTTCTCATTATCTTCCCACTTTGATTTCGGTCTCTCCCACTATGGAAATCAGATCTGAGCAGGTCAGGAAAAAACACTAACTTCATTCAAACTGTTGGAGACAATTTCCCTTTCCCCACTTTCAATGAAAAATGGTTGGAAAGAGAGAAGCAAGACTAATAAAGAAAACTTTGCAATCTAATAATAAAATATTTCTATATATCTGCATTTTCAAAGAACTGTGGCAAGGGCCATGGTTACCAAAATGCACCAACACATTGCAAAAAATAGAATCATAAAGTCATAGAATCATTAAGGTTGGAAAAGACCTCTAAGATCGTTGAGTCCAACCATCAAACTCAAGATCACCATGCCTCCTAAACGATCCCCTGAAGTGCCACATCTATACGTTTTTTAAACACCTCCAGGAATGGTGACTCCACCACCTCTTCACCTGTTCCAATGCCTGTCAACCCTTTCAGTGAAGAATTTTTTCCTACCATCCAGTCTAAATCTCCCCTAGTTCAAATTGAGGCCATTTCCTCTCTTTCCTGTCACTTGGTACTTGGGAAAAGAGACTGACACCCACCTCAGTAAAGCCTTCTTGCAGGTAGTTGTGGAGAGTGATAAGGTCTCCCTTCAGCCTCAGCAAATTTTTGATTATTGAAATAAATTACTTACTCCACACACCAACCCACCTCTTCTTTTTTTTTTTTTTGTTTGTTTGTTTGTTTGTTTTTTTTCAAAGAAATAGTACAAGTGACCAAGATCCCTTTGTTTCTGTAAGCTCCAGTGTGGTTATCTTTTAGTCTCTGTTATAGCAAGGAGCCAGGGCATAACATAAACCTGAAAAGAAGCCAAAGCAGATAGGAAAGTTGTTCCAGGCAAGTCAGCCTCTGCCCAGTGCCAGGATGCAGTCTTGCTCAGGCACTCTTTGTAGCCTGGCTATAGCTTTACCTTCCTATAGAAAGCCACAGACCTGCTACCCACAGTTGCAAGAGCATGGAAAAGATTTACACCAGAAGAGAAGTTCAGAGTATGCATTCCTAGTAATATTTTTAAAAGGAACAATCCCTGAATCATTTACCAGTCAACACCCCTCCACAATCCACTTCCAGAAGAAAGCATTTGCAGCCCAACTCACTCCCTCGCAAATCTCTGCAGGGACCTGAAATATTCTTGAACATGCAAGTAGTTACATACCCATTGCTTTCCCCAGTTCTCACTGTTGGCTTATGCTCCCTTGCAATTGGTTCAAAGATCTGAGGGGTAAATCATGTTACATATTCTAAACTCAACAATGACATACTTGAGCCGTATCACTATAGAGTATTACATGAAGACCTATTTTTGAACAATTTTACTTCATCAGCATGTACTTCCTAAAAATGTCAAGGAATCATGTGCTAGGTGTTCCCTTCCCATCTGGGAATAATGCAATGTGAAATCTATCCAGCAATGGAGCCAGGAAATGTTTGCACTCTCCTCACAATCAGCCGAGCTATGCACCTGGTGCTGACTTCACACTCTGACACAGAAACAACTATGGAAGGAGCCAAGCTGGACTCCTAATTTCATATCATGACAACTTACCAAACTTCACTTGAATAACCCTGGCCATGCATCTATATACTGAGCACTCAAGAGCCTTGGAGACAATATGACAAGCGGAATTTCAACTGCAGCTACAGCAGAAAAGCAGTCTACTGGGGGGAAAAGAAAACCTCCAAGACCACCACCCATTCTCATCCAAAACCCTAAACCACTCCTTAAACACGTTTAAAGATAACAAAAAAACATGCAACACCAGGTGCATTGTACAGCAGGACTCAGGTGCATTGTACAGCAGGACCCTACACTCAGGGTAAGAGGTATCCCCCTCACAGGGCTCTTAAAGCATTGTTTGGAAGTCATGCCTCATTTTTACAGTCAGTCCATCATAGGCCTGTACTACTTCTTGCACCCATGACCCATCTTATCAGAAACAAGGGGACCAGGGGGAATAAGCTCTTCCTCACACAGCTGGTGAGCGAGCCAACTAGGAAAGGCACCCTGCTGGTCCTGCTCTTTGTGAACAAAGAAGGAGTTATGGGTGATGTGATGGTTGGAAGCTGCCTTGGGCATAGTGATGCGAAGACAGTAGATTATTTGATTCTTGGAGAAGTAAGGAGGGAGGTCAGCAGAACTGCTACTTTGGACTTCCAGAGGGCAGACTTTGGCTTGTTTAGAAAACTGGTTGACAGAGTCCCTTGGGAGGCAGTCCCAAAGGGCAAAGGAGTCCAGGAAGGCTGGACAGTCTTCAGAAGGGAATATTAAAGGCACAGGAGCAGGCCACCTCTCTGTGCTGAAAGACAAGCTAGCAGGGAATATGACTGGCCTAGCTGAACAGAGAGCTTTGCCTGGAACTCAGGAAAAAAAGGAGAGTTTACGACCTTTGGAAGAAGGGGTTGGCAACTCAGGAGACTACAAGCATGTTATGAGGTTATGCAGGGAGAAAATTAGAAGGGTCAAAGCCCAACTAGAAGTTAATCTGGCTACTGCCATAAGAGAGTTTCTATAAATACATTAGAAACAACAGGAGGGCTAAGGAAAATCTCTGTCCTTCAGTGGATGTGGGGGGAAACACAGTGACAAAGGCTGAGTAAAAGGCTGAAGTACTTAATGACTTCTCCACCTCAGTTTTTAATAGTAAGACCAGTTGTTTCATTGGTCTTCCCTGTCACTGGGGCGGGAATAGGGACAGGCAGCAGAATGAAGCCCTCATAATCCAAGGGGAAATTGTTATCAACCTACTGCACCACCTTGACCCACACAAGTCTATGGGGTCAGATGGGATTCACCCAAGTGTATTGAGGGAGCTGGTGGAAGGGCTCACAAAGACACTTTCAATCATTTATCAGCAGTCCTGGCTAACCAGAGAGGTCCCAGAGGCAACCCTACATGCAAGGCTGGACGTAGGACATGGGGAACTACAGGTCTGTCAGCCATCTGTCCTCAGTGCTGAGGAAGTTTATGGAGCAGATCGTCCTGTATGCTGTCATGTGGCATGTACAGGACAACCAGATGATCAAGCCCAGCCAGCACTGGTTTGCAAACAGCAGCTCCTGCTTGACTAATCTGATCTCCTTGTATGACAAGGTGACCTGCTTAGTGGATGAGGGAAAGGCTGCAGATGTTGTCTGCCTATTGTCCTGGAGAAACTGGTTGCTCATGGCTTAGATGGGCATACTCTTTGCTGGGTAAAAAACTGGCTGGATGGCTGAGTCCAGAGAGTTGTGGAGGATGGAGTTAAATCCAGTTGATGGCTGGTCACAAGTGGTGTTGCCCAGGGCTCAGTATTTGGGCCAGTTCTGTTTAATGTCTTTATCGATGATCTGAACAAGGGAATCAAGTGCACTCTCAGTCAGTTTGCAGATAACAGCAAGTTCATTAGGAGTGTTGATATGCTTGAGGGTAGGAAGGTTCTATAGGGGGATCTGGACATGCTGGATCAATGGGCTGAGGCCAACTGGATGAGATTCAACAGAGCTAAGTGCTGGGTCCTCCATTTGGGTCACAACAACCACATGCGATGCTACAGGCTTGGGGAAGAGTGACTGGAAAGCTCCCCAGCGGAGAAGGACCTAGGGGTGCTAGTTGACAGCCAGCTGAACACGAGCCAGCAGCATGCCCAGGTGGCCAAGGAGGCCAACAGCATCCTGGCTTGTATCATTGAATAGTGTGGCCAGCAGGAGTAGGGGAGTGATCGTTGCCCTGTACTTGGCACTGGTGAGGCCGCACCTTGAATACTGTGTTCAGTTTTGGGCCTTTCAGTACAAGAAGGACATTGAGTTGTTGGAGCGTGTCCAGAGAAGGGCAATGAAGCTGGTGAAGGGTCTAGAGAGCAGGTCTTATGAGGAGTGGCTGAAGGAACTGAGGTTGTTTAGTCTGGAGAAGAGGAGGCTGAGGGGAGACCTTATACCCCTCTACAACTACCTGAAAGGAGGTTGTAGGGAGGTGGGTGTCAGTGTCTTCTGCCAAGTAACAAGCAATTGGACAAGGGGAAATGGCCTCAGGTTGTGCCAGTGGAGGTTCAGACCAGATATTAGGAAAGAATTCTTCACCAAAAGGGTTGTCAAGTATAGGAACAAGCTGCCCAGGGAAGCGGTTGAGTCACCATCCTTAGAGGTATTTAAAGGACGTGTAGATGTGGTCCTTAGGGACATGGTTTAGTAGTGGACCAGGCAGTGCTACGTTAATGGGTGGACTCAATGATCTTAAGCGTCTTTTCCAACCTAAAAGATTCTATGATTCTTTGTAACTTGAACATATCATACGAAAATGCATCATCCAAACTGCACAGTGAGAACAAGAAACACGTTTGAAGGAAAAAAATCAGTGGCAAAAAAACAACTGTAAAAAAGAAGTGCTATAATTCCCAAAGAACTTGTTAATTATTACTAACAAAGTAATTAACATTTTTTAAATCTCTGAAAGATGAAATTGGCTATGCAAGTTCTAATTAATACTGTAATAATTTATCACAACCTAAAATGAGATATCTGTGCTCCTCATTAAAACGATAATGCAGTAGAATTATATGAGGGAAAAACAACCATCAGAAATAGGGCTGGAAAGATCCCAGAGAAATCACACATTCCATCCTGCTACCATGACCAGGAAGCTGTTTCTGCATCACTTTATCTGATGGATTGTTTTTTCACCTGTTGCTAATCCTTCAGAGGAAGAAACTCTACTCCAGCCCATACCCAAGAAAGAATTTAGATTTTCTTTGCCAGATAGCTGGAGCCTGGCCACTTTTCTCGTCCCCTTCCTTAAGTCAGTATAAACCAGTACTTTGTCATCATGACATGCAAGGAGAATTGTTTCTCTCCTTCTCCAAGAGTATATGTAGAGATATTCCAAACCTGACTGTGCATGGTTCTGGGCAGTTCATGCTGACCCTGCTTGAGCAGGGGAGCTGGAGTAGATGATGTCCTGAGCTCCCTTTCAATTTCAGCTATTGTGTACACCTGAGAGTACTCCTGCTTAGTGCAGGAATTAAGATCCGAACCAGCAGGCACTATCCTTCAGGTAAAGGTTTGGTCCAAGACATAACATTGTGCTTTTCTGGGATGGCAAGAAGCAAATGAAGATTTCATTACTTCTCATCCTCTGACACTCATGATAAATTCTGTCAGAGAGATCTGTCTCTATGTATTCATAGACACCTCATCCTGGAATCTGCCTCAGTACAAGGTATTGTAATGTTATGTGAGCAAAAACTAAGCTCTAAAAGGCAACCATCATCTCCATGCCTACTTTGTGCAGCAAGGGACTGTACTGTCATTACTATGACACCCCACCCCACAAAATGAACATAACACATGACCCAGATGACAACTATGCTTCGAGCTGAAAAGACAAGAGCTGCAGAAGGACAAAGAAAAGATTCACAAAGCCTTTTCCTGAGTGCTGAGGAAATTCCAGACCGTTGGTTGTCTCATAAATGTCAATTCGCTGTGTGCCTGCAATAACAACTAAAGTTTCCAAGCCATCTATTCTCCAAATTGTTTTCCTGATTTCAGGAGCACTTTAGGACAGACTAGTTACCACAAAAAAGTAAAAAGCAGAGGAAAAGCAATATTTATTTTTTCTATTACTAATTTACCCTTTGCCTTCCTGTAGGACATTTTTCCCTCACTAGTGAGCTGTCTAAAAATCAGAAAGGGATTTTAATTTTCTATACATGCAAAATTTCCTCAGGGATGACACATGAAAAGCTGCAGGTCAGGATAACTTGTAAAAAAATAGGTAAAAGAGCACTGGCAACACTATCATCTGCCAGAACTCATGCACAGGCAAAAAAATTAAGGCAAAAGCTGGAACTTCTCTGCTTCAAAAGAACCAGAAGCTACATTAGTGTTATTCCTCACAGAAATCACCTTTTGCTGTGACATGCATATGCAAAAAAATAAGCCTTTAGTCAGGACACTGTGGCCTGCAGAACAAGGTTTCACTAATGGGATTTTCTCCAGGGGAGAATACTAATTCGAAACACACAGCCAACACAGTCCCCCTCACACTCTCCAACAGTTTGACAAGGACAGGTATAGGCTGTGGCTGTTTTATAGGTAAACACCATCTGTGCTTGTACCACATAAGCATGCTAGCACCTCTGATGAACTATATTTCACCTTGCAACATCTTCTTCATGGAACACATCTCACATCTGGTGAATTTAACTCCATGAAATTCATTTACACTGAAATATTTCTGTTCCAAAGAGCAGGATGTACTACCATCCTGGGAAGCCCTTTTTAATATACTTTCCCTAGAGAAAGGCAAGAGAAGCCAGTTCTATAACCTGCACAAAATACAAATTCCTGGCAAAAAAAAAATAAACAAACAAAAAAATTATATGAGCATTATACTTAGAGACAGAGTTTCCATTTTTAATGTCAGAAGTATTCTTACAGCTAGCTTAGGCAAAAAGCCAAGACTTGGCATGTCCCATACCCCATCATTATACTGAATGCTTTACAAGTATCCTGCACTAAAATTGTTATACTGAGTTGGAGAAGAGAGGAAGTCTGAATTCTCAGCCCGTGGAAGTGCTTAGTGGCTTAAGCTATGATTTCACCAACTGGAGAGTCTCTTGAAGCTTCTTTAAGTCTCACAGCCTCCCACATTCTGTATTGATATTTGTGCATAGTCATGGGTCCAGTTTTACCAACTGAGGCAAGGGGTTATGAATAAATCTGTGTTGGCAAAAGTGTGTTACACCATCCCCTTTTTCTGAAAGCAGAGGTCCAGACATTTCTCAGCTACTACCTTTAGCACTGCAGTCATTCAGCCCTAAACTCTGAATGTCCCAGAGTGTCAGCTCTCAGGCATGTTAACACACAGTTTCTCTGCACTGAGGCATAGGGTAGGAAAGCAAAAGGAATTTCAGTTAACCCATGCTACCCCTACAAAGCATAAGCACCCCTTCATGCAGAAGGGATTTGCACCATACAAGTGGCCTTCACACAAAGCGCTGCAGAATAAAGATGCAACTGCCCATTTTCTGCTCTTTCATAAACATTTTCCCTCCTCAGCCTCAATCATTTGATTTACCTCTCTGTTGTCAGCACAAGAGCTGATCCTTTTTCTCCTTTTTTCCATTGATGCTAATTTCCCCAGACTAATTTTAAAAAAATTTAAGCAACAGCAATAATAACAATAGTGATGATAGTTTAAGATGACCAGGAGGGAATTGCCCCTTTCATCCAAAGGTAAAAAAGATGAAGTTAGCTATTGTACCTTTTTTTTTTTTCCTTCAAGCACCTGTTTTCTAACCACACAGACGGGGCTGTGATCTGGCTTCCTATCTCAAGCCAGGCTTAGACTTATATGAAATCAAGTCACCCTACCTGAGCAAGTTAGGCAAAGGATAAACAAGTGAGCCCTAATCTAATTATCCCCAATACATTCTTTTTGCTTCAAGCTTAGAGTATCATTCAATTTTCTTTCTAATTTCTGGGGGTGCTGCTGTTAATTCTTCACATTGCCAGCAGATCACAAACAGAGAATTGACAAATGATGGAGCTTTCTGAACTGTTCATTGTTATGCTGCTGCTTCTTTCTTACATCAGAAGGGCATTATTTGCTTAGGTCACACAGCATTTTCTATCACTCCTTAACAGACCTATTGAATATTTAGAGGCACCTTTGTAGTAGTAGAAAGGTTTCTGGCAGGTAGACAAATATCAATTCCATTTGCTTATGAAGGCTGAGCTTGCTCCTGTATACCAAGAAAACTGTACAGAGGTTGTGCTCTTAATTGATCAAATTCAGTTACTGCTCAGGATCAGAGCTAACACTTTCAAGAATCCCTTTACTACAAGAGATTTTCAAAAGTCTTTGCAACTCTGCTCCAATGGCACAACAGTACTATCCCTCTCAAGATTACCTTGTTTCTTTCACAAGTCTTCTTACACTGCTAGAAGACAATGTGGATTTTGTCAGTGAGGATGTGGTTTCCACTTTTGATTATGCAATCATCTTCAGCAACGAATTATTGAATGCTTTAGATGTGCACTGGGAATCATGCCTCTTGGGAGAATTCCTTTAGGTGTGGAGTCATGGGAAACAACAGACCTCCTCACTGCAGGAAAACACAATGCGTTTCCCCTGTCTCGTAGTCTTAAACTCCAGAAAATCAGCTGAGAGACAACTAAAGGTTCAAGGAGCAAGATTCAAAGCCATTAGAAAGAACTGGATCCTCATGCATCTTGTAGCAGGCTGGTGGGGCACCTGCACAAAGTGCTGTGGACACTAGAAGGTGCCACAGGTTCAAGGATAGGCTAGACAAGCTCACAGTGGCTAATTCCACTGCGGATCATTAAATACAAAGAAACTACTTACAGCCCAGGAAGCCACTGGACTAAAAACAGAGAATGAGAGAGATGAGAGACTATACGGGGAAGTTACTATTCTGCCTTGTACTTAAACTTTCATAAAGTATCTACCTTTAGCCAGTGTTGGAGACAGGATACTGAAAGAGGCAGATCCAACGTAGACCTGCCCTCCTACACATATTTCTGGTATGTTGGATGCCAGAACAGTAAAAAGGCCCAACTGTGAGCAGATGATGTGAGACACTGGTGAAACAAACAGTGTGAGCTGCCCACACCACACATAGGATCAGAAAGGTCTGTGTTTTTATGCTCAGCCTTTTCAGAACTTGAAAAAACTCACATTAACTTCAGTGGTGCAGGATGTAGGCAGAATCTGCCTACCTTTTTGCAGAAAAGGACAGCCTTTAGACAAGCATCTAAATAACAGTAGGCAACAGATTTTTGGTAAGATTTTCTAAATATTATGTATCCTAGTTACACAAATGGACAGCCAATGATTTGTAAATCCCCCAGCAGAGTCTGCCTAGCACAAGATCTTTTAATTCCACGTTTCAAGTAAGTGATTTCCAGTAAATATGCTAAAGATTTCAGTGCTGGCTGCCATCAGGCCTCTTTTCTTTACAATGAGCACGATTTATAGCAAATCTATGCTAATAGTTCTCACCCATCATTATCACAACAAAAGAGTACATGTCAAATTTCTTAATTCACCCCAAATCATATACCACCTAGGCTTTCCATCCAATGGCTGAGTCTTTCATTGGGACCTACAGAAACAAAAGGCACAGAGTACTTAACACAAGGATTTTCACAGCCTTTTAAACTCTCTTATTGCTTTGGACAGCCTATAAAATGGCAGTTTTGTTTGTTTTGAACAACAAATCCAGTTCAATACAAAATGTAGGTTTGGGCGGGGGAGACCCAGTTTTACAAGACCAATGAGTAATAAGTTTTTGTCTCTATTCAAATTCCATATCAAATTAATATTTGACACAAACGCTCACTTGCACCCAAAGAGAGAATCCTCATGTTTATCAAATACAGAGGTAACATGTCTGGATCTGAAAGCCACAGCTGCTGGAGACTGGACAGTGTTCTGGGCTACAGCCCCACTAGACCTATCCAGTTGCTCTCTTCTCAACACATCCCCTGTTGGAAGCAACACTGGGCTAGATGATCCTTTCATTTGATCTGCTACAGCCCTGCCATGTAATATCCTTTTGAACTGACTATAAACAACAGCCAAACTGATTCCACATATTTTTGGTGTGTCTACTGTTCAAAAGGAAGGATTAAACTCACAGCATGAGGGAGTACAATAGGAATTGAATCTTGAGGGAATTTCGGTGATGAGTAGGCACAAAGCAGCTGCTAGGAACTAACAGAAGCTAGGGCACAGAAGCAGACTTTGCTATATTAAGAATTTTCTGCCCAGTGCTTATTCCAGCTGGATTTGTAGTGAAGATTTTCAGCTTACATAACTGCAACTGCGTTGGTTTCCATCATCCAGGCCAATCTCACCACATACTGAGCAGTGTTGAGTGCCACAAGGCAGTATCTTTCTTGCTCAGCACTTTTTCAATTCCTATCAGGATCCCCTCTGTCTTCATCCTGGGTTTATTTATAACAAATGCTTTCCTATAGACATGCTTTGCTAAATAGCAAAAATTGCTCCCACTCGCTGCAAGGCAGAAATTCCACCCCTGTGTAATTCATTCTGTCTTTACATTTCTAACCTAGAGTACAGAGCAGATTCAAACCATTTGCAGCCTTTTGTCATTTTCAGATATCATGCACTATCTAAATATACTGCACTAATCTTCTCCCACGTACATTAGTCAGCTTGCATCACCAGCAATTGTGCGTAAGGGGGAGACAGAAGTTGCTGCTTCTGAGACCTACAGGTAAAAGCTGAGTTCTTACATTCTGTGAACTAGCCTGCAATTCTGTGAAGTCAACATCAACAGAGAATACGCCCTCGTGAACAGAGGCCTGTGATCTACTTTGGTACATGTCAGATGAAGTGCAGGATGGGCAACCCACATGCACAGTGAAAGTCAAAATTGTAGCTCATCCTCAGAAAGAAACCCTGTCTTCAGACATGTGTCCTTGTTGCATAAAACTTTGGACTGTTCTGGCTGACTAGTAACAAAGTTAGTGTCTGATCAAGAGGCTATGTCTACCCTTCCTGGAACAGCCTTCCAGCCCACTCATTATCAGTAAAGATACTTGTATCCTTTTTATTGCCCTCCACTTTTTCCTTCTTTTCAATCATTTCCAACTAGATTTTGGATGCTGCCTGCTCAGGCGTACATAAGTTTTCTTCTTCAGTGCTCTAAGTTTCCACATGAGAGCTGGGTCCCCTCTCAAATCTGTAGCAAGCTGTCACAGGAGTACCTACCATGGGTCACCTGAGATGAAGTTCTGCTGCACCTCACATGAAAACAAATTGCAACAGTAAGACAAGTGACACAGGCATTTTGATTAATACGGCAAACACAGGATCCTGCAAATGCTATAGTACTCAGTGTAGTGTTGTGCTTGCCCATGGAAAGTCTCCACAGCAAGATCTTGGTAACAAATACTGGCAGATTCAAGTTGCTGTTGATTATGGTGGTGACGGACCATTTCCAATGTGGCTTTGCTAAGCATTAAAAAACATGTAAATAAAAAATCCAAGCCCTAAATCACAGGTACATTGGTGTAATACTGCATGAATGACAGGTCAGCATGGAGAGGCCAAGTCATTAAAATGCAAATGAAATTAAATTTGTGCTAGGCTAAAATTTCCCTCAAGAGACCTGAAAATAGAGCTGTTAATGATACTGTAAAAGTAGGATGTGTGTATTGTATAGTATGCTATACTGAGTGCAGTTGGAGACAGTAAACCTGAGGAAACAAACAGGCCCAACCCATCCAGGTGGAAGGTGATTCAGGTAGGCAGTCACAACTGCCAGAGACCATGCATCCCATTTAACCCTGGCTAAATGCTTGTGGTTGACGGAAGCAGTTTGCAATCCTGCCAGAGTGAGTACCAGAGCACAAACTGTGTAGTGAGTTTGCACGGCCTCAAGGCTGAGGCTTGGCAGGTGTTATCTGGACTGTTTTTGGCCCTTCTGGAGTTACAGTTGTGCTTGGTTTAGCAATTTTTCTAATGACCAGGTGGCTATAGCTAATTTGTCTTACTTTTGCTTATCTTCCTACAGTAAAATCATAATTTTTAAAGAGGCAATAGAAGCAGGAAGTTATTCTGTCTAGTTGCGTCTATGACTCTAGCATAATCTGGCATACCTTAAGAGAGAACAGCAGGGATCTTGAGAAGTGGAGACACAGGATGTGGTAAAGAAGAGCTGATGTGAGCAGCCATGAAGGTGACCAAGCAAACCTACTGACAAAGACAAATATCTACTTAGCCAAGGCCCTTCACCCCACCCTGAGGCCTTCTTGATGAACTCAGTGCTCTGGTGATCTCAGCAGGAGTCTGAGATATCCCCAGTGAGCTCAGTGAGAACCCAGGATATCCCTGATAAGCAGTCTAGGAGCCAAGACATATTTGAAAAAGTAGCAGAACTTCTCTGTATGAACTTCTCTGAGAAAGCTTCTCTGCATGACATCTCCCAGACTGGACCCTTAGTAGGGATGCCTGGCTGACTCCAAACTCTGTGATGTGGATCATCTATGAAGAGATACTTTTCTGTCATTGGTTACTCACAGTCCTGGGAACAGTTTGGTGAGTGCTGTACAGCTAAGACCTCTCATAATATATACAGATAAGCATAAAGGTGAATGATCATAAGTATATACTTTCTTTTGGTACTTCTGTAATTACAAGAGGTAGCCCAGAGAAGTTGTGGATGCCCCATCACTGGAAGTGTTCAAAGTCAGGTCGGAAGGGCCTTTGAGGAACCTGATCTAGTAGCAGTAGAAGGCAGAGGGGTTGGAAACAGATAATTTTTTAAGTTCCTTTCAAGCGCAAAACATTCTGTGATTCTAAGAACTTGGTTTTTTTTTATATATATATATATAAATTATACATATATATTTTATATATATATTTACTAATGGTCATTTTGTAGTAATCTATAATATATACTTGCTTTAATAGTAGTAATTTATAGTAACCTAAAGAAATTCACAAAAATCCAAACCTCCATATGCTTGTGTGTTACAGAATCCCAAGAACCCCATGGCTGCAATCTTATATACCCGCAGGGCAGGTAAAACCTTGTAGGTCATGTCTTTGACTGCTACAGGAGCATAAGGTGGAAGATGTGATACAGGTTGGAACTGGAGATCCTGCAACTCACTAATAGTCAGTTAAAGAAATGCAGACCTGGAGATGGACAAACAGAACAAAGAATATACATGTATGGTATCATACAGAGTTTATCTGAATATAGACTAAAAGAAAGAGCAAGGTGTAAAAGTGTGCTAGGAAACATATAAGAGGACCCCAGGTGGATGGATCTCTGAGTGAGGAAGAAGAAATCATTAACATCACCACCATGTTTGTCCTAGTGAAGGACTCCCAATACCGATGACTCAACCCCACCCTCAACCAGGCTGAAGCTATCCTCCTTAGGACCTCAAGGAGCAGTGGAACAGCAAGCATACGATCACAAAATGGAATGGAAGATAGACTCTAGAATGTGTGCATGACAATTTTAACTGTGTTATTACTTACTACAACTGATATTTTTTCTGTATAGTGGCATTCATTTCTGGTTTTCTTTTTCTGTAAGAACTATATCAGAACAAATAATACATTTTTGATTAGACAAGTAAGTTGTCAGTTATATGAATAATACAGGCTTAAAGACTGTCTTATAACGGTAGATAGCAACTGATGACTGGATCCTGGGTGTCCTCACAAGTCTCAACACATTATTGTTCTCACTGATGTTCTTTCCAGCTGTCAATAGCTCTGGACTCATGTTCATCTTTCTGTCATGCACAGATCTCGGTCTAGGCCAAGACAACAGTGAAAGAGCAGCTATAAAGGCTGGGCAAGTTTTAGTTTTCTCATTGTGTACAGAAAATTATAGAGCCCCAACCTAGTAAAGGAGCTACACATATGCTTAAATTTTAGCCCATGCTTTTTACGTTACTGATGCCAAGGGTGAACTTTTGAAATGCTTCTTTTAGCTAGGAACTTGGAAATACTCTGATGGACCATAATTTAAAGCATCTCCAAATTAAAGCCACAAATCATCAGCTGGGACCATAGGAATCCCATTGATCTTCATCCTCTTATGCTAAACTACCCAATTATTCAGCTGGCAGAAAAAGTCACATCTTAATATTGAGTCAAAACTTACACTCCTGAGGCAAGAACCAACACAACTGTTAAAAGCTGATGGTTTTTCCCCCCTTTTAAGCAAGGCTGACAGACAGTGACTTAGAGACAGACAGAAAGATGGGGGGAGCTGGGGAACAAGCAGCAGCACCAAAATCGCTCTTTGAAGTGTAGTTTTTGCTTAGAGCCAGAAACAAAGACACAACTTCAAACACGATGAAAAAAGAAAGATGACCACTAATATAAAACAATTTGAATGTTCTTGAGGTAAACTTCTGTTGAGTGCCATGCCTCAACTATGACTACCACAGAAAACGGGACAATCTGATTAATCCTTGAGTCACTTCCATCCCGTTTCTTCCTTTTGCAAACACCAAAAACAAATTTCCAGTTATCCAATTTCAACAAAAAATGGAACAAGTTCACTTGTTTTGTGAACTCAGTGCACTGTTCTCCAGTACAGAAAGAACCCTTCTCCCTCCACCATGTAGGTAATTCACACACAAGGGGACACTAAATTGGCCAAAACTGCTGGCAAATCACACCTCCTGCTAAGAGCTGGTATGAAAAAAAAAAGAGAGATTAAATGCCAAAGCTGCTAGAAGAAAGCTCAAATGTGGTCGTAAATTAGCCCATACCCGAGGACTTCTATGGGTTTAGATATTTTTGCAGAACAGAATAAGAATTAAGAAAAGCTGCCTGCTTCTTTAGGCTGGAAAGTGCTTGAAGTGCTGTTAGACTGGTGGGCATATTCAAAATGAATGAGTCATTTAGAAGTTTACGCCAGTTACCCCTGTTCAAGGGAAGTGCAACTGTGATAACAGTCAGAAAGAGGGGCAGCATCTTATTCACAGCAGCTTCAGGCAGATGTTCAAGGGGCCTCCTCCCAGTGCAAGCTAGCGTACTTTTTTCAGCTCCTGTAAGCCATACTTCTGTTCCTGTGAACATGGCATCTCAGCTACTTTCCCCCATATCCTTACCTGTCATCTTTATTATGTCACCCCTGTATAAGATCAGCCCCTTGTTGATTCTGACAAGGGTTCTGTATTTGTTTCAGAAGCACAACTGATGATCCAGTTGGGAAGGACAAAGCAAAACCAGGACTACCACCATTCTTGCTCCCACAGACCAGCTAAAGGAACATCCATCCACTGCTTGCAATGTCACATAACTTGCCTTTGCATTCACACAACTGAGAGAACCAAAAGACGTCCACCATATGACATTTTAACTTCTGCCCTTGGGGACAGTTCTAGTTGTGCTGCACTGGCTCCTTATGTGGCCACACTCTCAGTGGGAAGGTGTAAGTCCCCAGAAAGGGCAGTGGGGATAAGGAAAACATAAATAGACTTGTAGGAAACATAGTCTTGAACTGCTTTCAGTTTAACAGCTCCAGTTCTAAATCCAGTGTGGGCCCTCAGGCACAGTATGGAACAGAAAGGCTGCTGCATCTCTGTGCTTTCGGCTCATCACTGATTCGCCCAAATGGTGTGGCTGTGGAAGAAAATTACCACAAGAGATTCTGGAGGGAATTTGACTGGTATCTGACTAACATTCTGAAGACTTCCTTGCAGCTTTGGAAGTGAAAACTATGAGCGGTCTTTTCTTCCCACCTCTTTTCTTCACCTACCTCAACTTAAGATGTCTCCAGTCCTGAAACACTTCCTGTATTGCTTCATTAAAAAACCTCTCCTGCTTGTTGCTATAATTTCTCCAGGTGACACATGCAGCACTGAAAAAGTTAAAAGGAGCCACAGCACACATAAATGGCTTATGCTATTCATGTCTTCCTTTCTATCAAAATACAACGGAATGTCCCTGAAATATGTGAGGCATACAAGAGGCACATCCATGTTGTCCCTTGCATACTGATTTAAGGCTCAGATGCCTCCTGCTTGAAACACTACACTTTATGAACACACTACTCCTTTGACAGAACTTCCATACTGAGAGAAGGCTTTAGTTTCCTCAAGAGAAGAGGACAGACATCTATCAAACCATACTGAAGAGCACACAGAGAGAGGTAATAACAACAGTGCTAACATGCAATAACCTGTTCCTTGCACCTACAAAGGATGCAATACATTAGAAGCCATAACACAGATACCACCATGGTTTATTGGCTTGAGTGTAACACCAATCACAAACCTTATGGATGCTTTGCCAGCATTATTATCTAAATTCTAGAAGGTGAGCAGCATGTCTCAGTTCCAGGATATCCATAGCTCTGAGGCAGCTAAGAATACAAGGCTGGTCAGATTCCAAATTCTGCTGGGAGGATACTCCTTGTTCTTCTCAAAATCCTTTCTAGTCTTACAGCACCCCTCCTTGTTCTATTTGTCTACCCAGCTTTAAAAGGGGCAAGCAATGCCATAAAAGGGTAAACTGTTGCAATGGAGCTATAAAGCTGAGTGCTGGTTAGAAGACATGAAAGCAAGAACAAACCACCTTCTTTTTGGAAACATTTTGAGCCAACATAAACTGGGTCTGTAACTGTAAGCATTCAGGGCCTTCTCCCAGGAAGACAATCCTAATAGGATCCATCTCAGCTAATACAGTCATCCTGCACATATGGTAAAGGAACATTGCCTGTGCTCTACATTCTCTTGAAGGGAAGCCAGTATCTCTAGGAGGTCCCTCAGAAGGTCAGTTAATGTTGCTTCTTTGGGGAAACCTCAGAATCTGCTGGTTAGCTGTTTTAGTTGTATCCACCAGTATGTTTGCAGAAGCAACAATAAAAAGGCTCCTTGGAGACCACTTGTATTGCTTTGTTAAGTCTGGCAGCTGATGTACTGTCAGGTTGGAAGGATGTGCTGCAGGGAGAGTGTTCTGCAAAGTCTATCCCTCATTATAATTAATCTTTTCAATGGCAACATGGACACTTATCCCATTGTTGCAGTAGTGTAAACTGGGTAATGTAAGGAGGTAAGAGATACATGGCTTGTTAGGAGACAGAATACTTTGCATTACCAGGAAAAAGAACAGAGCAGCTTTCAAGCACACCAGCTTTTCTGCACTTCTTTATCTGGATAATGGCAAGCTAAAAGGGGCTGCCATCCAGGGCAAAATTAGCATTACAAGTGCTCTCAAAAAATGGCATGAAGCAGACCGGGTGCAAAGCCAAAATTGTCTACCAAAAGAAAAACATTCAAGTGCACAAGTACAAGTACACTCCCCACAAGGAAGTAAGGACTCCAGCAGTTCTGCTGAAAAGGAGATGACAGAGATCAAAACTACTGTCACAGCTGAAGCATGGAAGACACTAGAAAATTGAGACTAGATTAGGTTTTGTCCTGCCTCTACAATTATTACAAGATCACGATGAGATGGAAATCAATAAAATGCACCAGGAAATAGCTCATATTGCAGATTAAAGAGAAGACCTAATAAATACAGCTCTCCCTCATCCTGACATAATGTGAGTTTGTCAGGCAGCAAATCATCCCATGATTGTGAGTGATTGTGTTTTGCTAAAATTATTTAAATGACCTTCACCCCGTTTCTTTTATTGGTGGCCAGAATATATACCAGCACTGTATTTCATCCTTCTCTAGCAAAGAACTAGCACTACTATCATGGTTAAACACTTCATTATCACCTTTTGGGCTGGAGAGGGAACATATGCTTACTCATAGGAAGCAGTGGTAAATGTTCCCCAGAGGTGCTGAGATCTGCTTGATCAGATCTACAGGCCACCTGATCAAGAAGAGGAAGCTGATGAAGCGTTCTATAGACAGCTGGAAATGGCGTTCCAGTCGCAGGCCCTGGTCCTCATGGGGGACTTCAACCACCTTGATATTTGCTGGAAAAGCAACACAGCGAGCCATGCATGATCCAGAAGGTTTCTGCAGAGCATCAAGGACAACTTTCTGATACAGGTGGTGGAGGAACCAATCAGGTGAGATGTGCTGCTTGACCTTATGCTAACAAACAAGGAAGGGCTGGTTGAGGATGTGAGAGCTGGGGGTAGCCTTGGCTGCAGTGACCATGAGATGGTGGAGTTCAGGATATTGCGAGGTAGAAGCAGGGCAACAAGTAGGATTACAACCTTGGACTTCAAGAGGGCCAACTTTGGCCTCTTCAAAGACCTGCTAGGAGGAATCCCCATGGGTTAGGGCTCTGGAAGGCAGGGGTGTCCAAGAGAGCTTGTCAGTATTCAAAGACCACTTTCTCTGAGCTCAAGTCGGTGCATCCCCAGGAGGAAGAAGTCAGGCAGAGGAGCCAGGAGACCTGCATGGATGAGCAAAGAGCTTCTAGAGAAACTCAAATGGAAGAAGGATGTTCACAGTATGTGGAAAAAGGGACTGGCCACTTGGGAGGAATACAGGAATGTTGTCAGGGCATGCAGGGCTGTGATGAGGAAGGCCAAGGCCCACTGGGAATTAAATCTGGCAAGGCCTGTCAAAGATAACAAGAAGGGCTTCTTTAAATACATCAGCAGTAAAAGGAAGACTGGGGACACAGTGGGCCCACTGCTGAACAAGGAAGGGGCCCTGGTGACGCAGGATGCAGAGCAGGCGGAGTTACTGTATGCCTTCTTTGCTTCGGTCTTTACTGCTCAGGCTGGCCCTCAGGTACCTCAGCCCCCAGAGGAGAGAGAAAAAATCTGGAGAAAGGAAGACTTAAGATCGGTTGAGAAGGATTGGGTAAGAGATCACCTAGGCAAGCTGGATCTTCTCAATTCCTTGGCCCCTCATGAGATGCATGTGAGTACTGAGGTAGCTGGTGGATGTTCTTGCTGAGCCACTCTCCATCACCTTTGAAAGGTCATGGAGGACAGGAGAGGTGCCTGAGGACTGAAGGAAAACAAATATCACTCCAATCTTCAAAAAGGGCAGGAAGGAGGAATGATAGGGCAGTCAGCCTCACCTCCATCCGTGGAAAGGTGATGGAGCAGTCCATCCTGGAGGTCACCTCCATGCATGTAAAGGAAAAGAAGGTTTTGAGAAACAGTCAACATGGATTCACCAAGGGAAGATCATGCTTGACCAACCTGATAGCCTTCTATAATGGCATAACTGGCTGGGTCGATGAAGGGAGGACAGTGGCTGTTGTCTATCTTGATTTCAGTAAGGTGTTCAACACTGTCTCCCATAGCATCCTCACAGGCAAGCTAAGGAAGTGTGGGTTGGATGAGTGGACAGTGAGGTGGACTGACAACTGGCTCAACAACAGAACTCAGAGGGTCGTGATCAATGGAGCAGTGTCTGGATGGAGGCCTGTTGCTAGTGGTGTTCCCCAGGGGTCTGTGCTGGGTCCAGTCCTGGTCAACACATTCATCAATGATCTGGACGATGGGATAGAGTATACCCTCAGCAAGTTTGCTGATGATACCAAGCTGGGAGGAACGGCTGATACACCAGAAGGCTCTGCTGCCATCCAATGAGACCTGAACAGGCTGGAGAGCTGGGCTGAGGGCAACCTGATAAAATTCAACAAGAGCAAGTGCAAGGTCCTGCACGTGGGAAGGAACAACCCCAGGCACCAGTACAGGTTGGGAGCTGGACTACTGGAAAGCAGCTCTGTTGAGAAGGACCTGGGAGTGCTGGTGGACAACAAGCTGACCATGAGCCAGCAATGTGCCCTTGTGGCCAAGAAGGCCAACAGTATCCTGGGATGCATTAAAAGGAGTGTGTCCAGCAGGTTGAGAGAGGTTATCCTCCCCCTCTACTCTGCCCTAGTGAGACCACATTTGGAGTATTGTGCCCAGTTTTGGGCCCTCCAGTTTAATAAGGACAGGGAACTGCTTGAGCAGGTCCAGTGGAGAGCCACGAAGATGATCAGGGGACCAGAGCATCTGCCTTATGAGGAAACGCTGAGACACTTGGGGTTCTTCAGCCTGTAGAAGAGAAGATTGAGTTGGGATCTCATCAACACTTATTAATATCTAAAGGGTGGGTGTCAGGATGATGGGACTGGACTCTTTTGAGTGGTGCCCAATGACAGGCCAAGGGTCAATGGGCTCAAGTTGGAACATAGGAAGTTCCACCTCAATAAGAGAAAAATATTCTTTACTGTGAGGGTGACAGAGCAGTGGAACAGGCTGCCCAGAAAGGTTGTTGAATTTCCTTCCCTAGAGACATTCAAAACGCACCTGAACAGAGTACTATGCCCCCTGCTCTGGGTGTGCCTGCTCAAGCACGGGGGTTGGACAAGATGATCTCTAGAGGTCCCTTCCAACCCCTACCAGTCAGTGATTTTTTGATTCTGTGAAAGCACATTCTTAAAACATCACATAATAAAATTACTTGTGTTACTTTCCATTGTCAAGCTGGTCTCTCCATTTGAGCGCTGTAATGAGCTTTTTCAGGAACTTCGAATTTTCAGCTGGAAAGTTATGCAGATGAGTCTGTTATGAGTTAATTAAGCTGAAGTTCAGATAACAATGAAGAGCTTTTCATTACAAATATATTCTTCCATCAAAACCAGTTCAACTGTGCATCCTTCAATATCATGGCGGCTGACTGCTTTGCAACACATAGCCACACATCTGTGCTTGTGCTTATCTGTCTGCTATAGATCCCGCAGCAGTGAAACCATAGCACCATTGTTTTTTGAACAGGCTGTCACAGCTGAAGTCCAACTTACTTCTGCCATGACACTGCACTGGAAAACTAGAGGCCATGCCCTATAAAGCAGTGACAGCACCACTGCCTGTCCCATTGGCTTCTTCTCATAAATTTGTGGCTACAGCCACAATCTTGGAAGACAGGCATGTTGGGTTCAGGCATACACTCTGCACTCATCAAATGACTAAATATAACCATACTGATACACATAAAGGTCAGTGTAGGTATGGGCCAGACTGAGCTTGTTAAAACCCAGAGGCCACTGACAGTGCATGCACAGTGTTGAGAAAATGTCTAACAATTAGCTGCTGTTTGGAACCAGAAGTCAATGACATGTCAGGAATGAGAGCTAAAGGAGAAGTAGTTCTGCTTCTGGTAGTGGGCTAAGGTGATGGTGGACAGGGAGGAGAAAGCTCTCTCTTCACAGCTTCTGTTCCCCAATATCCCTCCAGGGCCCAGAATATGCTGTGAAACAGATAATCTTCCATAGGCAATATGGGAAGTCCTATGTAATCCAACAGACCAGAAAGGGAGAAAACCCCCTGGACAGGCAATTCTGCCTCATTTAACAAACTGGCATGAGCTCATGACCACAGAATCAGGCAAAAGACAGTCAGGTCTCCAAGTTGCTGATTACATGTGTTGTGCTCTCAATCCCTGAACAAAGGCTGCAAGAATAGGCCAGCTTCTCCAAGAACAAGACAAATTATGCCAGCTCTCCTTTTTCCTCTCACTGCCCCAGCCTATGCTTCTTGGTTTGTTTTTGAGGGCATGGGAGTAGATTCGAATGAGAGAAAAAAACCCAGCGAACCCTGCTCTGCCCAATGCAACTTATTTCCTTTTTCTTTAAAGAGCAGTTATTGCCAGTTTTAATACATGTCTTAATAAAGACTGACTCATCAGCTGGCTCCATTATAGAAGCTTTGTAGTTAAAGAGAAAGGGAATGGGGACCTTGTTAAAATGAAAGCTGTAGTGAGTGTTCTGCATTTCAAGCCAGTTACCTTCCTCTATTTGGCTCTCTAATTAAAAGGTTAACAAACATGAACAATGAGCATTTGCCAGAACATAAGTAACCTCAGGTCCCTCTGCTTGAACCCTGAACTGAATTTAACTACTCAGAGAGACTGCCAGTGACATAATCATGGCAAGCCTCTTTGATTCCCTGGTACAAACTTGCACATAGGAGAACAATCCCTGTTATCCACCATTCTCCATAATTTTCATTCTATCTCCAAGCCTACTATTCTCACAAAATCAATACAGTCAAGGAAGCGTTCCTTCTTGCTCATATCCAATGCCCTGCACAACAGTACTCTGCAGTTACCATGTACACACACTGATGGGAGGCACAGAGAGGTCACCTTCTCAGCAAGGCTAGCAGTTTAGCAAAGCCAGCCTGGTGGGATTTTTGTGTGGCAATGAACACAACTAACAGATGAGGAGGGAGAGGAAATCCCCTCTCAGCACCGAATGGCTCTTCAAATGGTGCCGTGGGTTTCCAGGAGGAGAGACCTGCTGGAATTGAAGTTGTGAGGACACTTTATCAGCTGTGGTCCATGGTGTAGTACACCCAGCAGCAGTACAGGGTACCCTGTGCAAACACTAGGCAAACAAGGTCCTGCACTTACTTCTAGAAGCTCCAAAGCATGCCCCACACACAATGGAGCCCATTTTCTCCCTATCCTAGGTCAGGATGCACATTTCTGCCAAAGCTCACCATGCTTTCTCATCAAAGCCAAGGCCAGGCCTTTCTCAGTGAGACCTGCACAAGCATTGCCCCAGAATAAATTGCTACAATTCCAGTGTGAATCCAGTTTGTCACAAAATTACCATGTCACCATGAGCAGAGACAAAACCAAAGCTCACTGGATGAAAGTGTCTGATAGCATTAACTCCTACACGTATGTTCCACTGGCTGTTCAAACCAGCTCTTTCAGCAGCACCATGTGAATGTTAGCCCTATAATCCAGACCCTGTGTGTAAATTCACAGGGTATCATTTGTCCTTGTTCTCACTGTTGGACCCAAGAAGCACCTGGGTTTAGATTACGCCACGTACTAGAATCTAGGCACGTGGCTGCACAGAAGAAGTTGCAGCAGTCCAAAGAAGGGTAACAGGTTTATTCATGGCCAACAGGAGTGCTAAGCCCTTGAAGAAGATTTATTCTTTTATTTCCTGCAGTCCATCATTGTCCTGATAAGAGGTCACCAGGAAGAATAGGCCCCAGCATTTCTATGAAACACAGACAGCAGCTCTGGCAGTACCAAACATGTGCAGGTGGCAAACATGTGAAGGCATGCTGCTCAGCTGCAGGTAGTACAATAATACAGAAAGAAGCCATGCTATGCATCCAGCCCAAGTAGACAGAAGTTACCTCTCCCACAATTTGGAGTCCATGAATAAATCTGGTGCTGGGTACCATCCACAGCTTTGTCCCTGCTGCAGATATCTACCCAGAGATATCTACCTAGGAGCGCAATTTGACTCCACATATCTTCAGGGGTTAAGAGCTCTCATTGGATCCTTTCTCTTCCTGAATATCATGAGAGGATGAGTTTTACTTTCCAGGTTATCCTGCACTGAATATATTTGCTTTTGTTCTGTTCCCTGAGCTTTAAGTGAGAGAAGAAAATAGATGAAGAGACAAATAACAATGCTCAGCCAATGTCAGTTTCCGTTAAAAATAGCATTCTTTAGCATGGACCACGTTATGTCTGTCATGTCCTTAATATAAGGGATAATTCTGTTACCAAAGACTGTGCAGGATGGTCATTTTCAGCTGGAGTTTGGTCACCTCATTTGCAAACTCTACCTAGACAACTTATTTGCCTTCCTGATGCCTCTGATGCTTTATCAGAGAATTTCCACGTGCATTAAAATTATAACTAATGCACAAGGATCAATGTGTTTTATGTATTCACTTCAAACTGATACCGGCTTCAAAAGAACATATGACCTCCTCTAATTGGAACAACATAGATAAGTTTTTAAATACTTGGACTCCTTTATGAATAAGATAGTCTAGAACTTGCTACATGTGATTAGTTAGAAGGGCATCTGGAGACACTGTACACTTGAGTAGAATAAATAAGGGAAATGTACTAGAATAAGCTAGTTCAGTATCAGTAAGAATTGTGTAACCAAGCCAAAATGAACTGTGCATTTCCAAAGACTGAGTTCAACCAGCGGACATGGTGAGGAAGACTATTGATGACCACCAGAGGACCCTGGAAGACCACCAGTGAACATGAACGTGCCTGTGTTAAGCACTTTTACATATATTAATCAGTTCCAATAATAGTATGACTATTATAACCATTTCCTATAAATCTAATATTGTATTTTGATTGCATATAAACCCTGTAGTAGAGCTACTCAGTGCACACGCTGGGTAGAGCGATGCCCTGCGCACATGGTGCTGCAATAAAGAATGCCTGCTTTCTAAAGCTACAAACTGAGTTTTAGGGGGTTCTTTTATTTGGTGACTTATGGTATCAAAAGCAAATATGAACCATGCTGTCACCGCATTTGCTGACTTTGGCCTTATTTTGAATTTGAAGCTTATTTTAAATCTTTCATAAATTAGACCATTACCTTTTTTCTTACCATGAAATGCACAACTTTTCATCAAATCACTCTTGCATTCCCTACTGCCAACCAATCCTGTTGTATTGTAAAATGTCTTTCACCCAAAAGCTACTGAAACTAATGCTTGACACTTAATCCCAGCCATAATTTCCAGCTAACCAACAAGGCAAAAAATAAATTACTTTATCAACTCCAGTCTCTTTACATCTGCTTTATTCCCAACTGTAATACAACCAGTTATAATTGAGTTGCAGTTTAATCAACTAAGTGGGCCACCCCGTGAGGAAAAAGGGGAAAAAAAAGAAAAAGAGAAATATGAAGAGGGAATCTAGGTCACTCTGTTCTTAAGACAACAAAATAGATAATTGCTTCACTCCAAAGCACCCATGCTAAACTTGGGGTATGTTTGAGATCTTATGTATTAATACCATCTCTGGGTTAGCCAGCCCCTCCCTAATAACATGCCACAAATGCCTCTTCCATGCACATCCAGCAGTGGAGATGGTAGATCTGACCCATCCTTTTCAGATTATGCAGAAACAAGAAATACTCCAACCGATGAGATTTTGAGGGGATTTTTGTGAGCTTTCAGGGAGGAGAGGAAGAAAAACCCGGTGATTATTTTACTTGCATCTGCAAGAAATTGGTAGAAATGCTGGTCTTCAGCTGCTGTAGACTGACAGGTCTCTGTCAAAAAGGACATTTCAGAATAGCTGAAATTTGTAAATTACATTATGCTGTGTCAGAGCAGTGCATATGAGGGCTCAGGCTCTGTGACCAGAAAAGGGAGCACCTTGGCATGGTGTTCAGATGGATGTGAATTGCACTAGGATCTCTGCCTGGCAGAATGCCTGCTAGCAATACAACAAGATGCACAGTCAGTAGAAAGGGATGGCAAGTTCCTCATCCCTTCCAGAAGTCAACCTCTTGCTATGGCAGTGATCTGGTGTCCTACCATCTGCCTGTGTGCCCTTGTTGAAGGTTTCCTTTGGGTAGGCACCTCTGAATAGTTTCTCCTTCTCCTTAATTTTTTTTGTTGGCTTGTATTGTTTAGGTTTTTAAACAAAATTTCTTTCATTTAATGAAAAATTAAATCTGAAAGAAACTGCAAAGAGAAGTTGGTTCATTTACAAAGGAAAAAACATTTTACACTGTAAGAGCCTCACATTGATTCAGGGAAGAGTGGCATGCACATGCTTAACTCCAGTGTAAAATAAATGGCTGTCACACATTAAAAATACATCCATTTGGATATGATGTCTTAGTCTCCTGCAGTCTTTCAGGTTTGTGATGAGTCTTTCTCTTGTTGCTTGCTGAGAAAATACAAACTGCGTGTTTAAAAGCTTTTCATTTAAAAAGCCCCATGTTTTAGCAAAACCTTTACAAAGTCCTCTTGCAAATTAAAATTGTAATTAACACATGAATTTTTGAGGTATTTAATGGACATTTACACTTAGGACAGGCACTGGAACAGAGACCAAGCAGCCCCGCACAGTTGCTCCCCTTTCAGGGGGCATACAGAGAGTCTCACACTGCATGCAATAACATGGTGGGAGGGAAGCAGAATGAACAAGAAAGTTTCACTGCCAATATCAAGTCAAGGACAAACTTTAAAGTCCATTAAGCACACAAGTTCAGCTCTGCAAAGCACCATGAAGCAGAAGGAGTGACAGAAGGAAAAAAGAATACTGTTGCCTTCCTATGAAGAGGAGGGCAGTGTTCCTGTGCCCATGAGTCATACCTGACTCTGTTCTGCTCTTGGGGTTATGAAGCCACATATACTGCTTCCTATGCAAGGGGACTAGGAGAGACACCATCTAACCCAGGGAGAAAGTGACCTTCCAAAGCACAACCAGGGTTCTCCAACAGATAAGACAACTGTCTCCCACTTGATTACCTTAAACAACATGTTCAAACTTCTTTTTCTCTGGTGAACTTTGCCTGTGCTATGCAGCAAAGAAGTAAGAGATGGATCCAGGGACACAGAGACATGGCAGTTCAGCTATCTGCCAACCTAAGCATTGACCCACATTCCTTTGCCAACCCCTTTCTTTTAATTGTTGTCTGTCTTCCCCTTCATTGCTCCCATTCTCTCAGGAGATAAGAGTTAATCAAAACAGCTCCATCATTCCAGACTTGGATTTCTTTCTTTCCTTATTTTCCACAGAAGATAATTCACAGCCATACAAATCCCAAATTTCTGTTGACATTGCATGTTTGGCATTCCTTCAAGGTCAGTATCACTGCAAATAAGCCACAAGACACAAATCATGCTGTAAAAGCATAAGTAGCTGCTAAGCAGCTTCATTCTTGTAGGTAATGACAAATTCAAATTGTAAGAAGATGCACACCAAAGTCAGCAGATTATTGTTTGTATTAATCCATTTCTGAAGTGGCAGCATCCACCCAATTTGAAGTCAGTGCATTTAAAACTGCGGGGGGAGAGGCGATCAATTCTCAAATTGCACATTGATTTGTCCCTAGTAGAAAAAAACCATTTGTTTAAAGTCTTTTGTTTCTAATGTGTACTGTTATTTGTACCAGAGAAGATCACCAGTAACCTTTGCCATGTCTGCAATTGTACCTGTAACCCTTTAGCAAAACACATGATCATCTGCTCAATGACCTAGGGAAATTCTCAGTCTTCTCAGCAAAGCTCTACATCCTTTGAGACATGTACTCCAGCCACTAAAGCCAACCTGCCAGAAACAGAATTTACTATATCCAAGCTCTCACAATCAAGCTGTAGGTGAAAAAATAAGCCAGCAACCAGAGTTCTCAAAGCCATAAGTTAGCAAGTCTTTAAGGTTCTGTGTAGCCTTGAGCAAGCACTTGATTTCATCATATGGAACGAGCATACAAAGGTAATGCAGAGTTGCAACCTCCCAAAGACAAGCATCCAAGGATAAGGCAGAGTGCTCTCTGCCCCACCACTGAAAAAGAAGAGTTAGAATTTGGAAGAGCCTCAGCAATACTGTGTCTGCAGCAGTTGGAAGTGGGAGTAGAAATTCTGCAGCTTTGAGGGACTAATGTCCCATAGTTACTACTTTATGAGCTATATCCCCTCTCCGAGGGCCTGAAAAACTGTGGGTTCCCATCCTAGAGCACACTAGAACCTCTATCTGTCTCTGAGTCTTGGCACCACCCTCTATTCCCTGTCTTTCCTCTCCGAGAACTATGACATAACATTCGAAGGCAGGACCATGATGCTCAACCAGAAGGGCATGCATTTGCCTGTAGCCCTCTGACATGAGGTAAGCCAGTGGCAACACACTAGAGATCTGTCCCTCTCTTTCTGCCAGCCTTTCCTACTTACTGCCATTCCTCTTCCAGGTCTCCTTAACCATTTGGTGGGCTTCAAAAACTGCTGGAGAATTTCTAATCTCTATGCAGCTGCCACTGATTTCAGACTGCAATTTCCCATGCAAACAACTTGCTGGTAGAACGGATTGGTGTTGGGGGTGCACCAGAATGAAAGAGATATTCCTATCCTCTGTAAAGGCAGGGTGCCCGTCTTCTCTTAAGAATGGAGAACCTTTGCAGAGATTACTTAGGCCTTTTGGAGCCCTGTATATATGCAGTACTAAAAAAACCACAAATAGTCCATATATTCTCAACTTAACTCAGCAAGATTTCTGAACCCACGTAGCCCTCGAATTTGACTTCAGTTTTCTAATCAAAGCAAGAAGCCCTCCCATGTACATCAGCATTCATATACACCAGCCTTCTCTAATGGCAGTCCTTTTGCCAGCACATGAACAAGTGAATAGGTCTCCCCAGCTAACAGCTGAACTACAGTCTGAACTTACCTCTCACCAAGAACCAACACAAAGGCAAACCAGTAGCTTATATTTTCAGAGTCCCATTTCACCAGGAAGGTCTGAATAACTGTAATACATCATGCACTAGACTCCTGCCCAGCTCCAAACCCACTGCTGCAGAGTGTTTCCGATGCAACACAGGCCAAAAATTCAGCATTGACAGACTCCATTTGTGCCAAAAGTATGCAGCTGGCTAGAAACCACCACTTCCTCCACCCCCATGAGAACCACCTTCAATTATGAAAGATACAAAAAAAAAGCAATAAAGATTCAGGTGTACAGCGACAGATGTTAAAATTAGAAGTATGAAGAACTTCCTTTAAAGTGGACAGAGAATCAGATAAGCATTTTTTTTCTGCCATGAAGGAATCCTAGAAAAACTCCGTAAGACATCTCCCCTCTCCAAGAGAGAAAACTTCCTTCTTATCCATGTCACTCCACTCCAAGCAGGCTCTTGGCAAGCACATGCTCAGCAGCAGAAATCTTAGTTAAGCTTTTTGTGGCATACCTCTACAATCATCAGGCTGAAGGTTGCTCATTTCCTCCAAGGATACTAAATAAGCACACTCTGCTCTCAATACCTGCTTACAAATATGACAATTAAGATCCCAGCAGACACAAGTGAGAGCATATGTGTGATTCCAACAGCAACAGACCCAACAGAGACAAGGAAACGCAAAAGAAAGGTTTCTCAAGAAAGGCACAGGAAGAAAGGACCTGGCCAGTTTTCCTCCTCCTGGTGTGGATCATGGATGGAATAAATCATCTAACCTTCACTGGAGATGCTTCTTTGGTATCACCTCCACAGTCAATTATCTGCCTCCTTGGAAGATATTTTGCTCCTTGGTTTTAATGAGAATTCCTGAAGAACAAACCAACCCCTACAGGCTGCCATTGGAGCATCTGGCATCAAGTAAATTAACAAGGAATATCCAAGGCTGGTACAGATTAATCAGTCTTGAACAGTTATAGAACCTACGCTTGTTTTGTTTTTCTGGAAGCACTGAGACACCTACATGAGATTTTCCTTTCTATCCTTGTCTTGGCAACAGACATCATGATTGCACTCAATTTAATCAAATTTATTGAAGAAAATATCTTTGCCAGCAGCACACATTAGAAGAAAAGGCCTATAAAACCATTCCTTATGAAAAACAGATCCATCAGATATCAACACTACCTTTTCATCTTCAAAATATCATTAAAATGCATAAACTCAAAACATCAGACAAAGAAAAAAGGATCCAGAAGATAATAATTCACCAACACAACCACACTACAAACTGAGGCTGCAGAAACCACCTTATACTCTTACTCACTAGACTAGCATAGACTAGCATAGACTAGCATAGACTAGCATAGACTAGCATAGACTAGCATAGACTAGCATAGACTAGCATAGACTAGCATAGACTAGCATAGACTAGCATAGACTAGCATAGACTAGCATAGACTAGCATAGACTAGCATAGACTAGCATAGACTAGCATAGACTAGCATAGACTAGCATAGACTAGCATAGACTAGCATAGACTAGCATAGACTAGCATAGACTAGCATAGACTAGCATAGACTAGCATAGACTAGCATAGACTAGCATAGACTAGCATAGACTAGCATAGACTAGCATAGACTAGCATAGACTAGCATAGACTAGCATAGACTAGCATAGACTAGCATAGACTAGCATAGACTAGCATAGACTAGCATAGACTAGCATAGACTAGCATAGACTAGCATAGACTAGCATAGACTAGCATAGACTAGCATAGACTAGCATAGACTAGCTCAGTGGAAGGCACCTACAACAATCATCTAGTCCAACTGCCTGATCACTTTAGGGCTGAGCAAAAGTTAAACCATGCTATTAAGGGCATTGTATTTGGACAATGCCTCTTAAACACAGACAGGCATGGGGCATCAACCACCTCTCTGGAAGCCTGTTGCAGTGTTTGAGCACTCTCCCAGTAAAGGCATATTTCCTAATGTCACGTCTGAACCTCCTCTGATGCAGCTTTGAACCATTCCCATGCATTCTGTCACTGGATCCCAGGGAAAAGAAATCAACACCTCTCTCTCCACTTCCCCTCAGCTGAGAGAGCAATGAGGTCACCCCTCAGCCTCCTTTTCTCCAAACTAGATAAACCCTGTGTCCTCTGCCACTCCTCATAGGTCAAGTCTTCCAGCCTTTTTTAACAGTTTTGTTGCCCTCCTCTGGTTGCATTCAAGTACATCCTTCTTAAATTGTGGGATCCAGAACTGTACACAATATAGACAGAAGTTATCTGAGAACAAAAGTATATGGGCCCCCAACATCTACCACATCCTACTGTGGGCTGGAGACCTCCTGTCTCATCTCAGATTCTCCAGTCTTTGATTTGGAAGCACCTGACTGTGACATGACTTAATGCGTCATGGGTTTCAAGGATTACAGGCAAAAAGAGACCCCAGAAGTAAATACAAGAACTAATTGGCACTACAACTCGCAGTTCTGCACTAGTTTGTCCTTCCCCAGGACTTTGTACATTAACATAAGCAGTGGTGCACAGCCTAGCTGATGCCTGAGGTCCCAGAGCAGAAGAGAGGCTAAGCAGAGAACTGCAAATGAGAGAATCAAGAGACTGAGTTGGAGGAGGAGAAAGCAGAAACCACTATGTGTATTTTACTATCTGTTCCACGCTGGACAGGTCTGCATTGCCTCTAACTGCACTTAATCTCACTGATTTCTCCAGAGAAAAATCAAGGACAATCCCCACAACACAAGCAAGTAAGTGAAGCAAATGCAGCAGCAAAATATGCATTTCATAAGCCACACAGAAGTCTGAATGGAAATAATACCAGTCTTTATCTGGTATTCACACACACTCACATCTCACTAATGTAAGCTTACCACAGGGGCTGCATTTTTCAGAGCTGATGGACAGTGACTTACATTTCGTTACCTTCAGGAGGGTTTAAATCTCTGCCTACCTTCAAGAACAAGGGGATTCCCTCTTGAATGAGTGGTATACCTGAACCAAAGCTGCTGGTAAGGGACACGAAGTAGACAGTCCCCTCTGCTGCATATTCCAGATGGCAATCTAGATGCATTTGTCTTCTGCCTACAGTATTTTAAGAATCCTTATGAACCAAAACAAATCTCCACTGAATCTTAACAGATAAAGAAGCCAACACCAAGCAGCAGTCCTCACTCTGCTCACAGAAAATCATGCTTGTAATATAGCCCAGTGAACATCTATCCAGAAACTCAAATGTACCCTTCCTCCTGATGGGGCTTGCATTGCACAATGAATTCAAGGGGTACTGGCACCATAAAGAAGAAATTTAGACAGTACTGTTCATATGCATCATTATATATTAAATCAGTTACATGATTAATCCACTTGCTGACATTAGCAAAAGTCACTATTTAAGGCAGGCACCCTGACTAGACATTTCTCCCACCTGTATCAATAAAAGGAACATATTAAAGGAGCCCCTCCACAACACCTTTAATACAGAGTTAGAGCTATTGCAGCTGTTCTGTATATCCATATCTTCACAGCCTTCTGGTCTGCACAAAGCTAGTTTCTGCTGTAAGAAATCTCTTCTCTTCAACCCATCATGATCCCAGCTCAGACAATTCCTCCTCACCTTCCCATGGGCTTTCCCCTTCTCTTTTTCCATAAGAAAATGCCTAAGACCCTTGACCCTCAAGTCTCCCAGTAATAGGATGACAGCCAGCAGAGCTTCTACTTTAGTGTCTCTTCTACTTCAGTCCAGTTTCCTATTCATCCAAGCCACCAGTGACAGAGGAAGCGACTGTAGTATGACATGGGGATCAAGTATTAATGCACCACTTGCTTTCATGCAAACCTATGAAGAAATAATCAATGCCCAGTGAAAAACACTATGGCTAAACTCCTCCAGGGACCATTTCAGGCCCTCCACTTCCAGGTTTTCCTAGGAAGTCATACATCTTGGTCATGACAACAGTGTTCCAGAGCTCTGATCTGGCTCAGCAAAGAGCAATTCTAATGTAAAATGCAATAATGAAATAACTCTGGTTGTCTTCAGTTAGTGAACTGTCAAAAGAACAGCAAAGTGACCAATCACCATGGCTACACACCTATGTCAATGTCTGCTGGTGTGGCAGGGTCAGAAGTACAAAATATCCATTTGCTGTCTGTTATCTCTGTGGAAGAAGCAGCAATTTTAAGCCTCTAGGTTTCCTCTTACTATTTGCTTCTTGTCATCCTACACAGCTAATCAGTATCATGACTGCATTTCATATCTGTGGCATCTGTCACTGTCAAATAATAAATGGACTGACTTTCACACAGGGTGCTGAAAGGTCTGAGGAGCACAAAAAAGCCACACAAGTAAATTGGTCAGAAAAGGTAATATTTTGTACTGCTTTTCCTGGACTACAGTCTCCATTGCTAATGAAAGGGTCAAGGATTTTATCCTGAAGAGACCAGGGATTTGCAAAAGACACTTTTCAAGCTTGTCAGCCACCAGGCAAAGACTCTGCTGCCAACACTAGCAGCAAAATCCCAGTGCTGGCAGCAGAGCAGAGGATGGCCTTCCACTGCCCAGAACCAGTGGGCTTCTGCAGACCCCCTTTAACAAAAAGTCAGGGAAAGAACTTCAGCAATACAATAACCTGCCAAATTGATTTCACAAGACCTATATCCCCCAGTCACACAGACTTCCAAAGCAACTCAGCATTAACTGCATTTCCTTGCTTGCGAACTTAGCTCACATACCTTTCAAAACACCTTCCTGCCACCTTCTCCTCTGAATGGCAAAACTCCAAGGAAAAAAATCTGATTGTCCTATGCTATTAGAGACAAAGAAGATGTTTTCACAGATTGATTCAAAAGCAATGAGAAAACTCCACAGGAGCATTCTGCTATGGCTACTGTTTATTGTTAATGAAGCAGAGTGTGAGACCTCCTCTTCCTCGAGAAGGTGAGTAAGGAGCTGGGACAGCAATCGTATTTTCCTTCCAGTACCTCCTCTGGTCCAGTGATCTGGTCCAGATCACTCCAGTATGATGAATCCTGGTCCCAATGTCCACATATGCTTCAGAGTCCTGCGCAGCACTGTCCAGCAGGAAAAGGGCAAAAGTATCCCACCTGCAAACATTTCTCAGATCCAGGCTTTTAGCTACCATAAGCTCTGCCCAAAGCCCCATTTTGGTGCTGGATACTGGGAAGAGAAAACACATGCCCGCAATGCTCAAAGAAACCCAATTGGTGACGGCCTTTGTTAGGTATCCCCAGATGAGATAGTGAAAGGGTTAAGCTATCATAGCTGTAGGTGATCTGCAAGCAATATATCTAGCAAGTCTGATTCTCTGCAAATTGGAAGGGACCTTACTGACAAAACTGCAATTTTTTTTCTTTCTTCCAGGAGCACCAAAAGAGACTTTGAGGATAAGAACTTTTGCACCATTCAAAAAATCCCAAGCAGACAACAAAATTAATTTGCAGGTGTTCTAAGAAAAGACATACTAAACTAGAATCAAAAAGCCATGAAATCTACAGAAAAATCTCACTGAAATTGGGGATAATAAAAAAGTTCACAGGCAGATCACACCAAAGCAAGCCTGTCACCCACCAGAGATTTGGTGCATTGCTCAGTTTGGGCTATTCCCTCTGGGAGTCAGAGCTGGCAAACAAAAGGGGTTTTGGCCCCATAATTAAGCGAACAGAATTCATGATTGCTTCAGCTTGGCTTTAACTAAAGTGAGAAACAAGTGTCCAAAACGACCTTTACTTTCCATGTTATATTTGCCCCGGGAGATCTCATTTTCCCTCTTTCAAACTATTTCTAATTTAAAAATAGGTCTCTGCTTAAGGAATTAATATTTCCTGGATTTTACAACTCTGCAGAGACTTCTCCTTTATTGAGTAAGTAGGCAGGCTCCAGACACATTTTGCTAATATACTGTCATCTGGCAGAAGAGCTGGTGCCCTGGGCAACATCTTGACAGACATCAGAAACTCAGGCATCACCAAAAGATGCTTTTTGAATTTGCCTTCTCAGCAGCTCCTATTATAATGCAAATCCTGACTCTGGCATGCAACATTATGTTAGAATTAATGTCTGCCCAGAGTAAATGTTCTTAAGCACAGGCAGACACTGCTTCCAACTGAGGTTAGTCACTAAGCTGCAAGAAAAGGCATGCATCTTAGCTGTTACTCCTTTGCTGCAACCCTCCTCCCCTTGCCTTTAACTGCAGTCTCTAAGCAGTTATTTCCCTTCAGTGGATTCAGATATCTCCAGCTGCAGTGGCTAAGTCTCTAGTTTTCAGGTACACTTGTTCATTTCTGTGCAAGAAACCTTATTCACACCATATCAAGCAGTGCAAAATCTGCTCTTCTCAAACTATTTCTCCTTCAAAACAGGCACTGAAGAGTAACGAAACGTAACACTGCTACCATACAAACCACTCTGTGCTCACATAGGTATCTTCTTATCTTGCTATTTTGTGCAATCAAATTAGACTCTTTCTTCTCCAGTTTGATCTTCCCATTCAAAACAGCTCAATTAAAACTGGGGGTGCTTGCTCTATTCTTAACTGTGAGAAGTTGCTCCACTGGTGAAAATACCCAAAACCACCAGTTCCTTTGTTTCAAAGACAGAAATCATGTTTTCATGCTATGGGAGAGAGTCCTGCGGTAAATGTTGAAACTGCATATAATATCAATAACACCATGCACGAAACGTTCCCACAGTCCCATGACTCTACAGTTTCTCCAAAGGAAAATAGATGGAAAATGCACACATGAGATGCAGTACAAAAGGCAATGATCAGAACCACCTCATTGACTTCCTCTGAGGCCAACTATTCCAGTCCCCAACAGCAACCAGCTTTCATCATAGTCTCAGTAACAGCTTTGTTTTGACTGAACATCAGGCCAAGCAGCCCAGAAAAGCAGCATAACTGTAGCAGGTCGACGGAATCTCATTCCCAAATACTTCTGCATTGTTTTCAATTTCTCATCCCCACCCCACTGCCTTTTCTATTTCCCACCATTAGGTTAAAACAATTCAGCACACATGGAAGGAAATATATTGAAACTGTATAAAAGGTTGGCCTCAAATGCAGGTAGGGTGATGGTGGGGATACTTCATTACTGTTCCCCTGCTTATTATGGCAATATTCGTATCAAAAACAAGTCTCCAAATACCAGGTACAAAAATTTCTGCATTTGCCATTTTTTGATCAAAGTCTGGTCGACGTTTGGGGCAGGATGAAAAAGGGGCTCACACACACCCACAAAATGCTACTCTTTCTTGGGTTTACTCAGGCTAAACCTACCTGCAGCCTTTGTAATATCTGCCTCACTGGCATGGCATGCCATGAAGCAAAGCAAGACCTGTGCACTGTACAACAGGACATGCAGCCAGCTGGTCAGGTGCCAGATTAGGCATGACCCAAGGTCTGCACACCTCGTGTGGGAGGTCTCTCTCCTGACATGGGGGTTTGGTCTCTGCTTGTTGCTGCCCTCTCCTGCTCAGATTCTTCAAACATTTGGCTCTAGGATCATGAATCAATAGCATGAGGTCAGGCATGTCCTTCTGGGTCCCCAAACAGCTCTTCTAGCTGCAGACCCTACCAGAGGCTCATAGCAGTCCATCCTCTCTCTTGCCAAACGCAGAGAGGACAGAGAGGGAGAGATGCAAGGCCCCTCGTGTGCTGAGTACACTTACCTCCTAAAGCTTGTTTCATAACAAAATCCATGGTGACAGCTACGGGATGTTGCCCACCTTCACACCTCACATGCACAGAGACCAGGAATTCTTGGAGGGCAGCCTGCAAAAAAAGGCACAATAAAAAGAGGAATGGTGGCTCTAGGAAGAGCAAAGGCTGATGCCTGGTCTTTCTCAGCTCTCTCCCCACAGCCTTCCTTCCCTTGTCTAAGTGCAGGCAAGTTTCCAACCCCCCCATCCCTACAGACCCTGGTTTTGCAGGACAAGTCAGCCCCTGGCACCTAGGGAACAGAGCTGCATGCTGAGGGTGGGGAACGGGGCAAGGGGGAGGAGAAGGATGGAGGACACGGGCAGGTGCAGGTGGCCAGGAGGAGCAGTGCGGTGCTCCTCTCAGCTTGTGTCCTGCAGGCGGGCAGGAAGGCCTTAAACCTTTGAACTTTTCCGTTTCCCCGCCTGCTTCTCGCCCTCTCCGTTTTCGGAGGGCTAGCTCCCGAGTGGCAGCTCCGCCGGGGACCGCCACGGGGGCATTTGAAGGTGAAGTGCTCCGCAAGTGCCTGGGGAAGCTGGGCGACTCGGGTGCGGATGCAGATGCAGCCCGGGCGGCGGAGCGGCAGAGCACGGATGCGGGGCAGGCTCCCCCTCGGAAACCTCACCCGGAAAGCCGCCAGCGCAATGCCAGCGAGGGCTGCACCGCCTCAGGAAGAGCCGGGACGACTCAAGGTTGAGACCGGCCGGCCCCAGGTGCAGCACAGCAGCCCCGCCGCGCAGGCTACTGCCTCCCTCTGCTGGCCCCGGCCGCGGAAAGCGGCGCGCTCGGCTCCGGGGCAGGCTGCCTCCCCCCGCCCGGCACCGGCTGCGGTACCGGGTCACAGCCGCGCCGTGGGGCGGCGCGGCCCGCCAGCACCTGGGAGGAGAGGACTAGGGCTTCCCCACCCCGCCTCTCCTCGCTGCCCTTCCGTACGCCGGCCGGCACGGCCCGCCCGCCCCGGTACCTGGCTCGGCGCTGAGACGAGATGCGCTGGGCCGTGCCGGGTCGGCGGCAGGTGCGTGAGGCGGCTCCTCTCCGCCCCTAGAGGCTCCGGCCGGCGCCCTTGTGCCTGAGGGCTGCCGGGGAAGTTGCGGGATTGGGGAAGAGAGAATGAGTCCAGAGCTTCTCCTTACTTTTCCCCCGCGCCCCTCTTTTTATCACAGGATTTCCGGACCATCCCACCGACACGGTCCCTCCTTCCTCCTCCCCTCGTTGCGGGAGCTGGGCTCTCTCCCTCCCCCTGCCTCCGGCTCCCCCCGCCCCTTCCCTGCACCGCCCTCGCCCCTCCATGCTTGCCGCGGAGGAGGCCCCCAGCCATCCCCAAACCCTCGGAAGGTGTGCGTGTATTTGCATGCATGTCCCCCACCCTGTCCCCGGCTCTCTGCACCAGCCAGGTGTCCTTGCGCTTTGCTGTGGGGGAAGGAGGGGAGGTTGTCAGCCCGCTGTTGCATTTCGCGATTGCATGTCCACGGGACTCAGTGTGTGTGCGCGCGCCAGGAGAAATCTCTGCAAATACGGCTTCCTGCAAAAAGGGGAGGGTGGGAGAGCGATCCGCGTCCTCTGTTCTGGGTCCTTCCCGGAGATTCCCTATCATCCCCTAGGTCGTGGAAGGAGTTGGAGAGGTAAGGAAGAAGATAGGGAGAGAGCAGAACCTTCTCCTCTTTCCTCTTTCGCCTCGGATTTTACTGTGGCTGGAGAAGGATCGCCGGCTGCTCGGCTCAGTTCTCTGCTATCCAGCAGTGTTTGCAGCCCAGGACACGGCCTGGGGGGGAAGGGGGGAGGCGTGTCGGAGGAACTCCCCTCCCAGCGATTGCCGGCTGAAGGGCGCGGGTGCCGCGATCCGTTTTCCAGCCCGGGTTCGCCACGGCATCTGAAGGTGAGGAGGATGGAGCTGCGTGCGGTGCGAGCGCTACGCAGCAAAGCAGAGCAATACACGCTCACGGCACTGGCAACCCACCTATAGGGATGCCGGCAGCCGGCTTAGGGCTGGGTGGGGAGGGGACAGCTCTGCTGATGATCCGCCCTCCTATCGCCAGCAGGAGAGGTGGGACAGCAGACCCTAAAGCAACTGATATGGGCCTCAAGGGGGCAGTTGGGCAATGCCCTTAAAAACATGTTTTAACTTTCGGTCAGCCTGAAGTGGTCAGGCAGTTGGACTAGATGATCATCGTAGGTCCCTTTCACTGAACTATTCTATTCTATTCTATTCAAAGAGCTTCCAGAAAGACACTTTTCCAACAGACACTGTCATCACCTTAGGAAACTCCGCTGGGTAGGGGTGCCCTGCACTTTTACTAACAAATCTCAGAAAGGAAAAACTAATACCAGGAGGGGGTGGGTGTGAGAGACTGAAAGAGTTAATATCTCAAGCGTTGTTGTAAATTGGGATGTAGCAAACTGCAGGAGGAAAACTGATGGACATAGGACATGGGGGCACATTGGAGGATGTGCAGTCCCAGGTTCTCACCTGGCTATGCATCACATAGCAACTTGCAGAGGTCATACAAACTTTATTTGAGGAAGGTGCTTATGAGTGCCTGAAAAACGCCTCACGACCACCCTTTACAATGGCACCTGAGTAGAAGATAATGAAACTTCTGGAACAAGAAGCTCACAAGAGGCATAACTGAAGGTGGGGCTTAGACTATAAAAGATACTACAACAAAGAGACTGGTGCGCCCTTACCACCAGAGGATCATCGCGTCTGTCATCATCAGTGCTGGATCCAAGTGTGGTGATATCTCCATATCTTTCTCTCTCTCTCTCCTGGCTTCTCTCTTCCTCTTCCCCCTCCCCTTTTTTTTTCCTTTTCTTCTTTTGCAAATGCGCTTAATAAGAACTCCCACTGTCAATGCTTTTCCATGTTTTCATGTTCAAGTTACTTCTGTGTTGAAATGAAATATTTAATTGATCGTTCGGTGTCGTTTCACCTCCGTTTAGTCTGAGGGGATCACTAGAGCCTTGGTCGCTCTCCCTCTTCCTCTTAGGTTGGGACACGACGTATTTTATTGGCATCACAGACAGGATCTCCTTGTTGGTACTAAAGCAATCATTAAAATCAAGCCTTTACTACAGCACCCTCTCTGAAAGGAGTCATAAATAAGGGGAGACAGTCCTCAGAGGACTAACAAGGGATCTGGTCCCTATCATTGTGTGTCCATTATGGCCTGTCTGGGAGGTCTGATTAGATATTGTACCCCTCTCCTGGAGAAATTAGAGGTCTATAAAGCTCAACCCTCTCCCCCTGCTACGACCTGGGCCTGTAATAATTGGCATGATCCACAAGCTGTAACAGGCAGAATTTCCACCTCAGCTAAAGAATGAAGGCTGATGCTTGGAAAGGCAAAGCAATGGTCTATGGGGTTTTAGGAGCCACCTTGTTGGCAACACAACAGGATAAATATGATACTCAAACAAACAGAAAAGAAGACAATGAAGTCCCTTCTGGATTTAGTGAAGACTTTACAGGAACAGCTAGGAAATGAGACATCAAGTCTCCCTGATCAGCTTGCCACTGAGCAAGCAACTAATGAGAGACTACATACCACTTTAGCAGGAACCTTAGAGTGGGTGCAACTAGAGGAAACCCGTTCCCAGACTGGTATAGAAAATAAGAATATAAACTTTGATGGGGGAAAAGAGTTGGAATTGTTATACCCCCTTAAAAACTTAGAGCATGTAAAAGAAACATATTTTCCAAAAAAGGAAGAAGCCAGAATGCACTCTCTAATTAAGACAAAAAATATAGATGAGGCTCCAGGATGAGCTCAGCAAGTTATCACCTGTACGGTTCCCAATTCTCCTACTGATTTGGCTAAAATCCAAGAAAAATATTCCCAGGGACCATGAAAGAGAGAAGCTGAATGTGCACGGAGGTGTCCCTTACCAGGGGTGACCGTATGAAGCAAGAGGATATTCAGAACTGGGAGGTTTTATAACCACAAATTGCAACCGAGAGCCTTGGTCCTGACCAAAAGAGTAGCTTATTGGGCAGGTGAATTAGATACTATGGGGGGGGGGGACCGCTTTTCGATTAAAACACCTATGGCAAGTCACATCCTGGAGAGTGTAAAGAAAGCCATGTGCTTCCAGTTAATACATATCCGAAAACTTACTCTGCAACAACCCTCCCCCATGCAACATGTGGCCGACCCCGAAAGACTTCATGGTCTTATAAGAGGACTACTCAATGCTTTAAAATTACATGCAGTACAACTACAGGATTGGCTGACAGCACCGCAGCTCCAGAGAACAGGGGGCTGCTCAGAGGTAACATGGGGGAGGTAGCACAGGAGCTAATTAATTGTGGGAGGCAAATGGGATTTACCAGCCAGGGAGAGACCAAATCCAAAATGGATCTCAGAAGGATGGGTGGAACAAAAGCTATGCCTGTGCATAGTCCTTGACCCTCCCTGGTGAGACCAACATGCCTCCCTGATAACAAAAGATATGCTCTGTGGGCAGAAGGCATTTTAAAAGGGGTTCCCTGGGAGGTGATGGATGGGTTGCCCACTCCTAATTTGGAAAGTTTGGTGAAAAGTTGGGACAGGGTAAAAGAAACCTCACCCCCTCCTAAACCTGAAGGTCTCTTTGTCTGACCCCAAGAACATGGGAAGGTGACCCCATCTGCTCCGCCAACTGCTAAGTTGATTACTTTAGATAGTCCTGAGTCAGGAAACTCCCACCACCATCCCCGATAAGTGAGCAGGGGATGGCGGGTGGGTTCACTTGAGAAGGCTAACAGAAACTGCAAACGGAGATTTATTGATCACTTTTCCTCTGGACCCCTTTAAGACTCCTGTCACCTGTCTAGTAGACACAGGAGCTCAAATGTCAACTCTCCAGATGGATATTGCTGACCACAGCAGCATAGTTGCTGACAGGAAACAGATTTGGATTACAGATGTTTTGGGGAACTCAAAATCACAGCTAACAGCTCGAGTTAAATGCTGGCTGCCTGGAGAGGGAACCACAAGTGAAGTTATTATGATCCTAGGGGATTTTTGAACAAATATTCTAGGGCTGGACTTATTTATAGGGCATGCCTGAGTGGACTTGAGGGGGAAAAGAGTGGGTGTTTGGCCTCCCAGCTCCCTCAATGCATTTCCTCCAACCTGCACCAGAATTACACCCTTGAGGGACAGTAAATGTTAAACCTTACCCTCTCCCCTTAGGGGCCCAAGAGGGAATAACTCCTATAATAGCTGAGCTGTGAGAGCAAGGGATAATAATCTCAACTCACTCACCTTACAATTCTCCAGTGTGGCCAGTCTGTAAACCAAACGGAAAGTGGCAATTAACAATTGATTATCATCAACTAAATGCAAAAACAGGTCCCTTAACCACTGCTGTCCCAACATAGCCTAACTAATTTCCACCATACAGAAAGAAGTCCACCAGACCTTAGCAACAACTGGTGGAAAATATATGGTTTTTATGGTTCCCCTACAGGAAGCAGACAGTGACCATTTCTCTTTCACTTGGGAAGGTGTGCAGTTTACCTTTAAATGCCACCACCAGGGATACCGGCATTCACTGACTATTGCTCGCTGTGTGCTAGCACGAGAGCTTGCTCAAATAACTCCCAAAGAAAGGGTCAAAGTATATCAATGCATTGGTGATATATTGATTGGTGGCTCTGATGCTACCACAGTAGGACAGACCCAAACTAAAACAATTGATCAGCTGGGAAACCTGGGGCTCCAAATCCTGACAGAGAAGGTACAACTTCCTTCTCCTGAGATAATGTTCCTAGGCATCTGGTGGAGGGGAGGAACAGTGTGTATTCCCCAAGACCTTAACTGCCCTTGAACAGGTAAAAATGGCCAAGAATAAAAAAAAAAGTTACAACATGCCTTAGGATTGCTGGTGTATCAGAGAAAACACATTCCAGATTTTTCCATCATAACCTGACCCTTGTACAATCTGACTCATAAAAGGGCCTCCTGGGACTGGATCCCACTCCATAAGGAAGCCCTAAAATTACTAATCTTTGAGGCTGGAGAATATCAAGTCCCGGGGCCAATACATCTGACTGATCTGCTCCGTATCGTACAGGGTTTTGCAATTCATGAGATATCAATACACATGTGGCAATGTTGACCTGACCGCTAGACTCACCCTAACAGGTTCTATATGCGAAGTTTTAAGGATGAAGAAAAAAAAATTTTGCCTTGGAAAAAAGAGCCTTTTTGTAGTAACTCTAGCCTTACAAGAAGCCAAAAGAATTATAAAACAACAACCAATTATTCTGAGAGGGCCTTTTAAGGTTCTGAAACTGATATTGGCTGGAACTCTGCCTCCTGCCAGGGGCTGCACAATGGGAAACTGTGAGAAAGTGGTAATCATAACTAGACCACTATTGTCAAGTGTGTAAAATAGAAGAGGGAGCACCTAAAACACTGCAGACACAGGAGACATAACTGAATGCAGGGCTTAGACTATAAAAGATACCTCAACAAACAGACTGGTGCACCCCTACCACCAGAGGATCATCACGTCTCTTCATCATCGGTGCTGGATCCAAGGGTGGTGATACCTGCATATCCTTTCCCTTGCCCCTCTCTCTCTTCCTCTCTCCCCCTCCTTTCATTTTCCTCTTCTTTTTACAAATATTCTTAATAAGAACCCCCACCATCAACACTTTTCTGTGTTTCCAAGTTCCAGTTGCTTTTTCAAGTTCAAGTGACTTCTGTGTTGAAATAAAATATTTAATTGATTGTTTGGTGTTGTTTCACCTCAGTGTAGTCCGAGGGGATCATTAAGCCTTGGCCGCTCTCTCTCCTCCTTTTAGGGAGGGACACAACAGCAGGGAACCCTCATGTCTTAAGTCACCCCCAGCATTTCCAATCCAAAGGGCATACAGGTACCTTTTTGATGGTCTCTTTTCCATACATACTGCAGCAGTAGCTCAGAAGAGCTGACTGTGCCCAAGAAATGAACTTGGGAACCTGCTGGAGTTGTGTGCCCAGATTTCCTGTGCAATTAACACACTATTTCCAGGTCTTGTGTTGCCTCCCCAAATGACCATATAATTTTGAGCAGGGCTCATAATTCGTGTCTTTCATATAACACCTCACATTCTTCCTTCATCATGTGATTGCTCTTGGAGAGGTGGACAGTGTGCCTGCCTGACACTGCTAAACCTCCAGGTGCACACCTTGGTCTTATATCCTAGAGTTTGGGAAGGAACAATTCAAATGCCCTCAAACACATGGATCAGAGAAGTGTGGGCTAATTCTTAAAACACCTAATTGCCTAAACCCAGGTTTCTCCTCCCGTCTTTGGGGATCCTGGAGCATACTATATCAAGGAACTCCTGTAGCAGCCAAGCAACGGGACAGCCAAGTGGGGCTACTGAGAAATGTCATTTTTCCTGCCCATAGGCTCCTTACGAGCTTTGCAATGGCAAATGCCTTCCCTTGTGTGCAGAGAATAAAGTGATTCACCAGATTTGATTGGCCCTTTCAAACCCCTTCCCTTTGACCGGGAGGACTGATGAAAAAACTACCTGCACTCCAGAGTCCCTTATCACCACTCTCAGGGCTCAGTAATCCTTGATACGCCTCAGATTGCTCATAGCTGTATCACTGGTGCCCACATGAAACAATAGCAGTGGGTAATAGTCAGTGAACTGTATGAGGCTTGGTAGTCTCCCAGTGACATCCTGGGTAAGCAGCACATGTCTCTAGAAAGAGCATCAGGTCACCAAATGGGTGCCTCCATACTTTTCAGCAGAGGGTTGCCTACTACTGTCACCCATCACCTTTTCTTAGTTGCACTGCTTGTTATATAGGGAGCAGACTGGACTGCCTTACTCAGCTCCAGCACTTCTCCTGGTATGACAGGTCTTTCCTTTTCAGTCTCCAGAGCGGTGAAGTGGTTCTGCAAGAGTTCCTCAGGCTTCAGGGGAAGTCTCTTCCTCCTGCTGGTCCTTGCTGTTGCAACCATCCATTCTTCTGCATTTTTGGTCCTGCTCCCTTCTGTGCATGCTGGTGGGGGAGTTTTTGGCTCATTGGTCATGGGCTGTGGGTCCACTGCAGACTGCACTTGGAACCAGCTATCTAACTCCTTCTTAGCCTCCCTTATGTTACACAGCCTTCTCACAGCCTTCTGCAGCTCAGCCACCTGCTGCAAGAGGTCTTCTACCTAGGCAAAACTTTTACAGGCAGGTATGCTGTCTGTCCCTGCCCCGGGAGAAAGGTCTAGGCACTTCAGGCAGTCTGAGGTCTGTGCCTCAGCTTCTCCATTCAGCAGCTCCATCTGGGTGGAGGCATTGGCCGCTGCTGGGGTAGATGGTGGAGATCCCCCAGCTGCAGCTACACCCTTTGCTCTCAGACAAATACCCACCATTCTGCCTTGAGGGTCAGACCTGTGCACATGGTTACAGAATGGTGCCCAGTTGCTGGGCTACATGTACTTCAGGTGTCCCACTTGGCCAGCAGAATGCCCCTCCTCTGAAGAGGCACCCTCCCTGCACACCTTCCTGCACAAACTGCCCTGGCTGCCATGGCACGCCCTGGTTGCCTGCCCTGTTTGCAGCACTCCCGGTCACTCATGCTGCCTGGGGCTGCCTTGCATGGGAGTGGGGGATGGCTGCTGTTACGACCCATGCTTCTTCAGCTGCTCTTGTGAGACATGTCAGCTCCTGGCAGCTCTCTGCACTCCCTTTCTGCCACCCCATGAATCCCCCTAGGATTTCCCTGGCTCTGGAAAAGGATTTCCCCTGTAAGCAGCGAATCCCCACTTCGCTGCAGAATGCACCTGCACTGGAGCTGATCTCCTCTGCAAGAGTCTGGTCTCATAAAGGCTTCTGGAGAAGGCTTTTACCTCAGAAATTGAACAGAGGGATACTGGCACAACCTTTCCTCAATCTTCTGAGAAACCCAACTGGACAGATAGACTCGTGGGGTTCTGTTATGTGATTTAGCTGATATACAGGACTTCGGCTACAAGAGAAATAACAACCTGGCCGGTCATGGCATTGGTATGAGCAATGCTCCATGGATCTTCTTTCTGATGGCATATAACAACAGATTAAGCCCACAATACTTTATGAATCTGAATCTGGCAGTATTGCAATTTAATAGCATATTTACTGGACAGCAAAAAATCTCAGAAATAGCAATGTTTTCTGATCAGGGCAAGAGATAGTGATTGGTACCTGCACCTGGGATCTGTCCCAGTACCATGGGCAGAGGAGAGCTGCCGCACACACAGAAGCTACTACTGGTGCCTCCAAAACTACCAAAATACCAAAAGCCAGTTCTTAGTGTGATTTGCACTTTGTGACAGAGATATACCTGCTCCTGATTGTGGGAACAGGCTTATTCTTCCTTTAAACAACCAGAACAATAGGAATCCACTCTGTGACCTTGTTTGGTGCAGACGAAGAGTACAGAAAACTCAGAGTACAGATGTCCTCCATGGAGCTTTGTCCATGGAACTCAGACTCCTTCCTCGGCCGTCAGCTGGGAATTTGTGTGTTTCCTGATGTCTGTGTAAGAAGGAGGAATAAGCCAATAATCAGGGTTTGCCACACATTCCATGGAAAAAAAGAAGGAAATGAGTCTGTTTCCAGAAGGGAAAAAAAAAAATTGAGTCATGATGTTTCATTTCAACATTTTAAATGTGATGTTTGATTATGCAATTCCATATGGTGTTTGACTGCTAAACTGAAATCAATGCCATGTAAAATGATACTAATAAGAAAGCTCACAAACCAAGTATGAAGGTTACAGAAAATACTTAAGCAGCTGCCCAAAATTAACCTGCTTTGTTTCCCCCCCACACCCCCACCCTTTTTTTGCCGCCTTATTATCAACTCACTGCAGGCAAGATCTGGACAGCAGCAGGATTATTAGCTTTAATCAATACAGCTACAGAAACATAGGAGTCAGACACTCGCTAAGGGTAATTTGTGGACAGCAGTTGCAATACCTCCAGCAGTTTAGTTCACCAAATACAAACCTACTGCATGTTTCTGCTAGTCCTTCAGCTGTCAATTCTGGCTGTCAAAACATTTCAAAATTCAAGCATTTTTGTCTCTTCAGAAGTATTGATTTGTTTATTGTTGTTCCACTCAGTTTATAGCAGGCTTTGAGTAAGCTCTTTATTTTCCAATCAAACGGGAAAAAAAAAAGTTATTTTAAAGAAGTGGGTGTTTCTCTTGAGTCAAAACTGTGAAACGACATTTCAACCATTTCTACTGGCTCTGAAGAAAAAGTTTTCTTGAAGATAACCTTTCTAGGTAAGCATTTACTGCAGCTATCACAAGAGCAAATTTTAGCTGCCTGCACTTATAAAACCTGAAACAAACATGGATTGACTGCCCTGTCTTGGTGACATGCAGACACAGGCATGTATATTATATTTTCTTTTTTGTGAGCACGGGTGTCCATGCCTGGTTTAAAAACAAACCCCTTGGTAGGCTGCCATTTACAGCTTCTACCTTCTAAGCTGATGATTTCTTGTGCGTATTCTTCCTTTTCTACTCCCCTTGCCCTTGTAGCTCCATCCCTTTCTCTGTTTCCTGTTCTCCAAACAAGCTCTTGCTTTGCCAGACAGGTTAAGAGTCCCATCTCAGCATGAGAGGGTAAAGATCCTGTAACTCTTATGTCCAGAATTTACTGCTTTACATTATAATGCTTCTTTGGCAGACAGAAGCTGTCAACAAAGCTGAGAATCCATCTTTATCACTCAGGTGATCACATCAGGATGTCTCTACCCAAAACATATCAAGCTTTTGTTGTGAGATTACTACTTCGGTTATTTTTGACAGGAATTTTTCCATCATTAAATGAAAGTCATCCACACTGGTGCGTTTTATGGAAATGTGTCAGTTTATACAGAAGTTTAAAGGCAAACAAGCTAAAGAAAATATTTATACTTTCTTATATTTGGTGTCCTGACTCATTCTGCTTTGATATGGCAAAAATGTTGCATGTTGGCAATGACTAAATCATTTTGCCTTGACTCTTCTCTTCCAGCAATATTTGTCTGTATCAAAGCTAAATCATATCAGAGTACCCCTTTTTTCAGATTTTGCATATCATGGGAGGGGAGGAAAGAAGTCACATTGTCCCTCTTTATTGCAATTTGGACTGGAAGCAAGATTCAAATGCTAAAGATACTTTAGAAGATATTTTCCATTTGCCCAGCTCGTTCACTTTCTTTTATTACTCTACTCCTTGGCAAAGAAAAGGAATAGAGGGAAACAGCACACTCAGCTGACATGTTAGCTTGGTATCAGATGCTGTAGCCTGAAAAAAAGTAACAGTCCCAAGTTTTGAACGCAAATTGGAACGGAGGTATTCACCTCAGTAGGCATAATTTCCCAGCCATAACAACCAGGTTAATTATTTATTATTTAACTTTTCATAAGGCATGAAGTGCATATCTCTTTAGATACTTCATATATTTGTAGAGCAGTTACTCTTAGGTGTGATGTGTGGTGCTGGCAAATTAAGCTGTTATAATATTATGCTGTTTACACTTAGATGTCTCCAAAGAGACAATAATATTTAGATGCAATCCAACAGCTCAGGAATCCTTATAACCTTCCTATTTCAGTCTTGAACTTGCTTTCCACCACCTCACTTCGATAATGAACCTAAGCATGTGATGGAGCAATTTTATAGGTAGAGGGTAATTACTGAATCAGGATGAGGGAAATGGCAGTACCTGGAAATAGCAAATCTATGTAGTCCACAAAATACAGCCATACATTTCACCTTAGAACGAGGATTTTTCCCTCAGTGGAACTGAAGACATCCACTACCACCCTTCTTCCTGCTTCATACTTGTGTTGCCAGTTGTTCATATATTTCATAGTCCCTATAATGTTTTTTTTTCCTTCTGATATTTTTTAAGACTTTCTCTCTTCAGTAAGTGCCACATCATCCTGGCAATACTCTAAGTTTTCATTTCAACTCTCTTGCTCTGCAGGTATCCACATATATACAAATCAATGTAAGTGGAGTTAAAATGTTGCACCTAATCTTGATTCTTCTCTTACTAACATGCTTTTTACACCACATCTATTAGACCTGTAATATTATCCCACTGTCTTCTCTGTTTATAAGAACTAGTAAGTCACATCACAGGGATTTAATCTAATTCTGTAATAACTTTTATAGCTAAAATTGGTCAAATAAAAGAGCTAAACTTCTTATTCTTTCCATTTCCACATCCTTCCATGGCCAGTGCATGCAAGTGAATCCCTTGGCATGAAGGAAAAAACTTAATTATGCTATATAGTGTTAGTGTCTGTGTTTACACATCAGCTGTGACCCTATTAAACTGTCAAGGAATGAATGGCTGATACCTGGCCAGAAGAAATAACACTTCTGTAGCCATAAAACTCCAAAATCTAAATAAGATGAGTGTTACACAAGACCGGCCAATTAGACAGATTGCAACTTAAGCTAAAGCACTAGAGGAGCTTGACTTAAAGCACCTCCTTAAGCTACACTGAAATAGTTAGACTTAAGCACATACTTCCATTAGTGCATGTGTGCAGGTGCTCTGCTGAATCCACGTTAGCTCCTATAGGCCTGAACATCTCAAACAATGAGTTTTCCTGAATACAAATGATGTGATTTGGAAACATGATCTGTCAATTTAACTCTTACACAGCGTCTTTCTCTGTGATCAGTCTCTGCTAAAACTACTTAAAGATTAAATGAGAAAATTAACTGTGTTTAGTGAATCTTCAGGAGATACAGATACAAAGAAGAAAATGTCCTGTATCAAAGCATTTCAGGATTCAATAACTGAAATACTTAATCATTAATGTGCCTGAATCTCTGTGAAATACAACCATTGTTCCATATGCTGGTTTGCCTTTTAACTCCACACTGTTTGCCACTAATTAGCTACATGCCATTTTCATCCAATCCCCTTTTGTGAAGTTTAATCTTCAAATGATAGCATTTATCAAACACACAAAGACAGCTGATGCACATCAAGCAAAGCAGATGATTATTTCTGCAGATAAAAATCAATGCCCCTCTGCAAGCTCCCCCTTGTTCTGCCAGTTACAGTTTAGCAGAGTGAGGTCATTTACCCACACTCTGAAACTAATAAGCATGCAGGGGCAGGGCAGGGGGAACTGAGTTGGAACAGCCTTGTTGATGTTGCATTTATGCTTGATTCATACAGGATTGAATAATGTTTGTTCAAAGCAGAAAATTTTGTTTTCCTGTTCCATTTGTGTTATTTCTCATATATGTTTCCAAGCTGCCTGAGAATAGTGACAAATACACTACTGGGGCTTCCTTTATAAATTCTTGCTTCTTTCACTCCCACTCAGTCTGTATCACAATTATATTTTGGATCAAACCACTTGCTCACTTTGGAGAGTTTCCTGCTTCAGTATCATAGTGGAGCAGTGATAAACATCCAAATGATGTGTTAGGACTCAGTGGTTAAGCACACACTTCACTAATCTGCCTGAAAAATAGCTGTGGCTTGATTCAGACCCCAAAGGAGAAAGAAGGAATCAAAGATTTTAAGGTAGAAATAGAACTTATACAACCCAACTGTACATTAATTTGGTGTTATCAACCTACTCCACAATTTTTGAATCCATCAGCAAGTTTCAACCTCACATAACACAGGATTAAAAGTCTCAGATTATGAGTTTTGATTAATTTAATGGAAATTGTTGGTTTTGTAGAGAAAAGAGAGTTACATTTATTAAGTCTTCATGAGGGAAAAAGGGTAGTAAGAATCCCTAGTAGGCAATAGAGAAACTGCTCAGAATAATATTTAAAAGATTCACATTATGTTACCTTGGTGGTGTCTTCATTTTGTTTTCCCCTTTAATTTGAAATGGTGAGGGACTCGACTGAATCCATCTTCTCTGCACTTCACTTTTTACTTGGAGGTATCTCTATCACAAAATTACTTTATAAGCCAACTTTAAATGAAAGTCTGCAGACATGTGATCTGAGATTTGTCTTCTGCTCCACACAATATGACACTGCACTGACACTAGAAAATTAAATAAAAACTAGAAATTGCACTTTGAGATGCTCTAGAAGTCTGCTGCCTGTTGTCTGCATGGATTTCAAACTGCCCCACTCATGTATTGAAAATTCACTGAACATGTATTTCTTTCACTGCTGCTAAGGTCATGGCCCATGAAGCCATCCTTGCTATATGGAGAGAAAAGGTAAGGAAAACAGGAAAGGCATCAGCTTTCTGCAGGACCAGATTTTGAATACAAGTTTCCAGGAATGAATGTAGTGTGAACTCTTACTCCTAATATGAACTAACAGCTCTAGTATTAACATTGCACGATACCACAAATATGGATAAATGAAGTTCATCAGCAAAACCAAATGGAAGGAGTGTTGTGATAGGTGGGAGGCCATGAAAGGAAGTTTGACCCATGAGAACCACAACAGTGTATCCAGAGGAAAATCTATCCCAACCCACTTTAGTGATGGAGACAGAAACAATAGCAAAGGTAGGCCTCCAAGCACAAGACCAGTTTCTCTGGAAGTGCCCTTTCAATTCCAAATTATAAGTGTGATCTTCAATGTCCAACTCTAGACAAGGTGGCAGGCCCACGGGATTGCCTTAGGAGTTTGTTTATACAGAGCAGATACCAAAATACTGACCATGCATGGATGGAGTCGTCTTCTGCCTATATAAGGCCAGACCAGAGCCAGCCACTGGATTTTGGCTTGCATCTCAAGGGACATTTTCTCTAGGTTAAATCATGTTCATTCATTGGCTAGCACAACTGATGTGGCTAGATGTGTCTTGCTGTCAACTCAGAAGTATGTGGATAACCAGAGAAGACTCCTGGTCCCTAAGGAGCTGGTCACACTTCCTGGGACTCTGCAGAGCACAATGCTGGGAGAGTCAATACTTGCTAAGGGTAGTGGTGGGGTGGGGTTAATTTGCAGATCAGAACTGGCTCCTTCTTAGGTATCTTTCTTACAGAAACTCAGAATTTTTCGAGTCAAAAGAATACAAAGAATTATTTTCTGTGCTATCAATGTCTTATAAAGTGAGGAGGCTGGAAAATTCACAGGTAGGTAAACATGTTCTCTTTACATTGCTGGATATTTACTTCCTTCCCTTGCCCACAGATCAAGCTATAAATGTATAGACACCCCAAAGACAGTAGGACAGTCTTCAGGGGAAGAAAAGCTTTGGGAAATTTAATGGAGAATGACTCTTCTATGATGATGAGTAATTCTATCTAGGGTATACAGGTTAAATATACAGGTATACATGTTAAATCTTAGATGCATCACTATTTCCTTGCTAGTCCATGCAATTAAATGTGTTGCTTTGTTTGGCTAGTCTTTAAAAGCTCAGTGTCTTTAGGAAGCTTTAATTTTTCTAGAGCATCAAAGTCAAATGTTTCATGTGTGTCAATCAGAAGTCCAACTGACTCTGCTTCAGTCTGTGGGACACTTCAAGATTCACTGCAACACTAATGACCGTGCTCTATCATTGTATATTCAACAAGAAGAATAAGGGTGATTTATTCCCCTTTTCTTTCCCCCATGACCACTTTCCCATCACATCAGTCATGGCATTCCAGCATGATCAGAAGTCAAGATGCCATCATTCCTTAATCTCTAAAGGACTTTTGCTTTCAGTCTTGCTTTGTAGACACTGAGGTCTCTGGTTTCCAGTCTGCATGAAGAGTTGTGAGACTAATGGAGACTGTCTGTCTTCCTTGCCTGGCTCTGCCAAACAAACCCTGAAATACCTCAGGTGAACCATTTCTCTCCATTTGGTCACTACTCCATCCTTTAGTGTCCCTTGGATTTGAAATGGGTTGTTCCCAGACACATAATTTTTAGCATGAATTCTCAACCCCATTGCTTATCAGCAGCTCTTCCTCAAGGGGAAAGAATACTACATCACCATTTTTATTATAACTGTGTTCACAACTACCACCTGACCTGAGAGGTCTGCATCTGAGCTGAATGTGCTCCACTCAAAGCTCTTACACAGGGGTGCTGGAACAATATTTGAGATAATGTCAGCTGAGTTGCTTTTCAACGACTGTGCTGCTTTTCTGCAACTGGCTGTTTTGAGTATCCTAGGACATTATACAGTCATCACTCTGGAACAATAGCCACAGTCTATAGGTGAGGAAGACTTCAGAGTTATCTGTTACTTCATAACAGTGCATTTCTTATACAGATTTTCCCCTAAAATCTCACATGTTGTAGAGATTTGGATTTTGTTGTTTTTGTTGTTGTTGTTAGAAATGGCATTAAACTTCTGGCATGGCCTTAGCATCATGAAGTTCATCAGCAGGTTCATGTAAGATGTATTCTAATTACTCTCAATTTTCTTTATTTTAATATTGACCTTTGAAAATTGCCGAAGAAGCTCATGGCCTCTGTCAGCAACCCTGGAGAAGTGACACTACTCAGTGGCTCAGAGAAGCAAAAAAATGTCATTCAAAAGTTCTGATGTAAGCTAATATTTTCCAAAGCATTAGAAGACATTACTCTAATCAGAACATTTTTCAAGGGACCTGTTTCTCAAAAGGCTCAACAGGAAGGCGTGAAGACATCTCTTCCCTCACTGCATGGGACAGAGATCTTAGCCATTTTTTTCTCCCCTTTTGGGCCCAAATCTTCTGCAGAGCATGTGAGCTCCTGGTGTGGTAGCCATCACAAGAGCATGGCCCCTTGCAACTCTGATTCCTGCTGTAGTATGAAGAGCTTTTATCTTCTGATTACCATAACCCAACTAGGGTACTTCTGGCCACATTAGTGACAATAGAAAAGGAAGAAGTGAATGTCAGAACAAGAAGTGTAGCTATTTTAACCAGCCTCTTCATGTTTGGTAAACTGTTCCCTGTAACAGAACACAGGCTCCTAAGCTGAACACAAATGGATCATAAGACCCCTTTGGAAACATAGCCTGAAAAGGACACTTCTCTTTTTCAGCCTCCTGCAGCAGCAGCAAAAACATAGTATGACATATAAACAGAATTCTCTTGGCCAATTAACATAAGTATCAGGGCATCATTACTCTTCATCCCTCAGAGGTGCTCACAGTGGGGGTTCAGGAGCAATGTAGTCAGAAACAATAGAAGAGTGTGACCTGCCACAGCCTTGAGCGGTTCAGCTGTTGCTGGAAGATTGGGTTTTGAGATTGGTCTGTAAACATTTCTCACAGAAAGAAAACAATTGGTCTGGAAGATGAACTAATGAAAAGCTTGTATTTGTGTATGTGAAGGCACCTAAAAGCACCAGAAGAAACAGTAGAGTAAGTTTTACAAGAACAGACTGTATTGGTAACCAAGGTCATAAGGGCCAACAGTCAAACAGCTAAACACCTGCAAACTGGGTTTTTTTGCATTGACCCCAGAAGATGAGTGCCCTTGTAAGGTTAGAGACAACAAGTCATCACCTTTCCTGGTAAGAAAGGCAGCAACATGGTTATAGAACATCCTGTGCCGGTCCTCTTCCTCCTGTCTCAACAAGAAGACAGACTGTACTCTAAAAGTTACGTAAAAATCAGGAAGCAAGGACAATGGGCTTATCTTGTTTAGTATTCATGGAGGATAGACTAAGCAAGTCTCAATGCAAAAGAGCTGGTGACTCCTGAAGGGTATGAAAGGCCCATCCAAACCCAATTTGTCCAAGAACTATCAAGACAAACCCAAGAGATGCAATGAAGGCTCAGCAGTGAGCATCCATTGTCCTCTCTGTCATACATAACTGATCTTACTCAGAGCAGTTGGGCACACTTGTCTTGGTGCTGGCAACTGCATGTGAAAGTGTAAGTGCATAGCTTTAACCTACTTAGAAATCATTTAAATAAAAGTCCCCACTTCCATAAGGTCTTACAATGAGTTTTGTTACATTTATCTCCTACAGTACATATCAGTGGAAAAGTACAGACAAACATGGTGTAGACTGCAAGAAGACCCAAGGAGAAGATTAGTGGGACATACCAAGTCACTTTGGGACAGGAAAACAGCAGAAATGTCATAGTTAATTAGTAACAAGTTCCCTTCTTCGCTCCCTGCATAGGATAGTGCTTTGTAGTTAGCAGACAAACAAGTTTGGGAAACCTTGTTACAGTCCTGGGATTGAATTATTTTCAAGCTAGAATGAAATAAGTATTCAGCAGGTAAAGGTCAAGCTTTCCAGGTTGTACATCAGTCCAGAGGGGATGGAGAAACACATCCATTCAATTCACAAATCCTGGATGAAAATTCAAGTCATGGCCATGTATTTAGCTAGCTAAAAAGGGCACTCCCTGTGATGCAGCCGAGATAAGATCTCTGAGTTCATGGAGGCTGCAGCTTAAAATATCACAGGAGGCAGAAACTGAAATCAATGAAGCAGTATTTACCAAGCAAGCACTAATTAAAGCTTAACTCCAAACAAAATAAATGCAACTTGTGAGGACAGTGTTAACTCTCAGCCCTAGAAAACAAGATTGAAATAAACCCCAGAAGATGATAGTATTTTTCATGAGGGTTTGTGTTGAAAGACTTTCTTGCTTGAGTTTGGTTATGTTTTTCTCCTTTGTTTTTGTCAAGTTTTCATTCAAATTACTTTTGCTTATGCTTTCAAAGAGTTCAAGAAATATTAAACTAGGAAAAAAAAAAACCAAAAACTCCAAACACTACTTCTCCTGTATTTCCAATCAAGTTTTTGATTAAAAATAGTGTTAATTTAATTTCTGAAAATCATTTTTGGTATTAAAAATATCCAATGTCAAGCATTTCTATCAAACTGCCTGAAAACCAAAGACCCGCAGAAATTGTTACACACAAAACCTGATGTTTTAAAAAGTTATTACTCAACCTCAGAGAAAGTGTGCTTCACAAAATGTTTCTCTTAATCTTACAGAGGGTTACTTTGATCACAAAGAAGCCTAAAGCGCTTTTGTTTTTGTAAAGGGATTCAAGGGAGCAAAAGGTAGTAGGTGGATATCCTTTTTTCCTAGGAAAGATTTCTAAAATAAAATGGTAGGACCCTTCTGTAAACTTCTGAGACTAGATTAGCTTTGAGAGAGAGGAAAAAAGGAGAGGAACACAGTGTTCTTCCTTTTAAAATAAAGGCTTCCAGAGTGAAGGCATGGACATTGTTAGAAACTCAGTTCTCATCAGACTTCAGGGGATATAAAAATGTATTCTACCAGTTCAACAGTAAGACAGGGCCTGAGACTTACCTCAAAAGTAGTTCTGTCTTCTGACAGGATATTTCAGCATTGCTTGGCCTTTGCTAGAAATACCAATAACTAAACAACCTTTTCCACATGATTACCAAATTGCACACAGAGCTGTGATTGAGTTATTGCTTGATGACACTACAATTTCATGTGGGCCCCATTTTAGTCTGATTACTTGCATTACTTAATTATAAGGTACATCACTGCTTGAACTGATTTACTCTTTTGATTATTGCATCATGTGATTGCCTGGTTTATAAAAGCAATTATGCTCAAACAAAATCACTACCAGAAGCTTGGAGGATTGAACTTCTGCAGCAAGCAAACTGTGGCTTCCCATAAGGGTTTTGGTCATGGTGGATTTTTTTTTCTTTACCCTTTTCATATTTAAGCCTTGCACTTCTTTGGAAAAGTAAGTATGAAATAGCACATTGATTATTTTTCCTGGATTGATTGTGTGAGCTCATCTTTTATGATGCATAAAGCAGCATAGGTGACGGATACTCTCAGCTGTCAGCTGAAATCAGACAGGTCTGACATTCTTGTCTGTGTGTCAAGAATGGGTGGCAGATGATGGCACTTAGGGATTGTCATGTTACCACTTCTTCTCACAGGAATTTGCAGTGTTATTTTCACCTGTGCATTCCTGCACCCAGAGAAGAAGAGATAATGTATAAAATTATCACAAAACCTCCAAACCCAACTTTCCTTATCCCGATCTCCACTGAAAATATGCCATTAGGAACCATTTTCCTTTTCTTCTCCCCATGAAAATTTTTTTTTCAAGGACCTAGCATGATGCATCTGTTTTCCTTTTTTTCTTTATTCTTGAGAAAAAAAGAAAGCAAGGAAAATGAATGTTTCATGTGGGAGCAGGCAGGTAGAGGTAAGCCAGTTCTTCAGTCCCAGACATTAACCAAGAGAAATTGCCTCTTTTATATTTTTCCCCACTTTTCCTAGCAAAAGTACCCCATTTGTTAAAGGTAAGGAGGAGTCTGCCTTTTGAGGGCTTTGAAGAGAGGCTGAAGCATAGTTTGGAAAGAATTTGACTTAAGAAAACTGAAGATGAAGTTACAACTAAGATCAAACATGATTTTGCACACTTTGGCTGTGGTAAACAGATTTCTGCATTGTCACATCAAAGGTTAAATACAATCTTAGGATCAGATCCCAACCCTTATCAGGGAAGGAAGCCACAGCAGGGGAAGGAGGGTATGAATCACCGAATTCTTTGGTGTTACTGAAAAGGAAATACATTAAACTACCATATAGCAGTAATCCTCAGGAAACTGCTTGTCTCTCACATTAAGGACTGCTCCATCTGCCTTGCCAGCAGCATTTTAGCCAGGTTTCACAACTGCAGCAGCCAGGGCAGAACACCAGAAGAGTAGTGCCAGTGGACAGAGTAATAATGATTCAAACAATACATGCTACAAGCAGATCCTTGTTTAATGAAACCTCCTTTCAATCTGCCATGTATCCAAAAAGTGGTGGGTAGCATGTTCTCAGAATGGATTATTGCTGGCACAGGTACAACTACAAATACTTGTCAGATAAAGCTATCTACTAGTACCTTTTCCAGCTAGACTGTTAGTCCTGACTCTGTGGTTAGAGCACACCAGGCACCCAGAGCAAAGAAATAGCAGTTGCATTTATGTGTCACAGGGGACACTGTTGCAATCAAACTCTGACGACCTTGCTGCGAGGCATACATTAAAGCATGTACAGAAACCTGCTACAATATTCACAATTAAAGTGAAAAAAGAAACACATGCTGAGGGTGATGTTAAAGGGGAGAAGGCCTGTCCATACTTTCAAGAAAACTCTGTTCTTGGACTCTTGACTCCTGCATTGGTTTCCATGCTGCCAGTATTGGTGTACTAGTTCTGGATGAGCTGAAGCAAATTTTTCTCATAGCAGCTAATATAGTGCAGTGTTTTTGATTTGTGACGAAAACAGTGTTGATAACATAAGGGTGTTTTAGTTATTTCTGAAAAGCAGTTACATAGCATCAAAACCTTCTCTGTTTCTCACACTACACAGCAGCAAGCAGATTGGGTGCACAAGAAGCTGGGAGGGAACATAGCTGGGACAGCTGACCCCAAGTGACGAAAGGGATATCCCATACTATATGGCATCACATGCAGTGATAAAAACTGGGGTGAAGAAGGAGGAAGGGGGGATGTTCAGAGTTATGGTATTCATCTCCCCAGGTAACTATTACATGTGATGATGCCCTACTTTCCTGGACATGACTGAACACCTGCCTGCCAATGGCAATTAATGAATTAATTTTTTTTTTAATCTTTTTTTTTTTCCCTTTACTTTTGCACACAGCTTTTTCTTTACCTATTGAAATGCCTTTATCTCAACCCATGAGTTTTCTCATGTTTACTGTTGTGATTCTCTTTGACAACCTACTTAGGTGGCAGTGAGCAAGTGACTGTGTGGGGCTTAATGCGGCTAACCCACTACAACTGGTCATGTAAATGTAGGCAAATCCCCTAACCCCAATATTATGAGGTTGACAACTAGCCCTGTTGCTTTTGCCATGAACAGTGCCACTTGTGTTGGCTATGTATCACTTGCATGCATGGAGGTGGTCTTACATTGGACATTCATTGCAGGTTCAGTGCCAGTGTATCTTCACATCTGCAAAATAATGCTCTGCTGCATTCCTCCTCTTTGTCTTCTTTGTTTCTGTCCTTTGTAGTCAAAGGAAAGCTCTCATGTGCCACATGACAAAGGATATCACAGTTCCTGACACAGTTGTCCAAGAGAAGCAAACTATGGTGTCTTCTGCCTTGTACTAAGAGCTGCAGTCATGAGAGAAGAGTCTTATCACTCTTGCTGAGTTGATCTCCATCCATTTCTGAGTTTTTCAACACTGATGAAAACAAGCAATAGCAGCATCAGGCTCTGCCCCTCTGCCTTGATATAAAAACAGACAGTTTGCTACTTATAAGAGTTGGTGTTGCTCACACAGGGCCTGCACAATCCACCCTTGTGTTAGTACCCATGGAAGTCAAGGCCCCCTGAATAGCAGCACAGCCATCTGGTGTATCAGCTACACTTGCCGTTTTTGTATTGTCTGAAAACTTGCTGAGGATTCACTTAGTCCCATTCAGTATTGAAGATGTTATAGTATCAGCCTCAATAACACATTTGCGAATACCGAAAGTGAAAAGTTTTTACAGTCACCAGGACAACTGAGCTGTCCCAGGCCAGCTATTCCCATGCTTGGGCATACCTGCCTAGGACCTTGCTGAGATGCAGAGATACAGACACGCAGGCTGAAGATGTTTGCTATGCACACCACACTGAGGGATGCCACTAAACTTTGTTGGTACCTCTTGTCTTTCCTGCTGAATCCTGTGTTCAGAACAATGGGCCGGTTTTGCAGAGATGCTCAAGTCCTGATTAATGACCTAACTGAAAAACAGCTACTCCCCATGTACTGTAATAACACAGATCTGCTGCTGCTGTTCAATTATTCCTGTATTCATCTACACCAGAGTTAGGTCAGATATGGTCTGTTACTCTGACAAACCAAGGGAAGACAGAGTAACCAGAAACACTGTCATTTAAGAACTTTGTTAGTAGCCCTTCCTCCAGACACACAAAACTATTCAAAGCACTTGCATTCAGACAGAATTTCTCAGAAGAGTCTTTTGGGGAAGAGACAATGTTGCCAACTTATTTTCTCTTTCAAAAAGCCTCTCTTCCTGACATACTGTGACTGAGCAGACTAGGAGGTGGGATGTCTCTGTACTCTTAACATAGCAGTAGGAAGCATGAGACCCATGTTTGATTCACAAAGGCTAAATAGAAATGAGACTGTATGCTTACAAAATGTTCCTGACTAGGGCAAGGACGATTGATGGGAGTAGAGCTGAAATTCCCTTTTTTTCTAACCCTTTCAAAACTTCAGTAATTCCCATTTGATTAGCCCTTTCTTGTAATGCTCTTGTAACATCTCTTTTGCATTTACAGATCCCACTCCCATCAAATCCCTTCTGATAAACAATTTGAAGAAGGTAAAATTTACACATTTTTCCCTTTGATGGTTGTAAAAGCAAGGTGAAATTTTCTTCAGCTTCATGCAGATAAACAAATATCAAAGATCAGCATGCAGCTGTCCAAATGAGGTCACCAAAGACCGTGTCTGGGAAAGTATATTCTGGTAATTTCATTTTATATTTATTGGCTCTGGATGATAGGCAAAGCAAAAGGTCAATTCCTGTTAATTTTTTGATACTGCACTTTCAAGGAACTTCTGTATGAATTACTTCACTGGGAAGATTTAAAAAAAAAAAACAAACCAACAAAAAATATACTGAGAATTTTTCTACTCTTTAAAAGCTGACCTTTACCCTCAATTTGGCTTTCCTAAAATCTATATTAAAGCAAGGTTTTGATAGCTGTGAACTTAAAAACTAATTGAAAAGAAATTACTTGTGGAAGTGAAGACATCTGATTTTGTCAAACAAAATGATAAGTAAGGTTTTAACATAGCAGAAAAGAGCTGTCCCATGATTCATCTCCAATTGCTTTACAATCTTTTAACCTTTTTCTTTTTTTTACACTAGTAGTTAACAATATTGTCTGTAAGTTTATCTCAATAACCTCCATGGGTAATTCCTGTGACACTCAACTGCATACTGTAAGAGTATGCAGAAGAACAGGGTGTGTTTCTTTAAGGGTATCTGGTTAAAAGAGCCATAAATAATAACACAGAGAGACATAAACCTGACTGACAGATTATAACAGAGGTCATGATAAGACTAAACCTGGTCAGTCACACTATTTAGTAAGGATATGTAGAGAATGAGAATGTTTATTTTCTCAGCTGTGACAATAATTAAAGGATGAGAGTAATAAAAACCTGAGGAATTAGCATTACTGAAGACAACAACCAGAAACAAACCTGGTCAATCACACCAGCTGATGGGCTATTGAGAAACTGCAGGCAAACTTGGACCTTTGTAATTGATAAGCATGCAGTCCTGAGGGTCTAGGATATTGGAGGTGGGCAGTGGGACTATGCCAGCAAAGGAGGAAATGTACAGGGGAAGAAGGAGCAGGGAGCAATAATGAGGTAGCAAAGACAGGCAAGGGTGCAAGAGAGGTTGGTCACACGTAAATTCTGTCCAGTCAGTACTCCTGTTTAGCTGAGCCCTGCGCCTGATCACCGCAGTCAGCCTTGTCTGTTCTTAACTACCTGTCTGTATAATCTCTCTGTCTATCCCATGTGTGTGACTGCTGCAGGGAATCAGTGCCAGCTTCTGGGGAGGCTGGTAGAGGAGTGGGTACCAGCTGCTGGAGCCAGACTGGGACTGTGGGCATCCCTGGCCTGTGCTGTTGGCTATTGGAGCAAGTAGGGGTCTCAGGGACAGTGACTGGAGCAAGAATGGGTCTTTTATCTCCAGCAACTGAGGTAGGAATTGTGTTTGTGTGTCCGCAAAACCTGGGGGGATTGTTGTGACTGAGGGGCTCAGTGCTGGCATCAGGAGTGGGACTGTGCGTCACAGCCCATGTACCTGGTGCCGGCTGCTGGAGGGGATGAAAGTCTGTATCTTCCCCAAACCTGCTGTGCATGGGTGGGTGTGTTTGTATTTGATGGCAATCTTCAAGCTTAACCACTTGGCAAGCAGGGAAGCCTCTGGTCTGGGCTGTGGTATCAGGTGGGTGGATTGTCCACGGTGGTATTTGGGGGGGACACCTGAAAGTGTGGAGTGCCTGTGGGATGAGTGTGTGAGTGTTGTGTTTCTGAAGTAAGCACCAAGCTGGACCAGCCGGTGAATCAGGGATCAGGACAGGGGTGCCAGGTAGGCAGAGGGGCCATGGTGATACTTGAGATATCCACAAACATGCATATGCTGTCAACATGGAAAGCATCGTATATGTGCTGCACAAGTGACCTTCTGTCACTGCCAGCCCATGAGAAGGAGAGGACTTGGCTCACTGTCCTTATGTTTGTATGTGTCCTATATCCGGGTGCTGTTGACTCATAGAATCAGAATCATAGGATGGTTTGGGTTGGAAGGGACCTTTAGAGGTCATCTAGTCCAACGCCCTTGCACTGAGCAAGGACATCTTCAACTAGATCAGGTTGCTCAGAGCCCCATCTCTCTGGATGACATCCCAACCTTCTGGTGTGTCAACTGTACCGCTCAGCTTGGTGTCGTCTGCAAATTTGCTGAGGGTGCACTTGATCCCACTGTTTATGTCATTGATGAAGATAATAAACAGTACCAGTCCCAGTATGGACCGTTGAGGGGTCACTGAGTGTCTTGTCTGTGGCATTGCATGTGACCAGCCATGTCAGTGTCCTCTGTGTGTCTCTGTGTCTGTCTATGTCTATGGTATGCCTCTGGTGGCTCAGATTCACTACTTGTTGAACCTGTGGACAGGCAAGCTTCAGCCATGCCTCAGCATGGGCAGAAGATCCCAGTTCCCCAGCACAAGGGTGGATTCCAGCAACACCTTGGTCAGGAGAGTCCTGGGCCAGAACAGCTAGAAGAGGCAGCCACTCGTAACATCCCTTAATATCTTAGTAGTCAGTGGAGTAGTCCTTAACATACTAGAAAAGAAAACATATGATCTATTTTTTCTTTATACTTAATATTAATTGACAACTTTGCATCAGGAAGCAACACGGAGTCTGCTCTGCAAAGAAAAGTGAGCTGAGAGCAGAGCACAATAACAAGACAGGCATGAGCCTGCCAACAAGGAGCCAGGATGTAGATGACAAAGTCCAGGTCAGGATCATGGCCAGAGACGTTGGTGAAGTTCAATTAAAGTCCACTGATCAACTAGTATTTCAGTAGTGAGGTGGCAGGTCTGAGCTCAAACCAGGAAGCCAAGATGCTGCATCTCTGTCAGGGTCAGGGTTGAGGAAATATGAGACCAGGCACAGATGTGGCTGCTGCACAGTTGTGATATAGAGGTCAGGCAGGGGACTGCAGTAAAGCTTCAGCTTAAAAGTAGTTCCCAAGGGAAAAGAGAGGCAGGCTCTTGTTTCTAGCTTTCCTTAAAAGAGCTCTTGTCAGTGAAGGACCTGACTTGGACTCACTCAGCTACACTCTTTAACTTATCCAGCCAAACTTGAAGGGGGATCTGCTCACATCATGTTGACTCACTCAAGCTTAGCCAGGGTTTGCAGACTTAAAATGTGGGGATGTACTGAATATTGTCAGACAAAGCTTGGCATCAAAAGGAGAAGACACTCTTCACACCTTGGGGACAAGGCTGACAAGGGAGGTGAACAATTTCTTCCATGTATTTTCAAAGCTGCCTCTATCACAATCATTTCGGAACTTAAAGATCAAACCTAATTTAGAGCCAAGCAAAAAACAACAACTGAGTTCACCATACATTCCATATATTAAAAACTGGACATTGTGTGCATTTATCTTTACATTCACCTGTTGGTCAGAACACTCATGTCTGGAGCACATCCATCTTAGCTCAGCAGCACTTTTCTGACCCACCAGCATGTTACTAACCACGGTTCCTCCAGAAGCTTTTCCAAGGGGGAGGAAAACATTCAGTAACTGCTTGAGGGTGATAGTATTTGACTAGCTCCATAGCACAAGACACATACCTCTAATCCCTGCACCAAAATCTACATTCTGTTTTTTTCTCAGCACAGTAGAGAGACAGTATAGCAGGGTGCAGCATTGAACAAGGACTGGCATAGGCTTCTTGGACCTAACAATTCAAGGAGGCAAGGCACAAAGTAGCCTTTCAAGGTCACCTGTATGGCTAGTAGCAGAAACAGGAATTAATCTACTTGTTTTGTGAGTTGACCACCTGCACTGGCTGATTTTTGAAACACTTAAGGGTCCCCTCTCAGCTACAGGACAGGCCTGGCTACCTCAACATAGGTCTTTTGTCTCTGACCCCTTTGCTTACAAAGGACATCAAAATTCTTATGTCAGATGCTGAAAATTAAAGAAGTTCCATAGAAAGCCCACAGCTGTCCAGATCAACCTTTCAGGCCCAGTAGGACCTCTCCCACATCCCTCCCAACCCAAAAAATCTTGTAACAGAGGCAGAGAAAAGAAACTAAGTTTATTGACACACACTCTTCTCCCCATCTCCATTATCTCCAACTATGGATTACACACAAATCCAGACTCTCCAAGAAATACAGCTTTGAAAACTGTATCAGCTTCTTCTCCAATCAGTCTAAGCGACAGCCTCAGTGTGGGAGATAAACTCCAGTTCACTCTAAAGACAGGCTAGACTTAAAGAAGTTCTCAGGCTAATCAGTAAACTCTTTATATTTACCAGAGAAAAGATCTAAAAACCCCAAAGCAGTCCAAAAAGTGGAAGGGAAGTCCTAGTCACTTTTCAGAGTAAGGTCCCACTGACTGACTCTGCCAAGGGCTGATATTTCCTGCTGATCCTTCTGCACCTAGAGAGTGCTGAGACAGCAAGGTGCAGAGAAGCTCAGTTAATTTTTGTTTAGCTACTGGTTCAGAAATCTCCTTATTAAGAAATCTTTCTGGGCAGTGCTAAATAAAGTTGTGAGAGATAGACTAAGCACAGCACTGCTGCTACAGAATTTGCTGACCTTCACCTCTTGCTCCAGATGGTGATGAAAACAGATGCGACCATACAGAGCCTGTGCATAAAAGGGGCTGCAGTTTGTCAGTTCTAATTTTTGTGGACAATTCACATTAATCTGGAATAATTATATTGTTTCTTTTCTGAGAGTGACAGGAGCAAGACAACAGGTTAGAAATTTTCCAATTCTAGAAGTCAACAAAATGGATAAGTACTTGGGGTAGAAATATTTTTAAAATGAAATTACATTAAAACTCCTGTTGAAGGCTTTATGAATATCCCCACTACATGTGTACAAATATGTGCATTTAAATTTATATTTGTATTCATAATTCATTATATATATTTATATACTTACATATATATTTGTATATTTTCCACAAATATTTTCCAATTCCTGAAAAGGAAGTGCCAAGCTCAGAAAATATCCTCGAAGGAGGCCAAAGATATCAGCCGACATACAGGTGAACCCAGCTAAAAAAAAGAATGATTTAATGTAAAATGGCATGGGCCACAAATGTATTTCTAACTCAGGTAGATGCAGTGTCTAATTTCACCTGTGAAAGAGCAATGTAACAAAAGGCATTCTGTCTTGCTGTGTTAACTGCTTTAAGTACTGCTTTAAGTAGAAAATGATGTTTTCTACTAACACAGAAACCTCTTCCGGAAGGGTGTTCACTACAAATCTGACTGTGAGCACACTGGCTTATAACTTGTGAGGTTTAATTCCTCTTCTTCTTGTCTTATTGTGATGTGTCAGACTCTTTACTGATGCCCTCTTCACCTACAGTTTTATCTGAAATCCATAGAAATGAAAACGATTCTTATACTCTGAATCACTGTGATTATTTGTTTAGACATGATTCCCAGGAATGAGACCGAGATTTGCAAATAGAATCTCTACAAGTATAGCAACACGAAAAGAAAGGCTAAGGAAAATATTGCTCCTCTGCTAAATGGAGCAGGGACCATGGTGACAAAGTACATGGAAAAAACTGAGGTATTCAATACCTTACTCATTAAGACAAGTAACATGTTGTTACTTGCAAAACCAGCATTCAGGAACCTGAGGCCCTTGACATAGGAACAAAAGTCTGGAGCAAGGAATACTTACACTCTGTGGAGAAGAACCAGGTTTAGGGAGCAGTTAAACTGGATATGCAAGTCCAACAGGCCTGATATTATGCATCCACAGTTGCTTTGGGAGCTGAACTTATGCCACTGCAAGGGCACTGTTCATAATCTTGAAAAGGTCATGGTGAAAGGGAAAGGGAAAGGGACTGGAAGAAAGCAAATGATACTCCTGTCTTCAAGAAGTGAAAGAAGGTGGACCTAGTTGATTTTAAAAAGTCCCTTCCAAACTTAATTTTACTGATGAGAGCAATGACCTAAGAATGGCTGGAAGCAAAGACCAGACAAGCACTGGAAGGACATCAAAACTGCTGTGGACTGCGGTGTGCAACACCTCAGGAAACCCTGCTTCACCAGCTCTCAAATTTAATTTTGGGTTTTTATCCATTTCCACCCCAATGCCAATGTTGCATAACAGACACTTGATGAAAATCATCTTCTGAAATTTGCTACAGATCTTAAAAGTTCTTACAGGGTGCCTGATGAAAATGAATATTTTTGCCTGGTGAAATAGTTTTCATCAGACAAAACATTTTAAAACTTCAGATAAAACCTTTAAAAATAAACATTTTCATCTGAAGAGACATCACTAGAAACCTCAGAAAAGCTTATTCCTCTTTAACCAGTGGACTTTTATACAAGTGTGAAGAAAATCTTAAATTTCAGCTTTATCTATTTTGCTACCAAAGATCTGTAAATCAGGATTCGTAAGGTTTCACAGATAGGCGTTTTCACCCTTTTTTAAAAAAAAGTTGTTGTGTTTTTTTTTGGAAAACCAACATCTGCAATGCAAAAAGAGTTCCATTTAGCCAAAGAAGATGGAATAATCCCAGCAGTCCAGATAAACATCAGCAAAAATAAACATAGTCCTTCCTCATCTCCACAAATTTAATTTTTCATTGGACAAATGCAGTAACAGCTCATAGAAGAGATAATGATTCCAATATTCACAAAAATCCTTTACCAAACATTATTATAAAGAAGGGGATTGAAACCATCAAAAATTACATTGTCATGACCCTTGGCAGAAAACTATGCTTCAATAACGTCCCCAAACATTGGATAGAGACTGTTCAGGTTACTAGAAAACTTGGTGAAACTGAGCTCTTGGAGTGCTTGATGGTTGGGTCAAAGTGCACAAAACCTCACATGCATAAGAACTATTACATCTCTTGTGGTGTTTGCACCACTAGCACTGACTAGATCATGGCCTTTATACTGTATGTTATTTTATACTATCTACATTAAGATTATATGTTGTATGTATATATTGTATGTATATGTTTTTAAGCATATAATAGAGAAGAGCTATTCTATATATAAAAAGTACAATATATTCTACAAATATATATGTATGACATCCTACAAGGAATAAATTAATACTGCTCCTTTTAAACCGGTACATGCTAACAATATTTTTCACACTTAAGCAAGACTCGCTCAGCACAGCTGGATCACTCTAAAACCTACATTATCAGTTTGTCTTTGAACCTTTCTATTTTCACATACAAACTAGCTGACAGCCTGCTGGGAAGTTGATTTGTATGTCGTATGTGAGGTTTGCTTGCCCACATATTAAGGATATTGAAGAATGAAAATGCCTAAAATATTTAGATTAAATACATACTACCTACTTTCTTTTCTACATCTGTATAGGTGAAAACCTAAATTAATTTAAAATTAACAAGAAAGTAAAAGAGAAAATTAACTATTGACTATGACACACTCAAGCACAAGTAGTTTCAAGTTCTAGCCAGTGCAAGCAATTCCATTTCTCTTTCCTCCATCATGCATGAACACAAAATAAAGCAAGGAAAAGCACACAAAAGTAATATTATCTCTCTGAAGACATCTCTGTGTTGTACAATATTACATTACCTAGGCCTTAGCAACCCTAATGAAGCACAGCTTCATTTTAACCATTTCTAAGATGGCTGGGTTTTGTGCAAAATATTTTTCTTACTTGAATTAGGGTAAAAGAAAAAAATTTAGATCAAAGAGAAAAAAATGCAAAGCTATCCTTCTCTTTAAAAATTCAGTCAAAATGCTTTGGCTAATTTAATTATAAATTCCATACCAGGATCTCAGTTGCTTCATAATCAGGCATTCAAGTGAACCAGAAACCAAGCTCAGACAAAAGAGAGAGAAAAACACATAAAAGTATCGCACATTGGTTACACCATGCCTAAATGTGTATGGTTGTTGACTGTACTAAAAGATTACCTGTTACACTTTCAAAGCAGTCACAGCCTCATAACACTTTTTTATATATATTCAAAGTTAAGACATCTTTCCACAAAGCTGGCTTAGAAATAGGGTCTCCAGGATAGATGTAAATATGGAGATTCTAAGAAACCAAATTTTTTTATTATTTTACTTTTTTAAAAAAAGGTTTAATTCCAGAGCACAGGTTGTGTGTGAAGTAGAAATAGAAAGTAAACTTGAACAACTCCAACCTAAGGTTCAGCAAGTGCAAAGAGCTTGCCTACCCAATTTTCCTTGATGCTTGTGAGAACATCACTCTTAAGCCAGCCTTGTCCATGTATTTTTGTCTTGTAAGTCAAATGGCTCTCCAGATAAATGCTGACCACACATACTTACTGGAAATCCAGTGTCTTCAACTGCAGCTGAGGTCATCAGTTTCAGCTTGGAAAGCTTTAGTGGAGGCAAATAAGGACCAAGTGGTGTGTGAAGTTTGCAGATGTGCAGGCATCATAAAATGTCTGGCAGGGCTGTTAACAAGACATGAGCACGTAAGTACTAAGGGAAACCCGTGTGTAGTTTGTACATCCTGAGATTTGAGACAGAAGGTGAATTTACTGGTATCAAGTGTTTACTATAGTTCAGCTTTTGCTGAATATCGGGAAAATGGGTTTTATAATAGGAAAGCTAGCCAGGTCTTAATTAGAACAGCAAGGATAGGCACCACAGCAATAAATTACATTCCTGCTCCATTTCAAAGACAGAAGGAGATACAGCTTCCCCTGTTGTAAAACTGTCTGCATTTGCTTTTAGTTCCTGAGTATTTCTTGATGGTAAACACTGAAAAACAGCACCAGCTTCACAGCACCTATGATACCGCCAGTCGCTGTCTCTCTATTTGATGGAGTCCTGCAAAAGCCCTAGTGTAATACACTTATTTTCCATGATACTTACAGGCTGTATTTTCCTTTTTTCTGCAAAAGTAGAGGAACACAGATGCAGGGAACTGAAAGGAAAGAATAATTTAGTATGGGCTTTTTTCTGGGATCTCTGGGGTAAGGGCTATAAATAAAGTGTCACAGGTCAATAGTGTCCCCTCAAGAGCTTATTATCTAAATGGGTTAGATTTGGCAACAAAACTTGAAGTCCAGGCTACAAAAGAGTTCACCAAAATCCCTTCCTCCACCTATTCTCATTTCAAGGCAGCTTCTTTACACGCCTCTGGTTGTACTGCTTATTTCACACAGGCATGTGCCACAGCTGTGTTATGAGACCCCCCTAAAACTGAGCTTGATACTTGCCTTGGCAGAGCTACAACAGAGAGTCTATCACCATACCATCTGGCACCAGGACAAAATCTACAGAGGGCAGGAATCCACATGTGGCTATTGACCAAGAGGATTCAGTGCTGCTTCCAGAGAGGAAGGGAAATTCATAGTCCTGATTGAGTCCTGTACCATTGCATTGGATCTTTATATAACTGTCTAAGTTCCTGACATGAAGGTCCCTCCCTTTTAGGGATCTTTAATACCGTATCACTTTCTCTGCCTTCACAGGCTACCTCACTTAGTTCAATAGCAGGATAAACAGTTCCGCAAGCCAACCATCAAGAAAGAGGACAGGATATAATTTTACATCCGTGCCTGAAAACATAAAAAACAACTAAATATTAACACAGGAAAAGAAAGTATGTTATTGAGGGGGTTTCCCGAATGAAACCAGACCTGGCTAACAAAGACTCTTTTTTTAGATTTACCAGCAGTGCTGATCAGCAAAGCACAGAATCAAACTTTCTTTCTGGGCAGCCCAACAACTGGACCGCTTCATTTGTCACATACACTCTCACTGTGGTTAGTTGTGGTACTATCCAGACGTAGCCCCAGCTGAGATGGGCAAGAAAGGAAGTAGGGAGTACTGGATTTGACTGGCATGGAGTTAATTTTCCTCACAGCAGTTCATGTGGTGCTGTGTTTTGGATTTGTGGCCAAACAAGTGTGGATAATATAGAGGTGTTCTATTTATTGCTTAGCAGTGTTTGCATAGTGTCAAAGACTTTTCTGTTTCTCACACTGCCCTGCCAGTGAGCAGGTGGGGGATGCACAAGAACTAGAGAGGAGGCACAGCTGGGGCAGCTGAACCCAACTGACCCAAGGGATTTTCCATACCATATGGCACCATACACAGAAAAAGAAACGAAACAAAACAAAACAAAACAAAACAAAACAAAAAACCAAAAACCAAAAACCCCAACACCCAAAAAACTGGGGGATAGAAGGAGAAAGGCAGTGCATTCAGAGTTATGGTGTTCATCTTCCCAGTTAATGGTTATGAATTATGAAGACCTGCTTTCCTGGAAATGGCTGAATGTTTGTGATGGGAAGAAATGAATGAATTCCTTATTTTGCTTTGCTTGTTCATGCAGCTTGTGCTTTGCCTATTAAAATGTCTTTACCACAACCTGTAACTTTTATCACTTTTATCCTTCTGATTCTCTTCCCCATGCTACTACATGGGAGCGAGAAAGCAAGGAGCTGTGTAGAGCACAGCTGCCACCAGGGCTAATCCACAGCACAGGGTTTTATCAGGAAATGGAACAGCTTGCTTCTGGCACAGAAATGGACTTCGTTAATTTTCACTGCTGACTGGCAAGCCATAGTGAATACCTAGGAAGACAGCTGGACTGCACTGGAGTAGCTACTGACACTCTCCCATGGACAGTAGTACACAGTAGGCAGTTACGGAGGAGTAACTGTACTGCCAAGAATCCCACTTGCCCCCTACACCATTCCCAGTGTCCACACTACTCTCCCAATTCCCCTTCTTATGCTCTCCAATATGTGGCATTACATAGCTAGATGCAAGGTGAGAGTCTCCAGCCCTCAGCCCCTTCTGACAACGACAAACTATTCTGCTTGCCCACTCCTCTCCAACACAGCAGGCACTGTAGGAGTCTCTAATCATGTTCAAGTGGAGCTTTCAAGTTTAGCACCTACCAGGTAGCCGTCTGCTAATCACAGCAAACCAATCCACAGTGCACCACTGCAGTCAGAAGGAACATGCCTCAGACCACCCCTCTCTATGCAACACTCTGCAGAAATCTTATGCTACTAAGAGCCATATTTTGTCACTGATAGTTTTGTCTGTGTATATGTCTCCATTTTGTTACTGGATAGATAGGGCTGGACAGAAAAGTATTTGCTACCTCAGTGTTTGTCTTGTCACACAAAGACAAAAAATATTACTCAAAACATTCTCTCTTAAAAAAGAAGCGTCCCCTTTCCCACCCCTTCATAAACAATTGCAGCGCATTTTGTGCACTTTCCAAGAGGGATTTCACCTTTTAGTCTGTCCATTCTTCAGTTAGCACAATGGGTTACAGCATCAGTGTTTATATTGCCCTCTTTTGAACAGTCTAGTAATATGAGGTCAAAGAGCTACAGAACAAAACCTAAAAGTCAGAATACTATATATGCATTCTTCTTACTAGGACAGTGAAAACAAAATTTTATTCCTTGCATTAGTTAACCAAAGATTAATCAATCACTGCCCACCACCTGGCCCAGGAGCTGTTAGTCATTTCCTGATTATCACATCCATGCTCCTAGTTTCAAAACCAGATTCCTTTAAGAACTGAGAACTCAGAAAATGTAGCTGGGCATGGGAAAAATCTACAGAAAGAGTTCTAGTGGTGGTCAGTGAACATTGCTCAAGATACACAGCTACGCTGGGAAGCTCATTAATAACTTTGTGCTTGAAGCCTAGTATTGGCAGATACCAAGGAGATGAGCCAGAGATTTCAATCCGTGACAAATACAGCATGACAAACAAAGGCAGTAAGAACAACATTGACTCAGAGAGCTGAGGTGAGCATACAGAAGTTTAACTATCACTTAGGTGTTGGGACATGTTGACTGTCACAATCATTTGTCAGTCAGAAGTCAACAGTAATCAAAACTCATAACTTGCAAAAGCACTTTAAGAAGGTATTGCTGTCATGCTGTACGGCTTAACAATGAAGGTAAGAAGGTTTGTGTATTTCAGCTGGAAGACCTTAGCAATTTCCTTTTCACAAGTGCAAGAAGAAAGGGATGTGGGTATGGAAGGAATAGATAATTCAGCAACCAGAGATGATGCTATTAAGAAGAAAGAGCAGAGTCAGGAGGCTAGTTTAGTGGAGGAAAGGAATATAGATTCTGAAAGATATCTAAGACTGTTCATGGTGAACAGGGGTGAGACAGTGAAGTGGATTACAGATTCATTAAATTGGAGGCATGAGCTAGAACCAGCCTCAACAGCAACATATTTAATGGCCTACTGTTACTAGGAGGCCCCAGGCCCATGTAAGACCTTAGTGAGATGTTCCAGCTGTTGAAACCAGTAACCAACAATACCATATCCTTACTAGGCACATGGCAATGACAACTGAAGCAAGCCTTAGACAAAGAGAGGGAAAAACACTCAGGCCTAAAGAACAAGGCACATGGCATGGATTGGAAAGCTTTTGCAGCCTGAAGGCTGTGGGCCAGCATCACTCACAGGATGAACAGACAGTGTATTAAGTAGCATCATCACCAGCTAGCAATCACATTCTTTCCGATAGACAGAGATGTCCTATGGCTCTCCAAAGCAGTTTGAGTAGGACATAGACTGTAAGCAGACAGACCCATGTTTCTGGGCATGCTTCACAGTGGAGGGTGGCTTGCAGAAGACCAAGATACTAAGCATGTGAAACAATCACCAAAATCAAGTCCTATTTTATAAGGACTCACTTGCCTGATTTACATATGCTACTCTGCCTGGACTTGGTTCAAATGTGAATTATAAAACTAGACTCAAAAGATTTCTTTCCTGCTTACATGCTCCAACTCAGTGGTTTTGAGTGTATTTTAGTGATCAGTTTTGTCCCTTGAATAATGTCTTTAGAACGTCCAACGTGATATCACTGTGTTCGTATTCTACAGGGTTCTATCAGAGGAAATTATGAGAATTACAGCTCCTGCAGGCTATCCGGAAGCCAAGCCAAAAACTGAACTCTGGTGTCACTATCTGCTTTGTAGAGACACTATGTTCAACAGGTCTCGTCAGGAGCAACTGGAACTGGTACAGGCACTTTATGTCCCACTAGTAGCATGCCCATTTCCTTTTAAAGAGAAAGCCAGCAGCATATTCAAAACCAGCCCTGCACTGCAAAGACCACTGCTTTGTTGCCCCCTCGAGAAGCAGGTTGCCAGCTGGCAGCAGTGGGTGTCAGCCTTTCCTGCAAAGAGCAGCTTTCCTACCTAGGTTGCTGAATCCCAGGATCTCTGCAAGTCATTTCTTCCCAGAGCTAGTAGAAGAAGAAGCTCACCCCAGCATGCTCTCCTCCCCCTCAGTGCACGATGAGTGTCCATGTAATGACTGTACTAATAGAGAGGTGTCATTCTTCATCCCCTCTCAGTGCCAAAGCTCTTAAACCAGTGGACTACAGATGAACTGCATTCAGGCTAAGACTCTGGCAAACCAGCATGGTAATTTAACCTCATCATTTTTTTGTATTGGAGATTTCTAGGGTAGACAGAATGCAAAGCAGAAGGTGGCTTTGCTAGACAAACACAGGGGACAGAGGCCCAGGCTTCTAGCAATACTGGATCTATTGGAAAGTATGTATTTGAAAAGTGCTTTGAAGACCAGTCAGCACCGTGCTTTGGATGTGATTATTAGAAGTCAAACTCCAGTTACAGTGTCATTACAATAAATATGCTTCTTTGATAATGTACAACTAATTAATTTAAACACAGCGTAACCGTCAGCCCAGTCAGTCGGCGACAAACGCGGCAGCAGTGACGGTAAGTCCCATGGCTGGGCGCTAGACTGGGGCGGACAAGGGGGTTCCCAGGGCCAGGGAAGCCCGAGGAAGCCCAGAGCCGCCCGCTGGGTCCAGCAGCTCTCGCGAGGGAGGCTGACGTGCAGCTGACGTGGCCTGGACATTGCCACGCGCAACCGCGGGAGATTAAACGGCCCGGGAGGCGTAAGCGGCCAGGACGGGCAAACAGGCCGTGGCGTGGCAGTTTGTGCAGGCAAGGTGCTGCGTCCGGCTTGTAGCCCCACAGCCCGGGAAGCTCTCCATGTCTCTGCCAGGATGGTGAGCACTTGCCACAGAGCTAATACCACCGTTACCATGGCGAAAGCCCTTGAGATGTCTGATGCAGCCACCCAGATGGAGCTGGTGAGGAAGGAGGCTTCAGTACAGACGGTGGGTTGCAACGTGTGCCCCAACCCCTCACCTGGTGAGAAGGTAAGTACCTGCACAAGGCGTGCACGGGTTGATGATCTGCTGCGCCAGGTGGCTGAGTTGCAGGAGACAGTTAGAAGGCTGAGTAATATTAGTTGAACTGAGGCAGAGACAGATAAGTGGTCTCAGAACCACGCTCCTGTAGCAGACACCACTAAGAAGGAGGAGGCACCTTGGACCCTGATGACCCACAAAAGCAGGGCTCCCCCTCAGCCCCCACCTCCCAGTATCACCAAAAAGAATGGATTTGCAGCTTTAGTGGCTGCAGACACCCACGAGCAAGGTCCACAAGGTGCAATTGTACCAGCAGCACAGAGAAGATACTGTAAAGAGACGACTGTTTGTAGTGGGTAACTCTTTGTTAAAAGGGACTGAGGCAGCCATCTGCCGACCTGACAGGGAGTCATGAGAAGTTTGCTGTCTTCTGGGAGCTAAGATCTGAGACATCACTGAGAGGGTGCCACAACTCGCAAAAGCACCAATTCCTATACTCTGCTACTCTTCCATGTGGGTACAAACGATGCTGAAAGCCAGACTCTGGGCAGAACTACGCAAGACTATAAAGCTCTGGGAAAGCAAGTGAAAAATATTGGTGCCCCAGTTATCTTCTCCTCCATATTACCTGTTGGAGGAAATGGGCAACTAGAATTAGGCAAATAATACAAATCAACTCCTGGCTATGTAGCTGATGTCAACATGAGGGTTTTGGCTTTTATGACAGCAGGATGTTCTTCAACAACATTGGGCTGCTAGGGAGGGATGGACTCCACCTGTCTGGAAGGGGCATGGGAATCTCTGGCAGCAGGCTGGCCAACTTGGTGAGGAGGGTTTTAAACTGAGGAACTCAGGGGGAGGATGACAAAATGGCAATGCTAATGCCATCACACACAATGGGGAATAAGACAGGACAACCTGAGCAGTGATAAAGGTGCCATGGTGGCCTCATGCGATGGCAACCAGGAGATCAACCACCTCAAGGGTTTGCATGGCTATAGTGGCTCTTCGTACACCCCTCCAGGGAAACCCGTATGCTCAAGCACCTTTCTGAAATGCCTGCACACCAATGCACACAGCAAGGGGAATAAACAGGAGGAACTAGAGGCCTGTGTGTGGTCGCAGGGCCGTGACCTCATTGCAATCACAGAGACATGGCGGGATAGCTCACATGACTGGAATGTGGTCATGGATGGCTGCAGGCTTGTCAGGAAAGACAGGCCAGGAAGGCGAGGTGGGGGAGTTGCTCTTTATGTGAGGGAGCAACTGGAATGTATTGAGCTGTGCCTTGGAGTGGAAAGAGAACAAGTTGGTAGCTTGTGGGTAAAAATTAAGGGACAGCCAAATATGGGCGACAATATTGTGGGCGTTTACTACAGGCCACCTGATCAAGAAGAGCAAGTTGATGAAGCCTTCTACAGACAGCTGGAAGTACCTTGCAGTCGCAGGCCCTGGTCCTCATGGGGGGCTTCAACCACCTTGATATTTGCTGGAAAAGCAACACAGCGAGCCATGCATGATCCAGAAGGTTCCTGCAGAGCATTGAGGACAACTTTCTGATGCAGGCGGTGGAGAAGCCAGCAAGGTGAGATGTGCTGCTTGACTATATCCTAACAAACAAGGAAGGGCTGGTTGAGGATGTGAGAGTTGGGGGTAGCCTTGGCTGCAGTGACCATGTTGATCTTAGGATACTGCAAGGTAAAAGCAGGGCTATGAATCAGGTTACAACCTTGGACTTCAAGAGGGCCAACTTTGGCCTCTTCAAAGACCTGCTAGGAGGAATCCCATGGGCTAGGGCTCTGGAAGGCAGGGGTGTCCAAGAGAGCTTGTCAGTATTCAAGGACCACTTCCTCTGAGCTCAAGATCGGTGCATCCCCAGGAGGAAGAAGTCAGGCAGAGGAGCCAGGAGACCTGCATGGATGAGCAAAAAGCTTCTAGAGAAACTCAAATGGAAGAAGGACGTTCACAGTATGTGGAAAAAGGGACTGGCCACTTGGGAGGAGTACAGGAATGTTGTCAGGGCATGCAGAGCTGTGATGAGGAAGGCCAAGGCCCACTGGGAATTAAATCTGGCAAGGCATGTCAAAGATAACAAGAAGGTCTTCTTTAAATACATCAGCAGTAAAAGGAAGACTGGGGACACAGTGGGCCCACTGCTGAACAAGGAAGGGGTCCTGGTGACGCAGGATGCAGAGCAGGCGGAGTTACTGTATGCCTTCTTTGCTTCGGTCTTTACTGCTCAGGCTGGCCCTCAGGTACCTCAGCCCCCAGAGGAGAGAGAAAAAATCTGGAGAAAGGAAGACTTAAGATCGGTTGAGAAGGATTGGGTAAGAGATCACCTAGGCAAGCTGGATCTTCTCAATTCCTTGGCCCCTCATGAGATGCATGTGAGTACTGAGGTAGCTGGTGGATGTTCTTTCTGAGCCACTCTCCATCACCTTTGAAAGGTCATGGAGGACAGGAGAGGTGCCTGAGGACTGCAGGAAAACAAATATCACTCCAATCTTCAAAAAGGGCAGGAAGGAAGACCTGGGGAACGATAGGGCAGTCAGCCTCACCTCCATCCGTGGAAAGGTGATGGAGCAGTCCATCCTGGAGGTCATCTCCATGCATGTAGAGGACAAGTAGGTTTTGAGAAACAGTCAACATGGATTCACCAAGGGAAGATCATGCTTGACCAACCTGATAGCCTTCTACAATGGCATAACTGGCTGGGTCAACAAAAGGAGAACAGTGGCTGTTGTCTATCTTGATTTCAGTAAGGTGTTCAACACTGTCTCCCATAGCATCCTCACAGGCAAGCTAAGGAAGTGTGGGTTGGATGAGTGGACAGTGAGGCAGACTGACAACTGGCTCAACAACAGAACTCAGAGGGTCATGATCAATGGGGCAGAGTCTGAATGGAAGCCTGTTGCTAGTGGTGTTCCCCAGGGGTCTGTGCTGGGTCCAGTCCTGGTCAACACATTCATCAATGATCTGGACGATGGGATAGAGTGTGTGCCCTCAGCAAGTTTGCTGATGATACCAAGCTGGGAGGAATGGCTGATACACCAGAAGGCTCTGTTGCCATCCAACGAGACCTGAACAGGCTGGGGAGCTGGGCTGAGGGCAACCTGATAAAATTCAACAAGCGCAAGTGCAAGGTCCTGCACGTGGGAAGGAACAACCCCAGGCACCAGTACAGGTTGGGAGCTGGACTACTGGAAAGCAGCTCTGTTGAGAAGGACCTGGGAGTGCTGGTGGACAACAAGCTGACCATGAGCCAGCAATGTGCCCTTGTGGCCAAGAAGGCCAACAGTATCCTGGGATGCATTAAAAGGAGTGTGTCCAGCAGGTTGAGAGAGGTTATCCTCCCACTCTACTCTGCCCTAGTGAGACCACATTTGGAGTATTGTGCCCAGTTTTGGGCCCTCCAGTTTAATAAGGACAGGGAACTGCTTGAGCAAGTCCAGCAGAGAGCTACAAAGATGATCAGGGGACCAGAGCATCTGCCTTATGAGGTGTTTGTTCAGCCTGGAGAAGAAAAGACTGTGGGGTTTCATCAATACCTATAAAAATCTAACAAGTGAGAGTCAGGATGATGGCACTGGATTCTTTTGAGTGGTGCCCAATGACAGGACAAGGGTCAATGGGCACAAGTTGGAACGTAGGAAGTTCCACCTCAATAAGAAGAAAATATTCTTTACTGTGAGGGTGCCAGAGCAGTGGAACAGGCTGCCATGGAGGTTATGGAGTCTCCATTTCTGGAGACATTCAAACCTTGCCTGGACACAGTCCTGTGCTCCCTGCTCTAGGTGTCCCTGCTCAAGCAGGGGACTTGGACAAGATGATCTCCAGAGGTCCCTTCCAACCCCTACTATTCTGTGATTCTCTAATTAATCTAGACAAGAATATTAATTATTATTGACAAACTAATGCCCCTTTCCTTTCATACTCAATAAATGTGACTGAGACTTACAATGTAGGTTAAATATTTTCATTTACAAACCTAGAGGGGCTGTGCAAATCTTGGCCTATATTTGTGTGACTTAGGACCATTAACCATACTGTATTGACACAAAAATAAATCTGCATCATGTGTTCAACTTCTGGTTGTGTGAAACCACTAGTAACTGTGACTATTGAAAACCAGGTTGCAGCATAATTAGACACTGTCCTATAGAGCAAACAGCAGAAATTTTCACTAACAGTGTTTTTTTTTTCTGGCACTACTTCTGCGAGACACCAGGTTCCTTCACCACTGAAACACAACAAAAAGCAGACACTTTTAAATACCATCATTTAGATAGAGATTCAGTCACAAGCAATCACTTTCCAAGTCCTGCTAGATGAGGAGAAGTTGACTTAGGTTTGAACTGGAAAAAGAGCACATGTGGAACAAGACCACACCTCTCAAAAGGCATGCGATATGAATGCTGTGGATTTTCATCCTTGCTAAGCCACGGCAGAGGAAAGGCAAGATAAGAAGTTCTGGTTTGGACAAAGTTGTCTTCCACATTCTCATCACTCACTTCTGCTCATGGTCTCTGCAAGGTTGAGAAGAGAGACCCAGGAAGCACACTGGCTTGGGGACATCTGGCAGTTCTTTGAGAAAGTGGCAGTTTGACACTTTGTAATGGAAAGTCAACTTTCTATAGGTCTAGGTTGTGAGTGCCTTCTGGACAGCAAGACAACTCTGCCAGCTAGCCATTCCTGGGGACTTGGCTTGTTCTTCCGTAGAGGCAATGCTCTTTTATTATAAAGAATTATTACCTCAATCCTACTTTCTAAAAGAAAGTAAGCAAAGAAAATTTCCTTTAACAACATGCTTTTAAAGCCTTTAAAAAACCATTCCTGGTGGTGGTGTTTTTCTGTGGCTCATACTTGCTCCTCAGAGAAGCAATTCCCTTTTTTGGTTTGTTGTTCTTTTTTTCTGACAACTCTTTCATTCTTGGGATGTTAGGCTAGTCTTAGCTGGGCTTGTGGCTAGCAGCTTATTTCTGGTATGAGTTCAGCAAGGACCAGAAACTCTCTGGTTACCTTTTATTTTGGCTGTGCTTTCTTCTCAGAAGAGACAGCAGAATAACAGTGTGATTATTCTTCAGGCTGAGTGATGGACACTGTCTCCTACGCTCCCTTTTAGGTCCATTTTCCAACACCTGAAAGTCTTACAGAAGTTAGCCCAAATAACATTTTCAGTTGAAAGGGCTTTCCAGTGAATGTATGAATTGGTTAAAGATGGAATGTTTTGGTAGTAAGCCAGCATGAACTCTCAGTGTTTAGATTCTCCCCCCACTGTAGATAGTTCCCTTGATGGGAAGACACCCCCAAGAATGATTTTTTTCCTCTGACAAGAGGGATGGGAAGACTCCCATGGAAAAGGAGTTCCTTACACGTCTCACATGTTCGCAGCTATCACAGATCCTGTTTCATTTTACACCTCAGCAGCAGCATTTTGAGGTCTCACAGACTAATTCAGCTCAAGTATCCAACTTCCCAATAAGTTTAATTATGTTTATGATGGGATGCCATAAAATAAAATTCCCTGAAAGGATAACATCTTTAATTATCGTCACGTTTGCTTTGAGAGCACTTTTCTGAATTGTATGTAACCTGATTATTCTTTTGACAACCACTAAGGAATATTAATTTTTCTACATGAGTTAATTACAGATGCCCCAAGGCTATTAGGTTCTGGTTATTTATTTCATAACTTAGTAGATCACTTGGCAAGACTAAGCTGTTAACAGCAATCAAATTGTTCTCTTGCCCTATCATAATTAACATAAAATTATGTTCATTCTGATTAGCCCACAAAGCTGAGGCACAATATAGCTTTTTGTCCTCTTTTACAGCTGATTGCTTCATAAACCTTGCAATAATATTTGGATTATGCAATTGTCTGACTATGGTTCTGGAAAATCAGGGTAGGCTTCTGATCAGTGTGAAAAAGCTACTGCTGCACTCATTCAGGATCCAGAAAATGAGGAGTTTGCTTGTTTGGTTTGGGGGATGGAGCACCATCTGGAGAATTCTAAAAACAAGATGCATTAATGGAATTTGAGTCAGTACTATAATTGCCATCAGAAAGTTTCTCTTAATGCCTTCTTGAATTATCCTTCTGTTTTTTTAAACGTTCTGGTTCTGCATCCCCAATGAAGACACAGACTGTTTATTCCTTTACTCACTGTACCAATCTTCTTTACCTATAGAATAGGTAGTGGCCATACCTCAACACTATAGTTTGGAGATGAGCAATCTGTGGCTTAGGTGGCAGCGTGTTCCCAGCTTTGAAAAACTACCTGAGACACAGCATATCCACATTTGTTAGTAAAGGAAAATCAGGAGAGAAATTGTAAGCATGCAAACTAGAGAACATGCAGCACTGCAAACATGAGTTTAGAGCAAGATGTCAGGAAAGTATTTTTAAAATGGTGGGAGAGTTATGTGTGCCGAGCTGTTGTTTGCCAGTTTTCAATGTCTGCATTTTATTTAAGACCATTGAAAAAATATAATGTTCTCTGACTACTCATGCCTCAGGTAAGGAAAACAAATTCCTCCTAGACATAGCAAGGTCTCTCACTGAATAGGGGAAAATGTGAAAAGCACTGAGAAAGAAGAAAGACTTATCAGGTGAATTGACCCTGAAAGTAAAGAAATCCATAGTATCTATCATTGTTTGGTCATGTCACATTGGAAGCAAGTGAGAGAAATCTCAGGGAAAATGGATTCTTTTACAGTGTAAAACCAGCCTTCCTGTCCCCAGGCCAGTCCTCCTTGCACTAGTTCTTATAGATACGAGGAGAAACCTCACACAGACCCACACCACAGTCTTGATTAGAAGCATCTCTCCATAACCAGGACTCTCCCCCTGCTCTCAGGGCCCTGCCACTCTTTTTGCCAGCACTGTCTACTCTGGCGTCATGTGCAAGCCTCCAAGATCAAGCCTGATTTTCTTCTTCTCCCTCAGTCAAGCTCTGTATTAGAGAGGGAGATAGTGGAAAGAGTGATTATCACTAGGATTTGACTGAATTTTTGTTCAAAGCCCAATTAGGTGGAGGACATGAGGGAAAGTCTGGGTAAAGAATAAGTGAAAAAGTAGAAAGTGGATGTTATTGTGGAAGTCTAGTATAGATCACTCAGCCAGGATGGTGACAATGATGTACTATTATTCTATAAGGAATTAAGGGAAATCTCTAGATCAGTTGCCCTTGTCCTTATGGGTAACTTCATCTTCCCAGATGTTAACTGAGATTAACATTCAACAGACATGAACAGGTTGTGTTCCTTTGAGCGTAGAGAACCCTTACAGAGAGAGAGATTTGAGAGATTGCTGGGACTCACCAACCATAGGAATTTTAACAAGGACAAATGCTCAGTTTTGCTCCTCTGATGGTGTAATCCTGAATTAATTTAGAGATTTGGGTTCTGGAGCCTGGAGCGCAGTCCTGCAGAGAAGGATCTAGGTGTTTTGGCAGATGGTTAGCTCAGTGTGAGTCAGCTGTATGCCCTGTAGGCCGAAAGGGTATTAAGGGGTGCATTAAGGACACTATAACTAACCGGTTGAAAGCAGTGATTGCCCTGCCATACTTGGTTTTTGCAGCCTCAGCTTGAGTGCTGTGTGCACTTTTCTGATCTACAACAGAAGGACAATATAAAAATACTAAAATGTGTCCAAAAAAGGACAACAAAGATGGCAAAAGGACTAGAGGGCATGACTTTTGAGGACCAGCTGAGGATACTAGTTTTTTTCAGCTTAAAGAGGAGTCTAAGGGGTAAACTCATTGCTGTCTACAGATTCTTCATGAAGGGGAGTAGCAAGGCAGGTGCTGATCTCTCCGCTTTGTTGTCCAGAGATAGGACGTGAGGGAATGTCTTAAAGCTGCACCGGAGAAGTCCAGATTGCATATTAGGGAAAGATTCTTTACTGAGAGGGTGGTCAGGCACTGGAACAAGATCCAAACAGAAGGGGTCATGGCCACAAGGTTGCCAGTATTCAAGAAGTGTTTGGACAGTGCTCTTAAATACATGGTTCAACTCTTCAGTTGCTGACTCCTGTGTGGCATCAGCAGTTGGACTCATTGATCCTTGAGGGTACCTTACAACTCAGGCTATTCTATGATTCTGTGATAACTTAGGTGAAAGACCTTTTTCTCCATTGTCACCTGGATGTATTTCTGTAGGACCCGTTAGAAACATATCATCAGACTTTACCACCTTCCTCCCTCCAGGAGGGTTTCCCTCCAAAAAACCCTTCAGGTTTCACCAGGGCAAATGTTCCGGGCCTGATGTTTAGAAGCCTAATTTGGTACTCGATTACTGGCTGCACTTCATAACAGTACTGTTGCTCTGTGATTTTAAACCTTGGACCTCATTGGTCCTGATCAATCTCATGTCTTGTGTCAGGGAAAACTGCAGGACCATCATGGAATCTGCAGCACCAGATGGTCCCTATTGTCCTCCAGTCCCAGGGAAAGATGTCCTTATTAAGTAACTTCATTCAGAAATCATTTAGAAAGAAACAGAAGAAAAAAAACCTCAACGTTAAGCCACCGGGTGGTTTGTGTTGTTAGAGTACATTATGGACTCCCACAAGAGTGGCATAAAGATGAGTTAAGGGGGAGAGTACATTGGTAAATTAAATTGCACAGATGGTGTAATTCTCCAGAAATAAGCATCAAAAGCACAGGGAAGTTAGTGTTCCATCTAAAATGAAATCTTAATATATGTAAATGCAGTAAAAGTGCTAAAAGAGCCTTAACTCTGCCTTATAGTGACACTGTGAGGGAGAAAAAGGAAAGGGAAAAAAACCCATAAAATGTAATACGCCTTCAACTTCACTTGCAAAATCTACAATATTAAATGTGTTTAACGTAAACATATGGACTTTCTCTTCCCCTAGAGCAAAAGAGGGGAATCAACAGCTTCCAGGTTTGTGTTATTGTTAGATTAGAGACCTGGCCTTTTCTCTGCTTTGGGGGTCCGTTTATAAGATATACAGATTTTATGCAGGGGAATAAGCCTTCTTTCCAGTGCTGAGTCCTAATGATCGGCTCATGGGCATTCACTACAAAGATACATGCTTTTTAAGACTTAGTGACAATACTTTTAAATCATATGATTTTCAACAAGCACAGGAAATTACAGACAAGCAGCTACTGGAGTCCCTAAAGAGACTGAAAAGAATAGTACTGGAGGCAAGGAAACACTCTGGGAATGTGAGTATGCCATAATGAAGGTAGGATCTGTGGAATGGTTTCTGGGCATGAGATTACTGAGGTTGAAATTATTGAGGCTAAAGTTAGATCCACACTTCATAAAAGTTAACTTCCAAAGTGGAATGCGGTTGGCATGCTGGAAATTGGTTCAGTGATTATCCCCTAAGCAACACGACCTGCACTCTTAAATGTTAGGAACACTGAGGGAGCTCAGTGTCCTAATCTAAGGGAGATAACTGGAGCAGAGAGTGAAGCGAAGGCTTCATGGCCTCACTTGTCTATAAATCACTGCAGATCCCGGGGCTGGATGGAACCATGGAGCCATGTCCTGACCAGCGCAGTTACGTCATGCCCTGTGGGTGAACTTTGCTTATGATAACCTCATTGTAATACTAAAATACACACCTCCATCCCAAAGTTACCTGCCTCTGAGGTACGACCACCCCTTACTGAGTGTGCACTCTGAATTTCTCTTAGTCTGTACCTTTAAATCAAGGCAAGGCATTTCTACACCAATCAATAATGAAAGTTATGTATGACTAGAGTCACTCAAGCTCCACATAAACATAAAATAGTATAAAAATGACCCCAGGAGAGAGGGACAGTAGAGAAGATACCACCACAGACTACTGGGATCAGTTGACTGGCTGAACCCCTCTTCCTCACCATAGGGATGCCTGTCAGGCAAAACTTGAACACTTTGTTATACCGAGTGATCCCCCAGGAAATTTTGAGAGCAAGCATGTTATTTTGTGTTTTCTGTTTTAGCGCTTTATACTTGCACGTGTTTTGCAGACAGTGTATTTATCACCAGCAATCCAATAAGAACCTGTATTTCTGTTGCTTCAGTAAACAACACTGTTAATGAATCTGGCCATGAAGAGTTATTGGGTATGACTAGACTAATAGTGATCATCCTGTTAGAGAATCCCTCACGGACTAACAGTACTGAATTGGGTATCACTCAGAACCAAAGCCCAGCCACCCCCAGCCCCTCTGACATCTGAGGACCAGCTATATTGCAAGGGGTTTATTTTCTGCCAAATTTCTTCACCTGTTAATGCAACAGGATCACAGTCAGCCCTCTGCTGCTGTGTCACACCAGCTACTATATGAGATTTTTCTGGGGCACTAAAGCAAGCTTCTGGCCAACAGAACCTGGTCCTGATGGGTGACTTCAACTACCCAGACATCTGCTGGAAGAACAATACAGCAGGTCACATGTCATCCACCAAGTTTCTGGAATGTATAGAGGACTGTTTCCTGATACAAATGTTAGATGTGCCAACCAGGAAGGAGGCACTGCTGGAATTCCTGTACACAAACCGAGAAAGCCTGCTTTGTAATAACTCAGTTAGTGACAGCCTTGGCTGCAGTGACCACAATATTGTGGAGTTCGAGATCCTGCTGAGTGTGCTGAAGGTCAGCTCTAAGACAAGGATTCTGGATTTTAGAAGAGCAAACTTCAGTGCACTCAGGGCTCATTTGGGAGGGATTCAATGGGAAGCTTCCATGGAAGACAAAGGAGCTAGTGAGTGCTGGGAATTCTTCAAGAACTCTCTATTGGAAGCACAAAGCCAATTTATCCCCTACAAAGGAAAGGGAAGTAAGTGGAGCAAAAGGCCCCCATGGCTCAATCATGACCTCCTGGGTCTACTCAAATCCAAAAGGGAAGCACACCAGAAATGGAGAAGTGGAGGATTATCTGCCAAGAACTACAAGGGCATAGCCAGAGTGTGCAGAGATGCAGTTAGAAAAGCAAAAGCCCAATTTGAATTGAAACTGGCTGTAGACATAAAAAATAACAAGAAAGGGTTCTTCAGACATGTCAACCATAAGGAGAAAAAAGAAGGAAAACGTAGGCCCACTGTTAAACAGAAAAGGAGAATCAATCACAAATGATGCAGAAAAGGCAGAGGTCCTCAACACCTTCTTCACCTCCATCTTTACCAGCACTGTTGGGTCCCAGGCTTTGGGAACAAAACTGCAAATTGAACCAAACACCGACCCACCATCAGTGAAGGAAGAGTTAGTATATGAATTACTACAGGAGCTTGACCCCTACAAATCGATGGGCCCTGACACCATCCACCCAAGGGTGTTGAGAGAGATGGCTGATGTTATTGCAAGGCCACTCTCCATAATCTTTGAGAAGTCATGGAGAACGGGGCATGTCCCAGAGGACTGGAGGAAGGCAAATGTTACCCCTATCTACAAGAAGGGCTCGAGGGAGGACCCGGGTAACTACAGGCCCATCAGCCTTACTTCAATCCCTGGGAAAGTTATGGAATGAATCCTCCTGGGGGCCATGACAAATCAAATGAAGCACGTGATTGAGAAAAGCCAACATGGCTTCATTAAAGGCAGATCGTGCTTGACAAACCTGGTGGCCTTCTGTGACAAAGAGACTTGCCTGGTTGACGTGGGACAGTCAGTGGACATTGTCTACCTGGACTTCTCCAAGGCCTTTGATACAGTCCCCCACAGTCTCCTGGAGAAATTAACGCGTTATAGCCTAGACAAGTGGTCTGTGCAGTGGGTGGGGAATTGGCTGACAGGCTGCACCCAAAGGGTGGTGGTAAATAGCTCTTTCTTGAACTGGCAACCTGTCACTAGTGGAGTCCCCCAGGGATCGATATTGGGCCCAATGTTATTCAACATCTTTATAAGCGATCTGGATAATGGCATCAAGTGTAGCCTGATGAAGTTTGCTGGTGACACCAAATTGAGTGGGGAAGTAGACACTCTAGAAGGGAGAGCTGCTCTGCAGGAAGATCTGGATAGGCTGGAAGAGTGGGACAGCAAGAACCTTAAGAAGTTCAACAAGGACAACTGTAAGGTCATGCAGCTGGGAAAATATAATCCAGGAGTGCAGCACAGACTGGGATCCACCTGGCTGGAGAACAGCTCTGTGGAAAGGGACCTGGGGGTCCTGGTGGACAGGAAGCTCAACATAAGCAAACAGTGTGCTGCTGCGGCCAAGAAGGCCAACAGGATGCTGGGTTGCATCAAAAAGGGTATCACCAGCAGAGAGAAAGAAGTCACCATCCCACTCTACTCAGTGCTTGTCAGGCCACACCTGGAGTCCTGTGTACAGTTCTGGTCCCCGCTATACAAAAAGGATGTGGACAGGCTGGAAGGGGTCCAGAGAAGGGCCACCAAGATGACCAAAGGACTGGAAAGCTGCCATACGAGGATACACTGGAAGAACTGGGTTTGTTCCACCTTGAGAAAAGGAGGCCCAGAGGGGATCTCATCACCATGTACCAGTACTTAAGGGGTAGCTACAAAGAAGACGGAGACTCTCTTTTTACAAGGAGTCACATGGAGAGGACAAGGGGGAATAGACAGAAATTCTCTTGGGGAGATTCCAATTGGACACCAGAGGGAAATTTTTCATATTGAGGAGAGTCAACCATTGGAATAATCTCCCAGGGAAGCAGTTGATTTGGCCACATTGGACACCTTTAAGAGTCATCTGGACAGGGTGCTGGGCCATCTTGTCTAGACTGTGCTCTTCCTAGAAAGGTTGGAGTAGATGATCCCTAAGGTCCCTTCCAACCTGAGATTCTGTGATTCTGTGAAGGTCTGAAATAAAGGACCAGCAGCAGATCAGCAGGCTGTTAATGGACAAGTTGTTCTTTTCAAGGAGAGTGATTTGTGATATCCATCTGAATCAGTGGAGAGAAAGAGCCCCAGATTTTTTTATTGAACTGATCAAAACTATGAGAGCTGTCCAGCAGAAGAAGCCAGATATAAAAATAATTTTTTGATACTAAGAAGCAGGGGAACTTAGCACACATCTTGCCTAGTGCTTGGGTGTGTAGGGTTGTTGCTTTAGAGATTACAATCATTTTGGTTCATATCTGCAAGCTTACCAGGCTTCCTCACACCCCTGATTATAGAGAAACATCCATCTTCTAGTACAAAGTTATGACAATTCAGATTATCTCATCTTGCAAGACATTTCACATACAATAAGCAGATACAGTGACATAAGTCCACATGTACTTGCACAGATGCAAGCCTACAAGTGGACTGTCCACCAATCAGCCCACCAGTGAGATTATATATAGAAACTGGGAGGTTGCTGTAGGCGATTAGAAAGACAGCTTCCTTTTTAGCACACCACCTCCTACAGCTCCCACTGCTCCTCCAAGAAGAAAGTCTTAGCATGTTAGCAGTGTTCAATGCACTCCAAGGCTTTCCTTTCCTTAGGTAATGATTCAAAGACTATTGCCTCTCCCTGAATGCATCCAGCTGCCTTCTCTCTAGTTCCAGCACTCTCAAACAAGGTAAGCTGTGTCTTTGGGAGACCTGCGAAAAAAAGATGCTGGTAAAAGTCAGGGAGTGGCAAATAAGTAGCTCAGCCACTTGTGCACACCCTGCCCAGCTAACTCAGCACTGCAGCATTTGGAAGGGATTATGAGAACAGAACCACAAGGACCTTTAAAGCCACAGAGGCATTTTTATTGCAACCATTGAACCTAAGTGAATTTCCATGCAGCAAATTCATTCTGTATTTTATTTTAATCATAGTTAACACTTTCACTTTTCATTTGTCCCAAAGCTACTTCTTCCCTCCTAGCCAAAGAGCTGGAGCATATAGGTTCAATTCCCTCTGTCATATAAGGTATTTCAGACAGTCTAAACCTAGCAAAGCACATGCCAGCATTTGTTAGTGAGGAGCAATGAAAACCACTGAGAGGTCACAGATTGTCACCTGGGTCTTGTGATCCAGCCCTTGTTCCAGTGCATCATCCAAGTGCAGGCCTTGGAGATACCTTCCAGAAAAGGTGATAGGTTTTATACCCTGAAGAAAATGGATTTTTTTTAATTTTCTGCTAAGCTATTACAATGAACTATGTGAGCTTGGCAAAACAGAATTTGGCAGCCAGAGATGGAAACTGAGAGATAGGAAAGCACTTGTTTTACAACTATATCCTTGAGGAGAGCTGAGGCACTGATCAAAGCAAACATTCCCCCTCAGAAGATGCTGAGAATGGGGTGACAAAGTGGATAGTCAAGGAGAACAACTAATTTGGATTTTGATAAGAACTAAAACAGAGTGCCCACTAGGGTAACTATCCTCATTATAATACTAAAAACTAGACCCATAGGCCAGGTGCCACGGCCCTAACCCCCAACAGTCCCTTACTCCTGGAGCATGTGTGGTAAATTAAAAGTGGGCTGTACCTTTACATCAAAGCGAGAAAGAAATTAACCAATTATTAGCTGAGAGGTGTGAATATAGGCTGTGACTGACACATTTAACTGTATAAATGCCTTGTAGTTTCTTGGTGCAGGGTGCTAGCTTTGCAGAGTTACTACCTAGCACCAATCTTTGCACAAAAATGAATTAAATAAAATACCTGCACTCTGTGTAGTTTGGCATTTTGCACACCAGGCAAATGAACCCACTTTTCAGGATAGCAGGTTATACCTTTAGAAAGATAGGGGCAGCCACATGTCCCACAGAAATAAGATTTCAGGCCAGACATGCTTGCAACTGCTTGCTGATGTGGGTGTCTTCCAAATCAAGAGGCTGGCTGGCTGTGCCCTGCTCTTCGAAGCACAAAATATATCTGGACACCCTTCAAGAAACCTTCAAGAAATTCTGTGTGCCAGGTCCTGACAACTTGGATATCTTGCCTCTAAATGCCTTGGAGAAGTTGGTCTTCATCTTTATGAACTGTGTTTCTTATCTGCAAATGGCGTTAATAGCAGTCTATCTTTTGGGGAGGACTAAATTCATTAGCAAGAGGAAGAAAACATTGTGGAATATATCAGGTAAATCCCTCCCTAAATCAAACACAAAGCAAGTGCAAAAACTACGCTCTCAAAAAACAGATAAGCATAGGTCAGGATTTGAGCAGCAGTCTCATAAGGAAATGCAATAATCACAACTCATGAAAGATGTGGTCACGATTTTTTACACGGTACTGCTGTCTTATTTTAATCATCTCATCAGTGAAAAGAACTAATCACAATCAAAGCTGAGTTTTAAGGGAAAAAAAGAAAACCAGTTGACAGCTGCCTGCTTTTCCAAGACTATGCCTTTCTTTGCTAAATACAACGTTTTTTCATGTGCATTCATTGACCTTATCAAACTGTCTAGATGAAGGAAAGAGAATATGATGATTAGCTACTGAATATGCTGAAATAGGAATGACAGTAAATTGTGTGTGATCTGAAATGGGTTTTCGACATTTTGAGTTTCTGTTGCCATTTTCATTTAGCACATCAGAATTACAATTTTTCCTGCAAGCTCTGTTTTCAGTCATATCAATTAGTCAGCCTCAGGGCATCTGTGATTATTAAGAGATAGGTGTAACCTTTGGAGGATGGGAAGGTTTTTGTTTGCTTCTTGCATTTCTTCTGCGATATAATTTTGTCTCTACAACAGTATCTTTTGTTATTAGTGTTATTTATTAGTATTTTTGCAGAGTTCAGCAGAAAGAATTCATGTACAGGGAGTCACAGCCACAGGCACAAACAAATTTAAGAAAAATAGAAAATTACTTTTATTCTTAATGCCTCAACACAATAAAATTAATGGTGTATTAAAGGTCACACAGATAACCAAGATCTCTGCTTGACAAAAAGAATTAGGCTATTACCAGTGCAGTAACAATTCCACCAGCAATCAGAATTTGCACCTGAGCTATCATGGAAAAAACATTTCAATGTCCTCAATGGTGGGAGACTCCCCTAAATCTTGCATCATTCTCAGCAAAATGGCCACTGCTGAAAAAGAAGGAGGAGGAGGAGTAGTATTTTGTTCAGTTTGTGCTCTATGTTCTGGAAGAGGAGTGGGAGTCAGGCAGATTTTGAGTATATATACCCTTCCTCAAGTCTGGAGCAGATAAGTAACATTGGAAGCCGTACCACTAGCTGAACTCCTAAATCAGATGTGGAAACTTTTTGCACAAGTGTCCCTGGAATTCATCTCACACAAGCCATTCAAAACACAAGCCTGGTAGCAAAACCACCCAAAATTAACTGGCCACAAAAGTGTGCAGGCTCCATAGTGGTGCAGGTTTCATGTCACAGTCTTTTTATTCATTGCCTCATTTCACTGAAGCTCTCAGCTTTCAACAGACCTTTCCATAAGGACTGGCTCATTAATTTCTGTTTTAGATGAAGCCCCTAGCATGGATAATGGATTGCTGTGTTGGGGTCTTGAGCTAGAAAGACCAAGATCCGACAGAGTTCTCTTTCTATGAAGTTTTGTTCCCTCAGAACAAGTGCAGGCTCTCAATCCTAGAAACAGAGCACATTGACTAGTAAGTATGTGCATCTATGTGCTGTCATTCAGCAGCCTTTCTCAGATAAGTTGCATGTATTTCAAAGACAGTTGAATTTCTTCTGTCCCACCTTGTGATAAGGATATTATCTGTTTGTGCTGTCTGTTGCATTGGATGGAGGTGACCATTGCTTCTTACCTACCTTCCAGACCTCTCTCTGTCTTCTCTCAGTGGCAATAACTTCATCCTCTAGAAACACTCCCCATTACAGTCAGAAATCCAAAGACTGAACCAGCAGCTTAACCGCTTCTTGGGAGAAAAAGTAATTGTTCTAGTCAGCAAATCATCATCCAGAAAGGTTGGCTTCCCAAACAACTGAGGCCTTAATTCTATACACACAAGCAAACCCAGTTATGTGTGCAACCAGTTCCTTTGGCAGAACATCATAAATTATACCCTCCTTTTGTCTTTCTGAACTTTAACTAATCCTGGCTACATTTCTTATAAAGAGTCTTAAAGAAGACACTGCTCTGGAAGGCATAAAAGAGGAGAAAAGAGTACCAGGAGTCACAGGCATTGTATGCAAAAAAACAGGGTGCTAGGAATTCCCCTGATGGCAGGGCTTTTCTTTTTCATTTTAAGGCACTCTAAATAAGCCTGGCAAGCTACCACTGAAATAGGCAGCACCTGCCCACAGAATGCTACTCTCACTTTCTGTTAATGAGTAATTGACTTGTGAAGTCCAAGCAGGATTTCCACCTTGGAAATCAAATTAATGCCAGGACTCTCAACTCCAGCAAGCATTCACATTTCCCAGTACATGAAAACATTGCATAGAGTTGCATCTGTATACTTTATTTGTGATGCTGGCAACAGGCTGATAATACGTGCCCAATTATTCATGCACATCAGCACAGGTTACTGACTATCTGTTACCCTCTTAGAGATGGTTAGGTATGGTATGCTAACTATATGCAAGAGAAAGCAATGCCCATATCTCTGACCAAAGCTGGGTTGCCTCTATGATACAGTGCATGAGTCCTGGAAGAAGCAATGTATTGCCTACAGTTCTCGGTCTGGACAGGCCTCACTTTACTGCATCTCTGGAGAGAAATACACGAGCCGCTCTTTGTCACCAAGTGCCCACCTGGTGTAGCTAGGCTAAAAAAAGATCTGCTACATTAAGGATGCTATTAACAGTTAATTTATTGTTGTTTGACTTATTTAAAAGGCCCTGAGTAGCAATTGCCTGGGGAATAAAGGTGCATGTATTTTTAATATGAATGCAAAAAAACCATCCAGTCATTTGTATTGGAAAAGTTATTTCAAACATCATTTACATGTTTTTCTGGGGAGTAAGCCTACCTTTAGTGCTCCAGACTTAATGGTAAAAGGCTTGTGGCTCAGGATGACAGTACCAACACATAATTTGGGAAGGAATGTGTCATGCAGATTCCTGTTCAGTATGGTCCAAACTATGTTGAACCATAGTAATATTATTGGTGGCACTACCACTGGATTATGGGCCCTGTGCTCTGTCCCTCTCAGTCCCTCACTAATTTGTCTGATTAGCCTTATGTTGAGCTGTGATTCTGGTCACCAAAACACTGTTATATAAACACTAGTTCTAGGTGTCTCCCCAGCATCCCTTTTATTTTCTAATGAGGTCAACACAGTTAATTCAGCAGTCCTACAGCTATCACTATCCTACAACATGTCTACCTGACCTCATACACTGTTACAGAACTGAAACACTATCAATCATTCACATAGTCAGACACAGGCTTTAACTCATCAGTAGACCTGCATAAAAATAACTTTAGTTCCATTCCTGTTCTTCATCCTTCAGGATCCCTTCTGCCCAGAATTTGCCCAGTATAAAAATCTGTGGTTCAGTTAACTTACTGAAAATAAGCTTTGTAGTGGAAATGGTGACAGAACTGTAACTCTAATGATGTAGCAGGCATCACTGTAATAATCTTTCAAAACAAATTGAAATCTAAAAACTGACTGTAAAAAAAAGTTATAGTCACTGTTTCTTAATGTACCTAGCCAAGTAGCTTGCACTTCTAGGTAGATTTTTAATGCAGTCATCACATAAGGATTACAGACACAGCTCTCATTAAGTATATATTTGGAAGAAAATCTCTGAGAACTTTTTTTCATGCAATCAGGGAGAAAAAAATATTCCTTTCTAATTCCATGCGTACTACAACTTTTTCATCATTTTTAATTCTTTGACCTTGTCACAAATAGATTTGTGGATACTGCCAACTACACCAAATTGTCAAGAATATTATTTGTTACATGGCTTTGGTTATCAATTTAAGATTTATTAATATTTTTGAGATAGATCACAGTATTAGGCTGTATAATTCTTAACAGCACCAGCCAATTTAAAACAGCAATTTGATAGAATCTGTTACAATCAACATAGCAACTTAGTTAAAGGTTTGAGAATGGCAAGGTTCACTCTATTACTTACATGGAAGAAACGCACAAAGGAAAATTCAGTTACAATCCAGTTAGAATGATTCACTGACACATGTACCACATGTACCTCTTCCAAAGAGCACACACAGCGCACACATGCAAAACCCATTTCCTGCACACTTCTTTGTGAGGACAGAGAGTGAGTCCCCTTCAGGAAGCAGTGGATTGGTAGGTGTGGTTGGCATTAATGTTTTTATAGCATATATGCAGGCCATGACTCTCCTGAGAGAAAGATCTTCCAGTTACTTTCACAAGGGAGTAATTTAATTTTCCCACTGAAGTCCATTTAAGTATCAACCTGTAATCAAAGTTCAACACTGATGAAATTTGAAGATTTCTGCCATTCACAAATTATTGATAGAGAAATATTGAAAAGATGGATAGGAGCATTGTGACTGGCTGTCTCCCTTGCTGAAATCACATCATGTTGGCTTTATCTAAGACATTCCTCTGAAAGATAGCATGCTCTTCAGCACTACTTCCATCTTCCTTTCACCAGTCCATGCCAGTACTTCACTACCTTTGCTGTGGAATGTTTTTTCTCAGGTCTAGGTTCCTCTTGTAGCAACCTAGTCCATTCTTCATAATTTTTAGGAAATCATAGTGTTTCACATTGAATTCCTACCTGTCATTTTGGGTGTGCTGTCCTGGCTAAATCCACTGAGGAAAATAGAAAACTAGCTCTAAGGCTGGTTAGTCATTCCATTTGGACCAGATCAGTCATAACAGAGCAGAAGCTTTTGGATAAGGAAGCAGGACATAATGATGTAAATAACTTTCAGCCTTCTTTTATATATTGTAACAGTTGCTATCTTCCAAAATAGAGATTTAGGGGTTTTTTTCAATTTTAATTTAATTGTTGGTAATCAGAAAGTCATGGCAATTACATAAAGTATGGAGAGAGAGCCTTAATTTTATTTAGCACAAATGCATCATACATAATTTTCTTAACACGAATCAGGTTTTTAGTTATGCCATTATGTCAAGTTGTGTTTGAAGAGAAATTGAAATTAATTAGAATTCTGCATAACAGCTTTTAAAAATCTACTTTTATTTACATTGCCTTAAGTCTGTTGAATGTGCAAAGAGACAAAAAAATCAGAACAGGTTTTGCATCCTGAAATTTATTTTTTAAACAAAGTGAATGCAAATAATAAGCACAATAAACACAAATAATAAGCAAATTGCGCAGCTGCCATCACCATGGCTTGCAAGATCTCATATTAAGATCCCACTTAAATCACACAGGAAGAAGCACATTCTCACACTCTTTTATTTCTCCCAACCTCAACCAGTTTCCTTAACTCCCAGTAAACCAGTCACTGAAATAAAACTGGTAAACAAAGAAAAACTACAAAGTCATTCTTGCTGCGCTAAGTACACCTGTGTCAGGCTAAGTCTGCCTTCCTGCACCTGTCCAGGTTTTTCATCAGAGCTTTTCACAGTCCAGGTTTAGCCAGTGTTTTGTCCCTGAAAATGCATGATAGAGGTAAATCATTATAGCCCATGCTAGCAAAGGTAATTACCTCTGGAGTTTATTATAATATGAAATTTATTTCCAATGAATGAGTTTTCTATATTTATATTCAATATTTAACTTAAATTTCTAAGATAAATTGCATTCACTTGGAGCTACATCTACTCTTCAAGCAGGTATACCTGTCTTTCTCTGAAGATGTAGAGATTACACAGAGCAATAGACCATCATATGTCACAGACATTCATAAATAGATGAAGTATCCCAAAAAGACAGCACAATGATAGCTCATTTTTCTGGTACTTGTGTTTTCCTCTGTAGCTGTTATATCATGAAGTCATTATGTCTTTTTGTAAGCCTTTTAACTATCAGAATCAGAATACACAGATTAGCTATAAAATTCTCGTTTTGGTTCATGTTGTTTCTTGAGGCCATTTTCTAGCAGAGTCTTTCCTCATTCCACTAACACCATCTACATGTCTCTTTCAGGATGTCTGGATGTTTGGCCAAGAGAAGCACAGCTGTTTTCACTTTCCAAGTGACCTTGTAAGAACCAATATCTAGGGAAGCAAGAGAGAAGATGAAAGAGCATCTGAACAGCCTTAGGGTTTCTTTACATGGAAGGCCAGAAATAGACACACTTGTTTTTCTAAATATCTGCACTTCCATACTTGTTAATATGATAATGTATTTTAGGAAAAAATCACCTTCATGTACAGGATCCCACTACTGCCTCCTTTTAGCAACTCAGAAAAGGAGCTAGCTCCAGAAAGGCTCAAGATTTGGGTGCATAAGACTTACTGAATATTCTGTGAAGGATCCAGCTTCACGCCTACCACACCAACCCTGGATATGAACCATGTGTCTCCCCATGCAGAAAAGGTACTGTTACCCAGGTGTGTAAAGTTCGGCAGGTTTGCTGCTTTGCAAGATTGCCTGTCACAGCAGCATCAAAGCAGGATGTATTGTAATGGCATAAGACTTTCAGCTCCGGTGTTACCACTTAAGAGGCAAACACAAGTTCACTGAGTCCTCTAGTCCTGCACCACACCTTTACATTTCTTTTTGCAAATGTCCTGAGACATGATAAGATAATGAGAAGAAACTTTCTCCAATGGTCTCTAAACTCGAAATGCCTCAAATGCATGGGGCATATACTTTGTAGAAAAGCCAGGCCTGTTACTGCTGTCCGCACCACAGGCAGGTCATCCTAAGGCCCTTGCTAAGGACCATTGTAGAACAAAGCCCTCTTCTCCCACAACGTTGACCATGTGTAACTTTCAGCTCACACTTCATCACCATCTTGGGTACAGCCAGCATAAAAATGTGGCCTGTAAACAAGCCTAGCCTCTTATACAAAAGATCACATGGCAGAGAATAATCCACGTGCTACAAGAGACATGCTACAATCCACTTGCTACGGGAAACAGTTTGTGATTTAGAGTCAGCTCTTCTTTATATTTAGGATGCAATTATATCTTCCTTCAAAGCCACAGACATCTGTGCTAGATAATGTAAGAACCTTCAGGACAAAAAAACATATAGTCAGCACCTAAGGAAACAGGAAACAAGACCATATCCTGGCAACAGAAACTGGTCTGCCAGATGACGCCTGCTCTTGGATTTCTACTCAAAGTCAAAGTGTAACGCACATGAACACACACAGAGATAGTATCAGAAATACATACAGGCTTAGGTGACAGGAAAGCTAAAGATGAAAATATAGATGGATAGAAGGATAGGTAGACATAAAGTTACACAAGGGCAACACATTATACACAAATTGGTTCTTCTTTGTAGAAGACAACCACCTAAAATTTACAGTGTCTCACAGTTTGAGAGGGTTGCCTTGAGCCTTCCTTTGCAATTCTCTTGGAATCCAAGTATACAGGGATTTCTCTTCTCAAGGAAGGTAAGAACGGAGACAGTGTCACAACATCCTTAGAGAGCCAAATCACATCTCTCATAATGTGGATGAAGACAGTTCAGCCGACATTTCAGAAAAAATTATTTTTCTGCTTACTGTAATGTTGGGGGGTTAATACATTAAAATATATGGGAATCCTTTCTGGGCAACTCTGAATTCTCCTAGACGGCACCATAAAAGAGGAAAACATCAACATAATCAGCTACAAATTCTGGTTTGTTTCGGTGTGAGTCAAAGGTTTTCTGCAACAATGACTTTGACCATAAATAGAAAATTCTGGTTCAGTTGCACTACTGACAAGAATTCTAGCAGATTCAAAGTATCACAGAAAGTCACACATAGGATGTATGTTGAATTTCTGTGAAAAAAACACCAACTCCTCATAATATGGTTAGTACTCAGTGCATCACAGATTGACTTTATGTTAAGATAAAATGAAGAATCTCAAAGCTATTTTTTTAACTGCAAGCAAAATCTTCAATACAGAGATGATGAATACACAAGTGCTTTTTCAAAAAAAAATAAAAGCACTTGGCAGTAGTAGTTGATTGTTTTGAAGTCATCTTTTCACAGATTTCAGAAGGGAAAGTGATGGTTTTTTCTCTAATTTTGGTCAAAGACTTTTCAGATTTTGACTTTCAAATCCTGAAAACCACTTTACAAGGTATTTAGGAAGAATAAACATCTTGCAGGTTCCATTTAACATATAGGTCAGTTCTTATAGGGGTTTCCTTTGCATTTTGTTCTCCCTGTTAGCTCATATTTATGTCAAGTAGCAATTTGCAAGAAATTTCATTACTGTGAGAAATTCAGTGCCAGTGAATGCTTTTTAGAAGTTTACTGGACTTCTAATTTTTCATTTGCAGCTTTAGAAACATAGGTAAGTTTTCTGTCTTGACATGTCTATCCTGACACCAGGTCACAACTCTTTTGGAGGCACTAATAATGATCAGTAGACTGGAAGCCCAGCACATTTTATGTGTTATGCACTCTGCTGATGATCTTTTAAAATGTCTTATTCGAGATTTAGAATGCATTTGAGCTTTTAAAATGATGACATTATAATAAGAACTGTGATAGGGTAATATGTACACTGCAGATATTCGGGATTCTTTCATCATAGTGAAAAAAACTCAGCATAATTATTCAGAAAGCTCTGTATTTTCCTGTCAAGTTTCTATCCAAAAACCCCCCATGTTTTCTCTTATGTATGGTTCCAAGCAACGTGCAAATGCTTTGGCTTGATTCAGGAAGCCAAAATTTTCTTGTCTCAGCCAGTTCCATTTGCTCTGTTTATCTTTGAGTATGGCAATTCATAGTTTGCTTGCAGCTTGCAGAGTCACTCTGCCTTGTCTCTCACACTTTCTGATTTGGGTTCCCTGCCTGGATTATGGATACTTCACTCAGAGAAAAGGTTGTTACTTAACTTGGGAATCTTTATTTGCAAAATTACAGGAAGTGGTGTTAGGCAACATTGCTCAGAATCTGACAGTATGAATTTTATATTTATTCTCTGTTCCAATCAAATCCAAATATTTCATCAATTATAAAATTTTGACCATCACTCTCTTTTGCTGTAGAATATTTCACAACTTTGACATTTCCCATGGGATTGACTTTTACAGAAAATGTACGTTGGAAGAGATTTCTGGAAGTTGCCTGTGCTGCCCCTCAGCTCAACGCAGGGTCAACTAGGTCAGCTTGTCAAGGATCTTCTGCAACGAAAGGTTGATATACCTCTAAGGATATATAGATCTCCACTACTCTCTTGTCCCTGTTCCAGGGCTGCACAGCTATCAAAGGAAAGAAGTTTTTTTGCATATGTCAGCTGCGAATTTCCTTTGTTCAATTTATGGTCATCATCTCTTGTTCTCTCACTGTGCACTTCCAGGAAAAGTCTGTGCCCAATTACTATATAGTTCCTATGTGAGAGTCACTACACATCCTGTCCCACCACAAATCACCTTGGCAAAATTGGTAAAATACAGATGTGAGTGTAAACAGTGTCTGCACATGACAGACACAAAATTGCCTGATATGGCATTTGCCCCAGCTGATAGCAGTGAACAGGAGGATGACCTTCAGGCAGATCAAACCATAACCAGGGGATTACCAAGAGACTTTTGAACACAGGGAGAGCCAGATATAAAAGGAGAAAAGAAGCATCAAAATGTGATGGTGGGAGAGACCTTGGAGGGGAACAGTGAGGTCAGACTAGCAGTCAGGCCAGGTTTAGCAGTGCAAGAAATAGCTTCTGGTGTCACGCCCCCCCATCTGTGATGGACAGATCATCACAACCTGGCAGATCAGCCTCCCCGCAAGCACTGACAGCAGCTGCACTCCAGCTCGTAGGGTACTCAGCGGAGTGTGGCACATGGGGACTTGCCCTGCCTATGCACAGGGACCACATGGCAGCTTTCCCACTGCTGTGGGCATGGACGGACCGCAGGAAGTAGCCTGGGCACACCTAAAGCTTAAGCATCTGCATCTCCTATAGCATGAAGGGGAACTGTGGTAGGAGAATCACACTGCCAAGAAAGAGAGCTGCATGTAGTTCACATGTCCTGAGAACCAGAGCGGGCTGCACATAACCATGTGAATGTGGAGGGGGGGAGGGCTTTCGGGGAAAGTTATTATTATGGAGATTAGAAAGTGTTTATTAACATTTAGTAGTTTATCTGTTGTCATATTGATTATAGAATCACAGATGCAGAGAATGCTTGAGGTTGGAAGGGACCTCTGGAGGTCTCCTATTCCAAACCTCCTCCTCAAGCAGGGGCACCTAGAGCTGGTGGCCCAGGGTTTTGTCCAGACAGATTTTGAAGGTGTCCAAGGAGGGAGACTCCACAACCTCTCTGGATCACCTGTGCCAATGCTTTGTCACTCTTACAGACAAGAATTATTTCCTGATGTTCAGGAGGAATCTCTCGTGTTTCAGTTAGTGCCCACTGCCTCTAGTCTTAGCTTAGCTAAGACTGTTAGCTGAAGAGAACCATCTCTCTAAACCTTTCCTCACATGAGAGGAAAGGTCCCTTAGTCATCTTAGTGGCCCTTTGCTGGACTCTCCCTAGTGTGTCCATATCCCTGTGTACTGGGAAGATCAGAACCAGACACAGCACTCCAGGTGCTTTATAATTCTCCTTCCTGATGTTTCTCGTAGTCCATTTCTCCAGCTTATTCATGTCTTTTTGGATAACAGCACATTTTTCTGGTATGTCAGCCACACCTCCATGTTCCCTGTCAGTGGCAAACTTGCTGAGGGTACACTCTAAGCCATTATTCAGATAGTTAATGAAAATGTTGAACAGGATGGGACCCAGTGATTGACCCCTGGGGTATACCACTAGTTACTAACCTTGAACTAGACTTCATGTCACCAATCTGCCACCCTCTGGGCCTAGCCATTCAGCCAGTTTTCAATCCACCTCACTGCTCATGCAGCCTATACTTCTTCAGCTTCTCTATGAGGATCTTAAAGGATGCAATGTCAAAAGGCTTACTGAACTCTAGGTAGACAATGTCCACTGCTCTTCCCTGATCTACCAAACCAGTGATTTCATGATAGAATTTTACTGAGTTTGCCAAGCATGACTTCGCACTGATGAATTTGTGCTGACTACAGTTGACTTTCTTGTCCTTCATGTGCCTGAAATGAGTTCCAAGATTAATTATTCCAACACTTTCCCAGGGTTGAGAATGTCTTCTTACTTTTCTCTTGTTCTTCAGCCATCATTTATTAATGGAGATATCTGTCTGGAGATATCTGGAGATACCTGGAGACCCATGTTACCAACCCCCCATACAATTGTGAGTACAATTTTAAGTCCTGGGAATATGCAACTACTTGCAGAGTATATAGCACTCATGAATACTTCAGTATCTGATCATAATTTTTGCCACTCCCTAGAAAGTGCAGAATTTAGCATTTGTTGCCTCAGAAAGGCATTTTTGTTCTTAAAAAAATTGAATGCATAAAGTGTATTCTCTTTGTCATATGAGGTTTATAACAGATATTTCCACCAAATGGGAACAAACAAAAAAGAAAGAAGACATATATTATGAAGAAGATAATTAATCTGTTTAAATACCTCACCCTAAGCTTATTCCTGTATCATATTACTACTATTAGACAGCTGTCCATGCCTCTTCCAGGAGCAGGAGTAGTATTAATCACAAAGGTCTAACTATTCACTCTTTGCCAGGCCATGTTAACCCTTATTATTTTCAATTCCTTGCGCAGTTTTAACTTTGTGGTGCTCCTGACAGTGATGGGATGTCACATGGCAATCCACACTATTCTATATTTTCCTTTTTCTTCTTGTTAAAGTTTCTTCATTACTGTGCTTATAGCGTACTCGTAATCCTTTTAAGGATCTTTGAAGACAAAGTATCAAAACACAATTTATGACAGAGAAAAAAACAATTCTTCTAGAAATCACCTGATCTAACTTGCAGACATTTTGTGAGCATTCTTTAAAGAGCTCTCACAAAGTAAACCATGGCAAGCTTCAGGAAAGGAGTGTTTTAAAAGTGTCATACATTCTCCTGCTTTGTATTTTCTATATGTCTTAGTAGCGTTCTTGCAAAGGGGGTGAGCTAGAACCTGAACCATGGAAATGAACATAAAAACGTTTCTGGGTGCTGTTTTATCTATGAGTTAAACTGTTCAGGATGTAACAGCTGGCAACCAAGTCTGATGTACTGAAGTAGATGTACAAGCAGTCCTGCAAACCATTGAGTATAGGTGTAAGCTGAAGGCTAAAGGGAGCAGTTTTGATACAAAGAACATGTCAGTTCTTCGATATCAATGTCTTCATTATAGACTGAGTACATCTCATAAGCAGCCTGTGCTGCTTTGTTTATTAAAGATTTGTTCTTACTAAAAAAAAAAAAAAAATGTGCTTCTCAGAGCCATCCATGGAGTCAGAAACAGGCACAATTTTCCTGTCTTGCCTTTCTTGGTTTTTTTTTCCAAAACACCAGTGGCTCTTGACATTTGGCAGACATTTAATCTGTTCATGTGCATATGCCAGAAGAAAGAAATTTTTGTGTGGGAAGGAGAAATTAGGCTGTAAGGCACGGTTTGTGGAAAATATTGCTTGAAGGCTTCAGCAAAAATCTGAGAAACTGCACAAAAAGATTATGAAATGAAGGACAACAGCAACTACAAAAGCAGGACTCACCATAATAATAAAACTAAAAAGATTCATCATCATAAATCCAATGGCCAGCTCCTGTGATGAAGAGCTCAAAGCAATAGAGACTTTCATGGGAACAATCTGAGGTAATGTCACTGACATCAGAGCTATCAGGTGGAATCTAAGCCAGTACAACATGGATTGAAGTATGCAGGAACCCAGATTTTCCAAAAATGTAGTACAGTCTTTGTCCCTGCCAAAAAAACAGGATGGTATAGCGATATAGCTGGAACATTCTATGCAGTCATTCCATATTGACCACAAGCAATCTAGGTCAAAAAAGATCTTCAAGACCAACTACAGGACAATGTCAAAGATCCTTCAGACCAGGCATCACTTAGAAACATGTTGAGTGTTTTCCTGTGAATACTAAGCTCTTGTGAGTCACTCTCAGAAAGATGGTATGGGGAACTGCAGTGAAATGAGCAAAGTTTAAAGGAGGAGGAAAGTCTCTGACTCATTGCCTAAAGCTGTTGTTCAAAGTCTAGTGGGATATATCCTTGAAATTATTTTTATTCTTGATCTATTGAAATCATAAAGGAAAATATTCCTCAGCTTGTACAGAGCTTTTGTAGATGATTGGATTTCAGTTATTTCTTTTGCCTGCTGATTCCCAGCCCAGAGAACCTTCTTGTAATTCAGTCCAGACTTTCTTATCATCCTCTGGTCATTCTACATTGCAATTACCACTGGCCAATCCTCTCCATTAACTCTTGTAAGCTAATGCTTCCAGTTTTTCAGCCTTTGGTGCATCCTTTGTTTGATATAAGACTGTATCTACCTCATAAATAGAGATCTTTGCAGTTGTAGCTAAGAGTGAATAGGTTACGTCAGCAGGCTGTTGACAATCACAATTCATTTGGGGTCCTTGTGGCCTGCTTTCTGCTCCTACCTTTCCCTTCTGCATAGATAACTATCCTTCCTCCTACTACCCTATGTCTTTCTGCCTCATGCTGTGATCCCCAGACAGCTCTGCTGCTTTCCTCCCTTCCCCCACCTTCATATTTGGCATGTATGTGTTTAAATGCCTCTGACTCATGAAGATGTCTGTGGGTGCTGGTACTAATACTGTCTGAAGGGAAATGGATAAAGCCCATTAGAATAGCCAAAAGACAGGCCCAACACCTCAGCCTTGGGTGTTCCTACACTGAATGCACACTTTTCGCTGCTAGCAAATCACCTTTCCTGAGAAGCAGAAGGCTATGAAAGCAGTGGCAGTGATTTCATCTCACCAGCAAAGCTGTGGTCAGATCCTGTGAAGGACAATCAGAGAGACACAGAGTAGAGGAAAAAGGCTGTGGTTTGGCAAGACATTTTCCAACCAAATGGTTTTGAACCCAGAAATGTTCAAAGTACCAGAAGGAAAAATATGGTATGGAGACATATAATTTCAGGGAGAAGATAAGTAATCTTAAACAGATATATAGAAAAAAACATTTGTATGAGTGCAATTTGTTTATTTTGACCATTTTGGAACAAAGAATCTGACATTTCTAACTGGGTTTTTTTTAACCATAGAATCTTCTGCAACATTTCTGAAAGGTCAAAACTCAAGCTTAATTCACTTTTTTCAGGGTGCCTACATTGCTGGGTGGGTAAGAAAGTGTCTCTGTCATGAAAATCATTAGTTACTTACGGTGAGTTGAACAGTAAGAGAAATTTATAGGAATACAATGAAGCAGAAAGAGAGGGACCTCTCTGAAGGTGCTAAATATCAATTTTTAAGATTTTTGACCCATTTTGTTAGATAAATCAAACAGGAAAAGCAATAAATTATTCTTCCCATTCAAACAGGTCACAGATTCAGTTCCATAGCAAAGACAAACAGTATCTAGGAAGAAGAATTGCAATGAATATGTGTTTTTCAAAGCATTGAAGACAGGACAATGGGGGAAGCCTACAAAACGATTGGAGATTTCTTGTGTGTCCACAGCAGGATCATCCCACCACATGGAATAACCAAAAATAGTAAATTCTTTTATGACACCCAGTCTTTCTGCTTGGCAGTCTAGGTTTTAGAGACACCACAAAGAGAAATTATGTCTAAATAAAAAAAATGGAAAAAAATATTTGAACCCTCATTATTACCATCACCATCATCATTATCATCATTATCATCATCTTTACCTGAAAATAATTCTTCCCAGGCAATCATACAAGGAACTGGGCTTTTTTTGGCTAGTGTATTTGAATTTCTTCTTTCCTGTTGTTGGAAAAACTAAATATCAGAACATGATTAGCAAGGTAATTCTGAGAAGCAGCTTCTACATACCTATACTGTTTTCCACCATCTAGTGATTCCCCTTGATGTGAACGTCTGAGTGATGCTGGAAATGCTGACATATCTCACTGTTCCCAGTGGATTCTTTATTTGCATTACAGCCAAATCAAATCTGGACAAAAGCTACTCTTTTTCAGCCAATTGTTTCTGAGGAAAGAGAAGTGGATCCATTCCCTGTACTTTAAGGACAGAAATATCATTATACCACTGCTCCTGGTTGTTTGAAGACTAGTCACTGCTTTATTACAGCAGCAAAAACCTATGCAGCATTGAAAGAGGCAGATTTCACAGTACTGAGAGAACTAATATAAAACTTTAAACACCAGTTCTGCATCCTGAATATATCTATGACATCCGAAGCTGCAGAAAACAGAGAAAATCCTTTCTGGTATCTGAGCAAACTATATAGCCACCATATATCAAACACAGAAAAAGGGATGTACTGGAGTAAATACTGGGCTGCTACTACCCAGCTGTGAACACAAAAGCAGCTTTCTTGAATCAAATTAAAAGTCATAGAATCACAGAATGAAAGAATGTCCTGAGTTGGAAAGGACCCACAAGGATCATCAAGTCCAACTCCTGTCTCTGCACAGGACAAATCCAAATTCACACCATGTCTCTCAGGGTGTTGTCCAAGTGCCTCTTCAATATCAGGCTTGGTGCCTTGACTCCCTCCCTGGGGAGCCTGTTTCAGTGTTACACCACCCTCTGGGGGAAGAATCTTTTCCTAATACCCAACCTAAACCTCCCCTGGCACAATTTCCTGCCATTCCCTCAGGTCCTGTCATTGGTCACCAGAGAGAAGAGATCAGCGCCTGCCCTTCCTCCTCCCCTTGTGAGGAAGCTGTAGACCATGATGAGGTCTCCCATCAGCCTCCTCTTCTTTAGGAAGTGACCTTAGCTGCTCCTCATATGGTTTCTCCTCTAAACCTTTCACCAACCACGTGGCCCTCCTCTGGACACTCTCCAGTAGCTTTATATCTGTAATGTACTCTGGTACCCAAAACTACATACAGTACTCGAGGCTGCACCAGCGCAGAGCAGAGCAGGACAATCACCTCCCTCAACCAGCTGCAATACAGTGCTTGATGCACCCCAGGACACGGTTGGCCCTCTTGGCTGCCAGGGCACACTGTTGGCTCACGTTCAACTTGCCGTCAACCAGAACCCCCAGGGCCATCTCTGTGGAGCTGCTCCCCAGCCTCTCGCTCCCCTGTCTGTATGTACATCCAGGGTTGCCATGACCCAGCTGTAAAACCAGCACTTGCCCCTGTTAAACTTCATATGGTTGGTGATTGCCCAGCTCTCCAGTCTGTCTAGATCCCTCTGCAGGGCCTCTCTCCCCTCAAGAGTGTCAACAGCTCCTCCCAATTTTGTGTTGTCAGCAAACTTCATTATTATTCCTTCCAGTCCTGCATCCAAGTCATTTAAGAAGAGATTAAAGAGTACCAGCTCCAAGATGGATCCCTGCAGAACCCCTCTAGTGACTGGCCGCCAGCCTCATGTAACCCCAATTACTATGACCCTTTGAGCCTGACCCATCAGCCAATTGCTCACCCACTGCATTACATGTTTGTTGTCAGCAAACTTAATGAGTATTCTTTCAAGTCCTGCATCCACGTCATTAACAAAGAGATTAAAGAGATTATCAAAGAGATTAAAGTCCCCTGATTAGGTATTCTGTCCCCTTTTACAGCCTATAACAGACATGTAAAGTGACTTTTTTTTAGCATCCTCAAATCCACCAGAAACAGCCTTAAAAGTCTTTTTGCACTGAAATATCTGGACTACCATCATATCTTCATTTGTTAAAGTACTCACCACAGCATTTAATCCCTTTCCAACACCACTCACAATTCTGACAAAATACTGTGGCAGTGAGTTCCACAACTGAAGTATGAATTAAAATAGTTCATTAGGTAAAGGTAGTTTTCATTTAACTGAGACACAGAAATAGTAAGTAGCTGAAATATAAGAAAGAAAGATTTTGATGGCTTAGACATGACCTCAATAATTATAAGAAAATAAAAAATTTAATTGTAGTTAATAGTAACTAATTGCATATTTTCATGTTGAATTCAGTTAAATTTCTGCTATGTCTTTGTAACAGTCTTCCAAACATATGAAAAGTAATCAGCTCTGTATCAATAACACAGGTTTTGATTACATTAAAAACATTTTTAAAAATCAGTTTAGTCAGTCTGAAATTAATGGTATGTGAGGCAAACTAAGGAAGTTCAATCTGGGACTAAATAGATGTCTATGTGTCCTAAAAAAAAAAGATTTAATGCATTTTAAGCATTTATTTATTTTTTAAATGCAACATGTTGCAAAGTAATGTTTTGTTTTGAGCCACATCAGTACTTATAGTGATTCATCATGAGCTTTTTGTAATTCTTTGTCAGCTTTTTTCCTGTTGAAAATGAAGCCAGAAATAAACTACATTTCTGAAGACCCCCAAATTTATTTTTATCCCCCAGTTCAAAAAGTCACATAGAATTTCATGTAGTTCCTATTTCTTCTGTGGCATGAGGAACCATCCTTTCTTTTTTATTGCCTTACATAAAACATTATAATGTTGTGCTAAAAAACACAGTTGGAAGAAGTTCTTTCCACATGATCCTTTCTTTCTCTTTCTCCAGGTGTCTTTAAGTGTTTTTCTGATTTGTCTTATGGTTTGTGAATAACCAAGCCTGCTTCCACATCCATTTTGCATTTCCTGCTAACCTAAGAACTTATATCTTCTTTCCTTACCTAGGGGTGTAATATTGCTTGACAGGCCTCCAAGTCTTTGTGTTGGATTACGGGGAGAAACCAGTCTGGATCTTGCCATCCTATGAGATAATTTCCCCTTACAAAATTCCAGGATGTCTCATTTAGAAATCGGTGATGACCAGTCCCAGTCCAAAACAAATCACAAAGATAGACCAATGAAAAGGGTTCCTTGACATGCATCCTATCAGGGTCTAAAAGCACACTGTTAGTAATCTGCCATTGAAGGAGTACACTGCTTGTATGTAAACTTCACCTACAGGAGGTCTGCCAGTAAAAGCAAAATCCCATTCTCTTTTGATACCAATTGGCAGTTCACTCAAATCACAAAGAGAATGATTTGGTTGGTTTTCCTCAACCTGATTCCAACACTTCAGTAAGCCCTGAGAAGGCAGCTGCCAGGTGGGGTGTTCTCCCTCCTCTTCTTGTCCTCTTTTTGTCCTCTTTGTCTTTGCAGGTGTAGGAGGAGGAAATTAACATTGTTAAGCAACTTTTCCCCTGGAGGAGACAAAATCAGGTCTCATCTGGTTATGCTCTAAGCCTTACATGACTCAAAGACAAGCTGTGATCTTGGAGAAGTCCACTCTGTTCACCAATATATCTGTGTGAGCCAGCTCCAGGGAGAATCACAGTATCTTACATGTCTTCCTTGACAAGAAGTTCTCCCTGTAGCTTCAAGCACAGCCAAATATTGGTACACCCAAGGCAGAACAGAAAGCAGAGCCTTCAGCACAACTACATGGTATCAAGTCTGGCTCAAAGCAGAACAATTAATAGTGTTGTGACACTATGCTAAAGCACTTGCTTCCAGTGGTCAGGAGTAGATTTACATGTCATTGTCCTTCCCGTTGTTTAGACAATGCCTGAAATACTCAGGTAAATACAGTAACAATGCAGAGAAGGGGAAGGAGGGATCTTCTGTGGAGCTGCTTAGAGTACTCATTTGCTGTCTTGAGAGCCTGCTGAGATATCCCCTTTGTGTCTCCTTTATGAAAACAGGACTAGGAAGCAAATATCGAATGACAGTTCTGCTGGATATCTGCTCTGCAAATTCATATTGCATATGAATTTGCATATCTGCAGTTCAAAGATCTGGAGCACCATCCTGAAGGCAGCAGACCCCAGAGCCTTCTGCATCTTGTGTGTGTGCCCAGGCTAGACTTGGCATACTCCAGTCACCTCCGTGGGTGTTCAGCAGAATGGTAGGCAAAGCCCCTTCTCGAGGGCTGCCCAGCAGGATTAGCATCAGTGATCAGGCCCACAGACAGGTTTCAAAGGCCAGAAACAGGAACATCACAAGAAACTGACAGAAAAATGACATGGAGGAATTAAAGAGTGTCTGCCAGCCCTCCTGCGCAGGGGCAGGATGTTCTGTGGCAATCATTTGCTTGTGTTAAGGCAGACGGTATGTACATAACAGTGTGTGAAGGGCTGTGGGAAATGCACCACAACAAGGATTGAGTCCTCTCTGTTTTGGAGTGAGAGGAGACTAACTGTGTGTATATGAACAAGGCTGCCAGGCCTTAGCGAGAGACACCTTTTATTTAGAGACATAGTCTAAAACTCCTTCAGAAAAGCAGAGCTGACGTTTTATTGAAAATATAGGCAAAACAGTTGGAAAGGCCTGCACAAGATTGCCTGTGAAACTGGCAACTTGCATGGAAAAGTTTTTGGAATAAATTGTTTTCCACAATATATGGGTGGCCTATTGAAGGAGCAGTTGGGATTAACGGCTTTAGCAATTGCTAAAGTAATACATCTGATGTGTCAGGTTTCCCCCTGTATTAAATAAAAGGGAAAAGAGAAGAAGCTATCAGAATAAAAAGAAACATTTCACTTGTTCAAAAGTATTGCTAGATCAGAAGAAACACACACTCAAGGGTTTACAAAAGTGTTAGCCCAAATATGAGTAGTAACTTTGTCAATGTAGAAATTCGAGTTACTCAAAACTTGGGAGAGTGGCATGGAGTTTGTTTATTTTAAAATTGTGCAGAACTCATCAGCAGAAAAGGAAATTGCCAAATTCACCATCTCACATTTTCAGATGCAGCTGGCAACTTGCCAAAGATCTAATTAAGCTGTAAGCTATTTTGGGTTGATGGAAGTGCAGTAGAGTTATTAGTCGTGTTCAGTTCTGCTCAATCTAATCAGCCTCTCCATACACTTCTTTGCAGTGTTTCCAATTGCATCTGGAAGTTAATGTTTTCAAAACCCCTCCACAGAACAAAGAAGAAATTTTGACTTGTCTACCTTAAGGCCAAGAGTTTAATTCAACTCGTCAGGTATTGAAGTTTCTATTTAAACAATATTTTCCTCCTTCATTTACACATGTATTACCAGTTAAGAGTTTTTAAATGCCTGAACTTCTCAAAGATTTTTACAACAAACAGGTCCATTTGTCTGTGACACTGAGTCTCCATAAGCTTACAGAATTATCATAAGTAAATGCTTTTGCTGGAGTTTGCAGGGGGAAAAATGGTGTTTGTTTTGACTTTCTTTACATTGCAAAGTACGTTGGGTGTAGGTGTCCATGTTCTGGCAGTGGAGGGGGGCTGCATGATGATCACTGGGAGGAGAGGCTGGGACTGCCTTGTGCCAGACTTTGATGCTTCAAACCGGCTCCAACAGACCCACTGCAGGACACAGTGAAAGACTGAAGGTGAGCCAGAGAAAGAGGGGAGGAAGTGTTTTCCCTACACTGGTAAATGCTTGTTTCTTTTTTGTTTTTTGTTTCCCAATGGTCAAATCAATAATTTTATTATTATGTATAATTAGATAAATGTATTTTATGAAATATAAATAATTTGTATTTTAATCTATAATCTCTATTATGATCATATCCATATAATCTATAATTTTTAAAAAAAATTGGCAATAAATTTAGCTAATTTCCCCAGGTCTGGTTGTTTTTCTCCACAATGCTAATTGGTAAGGAGTCTCCCTGTCTCTACCTCAGCTTAAGAGCTTTCCCTTTCTCCCTGTTCTCTCTTATCTTCCCATTAGGGTGGTGGGACTGAGCAAGTGGTTGGGTGGGAGTTTGGCTCCAGCACCAACCCGCTACACAATGAAAACCAATAACAGTCATACCTTGAGCTGCCTCAAGCCTCAATGTGTGGCTTAAAGGACTGAAACTTCACTAACTCCAAAAATAGACTATTCTTTAACAGTATTAATTTTTTTCCCATTTTGCTCCCTCCCTTCAGCTTTTATAAAATTAGAGGGGCAATAATAAATCCACTTTCTCTAGACCCAAAGAATGCATATTATCTCATTAGTTAGATGGATCAGAGGTATAAAAAACCAATATTTTGCATGCTTTACAGGCAGCGTTACATTCGTCGGGCTTTACTCACAGTTTTCTCGGGATGTCAACAGCAGATCATTCTTTTTGTAAGCAGAAGATCACTGAAAATATGTTCTACACAGAGGAAGATAAAGCACTCCCAATATATTGTTTTCAGCCTGAACTTAGTGTAGGCAAATGTAACACAACTCCTCATATTTAGGGAATGATAATCGAGACCCATGATTCTCCATGGCTGAAAAAGACCACCTGTGGGTTCCCACTGGCACTGGTATTCCATGAACAAAGCCCTGATGATACATGCATGTCTTTTGGAGGCCGTGGTGACAGTGGTTGCAGGCAGCCAAGCCCCATGCCAGAGGGTTCTCACAGGCATAAGGAACAACACAACTATATGGGCTGATGTGGGATTGTCCCTGCTTGGAGGTTGCCCGTCGCTATGAAAGGATCAGGAAGAGACCTATAAGCAAATAAAGCAGTGTTATCACCTTCCCGGTCCAACTCTTACTCATAAAAGGGTGAAGCTGTCCCTGCTTTCTGTGGCTTTTATTTCCCATGAACCAAAGGTGACTGTAACTGTAACTGAATATTTCTCCAGTGCTTAGAATAAGCAGTGCATTAGGAACATGCCAGATACCATTGAGACAAAGTAGTGGAGACAGCATTTAAAAGTAAGGTCTTTTCTGTAGCCAGCACACTGCTTTGACACATGTGTCATCCTTTTACTATGTCAGAAGCACAAAGTACTCTAAATAGTAGCTCTGGTCAGTAGATTTTGACAGCAGAAGGTTTCTTCAGAGTCACGCTGGGCTGAGGGACAGCAATGATCTTACAAGCAGAGATCATATTTTTCCCCAATAGACTTGCAGATTCATTCAAACTGGAAAGTTTTCCTTGGGAATTTGCCAATGTAATAACAAGTCAAGAAAAAAGAACTCTTTCACACAAGTGAAAGAGATGCACAGATTCAGCTGGAACATGTTCAGCACAGGACTTGCTTAAGGTGTCCCTGATCCATCAGTAATCATAGAATTGTAGAATCGTTTAGGTTGGAAAAGGCCCTTGAGATCTTTGAGTCCAACAGTTAACAAACACTGCCAAGTCCACCAATAAACCATGTTGCTAAGCATCACATCAATACCTCCAGGAATGGTGACTTAACCACTTCCCTGGGCAGCTTGTTCCAGTGCTTGATAACCCTTTTGGTGAAAAAATTTTTCCTAATATCCAATCTAAACTTCCCCTAGTGCAACCTGAAGTTGTTTCCTCTTGTCTTATCACTTGTTATTTGAGGAAGAGACCAACACCTACCTCACTATAGCCTCCTTTCAGGTAGTTGTAGAGAGCAATAAAGTCTCCCCTCAGCCTCCTCTTCTCCAGACTAAATAACCCAAGTTCCCTCAGCTGCTCCTCATAGGAGTTGTGCCTTAGACTCTTCACCAGCTTCGTTGCCCTTCTTTGGAAGGCAACTCAATGTCTTGTAGTGAACGGCCCAAAACTGAACACAGTATTCAAGCTTCAGTCTCACCATCACCAAGTAGAAAGGGATGCTTACTACCCTGCTCCTGCTGGCCACACAATTTTTGACACAAGCCAGGATGCCTTCTTGGCCACCTGGCCACACTACGGATCATATTCAGCCGGCTGTTGACCAACACCCCCAGGGCCTTTTCCTTAGGGCAGCTTTGCAGTCACTCTTCCCGAAGCCTGTAGAATTTCTTGTGATTGTTGTGACCAAAGTGCAGGACCTGGCACTTGGCCTTGTTGAATCTCATACAATTGGCCTCAGCCCATTGATCCATCCTGTCCAGGTCCCACTGCAGAGCCTTCCTACCCTCAAGCCGATTGACAGTCCCACCCAGCTTGGTGTCATCTGCAAACTGACTGAGTGCAGTCAATCACCTTATCTAGATCATTGATAAATGTATTAAACAAGAGTGGCCCAGATGCTGAGCCCTGGGCAGCAGTGCTACAGTAGCTGTGAATTCTTAAAAAAAAAAAAAAAAAAAAAAAAAAAAGGCAAATCTAGGCTTGCAGAGGAGTATGCAGCTTTTCTAAGACCAAACAACAATAACAGATTTTTGGTATCAGTGACCCAAAATCTCTCTGTGTTTTCCTGTTCTATCATTCAGTCTAATATGACATTTCCTCTCTCTGTACAGAACTTGTCTACCTCTATGGGTAGGCAAGGTGTTTTACTATGGATCAGCCAGTTTCTAGTGAAGTTCTGAACTTGTTAATCAAATGATGCATTAAATTGGACTAAGCCCTGAGAGACCATAGAGGGTGGAGTCCCAGAATCAAAATTGGTTGAAAAACTGTCCACAGCACCTCCAGGTAGGCTGTCTTCATCTTGAGAAATACGGATACTTAAATCAAGTTTCTTCCTAAGTGAACTGAAGCCTTAGAACAGTTGTGAAAAATAAATAAGCGTATGTGAAGGTGCAGGCCTGTACAAAAGACTGAATTTATGATGAATTACCTAACTCATGAATCTTAAACCCAAGAATTATATGACAAACTGGGGGAAAGAAGCTCTGCTTTTGGCTACTTGCCAAAACTGGACTGCTTTATATGTTTGGACATTTGTATATGTCTGGCATAAAGACTAATTTCCTGAAGACACTGCAGCCTGGGACATCTATGGCTTGATTACTCAAATCCTGCACTGTGATGGGTGGATTTCTGCAGCATGATGCAGTTGTGATCTACACTCTTAGGCTGTGTAGCACCTTAAGAAGATGGCACAGCCCTGAGGAATATACCTCTGAAGCTGCTTTCAAGTTTCATACATAGTAGAAAGAAAAAGGCAGTACTATCCCATGCTTAGTGTTTTATTCAGAGAAAGTTGACCTTTCCCACAGCAACTTGGTAGACCATGTGTTTTCTCTGGAAGATGTGAAGTTGGGTACATACTGCTTTTTTGTGCCGTTTTCAGCAGTTGGCAACTGGTTTTGCCCTTGAAGCGGCATAATTTCAGTGGGGAAAAAACTGCTTTACTTTCTGCACCCTCCATAGCAACAAAGGGAAGGATTGCTCAAGCAGCATTTCGTGTAGATTTCTTCCCATTCCCATGCATGACTACAGGGCAACTGTTTTGAGAATTTGGAAATCTCATCTTAGTGCAATATGAAGAGATCCTACTCTGTTTTAAACTAAGAGACCCAAGAAACAAGGCATCAGTATAATTAATGATTACTTCCTGGAGTAATAGAAGAAGATCAGAATATACCTTGCAAAAATGCAAGTAATTTCTTCTCCTTAGTCTTCATCCTGTAAGAAGAAGGCAATGAAAAATCTACCTAATTATTAGTTGACAAAAGGCAAGGACAAATTTAGACACTGAGTAAAACTATTTTTTTTCCAGAAGACAGAGTTTGTCAAGGCATTCTAGCACTTGGCCCATGATTAGATACAAAACATGGCTGTCTTAGCTCGTAGCTAGTGATTTTTGCCACCTCAGCAAGGCTTGCTGTGAAGAGCATCCTTCCAGCTACACCCCAGACTGAAAAGCAAAAAGAAAGCAGGATCCAGACATCAGGCCTTGTTTCCTCCCAAGTAACAACAAGACCTGAGTGTTCAAGTGCACGGTTGCAGGAGACCACAAACATCTTCCCACCTCACTTGAGGGTCCACAATGACAGGAGATATTCAACCAGAAGTATTTAAAGGCAAGAAGAAAACATAAGGACTGTTTTAATCCATTCTCCAAGCCCTGGACTCAGTCTCTGTTCCCCTTTTCTCACAGAATAGAGTCACACTCTGCAAACACACAAACTGGAGGTATTGGAACTGTTTTGGATTAGGAGAACGGCTACAGAGTTAGTGCAGATTTGCATCATGGGCAGCAAAAAGACCTTGATCAAAGAGATTTCAAACATCAAGACATCAAAAGAGCTTCCTGAGGGGACCTGCCTTGACTGATCAAGTTTCTTCTTGATTTCTCGGATCACTGTTAGAAATATAGTGAGCTCAGACAGATTGACCATACTGTGCTTGGCAGCCAGCCAGATCAGCACCTGCCCTTCCTCCTCCTCTTGTGAGGAAGCTGTAGACCGCGATGAGGTCTCCCATCAGCCTCCTCTTCTTTAGGAAGTGACCTTAGCTGCTCCTCATATGGTTTCTCCTCTAAACCTTTCACCAACCACGTGGCCCTCCTCTGGACACTCTCCAGTAGCTTTATATCTGTAATGTACTCTGGTACCCAAAACTACATACAGTACTCGAGGCTGCACCAGCGCAGAGCAGAGCAGGACAATCACCTCCCTCGACCACCTAGCAATACAGCATTTGATGCACCCCAGTACATGATGCATCCGTATTTTCTACCAGATTTGATAACTGCTATTGAATTGAAGTGCATCTAGTAATTTCTAGGCCATAAGCTGAAGCTAAAAATGTCTGCTTCCTGAGCCTGAGACTGGTGTGATACAGGTTGTCCTAGAAATACGGCACTATAAGAAGTCACACTAGTTAGTCTTTCCCATTGACCCTTGCTACCTAATCACTAAGCAGGACATTACAAAAACTGAAAACAAGCAAAAAAGCAATTCCCCCATCCTAGAGACTCTTACAGGGAAGACTAAAAGTCAAAACAACTTGTAAGAACCCAAGGCAGTGTAAACAACCATAGCCATGTTGTACCAAAAAGGATCTGTCTGTGGGCATAAATATCTGAGAAAAGTGAGGACCTGATTAGATCACAACTTAGTTTTGCAAAGAAAGTATAATCATTCAACAAGCCACAATGACTCTCCTCAAGTCTATGCTTAGTCATCTAAGTGGGCAAGTTTAGAGACACCCATACTGCACAATCTTAGTTGGATTTGCACTACACAGCAGTGATTTGACTGTGGGATTCAGCAATTGTTACTGCAGGTAACCAGCAGTATCCTATCACAGACGTATCACGAAAGCTGCATGCTACGGCTGTTGCGTTCTCTCTCTGCACTATTGTCAAGTGCTTAAAAGCATATTGCACTTTCATGCTTTTTGTAATTCCTCCTTTTCTCCACTTTGAAGGAAGGATAGATCTGAAGCAGTCAGGACAGTGAACTATAACTCTGCTACCAATTAGCCCTGCTCTTCACACTACAGCGGTTCAGGATAAGGACCCATGATTTAATTTGTATATAGACACATAGTTTTCATAAAATATATAATTTTAATTTATATTAGACTTGTTAAAGGAAGGATATGTTTGTGTGAGGTTTGTCTGGCAAGTTCATACTCAAGAATACGGGTTCACAACTTTGTTCAGCCCTGTGCTTTGCTCATTATCTTTCTAGTCCAGATTTCTACAGGGAAAGAATTGCCTGGGCAAGCTGAGAAACTGCCATTTTCTTGCAAGGAGGTAGTTCAGTGCTGGAATAATGTAGCAAGAGAAGTTTACAGTCAGTGTCTGTCCAGTCCTTTGGGGAAGTCATGGCAGATCCTTCACTGTGATCATAATGCTCCTAGATCCTTGATGGACTACCTTGCCCAGTATTTCAAGTATTACCAATGGAGGAAAATCCACTGGTATCCACTGGAGTAAGCATTCACTGAGTTCCTTTTCACAGGGTCCCAGAAACTGCCTGAATCCAAGACAGGCAGGATCCTGGAACACATAATTGTTTCTTTTGGAGAGCGTAAGTTCGTGCTTGTGAGGAATGTAGATTTTATCTGCTCTAGTAATGGGCAACGTCCAAGGCTTTCTAGGAAAAACAGTGCTACTGTGAAAGGAGAATGTTGGTTATCTTTGACATTGCATAGCAGCAGCTGAAGGGCAAATAGGAAAGCTGGAGAATGACAGGAGGTAGGACCTATAGATATTGTTGTGAATGGTCTTTGCGGAGGCAGGATTTCCAAACTCCAAGTGCCCTAAATATTTCCCCCAATAGTACCAGAAACCATAATATCAGAAACCTCGCTTCTGTAGTTGACCAGTGAGTGACAAGTGAGTGATCATTTTGCCTCAAGGGTGCCTGGGGGGAATATTCTACATGGCAATGCAGATGCAGCCTTACAGAGACAGGAAACATGATGGAAGCAACTTAAAGGGAGAGACATGACAGTAACCCCCAAGCTGAAGTAGCCTTAGCAGCCTTTATCCCAGTGTGATGCTCTTTGCCATATGCACCACACCCTGATAGGATGATGTGTTGTGGTTAAGCCCATGTAAACTTGCCAGTGTCACCAGGGATCATGAACTTCACCTACACTCTGGCAACAGAACCCAGAGTGATTCTTTCATTTAATAAATTACAAGCTGGTTTACATATTTTCTAAGGTTTCTTTACCTTATATGAAACAATCAATGAGCTCATTCAAATGACATTATAAAATATATTTCAAAATCTGTGAGGTTTTACAGGAGGAAGCGGGGGACATTTGGAGGGATGGTGTTTGTCTTCCCAAGTAACTGTTACGTGTGATGGAGCCCTGCTTTCCTGGAGGTGGCTCAACGCCTGCCTGGCGACAGGATAGAATGAATTAATTCCTTGTTTTGCTTCGCTTGTGCATGGGGCTTTTGCTTTACCTATTAAACTGTCTTTATCTCAACCCAAGACTTTTCTCACTTTTATTCTTCCAATTCTTTCCTCCAGCCTGCTGCAGGGGAGTGTGTAAGCGACTGTGTGGTGCTTAGTGGCTCGATGGGGTTAAACCGTGACACTACCTTTTTGATTTTGCATTATTTAATGTTTTTCCCTTAAATGTGAGGAGACTATTCTTCATGCAGCTATATACACAAATCTCCTATGAAGATTCAGTTCAGATCTCCTTCAGCTTGACTAATATGACTAAAATCACCCCACAGCAATTGTCCTGCTCTTGCTTTCTCTTTTCCTTTTTCACCTCTCTTAAAAAATACATGTACAGAATATAAAAAAATAATCCAACTTTATTAAAACCTTTCCTAAATAAGGACTATATGCAGCATGTAAATCACTCCTCATTTCAGATTTCCTCTTTAGAGGAATATACATATCATCCATGCTCCTTCTGACATTGCATAGAAATCTTTGAGAATAGAAAAGCACTGGACAGGGGTAAAATTTTGGCAGAGTATTTCAGTTCTGCCTGGGGAAAGCCCCTCAGTGAAAGCCTGGTACACCCCACAATGGGTCTTGCAAGCCCACTGTTTTGCCATTACCTTTGGGAATTACTTCATTCCTGTACAAACCATTACTTTATTCCCAGGGCTGCTGATGAATTTACCTCCAAATCTGAACACCTAAATAGCCAAACAATTAGATGGAATCACCTAGAGATTTTCACAGTTGAGACTCCAGCTCCACGCAAGTGACACATCAGTGTTTCTAAAGACATTGTCTTTCAGGGACTAGCTCATTCCAATTATGCTATGTGTAAACACTTGATATGTATTATCTCATGTAATACGTCATCTCAGGAACACATGTGACATACTCTGTTTCCTGAACATAAGTAGCCAAGGAGGAAAAACAGAGTGCAGAAAGGGGACATGCTGCAGAGCTGATGCCAAGGTGAGCTCAGATGAGCAGGCCAACCCTGAGGAAACAGTTATTTCCCACCCTTTCCAGAACCTTGGAGTGGGTCCTCCCAAAACCATGTTTACATACCTAGGCATCACATAATAAAAGATTTGCCCTTAAGGATATATAGGGAACTGCCATTAATAACTTTTATCTTCCTCATCATTGAGGTGATGCATTTTCCACAACACCCTTTGTAAGTTAGCAAGCAACGTTGTGCTGCTGCAGATTTATTGGTGACTCATGGGGTTACAAACCACCTGCCTGCCTCATTAGCTGGATGTCCTTGTGTCCCTGCACCTCTCTGCCGTGGCCTTGTTCTTGCACTGTAAGCCTCAGTAAAATCACTTATCCAAATAACCATTCTGCTTTATAGGAGTGTTGATGTCTCTAGGCTCCCTTACTAAAGTCAGAGAGCACACAGTACAGCTAGACAGTATTTTGTCAAGACAGAATTGCCTGCAAAGTACCCTCTTAGGGTCATGTAACTTTTATGAGAATTTTTGGGAAGTACAGTTTGAAATTACATTACAGTTTTGGTTGAAGTTATCATTGTACTATTTTGCTCATTTTGTAAAGAACACATTCCAGATGTGGATTCTGAGATAACAATTTTGCTTTTAAAATAAATCTGAATGGAGGAAGAGGTACCAGGAAAATTGTGTTGAATACTCAGAAAAAGGAAACAGAATAGTATTTTATACTGAAGAAGATGGGTATGTCACCCAGAAAATAATTATTTTTCAGTATTTTTGTTATTGCTACCAGAACAAAATAAACCATTATTACCAGAGGTGTGAAACTCAGCGATTTAGGGAAGGTAAATACTTGGATATTGCAATAAAAGTTAGGATTCTTATCTCGAAAAAAGATACCTAATTAATTTTAACAACAGAATCTGTGTCTTTAGTGAAAATCTTGTCCTAAGAATCTAGGCAAGGAGATCTAGGCAAGAAGATTTATCTGTAGGCCTGTAAGATGGACAATAGCCCTGTGCTTTTGGGGATCTGTTGATGAACCTTTGATTTGTCACCACTTTGTTCGGATCACATATTTTTTGTTGCTTTTCTTTAAAGTCCCAGCTACTAGATTCATGGGATTAAGTAAGAACCTAATCTTGCCATGCTTAAAAAGGTACATTTTGGTTTTTTGCACTATTAGTGAAAATTGGAAATGTGGCCCAAGACAATCAAGAAAGTAATTTAAGAATACATGCTTATGAGAATTTGGAAGCTTCATGCATGATTTCAAGGGTACAGCCAGGTGATCACTCTGAATCTAGTTACAAGTAGAAGATTCCACACAAGTTTCTGCAGGTCAATGCCCACCATCTAAGTTAAAAAGCAATATCCAGTGAAAACAAGACCCTCCAGTGGGCAGCATGACCACACAGACTTTCAGCATCATGAAAAGGGCTGCTGCCATGGTGCAGCCACTGTGTATAGCACCTGAGCTGCTGAGCGATCATCATCCAAAGATGTCAGAGAATCTTCACAACTGTCGAGTTCCCCTGGGTTTGTAGTGTCAGCGTAGCCTGGACTGGAGGTCCATGGACCCAGACAGTTGTATGTGTGCCTAAGACCGAGGAGCAACCTTAGAAGACAAATTGCTAACAACCAGTTTTATGTTTCCCGTTTAATAAAAAATCTAAATTTTGTGTCACTGATGGTGTGATTTTTTTCTTGTAGTTACCTCATACCTAAATGCACGGGGACAGATAATCCATTGCCTTCTAGACAGAGGGATGGACATGGAACAGGCCCATACTACTGTAATTCAGTGTCCTGCCTCTGATGGAAGGCAGAGACTTTGAAAAGAAACAAAATTGCCCTGCCATGAGGTCTGCACTTATGGACAATTTACCCCTTCTTCAGGAAAAAAACTCTTTCTTCTGTCCTCATTTAGCAAGTAGCTTTTTTATTGGTGCAAGTTTTGACAGTTGATAATTAAGTGCGATACTCTTACTGAAAAAGTTTTGTAAACTAAACCTTTCTTCCCAAGGGCTACAGACCTTAAATACCTTTTCAATGAGTTAATTAAACATTGTCATTATCCAATAACAATTTATAGATTGTGATGCTAATTAAGTGACAAACCAAAGTAAGCAATTTGATGCTACAGCAAAGGAGCTACAAAAAGTCTTAATAAGAATGTATTCCTAGGAAAAAGTTACTCAATACTTCACTAGAATCTGCCAAGCTCCTCTGTAAATACCTCATCACTTGTTGTGTCTTTGTACAGCTTTCTTCCTTCACGTATTCAGCAAAGGCTCAGAAAGCAAAGGCAGGGTTTTAAACTGTAAGAGCAGAAATATAAGATGCAGATATACATGGTGGGGGGAAATCTAAAAATAAAACTTAAAAAAGATTGATTCTAACACATATCTTCTTGAAATGAAATAACGAGTTAAAATAGTCTTTGAGTGCTTAGAAAAACCTGAAATTGCTTTTCTTAGCAACCTTGTATTATTACTGCTAATAAACTGTCAAACTGTCGCTCTAAACTACAGAAAATAGAGGCTGAAAAATGGTGACAATTCTCTGAGAAAATGTTGTGGTATTCTTCATGTAAAGGCTATGTAGGAGGTGTATAGGGCAACTGTAGTTTTGATTTTTCAAAAAATACTTTCTCTAGAAAAAGCATCTTTCAAATACTATAAAATAATTTAGAGACCTGAAAAGTATTCTTTACAAAAAGAGTATGACAACTCTTGATTGTTCTCTATATAAAACAGTAATGACAGAAAAAGGTTTTTTTATGGCTGTTGAATTTTCCACAAACACAGTAACACAGCAACACAGCTGAATGCTAGTAAAATACATTTAATTGTTTTATAAAATCTTGCATCCTAAAAGCATGTCCACTGTAACTATTTCAGGCAAACCTCCATAGTAGTAAAGAAGGCTAAGCAATGAATCTCCACTTATTACTCTGTTTTCAGTCCTTTTTTGTTTGCTTGCCCCAGGGCTTTTGTATGTGGGGCTGGTGTGTGTCCAGGTACTCTTCAGACCTAACAAGCCTTGCAGTAGTTTGCAGACCACGACCTGTTAACCTGCCCACCATAGATTACAGACAACCTGATCCTGATTATTACAAGCACAGGCACGTTCCCAAGGAGCAAGTTACTTACCTGACAAAGCTGAATCACATTACAAGCTATTGCATCTTCCGACGCCAAGACTTAAAAAAGGCACCTGAGTTTATATGGTAATAAATGGAAGCTCAGAAATGGGGATAAAAACACACCTTGTTGTTCAATCAGAGTTTGCAGAGTGGCCAGTTTTGTTTCTTCCTGCTTTCTTTTTATTATTTGTTTTTGCTGCAAAATAAAATTTAAGGAAACTATTATAATTAACAGGATGCTTCCATGTCCAGGCCCTGACAATATCTAAAGACAGATTGCTGAGGCGAGATGACACTCACTCTAGTAGAGCTGGGATTCATATCTTGCCCACCCCCGGTGCCAGTGGGTCTTTTATAGTGAGCATTCAGTGATCCTGATTCATCCATTCACGAAGCCCAGGGTGGCCCTTAGGAGGCTGTCACATTTCAAACTGCTGCTTGCTGATAAATGTGTGTGGCACAGGGAACAGGAAACATGCTCATAGCAACAACCTCCTCTTTACCTTCATGGCCAGTGCACTGCGTGCTAGGGCATGAGGCAAAGGAGCCATGGAATTGACTTATTACAGAACTGCTCATTATATTCCTTTCAGTCCCTACAACAATCACATTTGTAATACACCAGAAGGATGACTCTAGGAAAAGCCCCACTGCCTCTCTTGTACCACTGCCACCACTTGCAATTAACACTAAAGGTACTCTTTTATCTTCTGTCTGAATTTAGTTCTGTATAAGTGATTTTCAGATTTCCTTGACTTGTCAGACATCAGCCTGTTCTTACTACTGCATTATTTCTTTTTCCAAACCTCTTTTTGACTCCTTTCTTAGCTCTGTCATTCAACAGTAGTACTGAGAATGGAACTGACTTCCGCACAGACATCTCAACTTCTCTAACTGTTGTCAACCGACTTCTTGCTAAAATATATCCACTGCTCCAAACTTAGCTGGCTTCACACACTTTTTCCAAAGAAAGCATTGAAATCATGGCCTTCCCTTGTTTAAAAGCCTTGCCCTACAGGCCCTGAATTCCAAGGCTGAACTTCCAAGAATAATCAAAAGGACATTTTCAGGAGAGTCAACAACCTCTGAGAACTTGTCCAGCTTGCAGTTTCAGCAGGGAACTCCTTCTCTGTTGATTGGGATGATTCTAATTATCCTCTGTCTCCCTTTTTCATCTCACATTAACAAATCTGTGAATTTGTCAAATCCCTGCCCCACTCTGAAATGGTAAGACCAGCCACAGCTGCCAGGTGATCTCAAAAACAGGACACCACTTGACCTGCCTTGTACAAGGCAGCTTATTCTACCAAGCAGGTCTTGTCCTTGAGTGCCTCACAGGGTGAGAAGACAAGAGAAGCATTCTGTTAGCTTTTGGGGAGGAGCTGAATGAAAAGGACTAAAGGACAAGTGTGACCAGACCTAATCTCCAGCCTTCAGGTGTGACAAAAAATAGACCTGTCACAGCATCAGAGGAACTACCTAAGTAATGGTTGCATTGAAAGAAATAGGGGCATGTAGCTCTGTCCAGAGGTCCCCAAAGAGAGATGTCACCTTGGTCTTATCTTGTTGATAGCTATTTTACAGGATATCTAGAAGAAAGCAGGAGAATAGTTTTCACTGGAGAAGTCTCTTTTACTGCTAGAAGCGCGTGTGAATTCTCTGCATCACTGTAGTCCTGCTGAGGAGCTGCATTCTCTGAAGAGGATGTTATTGGCACCTTGCAGAGAAAAGCAAGTGGGAGGCTGGTGCAGCTACTAGCTACAGCAGCTGGCAGGAATGGTTAACAGAAGTAGTAGCTTGCTCTTCAGGGTGAACCAAACCTCAGGTGATGCCTCTCAGCCCAGCGGCCTATCTGGTGAGAGCTGGTAGAGTTCTACCACCTGCCTTCTTACCAGGTCAACAGTTCATGAGTTGGGTATTGATGAAGGAGGCTGCATGACAGTAGTGCCCTTGCCATGACTTAAGACAGCAAGCAGCCCAAGAACTTTGCCAGGGACACTGCAATTCAGTCTGTTGAACTGGCTATAATCCCTGGCTCTAACACAAACTTTCAGGATGATCTTGACAAGTCACTTAATTTCTGCATCCCTCATGGTTCAAATATTGTTTACTTGAGCTTGAATTGCAAAGCCTTAGCTAGGCTATTTCTAGGCCTGAGACAATCTCTGCTGGAACAATAATAATATAATTCATATCTCAGCCTGGCCAAGATTTCTGAGCATGAATGTTGCAACCTGCTAGTTGTAGGATATGCCTAAACTGCATGCACTTTGCAGCATGTCTCAGAGCCTTGATTTCCTGATTGTCCAAAGCATGAACATGGCTGCTTCATTCCATGGCATACACCTCTTTGGAATGCTTGGCCCTCCAATTTAAACATTACATAAAGGGGTTCTGCCAATTCGTCTGTGTGAAATGGGTAAAGATCCAAAAAGCAACTGAAAAGCACATTTGCTGTCCTGAACACAGGAAAATGCAGCTCCTGTTTTCAGCAAAAATTGTCATATTTCACCATTTAATCAAGCATAAGCATGCAAGTCAATATCAGTTCTGGCACTGTGACCTGATATTAATGAAGGTACCAGTTAAAAAAAAATTTACAAAAGGAGAAGGAAAACCCCACAGGTTTACTTTTCACTAATTTTTTCCCCTTCTCTGGTGGATTAACCAGCCATTGATAAGCGATTGTCCTGTCTTTATCTCAACCCATAAGATTTTTCATCTTATTTTCTCCCTCTGTCTTCTTGACGAGAGAGTGTCTTAGTGTGCATATGGCAGCTAGCCAAAGGTTAACTCCCACAACCTTCAAATTGATTTCTTCACAAAACCATTAACATTTATAGATTTTCCAATATATCTATAAATGACCAAGATTTATTTCACAGCCAATATATTCCTGTGTTAGAACTTAAAAAGGCAGTGTTAGTACAAAGTATTGATGCTTCTGCTGAACTTATTCCTTTAAAAGATTATATCCTCTATGATATGCATATTAACTGTGGAGAGGGGGAAGTAACAAAGTTCAGCTAAAAAAGCTAGTAATATACATTATACAAGATTTAATTTGTTTCCTACCACCACAGTGAGTTCAGGGGCAGGAATTATTTTAAACGCACATTTAAACTTACTCTGGGCTGCAAGTAGGCCTGTATCTGTACATAAGACATTCCTACTACAGACACGCAAAAGACCACACAAATGAAAAGCAAAGCCAGATTGAAATAAATTTAATTGATTCAGGTCTGCAGCTTCTGTAAGTAAGCTGAGGTACTTGATATCCCTTGCAAGTTTTGCTGGACTAAGACACAAAGAAAGAATGTGCTTATTTGCAATAACACCATTACTCTGTTAGTTATTAGAGAGGATGTTTGTTGTTCTTCTCGGTTCCTTTGGTCAAAACACAGGGATAATATTTCATAAGGTGCTTTTAATATTGAGTTAATTTTCAAAACTTGTAATGCCAGCAGAAGAGAGAATTATCCCATGCATAGTCTTGAAAAGTTGCAATGAGCTCCACAGTTGGTTATAAATATGTAGAACAGGTAACAAAACAAGGCACTCCAAAGCCATCTATTGTTTTGTACTGTAGTAGGCACTTCTATCTTACCTAGTATGGGGAGCATCCATTCTTCTCCAAGACAATCTCAAGAGCAGCAACAGGCTGAACCTTGGAGGCCAGATAAATTCTAAACATTGAGGCAGGTCAAGTTCCAGTTTTACAAGTTTTTCACATTATAGATCAGGATTAGAGCATGATTTAGGCCGAGATGAAATTTCAAGGGACAGAGACTAATAGGAAATTGTTGTAGGTTAAAGCAAGAAACTTCTGCATTCACAAAACCAGTGGATCCTTCTGGACAAAAACTGACAAATGTATACACCTGCCAGATTTGTAGGAACATTTGTATATGTGTGGCAGGACTCTTTATTGCCACTTCCCATTGTCCAAGTGAAGGAATGACTGTTTTGACTTCAGGACTATTGGAAGATGTGACTAACATCTCATCGTCTCTGGCAACAAGAGCAGAAGAACTTGCTGATCGCTACACTGGTACTGTGCCTCTCAGAGGTTTTGGGTTTGATTAATTCAAATGTATTTCAAGGGTGCATATAAAGAACATAATTTCAAAATGGCAACAAATAGATTATTGGAAAACTGGAGGATCAGAGAAAATGTTTGTGGAGATCCAAATAATATTTCCAGGGCTCAGAAAAGTAGAAAAGGTGGTTTTGTGCCAGATGAGTTCTAAATTCGCCTTGAGTAAAAATTCATCCTGGTCATAATTTAAGATCACTATAGCAACACAATTACTCTTGCCAAGTATGCGACACTATAAAATTACAGCAGATTTTGCTAGAAAAAGATCTGTTTTCTTCCCATTTTTTAAAAACAGATTTAAATCTGTATTATGAAAGTTGCAGCAGTTGTTTAGGATCAAGATCTGATTTTGTTCTGTGGTTATGGAAAAGCCATGAGAGTCATATGCTAGTTAAATTCTTAACAGGTATCTCCTGGAATAGGGAATCATTGTGTTTTCTAAGGGATCCATGACTTTTTACATGGCAGGAACAAATGATACAGCAAGATGAAAATGAGAGGTATGATGCAATGAGACTGTGTTGAGTCCACTGTGGAGTGGGAGGGAAGACTGAGAAATAAGGTGTGCTAAGGTAAATCCTTTTCCACAGGCTTTCAGCCATTTGTGTTCAAGGGGAAGGTATACGTTTTGCACAAGAGCAGAAATGTATACCTTTGTTTTGGATTCTGCACAGTAGGAACCTCTCACTATGCCCTGTGCTGTGCACCACCCAATACCTCAGCTACAAATGAAGCTTCTCAGCTCATTTCTTCCCCACGCTTTAAGCACAGATGAGTTCCTGGAGAAATGATTGCAAACAGTTCAGCCACACTCTTGCTTTTGACAGAAGCTAAGTTCCATTGGACCTCAGTATGAAGACTGCTGGGAGGTTCCAATGCCCAGAACACAGTGCTGACAGCACGTTAAATGCAGTACCCTTACTGGGGCTGGCACACTCAGCTTCCTCACACAGGAGTTTTACTGGCTTTACATAATAGCTTTGCTGCAGCCTTGCAGGCATCTATATCCACTAAACACATCTACCTGGGCTGGTGCCAACCCCAAAGATAACCTTGAACCAGTGCCAGACTTGAGAAAATCCTGCAGATTCCTCTATGCCTGCAACCAGGATTTCAGGGTGTACAGGCACATACTTATATTTACAGAAGCTTTGGGGACCTCTGAATCTGAGATGTTCAAATGAAAAGAGGGGCCCCAATTTTCTTGTACTCCTCTTCTTTAAGGAAAGTTCATTCCCTGCCAGCCACAGAACAAGGGAAAAAACAGCCAGATCATTTCGTACACTGCACCTTCCATCACTCTTTTTCTGTCACACAAGTGACATGGTGTGCAGAACAGTCTTGGGCAGCTCTCAGACCAGCCTTCCCATCTTGTAGATGGTGAACAAAAGAAAAAAGGGCCTGGGATGGATACCAACCAGTCCTAAAGGCTGAATGAGGCACAGATAAATATTTGCAATGTCACTTGCTCCAGCAGGGGAGCCAGTGGCTCTACAGTGAAGTGACTCAGGAAAGTTGCAGGTAGGATGTTCTGGGCAGAGGGCTGGAAGATGAGCCTTGACAACATGCTTTCAGAAGAAAGAAAGAGAATTTGCTTCCCCTGCCTATCCCACTGATGCCTTGCAGCAACCTTGATTTAACAGAAGACAAGGAGATCTATCTTACTCTTGATGTTACTTCTTAGTGAGGGGGCGCTGATGCCATTTGTAGATGTCCATTTGCTACACAACTAATGCAGCAGGTGGTAATTTGTGGCTGTCAATACCATTCACAAGTGCAGCAGCTGTTCAGCTGCTCCATCAGTGCTTCCCTTCCCATCTGTGCAGAAGTAACAATCCACCTGCAACTTGGATGGAATTGCCCTGTACTCATCCTGAACACCACTGCCTGGATCAACCATTCTGCAATTGTCTGATGATCTTTAAATTATACTGAAGGCCTTTGATTAAGCAGTAAACGTAACTATTCTCAAAATCAAGTCACTTCAAGGTGTACATAGTCAGTCTTCCTCCATATTCCTTTTTCCTGATTATACTCACTGGAATTTGTCTCTTAACACCAGCATTAAAAGTGTGTTAGCTGTGGCCCTGCTACACAGGCACACAGTGTTGCAGAGTGTATCGGCACCTCTGTAAGTTACTGGAGACACAGATTAAGCATTCATCATTGTTCTGATTTCTCTCTTCCTTGCTGAAAGTACTCTTCCACTTCCCTAAACACTCACAGCTTACAGAATCCCTTGGGATCAGGTGGGGTCATCCACTGGGAACCTCTCCTTTGCTACTGTTCTCTTCCATGTTTTTGTAAGGGGTAATGGGTAGAAATAAGGAGGAAAGTAGAGATTTTTTATTAAGATTTCCCCAGAACTGATAATTATTTGGATAACTTCCCTTGTTATGTGACAGTTTGATCTTTCCCTAGACTGACACCTTTACACCACAGACCTCTATCTGAAAGTCTTCCACCACCAGCACCTTCCTCACAGCCTCACTTGGTAAGCTGTTCTTGACAGCTGGTCTGCAGCACTCAGCTGCAGGCAGACAGAGAGCAGCATTTGCTTTGAAAATCTTCCACCCATTCCACCAACAGCCAAGCTGCTCACCTTTCAGCTTGCCTTGCTGCAAGTAGGATCCAGGAGAACAGCAGGGACTAGACGTTCTCCACCATGACTGGCATTCACCTGTCCTGAAGAACAGCGTGCCATCAACACCATCCATACAGCCTCACACACTCCTATTTCTTCTCTGTCCAGATACAGAAAAGACCAGTACAGGCTGGCTAGTTACCAACCATTGATTTATTTATCTCCCAACACAAAACAAAAGGAGTGGTGTCCTACCCAAAATTACACCCAGAGATGTAGAAAAAGCATTTGTATCTGAAGCTAGGCAGGATTAGTGAATGGAAAAGGATTTGTCAAAACAGTAATTGCTGTACTGAAGGATATGAGGGCCCGGAAAGACTTTGTCTCTCCACCTGAACTGATAGAGCTAAATTATTGTTTTGCACTTTGTACGCACCATCGACAACCTACACCATATTCCAGTGCCTGCGGTGATGTGTATGAGCAGGAAGAGATCCTTTCTGCTTGCATTATATTTTATTAGTGCACAGTCCTTTCCCTGAAGACCAATGTTGGGTGAAAATATGTCAGTGATGCATTTTCTCATACTACACATAAACACAGGAAGATACAAGTACTTAAACTGCTACTGTGGGTAATGATCTAACTCATGCCAAACCTGCTCCTCTTTCTTTTGGCAGAGGAACAGCTAGTCCACCCAGCAAGTGGCAGAAGCAGACCCTCTGGGTGTAGCGCCCTCACACATCACCACAGCAACTCAGGAAGAAGAAAAGCAGGACAAACCTGGGCACTGCCCTTAGTGCCCTTACAGTACCTAAGAAGTTAGGTCAAGGGCAAGCTAGAATCAGCAGCCATGTTGCCCAGAGTCCCCAGAGCAGGCCTCAATGTCCTCTGTGGGACTGGGGAAGTGCTCTAGAGAAACTAGGTCAGTAATAATGAGCAAAAGAGCAAAAACTTTTTCTAAAATGTTATTAAAAATCTACATGGTAATCAGCCATGCTTTGGCCAAAACACATGCTTTCAGAGAAATGGTCTAGGATTTTTTCTCCTCTAGACCTCATAGGACCCTGAGGATTTTCAAGTATCTGGTTGCAAACAAAACACTAGAAATAAAAACATCTTTCTGTTAAACCTAAAGGCCGGGGTAGTATAAGCTGCATTAAATATCTCCTTAATCTAGATAGCACAGCTCTGCTACTTGAAGTGAGATATGCTTAACAACTCCTTGTTGGGAACCTGAGAACTTTTAGCAAGGTATTAAATGAGGATCTCAGCTCCTATCAACAGTACAAATCCATGGACATCAACAGGCAAGCCGGCCTAAATAATTCTCTTAATAATGAAGTGTCTACTGCCTCTAGCTCCTTCTTATGCTGATAAGCATTTCTCTGGTGTCCTGCCAAAAGAAATAATAGATTAAAAGTTTTACTTAGTAGAAAAGATCTCAAAAGTGTTCCTCTTCTTGCCTATGCATTTTCTGTCATTATTTGTAGGCTGTACTCAAGCATGCCAGATGGGTTTGCATTGTCCTCTTAAGTTTGACTAACATCAAAACAGCTCATTTGTACAGTCAAACACTCAGAAATTACTATCATAAACCATTTCACTTCACACCCAGAAATTTTGTCCAACATGAACAATTTCTGTAATGTTTCCAGAGTCTAAAGATACATTGTCTACTGTGGAAACTCTCTTCTTTCTCTGTACATGTGCTGGAAGATTTATGACACTAAGAAACATGTTAAAAGTGTTCTTCCTAATGTCTAGGTGCTGTGGAGAATAGGTTATTAAGAATGTGAAAAATTCAGTAGACTGCTGCTTGTGCTGATGCCGTTTTTGCTATCAATTTAGAAATACAGAAAACACAGGAACTCTGTTTTACTTTGGCAAATATTTTGGGGCACCCTGATTAGCTCCAACAGCAACAGCAACAGCCCAGAGTGTTGGAAATTATAGAGAAACTGAGGCAGCAGAGCTAGGTTCGCAGGCAGCACTTGAGAGTGGTCAGCTTGATGTGCTGTAATACTCCCATGGTCACATATGGGGGCAGGACACTTCCTGTATAGGGAAATCCAACATCAAACTTTCACACCAAGATTCAAGTCTTCATGAAAGAGAGAGGAGAGTGGTGGACTGGGATGGTTCCTGCCGCCATACTTGAACAAGATGAGCTCAACATACTTGAAGAAGATTGGCAATAATATAATTCACAGAACCACAGGTTGGAAGGGACCTCAGGGATCATCTAGTCCAACCTTTCTGGGAAGAGCACAGTCTAGACAAGATGGCCCAGCACCCTGTCCAGCCGACTCTTAATTCATAAATATCTGTTTGCTTCACATTGATTTGTGTACCATGAATGATTGCTGCATATGTATTTTATGTAGTGCAGGATATTACTTCTTCTGAGTACCAAACATTTCACTATCAAGAAATCTCTGATTTTTAATAAGAATGTTAATTTTGCCTGCCCATCTGTCTCCATTGAGCTGTATCTCTCTTCTTCCTCACAAAAAAAAACATTCAAGCAATCAAAAGACAGGAACTTCATAACAGGGAAGGAGAAAAGTTTTGAAGAGGGAGCTTTTGATCATTTTATCTCATTGTTTACAAATAGCTGTCCAACTAATCATTGGTGTCAGCCACTCCCCAGATGGAACTCCGTGAAGAACAGCTGTGAAAAAAAACACAGCCAAATCACAGAATGGCAGAATCACAGAATGGTAGGTGTTGGAAGGGACCTCTGGAGATCATCTTGTCCAACCCACCTGCTTGAGCAGGCACACCCAGAGCAGGGGGCACAGGACTGTGTCCATGCAAGTGTTGAATGTCTCCAGGGAAGGAGACACCACAACCTTTCTGGGCAGCCTCCCAGTAAAGAAGTTTTTTCTCAGGTTTAAGTGGAACTTCCTTTGTTACAGCTTGTGCCCATTGACCCTTGTCCTGTCATTGGGCACTACTGAAAAGAGTCTGGGCCCATCCTCTTGACACCTATCGGTGTCCACCCAAATGGATTGCAAGCTGATGAGGGTGAGGATATGCACGCTGCGGGCACATGGGTTTTTTAGAGTGCCAGCAGACTGAAATGTTGACAGAGTGGTAAGAGAAGCCATTTTCCCAGTTCTAGAATGTAGACAGCTCTCTTCAAGCTCAGGAGGAGGAGGAGGCTGGCTATGCCTGTGTAGATCCAAAGACTCCTCTGCAGAAAGTCTGTCCCTTCTGTCAATATCCTGAAAGCCAGGGGTATTCAGGTGCTGCCAAGAACCAAAATGGATATTTTGGCTGGGCCAGCTGTGATACCACACATCCTTGTAAGGAATATCAGCAAGCCTCCTTAAGCAGAATGAGAGTGAAAGGTCCTTTTAAATATGCTTCTAGCAAAAGTCAGTGTCATCTCCTCTGTAATTGCCCTCATTCATGACATCTGACACTATGCTTTCTCAGGAACTAATCCTGCCAGGCACATCCCTGGGCCAGGAAAAAACTGTGGGTTGTGCTGATCCCTCCTCTGATGGATGTTATCACATCCTCTGAGCCTGCAAATGCTCTGGAGGAGCCAGTGATATGGGCATGACAAATGGATACCAGTAAGCTGTCACCTCCTTCCCTGGTTTTAGATCTCTGTGTGCTTGCATGCGCGGCACGTATTTGAAAACAGCTCACTGTCTCTCTGCAGTGATCAGAGGCATATACTGGACCTGATGCTTTTCTCCAGCCTCAGACCTAGCAGCTTTGGATATCCATCTTCCATTTGGAAGAGCTTGTATTCAATCTCTGCATGTCAGCAGCTCATGCTGGTGCTTCACAGTGTATTGCCGTGTCAACTGCAGCATGCAGGTGGCAACATGAGAACCTGCCTGCTGGATTGCCTTGACAGCAGGCGCTACACAGATGCAGGAGCAGAGATTATGGTTATGTGAGTGTGGAGAAAGCCCACCTGGAAAGGCCTAGACTATCTGGTCTATTCCTTGTAGCAGGGACTCTTCCTTTTTTCAGACATTTGCTAGTTAAGTTGAAGAAACTGACAAGTGGCATCCTGTAACTCCACTGGTGATGGCTGTGTGACTTCCCTAGTAGCTGTTCTTTGATGAGCTCTGAATTGTAATGGAAAGGATAGAGTTCAGCAGTGCTTACAAATCCATGCATAGTGCTTTTCAAAGACTGACTATGAACCACCTGGAAATTAATGCCTCTGTGCAAAGAGAAGATTGGCAGATTACAGAGACTGTGCGGAGAAAGAGCCATAGGGGACACTGCTTTTTGTTGGGCAAGATCATGCCAACACAGATTGATTAAAGTTGATGGCTCTGTCTCCAAGCCTGACACAAATTGCAAGGTTTGAAAGCTTTTTACTCTATTGTTTAGCATAGACTCAGCTGTAATTTCAGTTATACAAAGCTGATCCATTTCGAACTTCTCTTACCATTCCTCTCATCACAACTATAATTCTATTAAATCAAGCAGCAGACTGATTATTCTTCAAGTAACAGAAACTATGTGTACCCATCTTTGTCAGAATAATGCTGATTTTATTGTCACCTTCAAGCCATTATGAATATCTTTCTTATGTATCTTTCTTTTTGTTCCAAAGAAACTTGTTCCAAGATTCCAAATATGTATATAATTGTATGCAAATGTAAGTCCTACACACAGAGAGAACAAGAGATCCTAAATGAAAATTGCTTTTCAGTACCAAATATGTATTTTATGTTCTTTGCAGCAGGGAGAAATGGTCGAATATATTATTTCAATTCTTTTCATATTGCGTTACTTTTGGTGAAATGTCAATAATACAAATAACTCTTTATACCATGATTAACGCTATTAAAGCTGCTGGTAATTAACTTTGTCATTGCAGAAAACATTTTTGTCACCAGAAGGCAAGGCCCTGATGTCTGGAGGGAATAGGACATAAGTACTTTTAGCTCAGAAAAAGCAGGAGTTTTCTAGTGTCTGGGGGCACAAAGAGAGTTGACTGAACAGCTCCTGTGGGCAGACTAATCAGTGTTTAATATACAGTGGTGTGCCAGAGCTTACAGCATTTCTGCTAAGCCAGCTAGGATGTAGCACTGGAAGATAGATGTTTGTGATCCTTCTGGGAAAAGTCTGGGCAGTATGCAGGAGCCGAATCTGTAACCGAACGCTATTACAAGCAGCCTTGGGTGGAGAGTGGGTGTTAGGAATAAGTGAAGAAAAGGAGGGAGAAAATAAGCTTTAGAATATCTCCTTTTGATGGATTTTTTTGTCTTTTTCTGTATATCATGATATTCTGGCTCGGTAGCAAAAACCATTAAGATGTGGCTAGCAGAGAGGTTTTTTTCTGGAATTGTAAGGATCAGATCAGGATGTCTTGCACATCCAGGGCAAAACCTTCAGTACCCTCATCTAGTAACAGTTCCCGTGGGGGGACTGAGATAAGTAGATGTTCCAAATATACAGACTAAGGATGCTTCTCAGGGATGGAAAAATGATGGGGCCCTGGGCTTCTGCTGCTTACGCAGCAACGTATTATCTTTTGAGGGGCAGAGAGCAGTAGTAGACATCATGGGCACACTTTGGCTGAAAACCAAGACAGAGTCAGAATACATTTGATTCTGGACTGAGGAAGCTGGATGCAGACACAGAACATGAGCTGCCTGAAGATAAGCTGAGTGACTAAAATGTTATGTTTCCACCATTACCAATGCTCATCCATGAAAACAATTCTGCACTGGGATAGCAGGAAGGATTCATCTGCTGTGCGGCATTGCCCACTAGTCTGCAAAATAGCCTAGTTGCTGGAAGGAAATGACAAGAGCAAGATCTTCCTCTAAATCCATGTCTGCTTAATAATTTCTCAAGCATTCCCTAAGAGGCAAAAGATGAGGTTTAGGTGAGATTTTTTTTTTTTGTGTCAGAACAGCTGTTACTATTAACACCTCAGGAAACTCCAGATTGGATGTGAAACATTCTTGACATAATGCTGTTCAGTCAGGGAGGCAACTGGAAAGAAGTCAGAATCTATCTGGAAGGTAGGTCATGTCTGCTTACAGGACTGTAAGAAACTGGGTTTAGGTGTAATCTGTCATCCACCCTGTTAAGTGACCTAAATCATGATGATCTGGAAAGCAGGATACTACTGGGAGAACCTGGAGATACCTATGCTACTATGTGCCTTTGAAGACGACTTTCGCAGCTCAGGTGATATTTCCTCCCTTCAGGACGACAACTGCACCTGGCTGTGGGTGAATGGGTAAAACCAGGTTTTGTCCTGCCTTCATGCAGTCAGGCTGGCAATCCTGAGCTGACAAATTTCCACAGCGATTAACAGGAGAGATCAGGATGATGGTTTGTTTGAAAAGTGCTGTGTGTTCTTTTGGTATTGAAGACTGTTTCTCTTTGTGTGAAATGGACTTTTTCCCTTTTATTGTGATCTAAGCCCCAAGCCTGTTAGGCAGTGGCTAAAGCCTTGCAGCTTGACAGGTGAAACAAACAATGGCAAATAACAAAAAATTATATATATATAAAATATCTGATGTCAGTTCCTTTTACCCATTGAATTATTCTTGGAAAAGAAGAAAACTATTTTTGCTGGGTTTGATTCTCCATCCCTGACAAGAACTGAAATCTATTTCAACCAATGCAGTTACACCAGGGTGAAAGCTGAATTACAGTGAAGAGTCACAGAGAGAGTGAATTTGGATGCACCAACAAATGCACAACTGCACTGAAATATGCATGTGCAATCCCTTCTTTTCAGCTCACTACTCTGTGCATGACCCATTCTCCCTAGACACAACCTCTAAAAAAATGCTTTAATATTCACATGAAAAAATGATCAGATCCAGGAAAATTAGAGCAATTCACTGTAATTACTTGCAGCTGATGCTAGCCTCAAATACAGATGTTCCAGCTCTAAAAATAGCCCACCTTAAAAGGTACAGAAGAAAAGTGCATTATCTAGAATTTAGGCAGTGATGTTGGTTAATGAATTCCCAGAGAAAAATTCCTTTAGTGATAACATTTTGACAAACACAAATAACTCTTGCTACTCTCAGTAATGTAGTAGGTGGACAGTTACATCTAGATGAGTGGGTTTGTTGTTTGTTTGGCCAGGGATGCCCAGAAGGAGAACAGAAGATCCCCATGAAGCTTTCTAAGAGGGTGCACAGTCTCTTCTCCTTGGGAGACTGTTTCCTGAATAGCTTTTTGTACTCTGAATATCAAAAGTGCAGATACTTATTCAGTATAAACAAATATTTCTCCATCAAAGCTACATTGATTTGAGGTCCCACACACTGGCCCATTGCAAACTCTTCCTTCTGTCCTGTTGCATGTGAAAGAGTCATTACTAATACTGGGTGTGGGAAGCACTCTTCCATGCCAGTGTCCTCCTGCAATACATGTGTCTTTGAAAATTCCTCTGGGATATCGAGTTGGAGGAGAGATCTAGAATCCATTTCCAGGGACCACCTCACCTGGAGGAATGGAGAAATTTGTTATCTGTCCAGTTACCCACAAAAATTATCCACAAAAACCCCAGAATATTTTAAGTAAGGAGAATGGAATAATTTATCTACTTTATTGTAGGTACTAGTAACAATATCACTAGGCTTACACACTATTGTATAAGAGTTGGTGGTAAGCCATGTTTGCATCAGCCTCCCCTTTTTATAAACTCCATGAAGTTTCTCTCCCTCACACCCAGCTATCAAGATGTCAGATTGCTTACACAAGTTCATGGGTAAGATCCAGTCCTTCAAGGAAACCTACATCCTGCAGATTGCTCTAAGAAAACGCAAAATGCTGCAGGACTCTTTTGAAACAAATAACACGCTTACAGAGGTGGAGCTGGTGTGTAAGGACCACAAGATGTGGCCAGCAGGAGTAGGGAAGTGATCATGCCCCTATACTTGGCACTGGTGAGGCCACACCTTGGGTACTGTGTTCAGTTTTGTGCCCCTCACTATAAGAAAGACATTGAGGTCCTGAGGCAGATCCAAAGAAGAGCAGCAAAACTGGTGAAGGGTCTAGAGAACAAGTCTTACGAGGAGCGGCTGAGGGAACTGGGGTTGTTTATTCTGGAGAAGAGGCAGCTGAGGAAAGACCTTATAACTCTCTACAACTACCTGAAAGGAGGCTGTAGTGAGGTGGGTGTTGGTCTCTTCTCCCAAGTCAGTAGTGATAAAACAAGAGGAAATGGCCTCAAGCTGCATCAGGGGAGGTTTAGATTGGGTATTAGGAAAGATTTCTTCACTGCAAGAGTGGTCAGGCACTGGAACAGGCTGCCCTGAGAGGTGGTGGAGTCACCATCCCTGGAGGTATTTGAAAGATGTGTAGACGTGGCACTTCAGGGCATGGTTTAGGAGGCATGGGGGTGTTGGGTTGATGGTTGGACTTGATGATCCTAGAAGTCTTTTGCAATCTTAATGATTCTATGATTCTATAATTCTAAGATTTGCTTCCAAAGCTATTTCGGTATTTCACACCACTAGTTTTGCAAGTGTTGCCTTTTCTTTACCTCTGCACCCCATTTTCTCTTTCCTCTCCCTGATTTTAATTTTTTTTAAAAAAAAAAAAAAAAGGTGAGTCTGCCACAGTCAACTGAGTGGCTGCAACCCCAAGTCATCACGACCATTCAGCTTCCCCATCTCTAAAACCAACAGCAGCAGAAATATGAGACTGCATGGCTGTAGTCTTTGTCCTCCAGATGTATATGTCCACGGAAAGAAAACACATGTGAGACCCAAGAAGTACTTTTGGTGGTGAGAATGATTTTGGTGGAAGCTCCACTTTTATCTGCAGTCTGCACTTACTTATGTGGCATAAAGCCAGAGATGGTCTGTAAACACAAGAGAGTTGAAGAACAATCCTCTTTTTTCAGGAAGACTTCCTTCCTTCTCTGGAGGAGCTAATTTGCCTGTGGTGTTCTAGCTAGGTTGTTGGTCTGACTTTATCAGCCTCTAGAATCTGAGTGGGGAGGTCAGCCAGATGCACAGTTTTCTGTACTGGGGTCTGGCACTGGGTTTTGTACCATGTCATTACTGAAACTATGGATTCTATGAGGTTACTCAAATCTTCTGGTTTTGTTGAGAAAATCCCACCTAGGATTTGCAGGCACCTCATAAAAAATGCTTTCTTGAAACCTAGTACATTTCTTGCAGAAAACTGTCATTTACACACACACATTACCCTTGAAATATATCTTCTTTGAACATGTCCATTGACATGAACACACTGTCTGGAAGCAGACAGAATGTATCTTAAGGCAACTTCAGCCTCTTGGTCACCAACAGTCTGTGGGTTACCTTTTGAATTACTGTCTCAGCTGGGCTAGAGACCACCTGTACTATAAAGACAGTGCCAGCCAAAGCTCCAGAAAGAAGAAATACCAAGCACTTTGGTTTCAGGCATAGGGAAGAATTTGCAGTCTGCAAAAGAGGCAGTCCTCAGCCTCACTGCCTAATGAACAGCTGAAGGACCTAAGGTGTTGTCTGGCTGTAATGCCCGTCATACTCTACTCTGCTGACTGCCCCATCAAGCAGAAGTACACCTGGGATGTTCTATCACCTCCCAACATTTTATCAAGTTTCTAAACCCACATGTTTGAACTTACTGCTGAATACGCCTCAGGTGCATTCTTTAGCTTTGACCTTTTCTCAGGCTAACATGGAGGACAAGGACTAGACTTCAGCAAAAGTCAAGACTGACATTGTAAATGAGACATTGACAAGAAAAAGAGACAGATTTGTTTCCTCAGAGTCTGCTCTCTCTCACTTCTACTCCCTGTATTCTTCATCTATTCAGAGAATCACAGAATGACAGAATGGTAAGGATTAGAAAGGATGTCTGGAGATCATCTTGTCCAACCCCCATGCTTGAGCAGGCACACCCAGAGCAGGAAACACAGGAACACGTCCAGGCGGGTTTTGAATGTCTCCAAGGAAGGAGACTCCACAACCTCCCTGGCAGCCTGTTCCACTGCTCTGGCACCGTCACCAGAAACAAGTTTTTTCTCATATTGAGGTGGAACTTCCTGTGTTCCAACCTGTGCCCATTGACCCTTGTCCTGTCATTGGGCACCACTCAAAAGAATCCAGTGCCATCATCCTGACACCCACCCTTTAGATATCCCCACACAGTCTTCTCCAGGCTAAACAAACCCAAGTCTCTCAGCCTTTCCTCATAAGGTAGATGCTCCAGTCCCCTGATCATCTTCGGAGCTCTCTGCTGGACTTGCTCAAGCAGTTCCACATCCTTCCTGAACTGGGAGGCCCAAAACTGGGCACAGTAGTCCAAATGTGGTCTCACTAGGGCAGAGTAGAGGGGGAGGATAACCTCTCTCAACCTGCTGGACACACTCCTTTTAACGCAGCCCAGGATATTGTTGGCCTTCTTGGCCACAAAGGCACATTGCTGGCTCATGGTCAGCTTCTTGTCCACCAGCACTCCCAGGTCCTTCTCAACAGAGCTGCTTTCCAGTAGTCCAGCTCCCAACCTGTACTGGTGCCTGGGGTTGTTCCTTCCCACGTGCAGGACCTTGCACTTGCGCTTGTTGAATTTTGTCAGGTTGCCCTCAGCCCAGCTCCCCAGCCTGTTCAGGTCTCGTTGGATGGCAGCAGAGCCTTCTGGTGTATCAGCCGTTCCTCCCAGCTTGGTATCATCAGCAAACTTGCTGAGGTTACACTCTATCCCACCACCCAGGTCATTAATGAATGTGTTGAACAGGACTGGACCCAGCACAGACCCCTGGGGAACACCACTATCAACAGGCTTCCATTCAGACTCTGCCCCATTGATCATGACCCTCTGAGTTCTGTTGTTGAGCCAGTTGTCAGTCCACCTCACTGTCCACTCATCCAACCCACACTTCCTTAGCTTGCCTGTGAGGATGCTATGGGAGACAGTGTTGAACACCTTACTGAAATCAAGATAGACAACAGCCACTGTTCTCCTTTTGTTGACCCAGCCAGTTATGCCATTGTAGAAGGCTATCAGGTTGGTCAAGCATGATCTTCCCTTGGTGAATCCATGTTGACTGTTTCTCAAAACCTACTTGTCCTCTACATGCATGGAGATGACCTCCAGGATGGACTGCTCCATCACCTTTCCACAGATGGAGGTGAGGCTGACTGCCCTATCGTTCCCCAGGTCCTCCTTCCTGCCCTTTTTGAAGATTGGAGTGATATTTGTTTTCCTTCAGTCCTCAGGCACCTCTCCTGTCCTCCACGACCTTTCAAAGATGATGGAGAGTGGCTCAGAAAGAACATCCACCAGCTACCTCAGTACTCACATGCATCTCATGAGGGGCCAAGGAATTGAGAAGATCCAGCTTGCCTAGGTGATCTCTTACCCAATCCTTCTCAACCGATCTTAAGTCTTCCTTTCTCCAGATTTTTTCTCTCTCTTCTGGGGGCTGAGATGCCTGAGGGCCAGCCTGAGCAGTAAAGACCGAAGCAAAGAAGGCATTCAGTAACTCCGCCTGCTCTGCATCCTGCATCACCAGGACCCCTTCCTTGTTCAGCAGTGGGCCCACTGTGTCCCCAGTCTTCCTTTTACTGCTGATGTATTTAAAGAAGACCTTCTTGTTATCTTTGACATGCCTTGCCAGATTTAATTCCCAGTGGGCCTTGGCCTTCCTCATCACAGCCCTGCATGCCCTGACAACATTCCTGTATTCCTCCCAAGTGGCCAGTCCCTTTTCCCACGTACTGTGAACCTCCCTCTTCCATTTGAGTTTCTCTAGAAGCTTTTTGCTCATCCATGCAGGTCTCCTCTGCCTGTCCTCTTCCTCCTGGGGATGCACCGATCTTGAGCTCAGAGGAAGTGGTCCTTGAATACCGACAAGCTCTCTTGGACACCCCTGCCTTCCAGAGCCCTAGCCCATGGGATTCCTCCTAGCAGGTCTTTGAAGAGGCCAAAGTTGGCCCTCTTGAAGTCCAAGGTTGTAACCTGATTCATAGCCCTGCTTCTACCTTGCAGTATCCTAAGATCAACATGGTCACTACAGCCAAGGCTACCCCCAACTCTCACATCCTCAACCAGCCCTTCCTTGTTTGTTAGGATAAAGTCAAGCAGCACATCTCACCTCGCTGGCTTCTCCACCGCCTGCATCAGAAAGTTGTCCTCAATGCTCTGCAGGAACCTTCTGGATCATGCATGGCTCGCTGTGTTGCTTTTCCAGCAAATATCAGGGAGGTTGAAGCCCCCCATGAGGACCAGGGCCTGCGACTGCAAGGTACTTCCAGCTGTCTGTAGAAGGCTTCATCAACTTGCTCTTCTTGATCAGGTGGCCTGTAGTAAACGCCCACAATATTGTCGCCCATATTTGGCTGTCCCTTAATTTTTACCCACAAGCTACCAACTTGTTCTCTTTCCACTCCAAGGCACAGCTCAATACATTCCAGTTGCTCCCTCACATAAAGAGCAACTCCCCCACCTCGCCTTCCTGGCCTGTCTTTCCTGACAAGCCTGCAGCCATCCATGACCACATTCCAGTCATGTGAGCTATCCCACCATGTCTCTGTGATTGCAATGAGGTCACGGCCCTGCGACCACACACAGACCTCTAGTTCCTCCTGTTTATTCCCCTTGCTGCGTGCATTGGTGTGCAGGCATTTCAGAAAGGTGCTTGGGCATACGGGTTTCCCTGGAGGGGTGTACGAGGACCCACCACAGCTATGCAAACCCTTGAGGTGGTTGTTCTCCTGGTTGCCATCGCATGAAGCCACCACGGTACTTTTATCACTGCTCAGGTTGTCCTGTCTTATTCCCCATTTTGTGTGATGGCATTAGCATTGCCATTTTGTCATCCTCCCCCTGAGTTCCTCAGTTTAAAACCCTCCTCACCAAGTTGGCCAGCCTGCTGCCAGAGATTCCCATGCCCCTTCCAGACAGGTGGAGTCCATCCCTCCCTAGCAGCCCAATGTTGTTGAAGAACATCCTGCTGTCATAAAAGCCAAAACCCTCATGTTGACATCAGCTACATAGCCAGGAGTTGATTTGTATTATTTGCCTATTTCTAGTTGCCCATTTCCTCCAACAGGTAATATGGAGGAGAAGATAACTGGGGCACCAATATTTTTCGCTTGCTTTCCCAGAGCTTTATAGTCTTGCGTAGTTCTGCCCAGAGTCTGGCTTTCAGCATCGTTTGTACCCACATGGAAGAGTAGCAGAGTATAGGAATTGGTGCTTTTGCGAGTTGTGGCACCCTCTCAGTGATGTCTTAGATCGTTCTTAGCTCCCAGAAGACAGCAAACTTCTCATGACTCCCTGTCAGGTCGGCAGATGGCTGCCTCAGTGCCTTTTAACAGTCACCCATTCCTAGTGAGTTGTTGGCTTTCCATTTTCTCTCTTGGAAGGAAGTAAAAAGTATATGTCAAAATTTCCTTATAGATTTGACTCCTCATCACACAAATACTGCTTACTTGCTTTCATTTTTGTCTGATAAATGTTGTATGCTTTTCTCACCTAGCAAGAAATTTTTCTGTACTACTGCTGTGTTTGAGCCCACTGTAGAAAATGCTAGTGCAATTCTGCAGAACTATGAAACATCTGGTATGCCTGTAACATGTTCGCTGTGCTACTCATGCTATTCAGCCCCCAGTGAGTATTTTTCTGGGTGTGCCAAATAAACGCTGCAGTGAGCTGAGGGCATACTGGAGCTTTCCCTAGCAGGTCATTAAAGGAGTCTTCAGGAAGCCACAATCCTGAATGAACCTGTGTTTTACAAGAATCACATGTTAAGGGGGTAATAGTCTCACTGAATACATTTTCACATCCTGAGAAAAGAAAGGATAACATTTTAGTGATTTTGTTAACCATAGGCATGATTTCCCTTGGATTCGGCCTCACCTGAACTCCTCCTTTCTTACTGAAGAGATCCTGTTCCTCCCTGGCAGAAAGAATAAATATAATTTACTGTCTGTGATACATCTAGCAATGTACCTCTTCTGTCATATCTGAGGCACTTAGCCTAAGAATGTCATGATCCCTGTGCTTCACACAGCCAGACTCCACACACAAGCAGCACTGTGGCTTCCCTCTTGCCTTGTGAGCCTCTGCAGTAAGTAAGAGCTAGGATGCAGCTACATCCAGTCACAGACTGGGAGAAAATCTGAGACTCTGCAATGCAAGAACTGTGTCTGCTTGGTCTCCTGTGACAGTGTCTCTCTTAGACAAGAGTCAGAAAAAGAGACCTTTCTTCAGGCCTCTTGGAAGCCTTCTTGATTTTTCCAAGAGCGTAAAGCATGCAAACATACAGAATGTATAAAGCAGCCCAGGCTTTTAATAACATGAGGAGCCAGAACTTGGTGGCCTTGTCACCTTCAAGAGAACTCCACATGTGAAAAGGATTCTGTTTCTTCCCACCGTGCTTTCCATGCATCTGGTTCATATCATCCTGTTACCTACTGGGATAATCAATCTCATATTAGTATCAGACAGATGATGTGTCACAGACTGCTTTGGCAAAAGATCAGTCCTTGCTTTTAGCACCTAATCTTCTAGTTTACTTACAACAGGCCAAGCAATGGTTTTGTGAATGTCCAACCCTATCAGCCCTCCACATCAGAGGAAGAGTGGCAATGATACCCAGAATCCCATAGGTATGATACCACTGCTAAGAGCAATATTGCTGGAGGTCAAAAACCTGAATGCAGCAGGCATCTCCAAAGGCTGCAGACTGCGTATAAATTTGAAAGAAGGTTGTCGGTACTGTCTGCATGGACATTGATGAACCTTCCAAAGACCCAGTTCCATACCTTTGTGCCATGGCTCGCCACCAAATTAAACCAATGAACCACGGACTGAGTATGAGTGAGTGCATGTTTGTGCAGGCAGCAGCTTTAGCTAACAAAAATTTAGCTGTTCTTTCCCTTGCAATGACCTTGCTTAATTCAGTCAAGGATATTATTAATAGCTATTGTTATCAATTATTTTATTTAGAGCTAATAGTGAAAGAGCACATTCTTCCAAGATTAAATCCCCTAGTCTACTCAGTATCTTATCAGACCTCATAATCTTAAGGCAGATAGACATGTACAAAGCCACCAAAAGCTTTGAGTCAGACCAGCTCATGTTTCCTTCTATGACCTTCTTAGGCTGGTCTCAGTCAAACTGAGCCTCTTTTCCCCTGCTTGGAGAGCTGAGTTACTCTGGAAAAGCACCAGAGGACAAAGCAACATGTAGATGTCTGGAGAGCAGTAAAAACTGCAGGGAGGACTTTATTCCTTCTTGTGTACCATGTGCAGCGCGGCTCCTTCTTAACTATTCAAATTCAGTTACTGACACAGCAGCACTGTGAAGTAAGAGTGGTACCATCCTACCTAGCATCCCTATCTGTGTGAACCAAGGCACAGAGTACTAAAGCACTTAGGGGTAAGACAGGAAGTAATCCTAGGTCACCATTTAGCCTCCCATTCCCTGTGCCCATAGTGGTACTTGAATCCCATGGATCTTTCTCCCTGACTGATGATCAAACATTGCATTGTGTTGTATAATACAGGGACTGTGACTGAAAGTCAGGACTCAGGAGATGCCTTGCCAGGCTACTTTTGAGAGAGTTGCCATCTAATGGGGACCCTGCATGACGGCACATCTCCATCTGCTGCACTACTCCATAGCTTCCCTCCTGCTGGGAACGCTGCATCCCATGCATTCATTGTCCCAAAAGCCACCAATTTCCTCTCATGTTACTCCATGTTCCTTATCTGATGCGCAGGGACACAACTGTAGGATTGTTGCCTAGGGTTTGAAAGAAAGCTCATTCAGCACTCCTAGGGTCTGGTTATTGCCTTGTACCTTTGCTGTGTGCACTATGGCTTCTAAGTGAGAACTAGGTGTAGGATTAAGCTTCGGAACATCTTCAGGACCGTTCAAAGCTGCCTTCCACATGTGGCAAGGAGTATAGCATTTCCCAGAGCTATTTTACAGCTCCTGGTCCTGCCTTAGGTCCACCATTTCTCTCCTGTTGCTCTGCTGGTTGACATTCCCAGAAAATTCTTCTCAAGATGCCACAGGTGAAAGTCCAAATACTCAGACTGAGCATGGACTTACTGATGTCCCATGCACACCACAGTAATGCTGGTGCAACTGGGGTGGGGACCCCTTTCTTGTGCACAGGGTGGAAAGGTTTCTCTGCTCCCACATTTGCAGCTCTGCAAACAGCAGCAGCTGATTCACAAAGTCTTCCACTGTTCCCAGTGCAGCACCAAGCAGATCCTACAAGGCAGAGAGAGCATATGTGAGAAAGAGTGTTTATTTTTAAGTACATCTTCTGCTAATAGTTCATGGTTTCAAGCCCAGCAATGTCTGCAGCTACACAAATCAATGCTGAATCACAATGGCTTAAAGAGGAGGGAAAGGAATAGAGACCAAGATCATCACTGTCTCCCACAGTGCAGCCTGAGAAGGGAAAGTTTGCCTGATGAATCCAGTGAACAGCTTCTCCCTCAGATTGACCTGTCTCTGTCACTTGTAACATACAGGGTTTTTGGGTGCTACTGGAGTAGCTAAGACTGACAGGATATGAAAGGGGGATCCCATGCCTCTTCCTGTTTAAGTATTAAGAGATAAGTTAGAAATAACACATGCCACCAGACCCCAGCTCCCCTTACATCCTTGATTTGCTGTGAGCTGTGGCTTCAACCTTGGTTCCTATGGTTTCATCTGATAAATGATTTAATTTTTCCTTCTCTGGGAGTGGAATGTGGGAATATGACCTTTGGAAGGAAAGGTTCAAACCCAGGATTTAAAGTCACCCCTGCATCCTCCTACTTTTTGCTCTTAAGAGCAAACCCAGTAGGGTCACTGCTCCCAAACCGCACAGCCACCAGCCACTCAGCCAGGTTTCAGAAAAGGAGAAAACATCCCCAGCACCAAGTATCAGATGTTTTATTCTGTTCTTCCAGAGCTTTAGCTAAATTCTAGGCGACAAAAATCAATCTGCAGTAATGTAAAGATCATGCCCCAGCATCCTGCCCTGTTTTACTGCCAATTTCCACCCAGGCACAGTTTCCATTAATACTGGTCTGATGTAGACACATCTCTGTGTCTGTGTAGGTACAGGTGCTCTCAACCTATCCAACAATCTCGGATACAAACTGGCAAGCCTCCATTGTTGAACATGTAGCCAGGCTCTCCTCTGCTCAGTCTGAGTCTGTTTACACCTGTTTCAGAACTGTTTCAGTTATGACCTGAATGCCTCAAGTCACTCAGCAGTCACTGCACAGAAAATTAAAGCCTAAAGGCATAGCCTTTATCATAAATCCTTGGGCCCTGCCCAAATCCTTTGCAGCTGCTTCTTATCAGGCCCAAGCCTAAGTCCAAAAACAGGCACTAAGAAAACCCCAGTCCCATTGTAAAGCTCTCTCCATACCTTAGGCATGCTTCTTGTGTTTCTAATATTTATCACTTATCACAATCTGTATCTTTAGCACCCCAGCCAAAGCCATGGTTACAGCCACCTCTCAAAGGGTCCTTCAGGCCTACCTTAAATTTTTCCCTCCACTTTAGACCCACTAACATACAGTCTCAGGCTTCACACTTGCATGTTATTATGCTCCCATGGGATCAAAGCAAAAAGGGAAAACAGATGCAAACCAGCAATGCCAAGAGCTTAGCTTAATTTGAATTCAGATGTAAGCAATGAGATTTTAGGCTGAAAAATTTGATCCACGGGCTTTTTCTAAATACATTTCATCACATAATTTTTTAGCTTAAGAAAGTCAGGAGAAACGGCATTAACTATCCTGTAATACCTTGAAACAGGTAGAGGACTGATATCCAGAAGAAAATTAAATTTTTCACTAAATAAGAACAATGGACTATGTGAGCTTTGCAAAACTGAATTGGGCAGACAGAGGAGGGAACTGAGAGGTAAGGAAGCATTTGTTTTATGGTTACATATATGAAGAAGAACGAAGAGACAGATAAAAGGGAACATCCCACCTCAGAAGACCCTGAAAGCTGAGTGATAAAGTATGAAGTCAAGGAGAACAACTATTTAGGGTGTTTATGCACGTTGATAAGAACTAAAACTAAGTGTCCTTTAGTTGAACCATCCTCATTATAATACTAAAAGTCTTGCCCATAGGTCAGAAAGCCCCCTACTCAAATAAGCCACTTACTCTCTGAGCACTCATGGCAAATTTAAAGGGAACGGTACCTTTAAGATGAAGTGAGAAAGAAACTAACCAATGATTAGCTGAGAGGTGTGAATATTAGCTGTTACTGATACATTTAACTGTATAAATACCTTGTAGTTTCTTGGTGTGGTGTGTTAGCTTTGTGGAGTAACTACCTTAGTACCCATCTTTGTGGTAATAAAATATCTCCACTCTGTGTGTATTTTGGTGTTTTGCATACTGGGTGAATGAACCTGCTTTTTGGGAAAACAGGACTGCTAACAAAAGGGTGTTGTGAATTCAGTTGCCAAGACTAAGGAGCAAATACAAAAGATAAGTCTGCAAATACAAAGTTTAGTACCGGTCTGTGTGGCATTTTTGGACAAACCCTCTGCAACATGAAGCCTTTTAGAAATTTGAGCCAGATTCACTCAGTTCTCTGTATTTTAAAACAGATTTTTCCAAAGCATTTGTTTAAACTATAGTTTGTATTTAGTTTTGAAAAGTACCTCTTTATTCCTAAAGAAGTCCTTTTAAATAGAGCCCATGTGCAATACCTGGTTCAACCTGAATTTTTGAATTCCCATTTTATTTGATTAAAATGTGGTTTTTTGTAATGCAAAACAACTACCAGGACCTTCCCCCCCACCCCCATGGCCATTCTGTTTCAATTTTCTCATTATTCTACTCAGCTGGAACTGAAACACTTTTCAAATTTCCTCCATGGAGATAAAAGATCACCTTGCCTCCTGCAGCTACTTATATTGACTAATCTATCCTAGGAGGCAGAAAAACAGAAGGGCAGTCAGAGAAAGGGTCTTCCATTCATCAGTCCAACCTCACAAGGCTTAGCTCTGCTGCCAACTATCTTGGTTCCAGCAAGGAATTAAGTGTATCTAGCAACGGTGTAAATAACAGAGGAAGCTACAAGGGAAGAGCCACATCCTCTGCACTAGTCTTGCAGGGCTAATTCAGTAGGAAATGGATATCATAGAATGAAAGAATGTCTTGAGTTGGAAGGGACCCACAAGGATCATCAAGTCCAACTCCTATCTCTGCACAGGACAAATCCAAATTCACACCATGTCTCTCAGGGTGTTGTCCAAGTGCCTCTTCAATATCAGGCTTGGCGCCTTGACTATGTCACTGGGGAGCCTGTTCCAGTGCTACACCACCCTCTGGGGGAAGAATCTTTTCCTAATACCCAACCTAAACCTCCCTGGTATAACTTCCTGCCATTCCCTCAGGTCCTGTCATTGGTCACCAGAGAGAAGAGATCAGCGCCTGCCCTTCCTCCTCCCCTTGTGAGGAAGCTGTAGACCGCGATGAGGTCTTCCATCAGCCTCCTCTTCTCCAGGCTGAACAAACCAAGTGACCTTAGCTGCTCCTTATATGGTTTCTCCTCTAAACCTTTCACCAACCACGTGGCCCTCCTCTGGACACTCTCCAGTAGCTTTATATCTGTAATGTACTCTGGTACCCAAAACTACATACAGTACTCGAGGCTGCACCAGCGCAGAGCAGAGCAGGACAATCACCTCCCTCAACCAGCTGCAATACAGTGCTTGATGCACCCCAGGACACGGTTGGCCCTCTTGGCTGCCAGGGCACACTGTTGGCTCACGTTCAACTTGCCGTCAACCAGAACCCCCAGGGCCATCTCTGTGGAGCTGCTCCCCAGCCTCTCGCTCCCCAGTCTGTATGTACATCCAGGGTTGCCATGACCCAGGTGTAAATCCAGCACTTGCCCCTGTTAAACTTCATATGGTTGGTGATTGCCCAGCTCTCCAGTCTGTCTAGATCTCTCTGCAGGGAGATCTCTCCCTTCTTGAAAACTGGGACAACATTTGCCAGCTTCCAGTCAACTGGAACCTCTTCAAATTCCCAAGAACACCGAAAAATCATTGAGAGAGGTCTCGCTATGACATCAGCCAGATTTTTAAGTACCCTTGGACGAATCCCATCAGGCCCCATCAACTTACAGGGATCTAGCTGGAGCAGCAAGACATGCACATGCTCAGGGTTTATTAGGAGTTGATAATTCCCACAGTCATGGTTCTCTAGCCCAGGGCTCTGGGGGTCCCATAGCCCACCATCAGTGTTGAAGATCAAGGCAAAGAAAGCATTAAACATCTCTGCCTTGTCTATGTCCTGCTTGTGAGGTGACCATTCTCATCAGGCAAGAACCCGATGTTATTTCTAGTCTGCCTTTTGCCATTAATGTATTATAAAAAGCCCTCCTTATTGTCCCTCACAATACTGGCCAGATTCACCTCTAACTGAGCTTTGGCCACACATATTCCCTCCCTGCAGTGGCGAACAGCACCCCTAAGGTCACTCTGTCACTTCCAGCAAGCAGAAAACATGGCTCATTAATAGACCCCATTGCAGATATGGAGGAACCCCCACTGCACCCCTCACACCATGAGTTGATTCATTATGCTTTCAGAAACCTGAAGGGATGATAGCTTTGTGGAGTTAGCAAGGAGAAGGATTTGCCTCTGAGCAGTGGGTAGTGGGTGTAAGGAATTAATTAAATGTGCAGAAAAGGGATTTTATAGAAGATTAGCTGTAGAAACAAAGTCATATGTTTGTCTTTGGGAAAGAAGTAGCTGAAGATGGGGTAAATATTTGTCTTTTTATATCTCTCTTCCTCCCTCAACGCTTTTATCTTACATAAATGAGCATGTGGTACCTTGTGAGTAATGTTTATAAACCACAAATGCATACAGCTAGGGCAGAAAGAAATGCCAAGACTAGTCTTCATGTCACTCAGCAAAAGGCATTACAGGTGCAGGGCTCTACTTCTGATGGGGCACAACGTGACCAGCAGCTGCTTATGGAAACTCTTGCACCTCTTCACAAGGTCACCTCAGATCAATGTGTGACAGCTGCTATGGGCATCAGAGAACCAAAGCAGGGTTTGAACTGACTTAACCCACCCCATTTTCCTATCACTAGTCTAAGTTTCAGTGGAGGATTTTGTCATAAATGCATACATTGTAAATGAATAACAGGGTGTGAAGCAGTAGAAATATCTGATACAACGGGCTTCCTTCAGTTGAAAAATTCCTTACCTTGAAAAAGGGTGGCTGAGTACCTGCAGTGTAACTACAGGAAGATGAAGTGCCATTAGAGACTTTCCATTACTCTGATTTTCTTTTATGTCACAGCTATTTGGCCATTATGGAACAAATAATGAGATTCTTTAGAAAGGGCTTTCAGACCACATAGCATTAAAAAGAGCAAGAATTTGTTCTGGTGTCAGTGAAAGACAGGTTGAAAGAACATTGCATGTAGCATATTATTTTGTATATATTGAGTTGGGATTATCCAAAATAAAGCCTTCTTGAAAAATTACTTTAACCTCTTGAAACGCTACTGGATTCTTTTCCATGTGGTTATAAATAGAAATGTGGCATTATATAAAGCGCAGAGATTCAAAAATCCCTCCCACCAGAAAGTCAATTATTCTACACTGTTCTCATCTTCTATGAATAGCTAGTTCTTTTGCAGTGTTTTTTTGCCTATAAATTTCCAAGAACATCTATAAGGATTAAACCCTTTGCTCAGCCAGGTGGCATTTCTCTTTGTCAGCTCATTGAATGTAGCGCAAGAACTTCTGAGTGACAGCTGCAGGAGTTTACTAAATTGTCCATGTAAAGGGCAGTAAGCTCCTTAACATCTGCTTTCCTTCTGACCAAGGCATTACCAGGAGCTCTCCCTGGTAAGATGCAAATTCATCAAGATCTAGGCCATCAACAGAAAAAAGACAGTACAAATATCTGGGTGCTGAGAAGCACCCATCCAAACGTCTCTTAGAGCTTAACTAGGTGGAAATAAACAGCAGAGACCCCTCCCCTCAAAATATGCCATAAGAGTTTACATGTCCTCTGCACAAAGATCTTCTTTCAGCAATTATCCCTGCTAATTACTTCAAGCAATTACGCTAATACAGAGGGACACAGATACAAAAATAAGATAACGTGGTATCAGGTTCTCATATATTCAGAGTTTCACTTGTCAGCTATAGGAAGGAGGGGTGAATAAAAAATTCAGCAAAGACCAAGGGCATTTGTCAACAAGTATAATGAACCAAATATAATGAACACATCACAACACAATTAATGCAATTACACGTCTATATGATGTGAAAATACAAGCCATGCAAGTGGAAAACATCAGCAATTTAAATTCTCATTAGCTACATTTGCTTCTGTTTTTCTCTGTTAAATCAAGTCAAGGTTTGGAGCTTCAACAAAAAAGGCTTTAATCAGCCTGTTTATCTGAGGTAAGGAGTAGGTTGAAGTAATGACACCAGACTGGAAAGATGTCTTCAGTTGCCTAGCATTGTTGTGCCAAATATAGACACCATGTGTCACATTCCAGCCCAAGCGATCCCGAAGCATCTTCTTCTGTAAAGTCCTTTTTGGTTTGGGAAGGCAACAGCTAAACACACAGCCAGCTGAGGGAGGGAGTAGTGCTTTCCGCTGATTCTGGTGAATAACTATCTATCTAAATTATGTTTCTCCAAAGGATAATTTCTATTGAGAAAAGAAAGTGTACACGTTGCTGGAATGGTAAAAAAAAAACAACAAACCACCACAATTTTTTGTAAAGCATTTCTGGATTTGAAAAGAAAAAACACCTATCTTTATTTTTAAAAGCCAGAAACAAAATGTCATTTGTTTTTCTTTTCCTCTCAGACAGCAAATAAATAAATAAAAGCAAAATCTCAATAATGAGCTCTCAGAAGATAAAAACATTTGCACTGAAATATTTCCTAGCATAGAGAGTGAAATCCAGGCTGTGTAATTGATAATCTAGGAAGAGACTGGTTCCAGAAAGTGCAGCAAAAAACATAAAAGCCAAGCAAGATGCAGTAGGTTGTTTCTGAACACATAATGAAGCATTCACCACACATATGAATTAACTCAAAAAGATACTGGAGGCTATCTGTCCCAATTTCAAAAAATCCCAGGTGTTTCAGTGCTCTATTCTCACACTTCCAAACTCCAAAGACTACCATGCTTTTGAGATTCAAAATAAAGTATAACAAAAAGAAATACAGGATTATTCTTTCTTTAGCAGATCACAAGACAAGTTACCAGTTACTGACCCTAGCAGGTTTTTATATATGTCTTTGGTACTTTTCAGTGCACAAGGTACTTTTTAAGTTACATTTTAAAAGCTGATATCTCTGTCTTTCCTTGGATTGTAGCTAACTGACAAAGCCCAGGTACTGAGCACAACTGTGAGCAGAAATAATCTAGATTAACAGAATGAGGCTTGGATAGGCTTGATAAAAAATTTCCCTGTAAACACTTAAGGAATTTTATGGAGGTTCTCACTGATGGTGGAACAAAGTTCAAACCAGCTTCCTGGTGTCTTCTGGGCAGGAACAGGAAAGAGAGAGAAAGAGAAACCGAAATTGAGATTCCCTTATAACTGAAAACGTAAGTTAAGAAAACCAAAAAGTTTATTTTAAAAATGGTCACAAAATCCTCATTTGATGCTCAAATACAAATTCAGAATCTTCCCAAGTTATTCCAAAACAGACCTGATTCTTCCAACTCCACCTGAACTACCATCACTCAATCACAGCATCATGAAATTTTCTATGTTTCCTAGCTGCCTTTTAACACAGCAATGTCTCTGGCTTCTTACATTTGAAATTTAGGGTGAATTTTTTGCCTTTACCTAAGGCAGACTTAAGATTTGCTTCCCAGACAGCATAAATTGGTCAGAGTTTTCAGGTAGTTCCATTAACTGTTTCCCCACAGAAGGACCACTGCAGAAAAGCTCTTGCTTAAATTTGTTTACGTCAGGTTCTTGTCAGGCTGGGTCTGGGATTATAGCTCACATAGCCCTCTTCCATGACACTCACATATACTGTTCAACATGAGCAGGGCAGCCACTTCACAGTTATGCAATCAGTTCTTCCTCTGCTCCCCTACACCCAGGCTGCAAAGCAGTGCGGGTAGCTTAGATGGAAACAAACGAAGTGGTTCCAAACACGCTGAGCACAGGTCTTTCATCTGCATAGTGTAGGGGATGAGTACAGGAAACATAACACTCTCTCCCTTGAAATTTGAATGGCTTCAAATTTCAGAAGCCATTAAAGTCACTGGCAACTTTTATCTCTGTACTTTCGAAGACACAATATAGAAGCATGACTTTTTATATGAAAGAACCATATTCAATCAAGTTCTTTTCACTTTCTTCTCTTTTCTGCCTTTACCTTCTGTTAATTCAGTACTTGAAGTCAGGACTGCTTCTTTTGGACAGGCTTTTTAATCCAGTATAATCCACTGCACTCAGAGTAATTTACTTGGCAGCAGGCAAGTAAGTGAACACTTTTAGAGAACATGATGACACCTCAGAAGAAGGAAATTAACAGAAAGCCTTAGCCTTGCTGGAAGGTAAGAATGCAACAACCTTGCACAGAGCACAGCATGAAACCATAGCACAGACAATAGGCTGCGATCACAGTATGAGATCCAACTTCCTGACTAGATAGTCGAGCTATTTCATAGAGGAGCATGGTACTAATATGGAAATCTGAATTTATTAGTTAGATCTTCTTTCAAAGTGTCACCAGCATCTCAGCATACCCTTGATCTTCCTTGCCGAAATGCTGGGATAAATGCTGGCTATCAGAGCTGGAGGCTTTGGCAAAAGCCACAAGAATGTGACCAACAGACCACAGCATCGAAGCTAAACCCTGAACATCTTGTTTGCAAAAGTAATCCCACTGACAGAGGAGATTGTGCTCACCCAGAAGAAGCACCACTTCTTCCTTTTATGGAAATCTCTGCAGTTTTCTCTCAACATTCAACAAAGCAGGGGAAAGTCTTTTGTCTTCATTCGCAAGCTGAAATCTTTTTGGACTTGCCACTGTTGAGCTACCATTGCATCAATAGCCATATGCCAGGAAAAAATACATATTTTTTCCAGAAGGAGGGGAAGATCTCATGAACACACCAGAATAGTTTCTTGCTATTGAGTGGCATTTCAAATCTGATCTTGCTGAATAAAGTGTTGATCTGAATTCCTTGTAAAGAACTGTTTTCTCCAGGAACTTTATGCCTTCATCCAACCATGGAGTGAATCCCACAGGTATGTCAAACATCTCCCACAAGATCACAGGTATACTTTTTCCTACCGCCAGCAACAAAATGAACAGATCCAGCAAACACAAAGAATTTCATCCCCAAACACAGTCCTCTTTCAGTTCCAGGCCTCTGCGTGACATCACGCTCTACCTACAGATGGTTATTTCCAGTTCTCAGATACTTAATGCAAATATTTTTGCAAAGACAGCACCCTGCTTGCTGTGGGTTTTGTTTCCTTAGGAGATAGCCATGCTATACTATAGCTCTCTCTCCCTACTTTCTAAGCAGCAAATTTATGCTCTGCAGCAAGAGGTGGCATGAGGTGAGCTGATAGCCCTGAAGACTGAAAGCTTTAACATCTATCCAAGCTATACTGTGCCTTACTACCTGGAGCTTTTGGCGGTGAACCTGTCATACCGTGCAACTAACATTTGGAGAAGAGGACATCACACTGTCACCAGAGAGCAAAACATGCACTCTGGCTGGCTATAGTCACAGATATTGGACCTCAGCAGGCAAGCAGTTCTGCTATTAGGAGACTGAAATTTAAGGGGAACCATGCAAAATTTAATTCTTAAATTTGTTCATATATGTGGAAAGTCATCTGCCTTATAGGCATTCTGGGCATGTCACTGAATAGAAGGAAAATAGAAGACCCAGAACTGGTCTGTTCATGTTTCACTCTTTATCAACTCTGATTTCTCTACTTTAGGATTCCCTTCTGCTCTTTGTATTATTCAAAGAGATGTGACATATTACTTTGACAGACCTCCCTTGTTTTATATTAGAACCCTCCACCATGTTCTACAATGGAAGGTGCAAAGGGTACAACTCTACAGCAACAGCTTCCTCAGGCAGAAAAGGAAAATAGGTGAAGTGGGAGGGGAAGTAGCGTTGCATAGTTGTGCTAAAAGTTTGGGCTGCGGCATAGACACACCCAACCTCAGCTGATCTTGCCAGACCACCTGCATCCTCCCACTGGAAGACAGACTGAGCAGAAAGCTTAAGTCCTGATGCTTTACAGGAGTGTAACTGAGAAAGCAAACAATGCCTGCTGCAATGAGTGGGAGCTTCTCCATCTAATTCAACAAGCTTTGGGGGAGGGTGAAAGATCTACTGTGTTCCTCCTGGCACCAGGAAAGAAATCCACATTCTGCTCCCTCCTAAACCCTCAGCTTCTGCACTGCATGGGGTTAGTATTTTTGTAGTTCTGCTGTCTCAGAAACGTCAAGCTCATCGAGATTTCATAAAGCCTCGTCACCCAGGTGTGTGTTATCACATAGGAAACTCAGCTTCACCCAGCTTCTAGTTAGTGCAGCAGCAGGCACAGTAGTATTCAGAAGCCCACAAGCTTCACACTAATATTCACATCTATGTTGACATTTGAAGCATGTGATATTGATCTTGTCACCCAAGGGAGGAGTTCAACATGTTAGTGTCTGTGTCACGGCCTGAAGGGTACCAGTGGCCCTGTCTGATGCTGCCTGGCCCCCTGGGGCTCCTCATACCTGTCCATGGCCCAGGACCCCATGCCAGCCCACAGGGCCATCATCCCCTGCCCCAGTGACACCCCAGCAGGGCCCATCTCTAGCTACCCACAGCCCTGCCCTGCCTAGACATAGGCCCTGCTAAGCTGGGTCCTACCATGGGCCCACACCCTGGCCCAGCCTGAGCCTACCCCTGTCCTCTGGGAGGTGCCTGATGCTCGTGGCTGGAGTGGCCTCCAGTGCCCCCAGCCACCCTGCTCCTGGCTGGGGCAGTGGGATGGAGCTGGCTCCCAGGCCCTGAGCTGCTGGTGGTATTATTCCCCCCAGGTCCCAGACCCACAGCCCCAGTGAGCCCTCAGCTCCCATCATGCCCAGGCAGTCTGTGCTGCAACCAATACAGACAGGCATGATGCGAATGTTGTACAGGACTGGGACTCCTGACACTCAGATTCTGCTCTGACTCAGCTCCTGGGCAGCCCGTGACATGCCCCTGCATCCACGCTGGAAAGAAACAGCCTGGCTGCCTGGTCTCCTCTGCAAATTGTTCCAGGCTTTCCTATTGGAAAAAGACAGGCATGATTATTATCATCTCTCTCCTCTGTAGCAGCCTGAAACAAACTGCTTTTATTATGCAAATGTGAGTTACCCCTTTGGATGGTGGTGAGGAGAAGATGAGGTTGACAACGTAATCCCTAACTCTCTGGTTCCCCATCTGCGAAGGAGAAGAAAGCAGACCATACTGCCAGACAAAGCTTAAGGACAATTTGTGCAGGAAAGTATTACGAGGGCAATGGGCACTGAAATGTGGTTGAGCAGTCGAGAGGGTAGAAGACAGACAGATGAGCACTGGGAAATCAGACAAACCTCAAGTTCTCCCAGGCAGTCTTGGAGATACAAAAGCAATCTCTGCTTGCTTAGGGTAACACACTCAAGTGTCATCCCACCTCTCCTTTCTCACCAGCTTATTCAGATGTGGAAAGGACATAAAGAAACCAGGGGCTGATTCTTTCCCAAAAATCCTCACAAACGGAATCTAATCTTCCAGGCATACAGGACAAAAACAGTAACTGTAAAAAGACAAGCATTTACCATTTTCATAGGCTGTGTTTCAAAGACAGTCCTTGAACGCCCCACTCCTAATACTGGCCACTGAAGGTCAGTATCTGTCAAGGGCACCATGCTATTTCCAGCATGTTTTTCTACATATATTCTTTTGTACTCCTTTGAGTTGAAAAGATAATCTGCCCAAGGAATTTGGTGAGTTGTCTGTAGAACTGGAAATACAGTTCTTGCCATTCCTGGGCCAGTACCTTAGCTAACTTCTTTGTCTAGGATCATGATAGTGAAATCAGAGGAAGAGCAAAAGAAATCACTCGTCCCAACAACTTTGATTTCTCTTCCAAAATGATAAATCTGCACGTGCAACAGAACTCTAAAAGCTTACACACTAACAATAGTTATGTGAATTCTAAAAAGTAATCTGCTATTTAAGTAGCCTGTCTGTTACTTAAATGATCCAAAGTCATATCACTTTTATTAAAAAATAAAATAAAATATACGTGACTTTAATCTTTGTTTGGGATTTAATCAACCCTCCCAACTTAGCCAAGAGCATTTTAAATAAAACCTCTTTTTATAAATCAGGCATTTTAATAAAGTATTACTAGCTGCCAGAGTAATACTTTTAATGACCAGAGACAGAGTTCTGTCTCATGGTTTCAGAAAAGTTAGACAAGAACTGGTCTAAATTGCTCTTCAAAACAGCCCTGAAACACTCAGTACTTGCTAAGCATCTCTCAGTTAATTTCAGGAAGCTGCCATGGTAATTGATGTAATGAAAAGGGTAATGAAATTATCAGATCAAAATAAAAGTTAGAGGAAAACCAGTTCCTGAATGCCATCTTTGTCCCAAGACATGATCCTTATACATCACTTATCGGGGTGGTAATAGGCCATACATTGGAAACCTATGTCTCAGTGTCAGGCATGGGAAGCAGAGAGCTCAAACTCCTCCTCAGGGAGACACCACAGGGCTGCAGGGGACACACTGGTACATCATCCCATACTTCCACCTTGTTTTCCAGGTAAGACATCGCATATCAGAGCTTCACTTTCCATACCATGTAACCAGGCATCACTCGGAAGCGCTGTTTGCTGCTACCCTTCACACAGGATCTCTGCTCCCAACACTCCTTTTCAGACTTAGGAACCCATTAACCTGTGCAGCTTACTTGTTATCAGCCAAACTGTTCTCTGATGCTGGCACTCCCACTTCTCTTTCTGCCTTACTGTACTCATGACAATAGAGACTCTGAGATCCAGTTACTGTCATGCATCCTGCTGAGTGGTTGTTACTGTGCTGTGGGTATGGTACATGAAGATTCCTTTGGAATGACCTGATACCAAAGCCTTGAAATCCTTGCTCTCCCCCTGTTTTAGAGTTCAAGCAGTGGATCTGCATTGAAGACATGGAAGATATTTTACTGTGGTACATTCACAATACTCTTAATCTTCCCAAATTTTGCAAGTGCTGGTACCCGTGTAGTTTTATTCCCATTTCTATTCCCTTGTATTGCTCTTGCTTTTTGTAATACAACAGACCTGAGGAATCCAAATTACTTCCTTCTCCCTTTGCACATCAGTAAAGCTTCTGGTAAGCTATTTCAAAAGTCAGGTAAATGGCCAAAGAAGATTCTGTGAACCTGCAGGGCTTGACTTTTCTGCACAGTTCTAGAAGGTTTAACACTGTTTTTTCTGGTTACTGCTGCCCTTCTCTGAATATTGCACTTTCATAACCATATTGAACTACAGGGTTGTCTTTACCACAGCAGCTCAGCATCCCAGTGGAATTCCAAAAGCTGGAAGTTCTAGGTACATATCAGAACACTGGATAGTAGTTACATGGTTTTGCCAAAAAGCCATGCTTCTGTGTGCTAACTGCTGGGATGCAGTTAGTGAAATATATTGTAAAGAGTACAGTGCATATGCCAATAGTGTACCATATAATCCCAATCTTCAGACATCTTGGGTGTTTTTAAGTCACCACAAGTGCCCAGAATTCATGACACAGGGCTAAGGGAGGCACCTGCCTTTCTAGATCTTGAAGAACTGGTGGGATACATAGGCGCATCTAAAGCAGAACTAGGAGTCTGTTTTGAGGGGACAGAATTCCATCCACCCAGATCCAAAGCCCTGCTTTTTCTCTGGCAAGTAAAGATGTGACTCAAGTCCCAGCCTTGTGTACTCAAATTTCAATTAGCCAAGAATGCTCTACTGTGGCCTCTTCTCATCCTCTGGGCAAGACGAAATCCTGTCCTGTCTCCTTTCCATCACTTATCTATGAGAACCCCCATGTTAGTCACTCCTGAATAGACCTTCCTGCTATCCCTGCTATCTCTTTGCGCCTGCTCTGGTGTCTATAATAAGCAGCTGCAGCAGTTCCCACTTAAAGAACATTCTCTGCTGCACCTCATGATTACGCCTCTTTAGTGCTTAGTTTCTTCAAGTTGTATTCAAATACTGTCATACTTTATGTCACTTGACTTCCCTCATTTTTTTCTGATAGAATTTCAGTCTTGTTAATTACCAGCATTTTCTTTTCATTATCAAGCTAAGTGTCCCGTTTGGCCACATCAGTTACAGACATCTCAGATAATCCCTGTCTTTTCTGCTCTTCTGCATCTCTCGTGCAGCTTTGTTCAGAAGAACCTAAGAAAGGCTATGCTAGACCACACTAACAATTCCACTGTCCCTGTGTCCTGTCCTTCACAGTAGCCAAAAGCAGGTGACTAGGTAAGGATAGGATACATTAAGCCCTATAGTTTACTGCCCTGCAGTACTTCCACAGTTTGCAACAGTTTATGGGCCAAGCAAATCATAAACAACAGCTGATAACTATCACCTACTTAATAACCCACTAAGGATTTGTCTTCCTTGACTTGCCCAATATCCTTCTTGAAACCACATAAATTTCCAGCATCCCTAACATCCTACAGCATGGACTTTCATACCTATCTGCAAACTAAACGAAGAACCATCTGCTTTGTTTGTATTAAAGCTGCTAGCAACTAGTTTCATTTCATTACCCTGGGTTCTGCACTAGAAAAGACCATGAACAGTCAACTCTTGTTCATCTTCTGTAGCATGAAACCATTTATTATTTTCCCCTAATTCCATCTAGTATTTCAAGATAATAACAGTGCCATTTTCATTTTGCCTGGGCCATATCAGCTTCTCTGTTTTACTATTTTTGCCACTTCTTGGCATAAGCTGTCAAGTACACATGAAGCAGAATGCACAGAATCAAAGCAAAAAGGGAAAATTGATACCATGGAATTGTCAACAACCTAAACCATGCTAATTCATAAATATGGTCTTCAGCATTAAATGCTGCATGTGCAAAGAGGGGCAGAAAATGTCAGGAATTTCCTTTCTGCTGTGGGTGGACAGTCACATCCTCTAGAATCTCAATCCCCTGTGATTAATACTACATGTCATCTATTGATAGTATCAAAACTGAGGCCAGCCCTCATCTACTGCTTGAAATGGATGTGCCTGAAGCATGTTTGTACCTACATCCCTAAGTGTCTTATGAGGCTATGAAGCACTAGCAAGCATAAGTTCTTTAGCAAACTGCAAGTTAGAACACTTTGTTCATCTCTGTAGTCAGAAACACTTCCTTCTGACCTATTTTTTTCCTACTGGCTTTGGTGAGAGTTTTGCAATTGGTTCAATTTAGCAACAGCTCCATTTTCTGGGTAGTCACTGACTGCAAGACCAAGCAGACGTTACATGTTGCTGTTCTGATTTGATGCCTTTAGCGCCATGGCTAAGAACCGCATGATATTAAAAGCTAAGGAAAAATTCTTAGATTCCCCAATAAGTCCTTTCAGAAAGGACAATCCAAAGTGTATGTGATCAGTTAATAATGAAGAATAACTCGCCTTGAGCCATCCCACAGGCAGCAGGCTGATTTCATAATTTTCCTAGGTCACAGGGTCACATTCTGACCTCAGACATATATGATCATCCTCTCTGAGATTGCCAGGAAAGTAATTTATACATTAAAAGAGCACAGTGGCAGCATGGTTAGCAATTCAGAAGGGAGTGTACTGCAGCAGAGAAGGTCTTCACTGTGTTGTAGACCCCCAATGAGCTGCTCTTCTAGAAGTGTTCCTGTGTGACAATGTGCAGAATGTGTGGGTCATAATGAGCATGTTCTATGGTACCTGGTAGTATGGTGAGTTTTTTTCTGGCTACTGGTGTACCTAAAAGATGCCCACGCTCCAGTTCAGTAGGTCTGCTCTCCTTCTGAATCACTGAGGCCACAGGAAGTTAAGAGATGCTCCTATTACTTCCAAATCAGCTGTTGCAAAGCCAGAACTGAGTTCAGAATTCTGAATACACCGCATGTCCTCACACACTGGCATAGAATACTACATTAAATTAGAGAGCTGGTTAGCAGCCGCAGCAACAGACAGATAACATTGCCCTTTTCAGATGTAAAGAGAAGAGGGCAAGAACTGATCAATGGCAGTGGGAAGACTGCAAGGTGGTGGAGAGTATGCAAGTCTCTCCCCATTCTTACCACTTGCACTACTTCAACCCCAGCCTTCTGAGGGAAGAAGGAATGAATATAGACCAGCCATGGCCTTGCTCCAGTGAGCATCTTGAGCTATTTTTGAGCTTCAAAAAATCTGCAAAGATAGTTCAAATGATCTTTTCTACCTCTGTACTCAAATCCTGCCTGGGCATTGGTACATACAGAATAGCAGCTCCTTTTTCACACTGCTTTCCTTTTCTTGATTTTGCCTTGTACCCAGTAGAGGAATACAGGGGAACAATAGTTAAAGGCCTTCAGCATTCATCTGGACACACCAATGCCATGCTTACTATGAACATACACTGAAAGCAGACTCCAGCAGACACAGCTGTGAACAGGAGACATGGTGTTAGCCATGTACACAAAGGCTCCACTGAAGAGAAAAACACAGTGGTAAACAAAAATATGCCTTGGAAGCCACAAAACTGCTAAGAATGGCTTCAGAGGGCTGTAAGGTATGCATTTGCAATGCCTTCAGGAGACCTCAGGTAGTTCATTAGATCTACAGTTGGCTGCAACTCATGACCAATCATCCAATAACCCTAAGAACGACCCAGCTTTTTAGCCTGGGGAGCTCAGGGGTCTCATTAGCTTTTTCCTCTCTGTGAAATTCAGGCTTTTCCCCTCCTTAACTCAAATGTAATAAGGTGTAGTGAGTTCAGATGCATTTAAAAGGAGTCTGACAGAAACTTCTAATGAAGGTGAGGCACATACCTATCTTCTGCCAAATGTTTGTCTCTGGTTGTGACTGGTGCCCCCTACTCCTCACCCCTGGTGTTATGATTTGCATGATTAGTGCCATCTGGTGAAGCAATGGCCATTAGTCGTAAACAAGCTTGTCACATACTGACTCCTCCTTTAAAAGTGTCCTGGGCACCAGACCAGTCAGAATAACACACATAGCAGAAAGGGAAGCATAACATCATGTGGGCACTGCCTATTAAAATGCACAGCTTCAAGTCCCAGGTGTGTATAGGACCAGAGCTGCTGCTGGAGAGCAGGCCTGTGATCCCCCAGCAGTCAAGGACACCACCATTGGCTACTTCCTCTGAGGACTGAGCAACTTCTTATATGTGTACTTTAAGCTTAAGTTATGACTGATGTGTTAAAATGACCCAGTCTGCAGAAGGTCCAGGTAAAATAAAGTTCTGTTTGTAAAAACAACTTTGCTGCATCACCATCCTACCAAGGATCCCTAAAGAATCTGCCTGTCCCCATAATTTTTGGTGACACTGGTATGACGGGAAGGCATCGAGAACCAGTGAAGAGAAACTCCTAATTAATCTCTGTTGCTTTCCAGGGTGCTAGGTGTGCCAATATGTTTCTGCCTGCCACACCATAAACAATACTAGTGAAACAAACAAACAAAAACAAACAAAAAGTAAGTTGTTGAGAAACCCTCTGAAGCAGGTAGAAGGCATGAGGCATGGAAAGCAAAGCACCTTCAGTCCCTCAACAATTTGCCTCATGACATGTTGTTTAGCATGAGAGCAGCCAGAATACCTAAACAGATTTAGGAAAATTGAATGTCCTCTACATATACACTGCATTTCATGAGCAAAGCGAAAGGCTGTGGTGGTCACCCTCTAAACTATTTTTGAAGTCATGTATAGGATTTAAGTTCCAACTCTCGCTAAGGTCCCAGACTAGTAATTTTAATACGCTGCTTAGGAGGCTGCTTAAATGACACTTCCAACCAAAAGATACTGCTAATATCCTCATTACAATTATGTTCTTCAAGCTATTAATAGATACCAAAAAGGCAGTGCATGTAGTTATTGAAAACCATTCGAAGCTGAGAAAATACTGTCATTTTTATTCAGTGTCAAAATTAATAGGAATTATAAAATTAGACTTGTGCATAATTCAAGTTATTCCTAATATAACTTGGCCATTTTTGGCCCTCTGTAAAAATAGAGGGCTGCAGCTTAATCAGAAAATTTTAGTTTTTTCCAGTTTATATATTTGCAGTGTATGTGAACATGCTCTACTGAACCAGCTTTTACTGGTTTACTACTTTTACTATAAGAAAGTACCACAGGTCCATCAACTCCCCAGGCTTGTGGCAAAATACAAAAGTACAAAATTACTTTTTTGTCTTAGGCTTGCTTTCACACTAGAAAATGTCTACTCATAGCCATAAAGGAGAGAGCAAGAAGAGCAGGATTTTTTAGTGAGCAAGCTGAGAGTGTCAGCTGGAGACCAATTGTCCTAGACCTTCCCAGAGAGGAAAGGTTTAATATTAAGTGGGAAAGTGAAGCCAAGCAAGGGTACCCAGAGGCAAGAGCTTGGATAGGCTGAAAGAAGAGCCCAGGGAGTGGTATTCGTAATCCCAGATCAGCATCAATCACCGTGTAATGCTCTGCAGTTCTAGAGGTTTTCACAGGCTGCTCCTAGTAACTTTAGGGAGTGATGGGGGATGAAGACCTACACAATCTAAATGTGTTGATCATTGTAGCCCTTCTGTGTTTGTGAGTCAGCATTTAGGGTCTTCTGTGGACATAAGGGTCACCAAAATCAGAAGTATAGCTGACTTCTTATGTCTCTCAGATATGTAGAAAGAAAAATGCTCACACCTGATGCAGGCTCGCAAAACCATGTTGAATGATCTGAGGTAGCAGGTATGCTGAGGAAGCCACATGAGACTGGCAGCTGCTAATAAAGTAGTCCTTCCCTAGTATTTAGATTAATTCTCTGCTGGGATTTGGTGTGAAGCTGCCAAAGTGCTCACAAAATCCAGGATCTTTGCAGACTGCATAACTCATGGTCAGCACCAGTCTATTCAACATTCCTCACAGGACCAAGCAATTCCTCTTGTAGAAGAGGAAGAAGGTAATTCCCTAAAGTGCATAGCTTCCTAGTGGTTTCCACATAGACAGAAGCTTGTGTTAAGAGCTAGAAGTTAAGCTATTCTTTCTTCTCTATGGCAATTTCTGGTTTTCATCCTGTCAGCAAGGTTCAGCCCACTAAAACAGACACCTAAGGCTATGCATAAGAGGCAGAGGCCCTAATTCATTAAACAGATAAGGATTTAGCTATCTGTCTGACTCAACTTATTTCAGCCATGGGCAATCCAAGATACAAAGTTTTTACAGGTTTCTTGAAAACAAGTAACTTGATAGGGGTTTGCAAATTAAGACCGTAAAACCAGAGGCATAATTCTAACAATTATTGTTGTTATATAAGCCAGCCCATCAGCCTGTATGGGTTTGCCAACCAGCCAGTGTACACATAAACAGGAGCTGCCACTATCCCTAATGGACAGAAAAGCTCTTTCTTGCTTCCCAGTAAAAACAGTAAATCACACTGTCACAGAATGTTAGATGTCTCTCATGTTAGAGACCTAGCAGGAAAAGAAAGATGTGCAGCCAGTTGGAAAATGAGAATCAGGATCATGAGTGTACCAGTAGGCTCTGCAACCTCTTGGGTTTGGCTGGGTTTGGCTTCGGTTTGGCTGGGTTTGGCTGCCTGTGTAGAAGTCCAGCTCTGACATGGTACAGCTTTGTAACCTGGGACTGCTGGGGAAAGCTGAATTAAAAGGTCTGTGAAAAGCTTCACCTGGGATTTCTACCCACACACCCTTCACCCCTTTGCTTGGGAGCTGCTTTGATCGACGCCTGAGCTACTCTGTAGGTATTACACAGAATACACAGAGTTGTATAGGTTTGAAAAGACCTTTAAGATCATTGAGTCCATGGTCATGCTTGTGCCTGACCATTTATCTTGCTGACCAGGTTTGTCCATCACTGTGGATTTGTCTGGCCAGCACTGGATTCTTTTTGGACTGTGGCTACTGCTCTCCTTCAGGTGCTGCATGACAGCACCCTGTTAGGGCGATGAGTGTCCGTGCCTGTGCTGTGCTCACCCTCAGCTTCTGAATTCCCTTCCCCTGTAAAGCAGCCCACCCCTTGCTGCTCTTTGGACAGCAAAAGAGAAAGAAGCAACCTGAAAATTTTACCTTTTCATCTGATGTATGGTTTTATTTCACCAATGAAATTTAGTGACTTATGAAAGTTGGAAATGTGTCTCATACCCTCCCGACTTCAATGCCCCTGGTTTTCACAACATTTTCCTGAAGCACACTAGCCTTTTTCTGTTTACACTGTAGAAAATCTATTCATATTCACTGTAGAAAACCTCAAAAAGAATACAGAATACAATGAGGAAAAGATACTGCTTTCATGATGCTTACAGCTGAAATTGCAATTTGGGTGTTAGTGGAATTAATTGCTGAAGGAAGCTGTGATTGCAAAAAGTTGGCATGTATTTAAAGGAAGAAATGGGTAAGTATTTGCATGAGAATTACTAAATGGAAAAACCACATCAAGTTCATGGAGTTTCCTGAGCTGAAAGTAGGAGGAAGCTGGGGAATCCTCAAGGGAAGTATCAGCTATATATGCCCTGTTCTTATTCTTCTCTCAGCACGTGCTTTTGTACATGATGACAGACAGGCTTCTTAGCTAAGGGGCCTTCATCTGAGGTAGTAATAATATACTTACATTCCTGTATTGTTATGCTTAAATTTGCAATGGAGAAATTGAATTGGTCTGCAGGGAGTAGACACATGTAGCAAAATTAACTTGGTTACAGTCAAAAAAAAAAAAAAAACCCAAACATATTTTGTGCTAAACCAGCACTCCAGTGGAAAAATTCTGACCATTTCTAACAGCTTGAAGACATGCATCAGCAGATGGCAACCACAACTTAGCAACTGCGATCAAAGTGCTTGTCTTTCAGCTTCCCTACGAAGATGATAAAGTACGTATATGTCCAACGTATTAGTTATGGTTAAATTATACAAATTATGGGAATATCCCGTTGTCCCTCCTAGGAAGGGAGTAATTCCTGTAAAACTGAAAAACCTGTAAAATTAGTTACCACAGATTAGAAGGCAGGATATCTATCTGTCACCAGTTCTCCCTCATCACTAGCACACTGAATAATCCACTGCAGTCCTGATACAGAACTGAGTCTCCTAAGTCACTGCTACCTGCTGTCTGTGCATCTAATAAACACCCAGACTTAAAAGCAATATGCAGCTTCAAGGAACAAGAATCCAGCCTTGAACTAACAGGTAATGTCCCATTTTCACAACTGAGGTTCATTTCTGATGTGCCCAACTCACAACAGCTTGTGGAGCAACACAGTGATCACATAATTATTTGGGATGTTCGCATGTGGGTTCATCATGCCTCTCCTTAGCAGCAGACAGAACACTATGGCAGGTCACCCACTAGGAAACTAACTAAGTGGGTGCTGATCCTGGACAAGGTGCCAGCTCCCATCTGAGTGACTGAATATAGCAGACAGCCTGCAGAGAGTTCACTGCAGCCTCCCAAAGGCACAGCCCTGAGAATGATCAGCATATGGAAAGCCAGTGTTTTCCTCTGCCTCCTTTTTATCGCTGGCCCAGCTGCCTTCTTCACTCACTTGAAAGCGTACAGAATGGGGCCTCAATATTCTCTCTTGGAAGGCAATGACCATGTGCAGGGAGGAAGCTCAGGCCAGAGACGATCATAAACCCAGCTTCCCAGAAACAACAGGTGATTACAGTGTGGACATAACATCACTAGCAGCTCAGCTCATCCCTCGCCACTTGTCCTGGAAATATATGGATTGTGCCTCAGAGTCCCACTTCTTATGATTAAAATACCTGGTGCCAGCATTTCTCATGATCTGTTGGGTCTGTAACTGTCCAAAGGGGAACGACAGGTTTAATGTGTCATTTTCTGTTTGAGCCTATTCTGGGGGAGGAGCACAAAGGTTCCTCCTCAAAACTGAGCCCAGCTCTGCCCTGTTATGCAATATTTCTATTTCTGGCTCAGCTTCAAGGTCCCTTGCAAGTCAAGCTGGGAAACAGATCCCACGGTGGCATCTCCTTTGCCCATCCACTATCCCTTATCCCTGTCCCCAAATATGTTCTGCTTCGCCCCCTCCAGACAATATTAGAAAAAAAACACAGCATCCAGCCTTGCTTTGGCTGGCAGTGTGATTTCAATTGCAGTGAAATGCCGTGAGGATTAGTTCCCTGGAGGAAACAGGCACAAAGCAAGATATAATTTGAGGTGTGTAGCAAGACTACAAGGCAGAATTTAAAGGGCTAGGAGTTTAATCCCTGTTACTGTGTAGGATTCCCAGCAGGGACTCTGCTGTGATAACAGCACAAACATCCTCAAAAAAGACCAAGTATGGGAGTAAACTGTAGCAACTTCTATATCACTGATGAAAAAAAGAAGAAAATTTTCCATAGTATTGCCAAATTGCAGGACTAATGACTAACTTTTCCTTCATATTGCATAAGACTGTATAGAGATCCTCTCTCTGCTGCAGACTCAGGCATGACACTCACTGTGTCATGGGGAACAGCTTTCTAATGGATGGCTCTTGTTTAGTTACTCTGCAGATTTATTTGCATGTGGAGGACAAAGGAGCAGAGAGCAATTTCCATACCAAAGCCAGTTGCACTTAGCTAGCCGAATGACTTCACTTTCCAGTTTTATCTTTTCAGAAAACAGCACGTGTGTGTGTGTGTGTGTGTGTGTGTGTGTGTGTGTGTGTGTTGCTTATAAACACATACATATATGCACACCTAACTGAAAAGATGCAAGAGCACAAGATTTGATAGATGGCTGGCCAGATGCTCCACTAACTTACCAGCACACACTCCTGAGGTAAATTCTCAGGAAAGATATTTTCTTACCTTCCCCCAGTCCCAACTGCTTTTGGAAAAAAATAGAAGAAAGGCTTTGTCAGAGCTTTTTAGATTGAAACCACACCTTTCACAGCATTTTCTCTACTTAAGAATTCCTTACCAGCAGGAAAGTAAATCTTAAGCCTTCCCCCTAGTGTACCCCAAAAAATACTCTGAAAAATACTGTCTGCTCAACTTCCTGTGCCCCAGGAAGCCTGCTCACCACTTATGTATTGTGTGACCAGGAATATGTTGATGCTTCCATCTTGAGGCAATCCTTGTGCTGTCTAGAAGGCGTGACCTGGCTGTGCCATGACCTCTACTTCCTAAACTCACCTGTACTTTTCTTCCCATTTGTTTTTCACTTAGGGCAGCCGTACATGTAAGAGAACACTCCCACCCCCACGCCCCTTGGAAAGAACAGGTATTGTATGTGTTTAATCAGCATGAATCTAGACCCCTTTGATATTTAGTCTAAATTTAGGGACAGGCTATCTTGGCAATCAGAGATTATTCATTTCATCAAGGACAAGCATTCCTTTTAGAAGAAAATTATGGAAAGTTGGGAAGAGAAAATAGCCTTAAGTTGTTCTTGCATAACACACAACCATATATGGGTAAAAAGGGTTAGGGTACTTCATCTGTAAAGACCCCTGAAGAGAGGAAGGCATGCATAGAAGAATCTGGAGCGGAGCCAAGTGGAGTGACTTAATGCCATTATGCAACCTGTGTAGATTAGACTGAATATGTATTAGGTAGGCAGAATATGTATGAACTTATTGTATAAATATAATGAGGGAGCCGGCTTCAGTGTGCTTGATTTGTGGAAAACCACTGAGCACCCAGGCTTGCGCAACCCTGACATAAATAGGCAATGTCTCTCCTCTGTGTGATTATTGACTCATTGCACACCGGGCTACGAATCTGCTTTTCAGACAACATACTGAGCTCACAGCTGCCGTGCAATGACATCTGTTCTGCAGCTGATGCTGGAGGCAAGAGTGGTAGAGATTCTGCAGGGCGTTTTCTGGATCTCAATAAGAAAAGCCAAACAACAAACAGTGTAATAAAATGGCTGTTTCAGTAAGATAGACTAAAAAGAAAAATAAAGATAGTGAGTAAATCTTACATTCCTTTGCGTTTTTGAGAACCCTGCTTTCATGCAGCATTGAACTGACTCTGGGTGGATATTCCCCGCAGCACGCTGTGCAGATCCCATCCACGGAGAGAAGCTTTTATCTTTCTGGTCATTTGAAATATTATATTATTCTCTTACAAGAAAACCATTCTATTTGTAAAGGATGCTGTCATGAGAACTTGCTGCTCAGCTAGGTAAAGGCAAGACCGTGCAGGTGTAGCAATCGCTAGCGCCAAGTGGGAGCTCTCTACAGACTCCTCTGTTACAATGAGCTGGCTGGGTTTGTCCTGCAGCCAAGGGATTGTGCACCACAACACGGGAGCGGAGGCCATGCTGTCTGCGCGGCGCGGCCCAGCGCAGGCCTGGGCATGCTAAGGTTAACTTTATTGTGGATCACTAACAAGCTCAGTCCTTCACCGAGTTGTTATTTTGTTCCTGAAGTCATCTTCAATACCCATGTCCTTTCCTGGCAGGGACATACAACAGGTTGTCAATATGTGTGGGAGCAGCTGTTTCCCAAAATATCCCCAAACTGAAGCATTCACTCTTGAGTTGCTGTGGCACTTGACTTGTCAAGATGCGTGCATCCAGGGAGATTTTTCAGGCTCCTCACAGGAAGGTGGGATAAGCCCATCCCATTGCAAAGGGAAAGCTTGGGAATCCAAGCTTCCATAAACAAGTGTCTCACATCAGCAACAGAGAGTCAGATAGAAGGAAATTATATTACCCTACAGCTTCCATACTGGCACCCCATTTTGGGCAGTAGCTCAAGACCCTGCCTGTTTTACCAATAGCTGAGTCACAAACCAGTGTCAGGATTACTTTTACTTGAGGAGTGAATTGCCAGGTCCAGCACTTTGCTCTGGCTGGCGTCTGGAGAAGTAAGAGGCAGCGGGGACACAGGCTTGCCAGGAAAGTCTTGGTCAGAGATCACAGGACCACCACTGCAGAAAACAGGAGTGGAAACAGGCGTGCAATACCTGAACAGCCAATTTGGGAGATTTTGGTAAATGCACCACGATATCTAATAGTGGTCTTTCACCTAATCAGTCAAACCTGCCATATAGGCCCCTTCTCCACAGCCCTGTAATTACCTGTAGAGCCAAGGCAGAGAAGAAATCTGGGGCTAACTAAATGGCCATGTAACCATTTTCTACTGAACTAAGCCTGAACTATGCTTGAGGAAATAAATTAAGACAAGGTCAGGAAGCAATGATTTTGGAATAGAAAGAGCAAAAGCAAAACCAGCCAAAGAAGATAAAAGCCAAAGGGGTGGGGGCCAAAAAACAGAAAATTTAGATTCTTTGAGAAGTGCACAGGAAAATACCTGGAAAACATTCATTGGAAAAATGCTGCTTCCCATGTCAAGACATGGGCACATGGAAAGGAGAGAAGTGACCTGGAACAATGTCTCAGACAGGTGCCTGTCTTATCAAAAACAAAAATTGGAGATAAAGTAGAAGACTGAGTAGGAAATCAGCCTCAGCAGGAGAAGGAAGCAAGACCCCTTAGGATGAAATAATGGCCAGGAAGGGCTTGTTTAAAAACTCAGCTTCTGATTCAGTAGGAATTCAACAGTGAGCCGTATTCAACAGATTCCAGTTCTACAAACTAGTAACCTAAGATGAGGCCAGATCTCTGCAGGTGTACCTTTCAAGGCTACAGAAAGAAGAGACAGAAGGGAACTTTTCTGATCATCAAAACTGATCCTGCTATCACAGGCAAACATACCACTGAATCCCATCTGTAAATCTACAGAGGGGAAATGAGTCTTACTGTGTCTTTCACCATGTTTTCAGCTATGATCACAGTATCTAAGAACTGACAAACTAACTGTCACCAGCCACTGCAGAAAGAACAGATAAGTTTGGTTCAAGGTCTTCATCACAGTCAAAATCTGATCAGAGTCTGGTATGAAAGCTGGTTATGAAGTCATGTATCAAAATCGTGGCCTCAAAAGAAACCACCCACTTTCTTCTTCCTCCCTACTTCCATTGTCAAAACTGACTCCTCTGTTGTACCAGCAAAAAATATGCTTTCAAGTACATGGAGAAATAGAATTAGGATAGTGGTCTGGGTTTGTGTCTTGGACAACCTCTTCAGCTTAGAGTCCCAGTCTATACTAGCATAATGTGTTTGTGAAATTACAGCCTACGTCTCATGGTTTTATCTAATGCAAGAAAAGCCTGTAAGATCATGTTGAAAGACAGGAAAAAAATAAGACAGAATTGAAAACTCTGTAATAGGTGGATTAAAAAAAAAAGGAACCAAACCACCTTGGCAAATTAAGGTGGCAATTTTAGATGACTCCTAGTTCAAATCTGTGTGATTAAGCAAACATCTGAACAAGGCTGTTGCAAAGACAATGCCTGTCCTCTGAACAGGGACTGAAATCTGGCCTAGATTCCTGGTGTGCCATGTTTAGGTTATCCAAACCCTTCCTTCACATGGAAAATGGGAACAAAGATTCATACAAGAAAGGTTTTGACAAACCCTTTCTCCATTTGCCTGGGATCTTGCGAATTTTGACAACTTTTCAGTCACATAAACTGCATGCAGCAATTCCAACCACGCAGCCAGCCTCTCCAGATTAGTTAGCCTTATGTCATAAGTGAATTGATTATATCACTGTTTTGTAGACTGCTTCTTTGCTTTATCAGATATTCTGTACTAGGAGAAGGAGATCTTTTGCTTCTCAAAATCCATTTTCACCTTGCAAGTTTTCATTTTTAAGTTTAATTTTTACTTTTACATGTAAGGATCTAGTGCCTTTTAGTGCCTTTTTCTTTTCAGAAATGATGTCATCTGAAATTCCCACAAACTCTATTCATTATTGCAGTCACCCAAGGAAGAAACTCAAATATTCCTACAGAGCCTTCAAGGACTGGTCAAAGAGGGCTGTGAATATCTACAGTGAATTAAGGTTAGCTAAAGAAAATTCGCAAATGCTTGCCAAAATTATGAGGATTTCATTTTCACTTCATAGACAATTAATGAACTAGAGGAGGGGGAAATAAGTGTACTTTGTTACACAAATTATACACTGTAAACCATTATTTACTCATATCTGGAAGATAAAATTCTGGCATGGAGGAACAACAGGCAGATTTTAAAGAGATTTAGAAGGAATATCAGCCTACTCTATGGATCTTAGCAAATAATTCAGAGTAAATATTATAGATTATGAACTTTATTTTTTTCCTGTTTGCAAACTGCCTTGAACAGCTTATAGTCAATTACAATTAAAGCCAGATTCTGCCCATCTAGCCCTGTAATGAGGCAGGCTTTTTACACCTGGAATTTTTCTTTTTTCCTTTTCCAGAGAAAACACAGGTATTCTTTTTTTCAAAAATATTTTTAATAATACTTTTAAGAAATATTTTAGGCTGCAAAACCATGTTTTTGAGAAATATTTTAGGCTGCCACAGGTAACCTGGATCATGTCATGAGTGACAGCAGAACTCTGGGACAAGGGTGAAGGTGAAGGGCATGGGTGCCCAGGTGGTGTCTCCTCAATCCCACCAGTAAAGGGGAAAGACTCTAGCAGAAGCAGACTCACTGAGTGGGCCAACACCTGGCTGCACAGCAAGGATCAAAAACAGGGTTGTGGTTCTAAGACCATTGACCTTCTGTAAGAAATGAGGAGTACTGAGCAGGGAGTTGATACATCTGACAAAGTGGGGCAAGATTTGTCTTTGTAAGTAGACTTGCTAACCTAGGAAGGAATGCTTTAAAATAGCTATGCCTGGGAGGACTACTGTAACCTGAAGGGAAGTGAGGGCACATGGGGCTGAGCAAACGTGGGGGATAGCATGACAGGGGAAGTTCTCACATTTCCACTATAAAAGCAGTGTGACTTTCAGCCTATCTCAAATGCTTGTACGCTGATGCATGAAGCATGAGAAACATGCAAGAGGACTTAGAAGTCCCTCCACAGTTGCAGAGATATGACCTCACTGGGATTACAGAGACAAGGTGGGATAGGTGAGATAAGCTCCAATGGTGGGGTGCTGCAATAGAGGGTTATGGGCTTTTCAGGAAAGATAGGGTGGGAAGGTGAGGAGAAGAGATTGCACTAGACATGAAGGACTACCTTGAATGCATATTGGTTTGCCTTTGAACAGGTCACAAAGCAGTATAGAGCTTGTGGGTAAGGACTAGAGGACAAATCAGCACATGTGATGTTGTAGTAGGTGCCTGCTACTCACTCCCTGATCAGGAAGAGGAGGCAGATGGAACCTTATTTAAGCAGTTGGAGAAAGCTTCGCCATCACAGTCCTTGATATTTATGGATTACTTTAAGCACTCTGATGCACGCTAGAACAGCAATACAACTGCTGGAAAGAAACCACAATATGTCTGGAATGTGCTGAAGGCAATTTCTGATGCAGGTGACACATGCACTGATGTGGAAAGATCCTCTGTTCAACCTGTGACTTCCAAACAAGGAAGAACTAGTTATAGGTGAGAAGTTCGAGGGCATCCTTGGCTGCAGCAAACATAGGACAGCAAAGTACAAGATCCTGAGAGGAATGAACAAGACCAAGAGCAGAATTACAACCCTGGACATCAGAAGAAGAGATTTGAACTGTTCAGGGACCTGCCTGGAAGAATCCCAAGGGAAATTGCCCTGGAGGTTAAAGGGGCCTGGGAGAACTGTTTTATCTTTGCAGCCAGCCTTCTCAAAGCACAAGAACAGTCCATCCCAATACGCAGAAAGTCAGGCAAGCATGGCAGAGCGCTAGTATGAATAAACATAGAGATCCTCACTGAGCTCAAACACAGAAAGGAAGTACACAGCAAGTAGAAGCAAGGACAGGCTACCTGGGAGGACTACAGAGACATTGCCCACTAACATAGGTAGGGGATCAGGAAAGTCAAAGATCATCTGGAGTTTGAAGGTGTATAAGAAAGGTTTGTGTAAGAAAATGGCCAGCAAAAGGAAGACTAAGACTAGTATGGGCCCATTGCTTAGAGAAGGAGATATAATGAAAAGGGACACAGGAAGTACTGAAATATTCAGTGCTATTTTGCCTCAGTTTTGCCTGGTAAGGCTTGTCACCAGGCATCTGTGGAAGTACACATAGAAAAGGAAAATAGGGCAAGGTATTACTAAGGCATACAATAGTCCATGGCTTCATATGGAATGCATCCAGTAGGACGCAGATGTCATTTGCAAGGCAGCCATCTATCAGCTTCAATTCCCATTACAAGAAAGGTTTTGCATACTGGAGCCAGTCCAGTATGGGCCATTAAGATGGTCAGGGATCTGAATGACACAGCATGTCAGGAAAGGCTAAAGGAACTGGGTCTGTTTAGCCTACAGAAGAGAAGGTGAAGGGGAGGCTTCATTACTATCTGCAACTACAAGGTCAGAGGGTACAGAGAAGATTGAGCCAGACTCTTCTCAGAGGTGCATCAGGATAGGACAAACGGTAATGAGCATAAGTTGGAACATGGGGAATTCTGATCAGGTATTAAGAAAAAAATATTTACCATAAAGGTGGTCAAGTACTGGATGATGTTATCCACAGAATTTGGGGGATCGTCCTCCTTGAAGGTAGTCACAACTCAGCTGAACACAGCCCTAAACATCCTGATCTGTTTAGAGCTGCTTTGAACAGGCAGTTGGACTAAATGACCCCTGGAGGTCCCTCCCAACCTAAGTTATTCTATGACTCTCTGACTGGATTAGTCATTAGAACAGATGCAGACAAGTCTTGCAGAAAAGGTCTGAGCTGAGTTCCCCTTACTGAAAAAAATTATTTTGGCTAGACCCACATTGGTGTTTAGGATCAGTCCTGATTAGATCAGCCCTCAAGAAGTACCCTTACCTTCAATGTCCTCACCAACACTGCAGTAAGGCCTTGACATGTCATGCTCATCCTTTGCACACCAGCATTAGGTTGTAGCACAGGGAAGAGAAAGTAGCAGGGCTAAGGACTGAGAAAAGACCAGGTCAACTAAGTCTAAGGCAATCAAGCTGCCAGAGATGTTCAGAGTGAGCCATGGGTTGCCAAGTCTTTCAGGGTATCTGCTTAAAGAAGCAACTCTTACTTCACATGCTTGCTTCACAGATACATGTCCTTTCATCCTAACTTTGGTTATAAAGAAAAGCTACACGCCATGCTGTTCACAGTATCATGATCAGCCAACAGCATCACAAAACCAATGTGCGGTCACAACTCAGCAGAGCTGAATTTTACATATGACATAATAATGCATTTCAGTAACCAGTGATGAACTTGAAACTCCAGTTTCATCGGCAGTTTATTGTGGATCAAATCTAATTTAAAAAGCTTGAGAAGACCATAGCTCATAAAAAATGACTAGTACAAATCTGATCTAAGCAGGTATTTGCTAAAATTGAGTTTACATAAGCAATGGCCTTTCTCAGCAGCATTCATTAGGTGGATTCTGGATTGATCCCTCTGTCTTTCCTTGATATAGTTCTGTTGGAGTTGAGTGAGGTGAATTGGGTTTTGAGCTACAGAGTAATTCATAAAATCACTGGATGGGAGCATATGTCACTCAGAGTAGAAATTACCCCTTTGGCTTTTTTTTAATGGGATAGGGGTATGCTCACTGCAGAGAAGTATCCAGCTATTACTGTGAAAGAAAAAAATCGGGCTATCTTGAGCACATCGCAACTAGTCCAAACATAGGTAAGACAGCGCTCTCCTAGCTTTTCTAGTAAGTATTACAGGGAGTTTCTTTTTTCATTTGGAAAACTGGCTCCACTGGGTACCTTTGGGTCATTTAAGAGCAAAGTCCTTGAGAACTTCTTAAGTGGTTACAAAGTGTATCTTCTAGCAGTAGTTTTGGAAAAATTTGCCATCTGATTTCTTTTTAAAACCTGCAGTTTCCATTCCCTCTCTGGCAGGGAGTATGTCTAACTTGCAGCACAGCAGGGAAACCATCTGGAATCCCATTGGACCGTGCCTGCCTGGAGGACAGGAGAGAATTACACCCAGGGAGGCATTTTGCCAAAAGCACACCCCAGCATCTCAGCCCTTGCTTCTCATCTTCCTGCTGTTCATTGCACTTAAGACCTGGCTGATGGCTCTGTGGCCATGGCAGAAACCAGATGAACAAATACTGCTGTTCTTATGACTCAAGCGAAAACATGAACAAAGGAGGAAGTTTGCATGTTGTTCCTCCACACCAATAAGTAAAAAACTATCTAATGTTACCAGTGCAGCTCTTGCTCCTGTTTTAGTAGTACACTGCTATGGAAAACACCAAGGTACTCGATGGCTTCCTTGCCTCAGCCTTTACTGCTAAGACCAGCATTCAGGAATCCTAGGCTTCTGAGACCAGAAGGAAAATTTGGAGTAGGGGGGACTTACTTTTGGTGGAGGATGGTCAGGTTAGGAAGCACTTAGACAAACTGGACATACAGATATTGATGTATACATGATATATACATGATGTATACATGATACAGCTTGCACTCACAAGTAGTGAGGGAAGCTAGCAGATATCATTGGGAGGCCACTCAATTATCTTTGAAAGGCAACTGGGACAGGTGCTGAGGATTGGAATAGAACAATTCTCAATGCTACCTTCAAGAAGGGCAAGAAGAAAGACTCAGGGAAGCACAGTCCAGTGCAGGTCTCCTCAGTCCCTGGAAGGTGATGGAACAACTAATCCTGGGGACCATTTCTGGACACGTGATCTAGATGATGAAGAAGGTGATCAGGAGTATTCCACATGGATTTACAAAGGGGAAGACATTTAACTAATTTGATAGCCTTCTCCAACAAGTTGACTAGCTTGGTGGATGAGGGGAGAGCAGTGAGCATTGTTTACCTTGACTTAGGTTGGCTTTTGGCACTCTCTTCCATAACATCCTAAAAAAGAAACTGGTAAAAAAAAAAAAAAACACTGGTTAGGTAAGTGGGCACTAGGGTGGATTAAAAACTGGCCAAACAGCTGGCCCAGAGGGTTCTGAACAGTGGCACAGAGTCCAGCTGGAGGCTGGCCACAAGTGTTGTATCACCTGGTGTCTGTACTGGGGCCAATACTGTTTAATATCTTCATTAATGCTCTGGAGAATTAGGTAGAGTGCACCTGCAGCAAGTTTGCAGAAGACACAAAAGTGGAAGAAGTAGTCATACATCTTAAGGCTATACTGCCATTCAGAAGGGCATCAACAGACTGGAGAAATGGGACAAGGATCTTATGAAGTTCAACAGAGGGAAATGTGAAGTTCTGCATCTGAGGAAGAGTTATCCCAGGCACCTGAGCAGGTTGAGGGAGGTGATTCTTCCCCTCTACTCAGCACTGGTGAGGCCACACCAGGAGTACTGTGTCCTGTTTGGGGCTCCTCAGTACAACAGAGACATGGATATACTGGAAAGAGTCCAACAAAGGATCACTAAGATGATTAAGGGACTGGGAGATCTGTCATGTGAGGAAAGGCAGAGTGAGCTGGGACTGTTCAGCCTGGAGAAGAGAAGGCCTGGGAATCTTATAAATGTATATAAATACCTCATGAGGGGAGTACAGAAGACAGAGCCAGGCTCTCTTTGGTTGTGCCAAAAGACAGGACAAGAAGCAAAGGACACAAATTAAAAAAACATGACATTCCATCTGCACACAAGAGCAGACATTTTTACTGTGAGGGTGGTCAAACACTGGGATGGGTTGCCCAGAGAGGTTGTGGAGTTTGAACCCATGGAGGTTTTCAGAATCTGACTGGACACAGACCTGGGCTGTGGTGGTACAGTCCCCCAGCCACGCTGGGATCCCAGAGTAAGCCCTATTGTGTTGTTACCTTCGTCATAATGACTTGGGCATCAGGCAATCTCTGTCCACACCTTGGATATCGTCTGCCTGAATGGTACATCAGGACCACCCTGAGATCCCAGGATAAGCCCTATCATGCTGTTATCTTGGTCATAACAACTTGGACGTCAGGCAGTATCTGTCCACACCTGGGCCATCTGCTGCCTGACTTGTGTACCAGAATTGTGGCCAGAATGTAAAATATGGACCAAAGCTTATGATCTCGATCCTATAACTAGCGATCCTTGGAGATCTCTGGGACCACAGCGGGCTGTGTGACCCTGTATATCCCCCTGGGCTGGGACACCTCTCAGGGTAGATTTCACAAGAATTGAAGGACCATCTGTTGATGATTTTGTGAGGACTCAAAGGCCTGATTTTGAGAGGTTCACTGGCCATGCACTGATGAATGACAGCATATTTAAGTGAGTAATTTATGAAACTCACAAAAAGGGAAATTTTATTCACAGGTTAACCTTGAGGTTTGTGTGTGTAATTTGACTACACACACACACACACACATATATATAAAATCCCTATTCACATAAACCATTGACCAAGTCTGAGACTAAGATTGGACCTACCTGCATCTAGACTTCTCTCTGAAAGAAGCTGAGAAAGCAAGGGGGTCTATTCTGAACCTCGTGACTCAATGGGAGGGTCTTCCTTATCCCCTGCATCCACAATCCCTCTGAGTCATTCTAACTCAAGTATACCTCAGTTTTCCTTTGTGCACTTCTTCCATCTACATAATAGAGTGATTCTTGCCATTCTCAAATCTTTAACTAAGTCGCTATGTTGATTGTAAAAAATTCCATCAAATTGCTGTTTTAAATTGGCTGATGCTGTTAAGGATTACACAACCTAATACTGTGATCTATCTCAAAAATATTAATAAATCTTAAACTGCTAACCAAAGCTGTGTAACAAATCATATTCCCAACAATTTGGTGTAATTGGCAGGATACTCAAGGTTGTATTCACAACAATTTGGTGTAGTTGGCCATATCCACAAATTTGTATTTGTGACATGGGCAACTACTTTAGCTTACCCTGCTTGAGCAGAAGGGTTGGACTGGATGATCTCAAGTGGTGTCTGCCAGTCTCAACAGTTCTGTGGACAGCTGTAGACTAGGGAGGCTGCACAGAATCTTCCAGCTTTGACTGTAATTTTGTAGAAATGTGTTCTCCTGCTTGCACATACCTCACAATTTTCTCAAAGCAAAAAGGAAAAGGGATAACATCTACTGATGATCAGACTAACTGTGGTCAGTACTTGCCTGCCAGTGCAAAGATAAACTGGCCTGTGTACAGTACAGCCTAACTGCTGTCTTCCTCAAGGTTTGCAAAGATGTTCTGGGCAGCTCTGGGGTATGTTGTTACAAATCATAATCATTCCAATCTTCTGCTACTTGCTAGGGATTATAAACTGGGTACAGCTAATTTGAGTCATTTCCTTTGTACACACCCTGTTTCTAAGATCTGATCTTTCATCTCCCAGAGATGTTTTAGTCTTGTGTTGTACAACAAATACAGCTGGTACTTGGTTCCACAATTCTCAGGAGACCAAAGAAATCTGTTGCTCACAGTTTGCACTGGATGGCTGAGAAAGGTGTGAAGGAGTTCAATGAGTTTTGCCTGCAGGGCTTGTGACTGTCATGTTACTGCAGCATGTATTTAATGTCCCTGCAAATGTGCCAAGCACAGACAGGGTGAAGAGAAAGGTGGAATTCAGGTGAAAGGGACTTCCCGAATTTATTCAATGGCCACTGGGTGTCACTACTACTCCACAAGAGGTGGTCACCTGCACGGTAACGAGGGCCCGTTCAGTCTGGATATTCAGCTGCTCTCCCGTTGTCAGTGACAAAGAGAACAGTTCAGGGACTCCTGCACCTGCTCAAAGGAGATATCTTTTTTAAAGGCACAGTGACACCTTGACGAGCAGTGAAGGTGAGCTGGAAAAAAGTAAGGCCTTCCGAGGAAAGGGACCTCCTTATTAGGTAGGAATGGGCTAGGGGGATTCCCAGAGAGCACTGGAGTTCAAGGTGGGGCAAATGTTAACCTTAATTAAGAGTCAGTTGCAAGCAGGTCATCAGCAGAAAAGCTGGCTCCCTAATGTGGAAAAAAGTGCAGTCCTGGAGAGACACGCAGTTTAGGGGACTGTAGCCTTGCTGTTAGCATTACACAGTATCCTGTAGGCGCTTGCACATCCCATGACAGCACAGGCTGTGCAAACTCTCACCCGTACAGACTGCAGCCATGCTTTTGCTCTGGTTGGCCTCCTCATCAGTGGGAAGTGGCCTTGGTCTCCTCAGGCCCAGCTCTAGCCACTGTACCAGCCTGCCTAAGCCACAAGTCTTGCCATTTTAAGTGACTGCTGCTGAAGGCCTCACAAGACACTTCCTGGAGTTGCCACTTCCCCATTCCCTGCCCATGATCTGCCACCTTTCTTCAATATGTCCTTCCTCAACTGCAAAACATCCTCCCTTATGCCAAGCATAATATCAGGGATGCCCAGGACCCTGCTATGCTTTTGGCAGCCAAGGGGTTGCAACAGTCTAGAGATGCCCATCACTCAGATGACAGAGTGACACTCTGACAAATTAGGTGTAATGGGATGCAGGACTTCATTCCTGCAATCAAATTTTTCAGTTATACCAAAGCAATTCTCAAAATGGCATTCAGTTAGAGTGAGAGGATAGAATTTGCCCAAGCAGTGAATGAATGCAAGCCTCAGTCCTCTTTCTAGACTCTGTAATGTGAGAAGCCCATGGTGGCTGACGCTGGCAGGTACAGTGGAAGCTCTTTTCCTGCCGACAGTTTAGCTCCACAGCTGTTAAGCATTTTTTGGAGGACAAAGGCTATGGGAGATCTTGACATCAGAGGTCACTACTGTACTAAATAACAAAGCATACAGGAGCAGAAAAACCCAAAACGTAAGTTCTTCATGGAACAGACAAAGCCCAGTTGTCACTCAACAGGAGCCAGCATAGCTTCAGTTTCACCAGTTTGGGTCAGCTCAGCCTTTCACTCCAGCACCTCTTGAGTTTTAGTTATGTGCAGCCTCGGTCAGTATCTTTCTTCTCTAACTGGAGTAGCTAGCTAAAACCTAAGGCCTTGCCAATTATTTCCATTAGGAAAAGAAAGGACATGGGAAGGAAGATAACTAAGTGATCACATTTCCAAGGGAGGCACAAAGTATCCTAGACCACAACAGGAGGTAAGAAATGGGAGTGTTAACCTAAATCTCTGACCTCAGCCAGCACTTGAACCATAATTTCCCAGCTTCTTCTTGCCTTTCCCTCCACACCAGCACTCTATGCACAGCTCTGCCTTTCCCAGAAATTGCTGCCTGGGATATGGGTGGGAACATGTCCCTGTCTGGGGTGGATGCCCCTTTTTTTCCAGTTTACTGACTCAACAAGGAGTGTGAGGCCATCAGACAAGGGTGGTGACCAGAACTTTCCTGAGGCCCAGCCTAGCCATTACGTGGTTTGCTAAGAGCCACATTCCAAGTAACATCCAGGCCACAGGGCCCTCCAGGACAATTGGTGGATGAAGGTCTACTGCCAGACTCTCCCTTTCCTCTGCCTACTCTACCCACCACAGTAGACAGCCCAGGGAAGGAAGGATCTTTCCACTGGGCTGAGCTGTCTGGTTTCTGTACCCACTTTGGCTTGGTGTACTGTCCTGTTGCACTTCCCCAGACTCAGTGTAAGCTGAACCTTCCTGCTCCTCTTGGCTGCAGAAATGAGGATTGCTTGCTTGCTCCTTCTTGCTGCAAGCCAAATGAGTCATCTCCAGGCTCAGTGTGCCAAGAAAGACTTCCAGCTGGCAGGAACACAGTGACTCTTATTTTTCTTTCTCTGTCATAAATGCAAAACACCTCTCCCAGTGTCCCATTTGCTGCTCTGTCCTGTCAGGAGTCTCTTCTCTATGATTTACAAGCTCATCTCCAGACACTTGCCCTGGCTCCCCACCCTGGCTTTGTAATGCCCATGTTCTCAATGCACTCAAAGATAGCTAACACTCAGAGGGAACAGAACCACCTTCCCCAAGCACAGAACTGAGATACACAGCACAGCTTGGGCTGATATGTCCTTTCTCTTCTCTCTTGACAGGCTGTAGCTGTGATGGGAAGTTCTGAGCATATGTGGCTTTCCTCATTTTCTGCTAAGGGAAGACTTCTCTACACTGCAAAAAGGACGGGCACTTTAACTCCAGTAGGAGCCCTCCATCCCAAAATAAGACATAAGACTTTTCCTTTCTATTCTCTCTCCTTTTTCCACTCTGGCAGGTGTCTCCGGGAGGCACAAAGAGTAGACAAGACCATATCCTAGGCAGTGCTGAGAGGTGGAGCTTGGGCTACAGGGAACGCTTAGGTCCTGAAAGGCAGATGTCTGTACGCATCAGCCTGGCTGCATACAGACCAAACCAGCCACCTGTCCCTAGTGCACAGGGTCCAGAAGTAGAAAAGGCTGCTGTACTGTGGCGCTGCAGAAATAAGAGGAGTTGTGAAAGTCTTGTACTCCTTGCATTTGTCAGACATGGCAGTTTCTAAGCAGAAATCTGGCCCCATGGGGCTGGCAGCAAGGAAAATCAAGCAGAAAAGCGAAGTTCAGTCCTGAAATTAGCCTCTGCAAAAGTGGCTAAGCTTTCTCCTGTTTCTGGTAAGGAAAATGTTCCAGAAAAACTTTTCAGTACAAGGAGGGAGACTAGTCTGTGAGACTGTGGGACACACTCTCATATCCTGCCTGTTCCCCTGACACAATAACCTTCAGCTGTCTGTAACTGGTATCAGAAACATTGTTAATTTTTAAGAAAACCCCAGGTCCAGTTTGGAGAACAACTCTGCTTTCTTAAAAAAAAAATAAAGAAAAAAAGACAGGATTCCTCACAATGGAGGATAAGTTTCTGAGGGATCAGAATCAGGTGGGCTGAATGCCTTTTTTGAGTACTCTCCATGGTTTTTTAAAAGCCTGAGGTGGGAGGAACTATGTGTTTGCCAGCTAAGCAGGAAGTCAGCTTTCCCAAAACAAATAAAAAGTTTCAACTTTATAAAAACAAAAACTGTCTTGACTCCTAGCAACAAACTAAAAAGGCCAAAAGTAGATTTGCAGTCAAACTGTCTCATTTTGCTAAAATTACCCCTTAAAGTTATTTTAAATTAAATTTATGCACATTTAGACCATCTTCATAAAGAAGGGAGATGAGAAGTCTCTGAAATCTCTTCCACTAGTTTACAGTACAGAGGTTTGCTGACTACATCTCCCCATAGGTCTAGCTTTCTCAGGTCAAAATCACAGTGAACTGACAACTCCCCACAACTTTTGGGGTCTTTTGCATTGAACACAGCTGGTTTCCATCCCTCCCATGCCCTCATGGCAGGGATTTGTTCACATCCCCATGATGGCAATGTGGCTGAAATGAGCTCCATCCCCTCTAAACCACACCCCACCATCAGAATACCAGAGCAGCATTCAGGAGCTTGTGCAGTTTCCCCAAGCCTGCCAAATCAAAGTCTGTTAGATTCTCTCCCACCACACCCACATTGCCCTGCATGTGTAGAGAAATATTTGTGCTGCCATGTGGGCAGTAATGGCCATCCCTAAGGTTAACCTGCAAGGTTAAAAAAGACTGACACTGGATTTATAGGCTCGCACAGTGAGAAACTGTTTTGTGGTAAACATCACTGTTGTTTCCTCTCTCCTTGTGTTGGGACAGCCAGATGGGATGCAAACTTCCAGGTCTACTTCCTTATCATTATTATCTTATTTTTATTAGATTAGGAGAGCTTTTATGGTATCAGTAACATCTAAAACTTACACCAGGCTATCATAGACCAGTTGAACCAGTTTAATTACAATGACAGCACACTGCATGTGATACTGCCATATGCTCTGCACACACTTTATCTGTGTGAAGGCATGCATAAATTACTTGAGACATTTTCTGCAATATTGAGCACAACTGCATACCGTCTCTGGCCTAAAAAATCCCCGTGTTTCAGTCACATTTATCATGCAAACATATCATAGCAAACAGAATTGTCTGCTGACTTAGTAACAGAATTAAATTACAGGAAAAGATGAAGAAAGAAGAAAGAAAGTATCACTGAAAACAAGACAAAGAAAGATAAAAACATTACCTAACTTTTTTTTTTAAATGTGGACTTTTTTTCACTGCAGGATCCAGTTTACAACAAAAATTTTTAGAATGCCAAGGAGATCAGATGTTTAGAAAGAATCCCACTGCTTCACTTAAAAAGAGAAGTGAAACGAAGGCACATAGCTCCCCTAGGACCCCTTGAAAGACTAAAGGCAGTACCCACTGAGTAGGCTGAAAGTGTCAAGGGGAAAGATAACTGACCATCAAAAGGTGAAACCAGCCTTTCCTGTTTTTCACACAGGTCCATCTGGATTAAAACTAGCATCCTGCTTACAAGGACTAGCTTTTCCGTGGCCCTGTTCCAGATAACCCAACATTTCCCCTTGCAACTTCTGTTTTCATTAGACATATGAGAAATCGGATTCTTTCCTTGGAAAAATAAGAAAATAAACACTTCTTGGCCTGTGGAGGACCTGTTCTGTTTCTATGCCTCAGAAAACTGTTTATACATAAGAAGGTACGGGTTATGTGTGATGATTCACTGCTGTCCACCAGAGAACACTAACAACAGGTTACTAGTCATTACCCTTGCATAGCAGGAGGTCTCCTCCCCATGCTGTGATGCTGCCTCTGCTGAGTTTAATTTAATCTTCCACCTTTGGACTCTGGTAATCACTTGAAGAAGCCTGCAAGCTCTAGCTTCCAAGTACAGGTGCCAAACACCAGAAACGGCTCTGCCAGAGTCACGTGTGAAACCAGCACTAATGGTATTCACAATCACCCTAGAGAGATGACCATCAGATAGTGCCAGTGTCACTTGAGAAATATCACCCAAGCTCTACCAGTGCAACAGACACAACACATTTGCACCATTGCCATCACCGTCTAGCCTGTCTGCTTTTAGCAGAGCAAGGTAACCAATGACAGCCTCATCTTCTACCTGAGTAGTTAGTTGGAAATTTCATGCTACATGCTATTGCATGATACTGTAAATGGATTTTGGCAAGGAAGGAAATATTCCAGCACAGAATGCTGGGAAGAACGGAACAGTAAGCCTTGCTTGAGAGTTTATTTCCTTATTCAAAGGACTTCAGCCTCTTAGGGCTTAAAAGTGAAATCTGCATTAAGTATTTCTTGCAACCTGCATCATCGGTTGCAAACATGCTGTTGCTCTACTTCTAAGTGCTGCATAATGAAGTGTTTCACTGGACCTTCATTCCTAGGAAGGCAGGTGGATTTTCAGGGCACCTTCCTGAACTGACTCAGACGTACAATGGGAAGAAAAGCTATGGGAAACACTTGACATTTCATATTTCATATTCATCCCAGCTCGAGATGGAAAACAAACAGAGTGGATGTGACACAGCCTTAACACAAAATCATGGGGAAGCATAGTTCAACAGAGAGGGTGATAACTGCAAGTCTAGAAATGTAGGACACGCTCCTGGTGCAATCACTAAGTTTTGAGGCAAACAGTTAATGCCCCTATGGATTTATGTCCCTGCTGCTAGTCCTCTCTTTTTTTCACTCATTTGAAGTGAAGCATTTGATGAAAGGGCTGGTTATGCATATTTATAGAATATAGTACAGCAATGACCGACTTCCGTTGCAGGCTTTCAGAAGAATATACTGTAGCACTGGAAATGTTCAAAAGATCTCATAAATTATTTGCTGGACTTGGCTGGATAGGTCCGTTCCTGGAAAATTCCCAATTTGATTGCTAATCTGGTTTGGTGAAACCATACAACATGTTCAGTTGATTTTGGAGACAGACTTCTTGGATCACTGTTTATTCCCCTGCAAATTCAAAGACTTTTCTGTTCTTCTTACTGCAGTACGCAATCCCAACATGTTCTGGTAGACTGAATGCAATCACAACCTGCTGTTGCTGTGACAGAAATGTTGCTTTGTCCCTGTTACAATGCCTGGACTGCTTGTGCAGGATGTGTTTGCCATTACAGGAGGGAAGGCTATTTCCAGACATCTCCCATTGCCTGTTGTCTGACTGCAGAAAGACATGGAGACTTTCAGTTGGAGTCTGCTGCTTGTCAGGGAGGCCTTTGCTATGCTTTTCCTATCCCTAAGAGAGCTGTCCAAGACCAGGGTCACCAAGAGAAACAGTCCACAAGATCCATCAGCAAGGTTCGATTCTGGCAGTAAAGATTCTGCCATCCATGCTCCAGGTTCTGTGATAACCAGAGTCTCAGTCTTAACCTACAACAGAGAGACCTAAAATTGCCCCCCCACACACACACTGGGGAACATTTTGGAGGGAATCCCACTTACCTTCCCGGGAAAAGCCCTTTCCCACCCTTCTAGACTGAAACACGAATGGGGTTGTCAGTGAAGAATTTAGGAGGAATGGAGGACAGGAGCAAAAGTTCAAAGAGTCTGGCCCTTCTTCAAACAACCCCACTAGCCTCTGCAACCATCCCTAGGCTATGTCTGCTGTACACCCAGGGGATGATAACAGTGCAATTATAGAAATGAGGCTCAACCTAGAGGAGTGGATTCCTGTTTCAGCTCATGTGAAAATGTACCAGGGAAAACTGCCACTATTCTCCAGTTCCCCTACAGACTAACAGCAGGGTCACCTCAGCTTTCTGTTCAGTGAATGCTGGGAACGTGGCAGGTTTTGGTTGGTTTTTACCACAGTCAGACAGGAATTTCTGCCCTATATATAAAAAGGAATGCTTTGTGCAGAGTCATTTGATTTGTGGTTTACACAACCAACCTCTGAGGCATATTGCGTGCTGAGCAGATAACTCAGGCCATTCCAGGAGCCTGATGTGGAGCCTCAAATACACAGTTAGTACTGTTTAAAGACAGAAGATTCAACTAACTATACTGTCAAGCACTGTGTATTTTGCCTGAAGTACCAGCTCCTGAAATCACATCTTCTGACTTACTCCTTATTAACCAAAAATTAAGTGTATGACCTTCACAGCTGCAGAGAAAACCTTGGAAAAAAAGGGCAGCCAGAAGACTCAAAGATCCAAACAAGACAGTAAGAAGGTAAAATATATTGCTTTATGATTTTAAGTAAATATCAGTAATTTTTGAATGCAGAGACTGAAAATACTTTTCAAAGCAAATAGTTTAAAATTACTTTGCAAAATAACTAAGGCTTTCTGAACTCTTGGGGATTAGAGGTGCCCAGTTTTGCCCAGTTTCTTCTTAGTAGGAACTGAATGCTAAGTCCAAACTGACTCTCAGTTTGTAGATAGTGGTTCCTAAGCTGAATTTAGCGATACCCTTTGAACAGAACATGAGAATGAAGCACTGTTTAGATGCCCTTTGCAGAGTGCTTAAAAATGTCCTTCCTCCCTGAATGACAGACTACAACCCATTCACAAGCTTTGAGCAATATGGTATTTTGTGGCACATGCTCTCTGAGTTAATTATCAGTGGTGAGTGTTCTTGGAGCATCTGACATGCAAACCAATCCTAACATTAAAGAAGCATAAACTACACTGGAACTTCTGAGTTAAATTATTCCCTGTCCCATCAGAAGGTAAAAAACTCTAGGACAGGCTTTCTACTTCACTTGAAGAAATCAGAACTTGGAGAATACTGACACAGTGCATCAGATGACAACAATGTGCATTTTTTCCAGCACTTGCAGGACAACAGTTGGCTTCTGAGATTGCAGTAAGGCTGCAAACCTCCTGCAGGATTTCCACTGCAGGATGGAACACTTCCTGCAGGAATACCAGGGTGCTTGCTGCACCTTTTCCCAGATCCAGCAAGGACAGTGGAGCTCGTTACAGCTCCTACGTGACCTTTGGCACTGTCTCCCTTGCGATGTTACCTGCCCCTTTGATCCACCAGCAGAGCTACTATCCCTGGACCACTCTCTCACTGGAGCAATCACAAAGAACCAAGTTAACCTGTTTCACCACAACAATACCTGGATGCAAGATGTGAAAGTATAACTAGTGTTTAGCCAGGATTTGACTACAGGCGCAGGAAGGAAAGAATTGTGGGGGTATCCTGGCCGTGTACTACCAGACCTCTATCATTTTTCCAAACAGCCTCAGCCACTGGAATTTCATCTGACCTCCCACTGTCTGTAACTTCATCTCCTGAGGACAGCTAATCCTGTGAAATAACTGCATAGGTTTGGTCTGGTTAATTACACATGGTTCTTTGCATTTTTGAGAGGGAGCTTTATATATCACCCTCCCTGAATTTAGAGAGACTAGAATATAGCTCAACAAGTCAAATTTGCCATGCCAGGCAGGATTTTAGCAACTGTTCCCAGAATGAGCTCATGAAAGTTTTCTTAAGCCTCAAATGAGAAGTGGAGTGAAACAAAAAAATTCAACTGACATTTTTTGCTGACAAGGGAAAATATTTCAATTAAACAATTAATTTACTCAAACGCAAATCTGTCTGGTCAGCAAGAAAGACATGGTTTGGTTTTCTCCCAAAATGTCAGATATTCATGGTTCCAAAAAAAAAAAAAGTTTACATTTTCTATCACAGAATCCCAGAATCACAGGTTGGAAGGGACCTCAGGGATCATCTAGTCCAACCTTTCTGGGAAGAGCACAGTCTAGACAAGATGGCCCAGCGCCCTGTCCAGACGACTCTTGAAAGTGTCCAATGTGCCCTAGTCAACCACTTCCCTGGGAGATTATTCCAATGGTTGACTCTCCTCACTGTGAAAGATTTCCCTCTTGTGTCCAATCAGAATCTCCTGAAGAGCAACTTGTGTCCATTCCCCCTTGTCCTCTCCATGTGACTCCTTGTAAAAAGAGAGTCTCCATCTTCTTTTTAGCTACCCCTTAAGTACTGGTACATGGTGATGAGATCCCCTCTGAGCCTCCTTTTCTCAAGGCTGAACAAACCCAGTTCTCCCAGTCTATCCTCGTATGGCAGGCTTCCCAGTCCTTTGGTCATCTTGGTGGCCCTTCTCTGGACCCCTTCTAGCCTGTCCACATCCTTTTTGTATAGCGGGGACCAGAACTGCACACAGGACTCCAGGTGTGGCCTGACAAGCGCTGAGTAGAGTGGGATGGTGACTTCTTTCTCTCTGCTGGTGATGCCCTTTTTGATGCAACCCAGCATCCTGTTGGCCCTCTTGGCCGCAGCAGCAGCACGCTGTTCACTCATGTTGAGCTTCCTGTCCACCAGGACCCCCAGGTCCCTTTCCACAGAGCTGCTCTCCAGCCAGGTGGATCCCAGTCTGTGCTGAACTCCCGGATTATGTTTTCCCAGGTGCAAGACCTTACAGTTGTCCTTGTTGAACTTCATAAGGTTCTTGCTGGCCCACTCTTCCAGCCTATCCAGATCTTCCTGCAGAGCAGCTCTCCCTTCTAGAGTGTCTACTTCCCCACTCAATTTGGTGTCATCAGCAAACTTCATCAGGCTACACTTGATGCCAGTATCCACATCATTTATGAAGATGTTGAATAACATTGGGCCCAATATCGATCCCTGGGGGAATCTGTAATAAGATTTCATTAGTTTAGTTCAACTGAATCTTAAACAAAAATGAGAGACATGGTTTGCTTCTGACTGAAACTTTTTGTCCCTGAACAAAACTCTTAATGGGTTTGAGTGGTCAGCAGACAGAAAATTTTATTTAGTTGGTGAGCTTTCAGTCAACTTAAAATGTAGACATTTTTCAGCTTGGCTGGCATATTAAAATAAAAATCCCTGTTGATTTGAGAGAATGAGTAGTAATTTCGCTATGAAGTATTCAGTTTCTGGTAATGAAAAAAAAAAATAGAAAACTCCCTGGTCTGGTACAGCCCTATGATTACTACCCGCTGTTGGTTGTGCAGGTGGGCAGTGATGAGGTTTCAGAGAGAAGCCCAAGAGCAATCAAATAGGACTCCAGGGCACTGGGGCGACTGGTTTAAGGATCAGGGCTGCAGGCAGTGTTCTCCTCAATCCTGTCAGTGGCAGAGAAGAATACTGAAAGGAACAGGAAAACTCATCTGATTAACACGTGGCTCAGACACTGGTGCCATCAGTGGAATATTTGGTTTTTTTGGTCATCAGGAGGTTTACACGGCACCAGGCCTGCTGGAGGCAGATGGAGTTCACCTGTCTCAATGGGGGAAAAGGATTCTTGCACATGAGTTGGTGGGGCTCATGGAGAGGGCTTTAAACTAGGTTTGAAGGAGGAGGGGGTATAGCCAGGCCCACCAGAGAGGAGCCTAGGGGGTGGCATGCCAGGGTTGGGGGTGAAACCAATAGCTCAGCTCAAGTGCATCTACACCAGTGCATGCAGCATGGGCAACAAACAGGAGTAGCTGGAAGCCATTGTGCAGCAGAACCATGACTTAGTTGACATCACAGAGACATGGTGAGATGACTCTTATGACTGAAGCCCTGCAATGGATGGCTATAAGCTCTTCAGAAGGGATAGGCAAGGAAGGACAGGTGGTGGGGTGGCTCTATATGTTAGGGAGTGCTTCGATTGTGTACAGCCTGTAGCGATTTTGATGATGAGGTCAAGTGTTTATGGGTAAGGATGAGAGAGAAGGCCAACAAGACAGATATCCTGCTGGGGGTCTGTTATAGACCTCCAAAGCAGAATGAAGAGGTTAACTGAAGTGTTCTACAAGCAGCTGAAAGAAGTATCACAATCAGTTGCCCTTGTTCCAGTGGGGGACCTCAATTTACCAGATGTCTACTGGAAATACAACACAGCAGAGAAAAAACAACAACCCCATGCAATGCTACAGACTTGGGGAAGAGTGGCTGGAAAGCTGCCTGGCCAAAAAGGACCTGGGGGTGCTGGTTGACAGCCCGCTGAACATGAGCCAGCAGTGTGCCCAGGTGGCCAAGAAGGCCAACAGCATCCTGGCTTGTATCAGGAATAGGGTGACCAGCAGGAGTAGGGGAGTGATCGTGCCCCTGTGCTCCGCACTGGTGAGGCTGCACCTTAAATACTGTCTTCAGTTTTGGGCCCCTTAGTACAAGAAAGACATTAAGTTGCTGGAGCGTGTCCAAAGAAGAGCAATGAAGCTCGTGAAGGGTCTGGAGAACAAGTCTTATGAGGAGTGGCTGAGGGAGCTGGGGTTGTTCAGTCTGGAGAAGAGGCAGCTGAGAAAAGACCTTATACCCCTCTACTGAACTACCTGAACGGAGGTTGTAGTGAGGTGGGTGTTGGTGTCTTCTCCCAGGTCACTAGCGACAGAGCAAGAGGAAACTGCTTCAAGCTGCATCATGGGAGGCTTAGACTGGGTATTAGGAAAAATTTCTTTACTGAAAGAGTGGTTAGGCACTGGAACAGGCTGCCCTGAGAGGTGGTGGAGTCACCATCCCTGGAGGTATTTGAAAGATGTGTAGACGTGGCACTTCAGGGCATGGTTTAGGAAGCATGGGGGTGTTGGGTTGGTTGTTGGACTTGATGATCCTAGAGGTCTTTTCCAACCTTAATAATTCTATGATTCTATGTTCACCAATCCCAGGCCCACTATTGTTGGTCATATATAAGTCTGCAAGCTAAAAATAAATTATTTGCTCAGGAATTAGGACTCTATTTTGCTAACTCCCAGAAATACCATGGGGACTTCAAAGGAGCTGGAACTACTACGTGAGAATCCAAGTGTGAACTGAAGACAGTCCAAATAGAAAAATCTCATAAAATGGCAAATGAGCCATATAGGAATAGATGAAATAGATGAAAAGGGAAAATACACTCCCTCGATCTTTAATGATCTAGCCTCAGCCAGCTCTGAATACCCTACCAAAGTGTGATCCAGCCAATATGGGAAATAAGCAACATGCAACATTTCTGTCCTTGGTCAGGATGTGCCAACCTGGGTGTTTTCCAGGCACAGCCAGCCTGCTACTTTATATGGCACTTTGCTCTGCTTGGCATGAGAGAGCTCTCACACTCCTGCTCTCCTACCCCCAGCACAGGCACAAGATGTGAGAGGGGACTGCTGCTTGTAGGCAGGCACAGGCAGGCTGACAGCTGAGGTTCTGCTGCCTGTCTAACATAGGCCTGAACACCATCTCACTTCTCTGCACAGCCAGGAAAAAGCTGACAAAAAGCCAGGTTCAGAACCAGAAATTACACTTAAACTTTTATACAAACATTTGCACAGAAATAATGACCTTTAAAGACCAGTTAAGACTGGCTTGCATAGAAAATCTGTATGCATGACTGCCATCGATTTGAGAAATGCCTTTTAGTTACCTTGTGTAAAACAGATGGTGTTCTCAGAACTACTGCGTTGTACTTATTTTTAACTCACAAAGTTCAATAATTGACGGCTCTGACCTGGTGGTTAGAAGAGTGGAAAGATTCCCTTCACTAACAGTAGCAATCAGGACTATTTATTAAATGCTCCAGAGCCTGGAGGAGCATGGCCTGGCAAATACAGCAAGTACTGTAGCAACTGCTCTTCAGACAGCTCTGGCTGTGACCTAGATCACCTCTGTAACAGTTGAACATTGCTCAGAGGTGGGAATGAACTGTACAAAATGTAGCATTTTGGGACCCTTTCATACTATTTCTGGACAATTAGTCATTGTTCCCCATTGCCTCCTGCAGAAGAGCTAAGACTTTTCCTGCCAAAGTCCATATGTTATTTCATTTTCCTCATTTAATTTCTCTCACCGTCTGGCCTATCCACATGATGGTAGCTCTCATATTGAGTCTGTTTGCTGTCTGAGGTAGCAGCTGTGCCCTGAATTTCCTATCTATACCTTGCACCACAGGACACCATCATCGCCTTCAGAAATATGAGACCAGTAAAACCCAGAATGGAAAACCAAGGTAGCTCTAAATTTACAAGTGGGACTAATCAATGCAAAACAGATAGAGGTAAGTAAGCATCTGAAAAACATCAAGGAAAATAAATTTTATGGAGCAGGCATTTATTGCCTCAATATATTACAGTTTTTAGCATATACTAAGCAAGCAAATGCCTCCACAGGCTCAGATACATTTTTTTGCATGAAGCATTCTGCTTTGCTCTGCGATAAAAGTGACAGTTCCTATTTGCCAGTCCAAGTTACTCAGGAGAGCTGGATTTATTGCTTATCTCCACAGTTCCATCATGCTTTGTTCATTAACTGTCCTGGAAACAGTTAAGAAGGTGCGGAGGAAAAAAACCCAGGCCTTAAGGCCCATCAGCTCCAAGCACACATTGTTCCACAGAGAAAAGTCCTCCAAGACCTGAACCAGTGTCACTGCAGACTTCCTGTTCCGCAGTGCTTGCAGCTGGAGTTGGAACAAAAGCTTGGACTGGCAGATCAAAGGAGCAGCATTAGAAAAAGGCTTGAGTTAGTCCACTGTCAGTATGCAAGCCCCATTAGCAAGCTGCATCTCTCAGCACACTAGGCTCTGAGCCTTACCATTCTGCCAATGAACAGAGCTGTTGTCCATCTGGACTGCATGATGTTTCTTCCATATCAGAAGTATATATGTCAGAGGTCCAAAGGTCCTGCATGTGGATTCTTATTTTATCTTGAAGGTTAACATTTGCTTCATTCAGGCCTGGAACATATGGGTAGGAAATGAGGATTAATCACCCAGGGACAGAAACAGAATAGGAACACAGAAATGCCAATCCCAGTCAGATCTTTTAAAATTATTTTTAGTCTTTTTAGGTCTCACCTTTCCCCTTACCTTCAGAGAATATTTCTCATATTCCAGTCCCAAGAGCTACAAACTCATTTTGCTGCCTCTTTGAAGTCCAAATTCAGACATCAATACCATGAGACTGGCACTTACACTGTAACACTGACAATAGTGTGTTTCTTGGTGAATGTCCTTGGAAACAGCCCCTTGTCAAACCCAACCCAGATTTCCCCAATGCGAAAGACTCAGCTTGATTTAGGTGAACGTGCCTACAGCTTCCCTTGATACCTGGCCTTCCTGTCCATAACATGTCCTTTCATCTTATGGGGAGGCCATGTTTACCTTGATGTGTCATGATACCCATGTTGGCTTCAAATGCTGCACCCATAGCAGTGAGACAAGAGCTGTGGCGAGCTGACCCAGGAAGACCCCTTTAGCCTATGCTGAGATGTGTTCAGCCACATCAGAAAGAGGTAACAGTGCCAGCGCTAGCCAATTTAAAGGGGACTTGGCTTTCTCCACTCAAAATCAGTTCCTTCTGATCCCTTCATTGCTGCTGCAGATGAATTCTGGACACTTGTCTACAGCTCTTCTTGGTCCTTGCACGCCTCAGCTCCACTTTGACTCCTTACATCCTAGCACAGCCTACTTGGCAAGACCTGAATAAAACATACCACGATACTCAACAGAGTGAAACAACCCAGCTGACCCATGTGAGTATTTCCCCTGCTGCTTCACACTAGTTTTACTCCACTAAACCAGTTGTTGTGACTAGTTACAGAGCACTTCATATTGACAGGCAAGTCCCCACCTTATCCTATCACACATTATTTCTCAGAGGCAATCTTTCCCTTCAAAAAGGCCAGGGTAAGACATTCATTGCCTTCCTAACTGTCCCTAAGCTTAGTCCATTAAGGAATCACTGAAGGACTCCCTTGTCCTTGCAACTGTAGGTATGCAAAATTTCAGGATTCAGCACAGGTTTTTCTCTGTCAGTCTCCTTAGATAATAGGGTCCTTGCAGTCTCAGGAAATGTATTTGTTTCTCATCCCAATGAGAAATTGGGCTCAAATGAACTGAAAGAGAGCAAGGGAAAGTGGAGAGAATCCCAGATACTTTATCTTTATTCTCTTATTCCCCAAAAAGGTAATGGAGGATTTAGATGCCATGCATTTCAGATTTTCTTAATTTCTAGAGAGAAAACCCCTCCCTGATCTCAGTTAGAGGATGTAATACTCTCCTGACCTCTTCTGAAAGATGTACTGAAAGAGATACCGGTACAAGAGCAAACACAACACACCTTCATTAAGGTACTGATTGACTAACAGCAAACTTTCAGGTACAGATCAGCTGGGGCTATGCTGAAAAGAAAAAGTGAGTCACTTTCTGTTGATGCCTTTGGGGCAAATGAAATTTAAGTCCCTGGAGACTAGGTAAATAAAAAATAATAAAAGGAAGTTTCTAGTGCTAGTAGACCTAGGAAATGGAAGGGAATGAAATCACCCCTCTTCACCTGTCCTAAAGAAGCAGCATTCATTTCTCTCTGACAAAAAGCCAGTATATCCTGCTGACATGGTCATGATTAATTACCTAACCAAATTTGGGTTCAGGAGTGAATTATTTTTCCATCTGAAATGGAACGGGACTATCAGGACTTGGGTGGGGGAAGAAGGGTACACAGCATCTCCTGCTGTAGGGAGTGTGGGAAGTGTGGGGAACAGTTCCTTGTGCTGAATCCTCTGGGAGAGAGATGTCCCATTGCCTTCAACAGCTGAGAATCTTGGGCTTAGGTATTAAATGTTCTATCCTTATAGAAGTTATTATAGGCAAAAAAATACTGCTATTAAATCTGGCATGAATGACATCCCCTACCGATACATCCTTCCCTGTGAAGACACTTGACAAAATTGCATGAATAAGAGAATGTTATGCACATACCTTTTTGTCTGTGGGTTTCGAAAGCGACATCCTACAGTCATCAAATGGCCTTATGAGGAGAACCCCTAAGGACTGAGAAAGACATGCAGGATTAAAGTTGTAAGGTGTTCCCACATGGTAGCTTTTCAAAGCTGTCTCAAAGAATTGAGGCCCAATGATACAACTAGAATGAAGATGAGTGAGCAACAACTCAGCAAAATAGCAAAGTGTGGGTTTATTCCATATCGATTTCAAAAGGGAGTAAGTATATGCTTAAATTCAAGTAGTTAAATTCAAAGACTTCTACTCATTCAGTCTGGCCAGCACAACCTGAATTTGCAAATGTATACAGATGGGAGCCACAGTGATCTAGGATTAGCTTAAATATGTGTCTAAACTGGGTCATATGGATAGGCTATGCCAAAGAACAGGTATGTGTTTATTGGTGGTAGACATCCTAGGCATGATGGAGAAGTGGCTGGAAGTTACCTGATCACCAGCAGCCAGAGCAGGACACCTGACCACATCCCTGCCCTTTGACCTGCTCACTCCTGAATGCTTGAAGCAGGTTGTGTGACCTATTTTTGACTTGTTCTCATCTGTATTTTTTAAGAAGGGAAAGACTGGTCTGTGTCAGGTATTGCATGCTGCAGATTTTAGCCAAATACTGGCAATCTTGAGTTGTTTGTGTGCTAGGCATGCCATTGTCATGCAAGTATTACAGCTTTCTCTCTCTGAGTGCACACTTTTGCCATACAGCAAAGCTGTACTGCACCTTCATTAGAACGATGGGCCCTTGAGTTTTACAGCTTAAACAGAGCCCTAAGAATAGCCAGTCATAAGCAAGGAGTAAAAGCCTGCCCTCCCCCCCCTTCTGCTCTATGCCATTAGACTGGCTGCAGAAAACATAGCAGCAGTTTGTTAAGCACAGTGCGGCTGTGGGACAACATACCCAAGAGGGTGGAGTTGGGGTTTGGTGTGAGAACTGGATCTCTTTGTTAAAACAACTATGTGACCTAAAGGGAAGAAGGAAGCAAAAGAAATGCTGCTCACCATGCTCTGCCTCCTGCTGTGCCACGATACACTACCCCTGAAAGCCCTCTGGCACAGAGGAAGAGGCAACAGCCCACACAGGTGGTGCCTGTGTACATTTTAAGTGTCAAAGTAGCTTTAAAAAGTTGCCCTCCCCCAACTACAATTCAGCAAGACTTAGCTGTTAAAAATGGCTTTCAAACCTAGGTTGATAAGAATTCAGCTAGGCCTGCTATGTGTTTCAGCACCTTTGACTTTCTCCATTGTGCCTAAGTTGTTCAAACAAAATCTCTCTCAGTCTGAAATGTCCTAGAATACTCTCTCAAAGGTGATTTATTTTCCTCCTTTACAAACTATTTCAGTTTGGCTAATTGGTAATTAAAATTCAAAGAATAAAACATTTTCAAAAACTTTTCAAATACCATAAAGCCTGTACATAAGTAATTGCAAAACATATGGAGCACTAAACTTTTAAGTAAGGTTAATGCTATGAATGCTTGAAACCTGTGCACTCTGCACATGCCTTCTTATCCTTTCTAGAAGTATGCATGACATTTATGAAGATGGACACCATGGGGCACTGGGAAAAGAGTCTCTTTTGAAGGCTTAGAGGGACATTTACCTCAAGACTTTGTGCTTTGGTCTGTACAGCAGTGAATGTCAGAGAAGCCTTGTGAAATGAATGAGGTAGGCTTTCACTGCAGAATTTGTGAAGAGGTGTCAATTACACCCTACATCTCTGCTTCTTAAGTTCTCCCTTTACGCTAGGCTGCTGGCCTCACCTGAAGAAAGGAGTCTGCTAGGGTCCTCACTTGGACTAAAAACCCAGTGAAGACAGAACATAAACCAGAACATCCTCCAGAGCCTTCCCGTCCCTCTGTGGCACAGACAGATAGGATCTCCCTCAGCTCAGCAGCACATAGCCATATAGCAGCTTAGCTGCAGAGCTAGGGTTTCTTCAGTTCTGCCTCAGGAACAGGTTTCAACAGACATTCAGAAGAAGGGAATGAAAACACCTGACTGAACTGCTGCAATGAGGAGCTGTACTGTCAGTTTCTGGCACAGGCCTGCACAGGAAGAACCCAGAAGGAAGCTGATACCAGCACCTCTATCAACACAGTTCTGAGGGGCATGAGTGTGCCAAAGAGCAGTATTAACAGAGCAGTGCTCACAAATACCACAGGAGGGGCTCAGCTGTCTCACAGGCCTGGACTTCTATTGGGATACCACATCTTGGTCTTGGAGCAAAAGTGGTACAAGTGTATGACATGTCTACTCATAGAGCTGCCCGGTTGCCAAAGTGCTTTGCTGGTACGGCATCCTGTAATTTTGGATGAGCAAAGTGCTGAAGTAAGTAGGGACCTCACTTGTTCTTGAGGTGAACTAAAAAAACCCTAGCCTTAATATATATGCAAGCTTTGTCTTTTCTGTAGAAGAGTGTCAGCCACACTCACATTTGCAAATAACTTTGCCAAGAACAGAAAGATGTTCTCTGTCCCCTGGTCATCTCAAACAGAAAGTATGAACTCACCTTCAGGTCTGCTCTCTCACAGCACTAAATGCTCCCCTTGCATTTAGTGCAAAAATAGTGACTTGCAAGAAGATGAACCTGCTTTTCTGTCTTTAAAGGAAAACTAGCTTAATAAATACTCCTTTGACTTTGGCTGTATTATATGATCCTTCCTGCATGATGCCCAAAAATATGCCTACTCAATCCATTATATACAAGAAATGTGCATCATCTAGGGCTTGTTTTCCCACCCCTGGATCTGCTGGAGGTGTAGATCCAGTACATACAATGGTATCCATTACAGAAGCTTTCTGTTTTAGTCTAGCTTATAGTCACAAACAGGCAGGATGAGAAGGCAAGTGATCTAGGATGGAAAGATTGTGTGCCTATAGGCAACTGTATTACAATCCTGAAAATTTTCTCTCATCAATAAAGGTTTTTTTCCTGGTATTCAGCACACCCCAAATCCCAAATGGACCACAAGCCCCGTCCCTCAGCTTAAAGACACCAGTGCCTAACCCTGATTTCAACTCTTCAATAAAGTGTCCTGGCCCAGACCTTCTCTCCCAAAGCACCAAGTCCCAGGCACTTGGCTCAGAGCCACCAAGACTGTAATGTGCACCTTTGAAGTATCAAGAATCAAGGCACAGGTATTTAGGCTCCCAGACCTTTTCTACCTTGATATTTGAGGCCACATGTGTTGAATTGTCCCTTGCCACCATAAAAGTTAAATACACATTTGGTCCTACAAGGATCCAAACCATGAAACAATAGAACCAAAACGTGACCACGAAAAAAAAATTGAAAAAAACAACACTGTAAAAAGTCCACACTTGGGAAAAAACTGCAGGAACTTTTGCAATATGTCATTTGACACACCAAACGAGCCAACACCTGTAAGTCAAATATCTTCCTCTTCAACAGGATCCACATCCTGTCCCTGCCCTTCCATAAATACAATGCTGAGTGGAACAGGTTTGCCCTTTGGAGAAGTAACTGCCAAGACACACTCAAGGAACAATTCAGTCATTTAAACATAGGTTTCTGATATAATATTAGACATGTTTAAGCATCCCTTATGGCCTTCAGCTGCCAGTACATGACCTGTAGGATCTTTTGGATGCCTTCAATACTTTACAACATCTAACACAGAATCATAGAATGACTGAGGTTGGAAGCAATCTCTGGAGGTCATCCAGTCCAACCCCCCTGCTCAAGCAGCACCACCTAAAGCCAGTTGCCAGGACTATGTCAAGGTGGCTTTTGAAAATCTCCAAGAAGAGAAACTCTGCCACTTCTCTGGGCAACCTCTGCCATGGCTCAGTCACCCTTACAATAAAAAAGTGTTTCCTGAGGTTCAGAGGGAATCTCCGGTGTTTCAGTTTGTGCCCATTGCCTGTAACTGGGCACCACTGAAAAGAGCCTGGCTCCCTCTTCTTTACACCCTCCCTTCAGATATTGGAACACAATTATAAGAATCCTAGCTCTCTCAGCCTTTCTTCGTATGGAAGATGCTCCAGGCCCTCAATCATCTTTGCAGCCCTTCACTGGACCTTCTCCAGTAGCTCCATTATCTCTGTTTCACTGAGAAGCTCAGAACTTGACAGTGTATTCCAGGTATGACCTTACCAGTGCTGAATAGAGGGGAAAGATCACTCTCTCAATCCCCTCCAACTCTCGCAACACTCCTCCTAACGTAGCCCAGGATACCATTCATCTACTTTGCCACAAGTGCACATTGCTGATTCATGTTCTACTTGGTGTCCACCAGGACCCCCAGGTCCTTTTCTGCAAAGCTGCTTTCCAGCCAGTTGGCCTCTAGCATATACTGGTGCATGGGGTTATTCATCCAAAGGTGAATTCATCCAGGACTTTACACTTTTCTTTGCTGAACTGTATGAGGTCAAGGTCCTGCTAAACAGCAGCACAACGTTCTGGTGTATCAGCCACTCTGTCACTCTGTTACAGTCAACACTGTGAAGAACTAGGGTTTATTGGAAAGTGCTGGATCTTGGCTGGTCCCCCTGTTATATCTCACCACAGCAGTGAGGTAGGAAGCAGGTAAGGGTATCTTCCCCAGCTTTAGTTAAGGACAGAGGTTGTCTGAGGACCATCCTCTAACAGTGGTGTTCTCTCCGTAACAAGCAAGTGCTCTTTTCTGCATGCTTTTTCTTACCAAAAATCATGTGCAAGACAGTCTAACAGTCACATGGATCCATTTCCTGAAAGATTAATTAGACCTTATGACTCCTGCATACTGGCACAGGCCTCCTTAGAGAAGCTTGAAATTTCCTTGAGCTAATCACTCAACTCCCTCAAAATATTTGTTTTTATATTTGCCTTTTCTAGCACCAGAGCAAGTGTCAATAGGAGTCACCAAGGTATATGGGTATCTGCAATCTTCCCAGGTAAAACCCTGTAAGCAAAATGTGCCCCTTTTTTTATACAGGACACCAGATGGATCCTTCTTGTTTTCTAGGTAATCATCCTATGCCATCTCCTACCTCCAGCCTGCTTCCACACATATTTAGCTATGTAAGTGTATTTTTCCCGGTCTCCTGCTTCACAAGAATGTAGCAGGGATTGTAGTTCAATGCTGTCTGAACAGTCAGAAGATAACCACCATTACAAATACTTCCTTGAACTCCATCTAAGCAGGATTCTGCAGGTCCAGCAGAGCTTGAAGCTTTACCAAGAGTAAACATGCTTTTCTCTGGCACCACATAGCTTGTGTACTAAACCATTACTCTGAGAACCTTATTGCATACAGCCACATTATTGGGATTACAACAGAGAACTTAGCCAAAACCTGGCTCAGGGGTAAGATCTGATTCCACTGAGTGTTGAAACAGGCTGTGGACATGTCAAAAAATGTGATGTTCTGCTCCTAGTAGCAGAGAGATGCTTTTATATTTCAGATGGTATTGATTTTACTTTTAATGAGTTGTGGGTAACTAAATGTATTAGCCATTCACTGTACTGTATGCCACTACCTACAGAAACTCAAGTGCCTTTACCATGTTAGCACCCTTGGAATTTTGGATGGAGCTTTGACCTTTTTATCAAATATGAGTGAGCTAATATTCATCATCATGTTTGAATCTGAACAAGCTACCCAGTCTTATCAAGCCTGCAAGCCTAGGGATTTTCCACACAGAGCCTTCCCATTCACCTCCCTCTCAGCCCAGAGTCCCCACTGCTGGGGGCCCGAACCCCTGTTCCACACCTGTCAGACAGTCTGGCCAGGGTCTTACACAGGGGATGAAAAGGAAAGGCCCCAGCTGGCCTGAGGAGTCCACAGTCCCTCACTGCGGTGGCTGGTAGAAACCACCTCTTTTTCTGTCATTTTGTAAGTTCAGCCACTTGCTTTCTCCTTCAATAACTTTACTGTCCTAATTGCTGTACTAAATTCCTGTAGTGTTTGCACCGACATTTTTATAACAGCCTGCATGAACTACATTAAGAGTGTCTGCTCTTTTCTGAGTGGATTTTGTTCACATGCTATTTTCACAGGAACAGCTTGGAGGCAAATAAGGGGACAAAGAGGAAGGTTGAACAAGAAAAGCTAGTATAGCAAGGCTAATTGTTTAATCAGAGATTCCTGGAAAAGCACTTTCTATCCCTCTTTGCCCCAAAGCAGAGAGAAGTAAGCATATCCTAGGAGAGGACAGAGGAGCTAACATTTACTCTCAACTTCCTGCGACACCAGCTCAGGGCTCTGAATCCCCACACAGGAGCAGAAAAACCTTCTGCAAAACTTCCAGGTCCACATTTCAGTTTCCACCATCCCCAGTGCCTCCTCATTTGTGAAGGGCAGAGGACTCTAGACTGTATAAACTCCAAAACAGAGATCACATGATCCTGTAAGGAGCTGTTGAAAGCCCAGGCAAAATTAGCAGGGAAAGGGTGGTGCTACCTGCCTTCCAGTAGGAAAAGCCAGTGGAGGGGTGTGGAGAACAGGCATGGATGTTTGAAGTCATCGGTGTATATCCTATATATCACTATACTACCCTTCATTTTAATAACTCATACAACTGTACAAAGGCAAAGCCTTTTGTTCTTCCCTCTCATTACCAGACAGCCAGGCTGCTGTCAGCTGTGTGCTAGCTGCCCAACTTGGTCAGCAATGCAAGCAGCTCTGTTTGAGTTGATCGTGCAGCCTGTTCCTCAGAACACCCCAGTTCACAGGGGTTATCTCCAACACCAAGCCACTGGTCTGATTAAATGGGGGGAAGAGGTAAAGGAATTGAAAATTCTGCCAAATAAAATTGATCAAAATTTTATTAAAAATGTAATAATTTTCTAGACTGTAGACTGAGTGGACACTGGGCAACAACATTTTACGAAGACTTGTTCCCTAAAGGAGAGGCCAGAAGACAAGGCCAGATATGGCACCTGAAGGTCTGGTTTTGTGTGAGAAGACAGGGACTTAGTTAGGCCCAAATAACTTGTACTTCCTTAGGTGCCCAACAAGCCCAGTCAAGACTAGCAGGAATACAAGCCTCCCCTATGTTTGTCATTTGTGCAGAGAAGGAGTGTGGACATATCACAGAAATGACCTGTTGCTACTCTAAGCCAAGGGATAGCGAGGAAAAACCTTGTCAAAGGTTCACTTTATGCATCCAGCAGTGATCCCTCCTGCATAAAGCCTTACACTTACATGTTACCATGCCTACACAGGTATGCCTGTAGAGCCTGCCTGAGAGTAACAACGACCTTTCAGGTAGGGAAGCCAAGACAAAGGCACTGAGCTGTTCATACTACTTTGGTGCAGAGCCTCAAACACCTTGGGGGTACTTTACTGTGGTCGTGTTTTCCTGCACACTGGGGAAAGCACCATATGGCAAAACGGACCAGGACAAGAACACTTGACTGCTCCTGCAAGCACTTGAGCACGTTCATTTGTCTGAAGGCATTTTGTTAGTTTTCAGAGCAGACTCAAGGATGTTTCAGGCCAACATCCTGTTCTCTAGGCTCCTGCTTTTGCAAAGTTGCAGGAAAAGCAAAAGACAGAGACCTTACGGTGGGAGACAAAGCTAACACAGAGGCAGCACAGCAGACACCATTACCGGCAGACTTAATTGTCCCTTTAGTACTGTATTATGTAGCACTGTGGAAAATTTGAGTTAAATAAATGAACTTAACATTAGTATAAATCCAAAACAAAAGCCCATCATTCCGGAAGTGAATTAATCATCAGAAGAGTAGGAAGTAAAGGTCCCATGCCAGGCAAATGATCAGTGAGATTTGGAGAAGCAGGATGACAAATGTCTGCTAAACTGGAAAAGTACAGTAAGAAGGGAATTGGCCTTGGGGAGGCCACGGGAATTTGGGCTTTTCTTTCTGTGTAGTGTTGTCCCAAGAAAGGAACACAGCCTCAAGCTCCAAATCTAATGTCCTTTTTTTTGACAACAACGGAGAAATTTTAGAAGCCAAGTATCCGACACTGGGAAATTTGTATATAGCTTGTTTTCTGAAATCTCCCACAACTGGCAAACAGGTTTAAAAAAAATATATACCTGCATATATATTTATATGTATGCATACACACATACACATGCATAATGCAGGCCTGGGAGTAGAAAATCTATTAAGTGAACGTTTCAGTGCTGAGAAGCAGTAGGAGCCGCAAACACGTGTAGAGGATGTGACTTCAGTAGAACAGTGTGTAACACTGGTGGGTTTCAGGTTAGATTGCATACAGAAAAAATGAGGTAATTTTTCTTAGACAAAGAAAGCAGAGAACTTAACAGCAAAAGAACTCACAGTTAAAATATATTGTGAAAGAAAAATCATGCTGGTATATATGTGGAAAATAAGGGAAAAAATTGCGGCATATGGTTCACAGCAAACTAACACAGTACCTCCTTTTTCTCTGATTCTACTCTTTTGAAGTCTTTTGTTGCTGCCTTATTGTTCTTTCTTTTCTTCTGATGCTTGCCTTAGCAGTCCACCTTCTAGATATATAACAGGATAAAATGAGTAGCTAGAAACACACTGTACTAACAGAATGAAAAAAATATAAAATTATAAACTGCCATGGCTACAAAGGGATGAACTGAAACAGCATAGCATGTTGATCCCAAGTTAAAAAAAATCTCTCAGCAATAGTCACAGCCACTATTTTTAAACTGCTTGTGTATAAGCCTAAATCTGGGCACAGCGGAAGAGTCAATCAGTAAAATTTACAGGTGCTGTAGACTGACCTGCTTACTGGAGTGCTTCTGTTATAAATTTATGTGTTACGTTGAACATGTGTGTTTCAGGAAAAACAAGCAGGAAATGAAAGAATGGCCAGAGACAAGTAATTTCTCTGCAAACACGAAGACCTGCATATCGGAGATCAAAAGACAGTAAGGAAAGAACTGCAAGTACTCCAAGATGGCCCTGAAAGTCAGGGGTCACGCAAGTGCCTACAACAGCTCTGGGCCCTGTGTGAAAAGGGTGTCCCCCTGCAGGACTCCCTTGGGACAGGGAAAACATGCAGGCCCCAGGACCCTAAAGGTGTCAGAGGTACAACTGCAAACAAGCCACAGCAAGACACAGCCTTGAAATGGTATACGTGAAGGCAAGAAGCTGGAATCAGACTTCTGAAGTTCTGGCTGCTGCTGTCTTTCGGACCTGTGCTTGGAAGACTTGCTTGTTTGATGCAGGTGCCATACACGTTTCCTGAGCCGCTTGCCTTGGGCCAGCCTTCGGTCCCTGTTGTTCTGAATGGATCTGGTTAGTCTTGGCAATGTTAAAAACACAACGTGTCATCGATACTAGCTGTTAGCATCCACAGAGCAGGCTTAGCAGCAGTAAGGCTGCCTACATCTCCTACCTGCTGGGCGTGCACAGCTGGTACCCAGGAGGGAAATGGCTCCCTGACACACCGAAGCACACTAGGAGGCAATACTGCCCAACGCGCGGAGCACCCTGAGTACAGACCCCCGCTTCCCACGCTGCCCCGCAGGGACACCGGCACAGACTTCGCAAATGCAGCGCTAAAGCCTTGGCGCCCAGCGCGCCTGACGGCCCCCGCCGCGGCTCGGCCTTATCCCAGAACAGCCGGGAAGTCCCCGCAGAACCCTGTCTTCCGTGGCCCCTCCGGCACCTTCCAGGGCCGAGCGCGGCCCCCGCCCGGCGGCGGGCGGAGGCGGTGCTTGCGGCGCGGGGCGGTCCCGGCGTGGCCCCGGGTGCCGCTCCCGCGGCGGCCCGGCGGCCCGGGCCTGGCAGCGGCAGAGCTGCCCGGGAAGCGGCTCGGCGCCGGGGTCGTGCCGACCGCCATGGGGACCAACGCGCCGCCGCACCGGGAACCGCTCGGCCGCGGCCCCCACGTAAGTCAGCTGATGCGCTCGCCGCCGGCGGGGGTCCGGGGGGGAGGGGGAGGCCCCGGCGGTGCGGGCGGGGGAGCGCTCGCGGGCGTGCCCGCTTTGCAGGGGCTGCGGGAGCCGCCCTTCGTCAGCGGCTGTTCCCAGGCGGGGGAGCGAGCCGGGGCGGCGGGCGGGCGGCCCGCGCCCTCCCCGGGGGAGGCAGCGCTCCGCCGAGCCCGTCCGCAGGCGGCCCGGGCGAGGGCAGCCCCGCGTGGGAGGGCGAGCCGGCGTGTGGTGAACCCCGGGAGGGAGCGACCCTGCCCGCCCGGCGAGGATGTGACGGCAGGTGCCGTCTCCCGGGCCAACGCGGGACCCGACGCTGTGCCTCCGTTTCTCCATCTGGGATTTGCGGCCGTGGCGGCTCATGTGCTGGGCGTTCACAAGTTCTCCGCAGAACGGCGCTAAATGGTTGCCCATTTGCGCCCATTCTCTCTGGATTCTCTTTTCATCATTAAGTCCACAGCAAACTATGGGGAGCTGGTGATCTTCCCAAGCTATTCCTTGTCACTGTGACTTCACTGTCTGTTACTTGGGAGATGAGAGACTAGGTTTGGACTCACCCATGTTGCAGTACTCCCTAGAGGGTGGTCTCCTCAGGGTTTCAGGAGTATTAATCAGGTTTTTTTTGCTGATATACCAGTGACAATGACGAATGGCCCCACCATGCCATGGTGCTGGACAGGCACAGTGGGAAGAAAGGCATCTTTCTTCCTCAGAGGATTCACATCGAAGCAGGATATGGACCAGGCGTGGGAGAAGATACATGAATGCAAGCAGGGTAACAAGGGGGCTTGAGCTCTGTGGGGTAATTTTTTAGGTAGGTTTTCTCAAAAGGCATTCAGCTAACAAGTGAAATGAACTCAACGCTGAGGGAAAGGCAGAGAAGAGGCATGCAGCAGGGAGAAGAGGGACAGCAATTCCAGAAAGGTTGGGAAGGTGGCACTGGAGGGGGGGTCAAAGTGCCAGGCAAGCTAGCAGGGCATGGTCCTGATTCCTTGCTCTTTGGCCAGCGCTCACACAGCAGGAATTAGTTCTGCTGATGCTATGGCCCCAGGCTGTTCAATTGGCCACCTGTAGAGCAGGTTTTCTGGCAGCCTGTCAGCTGTTTTATGCTACCAGGGGACATGGCTCTTTCACGCAGAAAGGGTGTGGAAAAGGCGTCAAGGTGATGTTTGCCAAAACAAAAGGTGTGTGCCTATTAGGCAAGGAAAGCCAGTTCCATCTGAATCTGAATGTCTTACCGTGTCAGCTGGAAATGCCTCTTTCTCTGAAGTGTTTCTTAACATAGCCTCCCTTTCCTCTTGCCTCTCAGCCAGCTTTGACTTCAGATTTGGCTCCAGGTCTCCCTGAGATCTGGAGATGTGGAGAAATACGATCACCTCAGATATTCTCTAATGAAGGCTTCCATCTAAGACTCAGATTTAGCCTTTAAAGAGATAGATTTCCACTGAGTGCTGAAAATATGTCCGTTGTCCTTATTTTTAAGTAAGAAATTAATGGACATTTTTTTGCCTTCTTGTAGCAGTGTTTCCCTATGGTGCTCTAAGTCCAAATATGACACCACTGTGTCAGTACATCAGATGCTAAAGAGTAAACCTACTTAGGGACAGAAGTGAAAATTAACAAAGCTCCCTATTCGTGTTAAGGAAATCAAGGGCGCTGATGGAGACTGCAGAACATTTGCATGTCCCCCAAGACTTTAAATTAAAATGTTAGTACACAAAAACTAAATGGACTTTTTGACTTGGGAGCACTCTTCTACCAGATTTCTCACCTCTTCTGCATTGCTTCTTTCGCATGTCACACTGAACAAGTCTACCTGCAGCCTGGAGAACTTTAGCTAGTAAGAAGGTTGGCAGCCCACACTAGGGGAAGTAATTAAGGAAAGGAGATTCCCATCAACACTGTGCTGGCTAGGGAAAGGGGATTTTTATGGTTATATGGTTATGTAAAACTGAGACTAGGCAGTGTCCAAGATCCCTGTAATCTTTTCCATAAATATTATTTCATGTGGTAGAAGCCAATCATATTGTTTTTCCCACTAAGTACTTAGCTCTGAAAATACAAAATGTCCTTTTGAAAATCCTGTTCAAATTGGATGATTTCTCTTACAGTTTCATTGTAAAAGATTAACATGGCTCATAGAACTTTGTATGAGAAAATACAGGCATAAGAGCATGCTACACAATGTCAGTACTTCACAACTGCGTTTCAGAGATACACCAGGAGGTTTCAGAAAAGCACAGGAAAAGTTAGAGGGAGAGCCTCTCACAACATGGAGTCTCACTTGCCAAACGGCAGGGATATTCAGGCAGAGTTTCTAATAATACTTTCTCAGCAGCCAGGACAGTCAGAAGATGATCTGTAACCACATGATTTTGAGTAACCTCCTACATCTTGGCACATAGAAGGCCTTGGGAAAATAGACTGCTTGTCTCTCAATGGTGCATGGTCTTTCCCAGAGGGACTCAGCATAGCCTACGGACATGCACGTTGGAGTTAGAATGTCTATCAAGGGACTTGCCCTTCCTGCAAAATCAGGAAGTATTTTAGCAGTTGCTTTTATTTCTTTGTAATTCTGGACCATCTTTCATTAAAACAGCCAGTACTAAATCAAAGCTTTAATGAACATGGATAGCAAATTCAGCTGAGAAAATTAGACCATCCTAAAAGTTAAGTCAGAGTAACAGCAGACTCAGATGCTCTTCATATGACTTTTTTTCCAGATAAGTATCAAAAAGAAGTAAATGGCCATTTAACATGTGGGGGGATTTTTCTTTCCTAAATGTCATCCCAAACTCCAAAGGTCTGCTCTTCATCATATACAAGGTCCTGGTTTCCTGTCCAAGTAAAGCACATTTACAGAAGGTTTGTTGGTTGAAGGATTTCTTTACATTTAGAGATAGTACCTCTTTTAAAACTGTGTGCTTGATTTTCCTTTTCGTTGACTTCTGTTTCTTGATTGGAAAACCAAAACAATTTCTGGGGATTGCTGGTAATGAAAATAAGGGCTATAGATACTCTAAACAAAAAATGAGGACATTTTATCCTTGACCCTGAATTAAAAACAAAGACAAACTTCTGTGTAATGCCTGATACAGAAAACCCTGTGCTTTGACTGGCTTTTGAGCCTTCCATTACATCTCTGCAAGCTTTTTCCAATGAAAAATCTGAAATTGTTTCCGGAAATAGTTTAGGATTTAATGTCATAGTAATAGTAATGTAAATGTAAAGGAAATGTAATAGTTTAGGATTTAAGATTGCTGCAAAAGTCACATGATTAAAGAAGACATTTGAATAACTCAGTTAACGATACCTATTGTGTTACAAGGTGCAAAGACAGGAGGATTTACCCTGAGTTTAGTGACAGCTACAGCTGCACTTTTGCTCATTTTATATTCTCTGTCTCTCAAAATTCCCTTATCTGTCTTAGAAACTGTAAACTGACTATATGTTTTGTGCTTTCACCACCTTTTCAATTACATTTTCTTCTTTCATCGCGTTTTTGTCTTAGTGCTTTTAATAGCCAAAGTAAAAGTCCACAAACTACACACAAATATTCTTTTAATATGGAAAAAAGATGTAAATACATGTTTACTATTATCATTCTTTAGTCCTGCATCAGATCTCTGCTTAACAGATTTTTTTTTTTTGTAATTATGTAGTAGCATTGTTACCCCTTAAAACTAGAAGTTAGGAATTACCAGTGAAGACATATTTCAAATATTTGTCAGCCGACAGTCACATTGAAAACACAGCTGCGTGCAAGTAGGACGGTGTAGAGCCTCAGAAGGGATAAGAAGGTGTAAAAAAAAAGATGCTAGTTGGACAAGAAGAGCAAATAGCAACTTCTAGACCTGTCTGCAACAGAGGTATTTATTAATACTGAGAAGAGGCCAGAGTTTGATGCAGTGTTCCTCCTTACTGCCAGCCATTTACCTTTCTTTTCAACACCGTATGTCAATTTTAAGTGGAAAAATTAGGCATGCTTATCACTAGATTATAATTTCTGGCTCCTCCTCTCCCTTTCTCCCAACTTCTGGCCTGCTGGACTTCCTGCTCCAAGATGGCACAGCTCTTGCACCTTTGTTAGAGTTCACAAGCCTCCACAAGACCCACATGCACAGCTGCTCCTCTCTGGACAGGCAACACAATTCGCCCTCAGTCTCTTTGCACCTGCTGAAAGAAAGATTGGAGTGAGGGCAGAGGGCTGCATGGTGCAGAGCAGGAGAGAAGGTTAGAGCCACAGCACCACTGGTACATGGTAATTTTGGTATCTTGCATCTTTAAAATTGTGATAATCTAGTAGGAATGAAGCAGAAACAACTTTGGTTTAGCTTCCACTGAAAGCTGCATAGAAAATTAAGCTCACTTTTGCAAACTTTCCTCTTTTAAGAAATATAGACAACTTGTTATTGTGACAAAAGCCCAAAGTGACCAGAACTGAGATAGCTTAGCAGAATTTGCTTTCCGGTCTTTCACATATGAGATCCATTTGCATCCAGATAACCTGGCTGTTAATTCTGCATGGTTTCCTCAACCAAGTACGCATAACAAATAACTCTCCCACCTGTAGCTGAGGTGGAAACTGGGATCTGGTATTTGGCAGACTTACCCACTGTTCTTACCTAGTGACGACAGCTTCCAATCAAGTTGATTCCTCACTGGCTTTTGTCCAAATACTCTTGAGTATGTACAGTGGCTTTACTCATTCCTGTTGGAACATACCCCAAGCTGTTTTAAGTAAACCATGTTGGCTGCTGATCAAGGCGTTTAGAAACACAGCACAGGCATCATCAGCACAGTAAGAGAAAGAATTCCATCACAAGACTGACCCCAACCTAGGCTGGACAGTACAGAATTGACATGGACAGCTGCTTCTAGTTGCTTTTGAAAATCAGCTAAGTTTTCACTTTCTTACACTCAGCAACTGGTTTTGACATAAATAAAATAGATATAAATGAAAAGTTAAGGGAAGACGTAATTAAAGCTCCACCTCATGTAGATGTTGATTTAAAAAGACATTCCTTTGCTTTCAGGGAGAAGGAAGCAACGTGATGCTTAGCCCCAGTGCAAAGATCACAGTGCTACCGACTGCACACTATCCACCTCCTGGACAGTCACGCAATGACAAATCCCTTGTCAGACCACAATTTAGTATCTTTCAGGATGGGTTTCCGAAGAGTATGATCTTTGAGCCAGCTGCAAACCAAACCAGATGATCTTGGTCCTTCTGTTCAAATCTTAAGCATCATGATCTCTCTAGAAAGAAGCTCCTCATTTCCAGTATTTCCCAGCACTTTGTGTATTAATGTCCATTTTGTCCCTACAGGGCTTTTACCATTGCTGCATAGCTTTTTGATGAGGAGAAGGCCAATGAATTAATGCGAACACTGAGACCCTACTCCTCTAATGAGCCCCAGTACTGCCCCTAGGCTTGGCTAGGACAGGAGACCATCACAGTGTCATTGGAGATTTTGAGCAGCAAAGGGTACGGCAGCAGGCAAGATTATGGGGTGAGGCTTCTCCTCCCATCTCATCTTTCTGGATAGCATTTGTCTCTGCTGGAGAGACTTGGGACAGTAACACAAGACAAACTTCATCCTATTTATATAATATGTAAGGTCTGTGGGTGAGAAGTAACAAAAAAGAGCATAAATTTTCCCGTCTTCTGAAGCTTGTGCTGCAAGATGCTGAAACACCATTAAAACATTTCAGGAAAAAATACATCAAGCGATGCACTCATACTGCTGTAAGAATAATTAACTTTCAAAGCAGTTGCTTATAGCTGCAAAAGTATTAGTATAATTCCAAATTTGTAAATATATACACATTTTTATGCTCAGATATGATTCAGGCTCTTCCTCAGCATTTTGTTTCGGTGAAACCACATATAGATATACTGGAGAGCTTATGATAACCAGAAAGCATTTACCGGAGATAATTCAAAGTTACTTATAATGACATTTCCAGAATGCACACAGGATTTTAAGCGATGTGCAGTATGCACAAAGAAAATCTAGTGATGCAGAGAACAATGAAAACAACTTAAGCAGGACATGAATTGAACCAAAGGTGCTTTCCAGTTGCTATTACTACCACTGGTCAGTATTTCAGGTTAAGATCCCCTGTAATTTGAGAAGTGGGTGTGCTGCAATATTCTGAAAACACTGAGGCTTTGAGGAGCTATGACTCATTGGACCACAGCTGTCTGAGGATTTTATGAATGCCACCGTAAGATGTTCTTTCTGTTTCTCTTGGGAAACAGTTCAAAATTTTAAATCCGCTAGGGCAAGTCTTAAAGGCTTTTTACTTTACTTTTTAGATTACATTTCAATAATTCCTATTCCTATTCCTTTTTTTAGTTGAAGACTTAAGTATTTGTTCCTCAAAGCCTTTCTAAGCAAATATTCCTAACTGCTAGAAAAGTCAACTTTTTCTCCCTAGTAAAGGACAGGAATGCAACCATTTCCATTCCTTGCATCTGTGTTTTTTTCCAGGTATGTCAGACACAGGAGTCACTATTAAGGCTAATTTTTCTGAGAAGTAGAGGCAAAAGCAGAAGGGATTCGAGACACATCAGATATGTGTGAGCAAAGATACAGTTTGGGCTGAAAAACTATTGTCAGAGTGCAGGTGCTGGCCCTACCACAGCAGGCTGTCAGGTTTCAGCCGCACGAATATGATATCTATCAGGGGGAGAAAAATGCGAGAGGAATTCTCATTTTGCTAGAGTTGTGTGACACTAGCTACCCAAATATTTAGGTGCATCCATTCCAAAATATAGTGGGAATAGCTCGCTGTTGTTACACGTGGTGCCTGGGGTATTGAACCAGGATCCAAGTCACAGTAATCTCACGAATAAGAGACCACTTTGACCCCAAAACACATCCAGTGTGACAAAACAAAACACATCACTCTTCCAATCAACCAAAACACACCGATGATCAGCAATACTTGACAGCTCATATAACAGCTTTCTTGATTGTGTCACATGCCAATGAAGTCAACAGGATTTAAGGAGATGCTGGCATTCTTGGCCGAATTAATCCCAAAGTCACAGAATTCTGCATCACGCCCAGAAACTCTTTGTGAGCTACAGGGCAGGTGCTCTGTAGCAGGCTATAGTTCCTCACAGCCTGCAAGTTCAGGCAACCTTCTTATATTCTTCCATGCATTGCTGCGGGCTGTTCCTGTCCTCGCTTTTCATCTCCTACAGGCAACCTCACAGGTCATACGTTTCCAGACAGCCCTCATTTTAAAAGCTCTTAACACGATGGTAATCCCCACTGAGCCTGTAAGATCATTCAGCAGTTTTAACTGGATTGCTTTGATGAGTACTGCACCAGGTTTATTCCACATAGAAACCGCTGTCCTGACACAGGATGCGGTTCCTCGTTGTGAAGGCGAACGGCCACGTGACCCTGCAGGCACCACCACGGACAGCCCCCGTGCTCAGCACCTCCAAAGGGAGATGGCCACCGCGACGCTGCTCCCGGCTCCTGCCCGAGCAGGCCGACTCTGAGCACGCCGGGGGCGGGCGGTGCCCGGTGCCAGGCGCGCACGGGAGGCTCCGAGCCCCAGGCGGCGGGGGCAGCGCGCGCCGCAGCGAGGCCCGCCCAGCACCCCGCGGAGGCGGGCGGGGCGGGACCGCCCTGCTGGGGGCGGGGCCTTCGCGCCGGCTTGGTCTTTGATGCTCTCGGCTTCAGCGCCGCCGCTGCGGCCTCGGGGCGGGGCGAGGTGATCGCGGTGCGGCGCCGCGACGGCTCTGCTCGGCTCGGCTCGGCTCGGCTCGACCTACGCGGGGTGTCCGGGCACCCAGAGGGACCGGGGTCGCTCAGGTCGTGCTGCTGGGCGGGGAGGGGCGCGCGGGTGGGGCGGCGGCGGGAGCTCTGCAGAGCCGCCGGTGTCAGCGCCCCGGCGCCGGCGCGTCATCGGGCGGGAAGTGCTGCCCCCGCTGCGCGTGGGCGGTGTCGCGGGCAGCGGTGGGGGGAGGAGGGCGCATGCGCATGGGCACTGCTGCGAGGGTGGGTGCGGGGCGAGGCGGGCAGGGCCTGCGCACACGTGTGCGGAGGGGCATGAAGCCCGTGGGCCTGCGCGGGTGGTGTGTGCGCGGGTGGGCTCTGGGGATTAGCGGAAATGGCTGTGCCAAGGCCCGTGTGCGTGCGCTGGGGAGATGCAGGGTTCTGTAATTCCTGCAGATGGAGAGGTGTGCACGAGTCTTCTGAGGGAATAAAGACAATGGCGTAGGTGTGGGTGTATACACGTGTCCTTTTGCTAGCGTAAATGTTTTGGTTCTTCAGAAAAATACGTGTTAAGACTGACGCCAGTAGAGAAACTGCGTATGCACCAAGGCCTGTGTGAAGCTTACTTGCAACTTTTTCAGTTAGTTGTGGTACAGAGGTTTGAGGCAGTACTAAAAATAATTCTGCTTTGGGGTTTACTGAAACCTAACGTTAACAGAAGTTGAAAGGCACAAACAGCATGAATTGCTTTTGGTTCTGGTCAGTTCATATGCCTTTGAAGCATCTCCTCATCTATCTCTGAAATTATTTCAAGAGACCATTTTTGCAGCCAATAGCAGCTGTAATTGAGTGTGATCTGTGTGGCAACAAAAATGTGTGATCTAGTGGTTCAGTTCTGGTAGATCTGTAGTTAATGTGAACCACAAAATTTTTTTTTTTAATGACTTACAGACTTATTATTTTAGGAGATGGTATTTTCTGTTGCTTTGAAGGATTCTAGAATTTTAGATGTTGCTTGAAGGTTAAGGAGTACAGAAAACCATTCTGCTTCTTAAAAGCCTGATTTGCATAAATGAAAAGATAACCGATTAGGCAGAGTGATGGTTCTTGCTCAGGCAGGTGACTCGGGAGTAGCAAGCTTCTGGTAAACTCACTTTTGTCGCTTCCTTATTCTGTGCCCTTTTACTTTGTCATCTCAGTTTATATAGTATGGAGTATGTGTGCAACAGTGGCTGACCTGAAGAAGCTTGTGAGAGGTTTGCTTCTAACTACACTAACATTATTCATGCAGTTTGAAAGACAAGTGTATAGGGATCTCAGAAGTGTCCTTGACATATTAAACATCATTTTATTTGATTTAGTAGCTGGGTTTACATATTCAGTGACAGGATGTCCTGCTCAGAACCATCTCCAACCGTCTCCATCTTAGAAATGAGAAAGCGGTGGTTCTGATAAATCTGAATCTAGCTAATGTGGTCTCAGGTTTCACTAAGTGATACAGCATAACATGCTTTCTGACCCACCTTTATACAGTATCAAAAATCCTGCAAAGTATTCTTTCTAAATTTTCAACATGAGGTACTGAATTTCTTACATCCATTTAAGATCTTTCCGATCTATTGGACAAAAAGAAAGGCAAGCTTGAATTAAAACAGCCATCATTTACATACATAACTGCAGATGTTTTCAGCATAAGGAAATAATTAATTTGCCTGAAGGATTATCAACTGACCCTTTGAAAGTGTACAACAGTGATTAATTAACATACGACTTTTGAAGTAAGGTTCAAGTATAATTTCAAATGAAGGGGCTCAATGTAAGTCAAATAGTATCTATTACTTTATGACTGAATCCATGGGACTCAGCTTTATTTGTTATGATAGGATTCAAATGCTGAAGTTCCAAGCTGTATCTGTTCTACTGAAGTTGATTGGCATAGCCATAGCTGCTTTGTTTGAGTAAATGAGAATGGCCTTTTCTTATGAGCTTAGTCATGGCAGCCATCTTTGCTTTTTGCCACTTCAGTTTCATTCTGAAAGGTAAACTGCTCTCTTGGGAATCAGGATTGTTGGAATTAAGCTAGAAAAAACATCACTGCCAGTCATAGTTTTGCAGAGCCATAATGGATTGCAAGTGGAGACTAGAAATGTCCCTTACCCTTTGACGACGAGGGGTAGATACCTGATCCCCCTAACATGATTATTATACTAAAACATTGTTTCGTTATGTGTGATAAAACCTAAACTGATCTGTGTTAAAGATAGGGAGATCTTTGAAAAGTTCCTGATTTTTTTTCAAGTTTCATAAGAGTGGGATGCCACAATAGCCTTTCTTTTAAAAATTTGCTGAAAGAAGATTAAATGTAATATAAAAGAAGCATAACATTTGATGTCAGTATTGTCATGCTTGCATAGCAGCTTCCCAGAAAGAGCTTCTCTAGCTGTCAAAACCAGTAGAGATTGATACTGCTCTAAGTCAGAGACGAGCAACCCTTGTGCATTAATCTGGAAAAAGTTTACTTGCCATTAAACTGGAGTAAAAATCTGACATAATGTTAGATTTCATACCAAAAGGATGGTACTTACTTAAAATCCAGTTATTTTTAGAAGGAGAACAACGAAAAACTTATAAATACCTGGCCTGATACTCTCTACTACCAACTTAGTAGTTTCTGTCTGGGGGGAGAGGAAATTTGGGTTATTTTAGGGGAGTTATTGCTGTATCCTTTTTTTGATAGGCTTTTCTTTTTCTCTAAAATGTTTTTTCTAATTGCTAAGTGAAAAAAAAAACCAGCAAGGCAAAACAGTAAAAAGAGGAGAGGTAACCATTAAAGTTATTATATAGTTTTATCAGCTACTAAACAAGCTGTAAAATTGGACTAGAGGAAGCATTTTATTACAGTAATTGTTGATGTTGCTTGTGAAAATACTGTTTCTATGACATTCAGTTGTTAGAAACACTTTTTATTTTCCAATAGCCTCCAAATTGCCTGATGATAATCATCATCCTTTTTTGTCTACTTGTCTCCAAAAGTTGCTTTCTTACTGTAACCTGATATTGTATTGTTGAATATCTTTATGTACTTTGGCCTGCAAAATAGTATGGAAGGGTTTAGAAGTCAATGTTTAACTCACTTTACCTTCACCAAAGTATGTTTAACAGGTGCATGAACCGACTGGGGCAAAAACTTTCTCTTGTTGTTTACAGAGTCTGTCAGTGGATGTATCTTTTAGCCGTTTGTTCCATTGTGTCATTTTGGAATATGAGATTTTATTTTTCTTTCATTTACTAAGGCACCAATAATTTTTCCACTTATACAGAACTTTCCATCTGAACAGGAAAAGGTCATTTTACTGTTTAATTATAGTTGAGCTTCATAATACCTAAATACTCTTTATATAGAATCTTTATATATTATTTATATAAATAGAGGTATTAAAATTAAGTTAGTTTTATTTTAAAAAAAAGCCCTTTTCTAAGATCTTCTAATAATAGGTTCTGTAAGGTATCAGTTGTCTGTTATCAATAGATGAGTTAGTATGTGTCCGCAATTGTGGGCTGCACTTGTGCATGCTGTTCATGAAGTGTACCATTTACTTGCTATAAAGACCATTATTAATGCTGCTTCTTTCCCCCCACCCCCCTGTTATTTCAGGAAGTGTATTTCAAGAATCTTTCAAAACAGAAACAAAAGGAAGTCATGGAGAAGAATGGAAACAACCACAAACTTCGTGTTTGTGTTGCTACTTGCAACCGTGCTGATTATTCAAAATTAGCTCCCATTATGTTTGGTATTAAGGCAGAACCACAGTTCTTTGAGCTTGATGTCGTAGTGCTTGGTTCCCACCTGATTGATGATTATGGGTAAGGTGAATATTTGTATCTGTCAGTATGTTTCTGGGGTGTTAGTGATAACATCATGAATGTTAGGTAGCAAAATCCTTGTCATCATGAATGTACGCAACAAAATTTTAGGGTTTTTTTCAGATTTTATTTAATTTTGCAGCTCCTTCTGATATTGCATTTTTCTGTATTTTTTTCAACCAACCTTGGAATTTTAGAAAGTCTTGGGTAAATGGTGTAACTGAGATATTCAACAGGATCACAGGCTATATGAAGTGAGAAACTCAATTCATTCAGATTTTCCTGAGAATCTGGTGATTATTGAATGAAAATGTGCTACAGTTTTTAATTTTCACAGAGAAAAGATAATCTTCATTTTTGGTTGCAGCTCTTTCGCTTTGCGTAGTTGTTGGAGAAAGTGCTTATATATTCCATATCCCAGGGGAATACTGTTAGTTCTTACTTCCAGGACTGTGGAGGAAGCAAAAGGTGATTGTCTTTTTCTGACAAAACAAACAACTTAATATATTTAGGTATGGTTTCGCAGGAGAGTTTAGGGTCGGTCCCCTCCCTAACACCCTCTAAGTAAGCAGTTAGATGGCCTGCCTGCATCGATGGAATGTCTTGGTCCAAATCGCTTCCTCTGGAAGGACTTCCCATGTCCTGGATGAATATTCTCCTGTTTGCTGGAGAAAAGGCAGAAAGAACAGCATGCATGTTCTTGCTGAGGTTGTGGTTATTGTTGGGTTGGTTTTGCTCAGGCTGTTTTTTGCAGACTGCATTTACCAGATTGGGCCCAGTAAGTGAAATAGATAGGAAAAAACACACTTCACAAGTCAAAATCAGACTTCAGCGTAAGGCTTGCAGCGTATCAGCATTGTTGAGCTTTTAGAAATGTGATGCATAACTTCAAGTAAAGACACTTTTTGTGCTTTCCAACAAGATATGTTGGCACTTTATAACTTAGGGTGTGAGGAAGTTGTATTGTCTCAAACTACTAAGACTGCTGCCCATTCTCAGTATAGTGCTCTGTTCCTTGCTGTGTACTGGACATTGTTTCCATCTAATAGCCTGACATGGCAAGGTGAATTCAACACCACAAAACTAACCTGATTAAAAAAAAAAAAAACCAAACCAACAAATAACCCAATCAAACTTGTGCCAGGTTAGCATGTTGAACTGCATCCTGTCTGACTGGAGCAATAAGGTAATCCCAATTCATTTGCTGAGGAGGAGAAACATGGTCCTGGTTTTTCTGTAGTCCTGAAGCCTTTGCTGTCTGCAAGACATGTGCAAAGTAATATGAAATGCTACTTTTCCAATTTCAAGGTATTTAACACCTGTCTCTCTCTCGTAAATGGTTTGTAATCCCCAAAGCAATAGAGATTTTGGTCTCTCAAATGTTTCTGTTAGTTGCTTTGTTATAAGTATTCTTAAATGCTGGTACTGCATAGGTTTTTTGTCAGGACCTAGCCCTGCACTCCTTAATCTGGGGGATCCCAGAGAATTAGTGGGTTCTCAAAAGATGTGTGTTCCAGTGATTTGAGTAGGGTATTTGACATTAGCAGAACTCAGAGGATGATGATCTTGTGAAATGTTTCTTACGGAAACATTTGGATGACAGTAAAAGAAACAAACACCAACACTGCAGTCTTGTTTATTCCCTAGATTTTGACCTTTCAGAAAGGAAAGAATACAGAAGAAAAGAGAAGAAAGCTTTTTGAAATAAATGTACATAGTAGGGAAAAAGACAGGTCTATGAAGGGTGATTGTGAAATGAGTTGGAAATGTAATCCAGTTTATGCTATAAAAATCTGAGCTGCTTCACTCAGTTACACGAAAAGCATTTTCGTGCTTTTTAAAAAAACAAATTACCTGACAAGTTACTTGTAGGAATATATCCCGTTGTTACAGCAGTAAGCAGAATTGAGTAGATAGATAGGATTTTCTTCAGTTACGCAGGATGGAGATTGTTTCTTTACCTGAGCTGCAGCACTTTATGAAGTCTTTGCTATCTTAGCTGAGCTTGCAGATCATGAGATATTCGTTTGCAGAATGTGAGTAGCAGATTTAATTAAAATTAACTCTGATTCAAATCAGTTTAAAAGTGTAATCCTTTGAATAAGACAGTGAATGTGTTGAAGACAAAACTGGATAACTTCTGGGTTTTTTCTTTCTTATTCCAGTCAGAGCCTGCAGACTACTTAGGTCAGGTTTAGTGAATGTGACAGACAAGTAGTCTTATACAGACAGCTGTATGGTCTTTCATATTTCAGATATGTAACTGTAAACAGTAACAATTCTCAGTATTCAAGGAATGGTTTAACTTTCTCAATATGGAATGAAGCTGGTATTATGTGTGGAAGAACTTTTTTCTTTAGTGTGGAAGCCTGTTTCCTTTGAACTTAAGACCTTAAGTCTGAGATTATATAAGTCTTGATGCAACTCAAATAGAGAATCTGAAAAAAGGATGCTATCTGCTAGATGTTTTCCTTGAACATAAAAGAAACATAAAGCTTTGCATCGTATCTGTTGTATTTATACGTTTGTCCAGCAGAGTTGATATATGGTGAGGGGTCAAAATACCTTTCCTGAAAGGAAATCATGCCATATCTATTCTCTGGAAGTCTCTGCAAACACACAAGCAGAGAGTTTGATTTCTGAGGGTTTCCGGAAAATGTTCAGCAAGGCTCCTCGTTAAAGGTGTCTAGAAAAACTTCATGCTTGGAATATGAGGGAAGATATTCATAAGGATGAGGACATTCTATTAAAGTCTTGGAAACTAGATCCTCAATGAAGGAGATGCGATAAGCAGGCCTTTGTTCAAACCCAGTACGACTATTCTAATATGCAATTATGTCACACTATGTTGCCATAAAACCAAGTTGTATTTACGTGTAATCCTTTTTGTCTTACCTTCAGTAATACCTATCGTATGATTGAACAAGATGACTTCGATATTCATACAAGATTGCACACCATTGTGAGAGGGGAGGATGAGGCAGCTATGGTGGAGTCAGTGGGCCTTGCATTAGTGAAGTTACCAGATGTCCTGAACCGCCTGAAACCTGACATAATGATAGTTCACGGGGACAGATTTGATGCTTTGGCCCTGGCCACATCTGCGGCCCTGATGAATATTCGCATTCTTCACATTGAAGGTGGGGAAGTCAGTGGGACCATTGATGACTCTATCAGACACGCTATAACCAAACTGGCCCATTACCACGTGTGCTGCACAAGGAGTGCAGAACAACATTTGATAGCCATGTGTGAAGACCATGACCGCATCCTTTTAGCAGGCTGTCCCTCATATGACAAGCTTCTCTCTGCCAAAAATAAGGACTACATGAGTATTATACGCATGTGGATAGGTGAGCAGTCCACTTTTTATGTTTTTCACACCTTTCAACAGTAGACAAACTCAGTAGGTTATCAGTCTGTGGGATCTGTTGACCAGTGGCTCTGAGAAAAGTACAGGAAAGAAACAGATGGACTTCTTGCTAGTAAGTTTAAATTTGCTTAATTGCAGATGATTATCAAGTAGCTTCTTCTCAAAAAATTAGTGTGTTTAGTAGTAGTGTCTAGTATTTCTTTCTTTCTAAATTTTCTTTTGATCTGTGTTTTACCATGTGCAGCTGGAAAGCTACAAATCTGTCCTAGTAAACACATCCAGTCCTTTTGCCAAATAAAAAACCATTATTCCTTAAATGGGTAATTTTTCTGAGCTGAACAATTTAAAAACAATAGCCTCACGTGAACAGTTATTTTCATGTAAAGGATGTATTTTAATAGAATCAGAGCTATTCAGGGCTAATCAAAAAATCAGAGGGAACTTATATTATGAACATTCTTTTGGGGAATGTACTGCAACAGGGCAACATGCCAAAGGCTTTTGGTGTTTCATGTTCATTTACTTACAAATAATTCCTGTAAACTGTGGGGTTTGTGTTACTTTTTATTTTTACAAAGCAATCTCCTATATGTCACATTAACCTGTGTAGTTAGAAGCTGGAATATGCATAGACCAGTAGGTGAATATTTTGCAGGTAAACTTTTTTTATCAAATACACTAAAACAAGCATGACTGACTTTTTTAAAGCAATGGGAGTGAAGTCTTTGCTTGAGGGTGGAGAACTGACAGAAAACCTGAGCAGCTTCAGGGCTTTCATGTTATTCCAGATTTACACAGGTGTGAAAATAGGCTCTTGACCCTGGTCTGCAAAGCTTTAGATGTCAGCCTGCAAGTTAACAGTTTGTTGGGGTTTAGATAATGGTCCCTAAAGTTACAAGACTTGCTTAGAGAGGCAAATAACAAGCTAGATCATCCTGGTACTCCCTTGAGTTTTATTGTAGCATTGAAATTTATGTGTTAGATATCCCATTCAGTGCCTTGACTGTTGAGGCTTTCACACTGGTAGTTTCAAAAGTATATCCTCTTATTATTCTATGCCAATAAGAAAAACTTCTTGGGCTCCATTTGGACAGGTGAAGATGTCAAAACAAGAGATTATATAGTTGCTCTGCAACATCCTGTAACCACAGATATTAAACATTCCATAAAGATGTTTGAGCTGACACTAGATGCACTCATCTCCTTCAACAAGAGAACACTTGTTCTATTCCCTAATGTGGACGCAGGTGAGTAAAATACCTTCATGCAGAGGAACACATAACAGATTGTCTTTAAAGCATACATTGGTTCTTATGGAGTGCTTTTATCCCAGACCCTCCAGCCAGATGGAAATAGCTGGATGGTTTCAGCATCAAGTGTGCATCTGCTGCAGCTCCATGTGCACATTGCTGGAGGACATTTCAGCTTTTCATTGTGGGGAAGAAGATGAAGGGAAACCATGTGACATATAGAAGCAATATTAGTGCCTCTTAAAGAAACTAAAAACTACAAAAATGCTTTTGCAGTTGATTTTGGGATCAAAATTAGGCTTACATGCCCAGCTCTGCGACTTATACTGGGAGGATAAAAGGGAACAAAAACAACTCAGAGCTGGCAACTCAATGAACAGCTATTACTTCCTTTGCATGTTTGGACTTTCAGTTTAACAATAGAACTTGAATAATTTATGCTACCTCTTGTTTTTCTGTAGGAAGCAAAGAGATGGTTCGGGTGATGAGGAAGAAGGGCATTGAACATCATCCCAATTTTCGTGCAGTGAAGCATGTCCCATTTGACCAGTTCATTCAGCTAGTTGCTCATGCTGGTTGTATGATTGGCAACAGCAGTTGTGGTGTCAGAGAGGTGGGAGCATTTGGTACACCTGTCATCAACCTGGGGACACGTCAGACAGGAAGAGAAACAGGTACATGTTTGTTTAACTACTTCAATTTCCTCAGGGTTCTGAGGTTTTTTTGTTCCACAGGATAAAGTCAAAGAATGCTTGACAAGAGGCCATCTTACAATATCAGCACAACATAATTTTTGATCCATTGTAAAGCTTTGCTGGCTCTTCCTGTATCGTGTTAGTGCTGCTTGTGTGTTTTAAGATAATGAGGCTTTTATATATAGACAAGTTAAAGTATATCTCCATTTGCAGTGGATTCCATTTAGCAGAATAGGCGGTTAATTATTTTCCTTTATAGCTAGTTTGATGTTTGACATCTATTTTTTTTAAAGTGAAATTTTAATACGAACTCTTCACCACTTCAGGAAGTGGTATTTCACAGACACCCAGATACAACACAAATAGCCCCATGTTTTTATTTGTGCATTTTAAATTTAATAATAGAATTCTGTTGAAAGCTACTACACTCTGTTCTCTAGTGTTTTGTAATGCATGACAGCATATCATAGGAGTCACCATTGATTTATTGGGAGCAAGGGGAAAGCATATATCTGAAGAGTGATGTCAATCTGGCTGGAGTCTTTCCTGCTCATTGGAAACAAAAATAATAATTTCTTCATTTCTAAAGCAGTTTTTAACCTCTAATGTAATTCGAGGAGCTCACCTGGCCTATTATGTTAACTTTTGTCATCTAGGTGAAAATGTTCTTCATGTTCGTGATGCTGATACACAGGATAAGATTCTGCATGCCCTACAGCTGCAGTTTGGTAAACAGTATCCATGGTAATAAGTACATTCATCTTGCTTCTTTCAAGGGGAGGTTAAAGCAGTAGAGTAAAAAGCGTTTAGTCCTGAAGGGACTTCGTATTTGGTTGCAGGGCTTTTAACGCACTAGTCTGAGGTTACAAATTATTTTTCATTTCACATGCTTCATTCAGAATCTAGTGCAATGTCCAATATTCACATTAGTATTTGTAGAGAAAAATGTTACTAGTAATGTTTTGATATAACTAGTAAATAGTAATTTGACATCCAACAGAAAGTCAAGGGACAAAATTCATGTTAGTTTAAACTGGCATGATTAAGAAAGAGAGCTTGTTCCATAAGAGCAGCATGGGGGAGGACATCCTATCTGCCTACCTGTTGCGGTTTAGCTGGCAACTCAGCCCCACACAGCCGCTCGCTCACTCCCCCACTGGCAGGATGGGGGAGAGAATCAGAAGGGTAAAGCTCGTGGGTTGGGATAAGAACAGTTTAATAGTTAAAACAAAAACAACAATAACAGCAACAATAATGCAATGGAAAGGAAAACGAGAAGGGCGTGAAACCGGGGCTGGGGCTAGGGGAAATGAACAGCCAAAACAAACCGCACATGACACAGCCGCTCACCACCTGACACCGCCAGTCCCCGAGTTGCAACCACCACCCCTCCTCCATGTGCCAACTGCCCCCATTAATGTACTGGTCATGGCCTCACAGGGTATGGAATGAATATCTCATTGACCAGTTGTCTTGGCTGTGGCCCCGCCCCTCCCAGCCTCCTGCCCACCTGGCAGAGCACAGGAGGCTGGAAAGGTCCCTGACTAGTACAGGCATCTCATGGAGGAGAATTAACTCTGTCTCAGCCAAAACTAGCACATTCTCCACCCCTTATTCCATACCATTTACACCATGCCCGGGTCCCATACCATCCAATACAACCTTACCAACCACCACCCCTCCCCTTCCCATCCTTTAACATAATACACAGACATCATTCCCTTAGTCTATGGACCTTCCCTGTAAACTGTCAATAAAAATGTCCACTGAGTTCACCCAGTCCATGACTCTGGGCTCCATCTGCTGTATCCGTCTTTCAGGGTAGGCGAGATGGTGTGTGTGGTGTTGGGTTGCTGCATACCGAGTCAGTCATCGTTCCATCACTGCTGCACTTTACTTGTTTCATCAAAGTTCATCTTTCATGAATTGGGAGATTTGTACTATGATATCATTGATATGGCATACAGCAACCACAGAAGAGATGACATACACTATTACATAGCAGTTCGCATTGTGCCATTCAGTTCATTGACTGTTTTTGCCCAAAATCAAATCCCCTTGAGGCACACATCGGATTTCTCCATCCTCCCGCATCACCCACCAAGTGCACCCAGGCCCTCGAGCAAAAGCAATCCCACGAATGGGTTTGCCTTTGCCTGAGGCAGGAAGAACCCAGACTGTTTTCCCCAGCATACTTTTTACGTGTACTACAGGGACTCAATCTCCTTTCACAGCACGTAAGTGTTCTGACTCGGCAGGGCCAGCTTGATTGGCAGATCCCCTCGTGTTGACTAACCAGGTGGCTTTTGCTAAATGTGTATCCCAGTGTTTAAATATTGCACCCCCCCATTGCTCTCAGTGTAGTTTTTAATAGTCCGTTGTATCTTTTGACTTTCTTAGAGGCTGGTGCATGATAGGGGACATGATACACCCACTCAATGCTGTGTCCTTTGGCCCAGGTGCCTATGAGGTTGTTTTGGAAGTGAGCCCTGTTGCCTAACTCAATTCTCTCTGGGGTGCCATGTCGCCACAGGACTTGTTTTTCCAAGCCCAGGATAGTGTTCTGGGTGGTGGCATGGGGCCACCACAGGATACGTTTCCAGCCAGGTGGTGGTTGCTTCCACTATTGTAGGCACATGGTGCTTGCCTTGGTGGGTTTGTGGCAGTGTGATATAGCCAATTTGCCAGGCCTCCCCATATTTATATTTCAGCCATCGTCCCCCACACCACAGAGGCTTTACCCGCTTCACTTGCTTGATTGCAGCGCAGGTTTCACATTCATGGATAACCTGTGCAATAACATCCATGGTCAAGTCCACCCCTCGATCACGAGCCCACCTGTATGTTGCATCTCTCCCTTGATGGCCTGAGGTGTCATGGGCCTACCGAGCTAGAAATAATTCACCCTTATGTTGCCAGTCCAGATCCCCCTCAGCCACTTCAATCTTGGCAGCCTGATCTACCTGCTGGTTGTTTCGATGTTCTTCAGTGGCCCAACTTCTGGGGACGTGAGCATCCACCTGACATACTTTCACAACCAGGTTCTCTACCTGGGCAGCAATATCTTGCCACAATGAGGCAGCCCAGATGGGTTTCCCTCTGCGCTGCCAGTTGCTTTGCCTCTGTTGCTGTAACCATCCCCACAGGGCATTTGCCACCATCCATGAGTCAGCACAGAGACAGAGCACTGGCCACTTTTCCTGTTCAGCGATGTCTAAGGCCAGCTGGATGGCCTTTACCTCTGCAAAATGGCTCGATTCACCTTCTCCTTCAGCAGTTTCTGTGACTTGTTGTGTAGGACTCCATACAGCAGCCTTCCATCTCCGGTGCTTCCCCACAAGACAACTGGCCCCATCAGTGAACAGGGTGTATTACTTCTCATTTTCTGACAGTTTGTTATAGAGTGGGGCTTCTTCAGCACGTGTCACCTCCTCTGGTGATAATCCAAAGTCTTTGCCTTCTGGCCAGTCCATGATCACTTCCAAGATTCCTGGGCGACTGGGGTTTCCTACTCGAGCCAGCTGGGAGATCAGCGCAACCCATTTACTCCATGTAGCACCAGTTGCATGATGGGTAGAGGGGACGTTTCCTTTGAACATCCAGCCCAGCACCGGCAGTCGGGGTCCCAGGAGCAACTGTGCCTCAGTACCAACCACTTCTGAAGCAGCTCGAACCCCTTCATATGCTGCCAATATATCTTTTTCAGTTGGAGTATAGCAGGCTTTGGACCCCCTGTATCCCCAACTCCAAAACCCCAGGGGTCGACCTCAGGTCTCCCCTGGCGCTTTCTGCCAGAGGCTCCAAGTAGGGCCATTCTCCCTGGCTGCGGTGTAGAGCATGCTTTTTACATCTTGTCCTGCCCAGACTGGCCCAAGAGCTACTGCATGAACTATCTCCTGTTTAACCTGTTCAAAGGCTTCTTGTTGCTCAGGGCCCCATTCGAAATCATTCTTCTTCTGGGTCACTTGAGAGAGAGGGCTTATGATCATACTGTAATTTGGTATATGCATTCTCCAAAAAACCACAACACCTATAAAAGCTTGTGTTTCCTTTGTGCTAGTTGGTGGAGACATGGCTGCTATTTTGTTGATCACATCCATTGCGATCTAACGACGTCCATCTTGCCATTTTATTCCTAAGAACTGGATCCCTTGTGCGGGTCCCTTCACCTTACTTTGCTTTGTGGCAGAACCAGCTTTCAGGATTTGGACTATTTTCTCTCCTTTCTCAAGAACTTCTTCTGCTGTGTTGCCCCACACGATGATGTCATCAATGTCCTGAAGGTGTTCTGGAGCTGCTTCTGAATTGGTCCATGGCAAGTGGCAGGGCTGTGCTTCCACCCCTGGGGCAGCTGATTCCAGGTGTACTGGACACCCCTCCAAGTGAAAGCAAACTGTGGCCTGCGCTCTGCTGCCAGAGGGATTGAGAAGAATGCATTAGCGATATCAGTTGTGGCATACCACTTGGCTGCCTTTGACTCCAGTTCGTATTGAAGTTCTAGCATGTCTGGCACAGCAGCAGTCAACGGTGGAGTGACTTCATTCAGGCCACGATAGTCTACTGTTAGCCTCCACTCTCCATTAGACTTCCGCACTGGCCATATAGGACTGTTAAAGGGTGAGCGGGTCTTACTGATCACTCCTTGGCTCTTCAGTCGGTGAATGAGCTCATGGATGGGAATCAGGGAGTCTTGGTTGGTGCGATATAGCCGCTGGTGCACTGTTGTGGTGGCAATCAGCACCTGTTGTTCTTTGACCCTCAGCAACCCCACAACAGAAGGGTCCTTTGAGAGAGGCCAGGCAAGGTAGACAGCTGTTTAATTTCCTCCATCTCCAAGGCAGCTACACCAAAAGCCCACTTGTACCCTTTTGGGTCCTTGAAATACCCTCTCCTGAGGTAGTCTATGCCAAGGATGCACAGAGCCTCGGGGCCAGTCACGATGGGGTGCTTTTGCCACTCATTCCCAGTGAGGCTCACTTTGGCCTCCAATACAGTTAGCTCTTGGGGTCCCCCTGTCACTCCAGCAATGCTGATGGGTTCTGCCCCTATATAGTTTGATGGCATTAAGGTGCACTGTGCGCCGGTGTCCACTAAAGCTTTATACTCCTGTGGGTCGGACATGCCAGGCCATAAATCCACACAGTCCAGTAAACCCAGTTGTCCCTTTCCTCCACCTGGTTGGAGGCAGGGCCCCTCTTGTCTTGATCATGGCAGTCACAACTCGCCTCCTGTAAATATGAGTCAAGAGTCTCTATTAAGCTTAGAAATAAAATCAGTGCTTCTGCTCCTCTGTCTGGGGAACTGCTCACTGGAAACTGGAGCAGCAGCTTTCCTGGAAGAGCCTCCCTGAGTGACTGTTCTTCCTTGCAGTTCATGTACTCGTGTCTGTAGGGTCGAGGTAGGCTTGCCATCCCACCTCATCATGTCCTCTCCATGGTCACACAGGTAGAACCATAGGGTGGCCCGTGGTGTGTATCCCCTCCTTTGAGCCAAAGGATGCTTATTCCTAACAGCTGAGACACTACTCTGTAGAGGCGGGGAGCAGGACGTAGCTTCTTTGAGTTGCTGGACCTCTTTGAACAGTTTCACCACAGCAGATACAAGGGAGGAAGAGATACTTGCTTTGTAATCTCGGAGTCTGTCGATCACCTCTGCCACTGTTCATGCCTCGTCCCTCTCCAGGACACTACTGCCAATGAGTTTGCATATGAGGATGATGTGCTCCGTACAAACTTCTGCCACATGGGTCACGTGCTCTCGGCTTCATCTGGATCTTTGGATGATCGTTGATCGTCCAGGTCACCATAAATCACCTCAAACACAGCTAATTCCCTTAGATACTGGATGCCTTTCTCAATGGTTGTCCATTTTCCTGGGCGATATGTAACATCTTTGAAGGGGTACCTTTCCCTCACTCTGGACAGGAGTTGCCTTCAGAGGCTGAGGGCTTGTTTCCCTTTTCCAATTTCTATGTCAATGCCCCCTTCCCTAGAAAGGGATCCCAGTTGTTTGGCTTCTTTTCCCTCTAATTCCAGGCTACTGGCCCTGTTATCCCAGCATTGGAGCAGCCAGGTGGCAATTTGTTCCCCTAGACAATGTCTGAAATCTTTTCGCATATCTCACAACTCACTCAAGGACAGGGATCAGGTGGTCTTAGTTTCATTTATGACTTCTTCCTCCTCTTCTCATTATGGCCCTGCTTCTTCCTCATCCCTTTCTGAACAAGCTGACTTCCACTTCCAAGATTTTTTCTTGTGTATAGAGGCAACTGATACTGGCATGGGTTGATTCTCTGATTCAGCTGCAGTGCTTGTCCTGGGGGTGGAGTGGCCGCAGTGCCTGTCGCTTTGTCTTTCAATCCAGAGACCATCTCTTCCCCTTGGGAGCACTGAATACTGTTGAGCAGGGCTCGGTACGCATGGGCCAGGCCCCAGCACGTTGCAGGTATCTGTGTCTCTCTGGAGTTCCCAGCGTAGCAACATACTTTCTCCAAATATTCTACTAGTTTTTCAGGATTCTGCGCTTGTTCAGGGGTAAAGCTCCAAAACACTGGGGGTGCCCACTGCCTTAGGCATTTGCCCATGCTATCCCACATGCCCTGACACTCGTAACTATCAAGCCTTGGGGCAGATCTCTGGGTGATATTCTTAAGTTGCTTTCTAACTTCAGTTAAAACCAAAACAACATGCCCAAAAACTAACAATAAGTATATCTTAACTACCCAAGGATGTTTAGGATACAAAAAGGTTGTTGCAATAAAGGTGGAGACATCATAGGAAAAAGTTACAAAGATGCGATTCTGTATTTCCTCTATATAAAATCTCTCAGAGGAGGAGGTATCATTGCTAATTGCCTCAATTTGGTTTCCAAAGTACAGTAACTGTTTCAGCAAAAACCCCAAATACCAGATAAAGCTGAAAACCAGTGTTTGTGTAACAAATCTCTTAGACAAAACATCACTAATCACGGCAGAACACAGCAGACTAAACAAACCACACCAATCTTTAACACGAACTGCAAAAACAAGAACATGGGGCTGTGACCAGCAGTTGTTATTGTCTCAAACCTTCTGAGCCTCGGTTTAGGCACCAAAAGAGACTGTTGTGGTGTAGCCCCAGCTAACAACTCAGCCCCACACAGCCACTTACTCACTGCCCCACGGTGGGATGGGAGGGGAGAATCGGAAGGGTGGAAGTGAGAAAGCTCATGGGTTGAGATAAGAACAGATTAATAATTAAAATAACAACAACAACAATAATGCAATGAAAAGGAAAACAATGAGACAGGCATGAAACCTGGAGTGGGGGGAAGGAGGAAATGAGAAACAGAAACAAACCGCACCTGATGCAGCCACTCACCAGCCCAACGCCACCAATCCCCAAGGCACAACCACCCCTCTGTGCACTGACTGCCCCCATTAATGGGCATGGCGTTAATGGTTGTGGCATCACATGGTACGGAATGAACATCCCATTGGCCAGTCGGGGTCAGCTGCCTTGGCTGTGGCCCCGCCCCTCCCAGCCTCCTGCCCACGTGGCAGAGCGCGGGAAGATGGAAAGGTCCCTGGCTACTCTTTCTCAGCCAAAACCAGCACACTACCTCTGATTTGTGCCTCAAGGACACACATCCAGCTACTTTATAGCTGGATTGACTTTCAGGCATGATACGTAGCAAGTCCTGAGTGCAAGCTTTCAGGGGAGCTGCAGGATTATAGCAAGATGCTTTTTGTTATTCTTCAGCTGTCCAGTATTGGCCCTCAGTTGTTTAATGCATAAGTTCTTACAAACTGCAAGAGATAATGTTTGTCTAATTAAGGGCAAAAATCAAAAATGTGTTTCTTAAGAACCTCAGTAGAGTAACAGAACTGAATTCTGTAATATGAAATGTCTGACACCATGTATGATATTTCAAAACCAGACTTACATGTTGCAATCTTACATGAATGTACAATTTATTATTATATAGTTGTCATCTGTGTGATAAGTACATCTTGTCTGGACATAAAGGACATACGCCAACTTTCCATAATTTTAGAACTTTATTAGGTGGGTCCTTTCATTAAACTCTTAAATTTTGGGGGGCATCATTAGCTGTCCAGTTTTCTACATTCCATGTTTAGTATTCCAAAACAGAGCTAACGCCCGACTTGCATAATCCATTGTGTGATCTTCAGACTACTGACACTATCTACCATATCCGATGACAGAATCGAGTAGTGTGAGCTGCAGTATTGTCATAGTAGCCATATCATAATTTTGTAATGACAAGAGTTACAGCCTTCTGTCATACGAAGAACTTTATAGTTTGCAGTGTTGTTTCCAATTAAATTGATTTTTCTTTTTCATATTATAGCTCAAAAATATATGGAGATGGTAATGCTGTTCCAAGGATTTTGAAGTTCCTCAAATCTATTGACCTCAAAGAGCCATTGCAAAAGAAATTCTGTTTTCCTCCTGTCAAAGATAATATCTCTCAAGATATTGACCATATTCTAGAGACACAGAGTGCTCTGGCTGTGGATCTAGGTGGAACAAATCTCCGAGTAGCAATTGTCAGTATGAAGGTAAATAGTCTGTTGTGCTTTTGGATATTCTGCAAACTCCATTGGGCTTTCTGGTTTTGTTCCTACAGTGGGGATATGGGCTTATGATGCAGAAGAGCTCCAAAACAAAGGAGTCCTACTGGCTTTTGATGTAGAGGGGTAAAGTATATTTTCCCTCATTTTTTGCTCCTCTCATACAAACTTGATAAAATTTGCCTTCTGGTTTGCTCTTCTAAGGTTGTGCATAGTCCTGGCTGCTCCCTCTCTCTGGGAAGTCATACAGACCTCAAAGAGCAGGACAACTTTTATATGTGTTGGTTCCCTGTAGAAGGTGACTTGATTCACCCTGCAACTTTTTATATGTGCAGCAAAAAAGGGAAAGGCTCCAACAGTAGTCTTTTTTCTTCCTCAGTGCCTTAGACAGGCATGTGATGGACACACAGAACCATTTTGAGCAAAAACCAGCATCTAGCAAAGCAATTTACAGAGGAAAAGTGGTGGGTTCATGGTGTATGGGTTCAGGATACAGAATTTTGCATCTCTTCTATCAAGAGAAGAACAGCCAGTAATGAAAAATCCTCAGTATCTTCCTGAATGGAAGTATAATCAGTAAGACAGTACCATGCCTCAGCTGGAACAGTGTTCACTGTAATGCATCACACCACAGAGATGGAGACCAATTGGAGAGAGAATCAGGAGAAAATCATTAATTATTACAGACATGGAAAACAGGGAACAGTTGAAGAAACTAGAATTGTTTCATCTAGAGAAGAAGAAACTGGGAAGAAAAGAAAAAAAAAAGCCTTCAGATATGTACGAGCCTCTTCCATGAAGAGAAAAATCAGATCTGCTTGTGCATGAACAAGTAGTAAAGTATCAATATAGCAGAAGGGACAATTATTTTAAACTTTTTCGTATTATGCAGCATAGCAGTCAATGCAAGAGAAGCTGGAAGAGATAGTCTGGAAAGGTATGGTGTCTCTGTTGCTGAAATAGTAGTTTGTTGATCTTGCATTGGAAAAGGATAGTGTATTTAAGTTGTATGATGATCATCAAAAATTCCTAATAGGGTTTTTGGTTTTTTGTGTGTGTGTTTTGACTCTCTCCTTTGATGTATGAAAAGGGGTACTTGATGGTTTAATACTGTCATCAGAGTATGTAGAATTTGATACATACACAAGAATTCTTAGAGACTTTAAAGATTGAGTTTTGAGTCTGAATTGCCTCTCTTCCTGTAGAAGTAACCCATTTGAAATAGGCTTGAAGTTACTGCTTTGTAAAGGCTGTATGGAGAGATGTTCAGGCTTAGGGATACTGTGTGATTTAATGGTCTCCATGCTTAGAAGTTTCTCACCCCATTTCTCTGGTAATGGCACAGTAGGAGGCTTTCCCTTGCCTGTGTCATAGCACTAATCAGTATCCACTGCTTGTATAGCTCTACCACAGACAACATATTACAAATGTTTGACAGCTAACATAGGAAAATGAAAGTTCATTACTTGGTAGACAACAAAAACTTCAGTCTTAAAAAGCAGCAAGTGAGGCTACCAAAATGGCATCAGTATATCTGGTGCCAGATCACTTGCAAAGGCATCATATAGCAAAACAAGCTGATTATCCAGATCAATATAAAAACCCACAAAATTTCTACATAAACCTGAGCGCCTCAAGCTTACGGAATAAAAATTAGTTGGTGATGGTGTAAAAATATTTGAAATAATTCTTATGCATGCTGATAAATGATAGTTAGAACTGAAGCATTTTAACTCATTCAGATACCCATATTCCTGTTTGGGGTGGGGGGGTGGGGGGAGGAACCCGTAAAAGTTCTGAATTCTGCAGCACTTTAAAGATGTGAATAAAACTCATGTTGAGAAGTCTTTGACTTTTATTCTCAAAAGTATTGGACAATTACTCCTACTGTTACACTGCATACTTCCAGATAACTAGATCAATTAGACATAGTTACCCAGAAAGAAAAGTAAGTTGCCTGCAGAAAGATGAAGGGCTATGTAAATTGACCTGATCCAGTCCAGAATTTTTGAATTCATTTAAAAGGAGATGTCTAGCAGATCTTCAAGGTCTTCAAGAAAACTTTTATAAGTGTAATTTTTTTAGAAGTAAAATTGACACCGCGTTTTCTGCGGACACAGCCAGGAAAAAAAAGAATTTTAAAAAACCCTGTCCATTTGGCAGAGTGTAGCTTGAGGTAGCATTTATGAATGTTGAACTGTTAGCAAGTTGAAGTGAAAAGGATCAGATTTTCATAATAAAATCTACACAACAGATGTAAGCATTTAACAGGAAATGGCAGAGTTGAAGGTGTAGTTTTTTCATAAGGAAAATAACTGAATTTTCAGAAGCTCCTTTTAAAAGCTTTTGTGTTTTCTGGTAATGTTTGTTGCAGCCTTGTCTTCCAAAATAACTTCCTCTGATTCCCCTCCCTCTCCAAACCAAAAACGAAGAGGAAACTAAGCATCATAAAAATCCCCACACCCTGTTGCTGATGTGTTGCTGAGATGGTGGGCTCTAATAAACCACTGACATCTTGAAATTTTCTAAGCTATTTTGGCAACAATGACTTGCTATGTTGCATATAGACTGTCTTTGTTACTCCTTTTTGCTCAGTTTTATTAATACACTGCTGTTCACCTAGATCTATTGCAGAGTACTGGGGATATAATAGGGAGAATAGCATCACTAAGTGGCATATCTTCTGCAGTTTCCTGGCCTAATCCTGCAATATTAACATTTTAGTAAGGTTAGTTCCTTAGTACCTCCAGATTCAGGCACGCATAGTGAATTCTTTCATTACCACTGCATGACTTCTAGGGTTGAAAACAAGCCCTTCCTGCTGGACCCTTCCTCCCTTATACAACATACATCACAGTAGAGAGCACTCCAGAAATATTTCAAGTGACTCAGAAGTACAATTGCTTAGAAGAAAAGTGCCTTCTGAAAGGGTAGTAAATTTTGCATTGAAATTTCTAGCATTTCTCCCTGACTGACTCCTTCTGTTGGTAAAATGGCAGTGTCTGTGACACCATGTAAAACTTCCATGTAGCCAAATTGGAAACTATACTTCAAGGACTGTGGGTTTTCTGTCCTTTTTAGAAATTGCTGTTCTCGTTCTTTTTTTTTTTTTTTTTAACACTTCAGAGTATTGTGCTTAAGTGCATTGTTGTATCATGGTTTACTCCTAACAAATGTTTCAGTAGCTCATGTGATTTTTCCTTACACAATCCATGTGTTCCTTAAAATATGTATTTTATTTCAGACAGGAGGTTGATCAGAGGAGCAGAATGTAATGCCTAATCTTGCAAACTTGTCTCCGAGAGTTGTCAGGAATCTTGCACAGAACAGCCTGTAGGACCAAGATCTAAGGCATGCATCCGTATTTTTTAAAAAGAGAGAAGTTATGACTCTACATTTTCAAGCTGACCTGTAGTTTAAGTTGAAATTTTATCATGATGTACATTTCTATGGGGCATGTTTTGTTGTTTTTAATTTATAGGGGGAAATAGTTAAGAAGTATACCCAGCTCAACCCTAAAACTTATGAAGACAGACTAGAATTAATTCTGAAGATGTGTGTAGAGGCTGCATCAGAGGCAGTAAATGTGAACTGCAGAATTTTGGGCGTAGGTAAGTTAAATACTAACATTGTCTTTTCATCTAAGTTTTTCAACATGAAATGAAATCACTACTGATGAATTTAAAACATCTTTCTAAAACAGATCTTGAGTAGTTTGAGGTCTTATATTAACACAAAAACTTTTTTAAATGTCTGTGAAAATGAGAAGCTCCAGTCTGTTAGAGCCATGAAAACAATCTGCTAAGTTATATATAAACTATATTTGACGTGTGGTATATATATTTTGTGGATTTTGAAGCTCCCTGCAGTCTCAGAATTGTGAGTCACGCCTAGTGTGTATCAAAACAGCTCTTAAAACAAGTGCAGCTGAGTAGTTTCGTCTGTTGTCTGCAAGCCTTTCTTTATGGCCAGGATCAGCTGTGCAGCAGAATCCTCAGTTACATTTGGGTGACTAAGAAGGCGAAAACGTTAGATTAAATTAGCAGTTAACAGAGACAAAAGCAGCCTTTATGTTGATGTCCAGTTTACTTACACTGTATTAGAGTTCCAAGTTAAACTGTGTGTTTATACCAGACAGGGCTTCTTCAGTTTAATGATGACTGGGAGCTTTGGTCTTAGATATTACAGTTATTTATGAAGATGTCAATTAATACGTCCTGGATTTTTAAGGAGGACCTAAAATCCTCATTTTAGCTGAGAGATACTACAAAAGAAAAGTAGTTTCCTCCAGACCATAACTTACTTCAATCACACAGTAGGAAGAAAAGTTAATTCAAAATTCTTTTAAAAGTATTTTTCAAAACAACACTAAGTACACAAATCCATAAGGATAAGTATGCCAGGTTATTTTATTATGTCCAAATGCTAAATCTTGAAAGACTCGTAGTTCCTGTAGAAAAGATAGCAAACTCTGGAGTATTCACTATTGCAAGTATCTAAGTACAGTTTACAGTCAGTTACGTTTATAAGGATAATGAAATCATAAACTGGTTTACAGAGGTTTATATATCAGGGAGAAAATTTTCCTTTTATTTGTCATTTGACAAGAATTACTTTCTGATTTATTCATCATCTCCCTTCCTTCTGTGACTGATTGCTTACTGTTCAATTACTGAGTAATGAGGGGAAAAGTCATGCTACAGAATAAGAAATTTCTTACTTGCCTATTTTTGTTAGCTGCCCTTTGCCTCATTCAGACTCATAGTTTGAATCAGAACACTAACTGAAACTGGAAGCCCTCTTTAGAGAATGAGGTATAATTCCTGTGGGAATAATGAATGTATTAGATTCTAGTCATTTCGCTAAGACTAATAATCGTAAAATGGAGAGTTCCTACAACTTTGGAGAAATTTTTTGCAAGATTGAGCAGAAGGGCTGGACTTAATCATGGACTTTTTATCAGTAATACTGGAATTTTTCCAGCTATCATTGGTAAGGGTAAAAGTAATAACCATTGGGAATGAATAAGGAGAAAGAGCTACTAACAGAAAGCAATGAAAAAAAAAAGTTTTCCTCCTTTTAGCCCTATAAACTGCTGTCATAATCAAAACACTAGTTACATGAGTATAACATTGATTGAAGAACTCCCACTAATACAAAACAGGTTTGCAGAGTGATTAAAAAGTAGGACTCTAGAAAAAAAAAAGATAATTTTCAACATCTTTTTGTCTTGATGATCAAGTAAGTCTAGATTGCAACAGCTCTGCAGTTAGTTTCAGTTTGGGGGGTTTTGCTGGTGTTTTTTTTTTCTGTCACTTAAAGCATTTACATTAAAAACAGCTTTATGAAAATGAGGGAAAAGTAGACTATCAAGCTCAAAGAACACTAGCAGCTGTTACTGAATTTTTTTTTACTTTTACAGAACACAGATTTTAAACCAAAGGAGACCCAGATCTATGCACAAATGTTGCACAGAGGTACTTGTTAGAACTATCTATTTACTGCTATTAGGCAGTATTTAAGTTATCTTTCTGGAGCTGAGAGTAGAGAAAAGAGGATGAACAGATAGCTTCTGCTAATTCCCATAGTCATTTACATCAATGACAGAATTACAGCATTTAGAAAAAGTAGACATATTTTACTAGCTATTGCTGAGTTATCAACTAAGTATTGAATAAGGTTTTGTTGTAATAAACATTTGGTTCTTAAAATCCTAGGGAGACCTTCACAGATGGACATTGGGAATGTTGTTTCTATTAGGTACTTGCTGACAGGTTCTCAGATGATGTGTTCTCTATAAAGTGAGATTTTTGGGGGTCTTACGGCGTTACTGTTCAATTCAGCTGCTTACCTTGTAGTTTTTGTGCTGCTTTCTATTACAATGTTAACAATGGGACTCCTTTTTTTCTGAACATCTTTAGATAAGTGACATAATTATATAATCTCTGTACAAGAATAATAGATAAAATGTTCAAATTTTGTTGTCTAGAGCTAAATACCTCCATAATAGAGTGGCCTACTTTTCAGAGGTCCTGACAGAGTCCCTCAGCTTTGGAAGCCTTTCCAGCTAGAGAAAACTGGTTTGGCTAATAGTGCCTATTATTGGCCATTATTCTGTTCAGTAGACAAATCTCTGAACACGCTCTTGATTTTTCTGGAAAACAGTGTATTTTTAAGTAGAAACTACTACTTAAAGTCCAGTGATTATTTTTAGTCATTCTAAATCTTGAGAGTTAAAGCAAATATCAGGACACTTCTATTGTTCCAGGGTTTTAACAATTTATTTTGTACAGTTTGGTGTTGTACGTCTTTCATACATGTCTAAAAAGAAACACAAGTATTAAGTGATTTGCTGCAATCTTGCCTGAAGTAGAAACATTAACTCTAACACTAACCATTACCCATCTACTTAACCTTAAGATACTAGGTGCGTTGTGATTAGATCAGTGGAATTCAATGGATTATCTTTACATGTCAGAAGTTGCACTGCCAGTAATACTTAGAAATTTTTACTTTCATGCTCTGTTTCAAAGCCTAGTATTAGAAATAAAGACACTTGTCACTGCAAAGAGAAAAACAGATCTTTTACTTAAGTATTACACAGATTTAGTTTTGATTTTTCTCTCCTGTATTTCTGGGACTTAGGTATTTCCACAGGGGGACGGGTAAACCCCCGAGAAGGAATTGTGCTTCACTCTACAAAACTCATTCAGGAGTGGAGCTCTGTGGATCTCAGAACTCCAATATCTGATGCTTTGCACCTGCCAGTTTGGGTAGACAATGATGGAAACTGTGCTGCTCTGGCAGAGAGGAAATTTGGTCATGGAAAAGGAATAGAAAATTTTGTAACACTCATTACTGGTACAGGTGGGTATGTTCAATGAAACTCAGGAGTCAAAATACCAGCACCATCATTCAGAGGCTCAGCTGATCTTAAAGGCATAAACACCACCACTGTGCCTGCAAAACCCTAATACATTAGGTTCTTAAACGAAAAATCTTTTTGCTACTATATTTATTTGTTTCTTTTAAGGTACTTAAAAGGTACTCCAGCAAATGAGAAGTTCTGCTGATCCAGCTATGCAGGCAAACCATTTTTTCAAAATAAGGAAAGTCTGAGCAACTGTAGCTGGAATAATTTTGCTTTTTTTTTCAGCTTTATAGCTTAATTGTCTTCCAGCTGCAGAAATACAAGTCAGATCAGGATACGTGTATCTAGAAGATAATCAGCTGAATATGAGAGATGATGCTTGTAATATTTCAAATACAAATGCAGGGTAACTTTTGCCCATTGTTAAGTATATGTAGTCCTTTAGAACGGTTGGTAATTATAACTAGCTGATGAATCCCACCCAGGGTTTGGGAAGGGCCAGCAGAGGATTGAGGATTGAAGCATCCTGGTTCTTTAGCAAACAGGTTTAGGTGTTGAAATACAGTATTAAAACATAGCCTCTGAAATGCAAAATTTTAAGGCCACTTGAAGGGTTAGTTTTGTGCATAAAGAGCACGACTCACAAGCTTCAAAGATCTGTCATAGTAGTTCAGTACCATCCATAGACTTTTTAAGAAAGGAGAAGCATTTTATACCATTTTGATACATATATGAATAGGAGGGACTGATGAGCTTGCTTATTAGGTGTGTCAGAGAAGAGTTCTTCAATAACCAGTAATTGGTTTCTAGTACAGAAGACCACTGATGCACATATTTTGTCGTATCTGTATTAGAATAAACAAATGTCAACGACCTGCAGAATTGGGGTCTTTAAAGACTGTTTTCGTTTTTTTAATCACAGAAATTTTCATGTCTTTGCAGGAATTGGAGGTGGAATCATTCATCAGCACGAGTTGATCCATGGCAGTTCTTTCTGTGCTGCTGAGCTTGGGCATATTGTTGTATCTTTAGATGGACCAGAGTGCTTGTGTGGGAGCCAAGGATGTATAGAAGCATATGCCTCTGGAATAGCATTACAGAGAGAAGCTAAGAAACTGCATGACGGTATCTATGTACTTTATTTTTGAAAACATGATTACTAAATTGCAGTATAGGAAGAAATTTGCAAAGATCGTGTTTTTCTAGGAGGACATGAGAATAGGCGTACAGGCAACCAGAGAGGATTCCTGTGTATGACCAACCCAGGAGCTGCCACAACCTGCGTAGTACAATACAGTTGTTTTTCAGTGATGGCAATACCCAGGCAAGCCACATTTGGAACCACTGGTCTCAATATTACCAGAAGCATGTAGCAGAGTTCAGCCTGTCCTTTTTAAGCATGCTGTAAGGTAATCAGACAGGCATTCTGTGAGGTTTGGTTTCATGCTGAGTGCCTTTCAGCAATAGCTTCGCAGTTTTAGAATCCAAGTTTGAGAACATTTCTTAACTTTTGGGGCTGACAAGACTAGTAAATTACCATGCTGTAAATGTTTGAGTTTGATGCCCTACTGCTACAAGTAGTTCCCTGACTAATACGGGTATGACTGCTTTGGCTAAACACAGGGTTGGACAGATTTCTCAGATTCAGGCTTCAGTGTGCAAGTAAAACAGATGTAAAGATATTAACTGCCTGTTTGTCACCCTCCCTTTATTGACTTACCACATCACCATGCTTTTCTTGGCTTCTCTCATCCTCTTCAGAGGATCTGCTTTTAGTAGAAGGAATGTCAATGAAGAAGGAGGAGGTTGTTAGTGCTGCACATCTCATTCAAGCAGCTAAACTTGGGAACACAAAAGCAGACAGCATTCTCAGAACAGGTGAGAACATAGCCCAAAGTGTGGAACCCTCTCATGATTAGATTTTGGGGGAAACAGTAGCAGTAATGCACTGTAACATTACAAACACAACTCTACACATTGAGGAGCTCTCTATATTAAATTACTAATGGTAATGAAATGTTAAATATAAATGTTGGAGGAAATGTGAGCAGAAGTGTGTACGAAAGGTTTCTGTTCCAATAAATGAGTAGATGAAAAGTTTCTGCAAAGATGAGTTTTTAAAAAGTGTGGTCTCAACATGCTCATACTGGAAGATTTGGGGACATTTCATTGTAGGAAAATGAATGGCTAGTCTGAGCAAGCAAAGGCAATTTACATATTACTTTATGTGGGACATTTTACTGTTTCACTAGCTTTAAGCACAGTCCTCTTCCTCATACATAGCTTACAGCACTAAGATGGTAGAATGATGCTTTCCTATTTACTGTTAGCTTACAAGAGTGGTAATGAATTGCTTTGTCTTTCACATCCATATCATTGGATAATGCATTATTGTGCAATAAAATTTCCTTTTTTCTTTCACTTTTGAAAGAAAAATTAATAGCAAACTCATATGGTCTGATAACATAAACTTAAAACTGCCTGCCAATTGGAATAGAACACTTCCCTGGCAGTGTCATTTGCTGCTGACAGATGTATTTCAACAACTGACGCTTGGACTGCTTTGAGTATTCTGCTTAATTTCTTTTTATTTTATCTTTTCAGCTGGGACAGCATTAGGCCTTGGAGTTGTGAACATTCTGCACACCATGAACCCCTCTCTTGTGATCCTTTCTGGAGTTCTAGCTAGCCACTATGTTAATGTTGTCAAAGATGTGATAAATAGACAGGCTCTGTCCTCTGTTAAAACTGTGGATGTGGTGGTCTCAAATCTAGCAGACCCTGCTCTTCTTGGAGCTGCTAGCCTTGTACTGGATTATACTACACGTAGAATATACTAGGTACCTGGAATAATTTTAGAAATGGACTATTGAAATTCCTAATGGGTGGAGATAATACTCTGCCCAAAATTTTTCTTTGATGAGAGCTGCTACTCTATCAGAGTAGTGTTCTGAAATGTTAGTAACTATTTTAGCATTTCCTAATTGAGGTATTATCTTTTTGTATTTTTCCTAAATTTCATGTGACTTCTTAGGAACTAATGTGCAATTCTGTTGTTTTTAATCACCTCTGTTGGTAAGCCTATATGTAGTTTTAAGTACAGCTGAATTATTTATGAGCATATCTTGGTGTATGCTGGGGAGTATGTGTATGGTGTGTCAAGTTAGAGCTAACATCTCAGGATCCATATCTCATTTCCCACCTATGTGAAAGCAGAAGTCTACGTGACCAGCTTTTTAGTTTCCAGGCTTCCACCCACAAAGTAAATATGATGTAATTACTAGTTGCGGGTAGCAATTTTAATGGATAGAAATCAAGAAAGTTGCCTCTACAAAAAGTCAAAAAGGCTGCATCTAGAAGCCGTGGTCCATGAAGGACTTGGTGGAGGCAGTTATTTATTGCATCATCTTTAGAGGGCAGAGTCCCATTTTAGAAGCTTTGCATATGAAGGAAGAAGATAATGGTCTCATGAGCTTACAGCCTGCAGAGCAGTCCAAACAAACTGACAACTGTAGCAGTGAGCATCTTTGTCTTCTGGCCATGGCCAACAATAAATTATTTGAATTTTATTGTTTTGTGTTTTCTCAAGGAACTTCGTCTACTATGTCTGCCAAATTAGCAGAGAGGGGACTGTTTATTAATTGGTAGCCAATTAGCTGAAGTTCAGCTATGTGGCGCATCCGAGCATAAAGACTACCTTTCAAGAAATCTCTTCCACTGGGGAATGACATAGTGCATCTCCTCAGCAGTTCTGGTAGCTGCAGGTACACTGTTCTTTTCCTGCATTTGCCATCAGCTTGCAGGATGGCAAGTCAGATCTGAGCCTCATCCTCACCTTCAAGGCATTCAGAAGCCTGGGAGCAAAGTATGTCAAATACCAATGAAGACTTGCCTCGGTAAACCATGGTTTATGTTCCTTTAACTAGTTGTTCGTGATCTGTAACTCTGTCTTTATCCAGCTGCTTTTTGACATGCTTTCAAGATGATGACAACTATTTGACACAAGGAGAAACTGAAAAACAGACCCACCTAACTGATCAACTATCCCAGAAAGAAGGTACCTGTGGAGAAACAGTCAGAAGACCATCCTCTGTCCTGCATTTAGTGGCCTATTTTGACATCTAACTCAGCCACCACTGATGATAGTCTCAGAAGCCCAGTAATGGACTAGTACAGGGGAATAAAAGGGGCTATTGGCACATTTGAACTTCTTCAACCAAAATGAAACAACCTTCTGCAACTACTGCCCTGGGCGGTACAGTAATCTTGGACTGAATAGCTGTTACTGTAGTGAACCACTCTACTGGCTAATTCTGGGATATAATCTACATAAGTTGCCTTCATTTTATCCTCTCTTCCACAAGGAATGCTTACTGAGAACTCACATCTTCATAAGCAGCCGTTAGAAACACCGCCAGATCTCTTTCTTGGTATCTCCAGGAATAATTGCTCAAGCCTCTATACCATAGTCTTTCTCAGAATTGGTAAATACTGACTCTTAACCATTTTGGAAGTTCTGGCAGGCTTTGTATCGCCAGGGGTCCTTCATTCCTTTTCCTGTGTGTCTTGGTTTACTTGGTGAGTCCCAGTAACTGCAATACCAGAGCAGTAGCTCCATGAGCAGGTCAAAGGAGCAATCAGCTTTGCTCTCAGTGAGTAGCTCAGGTCAGGGGTAACAGTATTGAGGTTCTAACAGAGAGGAAGCCCCGTTCCTTGATTTTCCCATCCTCTAGCTCACAAGGAATGCCTGTCTAAAAGTGGGACCAGGCTTTTGCTTTCCAGGCCTCCTGAAGCTAGGATATTTTTGGTATCTCAGACTCCAGACATGTTTTTTCTTAGCAGCTGAAAGGAAGGTACAGGCATAGACTAAATAACTTGTTAAAGGTGTTTCAAGTAAAATGTTTTGTCTAGTCCTCCTGTTAAGAAAATGGTTCTTCAAATGCTTTTGAAAATGTTTTTTCTGTCAACTGGACAATAACATGCAAGAGATACAGAAGTCTTTGCATTTTTCCCTAAGAAGTTTGTGGGTTTATAAAATCAGAAAGAATAAAAAGACCGTATTTAATATCATAATAGTGATTTTATTTGTTTGTTTCTCCTTCCTGGCCTGTTCAGAAACCTCCCTTGCACTTCAGGCACTTTATTGTGTGCCAGAGGTTTTATGGACACCAGCTCCCAATTGTATCAAGTCACAGGGAGAGTGAATATAGTACGTTCACAGAACATCTGCAGTACTGTGCAGTAACTTGATGCTGGTCCTATGTCCTTCAGAGCAGCCCATACCATGAAGGTCATGGGCTCCAGCAAGGGCAAACCCGACTTTATATCCATTACTGGGAGGGAAGAAGGGGAGCAAAAGCACAAGACAACAGCTGAACTCTCTTTCCCCAGCTATTATAGGCATTTCAGAGTCTAAATAAGCAGTGCCTTCTCGTTACCTGCACTGGCAGCATCTGCTAATACTACATGTTGTAGGAAGAGGTTCGGTTTTGCAGTACCTGGTAAGTGCATACAGTATCTTAACTGCTGCAGCCTTAGCAAGAACGCCACTGTCCAGCCCTCTAAGCAGAATTGCATATGCCACTAAAGAGCTTGGGCAGGAGGAGACCCCTCATGGACATGCATATTTATAATCAGCATTGCGTGAGCGAGTACCCGCAGTACTTAAACTGCAGAGTGCTGAAAGGTTGGAAGATGACTTAAAACTGAAGCGGAGTTCTTAGTGCTGTAGCTTGTAATTCATGTAACCAATGTAAGACCTCTATCAGTCCCTCTACTGCATTGCTCCTCATCCTTCCATCTGGTGGAAGAAAGTCTGCTTTTTCAATGACAGCTCTGCATAAGCATAGAAAACCAACCAGCCAGGACTTGGGACCATAGAGGCTAGTTGAGCTTTGCTAGCTATCTTTTTACAGAACATTGCTGATGCTTTGCAAGCCACATAGCTGATCAGTACAGCAACAAGGTTTGGAATTTCTTTTTGGTCTCCTGAGTAGCAGGTTTAGTTTTTCAGTATTTTGAGTCTTCAATATGCCATCCAGACACTCAAAATTAACAAATGCCACAGCCTTCTGGTGATCTTGAAGCACTGTCCTTCCTCCATTTAAGTGTATCGAAGGTCAAGTTTGTATCACATAAGCACATCACAGGTGCAGACAGTTTATACTCTGATGCAATGTGCATCAGTGAAATCTGATTGCAGTGTCCCTTCCAAACACTGCAGGGAGTTTAAAGGCATTAGTAAGGGTAAAACACCTGGACTATACACCCCTTGGACCACTCCAGATAATGGTGTTGAGGAAAAATAGTTTGTCAAAGGCACATTAGAACCAGTGCTTTGGCAGCTGAAGTGTACGTGCTACAGCCACGCATTTTGCTATGGTGCCCAAACCAGCCACTGCTTGTACGTGGCAGCTTGGTATAAAATCAGACAACAAAAACTGCTGTTTCAGATTGAGCAAGGCAGAGAGAGGACAAGTAATACAGCCCATTCTTTCTGGTGCTGTCAAAACTGAGGGAGGCTTTTGGGTTCACAACCCTTTTGACCTCACACAGCTGTCAGTTGTATCCTTAACAAATCACAAATTACAGCAGGCTGTTACTGCTAGCTGAAGAAAGCTTTGCATGCTTGAAATCACACATTTTTTTCCAATAGTCCAAAAAGAGGTAACACGTCTGCACACCACATTCACCACCGCTTTAACTGTATCTGCAGGTGTTCTGAAGACTAGGTCTTCCAGCTTTTTTTGCATGAAGCACATTATACAGAAATTTTAAGTGCAAATGAAGTGCCAAATTTGTGCTTAATTAAACAGAAAGTGTATGAAGACTGTACTGAAGGTAACATTTTGAAGTAATATCCTGATTTTTTTCCAGAGGTTCTTTTTTTATTATTTTTAATTTCACAGGCCTGTGATAAGTATCGACACTGCACTTTTTAAAAAGCTAGTAAGATTTGACCTCATCCATACCTCATGCCTTGAGCCAGGTAAAATTTCTGCACGTGGTAACCAGCTGTGACCAGCAAACAGCCGCATGAAGCAAAAGACTAAGTGTTAATTGTCAGTGAAAGTTGAATTATTGATACAAGATCTAATGAAACACTCCCCTCTTGAACAGTGTTGAGCAGACATTCCTTTCTTGGACTACAAGACACCAACACTTAAATGGACCATCCCCTGTGAAGTCAGACTACAAAGGCCTTGGTGGTCAGTAACCTTTTAACATTTGAGGATCCTGTAGATCTGGTGCAGCCCCAGGGATGCTACTACCCAGCACCACAGTGTGCTGCTGCAGCACCACTGTTCTGCAGAGGAACAAGCTTCCCATGACAGGTGCCACTGCAAGAAACCTCTTTTGGCAAAAACAACAAACACCCTCCTTGTCCATTCTAAAATACAAGCCAGTAAACTATACATTTCCCTCTTTACCAGCTGGTCAGAAAAAAACATCAGCAAGAAACAGGCAAGCCGTAGTATGTTGGTTAATGACTACTTGAAACTGTTACCCATGTTCCTGAGGCTAAGATGATGAAGGTGCAGCACTGTTGTTTACAGGCTACCTGCTTTATAACGAACCTATGACCTTCTCTCCATCCTACTTCTCTACAAATGCTCATCACCATTTCTGGCTGGGTGCTGTCTGCCACCTGATCACAAGGTAAACAAAGCAAGTTCTATACCAGGATGTATTCAGCAGGAGTCTGTGCTTCTCTCTCAGTCCTGCACGAGATCTTTGTGCACATGCATATGGGGTTGTGCTCAAAGGATGGGAAGTGTCCAGGATTTTTTCCAGATTCCACTGTGTCAAGGACTAGAAACTTGTCTCAACATTGCTGGCAGGCAAGTTTAACTACCAAAGCCTGACCACTACGGCAGCTGAGCAGAACAGCTTAACCACCAAGCCCGACCCAGCAGGAATGTACGCCCCGTTCTCTCAGACTACTCGTCCTCCGCACATACGCCCGGGCCCAAGGCCGACTGGCAACATATGAGGGGGGCTCGGACCCTCTAGAACTTTCAGGCACCCTCTAGCTATAGCACTAGGCATTTGCCCCACCGCCGAGGGGGAGGCAGGGGCATGCAGAACAGTTACTGACTATGCAAGAGAGCAACCTTATAAAAGGGGAAACCAGCAGAGACAACGGGGGTCGTGTTCTAGAACATCTCCCCCTCCACCAGCTTCAAAGATGCATCAGACGCCCGGACTCCCCGCCCAGACTGGACGGACTGCCGCAGGTCCGTGGTGACAGCTATCGCAACAGTCCTGCTCTCTCCCTCCTTCTCGTTCCCTTTTTCACCTTTTTTTTTTTTCCTCTTTCTTTGCTTTTCTCTCCTGTATCTATTTCTGGCCAAATAAAGTGACTTGGCACTTGACTCCATTTTGAGTCTTAATTCTGTTTTCGAGAATGTAAAAGGAACCTAGTCACGACAACACTTTGGAGTTAATCAGAAGTTAAGCCCAGCCGCCCCCAACCTCCCAGAATTATCTGAGGTTGGTTGGAAAGCAAGGGGGTTTAACCTCTGCCAAACTGTTCAACGCAGCAGTGGATTGTGACACACAGACTGACTCAGTTTTCTACATCAGCTATTTGCTATGGAGGTAAGCAGAAACAGTGGGAAGTTAAGGCCAGTAAACAGAGGAATGAGTATCCTTAACTAGGCCAGATGTAGCACAGAATTGTCACATGAAGTCACATGAAGCCACAAAAAGTGACAGATGCTGACCTCTGAAGGAAAAAAGTCAGTGTTAAGAAGCACACACAAGGGCGCAGACTTGCCTAAATAAAGCTGAGTGTTCTTTTCCTCAGCGTCACATGGTTTAAGTATCTAAAACAATTCTCAGACACAGAAAGTCTAAGTAGAGCACTGGTGATGCCACACCACTAGGGAGGCCACTACTCAGCACTGGTGAGGCCACACCGCTAGGGAGGCCACTACTCAGCACTGGTGAGGCCACATCTGGAGTGCTTTGTCCAGTTCTGGGCTCCCCAGTACAAGAGACATAGACTGGAAAGAGTCCAACAAAGGGCCACAAAGATGATTTAAGCAATTAAAGCATCTGTCCTTGGGGAAAGGCTGAGAGAGCTGGGACCGTTCAGCCTGCAGTAAAGGTGGCTCGGGGGGCATCTTAATGTGTACAAATACCTGGATGGCAGGTACAAAGAAGATGGAGGGAGGCTTTTTTCACTGGTGCCGTTACAGGACAAGAGGCAATGGGCACAGACGGAAACACAGGAGGTTCCCTCTGTAAACATCAGGAAACACGTTTTCCACTGTGAAGGTGACTGAGCACAAGTTGCCCAGAGAGGTGTTGCAGTCTCCCTCCTTGCAGATCTTCAAAAGCTACCTGGACATGGTCCTGGGCAACTGGCTTTAGGTGGTGCTGCTTGAGCAGGGGTGTTGGACCAGACGACCTCCAGAGGTCCTTCCTGTGATTCCACAACAGCACTGATACAGGAGGTAGGAGGGAGACCACGAGGTAGCATACTTGAATAAAAAATTAAATTAAATCTCAGCACAAGAGCTAGATGAGGTAACAAAAACCCAGAGCGCTGCTCGTTAAGTGTTCCAGCTAGATGGTGTACACAAAAAAAACCAGAGATTGTTAGCCCCTGCAAACCCAGCTTATAAAACACTGCTTTGATTTCTAGCACATTGCTTTGGCCTTGAATTGAAAGCCTTTGCCCACTGTCTTGGACTGCAGCTCAAACCCCATGCCCTTAGCACAGATATGAGATAGGACAATGTGGTGATTAATCAGTTCCAAAACTCTGTGCAGGAGCCCCTCTAATCTGCTGATCTTTCAAATTCCAGTAAATTCAAATTAACATTTTTAAACATTGTATCTTTAATGCAGTGGAATTTTCTTTATTAAGTTACCAATTCATCTTAGAAGCCTTTGTTTGTAGGGCTTTGGGGTGAGTGGAAGAAAGGAAGTTTTCAGTCAAGGTGAATGCATAACTGGTCAAGGCTAGCACTGAGTATCAGTATTCTATGGACTTGCTCTGTGCTTCAGTCCTATTAAACTCACCTGCGTCATCCCTGTGCAGTTCAGAAAATATTTTCCTGCTTTAATCTTCCACAGAATTAAGCTTCCAGACCTGTAGACTATCATTTTCATCAGCACTCATCAGCAGGTTGTGAGTACACTTGCGAACATGAGAATAGCTCCAGCCACTATACACAACAGAAAAGTACAGCTTAACTGTTGAAGCCCAACTGGCAACTACTTATTCAATATCTTATAAACCAAAGGGACACAGCTGCTAGTATGACAGTTGCTGTGCAGCAACTCCTTGAACCTTAGTAAATTTCAATCTCTACCTTCAGCCTCCTTCAAAGTGTCTGGACTAACCTCACCTGAACACAAAAGGTATTAAAGGAGTTCTGCTACACACTAGTTCAGCTACTGTATCTTCGATAAAAATGGTGAAATAATGTAGGAGACTGAACAGACTATTCTTACAAGATAGACAGCTAATGTAAGTCTTACCAAAGCAAGGCTAGAATACAGCCCCTGTGAATACTGGCTGAGATTAGAGAGCCAAGGAAGCAGCATAACAGAGATTTTCTGTATCAGTTTATTACAAATTCAACCACCTTGGCAGACAGAGCTCCAACACAGTAGATGAGCAAGTCTACCTTTCCCTTGCTCTCCAAACCTCCAGTCCACCACCCTGATGCGAGAAAGTGTCTGCAAGAGTCAGTAAGGACAAGGACACAGTTCAAAACACACCCAAACAGCCTCTTTACAACAGGACTTTGTGTATGAAGCCAGCATTAAACACATGGCAGAACAGTATATGCAGCAGAATGTCAAAGGCTTTAACTGCTCAGTGCCCTGTACTGTATTTCTAGCCTAAGATCTGCAGCTGGAGTGACAGCAGAAAACTACACAGAACTGCTTACCTGCAGAAGGCAGTGTCCTCAGTCCCGCTTGAAGTGAGCTAAGCTCCTTAACAAGCCTGCTACTCCAGTTTCCTAGAGCTTCTATCTTGTGTGATAAATTGGATAGGGAAGCAGTTTTTAAACTAAAGCTCTCAAGAGCTTTAAGAAAGCTTATGGAGACCAGCAAAACAGCCTCTCAGAGACCAGGAGCATTGCTGGCTGGTCAGTCACCAGCAAGGTGAAATCAACTAGCAATTAAGAGAAATTTTTGCTCACACTCAATTCAAACAGCCCCTGTCGAAATGGAAAGAAGAGCTTCTTAATTCATCCAAAGTCAACACATTTTGCTGTTTAACAGATCTTTAATCAGTAATGTCGGAAGAGACATCTCAGTGCATAATGGCACAGAGACTACAGTTTTGAAGGTTCTCCCATTTCAGACACAGAAAGGAAACATGAGGAAGAACATGCAATCAGACAATGATCAGCTCTAGATACATCATGAAGTTTGGTCCAAAAAAAACATTGAAACAATTAATCCAATTACTGCAAACATAGCTTCTCTGAGTAAGGTTAAGATACTGCATTTGTAGTGTTTCCATTGTGCTTTCCTTCAGCGAACCAGCGGAGCCTGCTTGAGTGAGATGAGGACTGAACGCATGCGGGACACATCTTTTGCCTGCTTACTAGACTTGGGATTAAAGTCACAGAGCTGAGCCACACGTTCCCACTCAGTGCCTGGAAAAATGTCTTCTGCATCATTCACAAAGGCTTCTTCAGCTGCCCTAAAAGCAATGCAATGTACCTTGCGTTAATGCCCAATATATAAGGCGCTCCTTCCCTCTTACAGGACGCGGTTTCTCTCAGCATGTTTCAGAAGAAATGTGACCTGGCAGCTGCTTGTGGACATTATGACTACTTAAGCTCCCACTGCCCCAACCCTAGAGATGAAAGTAGGTTGCAGTAGTATGCTATGCACAAGCAGTGCAGAGGATTGCTGTGTAAAATGTTGGAATACAGGTGTTTGGTTTTAAGGATAATTGAGTCTGCCTAAGGAGTCACCACACAAACTGTGAGGAAGTAAGGTGCTCCTATGTAGGCAATTTATTTATGGAGAGATGCCCAAGTTTAACAAGTTAAGCCTCTGCCACTTAATGGCTTATATTGGACACTTGCCAACTGGAAATTTACAACTCCCTGCAAGCATGTCTTAAAACAGATTCCATTTGAGGATTTAAATCAGCCCCAAGGCCTATAGCCTATCATAAAATTATCTGCTGATGATTCCCAGCGCTGCAGAGAAGCAGCATGAATCAGAAGGAATTTAAGTCATGAATCCCATGCTTGTGGGTGCTATAGGCTAAAGCATATCTTGGCAGAGGGATGACTCGGCTGAGGTCAGCTCACAGGATAAACACACTTCCCCTGCTCTCACCCTAAAGAGACTCTAAGGAGACTTTTCACATTATGCACAGGTTAGTGCCAGTGACTTCCCAGCTGAATTGTTCTGGCATTGCTATGCTGCCAACAGCATTGCTTCAATGCATGGATAACACTCCAGCATCTAGTTTACATGAACTGTGGGGCCCTGGTAGCTGCCTAAGTGCAAGAGCAGTAAGCACCAAGAGATCAAACCAAATCCATCTACTCCAACAAGCAGTACAAAAAAAAAAGCAGTGAAGATGACTCTCCCATGAGGGTTCAGCACTGTTCACAGGGATGATAAGGTTACAGACACCACTGAAGACAAGGGTCACTACAACACTGCTACTCCATGTGACATGACACTTTTAAGGGGCAGTGAAGATTTTTTTACTTAACTGTTCTAGGCTGTAGCAAGGATGATTTATGTTTGTGCTTAAAGGTGAAGAGAAGAAAAGAAACAAGGAGAGAAAGTTTAAGTCAGATATAGAAAATGAGAATGAGTTTAATGCAGATGATCAGCTGGCTGAACATGCACTAGTAGCTTAGCCTATATTCAGGAAACAGGCTGCCAATTTTATTCTGCAGCACTTATACTGCACATTTGCATTGAATATATGAAAATAAGGGTTTTATTGGAAAAAATCTATCTAAATCAACTGCAGGAGATTTCAGAAAAGTCAAACACCACCTGTAAATCCATCATTTCACAAGTCTTGGTTTACATCCACCTACAGTTAGGTCATGAATTGCACACTGGATCTTCAATATTAATGCACTCAAAGCCAGACCATGGCTCACCAATACACCTTCTAAAGGTGTCACCTTAGAATCTGTGGCATGGTCATCTTTCAATTCAAGTGTACAAATTAAGGTAAGAAATTAAAACACATGAACAAGCCAATGAACATTGCAATCCTTCTGCTCCATGGAAACTAGTATACTCACTGGGGCCTGAAAGTCATGGCTGTATTCTCACTGACCTATTAAGCTGGCAAAATGTCTACACAGAGCTCCTGCTCTTATATATGTTCTCCCAGCAGCTAATGCTGATTTTCCAATACCACCTTATTGTACTTCTCATCTGTTCTCTAATGGCATCCTAATTCTATATGCACACACCTCTCCTACCCTGATTTATGGCAGGTGATTCCTTTCCCATTCCTTGGCTTGTGGAGCTTCACATGCAAGCAGTGCTTGAATATTTTTCTGATTATGTAAGCAAATAAGCACAGATTAGGAGCTCAATGCCTACTGCAGAGAATGCAGAGTTAAACATTGTGCTTCTCTGTGGAAGTGACTAGGACTAAACACAGCACCCATGTGAGCCTGTAGACACTAACCCACACACCCAGCAAAGCACTGGGCCAAGCAGTGTTCATTGGACTGGAAGCAACTGTAAACCCCTACATCTAAAGACTGCTGAAGTCATTACCAAAATTCCAGTGGTACGTATACTATGACTTAATCTGAAAGTGCTTGACATTGTGCAGCGTATGGGATCCTTACAGGAAGACGGCACTTAATACCGCAGTTCAGAGGCAGTCAAAAAAGTAAAGGCTATTTACTTATATTAGCTTGTACTGCTCTGAAACATTCAGAATTAATCTTTAAACATTCAGCACTATTTCTGATAGTCCTCATTACCTAGTTGACTAGCAAGCAGAATTAGTAGTTAAGCAACATACACATAACCAATCACGTCAGCGAAGGGTTGTTTGTAGAAAGCTTCATCTGCCACCCTAGGTAGCAAGTAGTCCAACAGGAAGGCAAGCAGGCAGGAAAAAAGAGATAAGGATGAGAAGTACGGAACACAGCTGAAAGCAGTTTTAACAAGCACGTTAACCTTATTTCACCTACACTTACTGTAACAGGAAAGCAGCTACCACATCAACTGTATCCATTAAGCCACTGACTCAGAGGGCAACACAAAAGCTCTGCTACATCCTAGAAGGTGGGACCAGCTAGTTTAAGATTAGAGCCCCAGTGTTAGCATTAGGCTACTTCCAGTGGACAGAAACTGCCATTAGGGGAGAGATATCTCACCAGGCTGATGAGAATGCCAAACACTATTTCTGCACGACACTTGTTAAATGGACCCTGCTCCAGAGTGCACACCCTGCCTTCGAACGCTGCCCACAAAGCTTTGGGAGTATCAGCAGCAATAGCCACCAACTAGAAGGGTGCCAATCCTGTTTGTTTCTTGGCTCAACCAAAAGACAGTACCTCAGTGAATGCAAGTGTCAAATCCATAATTTTGTAGGAAGTGTAGGCCTTCTTTCTTCCTTTAGTAAAAGGTAGAGTCTACCTAAAACTCTACTTACTCAAGACAGTCCTGCTGGCCATTTTGATAAGAAAAACGGTGTTTCAAAAAAACCCAGTTCATCTTGAAAGTCTGTGGGTTCCCAAAGTATAAAGCAGCCCTGATGATTACCTGGACAGAACGATGCTGGCAACCCTAGGTCAGAAGCAGAGATCTAAGTGGTATCAGTACTATCATATTTACCTTTACATAGTTTCAAGTCAAAATTTCACTAGGAGCTTCTAAAAGTGTAAGAGCTTACTAGACTAGCAGCCATGTTATTAGTTTCTGCCCCAGGGCCCATAATTAGACAATTCAAACCCAACATAGACACAGTGAGCATTTAGTTCTTCATTAGCAGAACTGAGTCAGGTTATTTCTCAAATGCTTCCAAAAGGAGCAGCCAAAGATTTTAAGATACCTAATGAACTAACTTGTAGCAAAGACTAACTAGAAGGCCACTTCCATGTGCTCTAAAAATAGCAAGTAAGATTGCTAGTCTCAAGATAGGTAATTACAGTCACTGAAGAACTTTGCAGCAAGTAGCATGCAAACAACTGGGTAGACTAGAACTTTTTCTGGCCACATTCAAACTTTGTGTCTTAAGGAATCTTCAGTAATTCTGTTTTATCTTAATGCTTTCTCTTGCTATTCCTAGACTTTTAATCTAGATTCTAAGAAAACTTAGAAAGATAGTCTACCACTGGAGACCCGTTTCTTAGTAGGAGGGGTTACTTTCATGATCTGAAGGCCTAGTGCCTTAGGGCATACTGGAAGTATTCTAACCTCTCTTCTCCATTACTTTCACATCCAGTATCATAACTCCTTGGATGGCTGGGGATGGAGAAATCTTACCTGTTGCTCACTTTTGTTTTCTGGAGCTTTTCGTCTTGCCTTGCATACCACTCCTCCAACTCCTTTATTGCTTTCTCTTTCCATTCCGCTTCCTGCTTTCGTGAGTTCGCATCTGAAGATTTAAGAATTGATTTGTCAGTCATGTTTGTTCCAGCTGGATCTTGCTAACATTTCAGCTGATAGCTCAGGGTGCACTCTAGTGCAGACAGTTGCTTGACCTACTCAGGTAGGGGTTAGGAGATTTTCTGATTTAGGCCATAAGAACTCTAAATACCATGAATGTTCAGAGGATTAGCTAAACAGAATGCCTGCACTGCAAAACTGAGACAGTCCAGTTTAGGATGGGCATTTATAGAATAGACTAATTCAGATTCAGTAAGTCTGCTGGCCTGCAAACTATTCAAAAACAGAAACCTTGCTATGCTAGTACTAGAACAAAGCTCAGTAAAGCCTCTGTGCTTAGACAGAGTGAGGGAGTCAGCATGCTTTTACACCCAGCCTACAGTTCAGGAGAAGCTCATCTGCTCTAACTAGCCCACAAGAGGAGCAAGAAGCTCAACTCTATCCAGAAGCGCATTGTACAGAAGGTTCTGTCTGAAAAATTTTCAGCAAAGCCTCCTCCCTAATGTTAAGTGAAAAGCATACCAGTTTGTAGGCCCTTAGAAGCTGTCCGCAGGTAGATATTGCTGCATTTCATAGCTGTATTTTACACTTTAGTTACCAGTCCATTACTTAAGTATTAGATTAAGATCCATGTGGCAACAGATGGCCTCAGCAATTACAAAATTAGCAATCTTTATCCTTTGAAAGAAGTGCTAATGGCTGCAGTATTTATTCATTCTTTTCTGCTGATAAAAGCTGTTCAGTCTGTCTGCATATTTTTAAGTAAAGGGCAGGCCACATGAATACTTCAAGGTTCAGAAAGCCACTTACCTGCCGATTCCTACACCAGTATTAAGTCTGCTTACTGGAAGACTCATCTAGACTTGCTGCTCAAACTCAAGTGTGTTAGATTACCAAGAGCCAGAAGCCATCATTGAGAATTCTGTTGCGTAAGAACGTGCCACGGAGTTACAAGCAAGAACACTACTGCAACAAACACCCTCCTTACCAAGTTGCTCCAGGCGCTCCTTTTGCTCCTCTCTCCATCTACGAATACTCTCCGGTTCTGACTGCAGTCGATCTACTTGGGATATGGCAGCAAATGAGTCCGGTGGACCATTGCTCTCCTTAAAGGCAAGGAATAGTAATGTCATTTATACATGACAACTCAATATTTCAGATAAGAGCCTGCAAGCTACATAAAATCACTCTATTAGAACTGAGGACATAACACATTCATCTGATGTTATACTGCATTTCCACCATTAACATGAAAAAATCTCTTGCCACAAATTACACAGGTTTGAAGCAAATTAATACAGAACTGCCTCTAGCAATCAGGGATCAAACACAAACTCAAGTTGACTTGGAAGTTAAACTGTGCCAGAGCTCTATACCTGAAGAAAGCAGAAGACAATGCCTAGCACCTCACTAGGCAGTTGTAGGCCTAGAGATCCTCAAGTTCATTTCACCTTAAATATTGGCTGTGAGAGTATTTTTTTTTTACAGTTTTGTGCATAGGAGTTTAAAACCTTCTGACTTATTTGTGTACCTCAGAGACATCTGAAAACTTAATTAATATTAAAAGCCAATGTCCTTTAAAGACATTACAGAATTTGGATTGCTGTATCCAGCTTAGAACACAAGAGGCATTTCAACATTTCAGCATCAAAACAGTGTGAGTACTGTCATACTTTTTACTACACAATAGCTCAAAGACTTGCCAGAAACAAGGCTATCATTAATACGCCAGATTTGCAAAGTTACTGAATATTGTGCTGTTTGCCACAGAGGATACTCCAAGTCTAATAACTTTTATTGGTTGACCCTACTCTTAACAGACCTAAGAAATACCACTCCTGACAGTAACAGATGGATTGCAGCTAATGGCAGATTTGGCTGTGTCTTGCCCTTCTTTGGACCTCCTGTAGCCCTCAGTGAAGGAATAATGCAAAGAGAAGGAGCTAGGCTGGTACAACACCACCAGGCTTCACATTCAATTCAAAATAAAATAAACTGGCCAGTTGCAGGGGCAAACTAGTTACAGATAGCTAAAACAAAAGATACATATAGCCCATTTGCTCTGTCCTTCCTCATTAAGAGGAAGCTCTATCAACTGAAGCAGCTGGTCACTCAGAATTGCAAACAAAATTAAGTTATTTCATCTACCTTCTGTTGTACAAGGAAACAAAAAGGCCAATAAGATACAGTTTCCCCATCAATCTCACAGCAATGGTGAGAATGTAAAAATGTTAGCACCAGTGAAAGCTGTTTGTGTCTCCACAAAGTTTGGTGTTCATTTAGAACTCTGTGGAGAAGTAGGTCATATGATGCCCCCTTCCCAAGCATTCATTTAGTCAGGGCTATCCAGCCAACTCTGATAGCAGGCAGTGACAATGCCTTAGCCACAGTGGTGTGAAATTCAGTTACAACACAGTGATTGCCTTAGCATGCCTCGTTCCTCCCTGTCACTAAAAAATGAAGTAACTCTTCCTTTTGTCATTACCATGACTAACACATTTCCATACTACGATTGCGCTATTTAGCCAGCAGCTTAATGTCATGTAACTTTATGTCACTAAGTACTGGACAATGTTTTCAGTCAGCTGTAAGACCAATCTTGGTAAGACAACCAGGACATGTGAATTATCCTTAAAGGGCAAGCAATTCAGAAAACTGTGCTTCAATCTACATAGTCAGAGCATGCTTTCAGCTTACTAGCCAGTAGCAAGACAATGTTAAGTCATACCACAGAGCTTGTCACTCTGCTGACAGTGGTTATGTCCTATTAAGCCATAATTCAAAATGTGCTGCTGCTTTAAGTTGCCTCTAAGTTCAGAGGAAGAGCATATTAAGAGCATTAACAGCTTTATGAGATGCAGTGTCAGAATAGAAGTTCCTCTGCAGAGGTGACATAAAAGTACATTAGAGACAAGAAATTAGTCTAGATTAAGGTAAAGTTCTCAGAGTATAACAGGACATTCTAAGTACAGAACACTTCTATCTTACCTTATAGACATCTCCATTAAGCACTCCATCAACAGCACCTGTAAAGAAGTGACTACAGTTTAGCCATTTGAGAAAAGACAGAACACCAGATTTACTGATTCCAGTAACTTGTATGGAAAACTTTACAAGAGTATCTAATGAGGGAATTACATAAATGATCATTACTTGATACCCTGCAGTGTCACTCCCTTATCTCCGTACTTTTCCAGATAGGCACAAGAAAACCAAGTGAGCCATTATTTTGCAGATCCAGTAATACAAGGTCTTTTCTTCACCATGAGATAATGCTTCAGACTACATAGACAGCAGAGCTGACACTGCTGGGAAGCTGCTACAGACAGTCTTCTAAAGTTACTCCCACTTTCTCCTCCCTATCTTAGAAGCTGGCTACTAGACAACTGTTCAGAAGAAGCATGGCTCTCGTGGTCTGGTCTCCACCTGGAAGATTAACAATCCTGCAGCCAACACACTTAGCAATTTTTGTCCTAGTTTGGTTGCCTCCTAATTCCTAACCAGCTCAAAAGCTACAACTAACATTCCTAGCAAAGCCACCTTTCTGCTGCCTTCTGTGATGACATGTTTGATAGCTTCTTTCTTCAGATGCAATATTATTCCCTCTGAAGTAACAGTGGCAGTAGAGCCTCAGGAACAGGATCAGCTAGAATGCTTTGCCACAGAACCATAAAATTTCATCTTATTAAAACCCAGCCATGGGGAACATGTGTCAGCTGAGACAAACGTTTGAGTTAGTGAGGCTAGTTAAATCTCCAGACTATGCAAAACACACCAAGATTTTCAAGAACTGCTAAATCTGAGCAAGGCATCTGTCTGGAACAGTGCTATGTAACATCTGCCTGCATGATATAAACAGGCTGTATTACCACCTTTGTCTCAGCCATAATGCTACCATGCATAAACTTATCACATAGAAGTGTTTCCACCATGTTAATACACTCTTCAATGAAAGAGGAGACTGTAGCAAAGCCACGCAACAGTAAGCAGAAAATCCAGTTATTCTGCACCGCCTTCCTAAGAAAGATAGCTAACTCACCTAAAACTGAGACTATTATGTTGCTGTATGCTCTATTTCTTTGTGCTTATGTATGCCCCAGTGTCACTCTAGTGATAATGGCAACAGGAAACTCTTCATACTCCTTTATCAGGGAACTAGGCAAGTATTAAGTCCTTATCCCTAAGCCCTGGATAGCAATTACTGACTGTATTAGGTAGAGGACTGTAAAATCATCAGTTCAAACATGGCAGTGAATCGGAAGATACTAGTCTCCAAGAAGATTGTTACTGGCTTCAGCAGGGGAAGACTCAAATCAACAAAAGCTAGCTTTTCAGTTATGAGAACCTAGTATTTTATAACTAGACTCCTCTGTCTGAAAAGTGGTAGCTACCTTGCCTGATTGCTACTCCTCTGCAAGTTACAGGAGCCAGAAAGACCTGGTCTGAGAGGCACATAAAGCTAACAGCTTCACAGCAACTACCCTGCGCATCACTGAACATCAGTCTGGAAGTTCCTTCCAAGCAGGTTGGTAGAGGTCCCTGCACATATGCTGACTTGGGCAGTTACAGCCACAATTAACAGTTCTACTATGAAGACTAAAGGTTTATGAAGACTAAAGCCCACAAAGAAAACATGCTTACACTTCACTCCCCTTCAGTTTAAACCTATCGGCACTGCACACATACGCTGCAGCTGTTCACCTTGTTTTGACAGGGCTGGAATTAAAGCTAAGCCAGGGTCTATAACTCATACTGACATTAACAGCCTGAATAAGCCAGCTGCCTGCTCTGCCTACCTGGGAAGAGCTGAGAGCATTTCACACGCTCAGACAATCAAGCTGGAGACACAAGTTTATTGCTACAACACCCAAGGGAGGCCAGCCTTTAAATATATGTAGTTCTCATCTCTGGAAGGAAGGTAGTTGTTTCATGAGACATATGCCTTGGGAAGCACTGACTCACTAGCTGCCTGAGAGGGCTAATAAGTCTTTAAGATTCTTCCAAGAACTGCGATAACATGATTAAGTTTTCTTGTTATACCAAAAACATTCATTAAGGTCTTCTGGTGGTCTGCTGAGGTAAAAGGAACATCCTTGCTGAGGGCTGCAGCTGAGATAAAACAAATGTGTTTGTCTTAGGGCAGCTTTTCTTCTGCATAGAAAGAGCCACTAACTGGCACAGAGCTAAGCGTTTCCAGTGGGCACCCATGTCAGATGCATCAAAAGTATTAAAACAATCCTCTCAACTGTTTTGAGCTCCCTTAAACTTGTGATTAAGATGCAGCGTCAGCATGCTGACAAAGCATACTGCAAGCAGAAGAGGAAATGGCATTGTACCAGCATACTATCATATGGTAATACAAGTATGCTAACTGGAACCAGACCAATAGTCAAACATTCTTTTATTCCAGCTCTGCAGTCTTAGTGTTTGTATAATTCAATATGAAGTCTAGAACAACTATCTACTTGCCAGCCTTCGTATCAATAATCAATGCTAGTTGTGTATCAGATTTCTTTGTCCATGGAAACATAGCATACCTGACTTCCCACAGAAAAAGCCTAAATACTGTTATTGCTATCATTATGTTTTCCTCAGACATGAACAATGAGAGCTCTCTACTGGCTTCAACGTCCCTCCAGTTCTGTCACCGTATTGCATCCTGAAGCTCCTGAAGTTAACATTGGACGTTTAGAACTATTCTAGTCAGTAATGATCCATACTCCTTGGTGTTTGCTCCTGAACTTAGGATAAAGCTGTATTTCTAAGGATACTGTTGCAAAGAACAGGTCCAAACATCTACAGCTGTAACACAGGCTGACAACAGAGTAATAATGAAATTCCACACAGCAACCCAGATAGTTTTTAAAGTCTAGAACGATTAGCAGAGGATAACCCATATCAGCTACCTTGCATTCACAGGAGAGAAAAAACAGCCAAGCTTGCCAGAAACAGGCAGCTAGAATCAGTGCCCTCCACATGTACTACAGCTTACAAAAGAAAGGGCTAGGTAGCTTGAAGATAAATACAAGAATAGTTTTGTCACTCCAGTCCTACAAGTAAACGTATGACTTCAGAGGCTTATCACAATGATGATCAACTACTCTGAAGGCAACTGCTTGCACTAATATCAGCCTCAGTACTACCTGGCATAAAAAGAAGTTTGCTTAGCCTTGTTCACTAGCCTCTCTGAAGTCTTACTCTCAATGCAAAAGACAGTTATCAGAACAGCCAGAGGCAGGACTTTGCAGGGGTAGCTCTTCTAACATAAGTGCAACCATTTCTTAACACATGGATTAGTTCCTCTTAAGGACTTCCTATCCAGCTATGCTTTGGACAATATCCTCATTGAGGAGAAATGAACTTCAGGGTTGTGATCAACACGGCAGAGTCTGATCGGAGGCCCATAACTAGCAGTGTTCCCCAGGGGTCTGTGCTGGTCCAGTCCTGTTCAATACATTCATCAATGACTTGGACAAAGGGACAGAGTGTGCCCTCAGCAAGTTCACTGACGATACCAAGCTGGGAGGAGTGGCTGATACACCAGAAGGCTCTGCTGCCATCCAGCGAGACCTGGACAGGCTGGAGAGATGGGCCGAGGGGAACCTCATGAAATTCAACAAGAGCAAGTGCAAGGTCCTGCACTTGGGGAGGACCAGTACAGGTTGGGGGTTGACTTGCTGGAAAGGGGCTTTGCTGAGAAGGACCTGGGAGTGCTGGTGGACAAGAAGTTGACCATGAGCCAGTAATGAGCCCTTGTGGATAAGGCCAACCATATTCTGGGGTGCATAAAAAGAAGGGCGGCCCGCAGGTCAAAGAAGGTTATCTTCCCCCTCTACTCTGCCCTAGCAAGGCCACATCTGGAGTACTCTGTTTAGTTCTGGGCCCCCCAGCTCAAGAAGGATGTGGAACTGCTTGAGCAAGTCCAGCAAAGAGCTACAAAGATGATCAGGGGACTGGAGCATCTCCCTTCTGAGGAAAGGCTGAGAGACTTGGGTTTGTTCAGCCTGGAGAAGACTGAGGGGGGATCTTAACCATACTTATAAATATCTGAAGGGTGGGTGTCAAGAGGATGGCACTGGACTCTTTTCAGTGGTGCCCAATGACAGAACAAGGGTCAATGGGCACAAGTTGGAGCACAGGAAGTTCCACCTCAATAAGATAAAAAAATTCTTTATTGTGAGGGTGACAGAGCAGTGGAAGAGGCTGCCCAGGGAGGTTGTGGAGTCTCCTTCCCTGGAGGTGTTCAAAACCAGCCTGGGCACAGTCCTGTGCCCCTGCTCTAGGTGTGCCTGCTCAAGCAGGGGGGTTGGACAAGATGATCTCCAGAGGTCCCTTCCAGCCCCTGCCATTCTGTGATTCAATATGACCATACAAGAAAGTATTTTTGTGAGCTACTTTCAGCATCTCTTTTAAACAACATGTACTCTACTTCTTCATTGCTACTTTGAGTGCAATGTACTCAAAGTACTTTAACTATAGTACCTATAGTTAAAGCAACAGAAGAATATAATAAAGTTTAATATATTCTGGCATAACATTAAATAACTTCACCACTCAAGGTCTAGTTTCCAATCCTTTTTCTTTTGGGCATAGATCATGCTTCCCCTTCACCTACCTCTCATCCTCAAAAAGTTTCTCTTTAGCTAGTTATGCAATAAACTGATGAATAGTTTTCCTACCTATAACTCAGTCTCATGCCTGTATGCAAAATAAAAGCAAGAAGGTCAGGAAGGGTGGTTCTTTTCTGTTTTAGTTCTAACCTGCTGTTGTACCAAAACCCATTAGAATTCCCACATTTTCAGTATAATCAATAGGCTAGTACTAGACCACACCTTCCTCTTCAATAATGCTGAGCCATGAGAGTTTCTGTAACTTCCCAACAGATGTAGTATTCTCTTGCAAACAGAAAAATAGGTTTTTCTGCCATAAGGTTCATAATAGTGCAGTACCACCACAAGACAGCAAATACAAGTTAAACATTACCATCCATTTATTACACCTTTATTATACCTCAGTGCTACCTTATGGTGGTCTGAAGCCTCAAGATCCTGATTGCATAGCAAAACCCAGAGCAATGGCTGTTCAAACAATTAAGAAAAAATATCAATAGCCACAAATTAGGAACTCTTTCTGTCTGTGGTGCTAACTAGAGCTACAGGAGGAAACAATTCTTTCCTAATATTTTCAAGCAAATTGATATTCAGTCCCTAAAGGCTATTAAATGTGGTTTATGCACAAACCACCGAACAAGCTTCTTAATTCCTAGAGAGATTCATGAGCCTCTTCAGAAGATGGAGAAGCATAATACATTCAAGTTCATATAAAAATGACAAGAGTCTGAAACTGTGAAGGCAATGTTTGAAACTAGACAGCCTACATTAAACTTGTGTGTATTTCCATGATCGTTAACATATAAAACTGCTTGTCTTTGAATGTAATTCTCCAGAAGAAGCTACTTGACAAGCTGTCACAAGGTTTTTATATTGACATACAGGTTCTAGAAGCCATACACTTCTAATGGAATACACTCTCTCCTGCTCAGAGAACATAGCAAGTGAACTGCTATAGCCTGAAGACTGGAGAGAATTGAAGAATTTAACTGTAAATAAATGCAGGCATTGATTTATCACTGAAAAAGAGATCTCATAAAAGACAAAGTTACTAATAACTAGGCAACAGCACTGTATTACTTGACTTATACAGTACTTTCTGTTTTCTGAAGCAGTGATTATGCCTTATCTTCCAAGGGAAATAAGCCTTCACGTGGCCAGGAAGCTTGAACAGGATAGCTATTTACATCATAAATGGCCTACTGGTCCAGGCCACTATCCCAGCCCTGACCACGGCAATATGCAGTGATGCTGGGTGAGACACATGAGCTTGACAACATTCTGCCATTCCCCGCCATACTCACCCAGTATCCACCATTACTACAATTAACAGAAATATACACTAATATCAGTTTTCTGATATTAACAGTTCATGAAGTTCACTACTGTCCATGTATCTGTTTAATCTTTTCAGAGGCTGTAATTTAAAATCTGTTTGTTGTATGAGACAACATTCTTGCTAGTATATTTGAAGAAGTTGGTGACTGCTTCTCATAATATTTGAAGTTAAGATCTTCAAACTTCAGTTGAGAGCTGTCTGAGTTATGACTTTTGGCCCAGTATTTAGAAAAAAACTTATCCAACAGATCTGTAAATAAGGACTTCAAAAAGGTTACCATTAAAAAAGTAAAACCACAAATCCCTGATCATGGTACTTAAGGATTTACATAAGAATTTGTATTATTTCAAGAAGAAATTTGCACTCACCTATTTAAGTTAATCACAAAACAGTTTAATAAACTAATATGCACTAGAGACTACAGCTATGTGGTATTTGTGAGAATACTGATCAGACGATAAGAAATCTCAAACACAAACGGCAACAGAAGTCATTAGTTCATTTGTCACCATGCCTGAACCAGTACATTTTGCACTGCTGCAGGCCTGCACTTTTTAACAAGGAGGGAGCAAGTACAGCCTCCGACATTCAACAAATGTATGTTCTGTTAAAACATGGGACCACCAAAAGTGCACAACCACAATCTGCTGTGCCTGTTTAATAGGCCAGAGCATAAATGCAATCCTAGTGCAAATTAGAAAGCAAGATGGCATATAGATCACACCTAGGCCTCCCAGATCTTTAGACCATATTATCATATTCATTATTTTATGATGCTCTTTGTAAAGAAAGTTCTCCAATAACAGTTTTGCATTCCATAACAAGTAAACTTACATGAGTCAAGAAAAAGCTCTTGAAAACCAGCTTAAGAACTGCTTTTATATATCAAGCCAATCTAGAAGTATTTAACAAGTTGACATTTTGACAAGGAATCGCTCTGCAATAGCCATGTTGCACGCATGTAGAGAAGGTATGGAGCTAGTTAGTTCTAGCACCCTGTGAGAAAGGCCAATGTTAGAACCTTCTCCAAAGAATTTAGTCCTTGAACAGCTTCTTCAGTGTTCCATAGTCTGTTTGGAATGTAAAGACCATATAAGGCGTAATGCTTGTCTGAAGCTTCTGAAGGAGGTCTACTGTGTCCTTTTCAGCATTATACACAGAAGCCAAGTTATGTCTGATATCAAAACAGGATGGTGTTCTGATAACAATTATGCTTATGTTCTAGTGCTTAGAGCACCTAACTCCCCTGTAAACACCCTTTTTAACTACAAACGTAGCCCATATGTTTTGAGCTTCATGAATGAGGTGAGCATAAGGGCTGCGCTACCACTAAACAAGCACTGGAAACAACAGGTCTCCTTTACTCACTTAGAGCTTTGGGCTTAATTCCACGAGATACTATGAACCTGCATCCTTACCCATAAGACACGGCAGTAATTTTAGAAATCAGAATAATGAAGAGTAAATTCTAAAGCTTTCCAAGACTGAATTCGTGAGCAAAGTTATTCAACTTAGTCTTTAGAAGAGTGGCATCTTCCTGAAGTTACAAAGGGAAGTCACAAGAGAGCAATATATATTCCTATGGACCTAGAGACGAGTACAAGCAAAGTCTTCCAAGAGTGTTGAAGCATCAGTTAGGTGCAGCATCACCCTACATTCACAACACCTTTCTATTAGACTTCAGTTAAAAACCCCAAATGTTTCATAATCAGAAGTGTTCATTCAGGGCTGCTTTAAGTACTGTTAGACTGACTGAAAACACACTAACCTCTTTTTCCCAACATACGCAGCCACCCTCCCCTGAATCTAACAGCATGTTCTGCAGTGTCGGTTTTCTCACATTCAGTACAAAGGTTACCAAGGAACAAAGGCTAGAGGCTTAGTAAAATTAAATATTAGCTCAACTGACAGCATACTTGAAGACCAAGATCACTGCCTCGGAAGACAGAAACACAAGCGGCAGAACACAACATATTGACTTATCCTGCTTTCAGTGGATCTTCATTTCATGCAGCTCCTGGATTAGACGAGATCAGAGTTAATCATCAGTGTTCTTAACTTTGGCGAGCCCGGGCACCAAGACATCTTTACAAGATATAAACACCGCCCCGTCTGGGGGAGCAGGGATATAACTTACACAAGGCAGAGCATATTCAGGACGTCCAAGAAGACATGCCTGCACAGCCCAGACCTAATCCCGGGGCCACACCTGGGCGGCCAGACGCGGCTCACCGGCGGCATGTGCTCGGTGCAGAAAGCCGAAGCGAGGGCCCCGCCGACACCGCCCCCTCCCGGCTACGGGGCCTCCGAGGGAGAAGGGAGGCTGCGAAGCCCCCGCCAGGCCGGGACCCCTCTCCTCTCCTCCCCGGCCCGCCCGCCGTGCAGCGCGCCTCCCTCAGAAACCCCCCCACCATAGGGAGAAACGGTTGAGCGGGGCCCATCCTCCCTCCGCGCGTACCCGAGTCAATGCCCTCCGGACCCTGCAGCGCCGCGGGCACCTCGCCGCTCTCCAGGATGCTGTAGCCTTCATCGTTCTCGATGCCCGCGATCTCGTTCTCCTGCTGCGCTAGAAAAGCGGCGGCAGGATCCTCCTCTGCGCCATCCAGCGCCCCGTTACCGACGGCTGCCGGCGGCTGCTGAGCACCGAAGAGCTCCAGGTCGGCCATGGGGGCTAGAAGTCGCAGAGGAACCGACTCCCGAGCGGCAGCAGCTTCTGCTCCGGCGCCTACGCCAGAAATCAGCGCGGAAGGGGAGGGTGCCCCGCCTACGCCAATGGGAGTCGAGCACCGCCCAGCGGTAAAACCAGTCAGCGAGCGGCGCCCGCGGGGCTAACGGAACTCTCCGCGTGATGCCTTGGGCTCGACCCAATCAGTGCCAAGAGCGTCGCTGCGTCCCGGGGGAGGGCGGAGTGCAGGGAGGTGGGGTGGCTCGTCACGTCGCTGCGGGGAGGGGGCGGCCCGGCCGCCCGGCTCGTCACTCGCCACGGACCTGCTGGCGGAAGGAGGAGCCGGGTGGTGCGGCGCGCGCGCGGCCCGCGCCAGCGGGCAGCAACGCCTTGGGATCCGGCCTGGGGCCTGGCCTCGGGCCTGGCCGCCTGCGCACGCAGTGCCCGGCCCCGCAGGCCCGGTCGGCACCGACGGGCCTCTGCTTCCGCCTCAGGCGGCGACCAGCATTTGGTCTGCGGCAGGGACTGACTCCCCGTTGCGTTCCTGTCAGGCCACCCCGTCGCGTGAACCTGTGCTGGCTGCCTGCCGGAAGACAGGTGCTCCTCTTGAAGCCGGCGCAGGCAAAGGTAGCGGTCCGGTGTAAATACCAGCGCCAACGCAACATCCAGCCATGGGCATCTTGGAGACAAGTCTGAACCTGCAAAAAAAAGTCAATAAAAACACCTGGTGGTTTATGTTGTGATTTTGTGTGTTTTCTGCCTGGTACAGGGAAGCTTAAATTAGTGCAATTTCAAGTACCATGTATTGCATTGACCATGCATTGAGAAAAGTGTGTATTTGAGAGGCAGTAGTTTCTGATACGATTTTTTGACAAAGTTACTTTGATCAGTTTCTGTATCTGGTTTATCATACTGATCTGCAAATGGTTTATTGGCACAGCAGAGAGGGGAGGGGAAAATAACATAGAAAGCACTGTCGGCTCTGAAGCTAGTGCAGGGGCTGCAAGAGGTACTTGTTAAACTCCAGTTACATGTTGCCTCTAAGCTTGTATGTTTCATGGTGTAGTAGAGGTGTGCCATCCAGGCTTATGTTATAATCCCATTCAAACTTTTCACAAGGTTGCCAAATTCAGAGGAAAAAATGTAACTCTTGAAGTCAGTTGTTTCCTATGTGAATTTAACAGTGTGAGATAAATCGCAGGTTGAGTTATACTTTTTTTCCCTGCTGTCAAAATAATTTGCTAGGGAAAAAGGAGGAAGCAAACTCATGCCATATGACAGAAAATCCATCTCACTTAGTCAATTAGAACATGCTAGATTTCTCCTGTGAAAACTCAGAATCTAGCATGGCAGGAGGTTGGACTTCCCTGTATTTTGCCTTCTAGGAGAAACATAGCAAGGTTATTTATTTTAAATTATTTCCAGCAGCCACAGGAAAACTAAATAATTAAGAATAACAGCAGTAAGCAGGCCCATAATTCACAACAGAAGTCTACAAAAATTAAACACCATCATGAAATATATGCCACGGTCTCATAGAAACTGGCTAACTTTGTACCATAATTTCTTCTTACAACACACTCCAATTTGCATTTCCATCACTCTTCTTTTCTTACATGTAAACAAAAGTGGAATATCTCACTGCTTCCTTTTAACTGTGAATAGTGAATTTTGGACAACAATCTAGAAACTTCCTTTTTTGCTCTTCCACTGCCTCTTAGCCCTGTGGGGATTTCTGATGGCTTTATGCCACAAACACAAATAGAATATTGTGGTTTAAAGTGAAAAACAAATCTGGTAACTTGCTTGTATTAAAGTTGCAGAACAGGGACAAAGGCATATGAACTCTAAGATGAATTAAAAGTTTGCAAATGGCCCAAGAAAACTTTTATCTGTGTTCCATCAGAATCACAGAATGGGTAACTTACTGGCTTTAGATGCAAAGGAAAATACAGTGAGTCATTAGATCTGTTCTGATGATGAATTCCAAAATTAAATGTGACCTATAAGTCAGGTGCACTGTGAAATACTTCTGCATTATCAAATTTATTTTTTTCCTGCTTTCTTACCTTGCAAAAGAAGTCAAGATAGCTCCTTTTCTAAAGGTAGATGTCACTCCTTAGAGACCACTACAGAGTAGTACCCTTTGTAATTCATCCATAGTGGTTTGTTGATATGTTACAATGAGGAAAATAGTTTATTACAAGAATATTACATCAATAAACATTCATGGAAAGACTAAAAGGCAATCAGACTACAAAAGACTTTCAGGATATTTCTGTTTCTTTCCGTTCTTTGGAAGATAGTGACATAATTCTCATTTCTAAATGTACTGAGATCTATTTTAAAACTGGTTTTAAAAGATGTTTTCAAGCATTTATGAAAATATGGGATTGCAGTTCTGTACTTCTGACATGAAGGAAATAATTGCAAAAGAGTAGTGGGATTTTTACTGACTCCTTCAAAATGTTTTTGATTTAAGGAATTAAATATTTAGTAGAACAGATGCTTCCAGAGCAAAAAAAATTTAAAAGCAAGTCCTTCCAACTCTCTGGAAGCATGCAGATGAGAAAGGCATTGTACTAATAACATCTGGATATAAACCACATCTCAAGAAGTCTCTCTAACTAGAACCTCATTGTGCAAGAGCCAACAGTTCGTGGCAATTAGAAGGCGAGAGCACATAATGACTAGGGTCTGGTCCAGGTCCATTGAAAACAATTAAGAGGTTTCCTCAACCTGCTGATGGCTAGGGACCTTCAAGCTATAGAGAGAAGCTAGAAAAAAGCGCTAACTTTTCAGTTATGAGAACCTAGTAGTTTATAACTAGACTCCTCTGTCTGAAAAGTGGTAGCTACCTTGCCTGATTGCTACTCCTCTGCAAGTTACAGGAGCCAGAAAGACCTGGTCTGAGAGGCACATAAAGCTAACAGCTTCACAGCAACTACCCTGCGCATCACTGAACATCAGTCTGGAAGTTCCTTCCAAGCAGGTTGGTAGAGGTCCCTGCACATATGCTGACTTGGGCAGTTACAGCCACAATTAACAGTTCTACTATGAAGACTAAAGGTTTATGAAGACTAAAGCCCACAAAGAAAACATGCTTACACTTCACTCCCCTTCAGTTTAAACCTATCGGCACTGCACACATACGCTGCAGCTGTTCACCTTGTTTTGACAGGGCTGGAATTAAAGCTAAGCCAGGGTCTATAACTCATACTGACATTAACAGCCTGAATAAGCCAGCTGCCTGCTCTGCCTACCTGGGAAGAGCCGAGAGCATTTCACACGCTCAGACAATCAAGCTGGAGACACAAGTTTATTGCTACAACACCCAAGGGAGGCCAGCCTTTAAATATATGTAGTTCTCATCTCTGGAAGGAAGGTAGTTGTTTCATGAGACATATGCCTTGGGAAGCACTGACTCACTAGCTGCCTGAGAGGGCTTGAAGGGTCTTACCCTTACTTCATATGCATATTGACAAACATTCATGGAGACAATTAGCAATTATACCTCCTCTTCTGAGAGTTTTTTTTAATGGAGGAAATACAGAATGGCACCTTAGATACCATCGTCTATAATGCCTCCTCTTTAATTATAACATTAATTTGTTGCCTTCTGCTGGAAGGCCGCCAGCAGGCAGCAAGCCAACACCGCTTTCCATTGACATTGCTGATTTGTTGCCATGAGAATATAACTGGATGGAATGAAGAGGAGATGCTGCTAGTAGTGTCTGCTATGTTAAACACAAACATCCCAAGATAAGAGGTGCAGCTGCTTTCCAAAGAACACTTAGAAGTAGAAGGTGAAGTAAGAAATGTTCCTACAGCTAATAAACATGTGGTGCAGTGCTGCTAATTTTTGTTTATGTTACAGCTGTATCTCTAATCATCACAACTTGTTATTCAAGTAGAATCAGAATAAGCAGAGGATAGGGATTGTCCCATGCCTAAAGGAAGCACAAGCTGCACAAATATGAACAGAGCAGAGGGACAGACTGTCAGAGCAGAACAGTAGGAATTAATATGACCAGAGATCAGGGAGGAGTGGTATAAAGAGGTAGGTTTACAAATATGGGGAGAAGATACTTGAAATAATATGAATTACAGAGGAAGCAATACTGTGAAGGTAAAGTCTTGGGAACATGAGGTTGTGAAATCCTCTTTTGAATGGATTGAGTGGAGCTAAAGGACCCAGAAAAGAAAATGCAATGTGGGGCTTTTTCTAAGGAATTAGACATTAAGGGTGGACTTTTTATCAAAAGAAGTGGCAGGTGAGTCACAGAATTGCTTAGGCTGGTTAATCCAACCTGCTTGCTAAAGCAAGGTCAGCAAGAGCAGACTTCTGAGGACTGTCTCTGGTGTGATTTTGAGTATTGTCCACAGATGAAGACTGCACAAACTCTCTGGACAGCCTGTTCCAGTGTTTGACTACCCTAATAGTAAAAAAAGTGTTTTCCTGTGTTCAGATTGAATTTCTCCTCTTGTTATTATTTTTATTTTGTATCCATTGGCTGCTCTCCTATCACTGGGCACTACTGAAAAGAGCCTGGCTCCCTCTTCTTCATTTTCTCCCATCAGGTATTTATACACATTGATAATATCCCCCTGAGCCATGACTTCTCCATGCTAAACTGTTCCAGTTCTTTGCCTCTCCTTATATGAAAGCTGTAAATGGGGTTACAACAGGCTGGTGGCCAGTCACTAGCAGGGTTCCACAGGAATCCACCTTGGGGTTGATACTCTTTAATCTCTCCGTAGATGACTTGGATACAGGACTGGAAGGAATAATAATTAAGTTTGCTGATGACATAAAATTGGGAGGAGCTGTTGACACTCGAGGGCAGAGAGGCCCTGCAGAGGGATCTGGACAGACTGGAGAGCTGGGCAATCACCAACCGTTTGAAGTTCAACAAGGGCAAGTGCCAGATTTTGCACCCGTCAGGCCCCAGGGACTTATATATGTCATTTGTTTAAGTGCTCCCTAATCTGGTTTTCCTCTATCCCTGGTAAGAAGCCCCAAATCCCTGGCCTATCAAATTTGTTTAATCTACTCTCCTCTGGCATCCTTGCTAACTAGGAAGGTGGCTAATGTCATTGTGAGGCCACTCAATCATCTTTGAAAGGTCATGGCAATTCAGAGAGTTCCTTAGAACTAGAAGAGAACAATTGCATTTCTATCTTCAAGAACAAGTTCACAGAAAAACCTTTTGAATTCTTCACTAGTGAAAGATAACACAGAAGTCCTGATTCTGCAAATCAGTGATACATTATGTTTGACTTCATAGTGTCTTGTCCCTTTAGAATGCCCTGCATTTCAAGTTCTTCCATCCAAGGAAGACTTGCCAGCCCACCTGACAGAACTGACCTGAGAGAAAAGGTAGTTTTCCACAGAGGAGAACTTCCCAGCATGTCTGATCAAAGTGATTGCAACTGTGCACTTAGTGAGTCCCTATCCTTCTGTTCTGTGACATCACCCTCATCTTCTCTGACATAACGGAAGGGACCTATTTAATATACAGCAGAAGTTGTACATTCCCCCAACACTGTAAGAAGTATTCAGTGAAAAATTTCCCTTTAGTAGTACATAAAAAAATTTAATTCACTAAATTGTTTTCCATCAAGTTTTCTGGACAATCTCTGTGATACCTTTGTTCTACAGATTGGATTCCTGGGGTTCCTTCTTCACACTACACTCTCTGAGTCCTTCAGCATCACTGATGGTGGAACTTCTGCAATTCCTAATATAGTAAATCTGACTTATATACTAGCAAAGAATCTAACACTTCTTCCATGGACTAAATTCCTGTTGGCTTCCTTAGAAACAATAAAGCAGAGGCCTTTTCTTTATTTGATTTGTAGACACAAAAGCATTCCATGACGCACACAGTGAGTATTTCACTTTGTACTAACCCTGGTCACAAATGCCTGAGAAGAATCTGGCTGCAAAGCAACAACCCATGCAAGAAAGCTACTACAAATAACTTTTTAATTCTGAGTCTATTTCTGCTGTAAACTATTTTTTTCAAAATGTGATGTTTTTAAAATTGGTTTAATTGACCCTAAAATGAATGACAGCCACTTGAAATAAATTGCTAAAGTACGCTCTGAGAGGAAATCACAACTTACTGCAGACTGTTGCAAGGTAAGGAAGTCAAGTGAAGAAGGTTTTGGTACAAGTGAAAAGCCATTCTTTATTGATAGGGATATTTCTTTTTACCTTTCCAAATCAAGTGCAATTTTTAGAAGAACTTTGAAAGGTAGTTTGACTGTATGGGAAACTGAGTACTCAAGAACTTCTGAACAATCTGACAGAATTTTCACATTTCCCTCCTTTCTGGTGTAGTCAGAAGGTATTTGGACTGATAAAATATTTCTGAGGCCATCTTTCATCTGCATAAACAATGTCTCCATACAGCAGGGACCTCCTTGTGGTCTCCAACTAAGCACACTCCATGCAACAAAATTCAAGTGCAGGTATTCGGTAATATCACATGTTCATGAATTTGCTCACTTCCTTTTCTGAAAGTTGATACTTGAAATTCATTTTTAGAGCCATACACACTCAGGATGTTTTCCTATGGAAAACAAAACAACAGGTTTATAGCTGAATTCAATATGGAAGGTGAGGTATTGCACCACTTTCCCTGTCTGAGTGTTAATGTACCATCTGAACATATAGGAAGCACCCATTCAGCTGCCTTGTCACAATAGAAATTAACTTGACTTTTTTCCCATAGTGATCAAGGCAGCAGCATCCATGGGAATGCTTATTTTGGCAGAGTCCAGTTGTCTTTCCTTCCATCACCATACTTGCAAGTGTTAGAGACCTATTTCCTTGCATCAGCACAATCCCCAGGGGATACACTACTCCTCCACAGGTCATCAAGATGTGGAAACCAAACCCATAGGCACTACCTCAGTCCAGGAATTGTTTTCTATGTCACATCTCTGAGGTGCCTTTGAGGTAGTGACCTGTTCTGTTATTCCTCCAGTGACACTACCTGCTAGTGTCGCACTAGGAGCAGCTGCTTTACATGCCATCTCTGCCTGCTTCAGCCACATGTAAACAAAACATGTAAGCTCAAAAGTATACGCAAACCCCTCATCATTAAATCTTACATCCTCTTTCTGACCTCCTAGAATCATTACAGAGTCAATTAATGACCCCTTCCTCCGGAAAAGAAAGCAGTCTTCAAGCACGTTCTTGCTTTCTCTCACTCAAAATAATTTCTATTTGAGCCAGAGGGCAGAATGACTGATGAGCATCAGCATGTCATGGCTGGTAGCCACCAGTGAGCCACCAGGCTGAGACCCCCAGTAAGTGGATACAGGCAAAAATCTTATTAAAATATCTTTATTTTTCTTCTTTCCTGAACTTTCTAAATACTAAATCAGGGCCACAAAAGCCTCATTCTTGTTCTGTACGTGCAGGCTGTCCTTGAAGAGCCTGCCACTTACCTGACAGCATGAGTTCTGAAGTACCCATAGGTGCCTCCATAGGCACTGTTCACCACCTCTTTAAGCTCACACATGTAGGCTATAAGCATGTAGAACAGGCAACTTTTCTCCACAAGGGACCCAAGGGTAGAAACAGAGCTGTGAGCTTTTACAGAATTACACTTGAGTTACATTGCCACTTTCAGCAGTTCCTCCATATTATTTAGATATGGTGTTTCTTTTCTGTGAACTGCATCTTCCCACGTTTGGTCTTGCAAGTACAAGGCAGAGATGACAGCATGAGCTTTCAGACACCAGTTGTTATGGTGAGATGCATGGTGTCATAAAATACAGCTGCTAGAACACAGTGCACTACAGGTATTGAAGTGTTGAGGAAACAATTTATCAGCTAGGGCTGTCTGTAAAGTTCTAGCATAAGAACGCAGAAAAGGTCAGGTAGAAGGAAAATAAAATGAGGCTCTTTTCTCATGAGCCCCCTTTCTCAGCAGTCTGGGGTAAACCAGCTAGAGCTACAGGGTGTCAGATCAGTACTGCCCCACCGCTGGGAACACAGGTTGAACACTGACAAGAGCAGGATCTGGCACAGCGTTGGCAGGGACTGTGCATGCTGGCCTCCCGAGGAAGTATATTTACTAGGTATTGCTAGCAGGAAATACATCCTGTTTTCTGTTTTCCAAGTTATCTACCCAAGTATGTTACTTTTCCCATAAAATACTAGGATTTTGAAAGGCCACACAGGAGGAATCCAAACTGCACTCTAAAGATGACATCTTTAAAGTGACATCTAATAGAATGCTGCTTTTTACTTCCTTGCAACACTGACAAGTTTCTTTGAGTGGTGGACAGAAATATAGCTAGTTTAAGCTTCTCAGACCATTTCATCTTCACCAGCCATCGTACGGATTTCAACTGGCTCAAGAATGCCAGGTGCTTTTCTGAGGTAGGTAGTATGATCGCAAGTCTATTCTCTCCATGCTCATTCCATTATTTAACACCATCTGTTCATAAAGACCAGGCCCAATTGACCTTCACCTCCAAGAGCAATGGTGCACAAGGATTTCTTTCCAAGGTGCTGGAAGCTGAACTGTATGTCAGGACCTGAAGCTGTTGTTCATTGTGCCCTCTGATCTATCAGAGACAAGCAACGGGATCCAGATTCAAGATGTGCCTCTTACAATGAGAGTGAATGCAAATTGGTGAGAGCTAATGACTAAAATCTACAAACCTGTGGGAATGGGTTCACCTATGACCTCCGTCCACAGATTGCAGTGATGAGGCAGGTCTGAAGTCAAGCGGCAAAGTCAACCAGGCAGGCCAGGAGGCTGAGGTGTAGACTGACAACCCTACAGCACCACTGAGGCAGGACTGCTGACTTGGTACTATGGGCCCATGAACCCTGACAGTAAGTATTGTGTTTATTCTTAATGTTTTGTGTGTCAACCCAGGCTTTCTGCCCCACATACTTTTCAACAGCTACTCTGACAAAAGATTTATTAATTTCTGTCCTATGTCTCTCCCTTGTGCCTTTTACAAGAGTGTGGAAGCTTTTAAAGTAATAATTTACTTTTACACACCTCTCAGCAAGGTGAGAGAGAATTATTCCAATCCCCACTCTGCCCTCAATTTACAGAGTGTACACTCCTCCCTCCTCTGCACCTACAGAGTAGAACTGAAGCACTCAAGATTAGAGTGAACAGTGTCTATTTATTCCCAATGCCAGTTTAGAGATGCCAAAGACCATGTATTTTATATATATTGTGTTGGTTCAGCACACTAGTCACTGATTTGTAGCTGCAAGAATTCAATTGTACTTCTGTAAACTAAATCATAATGCCTTGAAATAAGCCAGCCATAAGGTAAAGAATTCAAACTGGCAATTATATGTGAAAAGCTTGTTTTAGTGATTTGTCCCGCATTGCCCCGCAACTTGGAGGCAAACACGGGGCAAATTGGAACTGAATCAATTTAGGGACCAGCTTTTCTCTTCCCTAAAGCTTTGATCACTGTCAGCCTGCTATCTTCTAAAACACAGAGTATACAGACTTTAGGACAGTCACCTCCACTACACTTGGTACAGCCTGGGGAAAGATTCCTTTTGTGGGGATATTTTGCTGACTGTTCTGCAAGTATGCTAAAAGAGGCAAAGATGATGACTGAAAAACAATCTTAAAACTAGCAGCCTTTGCCTTCTGAGGTTTTTATAGCCCTAAACATGTGCTGTGTCACAGCCCTAATCATAAGCATTGTCAAACCAAAAAGCAGCGTGTCCCAGTGATACACACAGAGTTGCAGCATGTAGATCTCTGCTTCTTCAGCACCGGAAATAACTGAAGGAGAGGAGACCGTCGTGCTGAAGAAGGGAGAAAATAGGCTGATGGCAGCTCTTTGGTTAAATTCAAGACCTTTACCAATTTTGAATGTATTCTAATGGATCACAGCCCTTCACCTCTGACTTTTTAGGAAAAAGAAGATACTTAACATCTTCTGTTCTGTATCCTTCACTGTCTCTCCTGCTTTCTTCTCATGCAGAATTCCTTATTCATAGTCCCATTTCTCTCATATTACTCACCCCACTAGGGAAAGGCGCTCTGAGTTTGATGACTGCAGTCCTCAGCTGCAGTTTCTGGCAGCATTTCTCATTAATTTCTCTCTTCTGTAAGCTCCCCTGTCCCACACCTTTCAGTACAGCGTCTTGGGCTCCTCAGCTCTTGGGCTTTACCCCATTCTCGCCAATCCACTGGCCCAATATCAGCCAGTGCCACTCTTTATTCTCTCACTATTCCCTAGTTTCTCCGTATATCTTTTCCCTTCTGAATCCCTTCCCACCTCTGTTATCCTTACTCGCTGGTTGCCAGTCACAGTTGTCTTCCTCACACCATTCCATCTACCTCCTTCTCCCCCCCCCCCCCCCAAATACTTTATACAGTCTCTGTCTCCCCCTTCTTCCCTCTGGAAGTCACTTAAACAGACATTTAAACTCTGCAAGACGTGACAGGATAAATCCAACCATTACTGCAATTCACTGAACTGCTAGCACAAGTAGACTCATTCAAAATACACAGGCTTGGTTTCAAACTTAGAGGAGAAAGTTGCACAGAACAAAAGGGAAACATGGTGGTAGTCTTGGCTAGTCAGAACTTGGGTGGACTCTTCAGTTAAGGTGCTGTGCTGAAATAGAGAAAACCTATAGAAAGCAAATTCTTGCTGTAACCGTAAGAAGTTGCTGCCTGTAACTGTTGTCTGGGTGGCCCACTAAAAATGATACTGCCACTGCTAGTAAGAAACCTAATACCAGCCTTGCAAGGCCACAGAACTGGTGGGCTGTTAAGCTTGTTGTCAGCTTGTGTGAATTTGCAGCGCAAACTGAAGCTTGGTGCCAGGTGTCTTTTGTTATGGTGTGGACTTCATGTGTGGGATAATACCAGAGACCTTGGAAATATGTGCACAGGCAGAAAACAAAGGCCACAAGATTGTCAATATCTCACTGGCAGTCAGCTTCTAGTTACTGAAGAACTACAACCTTAAGAGCTGGGAACGCTGCTTTAGACAGAACTAAGAGGACAAAAAAGCAGTCAAACACCAGGATAAGGCAAATGATGTGGCCCAGGGAAAGTAACACCTGCTTGCATTGCACAGCATATTGTCCAAGGGAAGGAGAGCAAAGACTTAAAATCCACTGAGAAACTCAAACCTTTTCTAAATGGACTAGATCTTGGTATTCGAAAAGAATTGCTGCTGGCAAACGGTCTTCATCACTGGATCATCGTGGAATTCTCTTCCTACAAACTGTGTCAAAGCTGCAAGCACATTACCCACTTCAAGGACTTTTAATGACTCTTCAAAGGTCTTTTGTCATGCCAGTCAAGCTCCAGGACCATATAAAAGTCTATGTCTGAGTGCGTAAACTACATGCACTTGTTTTCTCAAGCTCTGTCATTCCTGAGTAAAGCACTACTGCATGTAAATTCGATTTGGCTAGTGTGATAACTATTGGTGTGACAACTATCACACTCTGATCAGCCCTGAAGTGGTCAGGCAATTCACAGAATCATAGAATGGTTTAAATTGGAAGGGACCTTTAGAGGTCATCTAGTCCAACGCCCCTGCAGTGATCAGGGACATCTTCAACTAGATCAGGTTGCTCAGAGCCCCATCCTACCTGACCTTGAATGTCTCCAGGGATGGGGCCTCCACTACCTCTCCGAGTAACCTGTTCCAGCACTTCACCACGCTCACTGTAAAAAGTTTCTTCATTATATCCAGCCTAGAATTGGACTAGATGGTCATTGTAGGTCCCTTCCAACTGCGACTCTTCTGTTCTGTTCTATTCAAAGTATACTTCTTATTATTGTGCACAAATATATCCACAAAACCCTCAGTGTGAGATGGCTGTCTCACTGAAATAAAAGACAAACCTCCAACAGAACCAGGGTTTTAAACATCATTCAGTTTCACAGAACACAGTTTTGGGATTGGTGTCACCACACCCCCATCAGGAAGTAAGTGGTAGGTAGTATAAAACTGCTTGAGCTGGAATAGTTCTCTCACTGTTCCACAATTTCTGTACGTTTATTGTTTGGTTTTTTTTTGCTTTTGTGCTTTACATCAGAATTACATATGTATAGCTGCATATCCTCTTACCTCCAATTCTACCACTTTAATACAATATAAAGAAAAGCAGAGGGGCTCAATCTTCTGCCATTTTAGACTATGATAGATAAAATGGTATTCTGCCATTGTAAAATTATTCCAGAGATTAATTATTTGTGTTCTGGAGTAATTTTTTTCATGCTTCTTTACCTGATGGTTAAACAAGGAACTTCCCCCAAGAAAGAAGGGTGTGTCTGTTCTGTGGAGCTGGTGTTTAAGCATTTGTGTAGGAAGAACCTAGAGTACCTAATGAACTTCAAGGAACAATCTGGGGCTTTGGGCTGAAAGCCATATTGTTTAGTTGAGAAATGTCTCATAGGCAAGCACAATATAATAGAGTATAAACTAAAAGTCAGCAAGAGGTAGCACGTTAGAGACTTGCTTCAAATATTACAATTAAATATTTTCGTAATTAACTGCTCTTTCAATCAGGTAACTTTTGGGAGAAACTTCATGATAATTGTTCTCAGCATTTATAAGCATTCTGTATTAAGGTTACACTCACAAGTTGTTTTGCACAGCCAATAATGACTGTGAGGTGTTTTAGTAAGTGGTTAGTTGATTTTTACAGTCTTGAAATTCAACAGATTATGGTATGGCTTTCAACCTTATATAATTCCTGAAATTATATTATTATGACCCATAATGGGGCATATTAGTAATACCTGCAACATACTTTTAACTTTTTATTCTCTCTCTGAAAAATATGTATTACCCATTACACAAAATGTAAAAGTTTTTGTAGGGACTGTATTTTACTCAGATCTCTTTCTGTAACTGTGGTTCAGGACCCCTAAATAAGCTACGTCTGCATTTGTATCCGTGTCTGTAGTCCATGTAATTGACCAGTAGAAAAGGCTAATATAGGTTTAGTTATCATTAAACTTCCCTGGCTATGAAATAGCGTCCAAATTGACCTTTTTCTAGAGAACTGGTTGGTTTTGTGTGGATACACACAGTCCTGCTTTTTATATTGTCCCCAATACCTAAGCAGACAAAGGAAAAAAATATTGTTTATACAGTGTCCTCTTCTTGCCATCATTTATATGTCTCAGCACATTTAAAAGACAGCATCCATTCTGTGTGTCACTTCAGCACTGATGTACCATAGTATACTGCTCCTCAAGGGCATTTCTGGTTTGAAATTGAGGCAATTTCTTAGGCTCTCACATAGTACTGCACAGCTGAGAGTGTGGTGTTTGTGTTCAAGTAATCACTGTTAGTGCAGTCTCTCCTCAGGGAACAGCCAGTACCAGCAAAAAGACTTAATGCACTACTATAACTGCAGTTGTGCAGAGGACAGTACATGGTGCTAACATTATCTGTAGATGAGGCCTCAAGACCCAATTCACCCCACCAAAAAAAAAAAAAAAAAAGACACATACCATAAAATCATAATAAATGCACTTACTGATTTTCAGTTCCATTAAAACCTCACAGACAGGCCCGGAATGTCAGAAGCATGTCTGCATGTCCCTCAGAAGACGATTTTGGAGTGAGATACCCTCAGAAGCAGCCTTTGCCAGAACACAGAAGTATTTGCAAACTATTTTTATTTCCCCAGCTCGTCCATATTGCCTGGATGAGGCATGGATTCAAGAGTGCTGAGAAATTGGGCTAAATCCCTGAATATGCTGCGTTTTGAAGAATACTGAAATGCAAGGCTATGATACATATATTCAGGTCCTTGGAGACAGCAAACCTTACCCTGGCTTATTTGACCAACAAATGTAACTCTGCTAAATTAATGTTGCTCCTATTGCCCATTAAGGTATTTTTAAGGAGAAAATAATATTCTTTTTTTTCCACCTCAATAAGTGTTTTAACCCATTTGCTTACCATAGTGCTGATGGCCCTCTCTTCTCTTCAATCTCTTGTGAAATTTCTGATATATTCTTGCATTTGTGTAGGACGGGTCAAATAAATGTGTTATATACTTCTCTAGTTTTATCATGGGAAATCTAGATTTTAAAAACCAGGCTGTATGACTTAGCAAGGCATTGCAGTTTAGTCTCCTCTGGGATAGTAAGTTGTCCTACAAATTTAATACATTGCCATCACATACAAGGGGAAAGCAAAGAAAGATTATCCCAAATGTAAAAATGCAGAACATGCTTTAGTCAGAAATACACAGCTTTCCAAAATATGTGCCCAAAATATGCAAATTTTTCACTTTTCCTACTTTCTGAGAGTAGGAGTGGGGTGTTCTGTCTTGTTTTCTTTTTCCCACAACATTGGGACTTGCAGCAGCAGAACTCCTGAGACCGCTGCAGTCCTATATTTTATATCACCAGTATGTGGAAACCTTCCTCATATTCTCACCGTCTCATTTCCAAGTTTGACCTTACTCTGATCATCAGAAATCCACTGGTGTGATCTGCTTTCCATTCTGGGAGCCTGATGCTTTCAGTCTGTGTGTGTTCTTTGGTTGATTCAGGAATTAATGACTAGAGTCAAAAGAAAGGACTGTAAGGACTCTCCTATCTTCAGTGATTGTGGTTGCTTAGGTGAACTGGCATAGCAAAACCAGTAATTTGAGCTCCTTACATAACAGTCAGCAGCTTCTGGTGGTGATAATTAGTTATCATCTACACAACTCCATTATATCCAGCACATTCATTCTTAACTGCTGGGTTCTTTTGATGAAGCCTATTCCACCAACACCTAGTGATGCAGCTCTCCAGCAGTTTGTGTCAGGTCGCCACTACCTACTTTCCCTGTCCTTAATTCACCACCTGGATGTTGCATTTTAGTTATCAGAGAGGGGAATATCACAACAGTCTCAACAGGGACCATTAATAAGCTTCCAAATGTTCACTAGAAGGAAAGTCTCATGATAAGTGATTTTATGTAGCTGATTCTATGAGATGTGGCTGATGTTTGACTATCTGCCATGGGTGCCAGCAATGCTACTCCTCAGTGTTTACAAATTATGTTTAAAGTCCAAAAGATTTTTCCAATTTGTTTGTTGCTGGTTTTGGTTTGTTGTTGTTGTTTTTTTTTTTTTTCCAGGCCTATGGCTTTTTTAATTTTTCAAAGTATGGAAGAGATACTGGAGGAAGGCAGAAAGTAAGCCATATATGCCCTGGAGGAATGACACGAGTGTGGAATACCTCTGAATACCATGTGAATACCTCTGAAGACAGAGTGTTTCTTTCTTCAGAGCTGTTAACTCATCATATTTCTCCAAGCAGATACATATTTGTATAAAAGAAAAAAAACAACCCTGTGATAATATAAGTAAACCAGCAAATCAATGTTTTCCAGTCTTATCATGTTCAGCCAAGAAAAAATTGGAGGAAGGGATAAATGGGGACAATTTATCACCTTTTTTAAGATCACAATGTTCTCTGGGTAGACTCTGTCCATGCATGCAGCATAGCTTGGTTTGGTTGAATTCCTAACTGATAACATCTTAAAACAGATAGTTCTTGTTTTATTTTAATTGGAGTTATTTAGTTTCATTGTAGTTATCCAATGGTTATGACCAATAAACCACTACATGCAATAAATGCAAACAGACTGCTCGTTAGGTTATTTCGTTAGTATAACTGACCTGCAGAACCTGGTTTCATTTACAGAGAAACTTGCTCCTGAAGCTTAACAACCAACTTTTTATTTCACAACTACAAATTTTCATTACAATTTTCTTTATTCTGAGCCAGAGTGTTCAGAAACATAGGTGTATAATGCGCTTTGTAGTTTAAGATAACGTAGTCCTCTAATTGTAATTTGATGTGACTTAGAAACATGCCAGCAAGAGTGCGTGACTTATACAACGCCCACAAACATGCTAAGGTTAGATGGGAATCAGAAACCCGGAAGGACGAAGGAATCCCCTGGTGTGCACAAGAGATAAGAGGAAGTGAAAAGGAAAAACACGTTCTGAGGCCAGCTGTGAAACCAGACAGAACCGGCTTTGCAGGTGAAGTCTACGAAAGGTGAAAAGGGCAAGGGGAGGAAGACTCGGAGCCTTCATCACCACGACCACCAGAGAGACCACCAGAAGATTCCGCGCGTGCGCAGGCAGAAGAATTAAGGGCGGGGAGAAATGTAAAGTAATTCCGGGAAACCATTACCATAATGATGTAATCAGTAGCAAAAACAGTGTAAGAGGATGAATGTTGAAACAAGGGGCGTGCGCGCCTTTGGAGGAGCGATCCCCCACGCCCCCGGCGCCAGAATAAACATACCTGCTCGTTCCGCAGCTCAATCCTTAAAGCTCTGGGAGAAGTTAACTGTGATCTTGGGCAAAACGTCGCAGCTAAGCTGCAGGTAGTTCATGAGGAAAGCAAATGTTTGAGTGGGAAGAAGGGATATGTGCTTAACACTGCTGTTACAATCTTTTTCTGTTATACAATGGTGTTTGGTTGAAAGCACAGCAATACATCCTATTTTGAGTCAATTTTGCTTCAAGGGAAAAGGAATTAAGAATTTTTTTACCCACAACCCCCATTTGATTGTTGTTAGAATTTTACATTTGTTTTACACTTTTTAATTACTTTTGTCTTAAAAAAAAAAGTCTTACTTTGCTTATCCAGATATTTTAAGGCAAAATCAGAACGCAGTCAGCTAGAACATTCTGATCCATTCAAATAATTTGGTTTGAAAAATCTAAATACTTTTACTGTGTATCTCCTTCAAGATGTGTAAAGCCCTGAAGTTTTTCACTGAACAGAAATCCTAGTTTCCACAAGGTGCACTTCTATGTAAGGAAAGAAAACAACAAGCAGGTTAGATGAAGAGTCTGCAATTACTTTGGGGGCAAATATATTAAGCAGCTTCTGCTAGGGGCACTTCCATCCAATTAATCCAGCACAGTAACCTATGCAAATCCAGACCATGTTAATTTAATCAACACATTTCCCATCAGGAAAATAACCTTTCCGGCCCCCCCCCCCCCTTTTTTTTTTTTTTTGGCATGTAATAAAATAAGAAACTCACCTTGTTATAAAAAGCATGAAGCCGAAAGGGTGTACTGAATAATTATCAGGAATTTTTGCAACCACGTGGCCAGGTGTAATGCCTAACTTGTTCCTGCCACTCTGTTTGAAGCTATTAAATGAACGAAGCGCCATCATTTTGGCACACCGATTTACGCCCGTGCCGAGCTGAGCGGGGCTTTGCTGAGACCCGGTGGATGCAACGTGTAAGCGGGCCGTCAGCCCGGCCGCCCATGTCTTGGCTCAAACACACCGCTGCACACTTCATGGTCCATTCTGGTGTATCGCTGGAAGCTTTATCTAAACCAAATCCTCCCTGTGTGAACGATGATTAAGGGTCTTTTATGTACGGCACCCGGAGCTGGTTTGTCCTTCCCGGGAAACTCTGCTCCACCACCACATAAAACGCTGCTTCGTCGAGGCTGGAGGTGGTCGCGCAGCCCCCCCGGGGCCGACGAGCCTCCGCCGGGCCCCGCCCAGGGCAGGGAGGCAGCCGAGCCCTTCCCGGGCTCCGGAGCACGCAGCTGCGGTCCCCGCGACGCGGCAGCGAGGCGCCGGCGCGGCGGGAGCCGCCGGCCGCTGCCTGCCACCGGCGCCCCGCCGGGGAGCTCCGCCATCCCCGGGCCCAGGGACCCGCCCCCGCCCAGAACACGGAAGCGGCCCCGGGGGCGGCCCGCAGGCACAGGGCGCGGCCCTCGCAGCGTGGCCGCCCTCGCTCCGCCCGCTCCCTCCCACCCACGCGGGCGGCGGCGCCGGGCGCCCCCTAGCAGCCCCGCCCGCTGTGGGCGGGGGGGGCGCAGGTGCCCAATGGGGAAGGTGGTGGCGCCCGGGCCCGCCCACCGCGGCGCGGATTGGCTGCCCGCCGCAGGCCTGGGCGGTGGCGCCGCCGGGGGCCGGGGAGCGTTGGCGCAGCGGCGCGCGCGCGGGCGGTGGCGCGGCGGCCACCATGTCGCGGGAGTTCGAGCTCTGCCCCGGGCGCCGCGTTGGCGGCGAGCAGCCGTGCTTCATCATCGCGGAGATCGGGCAGAACCACCAGGGCGACCTGGCCATCGCCAAGCGCATGATCCGCATGGCCAAGGTGCGCGCGGGGCTGCTCTGGCGCCGGTGGGCGCGGTGTCCGCGGAGGCGGCGGCGGGGCCGGCCCGGCGGGGCGCCGCGGAGGGCAGGGCTGGGCGGTCTCCCTCCGCGCTTCCTTCTCCGCCGGGTGGGCAGGCAGCGAGGTGCGGGTGAGCGAGAGCCCCGGGGCGCCGGCGCGGGCCGGGGAGGCCGGCGGGGGGCCCTCACGCTCCCCCCGCGAGGGGCGCTGCGGGCGGGGGGCGCCGGTGGCACCCCATCGGGAGGAGTGGAGTGATGTACAGGAGGAAATTTTAAAATCAAGTGTCTGTCGGGCGGCGGTCGCGGTGAGGGCCAAGGAGGCGGGTGCTTGCTTTGTTGCCGTCGGTCGGTGCCTCCCAGCCTGCGACCACATCGCACTCGCCTCCGGGAAGCCCCTGCCTCCTTCGCGGCACGCGCGCGTGCGCGCGTACGGCCGGGCGCGGGCGGAGCGCCGGGTCTCCGAGGGGTTTGCGGCACCCCTGCGGTGGTGTCATAAACTGTTAATAGGGGGGGAATCGCGTAACTGCTGCACGCTCTCCGGTTTGACTTGACTGCATTTGGGTTTTCTGAGGTAATGCTGAGCCGTTTTAAAATTTGGTGTTACGTACATTGGGTATACGCTGTTTTCTAACGTAGGTATCATCGCCGGAGCCAGTGCATAATGCGTTCAGACCCGTGACTGTGGTATAAATGCAAAATAGCATAGTGAGAACTTAACTTCACTGTTTGTGTCGTTCGAACAAATTTCAGATTCATAGTTCTTGTTCTACACAATCCTGTCGCTTGTTTTCTTGTAAAATTATCGTGTGACAGCTGAGCTTGGAAAATGCCACAGAAATCAGCTCTTCAGGTAGGTGGCACACATAGCAAGAGGCAGTTCAGTTTTGCAGTTTTAGTATGATTTCTTTCTAGACTGCTGCTCTACTAATTATACAAGCATTTTGAAATAAAACGGCACGTGCGTGTGCAGGTCCTCTGTCCCTTCACGTTCGTACCATTCCTGTGACTGCTGTGACGATAACGTGAAAACTCCACTGCACATGGGCACGCTAGTTGCACAGTCCTTGTATTCAAACTTAGGATGAGTGCAGTTTCACTTGCACTTCCACTCAGTGTGCATAGCTTGTTTTGCAGGACTGCGGAGCAGACTGTGCTAAGTTCCAGAAGAGTGAACTGGAGTACAAATTCAACAAGAAAGCTTTAGAAAGGCCCTATACCTCTAAGCACTCCTGGGGAAAGACCTATGGGGAGCACAAGCGCCACTTGGAGTTTAGTCATGACCAATATAGAGAGCTCAAGAAATACGCGGAAGAAGTTGGCATTTTCTTCACAGCTTCTGGCATGGATGAGGTACGTAAGCCATACTGGAATAGGAGGCAGCGTCCAGCTGTTGTGTCTGTTGGTTACAACATAGGCGCGATAAGTTTTTACATAAAAAGAATACTAAATGAGTGTGGATGTTGAATTTCTAAATGAGGAAATTAGAGTAATTGTACTTCAGGCAGTTTACTTGTGTCTGTACAGTGGTTGCATAGATGGCTGAACATTTTGGAAGATCTGCCATGGATCCTGAGGTATTTGCGCACAGTAAATCATATTAGAGGCAGGGCCTCAGCGGAACTCCATAAACAATCAAGGCTTTGAGAGTTTAGATCAAGACTGCCATCTGTCTGCTACATCCTGTTGTCCGGTAATATTGGCTCCAACCATTTCAAACTCCCCTCTGTATTTAAACCAGATTCCTTTCTCAACTTAATCCCTATTATTTCCCTCTTTTTTTTTTTTTTTCCTTCTGTTTACTAGACCCCAGTTGGTGTTTCTGAGCAGCAGAAATGCTTATATTCCTTTTTCTTTTACTAACTTCATGGAGAGGGTCTCAACCTTCCCCTGTTACTCTTGAAGCATTTACTGGTTTTTGACAGTGGGCTCTTAAATAGTCAAGTCACCAGCTTGTAAACTCCATGAAGCTCACCTGCTGCTCTTCCCCCTTACAAGACGTATATTTCTTTAACTCTTGTGCATTGCCTACCTCAAAATGATGTTAGTTACAGTATTAACAAATGCAATGTACAATTGAAAAGTGTAAACTGGAAGGATCAGGTAGCAGTTAAACCTCAATACAGATCAGAGATTACAGATTGTTTTACTTTTCTTTGAGGCCTAGAAAATACAGAGAACCAAACTGAAAGAGACCCTCAAGAAATAAGCTAGCCAGTCTTGCATAAGGCAAGCACAGCAATGTCCCTGTCTTTCTGCCTTATCCAGGATGGGATTTATTTAATGTTTTAAGATGATCTGTTCAGTGTCTCACACTCCTTCCCTTCAGAGAGAATACTTGATGTACCAGCTTAATGTCCTTTCTCATAATTTTTAGTCCTGCCTCATCTGACATAGAAGTTCATCGTTCTCTTGTATCTCCTGTCTATTTGAACACCATTGTCACATCTCTTTTCTGTTTTGTATTCTCTGGGCTAAGTAGTTTCAATTCCTTCAACCGTTTTATGCTGTCTTTTCTAGTCCTCTGGCCTTTATCACTGCTTCTATCAACTTACTGTCCTATTGACCAAAATCCTTGAATTGCTGTGCCCCAGCTGAGATGGTAGGAGCACCAAATACCATTAAAAAATCACTTTGGGCGTCTGACAGACAAAAAGTGTTCTGCATGTATTGCAGTAGCCTGATGCCATGTACTCAGAAATAGATCTGTGAAAAGAGGGTGTTCTGATGTTTCTTTTATTGTTACCTTCATGTCTAGAAGACCTGCTGAACACCTGCTTCTTTAAGGAAAGTAATTAAATCCAGTAGTCTTGGACTTCTATATCTGGGATCTTAAAGACTCATACACCTTTGCAGGAAAAAATCACACTCTTTCTTTGGCGTTAAAACCTCCAGCCTCTAAAGGCTATAGTGCAATGCAGAACTCCTTTCACATGCAGCACCTAAGATCAGTTTCTACTTCTGGGATCCCTCTTTTTCTCAAGATTATGTGTTCCTTTGTGTGTGGCCTCATCCCCTAATTAACCATACTGATACGTGTTTGTGCCTTCTTTTTTGAACAGTAATGACATTACACAGCTCCTAAGATTTCTGGTGGCATTTCTGCAAGACATGGATTTGGAACTTACAGCAAACATTGCATAAATTGACATAATAAGTTGTTGAGGATACATTAACTTCTGTAAATGGAACATAATCTCTGGAACTCCAGCTGAGTTGAAGAGGTTAAATTGTGTGTTTAACTATTTGAGGAAATAAATGAAGTGATGTGTGAAGTAAATACGAATTCCTTTATGTACTCTGTTCCAGTGTGTACTGGAGACAAAACAGGATCCCATTGAACCACTCCCTTTAATATTGCCACTTATTAGAGATTACTTCCTGTTGCTTTAACCTCTTACAGAAAGGCTGCCGATTTTCAAGAGATATCTAGCTAGTGAAGAGTGGCCTTAGATATGAGGTCTATCTGTCATATTTAATTTTATGCTCTCTCCCCAGGTTGGATCTGTGGCTTTTTAATTTAGTGTATTCATTGTCTTCATGCACAATGCATCTTAGTGAATAAACTATATTAAAGAGATGTTACGCATCCTAGGTACAAGAAATTTAATCTGCATCATAATTACAATAGAAAATTTAGGGTGAAGAACATGCGATTCTCTCTTGGACGTTAGCGCTCTTTCTCTGACACGAAGTAGATTTGACTGCAGTGAGGAATGAACTGAAGAAATGTAAAGTGTTTGTGGGTAGTTGAAGGGGGATGAAGTTAGCTAACTATTTCATTGTTTCACCAAGATGTGAATGGAGGATTTAGGTATCTCTTGCCTGGGATAAATTTGGGACTTTTCTTCCTTAAAAGTGTTAATTTTTAAAAGGCCACTTACTGATGCAATACTGATTTTCTTGGAGCCTCCAATAATTCCTGAATTGTCTACAATATAGCACACACATTTTTAGAAGAAGGCAGAGTATAATTTACATTTGAATAAACTGTTTTATAGTCTTTTCTTTGGCATATTTTCTAGTATTCCTCCTAGAAGCAAATCCGTTTTGGATTTATCTTTCTGGGCACTTACTTTTTTTTCAGGTGCTTATTTAACGTACAACTTTTCAGAGTGACAGATCTATTCAGGAAAACTACCTGTAGTTTTAACCACTCTGTGGTTTAGTATTTCTGACCTGCAGGAAGTATGTGGCAGGAAGACTGCCTGTGTGCCTGCAGTACATTTCTCCTTCAACATGCAAGTTCCCCTCTGTAGGTAGCTGCTCTCTCTGGTAGGGCCATAAAAAAGGCAAGAACGCTGTGGCCCACAAGCTGATCTTGAAGTTAGGGGAGCAGTGGTGCTCACCTGTATTAAGCAGCTGTACCTACAGCTGGCTTGACCAGCTACGGATGTGAGACCAAAGAGACTACCTTGAGACATGGATCCTGGTCAAAAACCTGTGGAAAATCTGTTTTTGTAATAGAAGTATAAAATAAGGCACTTCAATAGTACTTCACCTGGAGGGAAGTCAGAAACTAATATACTCAGAATAGTGAATTATTTGCTATAACATGAAATGAATAAATGAAATAGAAATGTTATTTCAGGTGCAGTGTATTTTGGGGGGATAAAAATGTGCGTGTGTGTGTGACCTGTTTTAGCTTTGGCTTTTCTATTTTGAAGGGTTGTTTATTTCCTGGCTGAAGTGGTGTGTTAAAATGCAGTGATCTCTTTCCCTTGTAGATGGCTGTGGAATTTCTACATGAACTGGATGTTCCATTTTTCAAAGTAGGATCAGGAGATACAAACAATTTTCCATATTTGGAAAAGACTGCAAAGAAGGGTAAGCGTTTTCTTTTGAGCCATCTTGGTAAACATCACTATGTCTCAGTAGATCAGTTATTAGATCTTTCCTCCAACTGATTTTGGAAGAAAATCTGAAGTACCTTTAGAAGAAAATCACCCTTAGACTTAGAAAAAATGTTTCACCCAGCTTCTTTTTCTGCTGAGTTAATTTACTTCAGGAATTTAATTTGATCTTGTGTAGCTTTTGTACATACCTAGGACAAAACACGTGCATATTTTCTAATGGCTAGGTCGCCCAATGGTGATATCCAGTGGGATGCAGTCGATGAACACAATGCATCAGGTTTATCAGATTGTGAAGCCCATCAATCCAAACTTCTGCTTCCTGCAATGCACCAGTGCATACCCACTTCAGCCAGAGGATGTCAATCTTCGTGTTATATCGGTTAGTGAATAACCCATATGTGCTGTGGGTAGGGTACCAGAGAAGGGCTTCTAATTGAAATGTATTTCCAGGTCTTAGCCATGCTGGAATTTGGTTCTGGAAAGTTAGATGTATCATGTTCCTCTAATTCATGCAAGTGTTGAATTAAAAATACCCATTGGATCCTCTTTTAGGAGAACTCAGCTTTGAGGAATATGATAAAAAACATTACTGGAATATTCACAGTTAAACAGAGGAAACTATGACATATGGTTAACCTGTTAGGGTAACCCCATGCTTTGTATTGCAAAGAAAAACGATGTAGACTATTACCATTAAGAAGGTGCATGGAACTGAGAACATAATTCTAAATAGGGAGCTAGACCTGAAACTTGTTAAAATCCCTTCATGTGAATATCAGAGCAATGGAAAAATTAAATTAGGCCTTTGTATAGTTTGCTTCGCTGAAAATATTACTTGGTTATTCCTGATAACGATGCAAGAAAACTTTCCCAAATTTGCCAGTGTTGAAGCACTTGCCTAGCTTTATGCACACGTAGTATGTTATTTTTTAGTAGAACAGGACATGGCTGTGTTTAATTGCCTTTAGTACTGGGTGACTGTCCCATATGTATGGCTGAAAGGATTGCTTCAGATTTTAAAATACAGGGTTGAAGAAATCGGCTTTGGATACAGGTTGAGTTTAACCAGCCCACTGGGTTCTTGGATGAAAATAAAGTGCTGTTCTATTCCAGTAACTTAGAGTGATGTAGGCTTTGAAGACCTTGAAGAGTACAACTGAATTAAAAGCATAAGAGAAGCTGTACAACAGAACATACCTCCTTTTCCTTGTCAATATTGATAATCCTAGTGAAACTCTTAAAACAACACAGTCAGTAATGCATTATGACTTTTTCAATATTAAAAAAATTCATCCTTGGCATAACCAACCGTTTGTTTTGTGGCACAGTAATTGTCCATGGTTTTTATTGCAGTTATCACTGTTAAATTTGCTTTGTCTTTGAAATTGCTACCTTGGTAATTCAGACCAACTCTATGTCATGATTCAAGGCGTACCAGTCAGCTTTTCCTGATATCCCCATTGGCTATTCGGGGCATGAAACTGGCATAGCCATTTCAGTGGCAGCTGTTGCTATGGGTGCTAAAGTGGTGGAACGTCATGTGACTCTCGACAAGACATGGAAAGGAAGTGACCACCAAGCATCCCTGGAGCCAAATGAACTCGCAGAGTTAGTGAAAGCCATCCGTACTGTGGAGAAAGCAATGGGTTCTCCAGTCAAACAACTCTTGCCCTGTGAAATGGCTTGCAATGAAAAGGTAACTTTTGTGTCTATTCATGTATAGTTGAAACTCAATTAGACCTATAGCTGATAACTCTAAAATCAGAAAAATATGCTGATTTTTTTTATTGCAGCAGTGTTTCTACCTCCACACTCAAAAACTTCTGCTGCTAAGCAGCAGCATGCACAGTGTTTAGGCTTAGGGCACTATAACTGTAAATGACAGTGTAGACCTGTCATTTTCCATAAACTACTATTTCTGGCAGTCAGTGACTATTTTTACCAAAGCATAATGTTGCCAATTTTAAGCATAATGGAGTTCTGTTTATATTATCCAGTGGTTAACTGAGTAGAATCATAGAATCATTTAGGTCAGAAAAGACCCTTAAGAGCACCCAGTCCAACAGTTATCCTAACATTACCAAGTCCAGCACTAAACCATGTCCCTAAGCGCCATGTCTACACATCTTCTAAATACCTCCAGCGATGGTGACTCAACCACTTCCTGGGGCGGGCTGTTCCAATGCTCGATAACCCTTTCGGTGGAGAAATTTTTCCTAACATCCAATCTAAACCTCCCCTGGTGTAACTTGAGGCTGTTTTCTCTTGTCCTGTTGCTGGTTACTTGGGAAAAGAGACCAGCACCCACCTCACTACAACCTCCTTTTGAGTAGTTGTAGGGAGCGACAAGGTCTCCCCTCAGCCTCCTCCTCTCCAGGCTAAACAATCCCAGCTCCCTCAGCTGCTCCTCGTAAGACCTGCTCTCCAGACCCTTCATCAGCTTTGTTGCCCTTATCTGGACACGCTCCAGCACCTCGATGTCCTTCTTACACCGAGGGGCCCAAAACTGAACACAGCATTTGAGGTGTGGCCTCAGTGATGCCAAGTACAAAGTACTCAGTAATAGGACTAATAGGTATCTATGACTGTATACAAGCTGCTTTTACACTAAGCTAGAGTACTAGTCAGTCTAACCAGATTCTTTCCGTTCTGATTCTGAAAAATTCCAGTGAGTCATTGCCTGATTTCTGAAAGGATCTGGATGTTTGCAGCAGCCTATTCAGCACGCTCACTCAACCTTCATTTGGAATAAGAAGTAATGGGGTGGGCTGTTCCACACAATCTGTTCCCACGTAATTGCAGAATACTTTTCTTAGCCTTTTTGGGCATACTGAGTCTAGGAATGTGTTTGGGTTAAACTTTTATTTTTTTCTCCCCTGTAGCTGGGAAAGTCTGTTGTGGCGAAAGTGACAATTCCTGAAGGTGCAGTACTGACACTTGACATGCTGACAGTGAAGGTGGGAGAGCCTAAGGGATTTCCCCCAGAAGCCATCTTCGATCTAGTGGGCCAGAAGGTTAAAAAAAATATTGAAGAAGATGAAACCGTCACTGAACAAGCAGTGGAAATCATGTCAAAAAAGTGAAGTGCTGAACCAAAGCACTCCATTCCATATTTCGTGAAGTAGTGCTGCACTACTGCACAACATATTTATGTATAGCATCATGGTAGATTAGAAGAAAGGGGTGCAATTATGAGGATCCAAGCAGGTTAGAATTTTCAAGTTCTGATGAGCCTTAATTTCCTGCAGCAACTGGGTATAAATGATGAAAAGCAATTTTATTAGAAACGGTATGGCATTGTATCTAGAAAATACCATGCTCTTCCTTTCTCCATTCCACTTAACCTAGATTAATCTGGAGTTTTGCCAAATCTAAGACCGCAGTCTGCTGCTTTCCAGCTTCCCTTTTCTGGTAAGAATACACTAAATCACAATAATTTTGCCTACACTTTGCATAGTTCTAACATCATGTTAAAGGAGAAGCCACAGCCCGAGCATTCACACACAACCTGGGACTTGTAACTGTCAGGACCAGAGTCCCTTTGCAGCAGGCAGCTCGACTGAGCTCGCTCACACACACTCACTGTTGGGGTGCTTTCTCTCCTCTCAGGCTCGACCCTAGGTTTCCCTGAAGCAGGGTCTCGACACAACATACACCAGGTGAATTTATTGAGTGGTGGTGAACAGCTCGAGCTGGGTGCTTCTGGAGAGGGACCCCGAACAAAGAAATTCCTGCGCAATTATACGCTTGCAAAGTTCCCCTCCCCTCTCATGATGGTTTGGTCCAATAGCAATATTTGGGTGGGGGATCTGACTCCTTACTGGATCCTTTCTCTGTCTCCAGGTGGGACGTTCCCTTTCTTATCTTAACGGATGCAGCTTCTGCTGAGGGTTGTGGTTACCTTGCCTGTCTGGTTTGCACCAGTTTCAGGGCCTTCCTTCACGTAGCTAAGTAAAAGTTGAGTATAAGATGAGCATATCTAGGTGACAGTTCCCAGCTTGCAGCGTGAGGCTTTAGCAAGCCTTGCTACTAATGCAATGTATTGGATTCCATTTGAGCCAGAAAGTGACTTCTACAACCACATCTTTTGATGTTCCTCTTTTCTGCTGTTTTCCTTACCCCTGTGATAACAGGATGCTAGTTGGAGTTGAATGCAGATAAGCGGAAATTTACATACACTGAATAGAAAACTACACATGCAACCTGATGGGTTTTTCTCAAGATGAAAGCCTTAAGAAAAAAAAATCTCAAGATAAAAGCAGTGACTTGCAGGAATCTGCATTCTGGGGAAAATAAACTTGAGAAGGCTAGGTTCTCAAGAGACAGTACCAAGAAAGGAAGCAAATCGGTTATGTAGGAGGGTCCCATTTAAGGGGAAAGAGAAAGAGCCTTTTTGTACTTTTTCTGAACTGAAAGGCAAGAAGACAAGCAGACAGATTAAGGGAGGGAAAATAGATCTGAGATGGATCAGTGGAAATAAACGTATGCACCAAGAAAATGTCAAAAGCATCTATTGTGGCTGAGTAAAGCCTGGAACCTTAAATCAATTCAGTGCATTTCAGTACACCTGTTTGTACCTGGGGGCGGTCTCTGACGCAGGAGATGGTGAAGCCAAATGTTGGTGCAGATTGAGCAGCCCCCTTCCTGTACTAACAAGCAAATACACTGGGTTGGTTATTTTTCCCCCCGACACTGGTATTCCAGGCAGCTGAGGCTGGCTGCTTAGCTAGAGCGCAGCACTATGTTGCTCCTGTTGTGTGCTCTGCTCTTGCATCGGCACTTCTCACCTTACAAGTAAGAAATGCAATCCCATGCCTATCAGCCTGCTGCTCTTCCCGTTGTCCAGGAAGGAGCCGTATGGCAGCAGCTGCAGAACAGGCATCCTGCAATTAGCTTGGTGAGCACAGAACTGCTTTGGTGTAACTTACCTGCATTTTTCCATGGTGTAATCATTTACTAGTGGTGGCTATTTGGAACTTGCTCTCTCTTTGTCATGAGTTGAAGTATCTTGAATTCAGTGGTGATGCTTCTGTACCTGTGAGCTATTTACTTTCAAAATGTTTACCCTTCTGTGACTCTGAGGAAACCGTATTCATATCTTCGAACTGGAAAGGAGATATTCTTTGAATCATGTGCTTGACTGTTATGTGAGCTCTGATGATGCTTCCCTTACATTAAAAAACTACTCGTTAAATTTTTTTTAAAATTTCAAATTTGGGAAAATAAATTTATCTTACAAAACAAGCTATTGCGTTTGTGTTTCAGCTTATGGTCAGACCTTGCCTTTGCCAGCACCAGTGATGATTCCAGGGCCTTTTGTATTTGAACCCCGTAAGATTACCTGACCTGCTTCAAGTAGCAGTGGTTCATCACTCCAGCAGGGCTGTTTCTAGACGCTGCTGTAAACAGGCTCCAGAAATTTACAGGACTTTAATTAATGTATTTGGGGGCGGGGGGGGATTGTTCCTATATGGAAACTTCCAAGCTGTCGCTCCAAGTTTTATGTGAACATACCTTTATCCAGCAGCAGTTAAAGAGCCTTTACAAATAGGACACAAAAATAAATTAAGCACAGGTGTCCCACTGACCTAGTGTTTTTATTGCACCTCTGGGTCCTTCACATATTTCGTCTTCTACTGGGAGTTGTACACAACTGCTTCTCATGCTTCTACTGTGTGTGTGAAGAATAGAGTGATGCAGAAGCCCAGTTCAGAACCTGTCACAAGTAATGCATTGTGCAAGGATGGTAATGGAGATCAAGTGTTGCTACAGAGCCTCCTACTTCAGCTTTACCTGAAGGGACCTTCCCAACAGCAGTGCCTAGTCTTTGATTTTTCTGAGATTCTACTTAATTATGAACTAATTCACTTCGTGCGTTTATTATCTGAATCTGACCTTGTCAACTATAACACTATGCAATATATGAACTTGAAGCTTGAACCAAATTAAACCTATTACCATATACAACTGCAGCCTCTCCAGGCAGATGAGGGGAGGGAGTTCATAAAAAAGGATGGCAATATCCAGGTTTAAATCAGAGCTGTAATAAGTTTTACTCAACCAGGCTTTTTCCATTTTGCAAGTTGAAAAGAAGTACAAAAACTATATATGGCACTTCAGGTGGTATATCAACATCATTTATAAAAGCCAGATCACCTTCACCCATCGAAAATGCGTATACATTAAAAACTACAGTTCGTTTTCTTGAACTTAACTGTTACCATCTAGAAGCGTCACAGTCACAGCGTTCATGTGACATAGATTAATTCATGTAGATAATTGCTGAAGTGGCTCTCATAGAAAAAGCACGAAATAGTAGGCTTTATTTTTACTTCATTCCTTATGTTAGTTTGCATATTCCAATGGACCCTTCCCAGAGCCTCAAGGCTGGGTAAACTGGTTCTGTGAACTTGCAGCGGAAGGTGTGCAAATGAGCCATACCATCAGTAACGTTGTAGAATGAAAGGATTCCTGCTTCATAATCCAGAAAAATGCCAATGCGATCAGGGTCATCTTCTATCAGGATGGGGATTCTCTCCCCCTTGTGAAATGCCCAGTATTCAAAGTCAAACTTCTTAAGGCACCAAGATGCTCTATTCCAGCCCAGTCGACAGGTTTCAGAGTCTCCTTTCCTGCCAATGGAAGGGTAGGCTGCGCCAATCCACCATCCTGCTCCAGCACGAAGTAGATCAACTTCCCAGTAATGGCTCCCAGAGAGGAATGCATCTCTACTTAGCACTTGCCATAATTTATCAAATCTCTGGGGACCACAAGGATAAAATACCCTCCTCCAGTTACAGCTTACTACAAGACGGTCATCAGACAATTTCAGCCTTGGGTGAAGGCTGTCAAGTTCCCAGGTTGGTGATCTTGCATCTGTAATCAAAACCATAAACATACTACATTTACCATGACTCTTGAAGTCCAAGTGGTTAAAAAAAACCTACAAAGAAGCCCACAGCTGGCAGTGTCTTGGAATCTGCCATTTTGCAAGGAAAAACCTCACATTTTTAATAGAAATAACTGCACTATTTTTATGCACCAATGCTTTTAATTTCCATAGGCTTTAATGCATGTCAGTATGTAAGTCAGTATATGCATGCTTCACAAATGGGAAGATAATACAGCTAGATAGGGGACAAACACTGAGAGCTTCTGCTTTATACAGAATGTCAGAGACTTCTAGTGGGATTGCAGCCTAAGGGTCTTAGAGAGCACTGGCTTGTGACATCCCATTCTACTGAAATTCCACTTCAAGATGCACTAAGTCTGCTTCTCATAGAGGCATCACAGCTCTAGCAGCAGCAGCATGTACATTGCAAAGGAACAACTTACCAGCTCCCAGAGAATTTATAGCAGGTCGCCTAACCTGACATCTAGAGAAGAAAAATCACAGTCTGAAACTACACCCCAGAAACCACTGCCTTATTCAGCAGCAGCTTATAATATTTTTACCATGAAGCAGCTGTTGCACAAGTGGAAATCAAAAAGCCAGGAAAATATCTATGATCAAATTAAACAGGTTTGAAATGACACACACAGGACAGGCCAAAAAGCTACAGGATTTTTAAGACCAGATTTTTCTCTGAAGATACTGTCCTACAACTTCAATGTTGAATTGCTGCATGTCTCATTAAAGTTTTCATACTATATCTCAGTATTTTACTGTGTTAGCATGTGTGTTCTGATTTCATGATTCTAGAAATAACCCAGATACTCCCTTTGAAAACAGGATCTGCATTCTTAAACAATTCCCTTCACTCTGTTAATGCTGACAAAACCAGTGTCAGAGTTGGATACCTAAAATAACATATATGGTCATGAATTAAAGAACATATATGGTCATGAATTACAGTACTGTATAGAGTACTGGCAATAAGGTGCGCACTTAACTTGTATCTAAAACTATTCCAAATCATGAGCACATCTATTTTTTCTTGTAAGTAAACAAAGTATAACAACACATTTAGATGAGAACTGAACAGCAGCATACTTAAAATGAGAACTTGCTGAGTCATATTTCACTCAGTTCGTAGCTGTTTTTTTTTCTTGAATATGATTTTAATCTTAGTCTAGGTAAACTTTGAAGCTCAGATGTTTTAAATGCCAGATGACAAATGCACTTAATATCCTGAAGCTGCTTTTCAAAGTGAGTAAATTCTTTCCTAAATTAAAATTAGAGAAACAAGTGTTTGTAATATTTTAAAATTCAGACTGCTTTTATTTCTTTTCAGTGTTGCATATCTGAACTACATGTTTGGACCTGTGATCTCATGGAGTACAGTCTTTCACCGTGCTTTACAGACAGCATAGTACTAAATGAAGACAAAACTGGGGGCAACAAACCCATTCAAACGAGAACTTCAATATTTTCCTTGCTCTTCAGTGTTGATCTTATAAATGAAAGGTAATTATGCAGCAGGTTGCTGTATGACAGAAATCTGTCTCTGCAACTGAATTAATCTGACGTTCATTTGACTTTGTTGCCATTTCCTCTCCTATATTCTCACATAGAACCCTCTCCCATAAATTAAATATGACTAGCCTGGTCTACCTGGCATATTCCATAGTCTAAAGCCCAGAAGTTGTTTTCACTCAGGCTGGAATCCTTCCTTCTGCCATCAGAGCAATGCATAAATAACTCCACTCCGTACTCTGTTGGTCCTCTGTTACTCTCCCACAATTTCCTGCCATGAGCAGGGAAGGCTAAGTAAGGTCTCCCAAAATTCACTGTGAAGGAGCACAGATATCTCACATTAAGTGAGGGTCCATTCACCACACAGTTAATTGCAACAAAGACTTACCCTCTATACTTGTCTGTAGTGTTTCAGAAAAGAAAGTGGTACACATGCGTTATGACTATAAGGTACAGCTGGACCCCTCATCTCCTCCTTGCCCTGCTGTGGCTCCCAACACCAGCCATGCTTAAAATACAGGAACCAGTGATGCACCATTTTCAGTTGTTTTATACGCAGAGCCTTACTAATAGATCATCGTCATCTGGGTAGGATCACTGCACAGACCTGGGTACCAGAAATGAAGCAGTTGCTTTGTTTGAGGCAAAGACATATGGAGAAAGATGCTGAAGTGTGAAATGCATGTCATGGTGCTAGAGAGCCCACTGCATTCTGCACCCGTATACTGCAAAAAAATGGAAAAGCAAATACTGTACATGCAGTGAGTATTAACTGAATCATCACCATTTGCTAAACAAAAAGAAAGCTTGTATGGTTTTAATTTTGGTATTATGCCTGTAAACAATGTTAAAGCTTCCAGAAGCGTACTACTACAGGGGTATATCTCACCCCTACATCTTATTGCTGTGATCTCCACTACACTTTGGTCATAAAAGGTGGTATTGTCACTCATGGTCTAAATAGGTCCTAAGTCACGTCAGTGTGCACAGTTGGTGACAGGACAGGAAAGAGGATTATTCATGCAGGTAAAACAGCATGCTACAGGACTCTGTCTTGTGAATGACTGAGTGTCATGAGCCTTTTTTCCAAGTCACTTCCAGTAGGTAAACAATGGGGATGCTAAGTTTGTAGAGAACACAGGTGACACAGAGACCAAAAGAGACTTGAAGTAGGGAGGATTTAAAAGGCCTGGCTTCAGTGTCTGCTTTTTCCAGTAAGCACTTGAAAAGCTGTGCATATAAGTAGTGATGTCTGTCAGTCAAATTTACCTGAAAACCTAGATTTTCATAAAATGCAGAACTACTAAATCTCAAGCAAATACCTCCATGTTAGTATTTGGAAGCATAAATGTGAATTTGACTAGAAAAATAATGCAGAATGGCTAGAGTTGTTTGGATTATTGGAGGACTGCAATTCTTCCACTTTTCCTAAGTGATGAAAATTTTAAGTGACTTTAAGTCCAAATATTTATGACCAAGGTTTGCCAATTTCACTGGCCTATGAGCCACTGGCACATCTTCCTTAAGGAGGTGGTTTGTCATATTTAGCTTTAACAAAGCTGAGAAAGTGTCTTTTCAGCCCTCAGGGTGACTGCTCACGTATGAAGCAAATACAGTGCTTTCTCCATGAATCCACTGAGATGCAGCCTGAAGCAGGTACAGATGGGCATTCATGAATCTCAGGAGCCTAGTTCACCACCAGCCAAATGCTGCTGCAGTGCTCTCTTAGTAGCAAGTGCTAAGTGATGTGGACTGGATGTCCTAGCACCTTAACAGGTTCCAGTTATGAAGTGACTGACTCAATCTGGATCCTGCAGAACACAAATGACAGAAGTGGGAAAGACCCATGACACCACATCCAAGACAGACTTCACTCATTGCATTCCTGATTTCTTAACAGCTGCTGCATTTACAAATGGAACACCTATTTGCTCATCTCCACTTGAGATAATCTGTTTGGAATGAAAAAGTTGCAGTGTTTGGACTTAGAAGGTCACTCAGGAGAGCACAGAAACAAGACAAGGTAACAACACTGAAAAATACCCCTCTTAGAACACAACAACCTATAGGTGCAGGGGCAGCATGTAATGCACTCCATCAGCACAGTACTGTCCCTTGTCCCCCCTACTGTAAGAGCCAAAAGTCAAGTGTCCGCTTGGCCACAGTCATGGCCTCCACTGGGCTGGATGCAGGCCAGAAAACAGAGCTTCTCTTACAACAGGCCTTTGCAACCTGGTACCATGGTAATAGGGAATGTTACAGCTTTAAGATTAAAAACAGCTACAGCCCTCATCTGCTGGAGGCTATATGAAATGTCCATGAGCTTCCCATCAGAAAGATGAAAAACAATTCACTGTACATCTTTCCTACCAACACCAGAGGAAAGGATCACCTGTAGATTGACCCATAACACATTAAATGATGGACATCTAATTAAAGACAGACCACAATGATCTGGAGAACAGAACTCTTCAAAAACTAAATTAGCCAGTAGCTGATTCACACACTGGATAAAAAGCAAAGGATCAAGATTTCACAGGCAGAAAGTAAAATTTCTTTCCCAACCACAGGTACAGAAAAGGGTATTGACTTTCAGGCAGTGCCAAGCACTTCTTCCTTGAAAATACGGTAAACATCAGAACCCTTTAAAGATACTGTTTTAAGATAGTGGCAGCACACATTCATTGACTGTTTCAGTGACTGAGCCATAAGTGTTCAGAGTGCTTCTAACTTTTGTTCAACCATACTTACGTTTTAGGAAAAGTAATCGATCAACAGGAGACATGGTTTTCAACACTGTTCCAGGCTCCTTCTTTGCAGTGGCATTAAGGCTACTGAAACCGTCTGGGCAGAGATGAAAAGGGACAGTTTAGGGAGTCTACCAGTGGAAGAACACGGCTGTACTGTCAAGAAGATTTTAAAAATAAAACACCATGGGCAATTTTCCTGGACAGAGTATTTAGGTTTTGCCCTTTTGATGTGAATTCCACCCATGTCCTGGGGAATATCATACTGTCACACTCCATTTTCCAACTTCATGGGACATACTGTGTTTATTTTGCTGGGGAAGGGCTACTCACTCTGTATGCTTTTAAAACTTACGCTCTTTGGTTAGCATGGTGATGCTGGATCCCAGTGATGCCAAGGAACTACACAACTGAGCACAACCTCAAGTAAGCACATCCCATTTCTCAAAAAGCACCCCTCTATCAGATGAGAAGAGTCAGGCAACTGAAGACAGCTATAGAGCACCTGCATGGTACTGCCTAGAAGTTCTCCACACACTCTGCAGTGGCCTTTCAGATCTGGTCTGATCATTTTCCCCAGCACCCTGCTACACCATTCTTGGTGGCAACTCTCAAAAACAGATTATTAAAAGGTAGCTAGGTTAAATGTGATGGCCGATATTGCCCTGCTCACCTTTAACTCAACAAGTGACAGGTGGCACAGTTTCCCCATGGTTATTTGGTTTTGTGGCTCTGTGACCCGTTAGGAAACTCCTTGCCTTAATTATGCCAGAGGTCACTTAAGGATGAAATACCAGCTCAGAGACAAAAGGAGCTCCAAGCAGAACATATTAGCCCACCTTTAAAGTAACAAAACCAGATAATTTTCAGATTGCCTGAGACAGAAACATCACCAGGTACATCAACTAGAAAAAGCTTTCAAATTTTACAGGCACCTGATGTTCCATGCCTATCAGATGTCCTGCCAGAGCACTTATACCCAACAGTGAGTGAAAGGACAACATAGCTTCACAACAGCTATGTTGTGAAGATGTGATGGTCTAGTGATATAAGCAAGACAAGCGCTGCAGGAAGAAGTAAACTGTATTGAAATAAATGATAGAGCTGGAAAAATACATCAGATGAACTCTAAGGCACAAAAGGCCATCTTCAGAGCCAGAAGAGAAACTTATGTTCCTACAGCACCACTGCTATAGCAGCATTACACCAATGCTGTCAGAGAACAGTACCCATGCCTGAAAAGCTGCCATTTTCTCCAGCTGATTTGGTAAAAAGTCCTGCTTTTATTTACAGACCACACTTTATTTAAGAGGAGGGCAGAAGAAAGCAAAATTCACAGCACTCTCCCAGGTACCTTCTTTAAGCCGGGCTTCTAGTGGTTTCTGTAGAATGGACTGAAGAACTGTCATGAAGCGCTTATAATGGTTAAGTATGTGCTCAAATGAGAGAGGTATCGGATGCCACTGTTCTAATATGCGCCTGGGCTCCTGCATTTCCTTCTCGATTTCTGTGTACTTCTGAGGGCAGAAAGCCAAATTCTCCAATTAGTAGAGACAGTGACATGAATGGACTCTTCCCTCCAGCACCCACACAGCATAGAGCAAGGACAGCTCCATCGCTAGGTAAACATATGGGCCATTACAGCAGTGTTCAGCCTGCCTATTAGCTCATTAGCCTGCCCATTAGCTCCTCCTGCCAGTGGAGCCAGGGGCTACCCCAGAGATGGAGAACCCAGCAGTCATGGTTAAAACAGGCCTCTCCAGGACACTCCAAGATGGAAATGAATTTAATCTGGCTAGAACCCTTTGTGGGAAATCCCAACAATGGGAAAAATAAACCACTAAGTTACAAAAGCAACCTAAAGAATAAAATCCAACATGCTCCCCACCCCAAAATTTCTCCAAAACCATGAAAAGCAGCTTCCCATGCCAGGGCCATATCACTCACAACAATGCAAACTCTCAAGTCTGCTAAGTTGCCAGGATGTAAAAATGTACCACAGGCCTTCCCATGAAAAATGGTACCCTTTAGCTTGTTTCAGGGCATAAGCACATGGCAACACACCCTTCCCAAGGAAGGTGAGAAGATCATTAGGAATGAAAGACTGACATTTTATCTCTAGGCAAAAACACTGCCCACTCCAGTAAAATTATGGCTATTGCTCAGGGTGATTAGGATCTCTTTGTGATTAAAGAAATGAGACAATTTAGACTTCCTCCTAAGGTTCCCAAGAGGGCTGCCCTTCCTCAGACCTACATATTACACTGCACAATGGAAGACCCAATACAGAATTCGTCTTCAAGATGAAGAGGCACACCTAACCCTGTTCCATATATGCTTAAAATTAACCGGAATTTCATACAGACCTGAAAGCAATGCCATAGCAGGATCACCTAACAGCACAAAAATGTGTAACCAAACTGGTTCACCCAAATACCAACAAAAAGATTAAAAAGCAGTGAGAAAGATACTGCTAACATACAGAAGAATCTACAGAGGAGATCACTAGAGCAATTTACCAGGGACTATAAGGATAAGACGTAGAAAGAGACCATACAATACCACCTCCAGTAACTGAACAGGATCACTATGCTGTTGTATTTGTCTGATTCGACGTGAGAAGTTCTCCAGGGCTGCAAGCTTTTCTTGACAGGACTCCAACTGCTGATCATGCGCTTCCAAGGCTTGCTGAGTCTTTTCATCGATTAAGTTTTTTGCCAGACTCTCCTCTTCCCGAAGTAGTAACTGAAGCTCAGTCACTCTGTCTGACAGCTGCCGTTTGCTCACAATGGCACGTGCCTACAGATTAAGCAGAAGAGTGTGTTCCCCCCATACTCAGCAGGTCATAAACATTTCAGGTTTTTCTCTCCCAGGCTTTCCATGTCAAATTTGGTTGAATTTTACTGATTTGCTGCATCTTTTGAGAAATGGGTGTTTACCCCTTAAGGGAATGCAGCCAGGATTTACCTGCTGATGTCCTGGATGGAAAAACTCGAGGGCACATCCTAAGATGCTTATTTACGCATAAAACACTGTTTTCAACTAGAATATAACAGGGCCAGATACTAACTGCTCCAAGGAGAAGACCTGGTCCTTCAGTAGCAGGACTTTGCCCCCTTTTAAAGCATGCTAGGGACAGAGAGCCGCTATGAAAAGAAAGCCTTCAAAAGGAAGTGACATCAAACCGCAAAGTCCCAGACCTCTACAGAGCTCCCTCTAGCTCTTACTGACATTTCTGTAACAGAGGTGCTCCTTAGAGCAGAAACCATTTCATGCTCTATAAATGAGGTGGACCTTAGCATATACATTCCCATTCTTAAGACAGAATCGATAGACCTGTTCTTTTGTTTACTCATCCCTCAAGTCAGACTATTCAATAATGCAGTTCAGTGCATGGCAACATACATTACTGAAGCCAGAATAACACATGCTGCTGGGGCTATTTACTACTCCTCTGCACAAAAATTTCAACATCGTTCTTCCAGAGATGTTCGGCTAATTAAGGAGTGAGAGCCAGGCCTTTGGAGACCCTTCCCCTCTTCTCTCCCTTTGACAGTAATATGTTGTGATGGATACAGGTAATACACTCCTTTCCTGAGAAGCAGTAGCTCCTGGGTCTTTGAATAGCTACAGAGAAAGCAAAATGTCTCTCCCTGGAAAATTACCATCCAGTGGAGAAGTAAACCATACTTTACCTTCAGATCATTAGCAGCCTGCTCTATGCTCCTTCTGTTACCAACTTCTTGATCTTTTCTCTCTTCTAGATCCTTCAAACACAATGCCATGAGTTCCTATAGGGCAACAAAACAAAACATAATAACATCTGTAAAAACCAGAAATCAGTATCCAGCTTACTTTCCATATAGGGGAGTATGTTACTGAAACACTCAGTTTATGAGGTTTATTAAGGCCAGTAGTGATGAAAAATAAGGATTTCAACATTTTGCCTGGTCCTGGTGGCTATACTGGTAAGATTTTGAGAGCTGTACAAATTAGTACCACCTTCATAAGAACAGGGAAACCTATGGTTAAAAAAAACATTTTTGTTTTTAAAACTATGGCACCATGCATTTCAAGACTACATGCTCATGCATTTAGCAGCTGAAGGGCAGCTAACCAAGTACTTTTATTCAGAGGATCAGTGGGAGGCTCCTGTGTAAAGTCAAAATCCAGCGAATGTTCAGGATGCTTCCCAGTGTACAAAACAGCAATCACAGATACCCCACTATCACTGCGGTGATGCCGTAAGCTGAATGCCTGCAAAAACAAATACTGTCAACTTGGCTGGTAATCACAGTATATGTGATACTTGTGGTGTGCCCTGAGATGCACTGAGCAACACAGCACAGTAAATGTTCTGCTGTGTCTAGCCCCACAGTTTCTCACCCACAGCTCTCTGAAATCCATCTGTCCTCTGTCCAGCAGGCTGAACAGTCTTGGTGCACTTGGTGATGCATTTTTGTCATTAGTACCATGAAAGATCCTGACAATTCAGCCCCATGTTCTCAGTGCACTAGTGTTATAACAGAGCCTCTCAGTAAATACCAGATAAGCCAGCTCTAGCGGTGTAGCTGTTCAGTCTCCTGTTCTGCACCTGGAACCCAGTCAAGACCATCTGCATGCAAACATACATCAACTCACTGCAACATCCCCAGGTCTGCATTGCCTTTTAACTCTGCAGAGTTGCAAACTGTTGCCCATGAAGCAACACTTAGCTCAGTTTGTCATTTCTGACATGCACCTCCTTTGAAGACACATGCAATTTTTCATTTGATTATGAGAGAGTCAGAAGAAAATGGACTCCCAGGAAAAGACAGGGACTCCACATCTGGAAGTCCCTTGGCACAGGCACATTCATGCAAGCAGATAAACGTTCTTGGATGGAACAAGACACTCATATTATGCCATCCATTCTAGCCACAATTTTCCAGTCTTGTCCCTGAAGGACCAGAAGAGTTCTGCTCCACCTGAAGATTCAGGAGTTGTACTTGGTATCAGCCTTCCTCAATTTATTCTGCAGCCTAGACCTCATTCCCTTCCTCAAAGACTGACAAAGACCACAAAGCAAAACCCAGTCTTCCTTCTTTGCTAGCAAAACACATCACCTCAGGCACTCCCTCCCTCACCACAGCGATCATATGCAAATACTTATGCCAGCCCCAAGCATTTCTGGTTAAGCATTACTTTCTTTACAGAGGTAAAGGAAAGAGCTGCTTCAGTGGAGACACTGTGTCTGCAACTCTGGCAGGCAACCCATGTCATTCACCCTGAGGAACCAACTCCAGAAACATTCCTTTAGGGATTGCCTGGATGCCTTAACTGACTCAAATGAAAACACTGTAACAGCAAGGGTTTCTGAGAGACGAGACTCCTAGCTCCAGTCAGGCTCACAGGACACATAACAAGTGCACAGCACACTGATCCCATGTCTTGCATTCAGGAGAACAGGGAATGTCCTTCCAGATGATTTTATACAACCTTAGATTCAGGGACGAACCAGCTGATGGACCTCACACAATGGTTCTCATCTCTTCCTAACATCCACAGCTAGGATTTGCTAAAAGCACTGAGGAAGATGCTCACACGCTGCCTGGTTGATGCCACATTACAAGGGCTGCACAGAATAGCTGCTCCCAGCAAAAGCCAAAATACATCTTGTAGCCTACTTTTGATAGTTTGTGCCTGAAATCTCTGCAGCCCTAAGCCAACAGATGTCAGCAGAGACTTCCTAGGGACAGAGTGTCACATGGGACGGAAGTTTCTACCCTGCTCACTTCCTATTTTGGCACAGAGACAAACAACTAGTGCTCAACGGACCCTCAGGGAACCAGCACCACTCGTTGCTTTATGCACTTTACCCTGGTTCAAATCAGATTGCCACAGTACAACACCTGCACCCACACATTGCCCTGGTGTCATGAAGAGAATGCAAACACCATAGTGAGTTCTCAGCTGCAAGAGGGATACTTTAGATGAAAGCACAGCAGCCAGCAGGCACAGTGCTCTGTGTTGCACTGATACCTCCAGTGGTCTTTCCCCTGTGCTACTGTTTACTTGCAGCCTAGGGCACTGCCCTCTGCCCTTGTACTGCTCTCTAACATGAAGTGCAATAAAATGCCAGAGGAAATTAGCAGGACCTGTGCATCTGCTCGCGATCTGTGGGAACTAGGAAATTTCCTACTAACACTACTCTGAAATGCCAGAGATGGAGTGGGAAGGAGCTCTCTGAATACCCTGAACATCAACCCTGTGTGTTACTACTTTTTAAGCCTCCCAGGCTTAGCACTACAGCATGCAGGAACTCATCAAGCCTGCTGACAGGCTCTCCAGAGTAAAACAAAGCACAAACAGGAAGTACTGGGCAAGCTTGTAAAGCCTTCTGGGGCTGCTCAATGGACAGCTAAACAGCGATGAATAAAAATAAGCTTACAGAAGAACCCTTGTGCTGGTTGTGGCTGGGATGAGGTTAATTTTCTTCATAGCAGCTCATATGGTGCTGTGTTTTAGATGTGACTATACTGTGAGTACACAAGAGGCTGGGAGGGGACACAGGCAGGCAAGATGACCCCAACTAACGAGTGAGATATTCCATGCCATGTAACCTCATGCTCAGCAATAAAACAGAGAGGAGGGTGTTTAGGTGAGTTAGCCATCCTTTGTTCAGAACTGGCTGGGCACTGGTCTGCCCGTGGGAGGTGGTGAGTGATTGCCTTTGCATCACTTGTTTTGTCTTGTTCTCCTCTCCTCTTTCACTTCTCCTTCACTTATTAAACTATTTTTATCTCAAGCCAAGAGGTTTTTTTTGTTTAGTCTTCCTTTCCTCTTCTCCTGTCCCACTGGGCAAGGGAGGGGGAGCGAGCAGGCAGCTCTGTGGTGCTTAGCTGCCTGCCAGGGTTAACCCACAAGAACCCCTGCTCCCCATCTCCCAGGAGTTGTCCGAGAATGCAGCGTGCATGGGGACTCACTGTAGTCTAGCAACCTGCAGTGACAGGGGAAGGGGATAAACAGAAATGGCCTTTCCCCTTCCTCTGTAGCACCCATGTTTCTGCCAAAGGTGCTTCCAGCCTGGCAATGAAAACAAGTACCCCAGGGGAACCAAGCTCCTCTGATCCTCCACACAAGATGTGAGGAGAAAATGATGCTCTGTGTGATGCAACAGTCAACGTCACACCTCCCCGTTGTCCCTTGATTTATACTCCTGTTACATGTGCGCCTGGGTGTGATCAGGTAACTCTCTCCCTCTCGTGCACGAACCACGTCCCTGTGCAGTGACAGCACTCTGACCCCTGTCCCTGTGGGATTTAAAAAGCACTTGTACTTTGTATAAGTGTACTTTCTGTACTTTGGTACAGAAATTTTGTTCTGCTAGCCAGTACAGCTACAGAATTGATGCGACAACAAAACCTGAACTCCACAAGCTGTTCATAAAGCAAGCAAGGCAAGGCTTTAGATACTTGGCCTACTGCTGCCCACTGCACTAATGCTCACAGCTGCCACCTTCTCACCCTGGGAAAATAAATTCCTGCTGCACAAGCCCCTATAACGAGAAAAAAAACCCGGCACGACACGCATCCAAGTCAGGAAGATCTTTGCTGCAGCTCCGTGCCCCGCGCCCCCCCCCCCCCCCCAAGCCCCTGGGTATACCCCAGTCCCATCCCGCCGCCCCGCTGGAGCGGGTCTCGCAGAAGTCGCCGCCGCGGCAAAGCCGCAGCAAGGCTCGGCTTCCCCGGGCAGGGAGGGCTCCGCGGGAGGCGCAGGCATGCGCCGGCGACATCGCCCGGTGCCCGACCGCGGCGCTCACCTGCTTGTGGCGGACGGCGTGGGGCAGGAGGCAAGCGCGGTGCCCGCGGTGCGGGCCCAGGGCCGGGCAGAGGGCGCAGACACACCGCCCGCAGTCCTCGCAGAACAGCTCCAGCTGCCGCCCCGCATGGACAGCGCACACCCGCGCCGCCGGGGCCGGGGCCGGGGCCGGGGCCGGGGCCCCCTGCGCCTCCTGCGCCTCCTGCGCCATGGCGGCCGCGGAGCCGGATGTGAGGCGGCCGCGGCAGCGGCGGCGCGCGGGCCGGGGGGCTCCGTGAGGGGAGCGGTCGGGGATGCCGCGCTCCGCCCGTCAGGCGGTGGCCGCGCGGGAGGCGGCGGGAGGTGTGTGGCCCGCGGGTGGCCTGTTGCACGCTGCCGGCGGCCCCGCACGGTCTCTCGCCCGTCCGAGAGGGCGGGCGGCGGAGCGGGGCGGGCCCGCGCCACCCCACGCCGCAGCCGGCCCCCACGGCGGCAGCGGCGGGCCGAGCCCTCGCCTCAGCGGCCGGTGCCGGGCGGGAAGCGTCGGCAAGAGGAGCGCCGTGGGAGCGGCAGGGGCGGGCAGCTGCCTTCGACCGGTACCCGAGCTGGAATCCACTGTTTTGTGAAATTTCAGATGCGTCGATGAGGAATGGCCTCAGTTTTATCGCTGAGCAAAACACTTAATGTGATCCAAAAATAGAACAATTCGTCTTCAGGGTACGTTTTTTCACTTTCTATTTTTAGGTTAGATTTTTGTCCCGTATAACATCTCATTTATAGAAATTGAAACAAAATGCTCACACTCTGACAAAGTTTAAACTACTTACTTTCTTTGGCTAAAATTCTTAGCTATGTTCAGCCAAGGTGTGTGTTTGTTTGGGGTTTTTGTTTGTTTTTTGTTTGATTTGCTTTGGTTTTGTCTGCTTGGGTTTTTTTTTTTTTCTGTGAATAAAAACAACCCAGAATATTGACGACCAAAAAAAAAAAAAAAGTGAAAAAATATGAAGATATTTAAAAATGAGCATTTTGGTGGAAAGTTTGAGAGTCAGTATACTTATTAACATGTGAGGATGCGGAGCTCTGAGGAGCAAGGGCAGTCCCACTGAAAGCAGGCCATGCCAAAGAGCTGGTGAGTTAATCAGGGATTTAGATTTTCTCCAAAAGCGCCTTGTATGGACTCCATGCGACTTTAGCATGGAATTATAAGGATCATTAGGGATATCTGGAGATTATTCGCTCTCACCCACACACACTGGAAAGCACTAGTGCCTGCTTTACAATGAGTGAAGATGAGGATTTTACAACCTCCTTGGGACCCTTTTCCAGTGTTTGACCATCCGCGCAGTGAAAACTTCTAGTGTCAAATCAACGCTTTCCTCATTAAAACTTGTGCCATGTTGTTTCACTGTGCCCTTCCACGGAGAGTTGTGGTGTCATCTCTGCCTACTCCCATAGGGTGTTGTAGACAGTGGTGAGTTCTCTGCTGGAGGCTGAGTAAGCCCAGTTCCTTCCATGTCTCTTTGGGTATGCTGGCTTCAGCTCCATTACTGTCTTGGTGGATTCTGCAGGAGGGTTTGCTTAATGGAGTCAATGTGTGTCTTGTCCAGGGAATTGTGTGGCTGGTCTTCATCACCACAAGGCCACTGTTGCAAGATACTCAGCCCGGCACCCTGGTTCCTTTCCTGGCAAAGCTATTCCCCAGCCTGTTGGTGCCCAGCCTTAATCGTTGCAGCATTACTTCATGGGTTGGATAAGCCCAGAAGCCTGTCTTGATCTTTGTGAGGTTCATGCTGGTGCATTTCTGCAGCATGTCACAGTCCCTCAGAAGAGTGACCCTGCCTGCCACTGTTATTCCTCATCCCCTGCTACACCCTCTCTTGGTTTGTAATCACAGCAGACTTGCTGAGGGTGTATTCCATCCTGTTGCCCTGTTTGTTGATAAGACCTTTACAGAGCATTGGGCTCAGCATCGATCCCTGAGGAATGGGACTAGAACCCAGCCACCACCTGGACTTTGTACATCTAATGACGGTACTTAGTGCCTAGCTGTCCAGGCAATTTTCCATCCACTTTCTAGTCTACCTATCCAAACAACAGTTCATCAGTTTGTGAAGACGTTACTGGGGTTCACGACTTGCAGTGTTAGACTTTGCAGGTTATTAGTACCTAGGGCATTATTTCCCATTTCACATGTGACTTTGCAAATTAACTTACTGAGCTAGACTTTCTGGGCTTTTTAACATTTTTAATTGTTTACTTTAGAGGACAGAATTACAATAAAACTGAAATGTTTGCATAAACTCTAGTGAGTGGTCAGGTGCTGATAAAATCAGACGTACTTTCACCCCGGTACTTTACTGTCTAACACTGAAAGAGTGCTGCTGCACTGTGGTTGTGAGAGGTCAGAAGAGCAGGATGGACTTGCTCTTTGCATGCAGCTCCCACATTCATTTTTCTGGAGGGAACCCCATTAAGCTTTCAAAACAGGGCTTAAATGCCTCAGAGAATGCCTTGGGCAGTTCTTGGCCAAGAAGAATTATCTTCCAGCATGGGCAGTGGAGAGAAGTAGAGTTAAATCAAGAAGAAAACACAAAGTCTTATGACTTCTTCCTGCTTCAGCACCATCTCAATGTGAAAGCCAGCTAGCGGGAGGGGTGCAGTGGGCTGGTGGGGTCAGAATGGGGCTGAGTCTTCACCTGTTAGTTTTGAGGTGAAACAACACTGTCCTTCTCTTGACTTTGGATCGCATAAGTCGTCTGCAAGCTAGGGGTTCATTCCTGCAAAACTTCTGTATGGAGCTGACAGCATGCAACACACAGAGACCTGGTTTGGTTTAGCCATAGCGTTCTCTATTTCTTTGTACAGAAAATTCCTAATACAAACCTGGCTCTGTCTTTGTACTTGAGTCTAGGGGTGAAGGGGAGGAGTGAAGTCTGTTTTCATGTACAGTTTACAGGTTCTGGTGAGGATCTGGACTTTTTTTTTGCAAACACCTACAAAAAAAAACAAACCTGATTCACCACTTTGGCAAAGATATTGCAACTTGAAATGGCAGTTAGACAACATCTGTAGGCATTAAACAGCTTTGAATCCCGGCCACACAAGGAGTGAATGTTAAATAAGGCTGAAGCCAAGAATCCTGTATCAAACTGGGTGCTTTCAATAGAAGCCATGCTTCCTTCTGGCTTGAGAAGAGAAAAAATTTTTATGGCAGAAATCAGAGTTTATTTTGTTTTGGTTTACCTCAGGGTTAGCCATTTGCAGAGGGATTGTATATGGAAGCCCTATTTTTAATCAGGGTCAAGCAAACCTTCTGGATTCTTTTGCATGTGTCTGTATATTTTAAGTAAACTAGTTTTACAGTAGATTAGAAAGTATCTTAGTAGTGCTACATTAGTTCAATTTTCATGTTCAAGTTTTATTTTCCTGAAAAACAAATACAATTTTGAAGTTCCTAATTTTACTGACACTGAATATTCTTTGTGGTTTAACATTTTCATTAACAAAGTAAATGAAAGTAGGAATTCTTTTGTGGCTGGATCGCACAGTTTCCTTTTAAAATATAGAAAATTATTCTAGGCTATTAGAAGTGTATTGATCTATATATTTCTTGCTAATTTTTAGCAAAATATACTCACAGACATATACTTTCTGCAGCATTGTGTGAATGCATTAGTGTCAGAATTATTTCAGACTGACATTATGAAAACTGTATGTCCTTGTGGTGTTACTGAGTTAACCCTTTCAACACACATGTTTTAAACCACAGAAAAGTAAAATATCTCTGTCAAACAGGAATGAAGAAAAAGCAAAAGCATTCAATGCTTTTTAAGCCTCACTGTTTAATACTGACAGTAGACATTGGGATTGGCAGTAGACATTGGGCTGTCCGGTCCTCTGAATTGGAGGACCATGGCTGTGGGAACAGTGACTTTGCATTTGTGGGTACTGCAGTTATAAAGGGCCGGTTTTATCTGTTGAGTGTTCGTAAGTGCATGGGGCCTGGTGAGATTGATCCCAGAGTACTGAAAGAGCTAGCAGATGTTACAGCAGGACCCCTCTCAATCATCTACCAAAGGTGTTAGGAGTCTGGGGAGGTCCCCGCTGACTGGAAGCTCATTGGTGTTATTCCAGTTTACAACAAGGGCATAAGGGAAGACCCAGGAAACTACAGAGTCTAACCTCAATACCTGGAAGAATTATAGGGAAGGTCATACTGGGTGCTGTTGAAAGGCATGTAAAGGACATTGCAATCATCAGGCACAGCCAACATGGGTTCACAGAGGGAAAGTCCTGTTTAATTAATCTGATATCTTTCTATGATAATGTCACCTGTCCAGGGAATGAAGGGAAGGAGGTGGATGTAGTTTTTCTGGGTTTTAGTAAGGATTTTGATACTGTCCTTCACAGCGTCATTCTGGACAACTAGTCCAGCTGTGAGATGAGCAGGTACATGGTGCACTGGGTGAAGAACTGGCTGAACAGCAGGGCTCAAGGGGCTGTAGTGAAGGGGGCTACCTCTGGCTGGTGACCAGTCACCAGTGGTGCTCCTCAGGGCTCAGTTCTAGGGCCAATCTTGTTTGATATTTTTATCAATGAACTGGTGGCAGGAGTTGAATGCACCATTAGCAAGTTTGCTGATGATTCTACACTGGGAGGTGCTGTTGACTCTTTCAAGAGACAAGAGGCCTTGCAGAGTGTTCTAGATAGATTGGAGCATTGAGCAATCATCAGTGTCATAATATTTAACAAGAACAAATGCTGGATTCTGCATTTGGGATGGAGTAATGTTGGACATAAGTATAAATCAGGAGAGGAGTGGCTGGAGAGCAGCCCTGCAGAAAGGGATCTGCAGGGTGCTGGTTGACACTAAGCTCAATATGAGTCAGTGCTGTGCCCTGGCAGCCAAGGGGGGCAAATACCATCCTGAGCTGCATCAAATACAGCATAACCAGCCGACTGAATAAGGTGATTATCCCACTGTATTTAGCGTTTGTGTGGCCTTACCTTGAGTGTTGTGTGCAGTTCTGGGTCCCACAGTGTAAGAAGGAAGTTAAGGCACCTGAGTGTGTCCAGAGATGGGCAACAAAGCTGGTGGAAGGGCTGGAAGGCATGTCCTATGAGGAGCAGCTGAGGACTCTGGGTTTGTCTAGTTTGGAGAAAAGCAGGCTTCGGGGCGACCTCATTGCTCTCAATGGCTTCCTGAGGAGGGGAAGTGGAGAGGGAGGTGCTGATCTCTTCTTCCTGGGATCCATTGACAGGATGCCTGGGAATAGTTCAAAGTTGCATCAAGGGAAGTTCAGACTTGACATTAGGAAACACTTCTTTACCGAGAAGGTGGTCAAACACTGCAACAGGCTTCCTAGAGAGGTGGTTGATGCTCCAAGCCTGCCAGTGTTGAAGAGGCATTTGGACAATGTCCTTAATAGCATGCTTTAATTTTTGGTCAGCCCAGAGGTGGTCAGGCAGTTGGACTTGATGATTGTTGTAGGTCCCTTCCAACTGGAATTATTATTTTCTCTTCTAAAGTAAGACATACACTTTTGCCTGAGTAGTTTAATTTAGATAGAACTGCAATTAACCTTTGTGCTGCAGTAGTTCAAGGAAAGCAAGATCACTTCGGGTTTTGAAGTACAGAGAGGTGTCCCTTGAATTTACTTGCTTGCAGCTTTACAGAATTAGTCTTTATTTTCTTATATTAAAGGAAGACCTGCAGAAACTGACCCCAGAAGTTCAGGTCATCTTTCCCTTGTGCAAGCTGAAAAGGAAGCAGTGAGGTCAAGGACACACATGCATTTTAAGTTGGGGGGGAAAAGTTTAGAATTTAGTGTAGGGCAATCTAACATTATACATTATCACAGGCATCATGTTAGAGTAAGCAAAGAAATTAATATATATCGATATACATGAAGATACCAACAGCTGACTCAGCCAAACCCACTCAACTACTAAAAAAGAAAAGTAAAGTTATTTCCAAATTTCTTTTTCCTGACATCAGGTTTATTTCACTTTTTAATCCAGTGACCAGTAAAAGTACCAAACTGGAGTGAGACACAGAGTGATCTGAAGAGGCACCCCATGTCACCACCCTGTCATGTGGGGATCTGAAGAGCAGTCCTAGGGAGCTATCAGAGCCCCAGAGCTGCCCTGGCACCCTCAGCTGAGATCCTCCACACACCCCAGCTTGCACTATCTGCCCCAGGAAGCATCCCAGGCACCAGCCCAGGTCAGAGGGAGCCTACATCCAGTTTTCACAAGCCCAAACTGGACGTGTCTGGCTCTCACTACATATTTCCTTCACAGTGCTCTGCCTGGAGCCCTGCAGCCTTCTTACCCAGCAACAACCCCTGCTCTTGCCAGGGTCATCCTGCACACCAAAGGCCCTGGACTGTAACCTTGAGACATACGTTTGGATGATGCTGGTCTTGGCCTACAGAACAATCTGTATAAATGCCAGTGACACGGCAGAGCTTGAGGAAAAGAGCAGACAACTCGCATCAGTTCTGGCTTCCCTTGTCAAAGAACTCTCAAGACTGGCCGTCTCAGCCTCAGACACCAAAACCCACCAAAGACTGTGGCCGTCAGAGCCAACAAAGCAGCAAGAGCCTCATGGTATTATATACCTGTACCTTGAGTAGTATGTTTGTTTAATGCTTGGATTTAGCTGTTACTGCTACATAAATAATCAAGCTTTTTAAAAGTAGGTATAATCACCCTTTTCAGGAGACCAGCCACACAGCACCACATTTGTACAGTATCCTTAGAAGAACTATCTTGTATGTGGTTCAGCCAAAGACAATTACTTTCAAATCAAGGAGGAGATTTTTGTAGTTCACTCTGCAAAAACAGAGCACTGTACCTATATAGAGAAAGAAAATGCCCTGCTCTCCTTGATCATTGGTTAGAACAGCCCACTGCTGTGCCTCTTTCCAGGTAAGAAGGGTTAAGGAGGCTGTGAGTTTGCAAAAGCCATAGTCCCTCCTAAACAGAAAAAGTTACCTATGGGAAGATGCTTTCACAGGGCAGGTCTAGCTCACCAAAGCAATCTCTGTGCTCTTGCTCCTCCAATGTCAGCAATATAAAAAGAAACAGCTAGCTTTTTTACAGGGAAGAAAAAATAGGACTTTGAAGCAAATTTGAAGAAACATGTTAGGTACTACACATAGCGTTCCAGATGAAGACACATTCTCCCAAGGCTGCTAGCTTATGACACTGACCCACACCATGGTCCATGCAGCCTTGCAATGGCTCAGGGGATACTCCTTTCACAGGGAGGAGAGGGTGTTCTAAGTCCCAGACAGGATCTAGGCTGGATATCCAGCATGGAGATGCTCAGATCAAGCAGGACTGGTTTCATGTGGATTGACTGGGAGAAGACAGCTAGGAAAAGCAAGCAAGTTTCAATGTAAGCACATAGTCTGATATGCAGCTGGGAGAGGGATTGCCACATAGGGCTAAGAAATGTAGAATTTGTGTTTAATGTTGTTATCTATACATTTCGTGTATCCTCTCTCCCTATCTTGTACTGACTTGGTTTTGTTCTTCTCTTCCTTTTCTCTTATTATTATTGGGCTTCAGCCACAGATTCTCTCTGTGATGTGTTCTGTTTGCTACTGACAACCCTGTAACTAGCAGTAGGGGGAAGATCATTAGGAGATAATTTTTCTTCTGGATTATCTTTTTCCATCTACCTCTATTTATAACAACATTCTGATTTCACTTTCTATTTTTCTGCTTTGCTTGTCCACCAGGTTGTTGATGCATCTGTTGCATCAACAACACTGTCCTAGGACAGCCCAGCAAAGGTAGCACTGAAATCTGTGTGCATTCATTGGGAACTGAGATCTGAAGAACAGGTGTTCTCTGAGTCCTCTGCCCTTTGCTTATCCCTAGTATTCTGCTGTTTATCAGTTCTTTGTATACTTGCTCAACACTGCCAATTGCAGAGCAGGTGCTTCTTGCCTGAGTAACAGGTGGTTGTCTTTCAGGGGCCAAAGTACAGCAGCTGAAGTTGCTACCCAAAAGGCACATCATACATCTCCCCAGAAAATTTCCAGGGAAATGTAAATTGGCCCACTAATTTGTGGGTAGATAACAACCCACAGAGCAGCTTTTGGGGAGAAGAGTAGAGAAATAGTAGCAGGTAGGTAAGTACCATTTACCTACCACCAGAGGTGTAAGATGTTGTAAAGGATGGTGTAATAATGGCAGCCACACCTGCATATACCTAGGTCAGCCATACAGAGGAACGGTTCCCTGTCTCACCAAGTAAGGCCAGGATGTAAACTGCCTTGCTTCTGTTCGAACACAAACCATTACATCTACATCTTAATCTGCTATAATTTAGATGCCCTGTCAGTGAAATAACACCATGTACAATTCACATGGAAACTGCCCTTTCAGATTAAATATCCTCCTACACACCACTTTCCTTCTCACAGAGTCTGGCTTCCATGGATATTGGTACCTGTGGAGCAGAAAGGATGATGCCAAGCAAGATACTCTCCCTTTTTGAGCAGTGTGCCTTATACAGTCCATCTGCTGTCCCTCTGCACAGCCCCATTTGAGGAGAAAAGCACTCCCAGTCTCATTGACCTAATAGCAATGCCAGGACCAGTGATATCTCTGGGGTGGAACGGTATTTCCTAATGTCACGGCTGTGCCACAGAGCTTTGGCAGGACTGTAAAATATTCAATACTTTCTGCAACATTAATAGCATTCACAAACATTATGTAGGTCTCTAAGAAGCATCTTAGGGATGACAATCTCACCAAGCTTTCCCCAGCCTACCAGCAGTACTGTCTGGCAGCAAGGCAGAGCTGTCTGCATGGCTGTAGACTTACAGGGAGAGGAACTTGGCAGAGATATTGGGCTTAGCTGTTCTCTCATTGCCACAAAAGGCAGGAAATTGGTTCAGCTTGGCAATAACCTGTGACCCTGGCCACTACTGAGGGGTCAGCACACCATGTTGGGAGGGAGGAAGACAAAGGGGAGGAGGAGGAGTGGGAGTATGTAGAACTCACGTTGCTGTTGAAGGTTTTGTGTTATGGAACCTCAGCTCTGAGACACAGCCAGATGCACAGTGCGGTGAAGGAAATGCCCCCTCTGTCACCCCAGAAAGCATTAGCTGTTGAATTGCTACCATCTGCCTATCCAGGGCTGTTCCTAGGGAGGTGAGAAGCCTTCCACTGGTTGAGGCATTTTGCCTCATCCAATGGACATAGTGCCACAGAGACTTGGTATATCTGGGTACAGTCTTCTCAGCTGTCTTTTGGGTTATTTTTTCTCCAGGTCTTAAAGTAAGATCAAAATGGAAGTGTGTCTTTCCATTGCCCCTTTCCTACAGAGCCATCTACCTAACAGTCCATGAACTGAGGGCAGAAGTCCTAGTAACCAAGCTGTCATGTATCAGGAACAGACCCAGCTGTGTTTCTGAAGCTCAGGGACTGTGATTTATGACACTTGATGCTGAGATTGCCCTTGGCATCAGTTTCTGCAAAATCTATCAGAACCAAAATTATGGGCTCACTTTGGAGAGATCAGCTGCAAAACCCCACTTCTGAGGCAATCCCCAGGAAAGCAGGCAGCCCACAGGTTTTTGGTACACATGGATTCCCAAGGAATATGCTCCTTCATCAGTATGATTAAGCATGACAAATCTTGTCTGTGCTCCAAATTTCTGATATCCTGAGAAAGACTTACCAAAGCAAATCATCAGTTCTTTTCTTAACAGATTAGGACAGATTATACCTTTAACTTCAGGCATGGTGTTCTTGCAAAATAGCACTTCCACCTGCTACCTCAGGATGAATTCAGCAGTTAACCTTTTCAGAGTGACCTTTGGTTAACCTGAAGGCTTGTGCTTCTGGCTCTTCCCTCTGCTCCAGTCCCTTGGGGTAAATTCAAGTCACGCATCAATTCTCTATTTGGTTTGCTCTTCTATTAATAAATTGATGGAACTTGTTGAGGCGATTACACTAAAATGAGGGTATGCAGAATTGGATGACCTACAAATACATTACTGTAATGAATATTAATGTTGTGTTTTCTGTGACTTCCTCAGCATATGATATTGATATTGGTCAGTAAATGTCAAACCCTATGAAAGTTATATTATTTCCTATCCTTCTGTGTACAGTTAATGTACAGTTAATGACTGTGCATTGCACAAGCTTGCTAAATATTATGCTAACACCATTCATTTGTTAAAACAGACACCCCATTAATAACACAGACAGATGGTCTGGTGATAGAATTATTTTAGTATGTGAGTGAGCAATCATCCAAGACCAAAACTGACATCTTTATTTTTTGATGCTGTATCATTTGTAGTTCTCAACTGATTTACTCCTTTTGTTGCTAACTGAACATTCCCCAAGTTGAAGTCTTAAAAACGAAGGGCAATCATTTCCTTTCATGCTCTGCAACCTCCTTTCCCTGATATGTCTCCTTAAATCTGCTGATGCTGCCCCAAGCTGCCATGGTCTACAGAGGAGGATGAAGGGCAGTTTGCAGTAAATGATTTTTTTTAATTTGGCCTTGCTCTTTGGAAGGAAAATGACATAGCAAAATGTCATAATATAACCAGGGTGATGAAGTTAACCAACCAAGCTATACTATCCAACTGAAAATTAAGTCTGGGGACAATCAGTGTATTCTTTGGTCTGTATTTTAGTCATTAGTTAATCATTAATGCGAATGAAACAATAGACAATATGTTTCTGTCAGAACCCCTCTTTTAAGGCTCAAACCCTAATTTTTAGGTCCCAAACCCTCACTCTTAGTGCTTAGGGTCCAAACCTGTGTTTTAAGGATTAAAGCCTCATTTTCAGGTAGCAATGATTCAGGGGATAGATAGTTGGGCGTTACTAATGCAATCTAGTGTAGCTCAACAAATGCTGGGGCCCAAAGCGAAAACTTAGCCAGGATAATGAGGTAGCCTTAACAGGAACAGCCTGCACGGTGACTGAAACTTGTTGCTTTGGGGGAGCCAGAAAGGCCTGAAGACAAGAAGCACCTAAACAAAGTTATGATGACATTTGACCTTAAGAAAAGCAGATGTACAGAACCATAAAGATAAGGAACTGCAGAGCAAACACTGAACCAGAACGGACCATCCCTCAAGGATAGTACATATGTAATCTCAGAACTGAGTTTGCGCGAAAGCAAGGGTTAACTAGCGGACACAGTGAGGAAGAGTATGTCCTTCATCCAGAGAACACTAACGACCATGGGGAGACACCAACAGGCATGTGCAAATGAAATTTGCATATGATGAATATGTATAACTTTTACCAGAAAACTAATGAATATGTACATAAAGCATGTACTTATCTGGCACAATGAGATCTGACTGCGTGTACATCTTAGGAGGAGCGATTCCCCATGCATCCGGCGCACAAAATAAAGAATGCCTGCCTTTTAACACTACATTGGCGTTATGAGGTTTATTCCTGATTTCGGTGACAATAAGGCCAGACAAACTGGTTCACATCTTGAAATCATACAGGCTCAGAGTGCTCATGGCTCTCTGTGTTGGAAAAGAAGCATATGTTGTAGAAGAGGTAATAACCCTATGTACACAAAGGGATATGGCCTATGACCAACAGCAGGTCAGTAAATTGCAGAGCAAGAGCAAGTTGTAAGAGAACTAATACTTCAGATGTTGCAAAGCCACGTGTTCTAGCTGCACCAGTATACATAATTACCTCTCTCAATTAACATGATGATTATATGAATTTTTAAATAAATACTTTCTAATTACTATGCAAAACAATGACAGCTAACCGTTAAGGGTCTTTTTTTGTAAGATGGTAAGCTGCACAAACATGTTATGTTTTCATTACTAGTCTGTTGCATGAAGAATTATTTCCCTTCCTTGTTTTGAGGAACACTTTGTTTCACTTCTTGGCCTCAGCTCTTGAGCTGAACAGTTTATCTTCAATTACTGAAAAAGACTACATGATGGCCTAGGCTCCTAGTAGTCAAATAAGCTCTGAATTGCTTCTTCTCTTCTTCCTCTCAACTTCTCTCCTACAATCTCCCTGTAACCCCCTCTCCAAAAAACCCTAAACATCCTCCAAAACCTAATAAACATGGTTTGGTTAATATATTTCTCCTGGCTACAAAAACTCATAGAGTCACAGAATCATAGAATCATTAAGGTTGGAAACGAGCTCTAAGATTGTCAAGTCCAACTGCAAACTCAGTCCTGTCTAAAAGATTTAATCAGTCCCTGTACCTGAAAGGAGCTCAGTCTCAGTTTTTTTTTCCCCTAATGCTGCATATTCTTATTCTTATTCTGACATGCTTTTCTGAGCATGTCAGACAAGCTCAGTTCAAGTGTGTTTTTTTTTTTACCTCACTTCCTATCTGTTACACCACATGACTCAAAACCGCTTGAATACCTGTTTTCTTGACGGGATGCTTTTCATGCAGCAGTGGCAGCTGGCTAACCTGCAGCACATTCACTCCCACTAGAAATGCTGGGTTGCACAAAGACAGATCTCTATGTGTCTCCAAGAGATGATGCTCCAGAGGGCGCAGCAGTTCCGTGGCTAGTCAGTATTTTCAGTGCTGCAGTATCAGACTGTTTCTAAGAAAATCAAACAGGTGTAGGGCACTCATGTATTGCTGCCCACACTCTTTCCAGAACTTCTCTGTGTATGAAAGTTCCCCCTGCTAGAACACACTTTTCACCTTTCTGCAAACCTCTGGGTGCCCGCCTGTCTGCATGCTTCAGGCACCTCACTTCTCAGTGTACGTTCCCTCGGAGATGCAAAGCACCTCTAAGTTCTTGCACATGACTGTACTGCATTTCCTCCAACACTTAACCCATGGCCTGCCAGCACCAACTGAGCTCATGACAACACCCAGGACCCCAATTTGACTAGGTTCAGGTATCCCTCAGCACACTCCTCCATGACAGATGTCCTGGGAGATATCCCGTGAAGCTCCTTCTGTTTCACTGGTTCTCACCATAGATTTGATGCAGGTGTTTTAAGCCAAAGGAAGGAGGATACACTCAAAAAGATGCTTTCCTCAGATCCTACCAGCTTCTTACACATAAGAGCAGCAGCAGCAAATGTAAAAGCAACACCAATACAGAAAAACATCCTGTTTTCCGTTGGGAACCATTCTCGCAAAACTATTCAAGTAGCAATGTTACTACATACAAAATAATTTACCAAATCATACAGACAATCCAGTTTGACATCTTGGGAAATACTGCTGACCCAATACTTTCCCAAGGCCACACCAGCAGACATTACTGTGACTACAGAATGCATTGATATCAGTGAGTGGTGCTATCTGAGGTTTATTGTTTTCTGCCACAGCGTCACCACTTAAGGAAGTTCATTTTAGTACAAAGGCAGGGTAATGATGCAAAACAGGAAATCAGTGGTTTGGGAAGTCTAGCTGGTAGTTACTTGTGCTAGCTGAAGCACAGTTATAATTGCTTATGTTACTGTTGTGTGCATAAAATAAAAAAGTACAGATGCAGCTGAATATACCAGTGGGGAAATTATTGGGGTTTGTGTGCTCAAACTGTTAATGTAACGTATGAAGTGTGAGAAGAAATAAGGAAATAAAGATGAGAGATAAATGGCTGCAAGAAATGGGGGAGATGTTGGAAACAGTATGGAAAAAAATCCTCTACTTGTTCCTGCTGTCTCATTGCCAGACCTCCCAGTGGCAGCCTTACTGGGCTTGGTGAATGAAGTAACCACAAATCTTGCCTGTAATTCTTGCTGCAGTGAGAAGGTTCACCATGTCTATCAAACGTGGTACCTTCTTCCACCACAATAGCTGAAATACCTGGGGTCAAATTGCTACAGCAAAATGAGCTACCAGGAGACTGTCTTTAGCTGGGAGTAAATCTAAAATAAAGTGTGCTAACTTGAAGCTTGGAGGAAAGGTTTATGTGCTAGTAAGTCAACACAACATGCAACCAGATAGTGTAACACTGCTTTTCTGACACACAACATGCCGTCAGCCTCTGCTGTCTCATTGGGCATCTGCACAGCTGTTAACTGCGACTCTTCCAATGGTGCCATGGTGGTGCTTTACCTCTCCAAGTTGTCCATCAGCTCTTCATTTCAAAATGAAAATCTGTTAAATTTGGGTTTAGGTACCAGAAGCCTGGTGGTACATGAATTCTTTCAGGAAGGGAAACTACCCTGTGAGAGATAGTAAGTGGCACAGTCCAATCCACTGCAAAAGCCAGCACATAAGACTGTGTTAGGCAGAGCATAGACTTTAGAACTGATGACTCACATTCTGTTTGCATATTTGAGAAAGCACAGAGCTTTGTGGATGCAGCAATTGATAAGGGAAGATCCTTACCTTACCTCAAATGTATATATATTCTTCTTGGATGAAATGGAATAGCATAGGAGTTAGTCGTTAAGAAAGGATCATAGTTAGGAGTAGAAACTAACACCTGAGAATTTTAACAAGGTAGTAAATAATGATTAAGCCAGATAAGTGGGTATTAGCAATGCATGCCTCTCTAAGGAGAACCTCCTAAAAGACTAACAGTGGAGACATCCTGCCACAAAGAAGGGTGCGAAGATAAGGGAAAGCCAGAGGTGAAGACAGCAGTGATAAAAGGGAATATCTTGGCCCAGAAGGCGCTGAAGCAGAAACTGGGGAGAGGGTAATTCTGTGAAGGGGAGATTGCGACCACCGACTCAATCAAGGGATGAAAGGACTAGCCCCCACTCCTCCTGAGCGTGCAGTGTGAATTAAAATCACACTGTAGCTTTAAATCTAAGCACAGAAGATACAGGCCAATGGAAGAAGCGGATGTTTAGTCAGGTTGATGATTATGTATTAGATAGGCATGGTGTGTTAACTGTCACATGTAAATGTCAAAAATGAACTCCGGTGGGGATGCACACTAGAAGGAATTATTCCCTGTGCATCTGGCGCTGTAATAAAGAATGCCTGCTTCTTAATACTACATTGGTGTTAAGGAATTTTATTCCCCATTTCAGTGACACTTAGGCTGTTAAATAAAGCAATCTAAAGGTACCAAGGTTAGCAAAGGCCAGAATTGGACAAAAGCTATAGCAATGCCACTGCCCCTGAGAAGCCAAGGTCATCTTTAGCATATATAAGACTACATAAAGAATAAGGAATTCCATCTGTTCTTAAGCATACCGTCATTCCTAAATCAGTTGATAAGCACTGTGGACATGAAAACTATTAATCTGATGCAAGGAGATACCGCAGTTGAAGGTCACGAGGTTGTGTTCACCATGGTGGGAGCTGTAGGGGATGGAGGGTTACAGCAGACACACAAGCTAGAGAAGCTGGCGTGGCCAGTAGTTGTAAGTAAGACAGGAGAAAAGGACCACAAAAAACCATATGGGATGCAGAATATGGAGGCAGTGATATGATTTACTAAAAACTAGTAACATAAATTGTCAGCTAATTACTGAGAATGCTGGAAGACTCACAAGCAGTGGTAAAGCAGGATCAGTAAAGACAGCCACTTTATAGGCTGAGGAAGGGAGTGGGATGCTAGCCCCTGTGAAGAACATGAACTCTACCCCAGCCAAAACCACTACATGCCTGGAAGCTGCTTTGCAAAGTATTTGGGTGCCAGCAAATGTGGATTTGCAAGTCTCCAAGCTCACAGGTACCTATCTTTTCTAGTGGAGATGTTGCCTTGACAATGATTGATCTCTTCCAACTCCAACACACAATTTCTCTCTGAAGTTGCAATAACCCTCTTTGCTGGCTTTGCAAATTGTTTTTTGACAGTCTTAGCCAGTTCATGTTACCAGATTTCATGTTACCAGGAATGGGAAGATATTCACATATTTGCTGATTCTCCTATTCAAGAACCATACTTCCATGGCACGGTATGTGCTAAGCATAAATCATACCCTACAGAGGAGATGCACAAAAAGGCATGGCTGGGTTAATTTGACTGGTTTAATTTTACGTAGTCCTGTGAGGAGCAGGGAGTTGGACTCAATGATCTTTACAGGCCCCTTCCAACTTGAGATGTTCTATGACCTCTACCATGAAGCCCTGCTGGTACAGGCTCTAAGCCAGTCACCAGTACTTCTAAGTTCCCCTTTCATCACTGAAGCTGGGCAGCCCAGTACCTTAGTTTTGCAAGTACCACTGGCAGCACTGTCCATTTTCAACAGTGTAATTAATAATTAACATTTCCTGTATGAAAGAGGGCGAACTAATTGTTATCCAGGATTATAAATCCAAAAGACATGTATATGAATATTTGAATAAGGGTTCTCAAAGCACCAATGGATCTTCAAATGTTTGAGTAGCAAGAACACCTGCTATTCATGAAGCTATTAAATACCCTATGTAAATGAAAACCTTTTCAATCATTACATGCCAACTTGGTATACATCATGTCATTAAAAACAAAACCGAACAACTTGGTTTTGGTGTTTGTTTCACCACCAGCTTCTTGTGATCCTGGTTAATCAAACTCCTTAAGATTCAGTTTCATCCTTAACTCAGGATGCATTTTTTACCACTGTTAGGGCGATGCAAAGTGTAACACAGCTTCAGCTGATACACAGTGAAAATACTATGTCTAAGGAGCAACTCCATCCCTGCAAATGTTCCTTAACTAAGTAACGTCTTTAGAAAGCTGATCTTTTAGCAAGGCTTCAAGTTCTATGAATTATAGTTATTTTACACTTTCAGAAATATGATACATTTCCTATAATTTTCTTATGATCTCTCAAAGTAGATTGAAAAAAGTCAATCCTGCACTACAACACAAGCATCTGTTGCCAATATCTAGAGTTGCATGATCATGCATAGAAACATGCAAAATAATGAAAGGAAACAATGCACCTCTTATTGAAAGAAAGAACAGGACAAAATTGTGTAAGTGTACATCATACATTTATTACTGAACAACTCTCTCAACTCCAAAATTGGGCACAGGGATTAAAAATAAAAATTCATTGCACTACCTAGTAAAGCATTACTAGTAACTCTCATAAAAAATGTACAAATTTTGTTAAAAATTTATCAAGCCTTCAAATGATTTGGTTACAGATATTTATAATACATTTAAAACTACGTGTTAAATGATACAATAGAGTATGATTCAAAGAAAACACTTCACAAAATATGATTCCAACAAAACCCATATGCTTTCATAATCATTAGCAAATCTGAAACACAAGTAGCAAAATGAGGTAACAATGTACCAAAGAAAAAAACCCACAGTTTTTACACAGGCCCAAAGATAACTCAGTCAATAATTTGTTTTCTACTATTAAACTTAAAGGGTTGGTAAATCTCATCCCAAGTATTACACAATGTGTTAACAGCTGTGAAATCACATTCAAGAGCCTGTACATAATGGCATACAGTAAAAGGCTTTAAGTTTTTTGTACAGAAAGCCACAAAGTGAGACATTGGAATTATCTGTAGGCCTTGATATCCACTAAAATGTCAAATTAAATTGACAGTTTATGCAAAACACACAGCAGTGCCAATATGATAAAGCAAATGTATGACAGTTTAGGTTTTTGTTTTTGTTTTTTTTTTTTGAGAAGAATGAGCCAGGTGATGGCAGAAAGGCAAGGAATATAAAAAAAGTCTTGCTGAATTCAGGTGCTGCCAGGCACCATGGCAGGCTGCAGAATTATACACAAATGTGCATAACACATGGCAGTTAACAGCTGAACATGAATCCCCCTCCCTTGACAGCCACAACAGAAAGGACTTGGTTGTAGCTTGTCTGAGCTGATTCAGAACACACGCATGTGTGCTGTTTACACACACTAACCACAGGAAGCAAGTCCACATACATCTGCAAGAGTCCCATGCAAACGGAAGAACCATTCCAGAAGAGATGAGCCAAAACAGTGCAACAAACAGCTTAGACCCTCCATCTCCTAGACCTCCCACTGCCTCACAGAGTTTTACTGGGGAAAAAGGGACATTACTCATCAAGATTTCTCCAATTCCAGAAAGACAGTCGACTACTTTCCCTTGGCTTCAGAAGAGTGCCTTGTTCATTTGCATCTAGCTTAGAAAGTGTGGCCTCTTTCCATGCTTCAAACTGAATACTGAGCACAGTAGTGTTGGTTATGTTTAAATCTGTACAAACATAATTTTTTCTTCTGCAGCTATATAAAAGAGCCTAAGTTTTCTAAGACATATATGGCATATGCTTTTTAAATAACATTATTTTATTTGTTAAAAAAATAGGTGTTATTGTGAAAAGCCTATTCTTTAACTCCACTGGAAGAGAGGAAAAATTCCAATATTCTGATGTTGATGTAACAGCATTTTTATTTATTTAGTGATCTTAAGTATGGATAGGTATGGAAAGACTCACTCTTTTTGAGAGCTACCTGTGTAACTGAACAGAGGGAAGAGCATCTGAAATAGGGCAAAATTGTGCTTTTATTTTATCTGTACCAAGAGCTGTGACTGGTCTGTAGAATCTTCAAAGAGAGAAATCAGCATGGAGAACATCTAACACTGTTTGAAATTTTAACTGATACTGAAGCACAGCAGCATACAAAAGCATCAGAAATTATAAAAAGTAAACTTAAAGCTGAGACTGGCAGCAAGTTGCAGCAATATTGCTAATTGTGCCACTCGTGCTGCTGCAACCAAAGTAACGACACTGAATTTAGGAGCAGAATTTTGTTGCAAAAGTGCATCCTTTGAATAACTATGGTATACGTAGACCTAGATATTTTGCTAGAACATATCGAAGATGCTAACAGTCTGAATGTTATAAATGAAACTTTTTTTTTTTTCAATAGCCCAAATAAAACATTATTCAGAGCACTTGAATACCGGTTTATCACCTCCGATTTCACAGCACTGTCCTGGAAGGCGTTCCAGTTTTCTCCTTAGTGGAGCGCACTGGGAGCTTGATTGCAAAAAGCAAGGGAGTTCCTTCTTCATATTACAGTCATCATGAAATAAGAAAGGGCAAGAAGCAGCATCAGGGCAACTGAATTCTACAGTTGGTGATCAAAAACCACCTTTCTCCTGTGATACAATTAAAGAAATCAAAAGTTCTACTTCTCTGAGAAAATGCTAAAAATTTTATTTTATTCATGAAGTTGCAGGAATAAAATTGTAATATTTTACAAGTTATTTTAGTTGTATACAAACTCCCTTGTAAATGACAAAGAATGTATGTGATTAAAGCCAGTGTTTATCAGCTAAAAGATTATGTTCTTAAGCAAGTACAATGGTCAAAAGTGAAGAGATGTTGCACAAGACCCTCAGTGTCCTTCCTGCTTCCTTTCATGGAAGAAGCACGTAACTGGCAAACCCAGCTAGAAAAATTTAAAAGGAGAACAGAAAGCATTGACATTCATATTAGCAACTGAAAATGTTAATATTGCTAAATGATTTGTGCGATATTGCAACTTTACATTAATAAAATAACTTGTAAATCAGCCATTTAAAAACCGAGACTTTATAACATATGCTAAAAACCCCAAGGTTACTCATGTATGAACAATCAATGCACTCTTTAGTGGTACACATTTAAAGCCTCCAATGAAGGGGAAGCATAACAGCTGCTTAAATAGTAGGTAGAAAGGTCTTTATACCTGTTAGTACATTGGGGAGGAAATACTAAACATCTGTAATTGCTGCACCCATTGCATTCAGTGTGCAACTGCAAACACAAGGAAAGGAACCAGTGTACAGTACTAGTACTGTTTAAATAACACACAAGATTATACATTGCAGCATAATTATTACTACACACACACGTTCTCAGTACATGCTGGTATATAGGTTCTCAAACACACATGCACACTCACTCACAAGCACACTTCACACACCCTCTCACAAGCAAACACATTCACACCATTCATTCCCACTCACAGTATCTGAAGGCTCTATATAAGGTAGATTGCTATATTGTTTGGAGCTACCACTTTTTTTTCCCCTCCTTTTTCTTTTATATAAAAGCACATGCTAAAAGATCACATCCACAGTAATCTTGCAGCAACACTCGGAATGATCACACAAAAACCAGGGAATGTTAGTGCACACACAAAATTAAGCAAAAAAAAAAAATATCTTTGGAGTTCCATTCACACTGTTAGTATAACAATCCCATAACTGTGAAGACTAGTTATAAGCTTTGTAATTGATTAAGTCACACAGTGCAAAGTAAGGTCCATTGACCCTTTCGTGTAAAGGGTAGGCTGGAAGCCACATGGGTAAGTTCAATAAATAGTTCATATATACATGTGACCAGGAACACCCAAACCAGATTTGTGCTCTTAAGGTTGGTCATTCTGAATCACGATGCACTTCCGAAGCATCAGCTCTACAAATTGGGCAGGTACGATTTGCCTGTAAAATCAGAAACAAGAGAGGATTTGACAGGTGTTGACAAAGGTCTTGACAAACACATCGTTAAGGTAATGTGCATATGACACAACATCTGTGACCATACTGAGTGCTGAAGGTAGCAACCTCGAGTACTGAAAAGGAATTCAGGAGTACTCAAAACAAGAGAAGACAAAGTGCGCTTAAGCCTTTTTTTAGTTTGTTTTGTTATGTTAGAGTGGTGTGGTGAGTTCGCCAATTCAAAATTATGTTTTTAAAAAATTATGCCTTTTATCTTTAAAGATAAAGCAAAAACAAAACTAGGCTTTATCTAAGTGATGGTGGTTTTATTAATGCAGATTCATAGTTGTAGTATATTGCAATCAGAGGGATGCAACTAAGAAGCTGTACTGCGTGCTGCAGAGAAACCCAGCAAAACCAAATGAATGTCTTGGCTGCAAATAAATGTCATATATGAGGGTGTCATGTTGTCACAAGCTCTACTAGTCAGGGAACACATCTCTTCACACTCTATTCAATTATTCTCAGAGAAACCCATCCGATAGGCTTGATCAAAGCTGAAAGCAGATGAGGCAAAAAGGGAAGGGGTTTTAGTGAAGAGAAAGGCTGGGGCGGGAGAGAAGACAACCTGACAAAACAGGTATTCAAGCAACATGCACAAGCAGGTCTAAATTTAGCCCTTCAGTAAAGGACTCAGTGAAAATATGTCCTGTGACTCTTTTACTTTTATAGCTTCCTTAAAACCATAAGACAGATGAGAAGTAACATTCCTTAAACTACTGGGAAAACATTTCTGCCTTCTTATTCCCCTTCTCAAATAAAGACTAATTTCATTCTGGCAAATGATGAGAAAAAGCCCAAAACAAATATGTAAAATATGTGATTAAACATTTCCTTTGCAAAGGGCAGAGTGAAGACAACTCTTCCCTACCCCAAATTATCTATTTCATAGTTACCAAAACTGCCAGCAACCACTGTCAACCCCAAGTTTTTCTAAGGTACCCAAATTTTTCAATGAAAATATCAGTGAGAGCATCAAGAAATGTCACTCTGCAGGCCAGAGTTCAGAAATCATTGCCGCAAATTTAAAATCCAAACAATGAATGCCAATGAATTATTTTGTAATGCAAGTTAAAATAAGGGTATATTTTTTCTGTCAATTACTACTGTTATTACTGTTTTATAATTTATATCGTAGGCTTATAGTTTTTGTAAAGCATGGTTTGGAGAGTGAATTCAGAATTAATTTATTGCTCTTTCACTAGCAGTTTTGAAATTACTTGAGGACAATGCCATCACTTGGTCACTAATTTGTCCTTGCATTATTGTAGACATAATTCAGCTAACATAATTTTTAAAATAAAAAGACATGCTCTTCAAAATTCAGTGGACTAATGAATCAAGAGATATTTGCTTAGATAATAATTATCTACAACTTGTAGCACGAAACAGAACATTCAGTGGGAGTCACTTCCTGATAGAAACTGCCAAAATAAATCCACTGTGCCAGGATAAAATAAATATTCATGGACACTGCAGAACTACTTAAATAACTTTTCAGGATACTATATGAATATCTGTTTTAAATTTAGTTGCATTCGTGTGCCTTTCCTGAAATTCATTCCACCTTCCTGGCATTTAACATGACTCTGGTGCTAAAAGAGGAGTAAGGTGGACATAATATTGTAATATTGACCTTCTAACTGGCCACTCTTTTAGGCAAACTTACTTTTCATACTGTAAGAAGAGAGCGCTGCACAATGAACTAACCGATTTATATTTTTATATTTTATAGAAATTTATAGCTAAAGTAAACTGCATTTAGAATGACACAACAGAATAGAATAGAATGATTAATGTTGGAAAAGACCTCCAAGATCTTCAAGTCCAAATGTCAACCCAACACTACCATTCCTCCTAAACTGTGTCCAGATGTGCCACATCCACACGTTTTTTTAACATCTCCAGGGATGGTGACTCCACCACCTCTTGAGGCAGGCTGTTCCAATGCCTGACCACTCTTTCAGTAAAGAAATTTTTCCTAATATCCAACCTAAACCTCCCCTGGCACAGCTTGAGGCCTTTTCCTCTTGTCCTATCACAAGTTACTTGGGAGAAGAGACCAACAGGCACCTCACTACAGCCTCCTCTCAGGTAGTAGCTAGAGAGCAATAAGGTCTCCCCTCAGTCTCCTCCAGACTAAACAACCCCACTTCACTCAGGTGCTCCTCATAAGACTTGTTCTCCAGACCCTTCACCAGCTTCGTTGCCCTTCTTTGGATCTGCCTCAGGACCTCAATGTCTCTCATGTAGTGAGGGGCCCAAAACTGAACACAGTATTCAGGGTGCGGCCTCACCAGGGCCGAGTACAGGGGCATGATCACTTCCCTGCTCCTGCTGGCCACACTATTCCTGATACAAGCCAGGATGCTGTTGGCCTTCTTGGCCACCTGAGCATGCCGCTGGCTCAGGTTCAGGCGGCTGTCAGCCAACACCCCCAGGTCCTTTTTGGCCAGGCAACTCTCCAGCCACTCCTCCCCAGGCCTATAGCATTGCATGGGATTGTTGTGATGAATCTGTAATGTAATGAATTGTGATGAATCTGATGATGTGATGAATCCGTAGGGTTCCTAGATCTTCTGAAAAAGCACTGCACTACTTTGGTGGTAGTCCAATAGAACCAAGTTAAACTATAGTTATGGCTTGTCTTTTCTCATTTATAATACAGCATTTCCTACCAGAACATTAAATATAAAGGAAAGCTTTCCTTGTTACCTTATTTTAAATCCTCATCGTGAAGACAGGTAATGTTTTCAAGCTTTCCTTTGGAATGATGACTAACTCTTACTTTTCAAAAAACCAGATTTCTCATGTATTCATATTTGACTAAAGGATTTAGGATATTAAGAAATAATCAAATACTGTGAAATACGGGAGACGACAATACTATGAAAAGCAAAAGGATAACCTCCCTCTTATTAATTGTTTCCTCCACTGTAATACAAGTTCTTTCACAAGTCTTTTACCTTGCTTATTCAGGGACGTATAATTTAAAGTGGGCAATCTAAGGCAGTGTAAAAGAATATTTCCTCTCATTTGGTCACACTACCTAAAAAGGTGGTACTGTACATAGCGTTATGCTACAGGGCAGTTCAAACCTATAATGCATAGATAGACAAGCCACAAAACTTTCTTAGATACCTTTTTTTTGCTCCATCACCAACAGACAGTGGAATAAGCATTTAAAAAAAAATAATCAGATTGGATCACTAACCTCTTATTTAAATCTCAGTAATGAACATGTTGATACTTAAAAAGAATCAACTTGACTCCACAGTTCTAAAACTACTTCTAGAAATATTCCTAGATAGCAAACAATTTCTTCAAGGAGACATGATTAAATCAGTAAAACACAGGGACAAACTGGTAACTTTTTTTTTTTTACCTTGTGCAAAAAAGTTAAAATTACTGAAAGGTACAATTTTTACCTTCTCTTGCAGAATTTATCAACATAATGTTGGCTAGATGATGTGAATTAAGTGGATGTGAACATGATTATACTATAAACATATAAAACAAGTTGTCACATACATAAAGGAATGGACAGAAGGAAAACTATAGCTCAAAATATCTTCCCATTATCCCCACTTACATATGTTTGCTGCTTAACTGTAACCAAGTTTAGACAGAGACTAAAATAGGCTTCTGTTACAGGTAATTTGTATTTTTGCAAAGCAAAATAATCTTTATTTCCATACTCAATACCAGTGTAACTAAACACATATGATATAAATATATTGCCTTAGCAATCCTACACTATGATGCTTTAACCTTGCCTAGCTTACTTTGTACCCAGCTCTAGAATACACGATGATATCATACAGGCAGTTTTAGTGAGTATAACTGCACTCCCTTTAGGTTTAGATTGCATCTCTTTCACCTCATTCCCCCACATAGCTGACACTCTTATGCTTATAGAGTCTTTGTATGATAAGACAACCTTTAGAAGATACCACACTTGAAGACCTATTAGAAAACACAATTTCTAAGCTAAGACAGGAACATCAGAAAAAAGCTGTTTCACCACTACCACAGTACATCTATGATTATGAAAATAAAGATTAAACTAAATCTGCATGTTTCACTTTGCTGTTTTGAATTAAATTGTCAGTTCATTATGAGTTGAAAGTAATAAATCTAACTGTAGAACTGCCCACACTGAGTCCCAAAAAAGCTTAATTCAACATAGTTGTCTGACTCTTAAGACCAATGTCTGGTAAGAAAGAGTATACAAACAGGACAAGCATGCATGATATTCCCCTGACACATTCTTCTAACTTCCAGCAATCTGCAGATCAGGGGCTCCATGAATCATAGGTATATTTTTTTTGCACTAATAGCCTGGAAAGAGCCATCTTTTTTAATATCTATATAATCAATTTAACCTATATATACCTATAGCATCCACTGCCTCACAGGCTGTGTCAAATTACCTTAATTCTTTTTTCATAAAATGGAGTGAATACCATCCCTGGATACTTTGTCCACACCCCAAATGACTTAAAGTTTCATGCTGTGAAAAGACTACAAATCTAGTGTGAATGCTCTGTGAGAGGAGTAGGGAGACACCAGAGAATACCACTTGACTAGGTATAATCTACTTTTGATTTGCAGTTACTGGATAAAACAGCATACATCTAGCATAGATATATTGATATTATTATGTGTGTGTGTGGCTTTTTAATCTGACAATAAAACAACTAGGCGTTTACAATCCTCTTGCTGACTCTCAAGTATATATATGGATTAAGATACTGAAGGACACCAACTCTACTAAAAGTTATGAGCATTGTTGTGGAAATATTTACACTGGCCTTAGATTTTGTAGAAGCCTTAGACTGCTGTGGGTGCTGTAACCCAAGAGCAATTTCATATCCCAGTTTTAAAAATCCTTCTCATTATTCTTGATATCTTGTTAGCCAAAAGAATGCTGTCAATATTAACTTGATTTTTTCATTCTCTGCACCAAATATTTTAGTGTATGCCTAAGATATGCATTTTCTTGCTTTTATGAACCAGTAAAGGCAAGGGGTTTTAATTTCTTTTTCCAAAACAACAGACAGCATCCATAATTCTCTAGGGACTGTATCCTGTATTAACATAGGATCACTGCAGTTTCAAGTGTTCTACACAACAGACTACACACAGATTAGACTAACTCTGAATAGGATAAAATACTAAAAAAAGGTGAGGCGAGGTTGGGATCAATACCTTGGTGGCAGTAGATCTGGCTATTGCAGCTGTAGAGATGTCTGTGTGTATGATCATCTATTTATTTGTATTCCCTGTTCTTCACATGTTCCGTACTGCTGCTGTTTTCTCTGTACTCTTACTGGGCTGCCCTGATTCTAGATCCTTTCTTTTCTGCTCAAATTCTCTTGGAAGGATATATAATAATTTTGTAAAACCGTAATTTCTTTCTGTATATATATTACATTTCTGTATATATTTATATATGCATACACACATTATGTACACACATAATAGATCTTATTTCCCACAGAACCTGATGTTAATAGTAAAGTCAGGAAGGAACATTCTTGCTATGCATGTTTGTAGAACAGCTAAAGCCACCATCATCACAGAAACTCTAATTCATACTTCCTATATTATTATGTTACTTTTTGTTTTCAAGACTTGTTTAATTTCACAGAATACTTGAATTCGTTGTTTTGTGCAAATGGAAAACACAGTAAGATCTGTCAATGAAAAAATTATCATCATATTCATTTTTCCTTGTTCCAAATGTTAAATAAAGAACATTCCTTCATCATTTGTTAGAAAAATAGCATAAATAGGCAGTGCTTCCACTGTGTTGGCATTTCTAGCTTAAGTATTAGAAATGTGAAAAAAGATGAAGTAGAACAGCAAAATACCTCCCCTACCCCCAAACTACATAATGAATTCTCTATAAGGTAAGATTTTTTTATTTTTTTTTTTTTTACCTTCAGCCATTTATCGACACACTTGGCATGGAACTCATGGTTACAGGGTAAGACTCTAAGTAGCTGCCTTGACTCAAAATCACACATGCACACCACACACCTAAAAAAGACAACAAAGTTCAAATGTATCTGCTATGTAAGAACAACAAATACCTATTCCATACAAAACTTTACAGGTATGACTGCAGCATGGTAGCACTTTTACCCCTTGAGTAGCTACAGTTATCTATATCTGTGACTGAAGATGTGTAGTGTGACACCGTAAACTGAGAATTGCTGCTGTTTTTTTTTTTTTCCTTTTCTTCTGTGCTTTCAAATCACAAAGCAAGTGCTGCTGCTCACAGGAGTTCACAGACCCAATCAACAGAACAGATGTTTAATCAAAATTCAAAAGGGCAGAGATAATGATCTATAAAGTTTACTTCCTACTGGTACTAGGAAGTCACACTGAGGAACACTGAAGCTGGAGTATCAGAGAAAAACCCTTACACCAAGGTTCAAACATCAGACAGCATTTGGTACTAATTCCCTTTAACTACCTTCTTATCTATACTGCCCTTTCCACTTGGTTGTGCAGATCTTTCAAACGCAGTAAGTTAATGGGTTTAAAATATAAGAAGATGCACTCTTAAACCACTGACCAAGCTCTACCAAGAGCACTTGACACTTCAACACTTGAAGCTATTTTAACACAGGCTAAATTCCAAGTTGACAATGTCACTTTAATGGCTGTATGCTGAACAAAACCTAGAACACCC